>NC_141689.1:1976418909-1977618909 GCF_964263255.1 Lissotriton vulgaris | reverse complement strand
CCTGTTTGGGGGGCTTCCTGGTGTTTGTGGGTGGGTTTCGGGGTCTGGGAGCACTGCTGGCTATGGATACTTTAGTTTGCAAGAGGTTTGAAGCAAATCCATGGTGGCATAGGGGTGTTAGGGCCTAGCTGAAGAGCGCGCGCGGAGTGATTTGGGAAATTGGCAAGAAAATGACTGTCCCCATTTTTGTACTTTTGTTTTTTGGCTGTTTGGGGGTCTTCTACTAGTTTTCTCCTGGGTTGACGGCTTTGGGGCCATTGCTGGGAAGCTCTAATACCGGATAAAAGTGGTTTGGACCAAATCGGAGGCGGACATTTTTTTGTGTTTTTGCTGACTTGCTTGCCTTTGAGGTGCTCTTTGGGGGGGTTCCGTGTGTTTGTGGGTGAGTTTTGGGGTCTGGGAGCACTGCTGGGACAGTCTAATCTTGATTGCATTTGCTTTTCAGGAAATCCGTGGTTGAAAACGGGAGTTATGGCCTAGCTGCACAGCGCGTTTGGACTGAAGGCCGAAAAATATTGTAAGTATGAGATTTTCCTTTTTGGCTGTTTGGGGGTGTTGTGCTTTTTGGCGGGTGGGTTGGCGGGTCTTGGGGCATTCCTGGGAAGGTCTAATACCGAATAGAAGTGGTTGGGACAAAATCCATGCAGAATTTTTTTTGCTATTTCTGACATTTTGCTGAATGTAGCGTTTTTGGGGGCCTGTTTGGGGGGCTTCCTGGTGTTTGTGGGTGGGTTTCGGGGTCTGGGAGCACTGCTCGCTATGGATACTTTAGTTTGCAAGAGGTTTGAAGCAAATCCATGGTGGCATAGGGGTGTTAGGGCCAAGCTGCAGAGCGCGTGGATTGATTTGGGAAATTGGCATGAAAATGACTGTCCCCATTTTTGTGCTTTTGTTTTTTGGCTGTTTGGGGGTCTTCTACTAGTTTTCTCCTGGGTTGACGGCTTTGGGGCCATTGCTGGGAAGCTCTAATACCGGATAAAAGTGGTTTGGACCAAATCGGAGGCGGACATTTTTTTGTGTTTTTGCTGACTTGCTTGCCTTTGAGGTGCTCTTTGGGGGGGTTCAGCGTGTTTGTGGGTGACTTTTGGGGTCTGGGAGCACTGCTGGGACAGTCTAATCTTGATTGCATTTGCTTTTCAGGAAATCAGTGGTGGAAAACGGGAGTTATGGCCTAGCTGCACAGCGCGTTTGGACCGAAGGCCGAGAAATATTGTAAGTATGAGATTTTCCTTTTTGGCTGTTTGGGGGTGTTGTGCTTTTTGGCGGGTGGGTTGGCGGGTCTTGGGGCATTCCTGGGAAGGTCTAATACCGTATAGAAGTGGTTGGGACAAAATCCATGCAGAATTTTTTTTTGCTATTTCTGACATTTTGCTCAATGTAGCGTTTTCGGGGACCTGTTTGGGGGGCTTCCTGGTGTTTGTGGGTGGGTTTCGGGGTCTGGGAGCACTGCTGGCTATGGATACTTTAGTTTGCAAGAGGTTTGCAGCAAATCCATGGTGGCATAGGGGTGTTAGGGCCTAGCTGCAGAGCGCGCGCGGAGTGATTTGGGAAATTGGCAAGAAAATGACTGTCCCCATTTTTGTACTTTTGATTTTTGGCTGTTTGGGGGTCTTCTACTACTTTTCTCCTGGGTTGACGCCTTTGGGGCCATTGCTGGGAAGCTCTAATACCGGATAAAAGTGGTTTGGACCAAATCGGAGGCGGATATTTTTTTGTGTTTTTGCTGACTTGCTTGCCTTTGAGGTGCTCTTTGGGGGGGTTCCGGGTGTTTGTGGGTGTTTTGGGGTCTGGGAGCACTGCTGGGACAGTCTAATCTTGATTGCATTTGCTTTTCAGGAAATCCGTGGTGGAAAACGGGAGTTATGGCCTAGCTGCACAGCACGTTTGGACCGAAGGCCGAGAAATATTGTAAGTATGAGATTTTCCTTTTTGGCTGTTTGGGGGTGTTGTGCTTTTTGGCGGGTGGGTTGGCGGGTCTTGGGGCATTCCTGGGAAGGTCTAATACCGAATAGAAGTGGTTGGGACAAAATCCATGCAGAATTTTTTTTTGTTATTTCTGACATTTTGCTCAATGTAGTGTTTTCGGGGGCCTGTTTGGGGGGCTTCCTGGTGTTTGTGGGTGGGTTTCGGGGTCTGGGAGCACTGCTGGCTATGGATACTTTAGTTTGCAAGAGGTTTGCAGCAAATCCATGGTGGCATAGGGGTGTTAGGGCCTAGCTGCAGAGCGCGCGCGGAGTGATTTGGGAAATTGGCAAGAAAATGACTGTCCCCATTTTTGTACTTTTGTTTTTTGGCTGTTTGGGGGTCTTCTACTAGTTTTCTCCTGGGTTGACGGCTTTGGGGCCATTGCTGGGAAGCTCTAATACCGGATAAAAGTGGTTTGGACCAAATCGGAGGCGGACATTTTTTTGTGTTTTTGCTGACTTGCTTGCCTTTGAGGTGCTCTTTGGGGGGGTTCGGGGTGTTTGTGGGTGACTTTTGGGGTCTGGGAGCACTGCTGGGACAGTCTAATCTTGATTGCATTTGCTTTTCAGGAAATCCGTGGTGGAAAACGGGAGTTATGGCCTAGCTGCACAGCGCGTTTGGACCGAAGGCCGAGAAATATTGTAAGTATGAGATTTTCCTTTTTGGCTGTTTGGGGGTGTTGTGCTTTTTGGCGGGTGGGTTGGCGGGTCTTGGGGCATTCCTGGGAAGGTCTAATACCGTATAGAAGTGGTTGGGACAAAATCCATGCAGAATTTTTTTTTGTTATTTCTGACATTTTACTCAATGTAGTGTTTTTGGGGGCCTGTTTGGGGGGCTTCCTGGTGTTTGTGGGTGGGTTTCGGGGTCTGGGAGCACTGCTGGCTATGGATACTTTAGTTTGCAAGAGGTTTGCAGCAAACCCATGGTGGCATAGGGGTGTTAGGGCCTAGCTGCAGAGCGCGCGCGGAGTGATTTGGGAAATTGGCAAGAAAATGACTGTCCCCATTTTTGTACTTTTGTTTTTTGGCTGTTTGGGGGTTTTCTACTAGTTTTCTCCTGGGTTGGCGGCTCTGGGGCCATTGCTGGGAAGCTCTAATACCGTATAAAAGTGGTTTGGACCAAATCGGAGGCGGACATTTTTTTGTGTTTTTGCTGACTTGCTTGCCTTTGAGGTGCTCTTTGGGGGGTTCCGGGTGTTTGTGGGTGTTTTGGGGTCTGGGAGCACTGCTGGGACAGTCTAATCTTGATTGCATTTGCTTTTCAGGAAATCCGTGGTGGAAAACGGGAGTTATGGCCTAGCTGCACAGCGCGTTTGGACTGAAGGCCGAGAAATATTGTAAGTATGAGATTTTCCTTTTTGGCTTTTTGGGGGTGTTGTGCTTTTTGGCGGGTGGGTTGGCGGGTCTTGGGGCATTCCTGGGAAGGTCTAATACCGAATAGAAGTGGTTGGGACAAAATCCATGCAGAATTTTTTTTTGCTATTTCTGACATTTTGCTGAATGTAGCGTTTTCGGGGGCCTGTTTGGGGGCTTCCTGGTGTTTGTGGGTGGGTTTCGGGGTCTGGGAGCACTGCTCGCTATGGATACTTTAGTTTGCAAGAGGTTTGAAGCAAATCCATGGTGGCATAGGGGTGTTAGGGCCTAGCTGCAGAGCGCGCGCGGAGTGATTTGGGAAATTGGCAAGAAAATGACTGTCCCCATTTTTGTACTTTTGTTTTTTGGCTGTTTGGGGGTCTTCTACTAGTTTTCTCCTGGGTTGACGGCTTTGGTGCCATTGTTGGGAAGCTCTAATACCGGATAAAAGTGGTTTGGACCAAATCGGAGGCGGACATTTTTTTGTGTTTTTGCTGACTTGCTTGCCTTTGAGGTGCTCTTTGGGGGGGTTCAGGGTGTTTGTGGGTGACTTTTGGGGTCTGGGAGCACTGCTGGGACAGTCTAATCTTGATTGCATTCGCTTTTCAGGAAATCCGTGGTGGAAAACGGGAGTTATGGCCTAGCTGCACAGCGCGTTTGGACCGAAGGCAGAGAAATATTGTAAGTATGAGATTTTCCTTTTTGGCTGTTTGGCGGTGTTGTGCTTTTTGGCGGGTGGGTTGGCGGGTCTTGGGGCATTCCTTGGAAGGTCTAATACCGTATAGAATTGGTTGGGACAAAATCCATGCAGAATTTTTTTTTGCTATTTCGGACATTTTGCTCAATGTAGGGTTTTCGGGGGCCTGTTTGGGGGGCTTCCTGGTGTTTGTGGGTGGGTTTCGGGGTCTGGGAGCACTGCAGGCTATGGATACTTTAGTTTGCAAGAGGTTTGAAGCAAATCCATGGTGGCAGAGGGGAGTTAGGGCCTAGCTGCAGAGCGCGCGCGGAGTGATTTGGGAAATTGGCAAGAAAATTACTAAGTTCCCATTTTTGTACTTTTGCTTTTTGGCTGTTTGGGGGTCTTCTACTAGTTTTCTCCTGGGTTGGCGGCTCTGGGGCCATTGCTCGGACGCTCTAATACCGGATAAAAGTGGTTTGGACCAAATCGGAAGCAGAATTTTTTTTTTTGTGTTTTTGCTGACTTGCTTGCCTTTGAGGTGCTCTTTGGGGGGGTTCCGGGTGTTTGTGCGTGAGTTTTGGGGTCTGGGAGCACTGCTGGGACAGTCTAATCTTGATTGCATTTGCTTTTCAGGAAGTCCGTGGTGGAAAACGGGAGTTATGGCCTAGCTGCACAGCGCGTTTGGACCGAAGGCCGAGAAATATTGTAAGTATGAGATTTTCCTTTTGGGCTGTTTGGGGGTGTTGTGCTTTTTGGCGGGTGGGTTGGCGGGTCTTGGGGCATTCCTGGGAAGGTCTAATACGGGATAGAAGTGGTTGGGACAAAATCCATGCAGATTTTTTTTTGCTATTTCTGACATTTTTCTCAATGTAGCGTTTTTGGGGGCCTGTTTGGGGGGCTTCCTGGTGTTTGTGGGTGGGTTTCGGGGTCTGGGAGCAATGATGGCTATGGATACTTTAGTTTGCAAGAGGTTTGAAGCAAATCGATAGTGGCTGAGGGGAGTTAGGGCCTAGCTGCAGAGCGCGTGCGGAGTGATTTGGGAAATTGGCAAGAAAATGACTAAATCCCCATTTTTGTACTTTTGCTTTTTGGCTGTTTGGGGGTCTTCTACTAGTTTTCTCCTGGTTTGACGGCTCTGGGACCATTGCTGGGAAGCTCTAATACCGGATAAAAGTGGTTTGGACCAAATCAGAGGTGGACTTTTTTTGTGTTTTTGCTGACTTGCTTGCCTTTGAGGTGCTCTTTGGGGGGGTTCCGGGTGTTTGTGGGTGTTTTGGGGTCTGGGAGCACTGCTGGGACAGTCTAATCTTGATTGCATTTGCTTTTCAGGAAATCCGTGGTGGAAAACTGGAGTTATGGCCTAGCTGCACAGCACGTTTGGACCGAAGGCCGAGAAATATTGTAAGTATGAGATTTTCCTTTTTGGCTGTTTGGGGGTGTTGTGCTTTTTGGCGGGTGGGTTGGCGGGTCTTGGGGCATTCCTGGGAAGGTCTAATACCGAATAGAAGTGGTTGGGACAAAATCCATGCAGAATTTTTTTTTTGCTACTTCTGACATTTTGCTCAATGTAGCGTTTTCGGGGGCCTGTTTGGGGGGCTTCCTGGTGTTTGTGGGTGGGTTTCGGGGTCTGGGAGCACTGCTGGCTATGGATACTTTAGTTTGCAAGAGGTTTGCAGCAAATCCATGGTGGCATAGGGGTGTTAGGGCCTAGCTGCAGAGCGAGCGCGGAGTGATTTGGGAAATTGGCAAGAAAATGACTGTACCCATTTTTGTACTTTTGTTTTTTGGCTGTTTGGGGGTCTTCTACTACTTTTCTCCTGGGTTGACGGCTTTGGGGCCATTGCTGGGAAGCTCTAATACCGGATAAAAGTGGTTTGGACCAAATCGGAGGCGGACATTTTTTTGTGTTTTTGCTGACTTGCTTGCCTTTGAGGTGCTCTTTGGGGGGGTTCCGGGTGTTTGTGGGTGTTTTGGGGTCTGGGAGCACTGCTGGGACAGTCTAATCTTGATTGCATTTGCTTTTCAGGAAATCCGTGGTGGAAAACGGGAGTTATGGCCTAGCTGCACAGCACGTTTGGACCGAAGGCCGAGAAATATTGTAAGTATGAGATTTTCCTTTTTGGCTGTTTGGGGGTGTTGTGCTTTTTGGCGGGTGGGTTGGCGGGTCTTGGGGCATTCCTGGGAAGGTCTAATACCGAATAGAAGTGGTTGGGACAAAATCCATGCAGAATTTTTTTTTGCTATTTCTGACATTTTGCTCAATGTAGTGTTTTCGGGGGCCTGTTTGGGGGGCTTCCTGGTGTTTGTGGGTGGGTTTCGGGGTCTGGGAGCACTGCTGGCTATGGATACTTTAGTTTGCAAGAGGTTTGAAGCAAATCCATGGTGGCATAGGGGTGTTAGGGCCTAGCTGCAGAGCGCGCGCGGAGTGATTTGGGAAATTGGCAAGAAAATGACTGTCCCCATTTTTGTACTTTTGTTTTTTGGCTGTTTGGGGGTCTTCTACTAGTTTTCTCCTGGGTTGACGGCTTTGGGGCCATTGCTGGGAAGCTCTAATACCGGATAAAAGTGGTTTGGACCAAATCGGAGGCGGACATTTTTTTGTGTTTTTGCTGACTTGCTTGCCTTTGAGGTGCTCTTTGGGGGGGTTCCGTGTGTTTGTGGGTGAGTTTTGGGGTCTGGGAGCACTGCTGGGACAGTCTAATCTTGATTGCATTTGCTTTTCAGGAAATCCGTGGTTGAAAACGGGAGTTATGGCCTAGCTGCACAGCGCGTTTGGACTGAAGGCCGAGAAATATTGTAAGTATGAGATTTTCCTTTTTGGCTGTTTGGGGGTGTTGTGCTTTTTGGCGGGTGGGTTGGCGGGTCTTGGGGCATTCCTGGGAAGGTCTAATACCGTATAGAAGTGGTTGGGACAAAATCCATGCAGAATTTGTTTTTGCTATTTCTGACATTTTGCTCAATGTAGCGTTTTCGGGGACCTGTTTGGGGGGCTTCCTGGTGTTTGTGGGTGGGTTTCGGGGTCTGGGAGCACTGCTGGCTATGGATACTTTAGTTTGCAAGAGGTTTGCAGCAAATCCATGGTGGCATAGGGGTGTTAGGGCCTAGCTGCAGAGCGCGCGCGGAGTGATTTGGGAAATTGGCAAGAAAATGACTGTCCCCATTTTTGTACTTTTGTTTTTTGGCTGTTTGGGGGTCTTCTACTACTTTTCTCCTGGGTTGACGCCTTTGGGGCCATTGCTGGGAAGCTCTAATACCGGATAAAAGTGGTTTGGACCAAATCGGAGGCGGATATTTTTTTGTGTTTTTGCTGACTTGCTTGCCTTTGAGGTGCTCTTTGGGGGGGTTCCGGGTGTTTGTGGGTGTTTTGGGGTCTGGGAGCACTGCTGGGACAGTCTAATCTTGATTGCATTTGCTTTTCAGGAAATCCGTGGTGGAAAACGGGAGTTATGGCCTAGCTGCACAGCACGTTTGGACCGAAGGCCAAGAAATATTGTAAGTATGAGATTTTCCTTTTTGGCTGTTTGGGGGTGTTGTGCTTTTTGGCGGGTGGGTTGGCGGGTCTTGGGGCATTCCTGGGAAGGTCTAATACCGAATAGAAGTGGTTGGGACAAAATCCATGCAGAATTTTTTTTGTTATTTCTGACATTTTGCTCAATGTAGTGTTTTCGGGGGCCTGTTTGGGGGGCTTCCTGGTGTTTGTGGGTGGGTTTCGGGGTCTGGGAGCACTGCTGGCTATGGATACTTTAGTTTGCAAGAGGTTTGCAGCAAATCCATGGTGGCATAGGGGTGTTAGGGCCTAGCTGCAGAGCGCGCGCGGAGTGATTTGGGAAATTGGCAAGAAAATGACTGTCCCCATTTTTGTACTTTTGTTTTTTGGCTGTTTGGGGGTCTTCTACTACTTTTCTCCTGGGTTGACGCCTCTGGGGCCATTGCTGGGAAGCTCTAATACCGGATAAAAATGGTTTGGACCAAATCGGAGGCGGATATTTTTTTGTGTTTTTGCTGACTTGCTTGCCTTTGAGGTGCTCTTTGGGGGGGTTCCGGGTGTTTGTGGGTGTTTTGGGGTCTGGGAGCACTGCTGGGACAGTCTAATCTTGATTGCATTTGCTTTTCAGGAAATCCGTGGTGGAAAACGGGAGTTATGGCCTAGCTGCACAGCACGTTTGGACCGAAGGCCGAGAAATATTGTAAGTATGAGATTTTCCTTTTTGGCTGTTTGGGGGTGTTGTGCTTTTTGGCGGGTGGGTTGGCGGGTCTTGGGGCATTCCTGGGAAGGTCTAATACCGAATAGAAGTGGTTGGGACAAAATCCATGCAGAATTTTTTTTTGTTATTTCTGACATTTTGCTCAATGTAGTGTTTTCGGGGGCCTGTTTGGGGGGCTTCCTGGTGTTTGTGGGTGGGTTTCGGGGTCTGGGAGCACTGCTGGCTATGGATACTTTAGTTTGCAAGAGGTTTGAAGCAAATCCATGGTGGCATAGGGGTGTTAGGGCCTAGCTGCAGAGCGCGCGCGGAGTGATTTGGGAAATTGGCAAGAAAATGACTGTCCCCATTTTTGTACTTTTGTTTTTTGGCTGTTTGGGGGTCTTCTACTAGTTTTCTCCTGGGTTGACGGCTTTGGGGCCATTGCTGGGAAGCTCTAATACCGGATAAAAGTGGTTTGGACCAAATCGGAGGCGGACATTTTTGTGTGTTTTTGCTGACTTGCTTGCCTTTGAGGTGCTCTTTGGGGGGGTTCCGTGTGTTTGTGGGTGAGTTTTGGGGTCTGGGAGCACTGCTGGGACAGTCTAATCTTGATTGCATTTGCTTTTCAGGAAATCCGTGGTTGAAAACGGGAGTTATGGCCTAGCTGCACAGCGCGTTTGGACTGAAGGCCGAGAAATATTGTAAGTATGAGATTTTCCTTTTTGGCTGTTTGGGGGTGTTGTGCTTTTTGGCGGGTGGGTTGGCGGGTCTTGGGGCATTCCTGGGAAGGTCTAATACCGAATAGAAGTGGTTGGGACAAAATCCATGCAGAATTTTTTTTGCTATTTCTGACATTTTGCTGAATGTAGCGTTTTTGGGGGCCTGTTTGGGGGGCTTCCTGGTGTTTTTGGGTGGGTTTCGGGGTCTGGGAGCACTGCTCGCTATGGATACTTTAGTTTGCAAGAGGTTTGAAGCAAATCCATGGTGGCATAGGGGTGTTAGGGCCAAGCTGCAGAGCGCGTGGATTGATTTGGGAAATTGGCATGAAAATGACTGTCCCCATTTTTGTGCTTTTGTTTTTTGGCTGTTTGGGGGTCTTCTACTAGTTTTCTCCTGGGTTGATGGCTTTGGGGCCATTGCTGGGAAGCTCTAATACCGGATAAAAGTGGTTTGGACCAAATCGGAGGCGGACATTTTTTTGTGTTTTTGATGACTTGCTTGCCTTTGAGGTGCTCTTTGGGGGGGTTCAGCGTGTTTGTGGGTGACTTTTGGGGTCTGGGAGCACTGCTGGGACAGTCTAATCTTGATTGCATTTGCTTTTCAGGAAATCCGTGGTGGAAAACGGGAGTTATGGCCTAGCTGCACAGCACGTTTGGACCGAAGGCCGAGAAATATTGTAAGTATGAGATTTTCCTTTTTGGCTGTTTGGGGGTGTTGTGCTTTTTGGCGGGTGGGTTGGCGGGTCTTGGGGCATTCCTGGGAAGGTCTAATACCGTATAGAAGTGGTTGGGACAAAATCCATGCAGAATTTTTTTTTGCTATTTCTGACATTTTGCTCAATGTAGCGTTTTCGGGGACCTGTTTGGGGGGCTTCCTGGTGTTTGTGGGTGGGTTTCGGGGTCTGGGAGCACTGCTGGCTATGGATACTTTAGTTTGCAAGAGGTTTGCAGCAAATCCATGGTGGCATAGGGGTGTTAGGGCCTAGCTGCAGAGCGCGCGCGGAGTGATTTGGGAAATTGGCAAGAAAATGACTGTCCCCATTTTTGTACTTTTGTTTTTTGGCTGTTTGGGGGTCTTCTACTACTTTTCTCCTGGGTTGACGCCTTTGGGGCCATTGCTGGGAAGCTCTAATACCGGATAAAAGTGGTTTGGACCAAATCGGAGGCGGATATTTTTTTGTGTTTTTGCTGACTTGCTTGCCTTTGAGGTGCTCTTTGGGGGGGTTCCGGGTGTTTGTGGGTGTTTTGGGGTCTGGGAGCACTGCTGGGACAGTCTAATCTTGATTGCATTTGCTTTTCAGGAAATCCGTGGTGGAAAACGGGAGTTATGGCCTAGCTGCACAGCACGTTTGGACCGAAGGCCGAGAAATATTGTAAGTATGAGATTTTCCTTTTTGGCTGTTTGGGGGTGTTGTGCTTTTTGGCGGGTGGGTTGGCGGGTCTTGGGGCATTCCTGGGAAGGTCTAATACCGAATAGAAGTGGTTGGGACAAAATCCATGCAGAATTTTTTTTGTTATTTCTGACATTTTGCTCAATGTAGTGTTTTTGGGGGCCTGTTTGGGGGGCTTCCTGGTGTTTGTGGGTGGGTTTCGGGGTCTGGGAGCACTGCTGGCTATGGATACTTTAGTTTGCAAGAGGTTTGCAGCAAATCCATGGTGGCATAGGGGTGTTAGGGCCTAGCTGCAGGGCGCGCGCGGAGTGATTTGGGAAATTGGCAAGAAAATGACTGTCCCCATTGTTGTACTTTTGTTTTTTGGCTGTTTGGGGGTCTTCTACTACTTTTCTCCTGGGTTGACGCCTTTGGGGCCATTGCTGGGAAGCTCTAATACCGGATAAAAGTGGTTTGGACCAAATCGGAGGCGGATATTTTTTTGTGTTTTTGCTGACTTGCTTGCCTTTGAGGTGCTCTTTGGGGGGGTTCCGGGTGTTTGTGGGTGTTTTGGGGTCTGGGAGCACTGCTGGGACAGTCTAATCTTGATTGCATTTGCTTTTCAGGAAATCCGTGGTGGAAAACGGGAGTTATGGCCTAGCTGCACAGCACGTTTGGACCGAAGGCCGAGAAATATTGTAAGTATGAGATTTTCCTTTTTGGCTGTTTGGGGGTGTTGTGCTTTTTGGCGGGTGGGTTGGCGGGTCTTGGGGCATTCCTGGGAAGGTCTAATACCGAATAGAAGTGGTTGGGACAAAATCCATGCAGAATTTTTTTTTGTTATTTCTGACATTTTGCTCAATGTAGTGTTTTTGGGGGCCTGTTTGGGGGGCTTCCTGGTGTTTGTGGGTGGGTTTCGGGGTCTGGGAGCACTGCTGGCTATGGATACTTTAGTTTGCAAGAGGTTTGCAGCAAATCCATGGTGGCATAGGGGTGTTAGGGCCTAGCTGCAGGGCGCGCGCGGAGTGATTTGGGAAATTGGCAAGAAAATGACTGTCCCCATTTTTGTACTTTTGTTTTTTGGCTGTTTGGGGGTCTTCTACTACTTTTCTCCTGGGTTGACGCCTTTGGGGCCATTGCTGGGAAGCTCTAATACCGGATAAAAGTGGTTTGGACCAAATCGGAGGCGAATATTTTTTTGTGTTTTTGCTGACTTGCTTGCCTTTGAGGTGCTCTTTGGGGGGGTTCCGGGTGTTTGTGGGTGTTTTGGGGTCTGGGAGCACTGCTGGGACAGTCTAATCTTGATTGCATTTGCTTTTCAGGAAATCCGTGGTGGAAAACAGGAGTTATGGCCTAGCTGCACAGCACGTTTGGACCGAAGGCCGAGAAATATTGTCAGTATGAGATTTTCCTTTTTGGCTGTTTGGGGGTGTTGTGCTTTTTGGCGGGTGGGTTGGCGGGTCTTGGGGCATTCCTGGGAAGGTCTAATACCGAATAGAAGTGGTTGGGACAAAATCCATGCAGAATTTTTTTTTGTTATTTCTGACATTTTGCTGAATGTAGTGTTTTCGAGGGCCTGTTTGGGGGGCTTCCTGGTGTTTGTGGGTGGGTTTCGGGGTCTGGGAGCACTGCTGGCTATGGATACTTTAGTTTGCAAGAGGTTTGAAGCAAATCCATGGTGGCATAGGGGTGTTAGGGCCTAGCTGCAGAGCGCGCGCGGAGTGATTTGGGAAATTGGCAATAAAATGACTGTCCCCATTTTTGTACTTTTGTTTTTTGGCTGTTTGGGGGTCTTCTACTAGTTTTCTCCTGGGTTGACGGCTTTGGGGCCATTGCTGGGAAGCTCTAATACCGGATAAAAGTGGTTTGGACCAAATCGGAGGCGGACATTTTTTTGTGTTTTTGCTGACTTGCTTGCCTTTGAGGTGCTCTTTGGGGGGGTTCCGTGTGTTTGTGGGTGAGTTTTGGGGTCTGGGAGCACTGCTGGGACAGTCTAATCTTGATTGCATTTGCTTTTCAGGAAATCCGTGGTTGAAAACAGGAGTTATGGCCTAGCTGCACAGCGCGTTTGGACTGAAGGCCGAGAAATATTGTAAGTATGAGATTTTCCTTTTTGGCTGTTTGGGAGTGTTGTGCTTTTTGGCGGGTGGGTTGGCGGGTCTTGGGGCATTCCTGGGAAGGTCTAATACCGAATAGAAGTGGTTGGGACAAAATCCATGCAGAATTTTTTTTGCTATTTCTGACATTTTGCTGAATGTAGCGTTTTTGGGGGCCTGTTTGGGGAGCTTCCTGGTGTTTGTGGGTGGGTTTCGGGGTCTGGGAGCACTGCTCGCTATGGATACTTTAGTTTGCAAGAGGTTTGAAGCAAATCCATGGTGGCATAGGGGTGTTAGGGCCAAGCTGCAGAGCGCGTGGATTGATTTGGGAAATTGGCAAGAAAATGACTGTCCCCATTTTTGTGCTTTTGTTTTTTGGCTGTTTGGGGGTCTTCTACTAGTTTTCTCCTATGTTGACAGCTTTGGGGCCATTGCTGGGAAGCTCTAATACTGGATAAAAGTGGTTTGGACCAAATCGGAGGCGGACATTTTTTTGTGTTTTTGCTGACTTGCTTGCCTTTGAGGTGCTCTTTGGGGGGGTTCGGGGTGTTTGTGGGTGACTTTTGGGGTCTGGGAGCACTGCTGGGACAGTCTAATCTTGATTGCATTTGCTTTTCAAGAAATCCGTGGTGGAAAACGGGAGTTATGGCCTAGCTGCACAGCGCGTTTGGACCGAAGGCCGAGAAATATTGTAAGTATGAGATTTTCCTTTTTGGCTGTTTCGGGGTGTTGTGCTATTTGGCGGGTGGGTTGGCGGGTCTTGGGGCATTCCTGGGAAGGTCTAATACCGTATAGAAGTGGTTGGGGCAAAATCCATGCAGAATTTTTTTTTGCTATTTCGGACATTTTGCTCAATGTAGCGTTTTCGGGGGCCTGTTTGGGGGGCTTCCTGGTGTTTGTGGGTGGGTTTCGGGGTCTGGGAGCACTGCTGGCTATGGATACTTTAGTTTGCAAGATGTTTGAAGCAAATCCATGGTGGCAGAGGGGAGTTAGGGCCTAGCTGCAGAGCGCGCGCGGAGTGATTTGGGAAATTGCCAAGAAAATTACTAAGTTCCCATTTTTGTACTTTTGCTTTTTGGCTGTTTGGGGGTCTTCTACTAGTTTTCTCCTGGGTTGGCGGCTCTGGGGCCATTGCTCGGACGCTCTAATACCGGATAAAAGTGGTTTGGACCAAATCGGAAGCAGAATTTTTTGTGTGTTTTTGCTGACTTGCTTGCCTTTGAGGTGCTCTTTGGGGGGGTTCCGGGTGTTTGTATTTGAGTTTTGGGGTCTGGGAGCACTGCTGGGACAGTCTAATCTTGATTGCATTTGCTTTTCAGGAAGTCCATGGTGGAAAACGGGAGTTATGGCCTAGCTGCACGGCGCGTTTGGACCGAAGGCCGAGAAATATTGTAAGTATGAGATTTTCCTTTTGGGCTGTTTGGGGGTGTTGTGCTTTTTGGCGGGTGGGTTGGCGGGTCTTGGGGCATTCCTGGGAAGGTCTAATACCGTATAGAAGTGGTTGGGACAAAATCCATGCAGAATTTTTTTTTGCTATTTCGGACATTTTGCTCAATGTAGCGTTTTCGGGGGCCTGTTTGGGTGGCTTCCTGGTGTTTGTGGGCGGGTTTCGGGGTCTGGGAGCACTGCTGGCTATGGATACTTTAGTTTGCAAGAGGTTTGAAGCAAATCCATGGTGGCAGAGGGGAGTTAGGGCCTAGCTGCAGAGCGCGCGCGGAGTGATTTGGGAAATTGGCAAGAAAATTACTAAGTTCCCATTTTTGTACTTTTGCTTTTTGGCTGTTTGGGGGTCTTCTACTAGTTTTCTCCTGGGTTGGCGGCTCTGGGGCCATTGCTCGGACGCTCTAATACCGGATAAAAGTGGTTTGGACCAAATCGGAGGCGGACATTTTTTTGTGTTTTTGCTGACTTGCTTGCCTTTGAGGTGCTCTTTGGGGGGGTTCCGTGTGTTTGTGGGTGAGTTTTGGGGTCTGGGAGCACTGCTGGGACAGTCTAATCTTGATTGCATTTGCTTTTCAGGAAATCCGTGGTTGAAAACAGGAGTTATGGCCTAGCTGCACAGCGCGTTTGGACTGAAGGCCGAGAAATATTGTAAGTATGAGATTTTCCTTTTTGGCTGTTTGGGAGTGTTGTGCTTTTTGGCGGGTGGGTTGGCGGGTCTTGGGGCATTCCTGGGAAGGTCTAATACCGAATAGAAGTGGTTGGGACAAAATCCATGCAGAATTTTTTTTGCTATTTCTGACATTTTGCTGAATGTAGCGTTTTTGGGGGCCTGTTTGGGGAGCTTCCTGGTGTTTGTGGGTGGGTTTCGGGGTCTGGGAGCACTGCTCGCTATGGATACTTTAGTTTGCAAGAGGTTTGAAGCAAATCCATGGTGGCATAGGGGTGTTAGGGCCAAGCTGCAGAGCGCGTGGATTGATTTGGGAAATTGGCAAGAAAATGACTGTCCCCATTTTTGTGCTTTTGTTTTTTGGCTGTTTGGGGGTCTTCTACTAGTTTTCTCCTATGTTGACAGCTTTGGGGCCATTGCTGGGAAGCTCTAATACTGGATAAAAGTGGTTTGGACCAAATCGGAGGCGGACATTTTTTTGTGTTTTTGCTGACTTGCTTGCCTTTGAGGTGCTCTTTGGGGGGGTTCGGGGTGTTTGTGGGTGACTTTTGGGGTCTGGGAGCACTGCTGGGACAGTCTAATCTTGATTGCATTTGCTTTTCAAGAAATCCGTGGTGGAAAACGGGAGTTATGGCCTAGCTGCACAGCGCGTTTGGACCGAAGGCCGAGAAATATTGTAAGTATGAGATTTTCCTTTTTGGCTGTTTCGGGGTGTTGTGCTATTTGGCGGGTGGGTTGGCGGGTCTTGGGGCATTCCTGGGAAGGTCTAATACCGTATAGAAGTGGTTGGGGCAAAATCCATGCAGAATTTTTTTTTGCTATTTCGGACATTTTGCTCAATGTAGCGTTTTCGGGGGCCTGTTTGGGGGGCTTCCTGGTGTTTGTGGGTGGGTTTCGGGGTCTGGGAGCACTGCTGGCTATGGATACTTTAGTTTGCAAGATGTTTGAAGCAAATCCATGGTGGCAGAGGGGAGTTAGGGCCTAGCTGCAGAGCGCGCGCGGAGTGATTTGGGAAATTGCCAAGAAAATTACTAAGTTCCCATTTTTGTACTTTTGCTTTTTGGCTGTTTGGGGGTCTTCTACTAGTTTTCTCCTGGGTTGGCGGCTCTGGGGCCATTGCTCGGATGCTCTAATACCGGATAAAAGTGGTTTGGACCAAATCGGAAGCAGAATTTTTTGTGTGTTTTTGCTGACTTGCTTGCCTTTGAGGTGCTCTTTGGGGGGGTTCCGGGTGTTTGTATTTGAGTTTTGGGGTCTGGGAGCACTGCTGGGACAGTCTAATCTTGATTGCATTTGCTTTTCAGGAAGTCCATGGTGGAAAACGGGAGTTATGGCCTAGCTGCACGGCGCGTTTGGACCGAAGGCCGAGAAATATTGTAAGTATGAGATTTTCCTTTTGGGCTGTTTGGGGGTGTTGTGCTTTTTGGCGGGTGGGTTGGCGGGTCTTGGGGCATTCCTGGGAAGGTCTAATACCGTATAGAAGTGGTTGGGACAAAATCCATGCAGAATTTTTTTTTGCTATTTCGGACATTTTGCTCAATGTAGCGTTTTCGGGGGCCTGTTTGGGTGGCTTCCTGGTGTTTGTGGGCGGGTTTCGGGGTCTGGGAGCACTGCTGGCTATGGATACTTTAGTTTGCAAGAGGTTTGAAGCAAATCCATGGTGGCAGAGGGGAGTTAGGGCCTAGCTGCAGAGCGCGCGCGGAGTGATTTGGGAAATTGGCAAGAAAATTACTAAGTTCCCATTTTTGTACTTTTGCTTTTTGGCTGTTTGGGGGTCTTCTACTAGTTTTCTCCTGGGTTGGCGGCTCTGGGGCCATTGCTCGGACGCTCTAATACCGGATAAAAGTGGTTTGGACCAAATCGGAAGCAGAATTTTTTTTGTGTTTTTGATGACTTGCTTGCCTTTGAGGTGCTCTTTGGGGGGGTTCCGGGTGTTTGTGCGTGGGTTTTGGGGTCTGGGAGCACTGCTGGGACTGTCTAATATTGATTGCATTTGCTTTTCAGGAAGTCCGTGGTGGAAAACGGGAGTTATGGCCTAGCTGCACAGCACGTTTGGACCGAAGGCCGAGAAATATTGTAAGTATGAGATTTTCCTTTTGGGCTGTTTGGGGGTGTTGTGCTTTTTGGCGGGTGGGTTGGCGGGTCTTGGGGCATTCCTGGGAAGGTCTAATACGGGATAGAAGTGGTTGGGACAAAATCCATGCAGATTTTTTTTTTGCTATTTCTGACATTTTTCTCAATGTAGCGTTTTCGGGGGCCTGTTTGGGGGGCTTCCTGGTGTTTGTGGGTTGGTTTCGGGGTCTGGGAGCACTGCTGGCTATGGATACTTTAGTTTGCAAGAGGTTTGAAGCAAATCGATAGTGGCTGAGGGGAGTTAGGGCCTAGCTGCAGAGCGCGTGCGGAGTGATTTGGGAAATTGGCAAGAAAATGACTAAATCCCCATTTTTGTACTTTTGCTTTTTGGCTGTTTGGGGGTCTTCTACTAGTTTTCTCCTGGTTTGACGGCTCTGGGGCCATTGCTGGGAAGCTCTAATACCGGATAAAAGTGGTTTGGACCAAATCGGAGGTGGACATTTTTTTGTGTTTTTGCTGACTTGCTTGCCTTTGAGGTGCTCTTTGGGGGGGGGGTTCCAGGTGTTTGTGGGTGTTTTGGGGTCTGGGAGCACTGCTGGGACAGTCTAATCTTGATTGCATTTGCTTTTCAGGAAATCCGTGGTGGAAAACTGGAGTTATGGCCTAGCTGCACAGCACGTTTGGACCGAAGGCCGAGAAATATTGTAAGTATGAGATTTTCCTATTTGGCTGTTTGGGGGTGTTGTGCTTTTTGGCGGGTGGGTTGGCGGGTCTTGGGGCATTCCTGGGAAGGTCTAATACCGAATAGAAGTGGTTGGGACAAAATCCATGCAGAATTTTTTTTTTGCTATTTCTGACATTTTGCTCAATGTAGCATTTTCGGGGGCCTGTTTGGGGGGCTTCCTGGTGTTTGTGGGTGGGTTTCGGGGTCTGGGAGCACTACTGGCTATGGATACTTTAGTTTGCAAGATGTTTGCAGCAAATCCATGGTGGCATAGGGGTGTTAGGGCCTAGCTGCAGAGCGCGCGCGGAGTGATTTGCGAAATTGGCAAGAAAATGACTGTCCCCATTTTTGTACTTTTGTTTTTTGGCTGTTTGGGGGTCTTCTACTACTTTTCTCCTGGGTTGACGGCTTTGGGGCCATTGCTGGGAAGCTCTAATACCGGATAAAAGTGGTTTGGACCAAATCGGAGGCGGATTTTTTTTTGTGTTTTTGCTGACTTGCTTGCCTTTGAGGTGCTCTTTGGGGGGTTCCGGTGTTTGTGGGTGTTTTGGGGTCTGGGAGCACTGCTGGGACAGTCTAATCTTGATTGCATTTGCTTTTCAGGAAATCCGTGGTGGAAAACGGGAGTTATGGCCTAGCTGCACAGCACGTTTGGACCGAAGGCCGAGAAATATTGTAAGTATGAGATTTTCCTTTTTTGCTGTTTGGGGGTGTTGTGCTTTTTGGCGGGTGGGTTGGCGGGTCTTGGGGCATTCCTGGGAAGGTCTAATACCGAATAGAAGTGGTTGGGACAAAATCCATGCAGAATTTTTTTTTGTTATTTCTGACATTTTGCTCAATGTAGTGTTTTCGGGGGCCTGTTTGGGGGGCTTCCTGGTGTTTGTGGGTGGGTTTCGGGGTCTGGGAGCACTGCTGGCTATGGATACTTTAGTTTGCAAGAGGTTTGAAGCAAATCCATGGTGGCATAGGGGTGTTAGGGCCTAGCTGCAGAGCGCGCGCGGAGTGATTTGGGAAATTGGCAAGAAAATGACTGTCCCCATTTTTGTACTTTTGTTTTTTGGCTGTTTGGGGGTCTTCTACTAGTTTTCTCCTGGGTTGACGGCTTTGGGGCCATTGCTGGGAAGCTCTAATACCGGATAAAAGTGGTTTGGACCAAATCGGAGGCGGACATTTTTTTGTGTTTTTGCTGACTTGCTTGCCTTTGAGGTGCTCTTTGGGGGGTTCCGTGTGTTTGTGGGTGAGTTTTGGGGTCTGGGAGCACTGCTGGGACAGTCTAATCTTGATTGCATTTGCTTTTCAGGAAATCCGTGGTTGAAAACGGGAGTTATGGCCTAGCTGCACAGCGCGTTTGGACTGAAGGCCGAGAAATATTGTAAGTATGAGATTTTCCTTTTTGGCTGTTTGGGGGTGTTGTGCTTTTTGGCGGGTGGGTTGGCGGGTCTTG
The DNA here is from genome assembly GCF_964263255.1 of Lissotriton vulgaris. Taxonomy (NCBI): domain Eukaryota; kingdom Metazoa; phylum Chordata; class Amphibia; order Caudata; family Salamandridae; genus Lissotriton; species Lissotriton vulgaris. The sequence continues at coordinate 1,977,600,193 of NC_141689.1, read as the reverse complement.
GGGCATTCCTGGGAAGGTCTAATACCGAATAGAAGTGGTTGGGACAAAATCCATGCAGAATTTTTTTTGCTATTTCTGACATTTTGCTGAATGTAGCGTTTTTGGGGGCCTGTTTGGGGGGCTTCCTGGTGTTTGTGGGTGGGTTTCAGGGTCTGGGAGCACTGCTCGCTATGGATACTTTAGTTTGCAAGAGGTTTGAAGCAAATCCATGGTGGCATAGGGGTGTTAGGGCCAAGCTGCAGAGCGCGTGGATTGATTTGGGAAATTGGCAAGAAAATGACTGTCCCCATTTTTGTGCTTTTGTTTTTTGGCTGTTTGGGGGTCTTCTACTAGTTTTCTCCTGGGTTGACGGCTTTGGGGCCATTGCTGGGAAGCTCTAATACCGGATAAAAGTGGTTTGGACCAAATCGGAGGCGGACATTTTTTTGTGTTTTTGCTGACTTGCTTGCCTTTGAGGTGCTCTTTGGGGGGGTTCGGGGTGTTTGTGGGTGACTTTTGGGGTCTGGGAGCACTGCTGGGACAGTCTAATCTTGATTGCATTTGCTTTTCAAGAAATCCGTGGTGGAAAATGGGAGTTATGGCCTAGCTGCACAGCGCGTTTGGACCGAAGGCCGAGAAATATTGTAAGTATGAGATTTTCCTTTTTGGCTGTTTGGGGGTGTTGCGCTTTTTGGTGGGTGGGTTGGCGGGTCTTGGGGCATTCCTGGGAAGGTCTAATACCGTATAGAAGTGGTTGGGACAAAATCCATGCAGAATTTTTTTTTGCTATTTCGGACATTTTGCTCAATGTAGCGTTTTCGGGGGCCTGTTTTGGGGGCTTCCTGGTGTTTGTGGGTGGGTTTCGGGGTCTGGGAGCACTGCTGGCTATGGATACTTTAGTTTGCAAGAGGTTTGAAGCAAATCCATGGTGGCAGAGGGGAGTTAGGGCCTAGCTGCAGAGCGCGCGCGGAGTGATTTGGGAAATTGCCAAGAAAATTACTAAGTTCCCATTTTTGTACTTTTGCTTTTTGGCTGTTTGGGGGTCTTCTACTAGTTTTCTCCTGGGTTGGCGGCTCTGGGGCCATTGCTCGGACGCTCTAATACCGGATAAAAGTGGTTTGGACCAAATCGGAAGCAGAATTTCTTTTGTGTTTTTGCTGACTTGCTTGCCTTTGAGGTGCTCTTTGGGGGGGTTCCGGGTGTTTGTGCATGAGTTTTGGGGTCTGGGAGCACTGCTGGGACAGTCTAATCTTGATTGCATTTGCTTTTCAGGAAGTCCGTGGTGGAAAACGGGAGTTATGGCCCAGCTGCACAGCACGTTTGGACCAAAGGCCGAGAAATATTGTAAGTATGAGATTTTCCTTTTGGGCTGTTTGGGGGTGTTGTGCTTTTTGGCGGGTGGGTTGGCGGGTCTTGGGGCATTCCTGGGAAGGTCTAATACGGGATAGAAGTGGTTGGGACAAAATCCATGCAGATTTTTTTGTGCTATTTCTGACATTTTTCTCAATGTAGCGTTTTCGGGGGCCTGTTTGGGGGGCTTCCTGGTGTTTGTGGGTGGGTTTCGGGGTCTGGGAGCACTGCTGGCTATGGATACTTTAGTTTGCAAGAGGTTTGAAGCAAATCGATAGTGGCTGAGGGGAGTTAGGGCCTAGCTGCAGAGCGCGTGCGGAGTGATTTGGGAAATTGGCAAGAAAATGACCAAATCCCCATTTTTTTACTTTTGCTTTTTGGCTGTTTGGGGGTCTTCTACTAGTTTTCTCCTGGTTTGACGGCTCTGGGGCCATTGCTGGGAAGCTCTAATACCGGATAAAAGTGGTTTGGACCAAATCGGAGGTGGACATTTTTTTGTGTTTTTGCTGACTTGCTTGCCTTTGAGGTGCTCTTTGGGGGGGTTCCGGGTGTTTGTGGGTGTTTTGGGGTCTGGGAGCACTGCTGGGACAGTCTAATCTTGATTGCATTTTCTTTTCAGGAAATCCGTGGTGGAAAACTGGAGTTATGGCCTAGCTGCACAGCAAGTTTGGACCGAAGGCCGAAAAATTTTGTAAGTATGAGATTTTCCTTTTTGGCTGTTTGGGGGTGTTGTGCTTTTTGGCGGGTGGGTTGGCGGGTCTTGGGGCATTCCTGGGAAGGTCTAATACCGAATAGAAGTGGTTGGGACAAAATCCATGCAGAATTTTTTTTTTCTATTTCTGACATTTTGCTCAATGTAGCGTTTTCGGGGGCCTGTTTGGGGGGCTTCCTGTTGTTTGTGGCTGGGTTTTGGGGTCTGGGAGCACTGCTGGCTATGGATACTTTAGTTTGCAAGAGGTTTGAAGCAAAGCCATGGTGGCATTGGGGTGTTAGGGCCTAGCTGCAGAGCGCGCGCGGAGTGATTTGGGAAATTGGCAAGAAAATGACTGTCCCCATTTTTGTACTTTTGTTTTTTGGCTGTTTGGGGGTCTTCTACTAGTTTTCTCCTGGGTTGACGGCTTTGGGGCCATTGCTGGGAAGCTCTAATACCGGATAAAAGTGGTTTGTACCAAATCGGAGGCGGACATTTTTTTGTGTTTTTGCTGACTTGCTTGCCTTTGAGGTGCTCTTTGGGGGGGTTCCGGGTGTTTGTGGGTGTTTTGGGGTCTGGGAGCACTGCTGGGACAGTCTAATCTTGATTGCATTTGCTTTTCAGGAAATCCGTGGTGGAAAACGGGAGTTATGGCCTAGCTGCACAGCACGTTTGGACCGAAGGCCGAGAAATATTGTAAGTATGAGATTTTCCTTTTTGGCTGTTTGGGGGTGTTGTGCTTTTTGGCGGGTGGGTTGGCGGGTCTTGGGGCATTCCTGGGAAGGTCTAATACCGAATAGAAGTGGTTGGGACAAAATCCATGCAGAATTTTTTTTGCTATTTCTGACATTTTGCTCAATGTAGCATTTTCGGGGGCCTGTTTGGGGGGCTTCCTGGTGTTTGTGGGTGGGTTTCGGGGTCTGGGAGCACTGCTGGCTATGGATACTTTAGTTTGCAAGAGGTTTGAAGCAAAGCCATGGTGGCATTGGGGTGTTAGGGCCTAGCTGCAGAGCGCGCGCGGAGTGATTTGGGAAATTGGCAAGAAAATGACTGTCCCCATTTTTGTACTTTTGTTTTTTGGCTGTTTGGGGGTCTTCTACTAGTTTTCTCGTGGGTTGACGGCTTTGGGGCCATTGCTGGGAAGCTCTAATACCGGATAAAAGTGGTTTGTACCAAATCGGAGGCGGACATTTTTTTGTGTTTTTGCTGACTTGCTTGCCTTTGAGGTGCTCTTTGGGGGGGTTCCGTGTGTTTGTGGGTGTTTTGGGGTCTGGGAGCACTGCTGGGACAGTCTAATCTTGATTGCATTTGCTTTTCAGGAAATCCGTGGTGGAAAACGGGAGTTATGGCCTAGCTGCACAGCACGCTTGGACCGAAGGCCGAGAAATATTGTAAGTATGAGATTTTCCTTTTTGGCTGTTTGGGGGTGTTGTGCTTTTTGGCGGGTGGGTTGGCGGGTCTTGGGGCATTCCTGGGAAGGTCTAATACCGAATAGAAGTGGTTGGGACAAAATCCATGCAGAATTTTTTTTTTGCTATTTCTGACATTTTGCTCAATGTAGCATTTTCGGGGGCCTGTTTGGGGGGCTTCCAGGTGTTTGTGGGTGGGTTTCGGGTCTGGGAGCACTGCTGGCTATGGATACTTTAGTTTGCAAGAGGTTTGAAGCAAATCCATGGTGGCATAGGGGTGTTAGGGCCTAGCTGCAGAGCGCGCGCGGAGTGATTTGGGAAATTGGCAAGAAAATGACTGTCCCCATTTTTGTACTTTTGTTTTTTGGCTGTTTGGGGGTCTTCAACTAGTTTTCTCCTGGGTTGACGGCTTTGGGGCCATTGCTGGGAAGATCTAATACCGGATAAAAGTGGTTTGTACCAAATCGGAGGCGGACATTTTTTTGTGTTTTTGCTGACTTGCTTGCGTTTGAGGTGCTCTTTGGGGGGGTTCCGTGTGTTTGTGGGTGAGTTTTGGGGTCTGGGAGCACTGCTGGGACAGTCTAATCTTGATTGCATTTGCTTTTCAGGAAATCCGTGGTTGAAAACGGGAGTTATGGCCTAGCTGCACAGCGCGTTTGGACTGAAGGCCGAGAAATATTGTAAGTATGAGATTTTCCTTTTTGGCTGTTAGGGGGTGTTGTGCTTTTTGGCGGGTGGGTTGGCGGGTCTTGGGGCATTCCTGGGAAGGTCTAATACCGAATAGAAGTGGTTGGGACAAAATCCATGCAGATTTTTTTTTTGCTATTTCGGACATTTTGCTCAACGTAGCGTTTTTGGGGGCCTGTTTGGGGGGCTTCCTGGTGTTTGTGGGTGGGTTTCGGGGTCTGGGAGCACTGCTCGCTATGGATACTTTAGTTTGCAAGAGGTTTGAAGCAAATCCATGGTGGCATAGGGGTGTTAGGGCCTAGCTGCAGAGCGCGCGCGGAGTGATTTGGGAAATTGGCAAGAAAATGACTGTCCCCATTTTTGTACTTTTGTTTTTTGGCTGTTTGGGGGTCTTCTACTAGTTTTCTCCTGGGTTGACGGCTTTGGGGCCATTGCTGGGAAGCTCTAATACCGGATAAAAGTGGTTTGGACCAAATCGGAGGCGGACATTTTTTTGTGTTTTTGCCGACTTGCTTGCCTTTGAGGTGCTCTGTGGGGGGGTTCCGGGTGTTTGTGGGTGACTTTTGGGGTCTGGGAGCACTGCTGGGACAGTCTAATCTTGATTGCATTTGCTTTTCAGGAAATCCGTGGTGGAAAACGGGAGTTATGGCCTAGCTGCACAGCGCGTTTGGACCGAAGGCCGAGAAATATTGTAAGTATGAGATTTTCCTTTTTGGCTGTTTGGGGGTGTTGTGCTTTTTGGCGGGTGGGTTGGCGGGTCTTGGGGCATTCCTGGGAAGGTCTAATACCGTATAGAAGTGGTTGGGACAAAATCAATTCAGAATTTTTTTTTGCTATTTCGGACATTTTGCTCAATGTAGCGTTTTTGGGGGCCTGTTTGGGGGGCTTCCTGGTGTTTGTGGGTGGGTTTCGGGGTCTGGGAGCACTGCTGGCTATGGATACTTTAGTTTGCAAGAGGTTTGAAGCAAATCGATAGTGGCTGAGGGGAGTTAGGGCCTAGCTGCAGAGCGCGCGCGGAGTGATTTGGGAAATTGGCAAGAAAATTACTAAGTTCCCATTTTTGTACTTTTGCTTTTTGGCTGTTTGGCGGTCTTCTACTAGTTTTCTCCTGGGTTGACGGCTCTGGGGCCATTGCTCAGACACTCTAATACCAGATAAAAGTGGTTTGGACCAAATCGGAGGCGGAATTTTTTGTGTGTTTTTGCTGACTTGCTTGCCTTTGAGGTGCTCTTTGGGGGGGTTCCGGGTGTTTGTGGGTGAGTTTTGGGGTCTGGGAGCAGTGCTGGGACAGTCTAATCTTGATTGCATTTGCTTTTCAGGAACTCCGTGGTGGAAAACGGGAGTTATGGCCTAGCTGCACAGCGCGTTTGGACCGAAGGCCGAGAAATATTGTAAGTATGAGATTTTCCTTTTGGGCTGTTTGGGGGTTTTGTGCTTTTTGGCGGGTGGGTTGGCCGGTCTTGGGGCATTCCTGGGAAGGTCTAATACGGGATAGAAGTGGTTGGGACAAAATCCATGCAGATTTTTTTTGTTGCTATTTCTGACATTTTTTTCAATGTAGCGTTTTCGGGGGCCTGTTTGGGGGGCTTCCTGGTGTTTGTGGGTGGGTTTCGGGGTCTGGGAGCTTTGCTGGCTATGGATACTTTAGTTTGCAAGAGGTTTAAAGCAAATCCATGGTGGCTGAGGGGAGTTAGGGCCTAGCTGCAGAGCGCGCGCGGAGTGATTTGGGAAATTGGCAAGAAAATGACTAAATCCCCATTTTTGTACTTTTGCTTTTTGGCTGTTTGGGGGTCTTCTACTAGTTTTCTCCTGGGTTGACGGCTCTGGGGCCATTGCTGGGAAGCTCTAATACCGGATAAAAGTGGTTTGGACCAAATCGGAGGCGGAATTTTTTGTGTGTTTTAGCTGACTTGCTTGCCTTTGAGGTGCTCTTTGGGGGGGTTCCGGGTGTTTGTGCGTGAGTTTTGGGGTCTGGGAGCACTGCTGGGACAGTCTAATCTTGATTGCATTTGCTTTTCAGGAAATCCGTGGTGGAAAACGGGAGTTATGGCCTAGCTGCACAGCGCGTTTGGACCGAAGGCCGAGAAATATTGTAAGTATGAGATTTTCCTTTTGGGCTGTTTGGGGGTGTTGTGCTTTTTGGCGGGTGGGTTGGCGGGTCTTGGGGCATTCCTGGGAAGGTCTAATACGGGATAGAAGTGGTTGGGACAAAATCCATGCAGATTTTTTGTTGTTGCTATTTCTGACATTTTTCTCAATGTAGCGTTTTCGGGGGCCTGCTTGGGGGGCTTCCTGGTGTTTGTGGGTGGGTTTCGGGGTCTGGGAGCACTGCTGGCTATGGATACTTTAGTTTGCAAGAGGTTTGAAGCAAATCGATGGTGGCTGAGGGGAGTTAGGGCCTAGCTGCAGAGCGCGCGCGGAGTGATTTGGGAAATTGGCAAGAAAATGACTAAATCCCCATTTTTGTACTTTTGCTTTTTGGCTGTTTGGGGGTCTTCTACTAGTTTTCTCCTGGTTTGACGGCTCTGGGGCCATTGCTGGGAAGCTCTAATACCGGATAAAAGTGGTTTGGACCAAATCGGAGGCGGAATCTTTTTGTGTTTTTGCTGACTTGCTTGCCTTTGAGGTGCTCTTTGGGGGGTTCCGGGTGTTTTTGGGTGAGTTTTGGGGTCTGGGGGCACTGCTGGGACAGTCTCATCTTGATTGCATTTGCTTTTCAGGAAATCCGTGGTGGAAAACAGGAGTTATGGCCTAGCTGCACAGCGCGTTTGAACCAAAGGCTGAGAAATATTGTAAGTATGAGATTTTCCTTTTTGGCTGTTTGGGGGTGTTGTGCTTTTTGGTGGGTGGGTTGGCGGGTCTTGGGGCATTCCTGGGAAGGTCTAATACCGGATAGAAGTGGTTGGGACAAAATCCATGCAGAATTTTTTTTGCTATTTCGGACATTTTGCTCAATGTAGCGTTTTCGGGGGCCTGTTTGGGGGGCTTCCTGGTGTTTGTGGGTGGGTTTTGGGGTCTGGGAGCACTGCTGGCTATGGATACTTTAGTTTGCAAGAGGTTTGAAGCAAATCCATGGTGGCAGAGGGGTGTTAGGGCCTAGCTGCAGAGCGCGCGCAGAGTGATTTGGGAAATTGGCAAGAAAATTACTAAGTTCCCATTTTTGTACTTTTGCTTTTTGGCTGTTTGGCGGTCTTCTACTAGTTTTCTCCTGGGTTGACGGCTCTGGGGCCATTGCTCGGACACTCTAATACCAGATAAAAGTGGTTTGGACCAAATCGGAGGCGGAATTTCTTTTGTGTTTTTGCTGACTTGCTTGCCTTTGAGGTGCTCTTTGGGGGGGTTCTGGGTGTTTGTGGGTGAGTTGTTGGGTCTGGGAGCACTGCTGGGACAGTCTAATCTTGATTGCATTTGCTTTTCAGGAAATCCGTGGTGGAAAACGGGAGTTATGGCCTAACTGCACAGCGCGTTTGGACTGAAGGCCGAGAAATATTGTAAGTATGAGATTTTCCTTTTGGGCTGTTTGGGGGTGTTGTGCTTTTTGGCGGGTGGGTTGGCGGGTCTTGGGGCATTCCTGGGAAGGTGTAATACGGGATAGAAGTGGTTGGGACAAAATCCATCCAGATTTTTTTTTTGCTATTTCTGACATTTTTTTCAATGTAGCGTTTTCGGGGGCCTGTTTGGGGGGCTTCCTGGTGTTTGTGGGTGGGTTTCGGGGTCTGGGAGCTTTGCTGGCTATGGATACTTTAGTTTGCAAGAGGTTTAAAGCAAATCCATGGTGGCTGAGGGGAGTTAGGGCCTAGCTGCAGAGCGCGCGCGGAGTGATTTGGGAAATTGGCAAGAAAATAACTAAATCCCCATTTTTGTACTTTTGCTTTTTGGCTGTTTGGGGGTCTTCTACTAGTTTTCTCCTGGGTTGACGGCTCTGGGGCCATTGCTGGGAAGCTCTAATACCGGATAAAAGTGGTTTGGACCAAATCGGAGGCGGAATCTTTTTGTGTTTTTGCTGACTTGCTTGCCTTTGAGGTGCTCTTTGGGGGGTTCCGGGTGTTTGTGGGTGAGTTTTGGGGTCTGGGAGCACTTCTGGGACAGTCTAATCTTGATTGCATTTGCTTTTCAGGAAATCCGTGGTGGAAAACAGGAGTTATGGCCTAGCTGCACAGCGCGTTTGGACCAAAGGCCGAGAAATATTGTAAGTATGAGATTTTCCTTTTTGGCTGTTTGGGGGTGTTGTGCTTTTTGGCGGGTGGGTTGGCGGGTCTTGGGGCATTCCTGGGAAGGTCTAATACCGGATAGAAGTGGTTGGGACAAAATCCATAAGGAAAAGCCTTTTGGCACTTTTTGTAACTTAGGGTTCGTTAGGGTTAGCCCTAGCAGCAGGATTGCATGTGTTTCGGGTGTTCTAGATTTTTGCAACTGAGTTCTGGGGTCTTAGAGCACTCGTGAGAATGTGTAATTTTGGTTGCAAGTCATTTGAAGAAAATCCATGGTGGGAAAGGGGGGATTTGGCATAGTTAAAGAAAGCCTTTGCCACTATTCTTAACTTAGGGCTCGTTAGGGTTAGCAGTATTTGTATTGCATGTGTTTGGGTGGGGGGTTTTCGAGTCTTGGAGCGATGCTGGCTATGGATACTTTTGCTTGCTTGCAAGTGGTTTGAATACAATCCACGGTGGGTAAGGGGGTATTTGGGCCTACTTTTACTTTCAAAGTACGTTTTGTCACCAGTTTTCTGCTAGGCCTCGTTTTTTGAGATCTGATTGGGGGTCTTCTACATTTTTGCGACTGGCTTTAGTAAGGGTCTGGGTGGGAGCACTGCTGGGAAGGTCTAATTTTGTTCTAAAACACAGTTTACAGTACACCTAGCTTGAGGGGAAAGACCAGCTAAATTAATTTGCCCATACTTATTTATCCTTCAAAAGGTGACTCAGACAGAGTACGCACTTTCAAAAATATTGTACAGTCTATTAGGAAAATCAAAGTGTGACTTTTTGCACTACACAGCGTACATACCTTATATTTATTTATCAGTGGTGTTGTAATATTATATCACTTCCTGTTTTTCGTTCAATAATTACAGGCCGGGTTTCAGTCTGTGCAATGGGGAAAAAAGGATGGAGTCAGGCTTCACATTAGCGAGCCGCAATTCAGCATCCGCCAGGCAGGCAGTGGACAGGGTGTCTTCTGGTCACCAACATTGATGGAGGAAGCGTCAGCTGGAATGGAGGAGTGCCGCTAATAAGTGGAATTGTTTGCTGCATGCAATTTACTTACCAAATTCAACAGGACAACTACAACAACATACAGATACAGTATCCATTGTTTTCTTCTATGAGTGTGACTGCATTTCTTGGATCTCTATCTGCTTCTAAATTGATCCCTACAGCCATTCTATAGGTTTTACTTCGGCTATTTTTTAAACCTAATTTAATGTAGCCCTGTACTGTCGCATTCTGTCATTCACGGTTGTCGAAAGTACTACTTACTTTTCAGTAACAATGCATTCAGTAGTGCATGCACTTCCTTTATGCCACGTAAAAGATTTATGGCTAGCTTTGTACCCAAATATTTCTTTATGTTCAATTATTGTTTGTCCATGCTGTGCTTTTTTTTTTCTCTCAACAAAACCTACCCAAAAAGAATCCCCCATTCCCATCCATTTTCCAAACCCTAACCCTCTTCCCCCGGGCTGTGTGGTTTTGCTTGATGTGTGACTAAATGACATCAATAATTCCACACACTTGCTGGGGAGGATAAGGTCATAGCAACAGGCTAGTGAAGGAATCCGAGGATATATTCTAGACTTACTCAGCTTCAGTACTATTTCTTGTAGTTGTAGCCAATGTCAAAGAAATCCAACACAAGTTCAAGTTATACTTTCAATACTTTAACATTTGTTAGGCTACATTGTGGCACTGTTCTAGTGTGCTGTCACCTCCTATATACTCTATTGTACCGTTGTAATGCTACAGTAAGGACAAACCAGGTTTCATTTTCTTTTTTTCCATAGGCATGCAACTGCCACTGTGTCACACCACTAGTACCACCGCAATGAGGAGGAAATTTCATCCGCCCTGGATTGCCAACATTAATCGCCATTTTCCGTGGAGCCAGCCCTGGGCCTAGCCCTAATTTCAAACACAAATTACAGGTAAGATAAGCGTTTGGTTGGAGGTAGTATAATGGAGTATTAGGAGAGACGAGAGATTGACGGTAGTACTACTAAAGTCCTAGGACTATTCAGGAAAACAAACTTACTGTTAAACCCCCACCCACCAGACTCAAAAGCAGTAAAATACATGTATGGTCAGATAAAGTTTAAAAAAGTATATTTTTGTAGCCCTAACAAAATAATCTCCCGTAACACCCTCCCTAACCCCAACAATTGTCCTTCAAAAGTCCCAAAAACAACCCAACTCCCAATTCCCACCCCCCAAAAGTCTCTAAAAAAGGGGCAAGGGACACTACGGCAGGGTGCTGTTGACTTTAGCGGCCAGGGCATCATGCTCCTTGCGGAGGGTGGCATGGTCGAAGCGGAGGCCCTCCACCAAGTTTCTATAGCTTAGGACCTCCTGCTCCAGGTAGGACACTCTGAGGCATAAGCGGCGCTGGCGTGCCTTGCAAATCCTGTGGGGGCAGCTGCTGTCTTTGCTGCTCGGCGGTGGCGGTTGGCTTTGGTAGCCCGGCTCCGTACCGCTGGAGCACTGCGCTGGCTGGCAGCCCGTGGGGGCACGGAGGAGTATGCAGCTGTCCCAGTGGATGTTGTTGTTGTACCGGTAGACTGCGTCTCCTCCTCCTCCAGGGCCACCAGCCGCCGATATTCGGCGACAGTGGCATCCAGCCTCCGTTGAAGGGCCATTCGAGCCAGCTCCCTCCTCCTTGATGGTCTGTTGGATTTGGAAGGAGCAACTATATGAAGAAAGAAAGACATAGTCTGTAACCAATGCTCCTTAAGATTAACACAACATGATTGAGCAGAAAGTTGTGTCACAGTACAAGTAGCAAATTGAAAGCACATTACATAACTATTGAGGACAGTATCTATGTAACCTCCGACTTCTTCATCCTTGCTCTAACATTAGTGGGAGTTTAAGGAACAAATTCTACGAGCATTATGGACTTCCATTACAGTCGACTATGACAGTACACCAGTCTTATTCTTCTTCTTCTCTCTTGTTTAGGAAAATTGGTACGTTATCTTATGCAAGCCGGCATAATGCCAGCGCAGTGAACTTGCACCCGAGAAAAACAGACGCACACCATGGTGACTTGCGTTACTGTACCAGTCCAGTACATGCAGGTGGTGAAGCTCTTACTTTTCTATTACGGGTGGCACTGAGAATACTCTGTTAAAAGGGCTACTGCTTAATTAATTTAGCTTTCACCCTACAGTGCAAATGAGTACTAGAAAAGGAAAATGAAGAAGCTAAATAATCTGATTATCTATCACTTCACATGGGATGTATTTGATGACATATGTGATGACTTTAGGTGCTTTGCTTACTATTGAGTGAACAGTCATACACCCACACATGAATGACGTACTACTACTAAACTAAAGTTATTAATAGAGGTAGGCAGTGTCCACCGTAATAACCGATATATGCTGTACTTGCAGTTGCAATACAAACTACTGCTACTATTCATGGTAGTATTTGGACAAAATTACAACTTCTTTTCCTTGCCTTTCCTACACTGGAACGGACGTGCGGGTGCGGTGCTACATGCTCTTCAAAGTAACACTTAGTTCATCCAGTGACCGTCTACTCTCTCTAGATACACATATGCTATCTAAGAGTCAGATAGTACCAGGATCCAGGCATCCTTCCATTCAAAGTATATGCACACATACAGTTTCTGTTTCACCCACCCAGGCTGTTCTCCTTCCACCCATCCTTGCTTCATCATTCACCCAGCCATGCACCATACCATATTCTTTCCTTCCCAGCCACCTCGGGGACCAAGCAAACACATATCATTCTTCTTTGCCAGTCATCATTACATTTCTCGTCCTTCCACACTTACTTACACCCTTCTTTCACTTTTTGTTCATCCCATCCATCAAGTTCATCTCAGATCTGATTGGGATTCTTCTCGCCAAAAACTTCACAGCTAAGTCGAAGTACATTTAGAGGAGGCTACTACCTGGTTGATTTATAATACACCCGTGCAGAAAGCACACTCTGCAGTCTTCAATCTCAATAAGTAAGGAATATATAGCTTACCTCTGCCCGACACCACCGTGTTATCCCTCACAGGATTGTCCGGCACTTGCACCGCCTCCTCCCCAGAGTTGTTCCCCTCGTCCAATACCAGCACCTCCGCGCTGGCCCCGCCTCCAGATGTTCCACCTACAAAGTACATTTAAGAATGTTAGAATACACCACTCACTACTATATAATATTTGGTCTAGGAGGAAGAAAGAAATGTGAAAAAAACAGAATACAATGTAATAATTTGTGACTGTCTACTCTAAAGTAAAAATGTCCCTTTTTCCAGGGAAGGCTGTTGTCTTGCTGCACCTTTTTGGCACAACTGATGAATGCTTGCTTTTTATTTTTAACACGCACCACTTTTTCTCCTAACAGACAGAAGCTTGTCTTCTAAGAACACGAGCTGGATCAAGTTCAAACCAGGTGAGAGCTCGGCTCGACCACAAGAAATGTGTCCAATTAATCGTCAGCACTAAGCACTTTTCCATTTAAACGTTTACTTTTATGACAAACTTGATTTTAATAAATGTGTTTACTTTTAATAAAGCTTTTAAACTTAAATAGACTCTGTGGTTTTTGGTCCTCCAGACTAGAGTGGATGAGCTAAAGGTTTTGGAATTTTTGCAAGCATGAGCCTGTGCCTTTGACATCATTGGGGATCAATCATCGGTGACTTTGGGAGCTAAATGACTCTGCCACACTATCTAGTCAGTAAGGAGATTGGGGGTTCAACTACTAAGTCTGTTATCACTGAGGTATGTGGAAAGTCTAACAGCACCTATTATAATTGATAAGCTAAGCAATGCATTATTTAGTGTCCATAGTTCTGTTTGTGCAGATTTGTCCCTGCAACAGTAGTAGAATGGATTGTCCTACTACCCAAATCAAAAGTAAAGTAGAATCTTATTCTTTCTTGGTGGTCATTCACCTTTTTATTGTTGGCAATTGTCAAAGCATAAACATTTAGAAGACTTGAAAAGACATTATGGACAATCCCAGAGGACTGCACTCAGTGCATAGAGCTATTGCTGACTAGAATGGGAGTCCAATGGAATGGCCAAATGTGCAATCTTAGTTAGCTACACAGACAGACTAATAAGAATAATCTAGTAATACCACAGGGAGTCATAGTCGAGGCAGGATAAGAATTTAGATCCAGTCTACAAGAAGATCAAAGACGATTTAGAAAAAATCGAATGAGGAACACTACGAAAAAATAAGTACTCTATATTAAAATTAAAACTTACTGGGGCCAGCAAAGGAGCCCTCGCCTGCCCGATCCTGGCCTGCATCCTGAACAGCACCGTCCTCCTCCTCCTCCTCCTGTGTCCTCTTGCCCCTGGGGGAGCTGATGTTCAACATGAAAGAAAGAAAGACCAGAAAACATGGATGATATTTGTCAACCAAATCAAACATTTCAAAAGAACAATAACAAAATATTTTGGTGAAATAGCAAATAGACAACTATTCCACTGGATATAGTGACCGATCTCATGTGGTCTACTACGTTATTAGTATTGCTTGATTTGCGGACCGTCGAATTGGAAACTTCTTATGTAACTCACTAAACAAAGTACTAAAAAGGTTTGCCTAGGATTGGCAGCCAGCAGTCCGCAGCACGCAAAGTGACAGACAAAGTCCATCGTGATTGCAGATCAGCGACAACACTAAAGTTTCCTACTACATTAACCAGTCATTAAAATACTCAAACTATCAATCCACCACCACTATTTCTTCTTATCGCCATGTGTACAAAGGAAGGACTGGACTTGAGTCTATAGGGGCAATTTCAGAAGCCCCTTGCGGCTCTTTTGCTCCATTGTTGCGTGACTTTTGTGACGCAGCGGCAGAACAAAAGAGGCGCAATGGTGCGGCGTATATTAACAACGTGACGCATATGGGAGATGCATCACGTTGTAAAGCCCTGCGCCATCAGGGGGTGTCCTGCGCAAGGGAGGGCGTACCTGCACAGGAACGCATCCTAAAAGTGCCAGAGGGAAATCTACAAGATTTCAATCACTCACTTTAACGACAATAATGCGTGACTCAAACCTTGCGCCTGCTTGAAGCAGACGTACGGCTTAACGCAGCATTGGGGAGATAGGGCACCCCAAAGCATTGATGGAGCTGCGCCATCGATGCGACGCAACTCCAGCAATGCGCCGCCTTTACGGCACAGATGCATAACGCTTTGGTGACGTTTTCGGCCCATGGTGCGCCGCATTGTAAATACGCGCACCATGGGTGATGGTGGCGTGGCGCACAATTACTGGCGCATCCCTGCTACTTTGCAGGGATGCGCCGGTAATTAAAAATCTGAACCTTAGTGTCAAGCATTACGCAGTTCTTTAAACTACACTCATACATAATTTCACAGGCCAATGAAATGAACACAACATCGAAAACAAATAAGCATAGTAGCAACACTACTGAGAAGGAGAGCAGTTCACCTGAAATGCACAGAAGATTTAGAAATATAATTTACCTACAATGTAGTGAGCAGCATTATTGCTCTTGGTAAAAAACACAATTTTGCAATATAATAACACACAGAGCAGGAGAAAACAGAGTAGTAAAGGAATAGCTACTACTACTCACCAAGCCCAGGGATCTCAAGGCCAAGCAGGTTGAGCAGATCGCGTTCACGGTCCAGGACATCCGTCCAGCGGTGGGTGGCCTGGTTGTAGGTGCGCCGGACCCGAGAGTGGTGGTACATGGCCTGGCACACCTTCTCCACCGCTTCTGGCGCTCCCGGATCCCGTACCCGCTACCGATCCTGCCGCCTGCCATGATGGTCCTGGGGAGGCGGCGCTGAACATAAAAAATTAGTGCGGCCACCTCCTCCGGGCTGAAGATCTCCTGGGGTACGACCTGCTCCCTCCTCAAACGCCCGCACGGGAGCCTGTCACGGGGTGCGGGACCCTTCCCCTTCTCTGGATGCTTCCCGGCTCCCTTCACCATGGTCTGGGCAGAAAGGAAGCTAAATAATAAAGAAAATAGAATAGGCAAGAGAAGAAAAGTAAAGAGTTGAAAAAAGTAGTTTAAAATTAACCAAAAGTAGCAGAAAACACAAAAATATAGAGCAAGAAAATTAGAGAGATAGATAATAAGTAAAATAGATCAAAAACAACTTCAAACAAGCAAAGGATGTCAGAGATACAGAGAGGATACCAAAAGCATGCCCAGAACCATAGCAATGAATGAGAAACAAGATGGCCGCTCCAGTTCACGACCGCGCGGGTAAGTTCGCGCGAGATTTTCCTCGCGAACACCCGCGGAATTGTACTAGCGAGCTGCACACTTTGCGAGATTACACTTTGCGCCCGGAAACGGAAATACGTCATGCAAACAAGATGGCCGCGCCCTTGAACGACCGTGAGGGTAACTTTGCGCCTTGAGCTACAAGCGGCTCGCTAAAAAGCACAAAACCTTGCGAACTAACACGCCGCAAAAAAACAAATCGCATATTCGCACAAATTCGCAGCTTCCGAATCCGATCTCGCGCAAGTTCGCGCCCCGCGAATCCCACGAAATTGCAGAAAAATGAGTTTTGCAAAACTGAAAGCACTCAGCAGGTGCAAGAGTTCAAACTCATCATTAGTAACCATTCCTAGTAGTGCTTCCTGACTGGGGCCCCTCCAGAGTTCAGTAGCTAGTTGCAACAATTGTATGACCCTGCTCTGACCCTCACAGCAGGCTCAAGAATAGCTACAAGTAGGCCACAAAGGTCCTGGAAAAAAAATTGCACTGCAACAGAAAGCAAATTACTGATAAGGAAGCAGGTGCCAGACCTGGAATTTTAAAACACTGACACATTAATAAACTAACCCCAAATGAATTCATGTCAGTTGAAGCAGGGCAGGTGTGCTTGCTTTTCCCCCCATAATCTACAGTGATGATGAACCAGAGGGTGGCATTGATGTAACAGAGGGTGGCATGGGTGAAACAGAGGGTGGCAGTGGTGAAACAGAGGGTGCTGGGAACCTGTGATGATGAACCAGACGTAGAAACAACATAGTCGCTAACGTTGCGAGCCGACAAGTAAGTTTGCAATTGCGAACTGGTACCAAACTCTCGCGAACTGGCAGAAACCCTTGCGAACACAAAAAAAAATCCGCAAATTCGCGAGAATTTGCGGATTTTGCGGATTGCGAGTTCGAAAGTACGCAAATTCGCGAACGCCACATTCGCAAAATTCGCCCATGCTTATTCTTTTCTTGGCTTGTTTAATTATTCTTGGTGGATAATTTCTCTGCTGTAACTTTGTTGTTAATCCCTGAGATTGTTCCATATAGGTTTCAGTTGATGAACAGTTCCTTCTGTAACGCAAGAACTGCCCTACCGGGAGATTATCCCTCAATGCTCTAGAGATGGTATGAGCCAGAGTAATAATGAGTGTCTGTCCGTTGGGTTTTGATGGACATGTGTGTGATAGCCTCTTCCTTGGGTTCTATAACCAGGTCCATGCAGATATATAGCGTTATTATGGCTGTAGGACCATGTAAATCTCAGGCTGGAATCCTGTACGTTAAGCCAGTTGAGATACTCCAAAAGAAGCTCTTCAGTTCCTGACCAAATGCAGAGCACGTTGTCTATATACCTCTTCCAGAGGCGTAGATTCCTCTGGAAGGGATTGGTGAAATGATAGACGACGTGCTCTTTAAACTGTCCGACATAGATACATGCCAGACTGGGTGCCATAGTGGCACCCATAGATGTTCCTGTTGTTTGAAGGTACAATTTGTCTTTGTAACTGAATTAGTTCCTGGTTAGGGCTAGTTCGATGCATTGCATCACAAATGATTGGGGAGCGTCATAGAACCACTTTTGCTCCCCCAGTGCGCGAGCTGCTGCCACAAGTGTTGCGTCCTGAGCTATACAAGTAAAGAGTGATTCTATATAGATCGTGATGAAAAATGTGTTTTCTTCATCAAATTGCATACCGTCTAGAATGTTCAGAACTTCTGTGGTGTCTTTTATGAATGATTATTGGTTAATGACTGATTCACGAAGAAAAAAATCAACGTATTGTGATAGAGGTTCTAAGACAGATTGAATACCCGACACTATAGTTCGTAAAGGAGGGGTGCGTGTGGGCTTGTGAATTTTGGGAAGTATATAGAAGGCAGGAGTCCTGGAATTTTCATTAACCAAGAACTCTGCCTCCTTCACCGAGATCCACTTATTTTCTTTAGCTCTGCCCACCATCTCCCTTATTGTCTTTAGAAGTTCTTGTACTTGATCACAACTGAGGGGCCGATAGTTGGTACTTACCTCCAACAGTCTCAAGACCTCAGTATCATAATCTTTAAACAATCACTGCCCCACCCTTGTCAGCTGACTTTATAGTCAAGGAGTGGTTGCCCTGTAAACTCTTCACTGCATTCCAGTCTTCATTGGTCATGTTTTTATACTTTGATATGTTATCTTCTCTTTCAAACCTAGCAATATCTTGCAATACTTTGGTTTCAAACACTGCCACTTCAGGACCTACTGCGGTAGCCGAGGACAGAATGATGATGGTCTCTTTAAATTTGTTAATCAGCAACAATAGTCCTAGTTCTAGTGGCAATATTTGATTATTAGTCTGTAAACATTGGCGGTGGACGTTCGTCACCCAAGGGACTCCTTTCAGTATAGGGATAGTCCAAATGTTTCAGTCTATTGTCTCTTTAAAAAAAAAAAACAAAAAAAAACCAGCCTCTCTGATCTATACATATAAGACAGCACAGACAAAAAATGTGAGAAAAGCGAGATGGCACCTCACGAGCGAACCACCAATGGGACCCCTGGCTGGTACTCACCAGGTTGGCCCTGTTCTCATCATTGGTGCCATCAAGCTATAACGGAAACGTGTCTCAGACCCCAAAAAAGAAAAAAAGGACAGTGGATGGTGCAGTGAACACAACTTATATGTAACACAACTAACAACATTGAACATTTAACATATAAGACACTGCGCAACTAGGACTATCAACTTTACTTTCGTTCCTTACTATGTTGCGAACAGTAAACACAAAACAGTAAAAAAGGAGGGTGTGAATACTACCTATCGACTCACACCCTACTTACAGCCGACATGTTTCATTGCCTTGGTGTCTATCAGGCAATTTCTTCAGGGCAACTCACTTTTAATGCCACTGCAAGAGACACTGATTCTCGAATGCTGTAATATAACCAAACATATATGTGGTCACCTGGCGTTCTCCCCTAATTTCTGCACATCGAACTCTATGTAATGTCAAACAACCACGCTGTATGGGTAAGTTTATTATTACCCTTCAAGCAGTTTTGCCTCTCATACCAGACAGGAGGACTTTAAAATCCGGAATCCAGCCCCCATAGGTGAGCGTGGTCCTATCTCCCCATAGAGAAGTTACTGAAAAGAGAGGACCAGAAAGAAACTTGGTTATCTCAGTCGCGGGGCCGCCTCCTACCTTGTCAAAGTATGCTGGCCTGAAACAAAGTGGATAAAATGTTACCGGTGGAAGAGTAAGGGTCGGCGTCCTCTCAACACTCGAACGCCGACCGAGTGTAGCCCTTTTCTTTTACCGGCAGCGCTGCCAATTTTTGAGCGCTGTGATTGGTCAGCAGGATCAGCTGACTCACGCGGTTATCGGCTGCTAATTGGACCGCGTGGTCAGGTGACTCCCGTTGTACTCAGATGCCGGTTCCGAAATAAAGGAACTGCCGCGGCCATTAATAAACGGATCTCCAGCCCAAGTAAAGACACGGGTGGTATGGCGGTATCTGTTTTAAAGTACAACTAACTTCTAAAACATACCAGCGCAAGAGCGTATTTTCAAACAGGAAGTTCTTACGACGTTGGTAGTCGCCTGGGCGTATTAATCATTATCGATCTTTATGTATAGGGTGTCCGTATCTATAAACCGCAAAGGCTAATTAATTAACAAGCTGTTGATAAAAGTGTTAATACAGTGACGACCAGTTTATAGCGGTGTGTGATCATATTCAATTACAGCGGCAGCCATGTTTGAAAAGTGTGAGAAGTGTGAGGCTGGTGTGGCGCTATATTACTAAAAATTAGAGTCCTAGACCTAGATCATCTGTGTTAAGGTGTAGGATCCAAGAGTCACAGGGCTAGCCCTGTGACTCTTGGACCCTACACCTTAACACAGATGATCTAGGTCTAGGACTCTAATTTTGAGTAATATAGCGCCACACCAGCCTCACACTTCTAGGTGGGGAGATAGGACCACGCTCACCTATGGGGGCTGGATTCCTCATTTTAAAGTCCACCTGTCTGGTATGAGAGGCAAAACTGCTTGAAGGGTAATAATAAACTTACCCATACAGCATGGTTGTTTGACATTACATAGAGTTCGATGTGCAGAAATTAGGGGAGAACGCCAGGTGACCACATATATGTTTGTTTATATTACAGCATTCGAGAATCAGTGTCTCTGGCAGTGACATTAAAAGTTAGTTGCCCTGAAGAAATTGCCTGATAGACACCAAGGCAATGAAACATGTCGGCTGTAAGTAGGGTGTGAGTCCATAGGTAGTATTCACACCCTCCTTTTTTACTGTTTTGTGTTTACTGTTCGCAACATAGTAAGGAACGAAAGTAAAGTTGATAGTCCTAGTTGCGCAGTGTCTTATATGTTAAATGTTCAATGTTGTTAGTTGTGTTACATATAAGTTGTGTTCACTGCACCATCCACTGTCCTTTTTTTCTTTTTTTCTTTCTTGGGGTCTGAGACACGTTTCCGTTATAGATTGATGGCACCAATGATGAGAACAGGGCCAACCTGGTGAGTACCAGCCAGGGGTCCCATTGGTGGTTCGCCCGTGAGGTGCCATCTCGCTTTTCTCACATTTTTTGTCTGTGCTGTCTTATATGTATAGATCAGAGAGGTTGTTTTTTTTAAAGAGGCAATAGACTGAAACATTTGGACTATCCCTATACTGAACGGAGTCCCTTGGGTGACGAACGTCCACCGCCAATGTTTACAGACTAATAATCAAATATTGCCACTAGAACTAGGACTATTGTTGCTGATTAGCTTATAGAGTGGAGGGCGTCCTAGTTCCATTCTGTCTTTCCCTCTAGACTCCCCCTTTTTTGAAGTGCTCTTTAAATTTGTGCCAAAGGCTCTAGGACTCTCTCGTGGTTTATTAGCAAAAAAATATTTTCAGTTTGATCCTACACATGGTCTCAAGAAATTCCACCTTACATTTCAATGAGTCAAGTGTAGGTGTAGGAACAAATCCAAGCCCCTTATTTAGGACCATCTCTTCACTAGCAGTAAGAGTGTCGTCCGATAAATTGACCACAATACTACTCATGTCTGATTCCGCCCCCGATTGCGGGTTATTCTTGGGGATTGGGGAGAAGGATTGCCATTGTGGAGGCTGATTGCACCTGCCTCGGCCTCCTCCTGTCCCTCTGTTGGTCGTCTGTCCTCATCCTAAAAAAGACATAGGGAGTACACCTAAATCCTCGTTACTACGATCTTGTTGATTGAACCTCGCACTTTCTTGTAGACTGTCTGTTGAAAAAGGTTTTTATAAAAAAATAAAAGGCAATAAGCATTGCACATTACCACATGTGAAATAATAAAAAAAAGGTTTTGTTGCAGAGCATGAAATAGAAGTGAGGTATATACATACTTCTTTCATAAATAATTTGCCTTAGAGACCGGGTTTTGTGTGTTGATGATTTATTGAGTGGAGGGCAACCCGCGGTCTCTTTTTCCCTCTGTGCTCCTATTGGAATAGATGGGTAGTACGGCGGCTCAGCTGTGAGAGCTCTTTTGAAGTTTTTATTGAAAATACACTATGTTATTGCACACTGTTCTCTCTCCCCTCAGCCTTTCCTAAAATAAAAAGCTGTATGTTCTGTAGGGGCAACTCAGGAATCTGGCCCTTCAGAGATCTGGCCTCTCTTTCTTTCTCTCGTTCTCTCTCTCCCTCTCTCTTTCCCTATCTTTCTCTCTCTTTCTATCTATCTATCTATCTATCTATCTATCTATCTATCTATCTATCTATCTATCTATCTATCTATCTATCTATCTCTCTCTCCCTCTCCCATAAACGACTGCATGGGTAACTTCGCTATGCAAGTGGCTCGCGAAGACGCAAATTTTTTGGATCGCGAATTCGTAAATCCGCAAATTCGCGGATCGCAAATTCGCAAAATTCGCCCATGCTTAGAGCTGCCCCAGCTAGCCTACTTGTAAGGATTGACCCAAAAATCTTTTTGGATGATAGTAAATTTATGCTAAACAGGAGCTTCATAGCCGATAAATGTACACATGACTGGCTAATATTAATCATAAGCACCGCCAAGAGGTTGAGTGAAGAACTGCTAAAAGAGATTTTGGAATTGGAGGAAAGCATACAACAAGACACCACCCTTAAGGATACCAAAGAGCACCTCAATAGAATCCAAGGAGACTTGAGTGATTATAAAAATTATATGATCAACCAAAAAATAAAAGGATTACAACGTAACCTTGAGAGATTCACCCAAGAGTGGGCATTCCCATATGTAAACGACAGGTACTATCAATCAGGACCTGAACAGCAGAATAGAAGGAGGACATCAAAGGGAGAGAGGGGGGAGACAACAGATCAGACGTACCCCTAAATATTGAACCCTTGGCAACACCTCCAGTGAAGAAGAAGAGGGCCCGCAAGGATATAGGGTGAGGTTCAATCAACAAGATCGTAGTAACGAGGATTTGGGTGTGCTCCTTAGGTCTTTTTTAGGACAAGGACAGATGGCCAACAGAGGGGTGGGGGGCAGACAGGAAGAGGCCAAGCAGGGGCAATCAGCCTCCACAATGGCAATCCATCTCCCCAAGAGTAGCCCGCAGCCGGGAGCGGAATCAGACGTGAGTAGTATTGTGGTCAATCTATCGGACCACACTCTTACTGCCAGTGAAGAGATGGTCCTAAATAAGCATGGGCGGAAAATCCGTTCCGCTCGCGGATTTTCGGTAAATTCGCAATCCGCAAACTCTCGCAAATTTACCGAAAATCCGCAAATTCGCACGCAGCGGATTTATTTGCTTGGTGATACAATATTGCGGCGTGCGGCGTTCACTTACCATCATTCAGCATTTGCCGAGTTGTTTTTCTCGATATTTTGCGAGTGCTGCGCCATTTTGGATCTTGCTGCGGGATCCCGCGGGAGTTTGGCGACACATCGCGAGAGTTCGCAATTGCGAACATGTAGATGGGGCAACAATCTCGCACTCGCAAAATTACAAAATTTGCAATTCTGCACAAGAAATCCACTAGCAAGCAGCATAAACCTTCTGAAAATGATGATTTTTATCAGAATAACTCCTCAGGTTGACATTTGCCTGCACTTTTTTGGATTTGAGGCTTTTTGACTTTCTTTGGATCACTTTTGGATTAGAAATCAACTTTCACCAGTAAGTTTGTTTGGGGCATTACAGTTGCTGTTCTGCAGAAAAACGAGTTTTGCAAAACTGAAAGCACTCAGCAGGTGCAAAAGTTCAAACTCATCATTAGTAACCATTCCCTGTAGTGCTTCCTGAGGGGCCCCTCCAGAGTTCAGTTGCCTACTTGCAACTATTCTATGACCCTGCTCTGACCCTCACAGCAGGCTCATAGAATAGCTACAAGTAGGCCACAAAGGTCCTGGGAAAGAAAATTGCACTGCAACAGAAAGCAAATTACAGATAAGGAAGCAGGTGCCAGACAGGAAGTTTAAATTCAGTGACACATTAATCAACCCCAAATTAATTCATGTCAGTTGAAGCAGGTCAGGTGTGCTTGCTTTACCCCCCATAATCTACAGTGATGAATCAGAGGGTGGCAGTGATGTACCAGAGGGTGGCATGGGGGAATCAGAGGGTGGCAGTGGTGAAACAGAGGGTGCTGTGAACCTGTGATGATGAACCAGACGTAGAAACAACAAAGTCACGACCGTTGCGAGCCGACAAGTAGGTTCGTAATTGCGAACTGG
The DNA here is from genome assembly GCF_964263255.1 of Lissotriton vulgaris. Lineage (NCBI taxonomy): Eukaryota > Metazoa > Chordata > Amphibia > Caudata > Salamandridae > Lissotriton > Lissotriton vulgaris. Next base: position 1,977,576,907 of record NC_141689.1, on the reverse strand, counting down.
TACAAAACCCTCGCGAACTGGCAGAAACCCTTGCGAACACACAAAAAAATTAGCGAGAATTCGCGGATTTTGTGGATTGCGAGTTCGCAAATACGCAAATTCGCGAACGCAGATTCGCAAAATTCGCCCATGCCTAGTCCTAAATAAGGGGCTTGGTTTTGTTCCTACACCTACACATGACTCATTTAAATGTAGGGTGGAATTTCATGAGACCATGTGTAGGATCAAACTGAAAAAGTTTTTTTGCTAATAAACCACAAGAGAGTCCTAGAGCCCTTAGCACAACTTTAAAGAGACCATCATCATTCTGTCCTCCGGCAACCGCAGTAGGTCCTGAAGAGGCAGTGTTTGAAACCAAAGTATTGCAAGATATTGCTAGGTTTGAAACAGAAGATAACATATCAAAGTATAAAAACATGACCAAGGAAGACTGGAATGCAGTGAAGAGTTTACAGGGCAACCACTCTTTGACTATAAAGTCAGCTGACAAGGGTGGGGCAGTGGTTGTTTTGAACTCTAAAGATTATGATGCTGAGGTCATGAGACTGTTGGAGGTACGTAACAACTATCGGCCCCTCAGTTGTGATCCAGTACAAGAACTTCTAAAGACTATACGGGAGATGGTGTGCAGAGCTAAAGAAAATAAGTGGATCTCGGTGAAGGAGGCAGAGTTCTTGGTTAATGAAAATTCCAGGACTCCTGCCTTCTATATCCTTCCCAAAATTCACAAGCCCACACGCCCCCGTCCTAGACGGCCTATAGTGTCGGGTATTCAATCCGTCTTAGAACCTCTATCAGAATACGCAGATTTTTTTTCGTGAATCAGTTATTAACCAACATTTATTCATAAAAGACACCACAGAAGCTCTGAACATTCTAGACGGTATGCAATCTGATCAAGAAAACACATTTTTAGTCAAGATCGATATAGAATCACTCTATACTTGTATCCCCCAGGACGCGACGCTTGTGGCAGCAGCTTGTGCACTGGGGGAGCAAGAGTGGCTCTATGATGCTCCCCAATCGTTTGTGATGCAATGCGTCGAACTAGCCCTAACCAGGAACTACTTCAGTTACTAACACAAATTGTACCTCCAAACAACAGGAACATCTTTGGTTGCCTCTATGGCACCCAGTCTGGCATGTATCTATGTCGGGCAATTCGAAGAGCACATCGTCTATCAGTCCACCAATCCCTTCCAGGGAAATCTACGCCTCTGGAAGAGGTATATAGACGATGTGCTCTGCATTTGGTCAGGAACTGAAGAGCTTCTTTTGGAGTTTCTCAACTGGCTTAACGTACAGGATTCCAGCCTGAGATTTACATGGTCCTACAGCCATAATACCGCTATGTATCTGGACCTGGTTATAGAAGCCAAGGAAGAGGCTATCACCACACATGTGCATCAAAAGCCAACTGACAGAAACTCATTATTACTCTATGACTCATACCATCCTAGAGCATTGAGGGATAATCTCCTGGTAGGGCATATCTTGCGTTACAAAAGGAATTGTTCATCAACCGAAACCTATATGGAACAATCTCCGGAATTTACAACAAAGTTACAGCAGAGAAATTATCCACCAAGAATAATTAAACAAGCCAAGAAAAGAGCCCTTAGTAATCCACGCAGTGTCTTCTTAGAGAAGAGTGTGAAAGAGAAGGATGACAGTGTTCCTGTAGTCATGACTTTTGATCCAGTAGCTTTTTTTGATCCACTCGCTCCTCTCCCACGAGCCGAGTGGTCGCTCCCAGGGTCCCTGCTGACTGCTGGTATCGTAGCGCTGAATTGTTGATTACATTGCCTTATTTTCTTACGTGCTGTATGCTGGCTTAGCGCTTTGCTGTAGTAGCGCTTTGTGTATTCTATCTGTGCTGTTTAAGTTTGTTTTCAGCGCGTTTGCCGCTAGCGCTCCGCTGTGCCCCCCCCCTCCGCCTCCATTTTGTTTGTTGTGCTAGTCCTCGTGTGCCCGCCCCGCCTCCCAGCTGAGACGCCCTCCCACTGTCCTGAAGTAGCGCTCACCTCCCTACAGGCGCCGTGACTCGCTCCTCTCCCACGAGCCGAGTGGTCGCTCCCAGGGTCCCTGCTGACTGCTGGTATCGTAGCGCTGAATTGCTGATTACATTGCCTTATTTTCTTACGTGCTGTATGCTGGCTTAGCGCTTTGCTGTAATAGCGCTTTGTGTATTCTATCTGTGCTGTTTAAGTTTGTTTTCAGCGCGTTTGCCGCTAGCGCTCCGCTGTGCCCCCCCCTCCACCTCCATTTTGTTTGTTGTGCTAGTCCTCGTGTGCCCGCCCCGCCTCCCAGCTGAGACGCCCTCCCACTGTCCTGAAGTAGCGCTCACCTCCCTACAGGCGCTGTGACTCGCTCCTCTCCCACGAGCCGAGTGGTCGCTCCCAGGGTCCCTGCTGACTGCTGGTATCGTAGCGCTGAATTGCTGATTACATTGCCTTATTTTCTTACGTGCTGTATGCTGGCTTAGCGCTTTGCTGTAGTAGCGCTTTGTGTATTCTATCTGTGCTGTTTAAGTTTGTTTTCAGCGCGTTTGCCGCTAGCGCTCCGCTGTGCCCCCCCCTCCGCCTCCATTTTGTTTGTTGTGCTAGTCCTCGTGTGCCCGCCCCGCCTCCCAACTGAGACGCCCTCCCACTGTCCTGAAGTAGCGCTCACCTCCCTACTGGCGCCGTGACTCGCTCCTCTCCCACGAGCCGAGTGGTCGCTCCCAGGGTCCCTGCTGACTGCTGGTATCGTAGCGCTGAATTGCTGAATACATTGCCTTATTTTCTTACGTGCTGTATGCTGGCTTAGCGCTTTGCTGTAGTAGCGCTTTGTGTATTCTATCTGTGCTGTTTAAGTTTGTTTTCAGTGCGTTTGCCGCTAGCGCTCCGCTGTGCCCCCCCCTCCGCCTCCATTTTGTTTGTTGTACTAGTCCTCGTGTGCCCGCCCCGCCTCCCAGCTGAGACGCCCTCCCACTGTCCTGAAGTAGCGCTCACCTCCCTACAGGCGCCGTGACTCGCTCCTCTCCCACGAGCCGAGTGGTCGCTCCCAGGGTCCCTGCTGACTGCTGGTATCGTAGCGCTGAATTGCTGATTACATTGCCTTATTACATTGCTGATTACATTGCCTTATTTTCTTACGTGCTGTATGCTGGCTTAGCGCTTTGCTGTAGTAGCGCTTTGGGTATTCTATCTGTGCTGTTTAAGTTTGTTTTCAGCGCGTTTGCCGCTAGCGCTCCGCTGTGCCCCCCCCCTCCGCCTCCATTTTGTTTGTTGTGCTAGTCCTCGTGTGCCCGCCCCGCCTCCCAGCTGAGACGCCCTCGCCCCTCCCCCTCCACCATCCATATATGACAGGAGTTCCCGCGCGCAGCGTTCATGCGCAGCGACCGCGCCCAATCCGTGCCGAAGGTGCGCCAAAGGTAAGCCCGTCTACGCCCGTCCCCGCCTGGACCGCGCCCAGTGCCAGACCCCCTGCCCCTTGCGCTGCCCAGCCCCCCCGCATTACCTACGATGCCGCCACCCTCCTAGCCCTTAACCCGGTCGCGCCCCCAACTGCGTCCAAGCCGCTCCTGGACACACCCATGGACCTTTCTCCTGCTACTCCTGCAAATTCTTCGGCACCGACAACATCTCCGCTACGACCACAACACAGATTCCTGACCCCAACCCCCTACAGTGCATCCTTCTCAACACTCGATCGGTCCACAGACACGCCATTGACCTGTGGAATCTACTTGACACCATCTCTCCAGACGTCGCCTTCCTAACAGAAACTTGGATGAACGCTTCCTCCGCCCCAGACATCACCATTGCCATCCCTGAAGACTATAAGATCACACGCAAGGACCGTACCGGCCACACAGGAGGAGGAATCGCGATCGTCCATAAGAAATCAATCCGCATCTCAACCAGCTCTGACGCCAACCTCGCTAACTCCGAACACCTTCACTTCCAGATCCACATCGACCCCAAGACCACACTCAGAGGCACCCTCCTCTACAGACCACCAGGACCCCGCGCAAAATTCAGTGAAGACATCACGGACTTCATCACTCCTCACGCGCTCCCCTCCAAAGACTACATCCTTCTGGGAGACCTCAACTTTCACCTTGAAAAGATCAACGACCGCAACACCACCACCCTCTTGGACAATCTCGCCAACCTCGGACTTAAACAACTAGTCACTTCCCCCACCCACATCGCAGGTCACACACTCGACCCCATCTTCACCTCCAGCAATCATGTCTCCTTCAGCCATACTACGGATCTCCTCTGGACTGACCACAGCTGCGTTCACTTCACCTACAACAAACCAAAACCCACCAACCACCTCCAACCAACTCTGCAAAGAAACTGGAACAAAATCACCACGGACCATCGCTCCTTCTAAACACCCCAGCCCACTCTTCTAACGCAAACGAAGCCGCCGCCAACCTCACCCTATGGTTATCCAACACCGCCGACACCTTAGCACCACTGAAGAAACGTCAAAGCAAACCTGGCAGCAAAAAGGCCTCATGGTTCAACGATGATCTTAAGAAGTCCAAGAAACACTGCCGCTCCCTTGAAAAGGCCTGGAAAAAAGACCCAACCACTAGCACCAAGGACGCCTTCAAACAAGCCACCCGCACTCACCACCAACTAATCCGAAAGGCCAAGAAAACAGCATTCAAGGATCGACTTGACAACAACGCCCACAACAGCAAGGAACTTTTCAACATCGTCAAGGAATTTTCCAATCCCTCGGCCAACTCCAACGACATCACCCCCTCTCAAGCCCTCTGCGACTCCCTAGCCTCATTCTTCCACAACAAGATTGCAGACATCCACAACAGCTTCGACAACCAACCCGGAAACCAGCCCACCCTACCATTTGCTGAACATTCTCCCCCCGTGAACACCCTTAACAACTGGAACCCAATCTCCACTGAGGACACAATCCGCCTGATGAATTCCATCCACTCAGGATCCCCCACAGACCCATGTCCTCACCACATCTTCAACAAAGCAGACTCCGTCATAGCACCGCACCTCCGAGAAGTCATCAACTGCTCCTTCAACTCCGCCACCTTCCCGGAAGACTGGAAACACGCTGAACTCACCGCCCTTCTGAAAAAACCCACAGCGGACCCCACCGAACTCAAAAATTACCGCCCCATCTCGCTCCTTCCATTCCCGGCCAAAGTCATCGAGAAAGCTGTCAACAACCAGCTCGCCGCCTTCCTCGAAGCCAACAAATCCCTCGACCCCTCACAATCTGGCTTCCGAGCAAAACACAGCACTGAGACCGCCCTCATCGCAGCAACAGACGACATTCGAACTCTACTGGACAATGGAGACACAGTCGCCCTCATCCTCCTCGACCTCTCTGCAGCATTCGATACAGTCTGCCACAGCACCCTTCTACAACGCCTCAATAACATCGGAATCCAAGGAAAAGCACTTGAATGGATCACTTCGTTCCTCACCGGAAGACCCCAGAGAGTCCGCCTTCCACCATTCAAGTCCGAGGCCACTGAAGTCATCTGTGGCGTACCACAAGGATCCTCTCTCAGCCCCACCCTCTTCAACGTATACATGAGCCCCCTCGCGGCCATCGCCCGCCAACACAACCTCAACATCATCTCATACGCGGATGACACTCAACTAATCCTTTCTCTCACCAATGACCCCAGCACCGCCAAAACTAACCTACACGAAGGAATGAAAGAAGTTGCCGAATGGATGAAACAAAGTCGTCTCAAACTGAACTCTGACAAAACAGAAGTCCTCATCTTAGGTACATCCCCCTCTGCATGGGACGACTCCTGGTGGCCGGAAGCCCTCGGAAAAGCACCCATCCCGACAGACCACGCACGGAACCTAGGCGTCATCCTGGATTCTTCACTCTCAATGAACAGACAAGTCAGCGCCGTATCCTCTTCCTGCTTCAACATTCTTCGCATGCTCAGAAAAACATTTCGCTGGATCCCCACCGAAACAAGGAAAACAGTCACCCATGCTCTGGTCACGAGCCGACTGGACTACGGAAACACCCTCTACGCAGGCACTACCGCTAAACTCCAGAAGAAACTCCAACGTATCCAAAACGCCTCAGCCAGGATCATATTAGACATCCCACGCAACGAACACATCTCTGGTCACCTTAAAGACCTCCACTGGCTACCCGTCAATAAGAGGATCACTTTCCGACTGCTAACCCACGCACACAAATCACTCTACAAGATCGGACCAGAATGCTTCAACTCACGACTGTCCTTCTACACCCCCTCCCGCCAACTACGTTCTTCCAGCCAAGCCCTCGCCAATGTACCTCGCATCAACAAGACCACCGTGGGAGGCAGATCCTTCTCATACCTGGCTGCTAAAACATGGAATTCACTCCCCGCTTACCTTCGCCTTACCCAGAACCACCTAGCATTCAGAAAGCAACTTAAAACGTGGATATTTGACAAGTAATACTCCTCCCCTTTCTAAGCGCCTTGAGACCCTCTGGGTATGTAGTGCGCTATATAAATTCTCTGACTTGACTTGACTTGACTTAAGAGATCTTGCAATTTGAAGGACAAACTGGCCCACACTCGAGTACCCACTGCAGTGAAAACTAATGAGACTACTATTCCAAATGGGCATTTTCGTGTGGATCCTGTTCGGTTTGTCCTTTAACCAAGAAAAGAACAAGTGTAATTTTAAAATCCGGAAGGGAGTGGTTTCTTAATCACTTCAGTAACTGTAATACTATTAACGTGGTATACAGATTACTTTGTGAATGTGGTCTCCAATATATAGGGCTCACATCTCGAAAGATTAAGGCCAGGATGCAAGAACATCTGAGCACCATAATGGCAGTAAAACTGAAACAAAACTAGTACAACACTGCCATACAGCAAAACATGGTTTCACCTAGGTAGTCCTTGAGAGAGTACGAGGTACCCCACAAAATGTTGAAAAGGTTCTTCTTTCCAAAGAAGCACAATGGATTTATCAAGAAAAAAGTGATCAACAGGGGCTTAATGAGGTTATTGAGTGAAATAGGGTTGGTTAATTTAACCTCCATGTCACTATCCTCTAGTTTTGAATTTAAAGCCCTTGGTATTAGTGATGATGTTTCCACTAGTATCTTTCCTCCCCTGCTTTCCAATATGTCTTTTGTGGGAATAGATGAAAAAAGATTTCTATATTAAAAAACTGCCATAATTCAATGCTATGGTGTTCTTCACCGATTTTGTAAAAGTTGAGTCAGTGATGGTGCTTCTATCAGTGTCTTTTCACCCTTGTTTTTCAAGGTTCTTTTGTGAGAACAGATGGATGAGGATTTTCATTGCAGAACCATATTGATAAAGTTCCTACGAACCTATATATAACAAACTGCCATAATTTAAAGTTATGGTGCCTGTTGGACCTGTGATGGGCAAGCCCAGCACAAAGGGGGTAGTTTGGCTCAAGTGTCAAGGCAAGTGAAGGCTATTGTGATAAGCCGGCTTTGACCCAATAATATCTCCTTGTACAACCACCAAAAAGAAGGACACCACACCACTGCTGTTGAAAAATACGATTCCTTTATGTAAAAACTCTCTGTTGTGAATGGGGATCAATTAGGAAAGCACGTTTATATTTCTTTTGGTCACAAATGGCTGGGTTTCGATTTTGGAATAAATACAATAAATAAGCTCAGGGTTACAATTCATCAATAAATAGAATAAATATCAGGAATAAATATCTTCAATAAATAGAATAAATATTGGGAATAAATATCTTCAATAAATAGCATAAATATCACTTTCTGTATAGCAGAATAAATACTGGTTCATTTAAATAAACAACCACATATTCTTTCTGGTATCGCTGCCACCAATTAAATACTTCAGGAACACTACATTTGGAAATACATTTCAGGTTGGAAAGATAACTCTTACAGTTTATGACGATTTCACCAATAATGTACACAGGCTTCTCTGGGCACAAAAGGAGTGTTGGGACTCTTTAAGAATCACATGGGGGTTATGCACGTGTATCTAAAAGGCAAGGAAAGACAGTGAACACTTCATTTACACTCGGCTGCCACCGGGTTGAGATCTCTGTTTGCCGGTGGGGATCTAAGCGCGCCTAGGGTCTTTACCACTGCTAGCACTCAGGCGGCACCAGTTCAAAGTCTTCAGACTGCCGAACGGGGCTGCCGAAGAGGTCACACAATCTTCGCGCTCAGTCAAATGAATGCCGGTTCACAGTTCCTTTATGTCAGCGCTTCCCACCTGAAGAAACGGGCCCACCTCACATCGGCTGCAATCGAAAAGCGATTCAGTCGGGTTCAGCACTTCTCTTGCCAGCGACGGGTTCTCAGGGGCTCCACGGACCTCCCTCCGACTTCCTCAAACAGGGATGGTTCCCGCCCACAGCTACAGCCGCTGATCCACTGGGGAGGGGCAGAGACAGTAGTCCCGCCCAACGAAGGCCGGCCTTTCCCCGCCCCGGCGCACCACCTCACCTCGGTCTGCGCAGGAAGCACTCTAGGCCGGTGGAGCTCGGAGACGTCCGAGCTCCTCGCTGGAGGCGCCTGTCACAAGGAGGCACAGAGGACGCTCTCGGTCGCGGCGAACTTGCTCTCGCCTCGCGACCCGAGTCTGTCGTAATTCACCACCGGGGGGCGGGGAGGCACACGAAAACGGCCACAGTCTCTTGGGGGTGATGAGGCACTCGCTGGGCAGGCGCTGTAGGCGCGAGGTCACCGCACACACACAGCTGACTGGAACGCCAGTCAGGATCCACGCCAGTGACCCTTGCTTGCTCTACTGCCTGCACTACCAGCCGCCTCAGGGGTCAACAGGGCAGGTGTCAATCTGGTGTCAAGTCTGGAATCTCCTTCTTCACCTAGATCTGGAACATCATTATCCTATCTAGTCTTCTGGTCATCTCCAAAATGGCCGCCAGGGACTGGACCTTATATAGCCAGTGCCCTGAGGTGCTGGCTCGTGCCAGTAGGTTCTAGAACCTTCTTTGGGCTAGGCCAATGACATGGCACTTCTGAGAGGTATTTGGGACCCTAACAGCCACCATACTGGGGTTCTAGAGCAGCCATTTTGTGTACCTGAGGGAAATAAAGAAATCCCTGTCAGGAATGCACGCCAAGTAAAAGGGCGCCAAAACCTTGAAAGGTCAAGGTTCATGGAGGCTCCAAGGGGAGTCACTCACATGAGGAAAATGGATGGCCACCATTTTGAGGCCATTCATATAGGTTGCCAATCCCAGTCTATAATGTCACAGGTTCCTTGTAAATAGGTGCCAAAAACCTTGTGAACAACTGGGCGTCAAGGAACATCCAGCCCCATGAAACAGCACACAAAAGGTCCTGGTAGAAAAAGAAAAGCGACACATTTTGGGAGGTACAGGGGAACAAAAGAAATCATAGTGGTGAGGGGACTCTCAGAAGCAGACGGGTCTAACACGCATCCCCCCCAGCTGAAAGTGGGGAGAGCTACCCAACCCCTTGGGAGTTCTCAACACTAAGGCGGAAATACCTGGAGAGACCGTCTGCATTGGCGTGGTCAACTCCGGGTCGGTGTTCCACCCGAAAGTCCATTCCTTGTAGAGAGATAGACCACCTCAACAGTTTGGGGTTTTCCCCCTTCATCTGCATGAGCCAGCGAAGGGGTCGGTGGTCTGTCTGAGCAAGGAAGTGTGAACCAAACAAGTATGGTCGCAGCTTCATCAGTGCCCAGACCACCGCAAAGGCTTCCCGCTCAATGGTACTCCACCTCTGTTCCCGAGGAAGCAGTCTCCATGACAGAAAGACCACAGGTTGATCCAGACCCTCTTCATTGAGTTGCGATAACACCGCCCCAATGCCAATGTCGGATGCATCTGTCTAGACAATGAATTCCTTCGTGAAGTCTGGAGCCTTCAAGATAGGAGCGTTACACAATGCTTGTTTCAGAGTGTCGAAGGCCCGCTGACAAGCCTCCGTCCAGATGACTCTCCTGGTTGCTTCTTGGCCGTGAGTTCCGTAAGGGGTGCCACGATAGTGCCATACCCCTCACAAACCGTCTGTAGTAGCCTGTGATGCCCAGGAAGGCTCGGACCTCAGTCTGGGTCTTGGGGGTTTCCAGGCTATGATTGCCTCAATCTTCGCCTGAAGGGGCTGCACCTTTCCCCTGCCCACCAAGTGACCTAAGTACACTACCGACCTCTGACCAATCTGACATTTGCAGGCCTTGATCGTCAAGCCAGCCCTTTCCAGGGCTTGGAGAACGGCTTGCAAGTGCTGCAAGTGATCCTCCCAACTGCTACTGAAGACGGCTATGTCATCCAAGTAGGCAGCAGAGAAGGACTCCATCCCGGTGAGGATCGTGTTCACCAACCGCTGAAAAGTGGCAGGAGCGTTCTTGAGCCCAAAGGGCATGACGCAGAACTGGTAGTGTCCATCAGGTGTGGAGAAGGCTGACCTTTCCTTGGCTCCATCAGTCATGGGAATCTGCCAGTACCCTGCAGTGAGGTCAATGGTACTGAGATATTGGGCAGCTCCCAATCGGTCAATCAGTTCATACGCCCGAGGGATCGGATGAGCATCCGTTTTGGTTACCGAATTTAGTCCTCGGTAATCCACACAGAATCGTAATTCTGGTGTGGCGCCAGGTGGAGCAGCTTTGGGCACCAAAACCACCGGGCTAGACCAAGGGCTACTTGAAGGTTCAATGACTCCTAGCTCCAGCATCTTAGCTACTTCACTTCGAATGCTGGCCTTCACCTTGTTAGACAGCCGGTAAGACTTGGACTTCACAGGTGGGCTGTCTCCTGTGTCCACATCATGGGTACATAGGTGGGTCTTACCCGGGACAAGGGAGAACAGAGGAGCGAATGACCCCAAGACCTGGCGACATTCCTCCTGCACAGGAGTCAGGGATGGCGAGAGTTTCACTCCTTGCACCGACCCATCCTTTTCTTGAGACGCAAAAAGGTCAGGGAGAGGCTCTGTGTCCTCTTCCTCTGATCCGTCAGTCACCATAACCAACATGACTTCGGGCCTCTCGTAGTGGGGCTTGAGGCGGTTGGCATGTAACACCCGATGTGGGTGCCGAGGGGTCTTCACGTCCACCAAGTAGGTAGCCTTGCCCATCTTCTCCAACACCTCATAGGGGCCGGTCCAACGGTCTTGGAGGGCACTCAGCTCTCCAGGCTCCATCACCCACACCTTCTGACCAGGCTCCAGCTCCACCGGGTGAGCATTGCGGTCATACCACGCTTTCATCACAGACTGGCTGGCTTCCAAGTTGTCAGAAGCTTGCTTCCACAACTTAGCCATTTGGCTCCGGAAGGCCAGTATGTAGCTCACCACGTCCCGGGGAACTTTCTGAGGAGACTTTTCCCAGGAGTCCCTCACCAGGCTGAGAGGTCCGCGTACAGGGTGCCCGTACAAAAGCTCAAAGGGGCTAAAGCCCACTCCCTTCTGCGGCACTTCCCTGTAAGAAAAGAGCAAACAGGGTAGGAGGACGTCCCATTTCCTCCGCAGGCTTTCGGGTAGACTTCTGATCATACCCTTCAAGGTTTTGTTGAACCTTTCCATATGTAGAGGTCGTTTTATTGGTGAATAGACAGTATATAGAATGTAAAATAGAGAAAGTATATTGCTCATGGCCTATCAAAAACACAGAAGTACGGAGTAAATGATTACCCGACCGTTTGTATACTAGAAAAAGATGCCCAATCCAATATGGCTGCCATATTTTTCGATATAACACTTTTTCTCTCTTTACAAACTCGATATAAGTTTTTTGAGCACCGCATGATTGGTACTACTTCGTAGCACTGTTCGCTTAAAATACAGTAACAAAAATATACGAGGGAAATATCAGCATTGTTTCCCCGTTTTCCATCACATCAGTAAATGGAACACTTCCGGGTGATCCGGCTCGCGTTTCGCGTATATGGTAGTTTTTCTTTCGTCCTAACCTTATGGACAGTATCGCCATTAAGTATGATTTAGTTTATTTTAAAAGATTTAAATTTCTAACATGCGCGGTCTAAGTAAATATTTCACCCGCGAGGACACTTCCGGGTCAAGAAGAGTGGTGTCAGCATAAAAACACCCTCGTGAATGGCTGCATTTAGAGTCTGCACCATCACGAAGGCATCGACAACCACGACAGCACGGAGGAGCAGGGAGGCCGAATCAGTAAATATTGGTAAGAATACTCTCTCCCATTCGAAAAATAGAATTGGTCGAAATATCGACATATGGCCATTTTTAAATAGGTTCTTTTTTAAATAAGTACTCTTTTTATTAACACCTTGGCTGCTAAGGGTTTTCCCCTCCTGTGCTGCAGATCCTTCATTCCCATTATTCATGACAAGGTCAACTCGTCATAAGCACAGGGCAGGTAAAACCCATGACGAGTTGACCTTGTCATTAGCATGGAAGTGGTTAACAGACAATGTTCCCCTATGGAGTTGGACACATAGCGTATTTGTCAGTATAGTTTAAAATGCCCCATAGAGTTGTGCCTTGTAACACATAGATAAAGTATGGGACTGCAAGGGCAAAAGGAAAAACTTTACCTTCCTTTTTCAGCATACTCAGCAGAGTACAGAATATGGACAATGTAAATACCACTCTTAAATTGTCCATTCACTTTGTGATAGTTAAAGCATATCCCCATTTCAGACAGGACTAAGGATATATACGTGTAATAATGTCTATGACATATAAATGTATTAGTAAACTTTTTTTCAAAAAAAGTGGGTTATGAAAACAAGGTCCTTTATCCTTAAAAAATATTTTTTCTCTAGAGCCAAGAAATTGGGGTTTCTAAATGTACGAAGAACCCTCAGAAGCGACAATCCACAAGAGTCGTGAAATTCTCACTGATAGCCTGAGTAACTATCAGGTCAGTATGAATATGGAATGATACATAAAATAAACAAATGATCTTCCTAAAAATCTGAAAACATGGATTGATCCGTATGTATCTGTGTATCTAGGTATTGAGACTATCCATCGGTGGCCCCTCCGTGCACCTAGAAAATAAGTGCATCCTTATAGAAGGTAATTTACTAGTGTTTTAGCCTCTTATGAAATTCCACCACAGGAATAGGGAGCAAAATGATTGAATATTTTTTGTGCCTCTTTACTACACAGCTTGAGCGAGAATAATTCCGCTGAAGATAAATACTTGCTTTCTGGGTGAAAAGAATTGATACATTCATCCCACATCCCCAACAGGTACTCACAAACCATACACGTATGAAACCGGTTAAGCCCTAGAAAATTCATTAAGGCTTAACAGACTCGGGGTATAAAAGGATGTATAACTACTAGCTATATATATACAAAATACAGAGTGGCCTTGTGAGCATTTTTAACTAGGCACAAGATGAGAGTATCATGTCGAATAGCAGCTCTGAATTCATATGTTTTGGTAACTATACATGTTAAAATGGAGAACATATTTAAATAGTAACAAGAGAAATGCAGGAGCTATAACTATCCTTAAGTGTAGACAAATGGCGTAATGTTTTGTTAATTTATTAAAGTTTTACTTGACTGAAAAAACTTTTCTTTGATTGCTTTAGATATGAAATTAGTGTGAACGTCCTGAGGAAGGTGTGAAGATTCTTTTAAGCACCGAAACGCTGCGTCGACTGTGTTCACTTGCTTGTATATGATTGTTTTTATGAACTATCCACCTTTTTGGTGGCCTATAGTGGTTTTTAATTATTCTTTTAGATTGTAACCCGTTCGGGAGGTAATACATTTTATTGTTTGTATTCCGACATATCTTCTCACTTGGTGTTATTATCTTGTTTTATTCATTTTGTCTACTTGTCTACCCAGCACTGCCCTGCTTTAGCTTTATTTCATTTGATTTTTGAGAGTCTATAGGTTTATAGACTTCCTAAGTATTTAACTCTCTGTGTTCATATGGTAGGATACCGTACCTAAAAACGTCTAAGACAGGGTGTTTCTCTTTTAGTGAACCTTTCCACAAGGCCATTGGCCTGTGGGTGATAAGGAGTGGTAAACCGGTAGGTCACTCCACACTCCTTCCACATAGCCCGCATGTACACTGACATGAAGTTGGTCCCCCTGTCAGACACAACTTCCTTGGGGAATCCCACTCGGGTAAAGATCCCCATCAGGGCCTTCGCCACTACTGGTGCAGTAATGGTTCTCAGAGGTATTGCCTCCGGATACCTTGTAGCATGATCCACCAGTACCAGGATAAACCTGTGACCGGATGATGTTGGTGGATCAAGGGGCCCAGCAATGTCGATGCCCACCCTTTCAAAGGGGGTGCCAACGACGGGAAGTGGTTCCAGGGGAGCCTTCAGCTTCATCCCTGTTTTCCCACTGGCTTGGCATGACACACACGACCGACAGTATGTGTCGGACGCCACCCTCATTCGAGGCCAATAAAAGTGGGGGACAAGCTGTGCAAAGGTCTTGTCCTGTCCCAGGTGTCCTGCCAAGGGAATCTCGTGATCCAACTCTAATAGGAAGGCTCTGTAACACTGTGGGACTACCAGGGCCCGTGACAGTCCATGCACTGGTGCCCTGGGCTCACTGTAGAGGAGACCATCCTCCCAGTAAACACGATAGTTCCCAGACTCGTTACCTGCTGCCTGGGCTTCAGCCTGTTGCCTCAGACCCTTGAGGGTGGGACATTCCCTCTGCCCCTTGCTCAGTTCCTCCCTGGATGGTGCCCCCTCCACTCGCCACTCAGCGGGGATAGGCAGATCCTCCAACGGAACCATGTCCTCCTCCACGGACTCCGGGTCCATCTCCTCCGATGGCCTATCCGTCTCACGGGGCACGGACATTGAGGCAGGCTCTTCCTGTCCTCGAGATGCTCCCTCATCAGCAGCTGGGTGGCCATTGTTCCAGGCTCCAACCCATGCGGCTTCTCCTCCCGAGCAGCCGCCGACCTGGTACTCACACAGGCCCAATCAGGTGTTCCCAGCATCTCAGAATGAGTCCGGTATTCCACCTCCTTCCAAGCATTGTGCTCCATATCATTGCCCAGCAGACAATCGACTGGCACGGCGGGGCTTACGGCGACTCAAAGTGAACCTGCAACCCCTCCCCACTCAAAGGGAACCTCAGCCACGGGATAGAGGCTCATTCTGCCGTCAGCCATCGCGGCTGGATGAAGTACACCTGGAATCACCTGCTCTGAGGACACCAGATGACTCCTGACTATAGTCATACTGGCTCCTGTATCTCTCAGAGCTTCCCCTCTATGGCCATTGATGGTGACCCATTGCCCATACTTGGTAGTATTTGGGGGCACCTGGATCTTTGGAACCATCTCCCGATCACCCAGGGACACTAAGGTGACACCCGCCCACTCCCTCCCCTTAACTAAGGGCATCTCCTCCCCGAGCGCTACACTAGCAACTCCAGGGGCCTTTCCTCGAGTGGGAGGGGGTGGTCTCTTTGGGCCTGGAACTCTGAGGGTCACCTCCAACCACCTCCAGAAGAGAATTTGGAAAAAGCGAAATATTGAATTGGAGGGCCGCTGGGAGAAAACTCCGAGTGTGTACCTGTGGCGCACACTGAATTATTATGGGGTCCAAAACAAGCACGGCTCTTAATCCCACCCGCTGCGCACCAATTTTATGTTGGACCTGTGATGGGCAAGCCCAGCACAAAGGGGATAGCTTGGCTCAAGTGTCAAGGCAAGTGAAGGCTATTGTGTTAAGCCGGCTTTGACCCAATAATATCTCCTTGAACAACCACCAAAAAGAAGGACACCACACCACTGCTGTAGAAAAATACGATTCCTTTATGTAAAAACTCTCTGTTGTGAATGGAGATCAATTAGGAAAGCACGTTTATATTTCTTTTGGTCACAATTGGCTGGGTTTCGATTTTGGAATAAATACAATAAATAAGCTCAGGGTTACAATTCATCAATAAATAGAATAAATACCAGGAATAAATATCTTCAATAAATAGAATAAATATCGGGAATAAATATCTTCAATAAATAGCATAAATATCACTTTCTGTATAGCAGAATGAATACTGGTTCATTTAAATAAACAACCACATATTCTTTCTGGTATCGCTGCCACCAATTAAATACTTCAGGAACACTACATTTGGAAATACATTTCAGGTTGGAAAGATAACTCTTACAGTTTATGACGATTTCACCAATAATGTACACAGGCTTCTCTGGGCACAAAAGGAGTGTTGGGATTCTTTAAGAATCACACGGGGTTATGCGCGTGTATCTAAAAGGCAACGAAAGACAGTGAACACTTAATTTACACTCGGCTGCCACCGGGTTGAGATCTCTGTTTGCCGGTGGGGATCTAAGCGCGCCTAGGGGCTTTACCACTGCTAGCACTCAGGCGGCACCAGTTCAAAGTCTTTAGACTGCCGAACGGGGCTGCCGAAGAGGTCACACAATCTTCGCGCTCAGTCAAATGAATGCCGGTTCACAGTTCCTTTATATCAGCGCTTCCCACCTGAAGAAACGGGCCCACCTCACATCGGCTGCAATCGAAAAGCGATTCAGTCGGGTTCAGCACTTCTCTCGCCAGCGACGGGTTCTCAGGGGCTCCACGGACCTCCCGCCGACTTCCTCAAACAAGGATGGTTCCTGCCCACAGCTACAGCCGCCGATCCACTGGGGAGGGGCAGAGACAGTAGTCCCGCCCAACGAAGGTCGGCCTTTCCCCGCCCCGGTGCACCACCTCATCTCGGTCTGCGCAGGAAGCACTCTACGCCGGTGGAGCTCGGAGACGTCCGAGCTCCTCGCTGGAGGCGCCTGTCACAAGGATGCACAGAGGACGCTCTCGGTCACGGTGAACTTGCTCTCACCTCGCGACCAGAGTCTGTCGTAATTCACCACCGGGGGCGGGGAGGCACACGAAAACAGCCACAGTCTCTTGGGGGTGACGAGGCACTCGCTGGGCAGGCGCTGTAGGCGCGAGGTCACCGCACACACACAGCTGACTGGAACGCCAGTCAGGATCCACACCAGTGACCCTTGCTTGCTCTACTGCCTGCACTACCAGCCGCCTCAGGGGTCAACAGGGCAGGTGTCAATCTGGTGTCAAGTCTGGAATCTCCGTCTTCACCTAGATCTGGAACATCATTATCCTATCTAGTCTTCTGGTCATCTCCAAAATGGCCGCCAGGGACTGGACCTTATATAGCCAGTGCCCTGAGGTGCTGGCTCGTGCCAGTAGGTTCTAGAACCTTCTTTAGGCTAGGCCAATGACATGGCCCTTCTGAGAGGTATTTGGGACCCTAACAGCCACCATACTGGGGTTCTAGAGCAGCCATTTTGTGTACCTGAGGGAAATAAAGAAATTCCTGTCAGGAATGCGCGCCAAGTAAAAGGGCGCCAAAACCTTGAAAGGTCAAGGTTCATGGAGGCTCCAAGGGGAGTCACTCACATGAGGAAAATGGATGGCCACCATTTTGAGGCCATTCATACAGGTTGCCAATCCCAGTCTATAATGTCACAGGTTCCTTGTAAATAGGTGCCAAAAACCTTGAGAAAAACTGGGCGTCAAGGAACATCCAGCCCCATGAAACAGCACACAAAATTCCTGGTAGACAAAGAAAAGCGACAAATTTTGGGAGGTACAGGGGAACAAAAGAAATCATAGTGGTGAGGGGACTCAGACGGGTCTAACAGTGCCCCTCACTGAGTCTTTTAAGTTGAATCGGATATTTTGATGCCCATGTATTTGTGTCAGAAGGTTGACGATCATTGTTAGCCATATTGTCGTGTCTGCCTAATAAAGTTGCCAATAATTGAACTTACATGCAACTCTCTTCTTGATTTTTTTCTTGATCCTTTCTTTATTATTTCTGGTGACAATGCAATGAGTATGTGCACCATCACCCCCAGGTTTGAAGATCGCTTGTTTTAAAAAAAAAACGTATTTGTATTGTAGTTTGGTCTAAAAACTTTTAGAAATGGAATATCTTATTCCCGAAGTAGAATAAAACCTTCCCATTCTAAGATGGTGGCCGCGCACAACATGTTGGTGACGCCATCAAGTGACCGCCCCATACAGAGTTTTAAATACAATGAGACAGGGCAGTGAGATACAGGAGGAGACGCTGTGCTCCGTGAGGCCTTATTCAGTGAGGAGTGGGGTGGCCGGGAATGTATTGAGAACCGTGGCTCCTAGATGGTTTGACATTAGTTTGGGGTAACGCCAAAAGAGATATGATGTAATAGGGTAGTTACATAGTTGTTGCGGAAAACGCCCCGAGATTGCGAGCCTGATATTTGCATTGAGATTTGATGTAGAAGGAGCTGACAGGATTGGTTTGCGTGCTTCTTTCTGTTAGGCTTATAACGCACTTGCACATAATGCCCCGAGACTGCGAGCTTCAGACCTGCATTGATATTTTATGTAGAAAGATCTGACACAAGTATTTTGCTTGCTTCTTTCTATTAGGCGTATTACGCATTTTTCAATAGTAATTGGTTGAATGCCAATTTTCCATGACATTAAAATACATTAAGGGTTCGCAAGTCATGATGATACAGTTACATTGAGATTGTTGGTGTGATAATATGTATTATGTGCATTTTCCAACATGCCTTTTGAAAAACTTTTATTCCTTCCTTGGGGCATAGTTTCAGATTGACAAAATGACTGAAGGGTCATTTGAAAAGGACTCACATGAGGAGTTTGTTACACTACAAATGTACCTCACATGCTGGTTTGAGAAATATGAGCTGACTGAGGGTAACCATTATGTTTTTCAACTTCAGAATAGGGACTGTCCATGGGGTAAAACGGTTGTATTTTTAACATAGTGTTTTTTCTATACCTTTTCAATTGACAGTCTATAAGAATGATGTGTCTAACATTGGTGCTGTGACGAAGTGTCTGGCCCTGAAGAACTTGCCAAAAATGTTGTGGCAAAAAACATGTTGGCATTGGGTGTTGGTATGCAAGGATAGCAACCAGCCTCTCTTTTAATTTGCCAGATCACACTTAATAAATAATACAATTGTGATAGAAATGTGTCTGCCAATTTCATTCACTTCTTGTCACAAAGTGGAGTGTGATTACTTATCACTCTACTGCACTAACACAGTTTATGGTTTTATTTTCCCTTGTTTGGACCCTTTTTCTTTCTGGGACAAAAATGACCGCCTATGATGAGAATAGGGGGCCTATCTGGTGAGTACCTACCAGTTACCCCGTTGGTGGTGCGCCCGTGAGGGGTCATTTTGTCTTTCTCTCATTTTTTCACTAATTTTGGTGTACTGAATTGATTGAGAATTGTGTAAGCTATTTTTCAGTCACCTTGCACTTTCTTGTAGACTGTCTGTTGAAAAAGGGTTTTTATCAAAAAATAAAAGGCAATAAGCATTGCACATTACCACATATGAAATAATTACAAAGAGGGTTTTGTCGCAGAGCATGAAATAGAAGTGAGGTGTATACATACTTCTTTCATAAATAATTTGCCTTAGCGCCCGACATCGCCATCGCCATCCCAGACGGCTACAAGATCATCCGAAGGGACCGCATCAACCACACCGGAGGAGGCATCGCCATCATCCACAGGAATACCATCCGCATCACGACCAACACCGAAGACACCCTCGCACCCGCCGAGCACCTGCACTTCCAGGTCCACATCAACCCCAAGACCACCCTCAGAGGCACCCTCATCTACAGACCTAGGGACAACGCACACAATTCAGCGAAGACATCGCCAACTTCATCAGCCCGCACGCCCTCTGCTCCACCGACTACATCCTCCTCGGGGACCTCAACTTCCACCTGGAGAACTACAATGAACGCAAAACCACCACCCTGCTGGACAACCTTGCAAACCTGGGACTCAAGCAGCTGGTCACCACCCCCACCCACTACGGCGGGGACACACTCGACCCCGTCTTCTCATCCAGCAAGGACATCGCCTTCAGCCACGCCACTGGACGGACCACAGCTGTGTCCACTTCAGCTTCAGAAGGACCACGATCCACCACCACCAGCAACAGGTTGCACGCAGAAGCTGGAACAAGATCACAGCCGACCAGCTCGCAACCTCCCTGAGCAGGAACCTTCCCATCAGCACAAAGAAACCAAACCAGGCGGCCACCAACCTCACCAAGTGGATCAGCGACTGCGCAGATGACCTCGCCCCCCTGAGGACCCCGCCCAGCAGACCCAGCAGCAAGAAAGCCCCATGGTTCACCGACGAACTCAAGAGCTCCAAGAAGAACTGCCGAGCCCTCGAGAGAACCTGGCGCATAGACCCAACTCCAGACAACATGGCTGCCCTCAAGCTCGCCACCCGCAAGCACCACCAACTCATCCACGCCACCAAGAAAACCGCATTCAAAGAACGACTGGACAACAATGCACACAACAGCAAGGAACTCTTCAACATCGTCAAAGAGCTCTCCAACCCCAACGCCGGAAACAACGACATCACCCCTTCGCAAGACCTCTGCAACTCCCTCGCCTCCTACTTCCACAACAAGATCGCGGACATACACAACAGCTTCAGCACTCAACCGACGCACGCCACGACCGAACCTCCGCCCGCCACCACCACCCTCCGCGCCTGGACTCCGATCAGCACCGAAGATACCATCCGTACGATGAACTCCATCCACTCCGGATCGCCGACCAACCCCTGTCCTCACCACGTCTTCAACAAGGCCGACGCTGTCATCGCACCCCACCTGCGGGACATCATCAACACCTCCTTCGACACCGCTACCTTCCTGGAGAGCTGGAAGCACGCCGAACTCAGCGCCCTACTCAAGAAGAATTCAGCCGACCCCACCGACCTCAAGAACTACCGCCCCATCTCGCTGCTCCCGTTTCCTGCAAAAGTCATCGAGAAGACCGTCAACAAGCAGCTAGCCGCCTTCCTCGAGACGAACGGCGCCCTCGACCCCTCGCAGTCTGGCTTCCGGGCCAACCACAGCACCGAGACCACCCTGATTGCAGCCACCGATGACATCCGAGCTCTGCTCGACAACGGAGATGCAGCGGCCCTCATCCTCCTAGACCTCTCCGCGGCCTTCGACACTGTCTGCCACCGTACCCTAGTACAGCGCCTCAGCAACGTCGGAGTCCAGGAGAAGGCACTGGAGTGGATCATCTCCTTCCTCGCCGGAAGGACACAGAGAGTCCACCTCCCTCCGTTCAGATCTGAAGCCACCGAAGTCATCTGCGGCGTCCATCAAGGCTCCTCGCTCAGTCCAACCCTCTTCAACGTCTACATGAGCCCCCTCGCAGACATCGCACGCCAGCACAACCTCAACATCATCTCCTACGCCGACGACACCCAGCTGATCCTCTCCCTCACCAACGACCCCAACACCGCCAGAGCCAACCTACACGAAGGGATGAAAGAGGTAGCCGAATGGATGAAGAACAGCCGCCTAAAACTGAACTCGGACAAGACGGAAGTCCTCATCCTGGGATCCTCACCCTCCGCCTGGGACGACTCCTGGTGCCCCCCGCCCTAGGCAGCGCACCCAAACCTACAGACCACGCACGCAACCTGGGCTTCATCCTGGACTCCTCCCTCTCCATGACCAGGCAAGTCAACGCCGTCTCCTCGTCGTGCTTCAACATCCCGCGCATGCTACATAAGATCAGGCAAGTCAACGCCGTCTCCTCGTCGTGCTTCAACATCCTGCGCATGCTACATAAGATCTTCCGGTGGATCCCCACCAAGACTAGGAAGATGGTCACCCAGGCCCTCGTCACCAGCCGTCTGGACTATGGCAACTCCCTCTACGCCGGAACCACCGCCAAACTCCAGAAGAGACTCCAGCGGATCCAGAACGCCTAGCACGACTCATCCTGGACATCTCCCGTCGCAGCCACATCTCAGGACACCTGAGAGACCTACACTGGCTCCTGGTCAACAAGAGAATCACCTTCCGACTCCTCACCCACGCACACAAAGCCCTACACAACCAAGGCCCAGAATACCTCAACAGCCGCCTCAACTTCTACACTCACAAACGCCAGCTTCGATCGACCGGCCACGCCCTCGCCGCCGTCCCCCGCATCCGAAGAGCCACCACAGGGGGACGGTCCTTCTCCTACCTCGCCGCCAAGACATGGAACTCCCTCCCGACCCACCTCCGCCTGACCCAGGACCACCTCGCCTTCAGGAAGCAACTCAAGACCTGGCCGTTCGAGCAGTAGCGGACCCCCCTCCCCTAAGCGCCTTGAGACCCTCTGGGTGAGCAGTGCGCTATATAAATGCTCTGATTGATTGATTGATTGATTGATTGATTGTTTTATGTGTTGATGGTAGGATGTCCAGGACCTTCTCCTCCCAGGACCTGAAGTAGATTGGTTTGGCAGGAGGGCCAACGCCAGTGCGCTGACTCAAGGCGTGTTCCTTCTCGAGTAGCTTCTTGACCCTCCTGCACACGTCATACCATCTGGTCTGAGTGTCCGTCTTCGTGCGATACGCTGGTGCTTGTGCGTTCACCTTGTCCACCATTCTGTCCCACATCTTGGTTTTCTGTGACATGGGGGTCCTTTGTACTAATGCGCCAAACAAATGTGGCTCCACTCTGAGGATCTCATCTACCAATTTTTCTAGCTCAGTGTCTGTGAACTGTGTTTTCTTAGGGGGCATAGTGATGGGTGGTGGTGAGGAGTGATGTGGGTGTGTGGGTGCAAGTGATGTCTGTTTTGTTATGTATATGTGTGAGAGCTTTTGGAGGAGTGCTGATGGTGTGTGGTTTGTGTTATGGGTGAGTTGTGTGTGTGTCTGTGGTTGGTGTCTCAAGGTGTTCTGTGCTGGCTGCTCTGTTGTACTTGCAAAGGCTCATGGTAGTGTAGTTTTGCCTTTTTATAGGTGGAGTTAGTGGTGTGTCTCTGTGTTTTTTAATTTTTTGTGTATTTATTGACTTTGTCATGGCTTGACTGGTCCTTTTTTTGTGTTTTTGGCATTGTTTGTTGTGGGCATGTAGGAGACATTCTTCTGACCAAGTCGGACTCTCATGTTGGCTTGTGCGGGCTGCTCTTTGTCTTTCACGCTGACTGTGTTCTGTGTTGCATGCGAGTCTATCGCCGTGGGTTTGGGCTCCATGCGGTTCGGTCTGATTTTATGCGTTTGGCATCATACTGTGCGGCTCGGACGTCGCGGGTACGTATCGGTTGGGTTCATTCTGTGTTTGGTTTGGTTGATGCGGCTTGTGTCCATTTTTCGTCTGGATAGCTGAATTTTGCACAGCTCGGTCGAACGGCTTGGTTTCCGTACGGCTCGGTTATTAAACACAGGCTTTGTACTGCACGGGTACTAGGGTGCAGGTAGGTGTCGGTCGGACTCCGTTCCGGGTACGAGTCGGTCGGGCCGATTTTTGACCCGAATCAGAATTGGCCCCTTAATAACTTAAATTTTGCCCACTCACCATCATATCAGTCAACCCACATTTCCTGCACCCTCTGATATCTAGGCCTCTTCTTCCCACAATTCAGCGTCCCCCTCTTTACCTAATTCCTTGATAATATCCCGTCAGTGCCATATTATCAGTAAAGGGCAATACATTGTTGCCGCTTTTATCGGCGATAATGGGCTTGATAATAGGCCCTTGTAAATTCCCATAGCAGCCCAGGTTCTAGTGTTAACCTGGGCTTCTATGGCAATTCAGAAGGATATAATATCAAGACCATTATCACCGCTTTACCGGCAGTTTCCTGCCGATAAAAGCGGCGATAATGTATCGCCCTTTATTAATAATATGGCCCATAATCCCTTAATGTACTGAGACGCACAAACTGATATTAAACAAAAAAACAAAACAGCATGCATAATAGCAAAACACATTTACTACTATAAAACGTTTAACAACGGACAAATATAGGGGCATATTATCAAGACAGGCAATAACAATATCGCCGCTTTATCTGCAGTTTTCTACCCATAAAGCGGCAAAAATGTTATCGCCTGTCTTGATATACCCCATAATTCCCTAATGTACAAAGATGCACCGCACACACTCCCATACAACTTATCAACTCACCTTTCAAATTGATTTGTAGATTAAGAAGAATACCATTCACACAGTGGATATTCTTGTACAGAATCTCTCTAGTTCCGTGTTTGCAGCAGAACCGTCAAATGGAACATTTTCCCTCTCATTTTACACATACATACATATAAATAACCAATTAAACTCCTGCACACATTAATTCAAAACAAAACACACATTTCTATTGATTTAACATTCCAAACCTTTCCAACTGACATAATTTTCCACCCTACCCTCAACAGATCATGCAAAAGTCAACTGTCAATAGAGGTCAAAAGTTCAGCACTGTATAAAACACTGCTCCTCAACAAATTTAGAATATGCATAAGCACTTACTTATAAGTACCAATAAAGCTTAAACGTCTCATTACAAGCAACAAAGAAATAAACACATAAACTTGATAAATATCTGTAAAAGATTTATTTTTAATTCATTTTTCTTGCTTACGTACACTTATGGAATAACGTTCAAAATTCGCACTGTACGTGCAAAATAAATATATGGTAAAAAAAAATTAGCATACATCACTCATTTTTTACAATCATCAGACACCCCATCCACCAAGCCTCAAATATAACGTTCAAGACCGTAGGTGGAGCCCCAAATCCACCACGGTACCAGCCGGCTCCCTGGATCATTCGGGAGCCAGCATTGCTATTCCTCACCGAGAGCAGCTTAGACGCTTCCATTCTAATTTCAAACATGATTTCAACAGTTTATTATACATTTTATAAAATAATATAGTACTGCACGTTAAAGCAGAAAAGTCAGCACAATTATGATAGAATACAAAATAGAAAAAATATATATATACTTCTACACTCAACAAACTCGTAA
This sequence comes from Lissotriton vulgaris, assembly GCF_964263255.1. Classification (NCBI taxonomy): domain Eukaryota; kingdom Metazoa; phylum Chordata; class Amphibia; order Caudata; family Salamandridae; genus Lissotriton; species Lissotriton vulgaris. The sequence goes on along the minus strand of NC_141689.1, from coordinate 1,977,552,068 downwards.
CCAGAGTACACAGTTTAATTTAAAAAACACCCTACCACAACTAGATTTTCAAACGCATTGTACAATAAAATGCATCACAAAATAAGTTACATACATGGTGACTCAGTTCAGTTCATTATGTCTTTATTTCGAAATAAAATTCATAAAAGACAACATACAATACATAAAATATGTTAAAAAAACTGCAAACATGACCCATAATATTTAAAAGGTTGTGAGCATACGGCATGTACTTCATATCATGGCAATTAATTTAAATAAGTTTTCAATTTCTTGGTACGGATCAGCCACGCCCAACCCAGGAATTTAGCCACACAAATCACAAAAAGCTCGGATCTAATATTACAAAACATCTGCAGGGCTTCAAGATATCCCCCACAATCCAAACTTCTGCATAGAGGTTTCAGCCATTTGAATCGTGGGGCTCGATAAGCTGGGCAGGCAAAAAACAAATGGCCAATACTTTCTACATGATCGGGACACCAGAAACATTTGTTACTTCCATTCTTCGCCCACTTTATAGTAAAAGAATTAATGGGGAGTGTACCTACACGAAACTGATGGTACAGTTTACGATCCAGGGTTTTACATATCAGGTCCCAATAAGGCTCGAGGGAAGGTGTCAATTTATGTGTTAGAAAAAGCCCTGTTAAGTTCGTGTCAGAAGAATGAGTCACCACCATAGATTTTATCGAAGCCCTGAATAGATCTTTAAAATGTTTCTTTGGGGGGAAACTGGAACACCCGGGATTTATCCACAGCTCAGGAAGGCCCATTGCATACAAAACATTTTTGACTTCCCTGAGCCAGGGGATTCTATTGGCACCCCACAATGATTTGACCTCATCCAATTCACGAGCGAAGAGGCTGAGCTCTGGAGTCGTCCAAAGCCGACGCCAGAGTGCCACTAATCGAAACTGTGCCATCTCATCTAAAGGTCTGCGACCTAGATCTAATAGCAACGGTTTGATAGGTGTGGCTTGGGGAAGCCCCACCAAGTTCCGTAGGAACCTATTCTGGGCTGTGGTCAAAACTGACAAATCCTTGTATCCCCATATGTCTGCTCCGTAAAGGGTTGCTGCATTGACCTTGGTTTCATATATTTTTAATGCTGGGGTAATACGTTTAGTCAAGGATTTCTTCTGTTCATGCAATAGACAACCCGTGAGGTGGACAAATTTGAGATTTAGTGCCTCCAACTGGGGTTTCCAGCTAAGTTGGTAGTCAAGGGTCACACCCAAATACGTCATAACCTTGACCTGTTCAATTAAAACACCGTTCAAACTAACTGAACTTTTGATTGGGGTTCTATTGCTAAAAACCATAAATTTTGGTTTTGTCTACGTTAATCTGTAATGCATTTATCTTACAGAACTCTGCAAACCTGTTCAGGGCTGACTGCAACCCGCTCCGGGTTTTAGAAAGGAGCAGGGTGTCATCGGCAAAGATTAGCATCGGATATTTTGACCCACCCAGAGATGGTGCATCAGTCTGCGTATTGGTAAAATTTTCGACTACCTGGTTTATGAAGAGGAGAAACAGGGTAGGGGCCAACACGCAGCCCTGGCGCACCCCTCGTTGGACCGGGAAGCTGTTGGTCACCTGGCCCTCCTTGCCCCACCTCACTCGGGCAAAATTATCCTCATGCAATCTCATGACTAATTCCAAGAGTTCGACAGGTAATCCCATACGTCTTAATGCTTCCCATAGTTTCACCCTTGGAACTAAGTCGAAAGGCGACTTGAGGTCTACGAATGCTGCATAGATTACCCCTCCACCCAAGAAGACCACCTTCCAATAGAGCATGGTGAGTCGGAACACTTGGTCTATAGTGCTGGTGCCCAATCTAAACCTTGCCTGCATGGGGGAAAGTATATTGTTCTGTTCTATCCATCCCTGGATTCTTGCAAGTACCATTCTTGATACTATTTTTTGGAGTGAATCGATCAAGCTTATGGGGCGATAGTTGTTTGGCAATGAACGATCCCCTTTTTGATATATATAGGCAGTATCTCAGCCCCTTTCCAGGATTGTGGAATCCTTGCCCCTGCTGCAATGGCATTTGCCAATAGGGTGATGTATGGGACCCATAGATCAAAATTTAATTTAAAAAGGTCTGCTGGGATGGTATCTAGACCCGGGGCTTTTCCTGAATGGACGGAGCCGAGGGCATGCACCGTATCTGAGGCGGAAAAAATAAGTGGGGCCCGGGGTTTATGGACTGTGCCTCCAGTGCAGGCTTGATTACCAGTTCTGGTTCGGCGCTCATATCTTTAAATTGGGCTGAAAAGAATTCCACCCAGTCCAGAGCAGAGACATGGTTAACCGGTATTTGGGAATCCGGATCCCTGCCCCACCTAATAGTCTCCCAAAATGTCACTTGGTTAGATGACTTGCACGCCATAAGTAGATCTGACCAGTAAGAATCATCCCAATCCCTCTTGGCTATCCAAAGGACCTGCTTGTAGGACTGCCTGGCTTTCTTGATGTCATGGGAGATCCTCGATTTAACAGCTGCTATTAATTTACTGTGGGCTTCCGTGCAACTCTTGTTATACCATCTTTTGGGGGCCTTGAATACCTTATTATTTGATGGCTTAGTGAGCAGGCTTTTAAGTTCCGTAAAACACTTCTCATGGAGGTTGATAATTAAGGGGTCGGCCCCACCAGGGGGGGATAAGTCTATCATCTTACCCCTTGTTTCTAAGACTAACTCCTCTATTTCATGAGTAAGCTCTGGGTCAGCTATGACCCTAGGCCATTTAACCTGTCTTCTGTTGTTACACAATATTGTGTCGGACGTTAGGCAAGTTGTTATCATAGGGCCGACACCCAGTCCGGGAACCCTAAGACCCAAGGAGAGGGGATTGTGGTCACTCTCTGGCCTAGGCTCTACCTCCATATTTAGTACGAGTGACCAATTTTCTACTTTGACCAGTATGTAGTCAATACGACTCATGCTGGTCCCATTATCAAAGGTTGGTTTCCCGGATTTATCAGACGGAGTGCGGCCGTTCACTGCCCGTAGCCCCCACTCCAGGCAGAATCCCAGCCAGTGGTGGGCCGCCTCGGTTCCCCTGACACCCTTACTTATAGTCAGCGGGGGGATATTCCAAGCAGTATCCTCATCTATTCCCACATCTTCGGCCATACTAAGGATGGGTTCATAAGAGCAGTTCAGGTCGCCTGCTACTAAAATAAAACGGTCACCACTGAACTTCTTCAGAAGGCTATCTAGATCGTTCAGGACCGGTTGCTTGCGACCACCCTGACAGCCTCGGGCGTAGATGTTAATTAGGAGAATGGGCTTATTATTATCCTTTCTAAGGCTGATACATAGAAAGTCAGCATTCTCTACCAAGATTTCCTTAGCTTGGAGTCCCAGGGTGTTTCTAATCCACACCGTAAGTCCTCCAGAGGCCCTACCCTTAGGGCACTGTATGGCGGGCTTGTAATAATGCAAGAAGCCTGCTCTAAATAGAGGGGCAATTGCCCAGGTTTCCTGAAAAATGATGATATCATACGTGTCGATAAAATCGCCCCAATCATCGTTATCCAAGCGACCCCTTAGCCCTGCAATATTCCAGGAAGCCACCCTGATTGTTCCTACTGAGCTACTAGATGGAATGGTCTCCGATAAGCCCAAGTCGTCCGCCCTGATCTCAGTGGATCTGGTGACATGACCAGGGACTGGACTAGGGCCTTCGGAGAGAGCAGGACTGTCTACGCAAGCTACTAAGGGGGTAGTGGAGGGAATCACCTGTAGGGGATTAGGTTCGATGGTGTGTACTGAGGCGTCAATCCCCCCAAGTCAATCAACCTCATCCAAACAACCGAACATGTTGGAAGTAGGAGCCCCTTCCTACCAGATGTTTTGGCCTTGCCGACCATCCCTTCATCCATTCCGTCTGATGTTTTGGACAGTTGACCAGTTCCCCTCTATGTCAACATTCTGCCGTGGAGGGTAGAAAAATGTAAGGGGTTTGACAACAATAGTTGAATTATCTCCTCGTGAATCCCATGAACAAAGATGCTGAGCTGTGTGGGGATCCGCAGAGGAGACTACTATACAGTCACCAGCAATAGACTTACGTGTAGGACCTACCCAGGGTACTCTACGTACCATTAGTATCCTGCTTCTTAGGTGGTTAGGAAGCTGTCTATTTACATTGAGCCAGTAAATGACCTTGTTTTTTAGCGACCAATGGTTCTCTTGGGTTTGTGAATCCAGGGCAGGCACTCCAGCTAACACGATGACATAAGGTCTAGCTTCTGGTGGCAGATCAATAAAACCCCCACGAAAGTTCGGGCGGCTAGGTTGCTGGGGAAGTGTACACGTGGTCGCTGGCTGAATAGGCTGGTGAAGAGCAGCTTGTGACCTCTGGTTAGATGGTACTATGCCTTGTGGGGGACAGGGGGTTGGGGCTGTGGTTCTTGGGATAGTAGCTGTAGGGATACAAACTTTTGTATGGGGTTTAGGTATGGGTTTGGGTTTTGGGGGGTCAAAGCCGGGGGTTCTACCACAGGAGCCTGAGTGGTACAATCATCACCCTTGGTAAACTTAGCTTCCATTTGTTTTAGGCTAAGACTAGTTAGAGTAACTATAGTCTTATCCATTTCTAATAAGCTGTTTTCAATACGAGAAAGTCTAAGTTCCAAGGGAGTTAAGAGCTGTTTTAAGGTAACCCATATGATTTTAAGAAATTCTTCGTCACCCCCCCCCCCCCCCGATCCTTCCCTGGCTCACTCAACCTACCCTCAGTAGACCTCTCATCGATGTTAGGAAGAGAAGCCCCCGTTGTTAGGTCTAACACAGCGCTGGATAAACCAGAGCCATTTTCCTCTCCCAGTGTACAAGTGTTAGCTTCAGGGACCTCTTTATCTACCCCGTTAGTGACCAGTGGACGACGATTATTAAAAAATTGAGACCTTGCAATTTTGGCCTTTTTGCGTGCATAGGCTGATCTGGCAAGACATTTCCTTTTGTGAGTAACATCTTTTTTGTTTGCGCTAGCTGCCTGCTTAGACAGATCAGATTTGCTGGTAAAGCCCATACCTGACCCAGGGACGTATGGCGCAGACACCTTAGTGGACTTTGGAGGTGTCGGTGTTGGAATAAGAATAGGCTCAGATAGCGGTGTAGTTGGGACATGATGGATATCCGCCTGTGTTCGAGGGACAGATAGGCGCTCCGGGGTTAAAACAGCTGCAATTTTCCCTAAGGATGATTTCTTAGAGGACGCTATGTTCAGAGAAAGCCTTCGTGCTGCTTCTAATTCCAAGGACACTCTATGTTGCATTTTGCTGATTTCCGCGTCAATGGCCATATTGGTCATGGTAAGGAAATCATCGAGAGTCCCATTGGGCTTCTTCACCCCCTTAGCAGTTTTGCTGGACTACCCCGTGTGCACATAATGGTTATGAAGGATCAACAAATTAGCGGGGACAATATGGCAGCTAAAAGACAAGGGGGGTGGCCCAGGCCAGGCCTCTCAGACCTTGAACGGCCTCAAACGGCCCGCTCTTAGCTCGGTCTTTGCCCCGAGCTGCGTCCCGCGCTGCCGGAGTTCAATCCTTAGATATTGGGGAAGTAAGGGGCGGTAGGCGGGGCAACAGGGAGAGCGGACCGGAAGCTGTCGGTCGGTCACGCAGGGACTCCTGGGCAATGGAGTCCCTGCTACGCTCGCAGCCCCGCTGACAACCTCGCCCAAGTCCAAAAGGTACCTTCCTCCTTCCTTCTAACTCCGGCGTGCAGCCCCTCTCACCCTCAGGCGCTGCGGCACCCGCGGAGCGGGTGCGGCGAGGTATAGGGTCCGGTGGCAAAAGCAGGCAAGTCCGTCACCTGGCAATAGCTCCTGGCAATGATAGTCTTTGAATGGTGACTCTATAACGTCCCATAGAAAAAAGAAGGCCACTCTTACGCTACCCGGAAAACACAACAAAAGTACAAGGCCCAAACTTCCATTGTAGTGGTTTCTTAGTTGCAGATTTAGTTGTCAGATCGACACACACACTCCCTCATGGCTGGTATACACCCACACCACACCCATTCAGCGCATCTGTCACTACACACGTGACCCTATCTATAAAAAAGATGGAGCGCACGTGTTGTACGCCATTTTAGAGTTGCTCCCAAAGCACCGAAGAAAGGGCCCACTACCACATGCGTGCCCTCTTTGGTCACTGAGTTAGTGGTGCCCGAAGCACTAAGCGGGTGAAGAACCTGCGATGATGATGATGATGGGAGCACGAGTATGTCGTGAGCCAGAGAGGTATCAAGACTTGGCAACAGGTATGAGACCTCTTTGTTGAAGATCGTGACTACATCATGAAGAAACTCGTTTCCACAAAAGGTGAGCAGTGACACTTGAGTACGCATCAGAAGGAGTCAAAGGGTTGTAGCTGACTACATACAAAAATGCGACTTAATATTTTAGACGAACGCACTCCTATTTAATGTATTAATTTACATATTTAATTTTTTTCCTCCCAATAGCAGTAACTTTTTATAATCGCTAAAATGTCCGGAATATATTTAGAATACAAACAGACATATTATCAAGGACCGGTGTTCAAATTATCGCCGTTTTATCGGCAGGAAACTGCAGATAAAGCAACGATAATGGGCTTGATAATATGCCCTTCTGTATTTCTATGGCACCCCAGGTTCTTCTGTTTACCTGGGCTGCTATAGGAATTCACCAGCGCATACTACCAAGCCCATTATCGCCGCTTTATTGGCAGTTTCCTGCCAATAAAAGTGGCGCATCTGCAACAGTCTAACTACGGAATATTAAGAACCTACATTAAAATTCACTTTTGACAGTAGTTACACAACTCAGTTTACGATGACTAATCAAAATGTTCTTTTGTTTTCTTCACCAAACATCATTCAGAAGCAACCACGGCCTATCGAGCAACAGCAATGGAATTGTCTGCAACGTATTGAATATACTTTGACGTATAGAAGCAGAGTTCAAGTCGAATGGTGAACTCCGGTGGCCGCACTGTTTATGCAAGGTAAGCACAGCAGCCTACATATACAATGCCTTCATAGCAATGCATTAGAAATAAATCAGCATATTTACAATGCCGTTATGGCACTTTTGCATCAGTAACGCAGTAGGCACTTCCATATAGACACCACTTGAACGCGGCACTATAACAAGTGAAATGATACAGGTACACTGCACTCATAAAACTATAGTGTTACCTTTATTTGTGAAAGGAGGGAGGGCCATATTATCAAGCCTTGGCGACAAAATTATCGCCACTTTATCGGCAGGAAAGTGCCGCTAAAGTGGCGATAATGGGTTTGATAATATGCTCTATGGAATTCCAATCGAAGCTCATTTTAGATGCGAAGGACATCTAACATGAGCTTCGATTGGAATTCCATAGAGCATATTATCAAACCCATTATCGCCACTTTAGCGGCACTTTCCTGCCGATAAAGTGGCGATAAATTTGTCACCCAGGCTTGATAATATGGCCCAGAGTGCGTAGTGTACAGCAGCTTCTCTGTAAAATCAGATACGTTACAACAGTCTGACAAACAGATCCACAACTTTATTACGCCACTTGTGAGTCACTTTTAACATGGGTAAAGTGACACAAGGAGCTTATAAATCTACGTCTGACTTTTCAAGAAAAAATCTCAACTCCAGACTCTGCGACACAGTTTTAATGTTGTTTTCTCTCTCTTTCTCTCTCTCACTCTCCATTACATCATTTCTCTTTCTCTCTTATAGACACTGCTGTCTGCTCGGACGTGTAGAAGAATTGGTGAAAATAAGTTGTGAATTCAACTGGCTGAAGTGTTTGGCTGCAGTGTTTATACAACGGTAAGCACAGAGGCCTAGATCTACAAAGCCTTCATAGCAATGCATTAGTAATACATCGGCATAACGGGCATCAGTAACGCAGTAGGCACTTCCATATAGACACCACTTGAACGCGGCAGTATAACACAACTGAAATGTACGAGGCACACTGCATACGTAAAACCGTAGAGTTACCAAAACTTGTAATGCTTCAGCTCATTTACTCACATCTACATAATTCTAAACTCTAATTTTCTTTTTTGTTTTGCAGATTACCAATCGGACATCTTTTGGAGTCCATTTAATAATTTGTTTATAATATTGTTTGTTGTTAAAGTTATTTTTCTAGTTGCATCTAATATAGTAATATTTAGTTTCGTTTACATTTCTTGATTTAATAAAAGTTAATTAAAAAAACTACTTACTTCTTTTATTTTGTGGGGGAGGGGTATGACGGTCCACAATAAAAATAATGTTGAAATACTATAGTAAGATATTCAAGACTAGGATTGAAAACTACTGAGTTCTAAGTAAAAATAACGGTCAAAAACTACTAAAATGGCGGTGGACGGAGTACGTAATCAAAGTTTGTCGCCTTTCAAATAAATATAGAAAAAATATGATTATTAATATATTACAAAAGTACGGCAGCGGATGACACACACGACCCGGGAAAAGAAAGTGACAAATTTACTACCTGAAATAAAGAAAGGTTTGCTTGTTGAACTTGAAGAAAAAAGCGCGGGCTTCGAAACTAGGCTGCGCATGCGTAGAGTACAACTGCTACACAAAAAAAAGGAAAGTTGTACATACTATCATAGAAATGAAGGGGCATATTAGCAACAAAAGGCGATATGTTATCGCCGCTTTTATCGGTAGGAAACTGCCGATACAGCGGCGATAATGGGCTTGATAATAGGCCCTTGTTAATTCTTATAGAAGCCTATGTTCTGGTGTTAACATGGCCTTCTATGGGAAATAACAAGGCCGTATTATCAAGCCCATTATCGCCGCTTTATCAGCAGTTTCCTGCCGATAAAAATGGCGATAATATATCGCCTTTTGTTGATAATATGGCCCATTGCTCTTTTTTTTCACCAGTAAACTTAGGTGCATATTATCAAGGACCGGTGTTAAAATTATCGCCGTTTTATTGGCAGGAAACTGCCGATACAATGGCGATAATGAGCTTGATAATACAACCTTGTTATTTCCCATAGAAGCCCATGTTAACACCAGAACATAGGCTTCTATGGGAATTAACAAGGACGTATTATCAAGCTCACCCTCCCAACATTAATAAAAAACCCCAGACAATGCAGGTACCCAGAGCTGGAAGGTCATTTTACATATTACTGCCCTAGAAAGGTGGCATTCCCCGCGACGTGTACGGGGAGAGAGAGAGCTCAAAACACATATTTTTTTTTAAAACACCCGAGGGGTGCCACTCCCCGAGACTGCGGGGAGAAGGACCGTAACTCCCCTGCATACTTCAAAATAAAACCAGAGGAGTGCCGTTCCCCAGTACTCGGGGCACCTTACAAGCCCCCATTATGCAAAAAAATTGCCCCCGTAATTTGCCCCCCCGAGACCGAATGAATGAAACGGACTTCTAGTTTTTTTTCACCTTTTCCACCACGTACAAGTACTGCACGAGTACCCCGCCATTTTTTTATTTAAAAAAAAAATAAAAATTGAGCCTAAAGATCCATGTACCACCCCCTGACCAAGACTATAGGTTCAGAATGTTTCTAGCCTGCCCCCTTCCTTTATTTCTCAACTTTGTTTTACTGTTTTCTTGTGACTCGTTGCTACAGAGGCACAAGATGGCCGCCAACACTTCCTGGTTTCGAGTGTTGACAGACAGTTCACAGCCAATCAGCATGCAACTCGCGCTCGTAATTGAACCGATTTCCGTACGCGTGCTGAACTCCGTCTCTAGATATCACTATGATTTTACTTGTAATTTTCTCAGAAACTACTGAACCGATTTACACCATTTAACAAAAAGCACAATCTGCGAACCGAACTCTACCTCTCTGCCAAATTTGGTGTAATTCCGTTCAGCCGTTCGTGCTGTAGCCCTGGGTAAATGTCCCCATTGGCAAATTGCATGGGGAAAACACGTTTTGGGACCCCCTTTTTTCTTGGCCCTCACTTGACGAATCACCCCCAAACTTTCAGGGAAGGAGCGGAACCGAGCAGGCCATTTTCTTGGAGAAATTCACGAAGATTCGTCCACCGGTGCCAAAGTTATTCCAAATAAAATGTTGTGGATTTCCTATGGAAACTAGGTTCTAACTAGAACTACCTACTGGCGACTGCCAGTAGGTAATATATATATATATGCATCACCATCACATCTTTCACCTCGAACTTCGAACTCAGGGCAGGTGCTATATCCATGGGGTGTGGGTGGGACCTCTCTTTTGCTACACAGCAACTCAAAAACAATTGGAGCAATCGAGTGATGTAATATGTGATGTCATCAGCAGTGCATTGCAAGGGCGCAAGCTATAATTAGCAGAACTAACTATAACAGAGGAATTTCTATGGTTTTGTATGAGTGAAATGTCCTGCTAACTATAACACCCCTGAAACCTATGGTTTTTTCAGTGAATTTCTAAGGTTTTTTTAAGTGATAATTTCTAACTATAACATGCCTGAAACCTATGTTTTTTCAGGGAATTTCAAAGGTTTTTCAGATGCTAGCTTCTAGCGATGCCTAGAGAGTTAGGACATGTGAAGAAAGAAGACAAAACGCACAGAAAGAAGCAAAAGAAATGCAGAAAGAAGCAACAGAAGTCCACAAAGACGAAGAAAAGTGCAGGAAGAAGTAAGAGGTGCAGAAAGAACCAACAGAGGAGCAGAAAGAGGCCTTGGTGCAAAATCATCCTGTGCCCACAACTTTTTCAGATGAGTACTGGTGGTAACTGACATTGACTAACCAGGCCTAGAACCAGTGGTATGCTAAAATACACTTAGAATACAGTGAAAACACCTACATACACTAGGGAACACTATAAGTTGGGGTACCCATGTGATTAGCATGACCTCCTCTGTAAGGCGCTAGTACATAATAGGGCAGAGGGAATAAAACTACCTCATAAAACACGCTACGGGGCACGTTTGCACAGTGGTGAAGGGATGGGGGGGCCTGAAGGGACATGTGTGCAAACATGCCCTGTGGCAGTTTTAAGTTGGGAGATTAAGTCCCCTTGAATCCTGACAGTCCCTGGGGTCCAACTAGCCAACCAGGTACCTGCAGTAAGCGCCACAGAGGTGTATTGCAGAGTGTAAAAAGGGGCGTGGTCTGGACCACCTCTCTGCAATGCAGGTCTCTGGCACTTACGGGAGGTACCTGGTGGGCTAGTTGGCCCCCAGGGGCCCTCAGGATTGAAGGGGAATAAACTCCCCAACTTAAAAGGCACCACAGGGCGTGTTTGCACACATCATATCAGGCCCGCCCCTCCCTTCACCACTATGGAAACACGCACAGTGGCACTTTTTAAGTTTGGGGATTAAGTCCCTTTAAATGCCGAGGGTCCCTGGGGTCCAACTAGCCCACCAGGTACCTCCAGTAAGCGCCACAGAGCTGTGTTGCAGAGAGGTGTAAAAAGGGGCATGGCCTGGACCACCACTCTGCTATGAAGGCCTCTTGCGCTTACTGGAGGTACCTGGTGGGCTAGTTGGCCTTCAGGGGACCTCAGGATTGAAGGGGAATTAATTCCCCAAACTTAAAACACGCCACAGGGCGTGTTTGCACACATGTCACTTCAGGCCCAGCCCCGTTCCTTCACCACTGTGCAAACGCGCCCGTGCCGCGTTTAAGTTGGGGGATTAAGTCCTCTTGAATCTTCAGGGTCCCTGGGGTCCAACTAGCCCACCAGGTACCTCCAGTAAGCACCACAGAGCTGCATTGCAGAGAGGTGGTCTGAAGCCATGCCCTTTTTACACATGTCTTACCGTTTAAGTGGCGAGCGATCTATTAGAGTTCAACTGTGCTAATGCTTAGCATGTTCTAAATAATTTCTACATTTGCACTAAGTGCCTGCAGAAATATCCGTGCCAAACCTTTCAAAAAGGAGTGAGCACTATCATAGGTTTTAATGGAGGGTTCAATTATGTGACATCGCTCTAGTGAAATACGTTTCCTCAGTCTAGAGGCATGAAAACAAAATATGCTAAAAGCGAAACCGTGAACCTGCAAACAGACATGTTAGTAAAGGAGGATACGAAATGAGGCACTGCTTAAATTCCTCATCATGTAGGGGGTCGTGCTGGGGAAGTGTTTTAGGGTTTAGGGTAGTGCAGAGGTATTTGTGTAGTGTAGGGGATCTTGCTGGGGTACTGTTTTAGGGTTTAGGGTAGCGCAGTGGTGTTTGGGTAGTGTAGGGGGTCGTGCTGGGGTAGTGTTTTAGGGTTTAGGGTAGCGCAGTGGTATTTGAGTAGTGAAGGGGTCATGCTTAGGGTTGTGTTTTAGGGTTTAGGGTAGTGCAGTGATGTTTGTGTAGTGTAGGGGGTAGTGGTTTAGGGTTTAGGGTAGTGCAGTGGTGTTTGGGTAGTGTAGGGGGTCATGCGGGGGTAGATTTAAGGTTTAGGGCGCTGCAATGTTGTTTGTGTAGTGTCGGGGGTCATGCTGGGGGTAGGGTTTTACGGTTTAGGGTAGTGCAGTGGCGTTTGTGTAGTGTAGGGGGTAGTGTTTTAGGGTTTAGAGTAGTGCAGTGGTTTTTATGTAGTGTAGAGGGTCATTCTGGGGTAGTGTTTATTGTTTAGGGTAGTGCAGCAGTGTTTGGGTAGTGTAGGGTGTCATGCTGGGGGTAGTGTTTAAGGGTTTAGGGTAGTGTAGTGGTGTTTGTGTAGTGTAGGGGTCGTGCTGGGGATAGTGTTTTAGGATTTAGGGTAGTTTAGTGGTGTTTGTGTAGTGTAGGGGTTGTGCTGGGCAAGATTTAGGGTTTAGGTTAGTGCAGTGTTGTTTGTGTGGAGTAGGGGCTGGTGTTGGTGGTAAATTTAGGGTTGAGGGTAGTCAGTGGTGTTTGTGTAGAGTAGGGGGCTTGTTGGTGGTAGATTTAGGGTTGAGGGAAGTGCAGTGGTGTTTGTGTAGAGTAGGAGTCGGGCTGGGGTAGTGTTTTAGGGTTTAGGGTAGTACAGTGGTTTTTGGGTAGTGTAGCGGGTTGTGCTGGGGTAGATATAGGGTTCAGGGTAGTGCAGTGGTGTTTGTGCAGTGTAGGGGGTCATACTGGGGGTAGTGTTTTAGGGTAGTACAATGGTGTTCGGCTAGTGTAGGGGGTAGTGTTTAGGATAGTGCGGTGGTGTTTGGGTAGTGTAGGGGATCATGTTTTGGGTAGATTTAGGGTTTAGGGTAGTGCAATAGTGTTTGGGTAATGTAGGGGGTCCTGCTGGGGGTAGATTTAGGGTTTAGGCTAGTGCTCTGGTGTTTGCATAGTGTTTGCGGGTTCGTGCTGGGGTAGTGTTTTAGGGTTTGGGGTTCTAAAGTGGTGTTTGTGTAGTGTAGGTGGTCGTGCTGGGGTAGTGTTTTAGGGTTTAGGGTACTGCAGTGGTGTTTGTATAGTGTAGGGGGTAGTGTTATAGGGTTTAGCGTAGTGCAGTGCTGTGCTGTTTGTGTAGTGTAAGGGGTCCTGCTGGTGGTAGTGTTTTAGGGTGAAGGGTAGTGCAGTGGTGTTTGTGTAGTGTAGGGGCTGTGTTTTAAGGTTTAGGGTGGTGCAGTGGTATTAGGGTAGTGTAGGGGGTCGTGCTGGGGTAGATTCACGGTTTACGGTAGTGCAGTGATGTTTGGGTACTGTAGGGGGTCGTGCTGGGGTAGTGTTTTAGGGTTTAGGGTAGTGCAGAGGTGTTTGTGTAGTGTAGGGGGTAGTGTTTTAGGGTTTAGGGTACTGCAGTGTTGTTTGTGTAGTTTAGGGGGTTGTGTTTTAAGGTTTAGGGTATTGCAGTGGTGTTAGGGTAGTGTAGAAGGTCGTGCTGGGGTAAATTTAGGGTTTAGGGTAGTGCAGTGGTGTTTGGGTACTGTAGGGGGTTGTGTTGGTGTCGGGTTTAGGGTAGTGCAGAGGTGTTTGGGGTTGTGTAGGGGGTTTTGCTGGGGTAGTATTTAGGATTCAGGGTAGCACAGTGGTGTTTGGGTAGTGTAGGGGGTCGTGCTGGGGGTAGAGTTTTAGAGTTTAGGCTAGGGCAGTGGAGTTTGGGTAGTGTAGGGGGTCGTGCTGGGGGTAGAGTTTTAGGGTTTAGGGTAGCAGAGTGGTGCTTGGGTTGTGTAGGGGGTCGTGCTGGGTGTAGTGTTTTAGGGTTTAGGGTAGTGAAGTGGTGTTTGGGTAGTGTAGTGGGTCATGTTGGGGGTAGTGTTTTAGGGTCTAGAATAGCGCAGGGGTGTTTGAGTAGTGTAGTGGGTCGTGCTGGGGTAGAGATTTAGGGTTTTAGAGTAGCGCAGTGGTGTTTGGGTAGTGTAGGGGGTCGTGGTGGGGGTAGTGTTTTAGGGTTAAGTATAGTGCAGTCGTGTTTGTGTAGAGTAAAGGGTCGTGTTTTAGGGTTTAGGGTAGCGCAGTGGTGTTTGGGTAGTGTAGGGGGTCATGCTGGAGGTAGATGTAGGTTTTAGGGAAGTGCAATGGTGTTTGGGCAGTGTAGGTGGTCATGCTGGGGTAGTGTTTTAGGGCTTAGGGTAGTACAGAGGTGTTTGGGTAGTGTAGGGGGTCATGCTGGGGTAGTGTTTTAGTGTTTAGGGTAGCGCAGTGGTGTTTGGGTAGTGTAGGCGGTCGTGCTGGGGGTAGTGTTTTATGGTTTGGGAAGCGCAGTGGTGTTTGTGTACTGCAGGGGGTAGTGCTTTAGGGTTTAGGGTAGCACAGTGGTTTTTGGGTTGTGTAGGGGGTCGAGCTGGGGGTAGTGTTTTAGGGTCATGAAATGGTGTTTGTGTAGTGTAGGGGTCGTGCTGGGGGTAGTGTTTTAGGGTTTAGGGTAATGCAGCAGTGTTTCTGTAGTGTAGGGGGTCGTTCTGTGGGTAGATTTAGTGTTTGGGGTAGTGTAGTGGTGTTTGTGTAGTGTAGGGGGTCGTGGGTCGTGCTGGGGTAGTGTTTTAGGGTTTAGGGTAGTGCAGTGGTGTTTGGGTAGTGTAGGGGTCGTGCTGGGGGTAGATTTAGTTTTTAGGGTAGTGCAGTGGTGTTTGGGTAGTGTAGGGGGTCGTGCTGGGGTAGATTTAGGGTTGTGCAGTGGTGTTCGTGTAGTTTCTGTGGGTTTGTGCTGGGGTAGTGTTTTAGGGTAGTAGAGTGCTGTTTGTGTAGGGTAGGGGTTCATGCTGGGGTAGTGTTTTAGGGTTTAGTGTAGTGCAGTGGTCTTTGTGTAGTGTAGGGGGTCCTGCTGGGGGTAGTGTTTTAGGGTTAAGGGTTGTGCAGTGCTGTTTGTGTAGTGTAGGGGGTAGTTTTGTAGGGTTTAGTGTAGCGCAGTGGTGTTTGGGTAGTGTAGGGGGTCGTGCTGGGGGTAGATTTAGGGTTTAGGCAGTGTAGTGGGGTTTGGGTAGTGTAGAGGGTCGTGCTGTGGTAGTGTGTTAGGGTTTAGAATAGTACAAATGTGGTTGGGTAGTATAGGTGCTCGTGCTGGGTAGTGTTTACTGTTTAGGGTAGCGCAGTGGTGTTTGGGTAGTATAGGGGATCATGCTGGGGGTAGTATTTTAGGGTTTAGGAAAGCGCAGTGGTGTTTGTGTACTGTAGGAGGTAGTGTTTTAGGGTTTAGGGTAGTGCAGTTGTGTTTGTGTAGTGTAGGGGCTCGTGCTAGTGGTAGTGTTTTAGGGTTAAGGGTAGTGCAGTGGTGTTTGAGTAGTGTAGGGGCTAGTGCTCACCAGGGAGTTAACTGGAAGTCTACTGCTGGTATTGAAAGTGATTGTTCAGTCTGCATGTCAGAATTTTTAAATTAAATAGAAGAGGATTTGAGATCTCTCTTAAAATATGCCCTAATTTTTCTTTCTACAACACTAACTATAATTTCTATGACAAAATGAGCCCCTTCATTTTGTCCCTTTTTAAATTAAATGTTTTAAGTTTTACCAGTTTATTTCAATCAAGATGGCTTCAGGTGTGCCATAATTTTGTCATAAGTAAGACTGTTAGCGCTCTAGCTGTTCTTTAGAACACTCTAGGTAGCTGCAGAAGAACACAAAGGAATCAACCGCCAGGCTGCTCCTGTTGAAATATAACAGGAAGATATTTAAGATCTCACTTAAAATCCTAGTTTTTCTTTCTACAGCACTAACCATAATTTCTAGGACGAAATGAACCCCCTCATTTTATTCCTTCTTAAATTAAATGTTTTATGAGTTTCCAGTTTATTCCAATCAAGATGGCTTCAGGTGTGCCACACTTATGTCATTAGTAAGGCTGTTAGCACTCTAGTTGTTCTTTAGAACACTCAGGGAAGCTGCAGTAGAACACAAAGCAATCAACTGACAGGCTGCTCCTGTTGAAATATAACAGGAAGATATTTGAGATCTCACTTAAAACATCTTAATTGTTCTTTCTACAGCACTAACCATAATTTCGATGATAAAATAAACCCACTTATTTTGTTCCTTTTTAAATTAAATGTTTTAAGTGTTACCAGTTTATTCCAGTCAAGATGGCTTCAGGTGTGCCATAATTCTGTCATAAGTAAGACTGTTAGCGCTCTAGTTGTTCTTTAGAACACTCTGGGAAGCTGCAGTAGAACACAAAGCAATCAACTGACAGGCTGCTCCCGTTGAAATATAACGGGAAGATATTTGAGATCTCACCTAAAACATGTCCTAATTTTTCTTTCTATAACATTAACCATATTTTGAAAAATTAGACCTACCTTCCCTCTCATCTGTCCGATCATTCGGCTATTCTCTTCACGTTAGTATTAGGCCAGAATGTCACACACACCTCATGGTCATTCGATCGTACCATCTTACTCGAAGAAGACGAGAGGGAATTTCTTATAAAAGAGTTCCGCCGCATTCTTAGAACATAATCTAAATTCTGCCCCCTTAGTGTCTGTGTGGGAGACATGGAAGGCGTATGTAAGAGGATGTATCACCAACCGTGCCTCTTATAGAAAGAGGAAATACAGAGAAGAGATATTAAACATAGAGCTGGATTTGGCACTCATAGACTCAAATGACCCCGTGTCTCCAGTAAATCTAAAAAGACATAACGACCTAAAAGACAAACTAGATTCTATACTGCAGGAGAGAGTGGCGAAGAGGTGGGAGGCCAGTAAGCTCTCACACTTCGAATATGGTGAGGCTGCAGGCAAATTGCTTGCCTGGAAAATCAAAGCAGACCAAGCTAGAAATTACATTAAAGAAGTGATAGTAGAGGGGGAAGCCACCACTAGGATCTCTAACTCAGAAATAGGGGAAGCCTTTCGGGCGTTTTCCAGAACATATATACTGATGGAATCGCAATTAACGCAAGGGAGAGGGATGCGTGGCTAGGGAAGGTGGACCTCCCTACGATGACCAAGGAACAGAGCGATCGTCTTGATAAGGAGGTAACAGAAGCGGAAGTCACCAGAGTAATCAAACAGTTGAAACAGGGGAAGGCCGCAGGGCCTGATGGCATACCCGGCGAACTATATCGGGTTTTGGACACGACTATTGTTCCAACCTTAACTGACTTGTTTAATAACATCTTAATGAACGGAGTGGCGCCTCCCATGTCATGGGGTGAGGCAAATATTGCCCTAGTTCTAAAAACGGGAAAGGATCCGGTCGATTGTGGATCTTATCGCCCGCTCCTAAATAACGACTATAAGATCTTTGCAGCAATTTTGGCAGCACGTCTTGGGAGCGAGATCGGTACGATTATCCATCATGACCAAAAGGGTTTTATCCGGGGACGCCAACTGGCTGACCGGACTTATGACCTGGTTGGGGCGATTGATATCGCCTCAACTTTTGTTCTCCCTCTCGCGATCATGACGCTCGACGCCACAAAAGCATTCGATAGGGTCAATTGGCCCTATCTAGATGCCGTAATGAGGAAATTCCAACTTGGTCCTAAATTTTGTCGAGCAATAAACCTGTTATATAGTGATCCTAGGGCCAGCCTCTTGGTCAACGGCGCCCGTACAGAGCCTTTCTAAATTATGAGGGGGACAAGACAGGGGTGTCCGCTTTCGCCCCTCCTGTTTAATTTATACGTCTAACCCTTTGTTCAGACTCTTAGGGATGACTGCAGCATCCCGCCTTTCTCTTTCCATGGTTGGGAGAAAAAGGTCGGGCTCTATGCTGATGACATTCTTATCTATACAACAGACCCCGGTCAGACCTTCCCCACGGTCTTAAGGAGGGCAGAGGAGTTTGGGAGGTACTCGGGTTATGAAATTAATGCTGGGAAAACCGATCTCATGACCTGGAATATCGATAACCTTCAACTTCCAGTAACACCTTCAATTCGCTACCTGGGAGTCAGAATTACCCATGATATCGGTATTTTGGCCCAGACGAATCTAGATCGGGTTTCCCGCGAGTCCAAGGCACTGTTGAAAGCATGGTCCTTCCTCCCTCTTACGGTTTATGGGAGAACAAGCTTAGTGAAAATGACCATCCTCCCCAAATATACATTTATCTTTAATGCTATCCCACTGACATTTGACTCTAAACAACTCCACAAATGTCAACAATATATTAACTCCTTCATCTGGGGATTTAGGTCCGCCAGGCTGGCCTGGAAAAAACTAAGGAGAAGGAGGGAGAAGGAAGGCCTTGCACTGCCAGACCTGGAATATTACACCTGGGCATTCCACCGGTCTCATTCCAGGATGCTGCTGAAGACCCTCGAAGACAACTCAAACCGGTGTATGTTTAAGGCAATGCTATCTGGCTCTAATCTACCACTGAATGTTTTTTTTGTTCAAATTTGGACATCAGAGATATTTCAAGAGGGTGAGGTTAAAGATTCTATACCTCTTCATAAAAGAATGGACCCAAATAAAAACTAGGGTTGGGTTGGCATATTTTTCTAATCTTGCTCCAATCTGGGATTCCCCGGGCCTCCCCCCTGTCTTGCTGATAGCCTTACACCTCCTTTATTGGATGCAGGGGTACTAAGATGGGGAGAGTTGGTGGCGGGAGGGATCTTGGTAGAATGGGACATTTTTTCAGAGAGGGTCGGTTCAGCTTTATCCTGGTTTAAATACATGCAATTGGCCAGTTGGTTCCGAGAACAGTTAAAGAAAAATGTGAAACTTGGGGGTATAGTTCTCTAGAAAAAAATCTGGTAGATAGATTAAGGGGCCCCAAAGAGGTGGCTTTTTGGTATTGGTCCATCATGGAGGAAGCTGACGGAGATTTCGATCTCCCGAGGGTACTGTGGGGAGGTGATGGTGAAGTTCAGACGGAGGACTTATGGACCAGATCTTTCAGCCTCCTGTACCAAGTCATCAAGCCTGCCTGGTTTAGTACATTTTGGGAGGAAGTCAAGACTTCTCTAGAGTCAATCCTTAAAACTCTGATCCCTCTTTGCCTGTCACTAGTTATTTTCGGACTGAGCAACAACATAGTGGGGGCAGAAATAATTTTTCTGTACTATGCTATCCTTTTAGCAAGACGTCAAATATGTAACAACTGGGTCAACACCAACCCGCTGACTCATGCAGAGTGGCTGATATCGCTTTATGAAATATCTAAAGTGGACATGGCAAGATCTGGCAGTTCCAGAAGCCTCGCCTTCTGGAATTTTCTACTTAAGTGGAGATGAGAAACCATCTGGGTATCCGGGTTTTTTTTTTCCCCCGGGTCAGATGATTAGGCCCTGTACTCCAGGTCCAGAAGGAGGCCCCCCGTGCCACGGCGAAACTGGGCCGACAGCTTGAAATAAGCTTTGACGGAGTAAGACCTTCCGGAAGATACCTCCCACCAATTTGATATGTTTGCCCTGGGAAAGAATTAGACCACTTTGGTCTCTAGCCTTTCCAGGACATTAATGGTGGTTGGATATTTCTTGGAATGATAATGCGGCTAATGAGGACAAAAAAAAACACTAACCACATTTTCTATTACAAAATTAAAGCCCTTGTTTTGTTCCTTTTTAAATTAAATGTTTTAAGTGTTACCAGTTTATTCCAATCAAGATGGCTTCAGATGTGCCATAATTTTGTTAATAGTAAGGCTGTTAGTGCTCTAGTTGTTCTTTAAAACACTCTGGGTAGCTGCAGTAGAACACAAAGGAATCAACTGACAGTCTCTGCCCTTGTTGGATGTACATGTTTTACTCAGAATTTCAGACTTTATTATCACATGACTGAGAAAGATAATGTGAATTTACAGAAAATATGCTCTCATTTTAGCTTCTGGAGCACCTTCCAAGCCTCTATGGGATAAGCATGAGAAAATAGTTTTCTCTCATACATGATTCATGATATCCCAGCAGAAGGATTTTTCACATGATAAAATCACCTTAGAACACACCACAATTCCTATAATGAGTATGGTACCATCAACAAATGATTTATAATGTAACTAAAGTCTTACCCCTAGATGCATCAACATTGTCATTTGCGATTCCTTAATTGCGAAAAATAAGGAATCGCAATTAAGGATTCGCAAATGACAATGCATCATTAATTTCGCAATTTTTTTGGGATTCGGTAAAAATCGCATTTTTTACCGAATTCCAAAAAAATGCGATTTCCAAAAAGCGAATCCGATATTTCCATTCATTCCTATGGGCTGAAATGCCCATAGGAATGAATGGGAATTGCGAATTCGCAATTTAAATTTGGAATGCATCAAAGCCTTTCAAGGGTGGAGAGGGGGGTCCCACGGACCCCCCCCTGCACTCATGAAATGCACTTTTACATGTGAGTTACATACACACATGTCCTAAGGACATGTGTGCCTGTAACGTACACGTTTAAAAAATGCATTTTCATGCGTTTTTAAACATTTTTCCAAATTACCACGAAGTTCAACTTCGTGGTAATTTGCATTTGCAATTTTGGAAATCGCAAATGTTTTGGGGATGATGCATTGCTGTTAAGGAATCGCAAATGTGCGATTCCTTAACAGCAATCGCATTTTTTTGGAACTCGCAAAAAAAGCGAATTCCAAAAAATGCTTGATGCATCCCAGTAACCAATTTAGGAAGTGCAAAAGGCCGATTTATGCGAATCGCACCGTTTGCACTTCCTAAAACGGTTGATGCATCTGGGCATTAGACCCTTCTATTAACTGCAAAGGGTTTTAATGAGGTGCTATCATGTATATTGGTCCCAAGATGGCTGCCAACACTTCTTGGATGAAGTGCTGACAGCCAATCAGATCTCACGATGAGATGTGTCGTTAGGCTACACCCAGATATATATGTATTTTTCCCCCTTTAATATCTAAAAAGCTACTTAACAGATTTGCAGCCTTTAAAGCAAACGGCACAAGTCTGAACTAAGGACTACCTCTTTGCCAAATTTGGTGTAATTCCGTTCAGCAGTTCGGGCTGTAGCTGTGGCTAAAGGTTCCTATGGAAAATTGCATGGGGAAAACATGTTTTGGGACCCCCCTTTTTTCTCACCCCCGCTTCACGTACCACCCTGTGACATTCAGGATAAGAGCAGAGCGGACCTGGCCATTTGTTTTGAAAATTTCACGAAGATTCGTCAACCGGCGCCAAAGGTATTCCAAATAGAATGTTGCGGATTTCCTATGGAAAATAGGTCCTAACTATAACTACCTACTGGCAACCACCAGTAGGTAATATATACACATATGTGTGTGTGTGTGTGTGTGTGTGTGTGTGTGTGTGTGTGTTTGTATATCTATATTTATGAGGACCAGAACATGTTTGCACACCAACGCTATGAGGATCAGTGCGCTATGAGGACCGGAAAGCCGGTCCTCATAACGTTTACAGTGCTTACATACTGAGGGAAGCTCTCTCAGCTGTCTGAGTGAAATTTTGAAGAGGGCTTCATAATTCCTATTTTTCAGACAGTGTGTGTGATGAATACCCTCCTATACACACAAAAATATCCTCTCTCTACACACACAGACAGTGCGGTTGCTAAGGACAGAAAGCAACCAATCAGATTTCAGGGGTGTGTCTTCCTGGTCCTCATATTATCAATAGAAGTCTTAAAGTGTGTGTGATGCTGCAGGTTCCCATACCGTCAGTAGAAGTCTAGGAGAGTTTGAGTATATCCTTCTAACCTTCAGAAAGTGTATTTTAATTTATCATTTTTGCACAAAAAAAAAATTTTTATAGCTGGAAACCCAGCTCTAAACATTATAAATCCTAACAGCCAGAGTTTAAAAAGGTTTTTTTTTTGTGTGACATAGGCTCGGAAGAAGAAGGGGTTTTGAAGACTCCAATGATGTGTGTTTTTAATGAAAAGTACTAACATAGGGCCAACCATAAAAAAAAGATATGTTTTATAAATAGTCATTTCAACTTCTCAAAATTGGGACTGGGAAGGTCCCTCCTACAGTGAGATAGCTGAAGGTGTACACGCTTCAGAATTTCAATAGAAGTGCTATTTTCTCACTGGAAAGCACCTGCCAAAGGTTTTGGAGTGTCAAAAACGAAAATGTGATCATTAAAAGCACAGGCTCGATTCTGCACACAACAATGTGATGTGGAAATGTCTCAGCGGTTTCACTGTTTTTCTATTCAGTTCCAAGGATGAATTCTGGCCGGCCAGTGCTCACATTCTTTCATCTCCTTACCATAGCGGTGCTCACCTCTGCGCAGCTGTAGCAAGAGAGGAAAGTACTAGAGCTTAGCGTGATCTGAAAGTGCTTGGAATGGAGGATAGATCTGGGATGATCTGTCAGAGACTGGGATGATCTGTCAGAGGTAGAAGAGAGCTGTCAGAATTATAACAGTTTAAGGATGAGGAGCACAGAAGACAGTAGGAAGGATGTACATGACAATGATTAGTGTAAGAAGTGGCAACTGAGACTCTGGCTCACACACCACATAGACATTCAGTCCATGGACATACAGTAGACATCCATGTTGTAATAGGCTGACAGTTGAGGTGTAGCCATTATTCCAAACCATATGCAATATAAAAACTACACCCCCGCCACCCCCCAGTGGATCTGGTGATAACTTGTACGGGGATGGTCCAGTCTTGTATGCTACCTGTACGTTTGGGACATAAACTGCAAATATATATATCTTTTGTCCTGGTCAGCAGAGTCCAGGAAACTTACAATATGAGTCTCACAATGGTGCAATGACAACATCAATAAAATATGCCAACTGCAATCCTCAGTAAGGTTTTTTTTATCATGTCACAGCAGAAAATAAGCAACTCAGCTTATATATAACCCATAGCTATTTGGCAAACCAGATACCATAAGCAATCTTGCAGGCAGGAAAGCATCATCATATCATTCAATGCAAACTTGCCCTAGGGTATCAGATATCACTTTGCACTCATTACACGTCCATCACCCATTTGTAATAGTTATGTGTATCATCATCAACTGGACTAAGTACTGATGACAGTGAGCCAGGTAGCAGTAAACGGCGCAATAAACAGTGAGGGGAATGTTTCAATTTGAAATCTTTCTTTCCAAATTCATCTCTATCACCAAAGTGCTCGACCTGCGAACTTTTACTTTCAATTACAAATCAGGCTAATTCCAAGTCTCAGTAAACATTTTAATCAAGAATCAGAAAACTCAGACAGAAGCAGAGTCCGGATATGGAATGATTTTGAGGAGGCCTAGACGCAGGGAGAAAATTGTCCCTATGCATTTTCCCCACATATTAATGCTGTAACTAAGTGAAAACCATCATTGGCATAGCCAATAGGTCTCGTCTTTGGGACCTTATAAGTGTTTAGCCATGCAACAGTTGATGTTGTTGCACCAAGGATATTGTGCTGGATAACTAAACACTTATAAGGTCCCAAAGGCGAGATCTAATGGCTATGCCAAGGGAAGCTAAACCCCCACTGTACACTCATTACAAATGTGGCTATTCATTCTATGCCAAAACTGAAAATAAACTTCTGTAGCCCAAGGAGAGTCTGGAGAGAGATTTAGAGAGAGAGAGAGATTTAGAGAGTGAGACATTTAGAGAGTGAGATATTTAGAGAGAGAGAGAGCAAGAGATTTAGAGAGATTTAGAGAGATTTAAAGAGAGAGATTTAGAGAGCGATTTAGAGAGAGAGAGCAAGAGATTTAGAGAGAGAGATTTAGAGGAGAGATTTAGAGAGAGAGAGATTGAGAAAGATTGAGAGATTTAGAGAGAGAGAGAGAGAGATTGGGAGAGGACTTGTGGGTTTCAAAGAGCTAGTTGGAAAATAATGAAAGATTCTGGATGAGTTTGAAAGCCAGAAAATGCCGACAGGGGGAGGAAAAATTGAGAAGAGGGGGAAGCTGAGGGGGGGGGGGAAGAGAGAGAGAGATTTAGAGAGAGATTTTGAGAGTGAGAGTTTTAGAGGGAGAGATATATATATAGAGAGAGAGATTTAGAGAGAGATTTAGGGAAATAGATTTATAGAGAACGAGAGATTTAGAGAGAGAGATTTAGAGAGAGAGAGAGATTTAGAGAGAGAGAGAGATAGAGAGATTTAGAGCGAGAGAGATTTAGAGAGAGATTTAGAGAGAGAGAGATTTAGAGAGAGAGTTTTACAGAGGTTCAGAAATGAAATGAATGAAATGAAAAGTAGATTTATAGAGCGCGGTTGCTGCCCAGAGGCGTCCAAGCGCTAGAGACCAGAATAGAAATTGCTTGAAGAGGTAACTTGTTGATATTACTGAGGGGAGTTAAACAAAAAAGTCTTCGGCTGTTTTCGGAATGAGGGGAGATTAGGGTTGGATCTAAGATGAAGAGGAAGTGAGTTCCAGATCTTGGAGGCATTATGGGTGAATGTCCTGCCACCCGCCCTTGCCTTTTTTATTCTCGGAACTATCGCCATAAAGGCCTGGCTAAATCGAAGGTTTCTGCTGGGGTGGTACTATTTTACTAGGTCCCGGGTAATCCTAGGTACTGTGTCCCAAAAGGCCTGATGGGCAATACACATGGCCTTAAAGATGATTCTCTGTCGCACTGGCAGCCAGTGCAGGCTGATCAGACCAGGTTTGGCTGATTGTCTGCGTGGCAGCTGTAACAGTGTGCGGGCTGCACAGTTCTGCACTATCTGTAGTCTGCGCAAGGTGTACTCCGGGGCGCCAAGGTAGAGAACATTATTGAAGTCGAGGCGGGACTGTATAAGACCTTGGATGGCCACCTGCTTTGCCTCCACGGGTAGAAGAGGGAGGACTTTCTTTACCATCCTAAGAATTCCGAAGCAGGTCGCCGAGAGTTTTGTAGCCTGGATGTTAAATGAGAGGGTCTTGTCCAGCCACACCCCAAGGCTCTTGATATTATCCTTGGGTACTGGGGGGGTACCTAGACAAGAAGGCCACAAGGAATTGTAAAAGGTGGGGTTTGCAGGGCCCAGGAGCATCAGCTCTGTTTTGTCCCCACTGAGCTTGAGAGATGAGGCGGTCATCCAGCCCTTTACCTCCTGTAAGCACTTCATTAGCCCACCTGACGACGGCAGGTCGGCCTCCTGCGCCAAGGAGACCACCAGCTGGGTGTCGTCCGCATAAGAAATTATCTTAACCCCAAATGGACGAACGACCTCAGCCAGTGGTCTCATATAGATGTTGAAAAGCGCAGGGCTTAAAGAGGAGCCTTGTGGGACTCCGCACCTCAACGGCCTACTCATGGACACTGTTTCTCCATCAAAGAATTGGAATGATCTGTCGCTCAAGAAGGATTTGAGCCATAGCCAATCACTATCTACTATTCCGACACTCGAGAGGCGGCTCAGCAGGGTGTCATGGCTGACAGTATCGAATGCCGCGCTTAGGTCAAGGAGGATCACTGCCACTGACCCCCCCGATCTAGGATTTTTCTGGTTTCCTCATTGACTGTTAGAAGGGCGGTCTCTGTTCCGTGTTTGGGTCTAAAACCCGCCTGGGTGGCATCTAACAGCTGGTTATTTTCAAGGAAATTCACCAGCTGGAGATTGATGTACCTCTCAAGGATTTTGCTCACCCAGGGGAGCAGAGAAATCGGCCGGTAGTTGCTAAAGTCAGAGGGATCTAGTTGGGTTTTTTCAGCAGAGCTCGGACCATGGCCCGCTTCCAAGCGGGAGGGACAGTACCAGAGGTAATGGAGGCATTCAGGAGGTCCACAATGGTTGGTAAAGTGACCTGGGGTGCCAGCATCATGTCTTGTGGAGATGCTGGGTCGCATGGGGACCCAGATTTTACCTTGCGGTCAATGGAGTCCAAGGATTCAAGGTCTAGGGGGGGAAGTGGTCCAGTGTAGGACGGGGTTCTGATAAAGTGGTTCCCAGATTTGTTTGATCCTGGGCTATGGAGACAGTACCTGTAGAGGGGAAGGATGAGTAGATTTTATTGACTGTTTGGTGGAAAAATTCTGCCAAGTCATTACAGTGGTCTGTTGTTTTTTCCTCGTGCAGGTTAGAAGATGGAGGTTTATGAGTTTTTTCAGAATTTGAAAAATGTCCTTAGGTTTGGATTTTGCTAGTATGATTTTGTCCGAGAAATATACAGATTGGGCAGATTTGACCTCGCCTTTGTAGAGTTTGATTGCCTCTGGGTAACGGGTTTTTTCCTCCTTAGAGTAGTCTAGACGCCATCGTCTTTCTATTTTTCTGCATTCGCATTTCTTTTCCCTGAGAGCCTCTGAATACCAGGGGGCCGTTTTGTGGGAGTGTTTCATCGTTATTTTACTCAGGGGGAGAATGGTTTCAAGCGCTTTTGTGATCCAGTCAACGTGATCCAGGTTGGCCAGGCATGGGTCCTCATTGTAAGAGGGTTTGTCAATCGCGAGTCTGCTAGTCCAGTCATTGACTGGTAGCCGCGCCCAGGATCTGGCATGTCTTACCGTGGGTCTCACGGGGGGTGGCTTAAATGTGGTCCAGGTGAAAGGCACTAGTAGATGATCAGTCCATGGGAGGGAGATTTGTAGCCCAACCACAAGGTCTGCACAGTTACTGAACACAGGGTCCAGTAAGTGGCCCTTAGCGTGAGTCGGTGCCTTCACTCATTGTAGTGTAGCTAGGTCGTCTGTAAGTGCTGTAGCTGTATGGTCCAGGGCAGTATCAAAATGAAAATTGAGATCCCCTAGCAGAGTATAATTAGAGGCAGTGCTAACACGGTCAGCCACAATCAATGGGAGGAGATTGTGAAACTGTTTGGGGGGGCCCCGGGGTCGATATATTAATGTTCCTGAAAAGCAGTTTCTAGGGGAGAGTTCTAGGATAAATGCTAAGCTCTCACAGTCTGGAATTGCTTCAGAGATTACTCGACAGTGGTATTGTTCTTTATAGATGATGGCTAGGCCTCCTCCTCTCCCATCAGGGCGGTCCTGTTGGATAATTTGGAAGCCTGGAGGGAGGGCGGTCACTAATGCAGGGTCGGAGTCCGACGTGAGCCATGTTTCAGTAAGAAACACTGCGTCTGGCATGCGTTCCTCTAACAAAAGGGCAATTTCCACCCTATGTTTGGGCAGGGATCTGCAGTTTAATAAGAGCATACAGTAATCCTGTTTCGCATCTAGGACCTGCTTAGGTTTGAGCGATAGTTTACATTTTGGACAGATCTCTGGGAGCTCTGTAGTATGATGTAAATGCAGGCCACAGTTCGTTCCTAACGGCCTTATGCTGAGGAGAGCTTCCATGCTATAATGCCTGGTCTTTTGTGGCCGAGATGTAGGGGGCATGGCCCTCGGCCGCAAACGGCAAACTCTCAGAGAGAGAGAGAGAGATTTAGAGATTGATTTAAAGAGAGAGAGAGAGAGAGAGAGAGAGAAGAGAGAGAGAGAGAGACAGAGATTTAGAGAGAGAGAAAAAATAGATTTAAAGAGAGAGAGATTTAGAGAGAGAGAGAAAGAGAGAGAGAGAGATTATCCAGTCTGGCGCCTGAAGAGTATGAAGGGGATGAATCTCACATTAGAAATGGACGAGGAAGGCTTGTTCTTATGATGGATGTACCACTCCCCATCGTACCCTTTCAATCTGTGAATAGTGGACTTGTAACAAATGTTATGTTTGACATGTGCTAGGTGAGCTATTTCTTTTCTTTTGCCCTTGCATGCATCTTTAATATATGATTAAAAAAAACTGAATATTTAAAAAGGAAAATCCCAAATGCTACACTTGCTATTCAGATTTCTGAGCTAATGTCTTGGGTGGTGTCTGTAGGACAAATAAGTGAAAAAACAGAAACATACTCCCATTCAACCCACATTCAGAAGTTTTCTAAAAAAGGCAATAAGGAAGTAAATACAGCACAGGCGTTGACTGGTCCAAATGCACCACATGTTCTGCTCCTCAATGGAGAAGAGCGACAGAAGGGACACTTGAGGAGACTGTTTCTAGAATATGTTTATCCATTTATGAGCAGTGTCTATGCAGGTGTTTTGGCAAGGCATTCTAGTCACTCACCATACCATCCTCAAAATGTAAATGAAAAGTTCTGCACTTAAATCGTACAAGAAAAGCAGGCCATTAAGTCTTCCAGCGCTGCAGCTTTCACCATTGTTCGAGTATAGAACATGGATTTTTTGTGCTGAAAGACTGCTGTATTCGAGGGAAACTATTTTATTGAGACATTAATTAATTACCATGGGTTCCCTTTGCATATTTAGGCTGCTTCATTAACAATTCCAAAACATATGTGAAGGTCGCAGTGGCGGAGGTAAAAATGAAATGGAGCCATCTTTCCCAACATGGCGAGTGGACAGAAAATGATTGAGGAGGACGGAAGCATGAAGGTTAGGAGATGCTAAATGAAAACCGCATGTAAAGAGCACAGACTTCGGTCCAACCACACAGAAACTGAATGGGTCACTCTTTTTATTCTTATAAACTAGCGGGAGCAGTGGCGCTTGGCCCATGTGCGCGCGCTATAAGAGTGCCCGCAAGCCATGCGCTTAATCAGCCATGACGATGGAGTGAGTGGCGCGCGCGCAAGAGCGAGCACCAGACCATATGTTTTGAATTATCGCATCTGTGTCTGGGCACCATAATTCAAAACATATGGCGCATGTGTGGGTAACGGCAAGCAATAGGCCACACACGCACGAGCCTGTGGTGAGCTTTTCAAAGCCCCTTACTAAAAGTCTCGCCAGTGCAGCGCATGTGCGCTGCTGCAGGCTCAACATAAAAATGAAAGTAAGAAGAAGAAAATTGGCCCGTGCAAAGTGATGACTCCTGCCAGATCTGAGCCAGTGACGTGAAGATAGAGATAGGGACTTTCCAATCATGTGCCACAGGAATTTTACGAGCACTCGACTGCCAGATAGGAGACCCTGCTGAAGTGACTGCAACTCTACTGGAATATTCTGCCTTCACGAGAAAAGGAGAGAGTGGTAAAATTGCTAAATACATCTTTTTCTGGAGACAGGTAAAATGCACATGTCTAGACAGCCCTCTCCTTCACGCTGCAGTAGTGCAATGGCGAGCAGACAGGTGGGATTAAAGGCGTCTGTGAGGCTTGGAGGAGGACGATAATCCAGGGCATGAGAACCACAGCCCTACTGTGAGTTGGATCAAATGGTGGGGTCAATCTGTGAGAAGAAGCCAAAAGCCCAGCTTACGCACTGAACCATGGATCTCAATTGGACAAGTCTAGGCTGAGCCCGTGATGGCACATGGACCTCGTCTCATCGACTCGATCTATCGAGGTCCAATGGCTGCATACAGAGCTGATGTATTCTGATGTTCTTGTGAATATGGGATGCTCCAAGAATACTAGTCTACCTAATTGAACAATGGCGCAGAAACCAAAAACAGGCTGAAGATCATACACTATGGAGGCAGTAGTCATAGGAGGACCAGACTAATGCGTGTACAAGGATTCCACACAGACCAATCCCAAACAACAGCTGGAAATTAAACAAACATTCACATGAACATTTCCATAATAATGAACTTTTCAAAACTGACAGTTTTCCGTCTGTCCACCAGCCTAATGACTGTGAAAACTGCAAGGAAGATAAAGCAGACAAAGTGATAGTTTGTACCAACCAAAAAGTTGCTAGCGCATCACCACTCAATGGTGTGTGTCCAATAGAAACAGATGGTCCATGGTGTGTTTGCTACTCAAGGGCTTTCAAACATGAGGAGGACGTGTGGTACCACCAGGTGAGATGAGGGAGACTGCTGGAACAAGCAGCAACTGCATCCATCCAGTACAGAAAGCGCCACATCAGTAGCCACCCTGTTGGCCGTGCTTTCCGGACAATAGTGTTTCGTAGTTACTATTTTATGCCCACCTTCACAGGTTTCTAAGTCAACTACACGCATGCAAAAAGGGTTCTTGGTGGCTGGTAGTTCAAAGACTCTAACGGATTCTGAAGTCAGGGCACTAAAGCGTGCTCTTTAAGTCAAAACAGAGGCTGCAGATAACAATGATTTTTACAAAAGGGAAATAAGTTAAGCCCTCACTGCTGATAGCTGGAATCAGCAGATCGCCCTGGAATCCCTGCATGGCCATCTAAGCCTTTCATCCTTCAGATGTTAAGCAGCATTGACAATGGCCTCAGTAGAAAATGCACCATTAATGCACCCTGAGGCCACAACAACCATCTTGGACATCACTTACATTTTCTTAGCAAAACAAAAAAATCCACACTTTACCCCATTGAGGGGGGGCGCTAGAGAGCGCGCAAGCAGCATGGCCGCACTGATGTGAGGCTCCTGCTTCCTGGAACTGATATCCTTCACTTATCCTGAACAATTGGCCGCTAATTGGGGTAAATTGTCGAGAGATCGGTGGCGCTACCCCGCGGCTACAAGTGGAGTGAAGTGCGGAAGGATCGGCGGCGGACAATCGGAGCGGCGGGCGCCTGAAATCTGAGCCGCGCCGCCTGCCTGACCTGCATGGAGCTTTGACTCGGCTGCAGTGACTGGGAAAGGCCGGGGATTACCACGAGGCAACCAGGCCGGGCGTCCGGCAACGACACAGTGAACCAGCGTTATCGCTAACAACCGAGTCACGGCGCAGAGGCGGACTGCCGGTGCAACAGGACGCCAAGGAGGCATTTGTGGAGATTGTACTGCTGGGGGTGGCGGCGCAGTTTTCCATGAGGCCACTGCGCAAGAGACTTTGCCGAGAGCCATAATGGTGTTGCGATTTGATTGATGGATGCGGACATACTGACGGAGGCGGGGAGGACTGTGTAGGTGAATTTGTGGGGAGCCCACATAGCGCAGCGGTGGAGGATTGGCGCGTGTTCCCCCCCCCCGCTGTGAAGATCTAGTGAACACCGGGGCAGGATAATAAATATACTGAGGAGGCCGGACATACAATGGCGGCTGCGGGGAAAGCGCCTTTGGCAGGAGAGTCGTTCCGAGGTGTGGGGACAGGCTTCGCGAAGATACTGAGCAGTGTTCTTCCCCTACACGCCTCGGTTACGGTATGGAACAGTCTGTGTGATGCCCGTGGTGAGAGGGGAGATGGGCAGTGGCAGTGCGTGGATAGCCGGCTGAGACGAGAGTGCAAGAGGAGTGAGACCCTTACTGGCCGGTGCGGAGCGCCTGAAGCGACCTGCGACAGGTGCGATCAACCCCCTTGGAGCGGCGGAGCATTGGGTGGTGGTTTGACAGGGACTGTGACTGCCGGGCCGCCACGAGTACTCCACCCCCATATTGTGGGGGCTGGATGTCACAGGCTGCTGCGGTTTTACGGACTTAGCAACCTGCTGCCGTTGTGCCCTACAGGGCTTTAGAAGGGGCTCAAGTAGCTCTGTGAATCGCCATACATTGGTGGAGAAGGCAGCTGGCGATTATGAGGTGATGCTTCAGCGGGACACAGTCTTGGGCAAGTAGCTGACCCAGTGAGGTGAGAGCTGCTGAGAAGCGCTGGACAGAGCAAGCTGACGCGACAAGAGTGCGGGGCAGGATCAGCTGTTGACGACGAAAGGGCCATGTGGTGACTCGGGCTGGCCCTCACACTTCACCCTAGACTGGTGGTTGCCTTGATTACTCCTGATACATACGCAGAAGGCGTCGCACTCTTGCTGAAATATGGGGAAGACCGACACTCGTCAACCGAAACTAAATTTTGAAGCTGCAAAGAAGGGAAGCAAATCTACTGCTGACGACCAGGAGCAGGACTTGGCTGAGTGCGCTGGAGGGGGAGCCAATTCACAGGCCTCGGACATGGCCAATATACTACAAGAGATGCGGCAAGGATTTGCAACAGTGGTGGACAAGGTGGACCGAATGTCCTCTAGGATGAATGCCATTGCACATAAGCTAGATGGCCAGGAAGACTGCATTAAGGAGGCGGAAAGACACATATCAGAATTAGATGCCGTCACTGCAACCCGTACAGTGCAACTTATGAGAATGGATAAACTGCTACCCATCATAGCCGCAAAAAATGAGGACTTGGAAGCGCGCAGTCGGCGCAACAACATACGCGTCATAGGTTTACCAGAATCGACAAATACTGGTAGAATGGAGGACTATATAGAAAAACTACTGCTGGAGTCCATAGGCAAAGACGCCTTTTCCTCGCAGTTCATAGTGGAAAGGGCGCACAGAACCCTCGGTCCACGTCCGGTGCCGGGAAGCCCCCCACAACCTATAATTGCACGATTACTTCATTATAGAGACCGAGATGTAGCCCTCAGAGCTGCGAGAAACAAGCAGAAGTTGACATATGATGATAACACCTTTTCCATATATCCAGACTTCACACCTATCATGCAAGAAGATAAGAAGATTGCCGCAGTGTTTTTGGAAGTCAAGCGGAAGTTGCGATCGGAGCAAATTGATTACGCACTCCTCTATCCAGCCAAGGGAAGCAGCGATTCTTCACGTCTCCCCAGCAAGTCGAAGACTTCCTCCGAACATTGAAATGATCAAACCGGGGTGGAGAGCGACTGGAGGCCTC
Organism: Lissotriton vulgaris; assembly: GCF_964263255.1. NCBI lineage: Eukaryota > Metazoa > Chordata > Amphibia > Caudata > Salamandridae > Lissotriton > Lissotriton vulgaris. The sequence continues at coordinate 1,977,519,350 of NC_141689.1, read as the reverse complement.
GCAGTGGAATGGTGACATGAATGAAAATGAGGATCTGGAATGACTGACTCCAGCAAAGTAATCTGCACACATCCAAGGAAACTATTACGGATTGGTAGGCTTGGTCGGACAATCTAGCTGATGCGAGATGAGATCCTTCCAGTATGGCTCAATTGTTTACATGTTATTGTGGTTCCAGGCCTGCTCCCCCCTCCTCATGATAGGGCCGGCAGCGCCTTCGGAGGAGAACTTAAGGGGAGTGAGGAGACTGCATAGCTGTCTAGAAGGTCCCCCAACGGGTATTACCCCATGGAAGTACAAGTTCTGAACTATGAGGGGAGGGTAACAGAAGTGGGGTTCCAATTTGGAGGTAGGGTGGGAGGGTGGACGTGGGATTCTGGCAAGATTGGGTTGCTTCAGTGGGTGGGGGGAGGGAATTTGCAGTTCTTGTTGATTAGACGTAGGTCTGTGGGGGGTTTGTTCGAGGGAGTTATTTGGTACATGTGGTTGTCAATAAGCACATCCAAGGGATTTACTGTATGGTCGTACACAAAGATTAATATTACTTTGAAATGTCGTTGTTGTACTGGAGCCGCAGTTGTTGAGTGACTAAAGGTGGTGGATCTGGAACAGAGGCAATGCTATCCGATGGAGCACTGTAGAGATGTACAAGGCCTAGCTCATGACCCCCATTGACAGCACTAAACTAAACATAATTACATGGAACGTATGGGGGCTGCGTGACCCGCGTAAGAGACGTCAAATACTATCCTATCTTGACAGACACCAGGTACACGTAGCAATGCTGCAGGAGACACACTTCAACCCAAGACGTAACATCACATTTGCTTGTAAATGGGCGGCACACAGGATCTTTTCTTCTTTCTCTTCCTATGCGAGAGGTGTGGCGATTCTGGTTAAGAGGGGCACTCCGTTCACACTAACGGGAGCCACGTGGGATGCCCAGGGGAGATATTGCCTGACTTGGGGGAGGTTGGGGTCTGATTCTGTTACCCTGGCCTGCTGTTATGGTCCTAATGTGGACGACCCCCAGTTCATTACAGAACTATGATTGTGGACATTGGGTCCAACCATATTGTGTGGGGAGGTGACTAACATTGCGCGGAGTCCGGATATTGATAGGTCCCACCCAGCTCCCCATCATTACACAAAAGCCCGTGCCATGCTGCATTCCACACTCACGGACCACAATCTGATAGATGCGTGGAGACACTTGCACCCTAACGACCTAGAGGGAACCCACTTTACTGCGCATGGGCTACTGGGGCGAGACTGGACTATATTTTCTTGAGTGTCGGGCTATGTCCAGCGATTTTACAAGTACAACACTTAGCCAGGACTTACTCGGATCATGCACCGGTACGGCTTACATTGTCCTCCACAGATTATGGTCCTCCCAGAAGCAGCTGGAGGTTGCAACCTACCATACTACTAGACACTGTGTTTCAGGAGGAACTCAGAGAGGAGATCAAAGATTTTTTCATACGTAATAAGGATTCGGTAGATAGCGTAGAAATTATCTGGGAAGCTTTCAAAGTGACGTTACAAGGTTTTTGCATAGCAAAGGGTGCTGGGATGCTTAAAGATATTTTGAACACGTTAAGTACACTTGAGACCAAACTTAAGTCATTGGAGAGCAGATTAGCTACTAGGCCGGATGGCATATCCAAAAACAATCTCAGTTTAGATCGAAACTCACAGCCTACATGGATGAGGCTCGCAGAGAGGCGAGATTTCGAGGGAAGTATTGGACGGCCCGCCGCTATGGCCAGGGGGAGAGGCCTGGGAAGGCGCTGGCAGAGACGATTCGGAGGTCATGAGGCTCTAATGTAATCCTAGAATTGGAAGGGTTGGACGGCATTGTATATAGGGACACTGCGACCATACTTAATGCCTTCACTGAGCACTACACGGCATTGTATACAACCACTAGGACGGGAAAATTGAACCTAGACGCATATTTGGACGATATATCGCTGGGGTGGTTGAACGATACACAGCAGACATTTGTGTGTGCCCCGTTTGAGCTTGACGAGGTCAGGAAAGCCATCATGCATATGCAGTCGGGTAAGCCCACGGGGTCGGATGGTATCCCAGTCGAGTTTTATAAAACCTATATTGATATGATGGCTCTGTAGGAGAGTAGGGTCTGTAATCCTATGATCACCCAGATTTTTTGCTTTTGTTTCACTGGTTTACGACTTTCTCTGGCTGTGGGCCTGCTAATCAGACCCACAGCCTAGCTGTTCTCTCACTAAATTACAACGTGTACCTTAGGTGCATTTACCAATTGGTACTGGGCCACCTTATCAGACCCTGTAACTCAGGGCATAGGTGTACCCAGGGCCTACCAGGGGCTGAAGCATGTATTATGCCACCCCTGGCTGGCCATCTAAATCTGACACAACTGGCTGCATGACAGCTGGGGCAAGGTGGTGTAATCACCCTTTGCTTTAGATATAGTATACCTATATCTAACCCTAAAAATGGACACACAGATTCCTATCAGTCACTCCTATGGCAGGCCTTGACAATCCTGAAGGCAGAGTGCTTTGAATCGTGTGAGATGGTGCTCTGGCATGAGCTGAGCCCGTTTGCAGCTTGCGGAACCAAGTCCTAATAGCTGTTCCATGATAACGCGTACCATATACTCTTAAGTGCATTATAATCCTCGCGGTTAAATGCTATCTTTGGTATCGCTTTATCAAAACATTTCGAGTAAGGTGTCATACGAATTGGAATACTAACCCCTCGCCAATTCTGGCGACGGGGTTTGCATTCCACCGTTCTAGAGGGTTACAACATGTATGTAACTGTGAACCCCGGTTAAAGTTAACTTTAGCCTCAGCATCACAAAATGGATGCTGCCACCACAGACACGAGTCTGACCCCCTACAGCTGGGAGTCCTTCCAGCGAGGGGAGCTTGGACAAAGGGTTTCCTGTCAGGGGTGGTGCTCGCACCATCCCAGACAGGGTTTTGTGTATCCTGGGTAGGCAGGGCTTTTCAGGAAGGTGACTGCAAGTGGCACCCCGGTGCTCACTACGCATCTGCCGGCTAGAACCAGTTCCAGGGGCACACCAGCCCCTGGCCTGGGGAAAGTCCGGCATGGGAGAGGGGTGTAACCACCCCCCTTCCTGGTCCCACCCCTAGGGCAGGACCTAGTCGCGTACCCACCCCTTTCTTTAAGATAAAGGCAGGAGCGGGGACCCTTCCAAATTAGATCATCTTTGAATAAAGAAACTCCACGAAAGGAACTCTCGACTCTTCTCAAGATTTCTCCCTTGTGACTAAGGAGTAGTCACCCTGCATCCGCAGGCACCATCTAAGAACTCTGCGGTTTGCTGCACGTCCTTCCTCCGGAATCCGACTGACCAGCTCAACGAGACCCGGCTTCCCTGGCACCTCTGACCTCTACCTACCTCTACAGCTAAGCTGAGAACCGTAGGTGCGACGAGACCTCGAGGGACCGGCCATCATCAGAACTGCACGACTTCTATCCAGCACGACCGCCGAGGGATACTTCGGTGAGTGCTTTGGGGTCTGAGAAGCCCCGACCCTGAGCAGCTCCAGCCCCGAAGTCCAGCCCCCCAGCATCCAAGAGATCTGCGTGGGGCCCTTCTGCTTTTTGGCTGCTCACTGCGTTGTCTGGCTACTATCCCGCTGGCTTGTGGCCTTCCCGACGACGCCCGACGACAACAACGCTGCTGGTCTGGTTGCTCCAGACTGGCCCTTGCTCCCTTCCAAAAGAGGAGCACCCCGGACCCTCCTGGTCCACTCAAGATGCCATTTTAGGTCCACCGCGTGGGCTTGAATTTGCCAAGACTTGTTGCCCCAATCCCGGGTCCAGCGACGTCGACAGCATCAACCATCGTGGGACAGCTCGCACCTCCATCCTGGTCACCGACAACGCCTCCTGGTCCGTGAGTCTGCAGAGCCCAGCGTCGCCCACTCACCTGGTCGAGGTGACTACCATCCGGTGCCCTCCTGGTGCCATCTGATCACTGGCTAGTGGTTAAGAACTTGGTCCCCTCTGCTTTCAGGTGTCATCCATCTTCGATCCAGGCTTGGATCACTTCGAACAATCTTCACTGGTCGCCTGCCAGCAACTCTTTCTTCAGGCTCCTGGTTCGTCAACGAGGATTCCCGACGTCTGTACATACCCATGCAGCCGCAGCCCCTGGGCTAGGTAACTTCGGCATTTCGGTGCCCCAGCATAGCCTAACTATCCAAGGGTCCAGAGTCACTGTCGTTTTCGACCTACCTTATCGGGTTCGCCCGAGAACACTAACTTTGCTTTTAATAACTCCCATAGACTTTGTCCCGCATCTCGCGTGAGAGTGCACACTCTGCACCCGAGTCCCCTAGGCCTCCTACTAGTAATCTGAAGGTTCAGTAACGTTGTCCTAGCGATTCCAAAGCCTATTAGTCCAGTACTTACCTGCTAGTAATTTCGCATTCCACTTTCATAGTATATGGTTTTTCGTGCCCCTCGGGCATTTGTGTAAATTGTGCAACTTAAAGTATTTTCGTAAGAGTTTTGTTGTGTGCTTAGTACCCTGTCCTCATAAAGAGTACAGGGCTGTTGTGATCTAAATAAATACACTGTTTATTTTCATAACACTTGTGTGGTGTTCTTTCACTTGGTGTTCAAGGGGTATATGTGATGGTATAACAGCTGGCTTAACACTCCCTCTAGAGTTTAGCCCGAAGACTGCTCTTGTCCATGCTACTAGGATAGCTGGTCTATCGGTTGACTTACAACCAATCACATAAGGGTTGTTTGGACTGATACATAGTGATCACTAGAATAGTGAACACTGAATATCAGGCCAACTTCTCACATTGGTGAGCAGCGGTTGGGATTTGAGCTTGCTGTTGTTTTACCACACGTATCCTAAGAATATCTTTGTGAAAGATCACATAGGTTAAGGTACGTATAACTTAGCTTAGAATACTCTGAGTTCTACTGAACCAGCTGTTGTAGTTTAACAAAGCTTAGCACACCTTGACTACAACTCTTAGCAAGGGATCAGTAGGCAAACAAATAGTGTAGGTAGGTGCATCACTCACACCACACTAGAAGCATGTCTAACCACGGAGAGTCTTCAGAGACCCCTCTTGTGGTTGTGGACCCTCCACAGGTCCCTTCCAGATATGCTGCTCTTAGTTTCCAGGAGATGAGACAAGTGTGTACCTTCAGGAAACTAAAACAGGGTTCAAACCCTACCATTCCTTTTCTGATTGGTCTCTTAGAGACTTATGATGCTAGGAGGGCTGCTAACACAGATCCTTCTCATCCAGATGGGAACATGCCTCCCCTAGAGGGAACCCAGGGTGACCCTGACCGACACCTCCAGGCAGCAGACAGTGCTGAGGAGGGAGCGGAAGATGAGTTATCTGGGGATGAGGCAGAAACAGGTCAGGTAGAAGTCAGCAGACTCACTAGGACCAACTTAAGTAGGCACTAGAATGGATTTGGGGGACCCCCAGGGCCACTCTCAGGCAGACTTAACATTGGGAATGGATGAGTTAGATCTCTATCAAGAGGTTCTAATAGATCCATTCGAACCAATGGCTCTCAGGCCTCTTCTCATAGAGGGATGTCCTCCCCTAAGAGAAGGGAGCACGAAGTTAAGATGAGGGAAGCCAATCTGAGGATTGAAAGGGAAAGAACTTGCCCTGGCCAAAGAGAGGCTTGCCTTTGCTAGAGAGCAAAAGTTAAGTGGACTAGATTCCGCTGGTGGCAGCATTCTCCCAAGAGAGAACAGGAGTTTAGACACTAGACACCTGAGTAATACAGTGCCCCCTTTAAACAAGGGGATGATATCCACAAATGGATAACTGCTTTGGAGAGGGCTTGCACTGTACAGTGTGTCCCCCAGAGTCAGTGGGCAGCTATCTTGTGGCTCTCCTTTGAAGGTAAAGGTAGAGACACGCTCCTCACTACTAGAGCTGAGGATGCTAATGATTACCAAGTCCTGAAAAATACACTGATAGATGGGTTTGGCCTAACCACTGAGCAGTACAGGTTGCTGTTCAGGGATACCCAGAAAACTCAGTCTCAGGATTGGTCTGACTTTGTAGATTGTGCCACTAAGGCTTTGGAGGGCTGGTTGCCGGGCAGTAAGGTTACTGATTATACAGGATTGTACAATCTGATCATGAGGGAACAGATTTTAAACAATTGTCAGAACCAGTTGTTGCATCAGCACCTTGTTGACTCGGATCTGACCTCTCCCCAAGAATTGGGAAAGAAGGCAGACAGATGGGTCAGAACAAGGGTTAAGCAGAACCAGGGCCAGAACCAGGGAGGTCAGAAGAAAGCAGACCAGAAGGGTAAAGATACCAAAGGCGAACAAAATGACCAGAAGTCTTCGACAGGTCCCCAACAATCCAAAGAGGGTGGGGGTCAGGCTTCCCAGAAGAAGAAGAATCAAGAAGGCCAGTCTAAAAGGTGGTGCCAATACTGTAAAAGTAAAACTCACTGGTTTAGTGAGTGCACCAAGAAAGGAGGGCAAACTCCTGCCACTGCAGCCCCTAAGGCAACTGCACCCCCTAGTACAGCCAGCAGTGGTAGTGCACCTCCCAAGGGAATAGTTGGGTTAACCTTGGGTTCTGAGGGGTATGACAACTTAGTTGTCACACTCACTCAGGCTGTCCTTGTCTGTACAGGGGGTGTGGATATATGCCCTGATGTCAGTCCCAATACTTTGGGCAAATACAGACAGACACCTTTGATAAATGGCAAAATGGCTCAGGCCTATAGGGACACTTGTGCCAGTGTCACCATGGTGACACCTAACTTTGTGGACCCTGGACAGATCATGCCAGGTACAGATTTCCTGGTGACCAATGCCAGCAACGTCACTACCAGTCATAGTATGGCGATTGTTGATTTCTCCTGGGGAGGGGTAAATGGCCAAAAGAAGGTTGTAGTTAGTTCAGACCTCCCAGTGGATTGTTTTGGTGGGCAATGATTTGGAGTCATCACAGTGGTCAGAAGTGGAGCAGAGGACTCACATGGAGATGTTAGGCTTGCCAGCACATGTGCTTGCTGTGACTAGGTCACAGGCCAGAAGATGCCCCAATGAACAGGTGCTGGATCCTGGAACAATGGACCAGACACTTTCCAAGAAGAAGAGCAGGAGGGTAAAGGCATTGCCTTCCCCCTTGCCCCAGGTTGAGGATCAAGTCTCAGAGGAGGCTGACCTACAGGAACTGAGGGAAACTGAGCCTAAGGAATTTGAACTTGATCAAGTTGAATTTCTGGGCTCAGGGGGACCCTCCAGAGCAGACCTGGGGAAGGAACAGTTAGCCTGCCCTTCTCTTGAACCCCTCAGACAGCAGGCTGCTGCTGAGGCTGCAGGGAACGCCACAGGTGCCCACAAGGTATACTGGGAAGATGGACTCCTATATTCTGAGGCAAGAGACCCCAAGCCTGGTGCAACCAGGAGGCTGGTCAGCCCCTTGTCTCTGAGAGGTTTCCTTCTCACCTTGGCCCACGAGATTCCCCTTGCAGGTCACTTAGGCCAGAACAAGACTTAGGACAGAATTGTCTCACACTTTCACTGGCCTCACATGAATGAAGATACCAAGGAGTTTTGTCGCTCCTGTGTCACTTGCCAAGCCAGTGGTAAGTCAGGTGGCACCACAAAGGCCCCCCTTATACCAATGCCTGTGGTGGGGGTGCCCTTTGAAAGGGTGGGGATTGACATTGTTGGACCAATGAAACCCCAAACAGCATCAGGGCACACGTTTATACTGGTGGTGGTGGACCATGCCACCAGGTATCCTGAAGCTATTCCCCTTAGGCCACTACTGCACCTGTTGTGGCAAGAGCCCTAGTTGGAGTGTTCTCCAGAGTGGGCTTCCCTAAGGAGGTTGTCTCTGACAGAGGTGCAAACTTCATGTCAAGCTACTTAACTGCTATATTTGGAAGAATGTGGTGTCAACTACAAGTTCACCACACCCTATCACCCACAATGCAATGGGCTCGTTGAAAGGTTCAACAGGACCCTAAAAGGGATGATTCATGGACTACCTGAAAATTTCAGGCGTAGATGGGATGTCCTGATACCCTGCCTTTTATTCGCTTATAGAGAGGTCCCACAGAAGGGGGTTGGCTACAGCCCTTTTGAACTTTTGTACAAACATCCTGTAAGAGGACCTCAGTGTTTGGTAAAGGAAGGATGGGAGAGACCTCTCAAAAAGCCTGCAACCAGCATAGTGGACTATGTACTTGGTCTCCGCTCCCGGATGGCTCAGTACATGGAAAAGGCATCTGAAAACCTTAAGGCCAGCCAAGAACTCCAAAAAGCTTGGCATGACCAAAAGGCTGTCCTGACTGTCTATCAGCCTGGACAGAAGGTGTGGGTGTTGGAGCCAGTGGACCTAGCAGCACTCAAAGACAAATGGTCTGGGCCCCACACAATTCTTGAGCAAAAGGGAGAGGTCACCTACCTGGTGGACCTTGGAACTCCCAGAAGCCCCCACAGGGTGCTTCATGTGAACAGGCTCAAAGCATATGTCGACAGGAAGGACATGAGCTTGCTCATGGCCATAGATGAGGGACAGGAGGAAGAGAGTGATCCTCTCCCAGACCTGCTCACTCAGAATCCTGATGATGGATCAGTAGATGGTGTTGTCTTTTGTGGCAGCCTCTCTGAACATCAACAGAAGGATTGCAAACAAGTTCTTCAATCCTTCAGGCATATGTTCTCTCTAACACCCAGTCAGACCAATTGGTGTACCCATGAGGTTGACACTGGTGAAAGCTTGCCAGTTAAGAGTAAAATCTACAGGCAGCCTGATCATGTTAGAGACTGCATCAAAACAGAAGTGCAGAAAATGTTGGAGTTGGGAGTCATTGAACCCTCAGATAGCCCTTGGGCTAGTCCCGTAGTTCTAGTGCCAAAGCCTCACACCCAGGGTGGTAAGAAAGAGATGAGGTTTTGCATAGACTACAGAGGTCTCAATGCAGTCACTAAGACTGATGCCCACCCAATACCAAGGGCAGATGAACTTATAGATAGATTGGCTTCTGCCAACTACTTAAGTACATTTGACCTGACAGCTGGGTATTGGCAAATCAGGTTAGCTGAGGATGCCAAGCCCAAGACAGCATTTTCAACCCCTGGTGGACATTATCAATTTGTGGTCTGAAAAACTGCACCTGCCACCTTCCAAAGGCTGGTGAATCATGTTCTCACTGGGTTGGATGACTTCTGTGCAGCGTATCTTGATGATATAGCTGTCTTTAGCTCCACCTGGGAGGATCACCTGGTCCACCTGAGGAAAGTGTTAGAGCCACTGCAAGCAGCAGGTCTCACTATCAAGGCCACAAAGTGCCAGATAGGGCAGACACAGGTTGTATACCTGGGCCACCTTGTAGGTGGAGGCCAAGTTCAGCCACTGGAGAGCAAGATACAGTCAATCAGGGACTGGGCTCCTCCAACCACCCAGACTCAGGTTCGAGCTTTCTTGGGCCTGACTGGTTACTACAGAAAGTTTGTCAGGAATTATGGATCAATTGTGACTCCACTTAATGAACTGACAAGTAAGAAAATGCCAACGAAAGTTCAGTGGACAGCGAGCTGCCAAAAAGCATTCGATGACCTAAAGCAGGCCATGTGCACAGCACCTATCCTCAAGAGTCCAGACTACTCCAAACCATTCATTGTCCAAACAGATGCTTCTGAGTTGGGTGTGGGAGCTGTTCTATCTCAACTGAATTTTGATGGTAATGACCAGCCCATTGCTTTTATAAGCAGAAGGCTGACCCCAAGAGAGAAAAATTGGTCAGCTATTGAGAGGGAGGCCTTTGCTGTGGTTTGGGCCCTGAAGAAACTGAGGCCATACTTGTTTGGCACTCATTTCAAGATTCAGACCGACCATAAGCCCCTCTTATGGCTAAATCAGATGAAGGGTGAAAACCCCAAACTGCTTAGGTGGTCCATTTCCCTACAGGGGATGGATTTTACAGTGGAGCATAGACCTTGCACTGATCATGGCAATGCAGATGGGCTCTCCAGTTATTTCCACTTAGAGCAAGAAGACTCACCTGGTCAAGGTTAGTTTATTGTCCCAAAGTTTGGGGGGGGGGGGTCATGTAGGAGAGTAGGGTCTGCAATCCTATGATCACCCAGATTTTTTGCTTTTGTTTCACTGGTTTACGACTTTCTCTGGCTGTGGGCCTGCTAATCAGACCCACAGCCTAGCTGTTCTCTCACTAAATTACAACGTGTACCTTAGGTGCATTTACCAATTGGTACTGGGCCACCTTATCAGACCCTGTAACTCAGGGCATAGGTGTACCCAGGGCCTACCAGGGGCTGAAGCATGTATTATGCCACCCCTGGCTGGCCATCTAAATCTGACACAACTGGCTGCACGACAGCTGGGGCAAGGTGGTGTAACCACCCTTTGCTTTAGATATAGTATACCTATATCTAACCCTAAAAATGGACACACAGATTCCTATCAGCACTCCTATGGCAGGCCTTGACAATCCTGAAAGCATAGTGCTTTGAATCGTGTGAGATGGTGCTCTGGCATGAGCTGAGCCCGTTTGCAGCTTGCGGAACCAAGTCCTAATAGCTGTTCCATGATAACGCGTACCATGTACTCTTAAGTGCATTATAATCCTCGAGGTTAAATGCTATCTTTGGTATCGCTTTATCAAAACATGTCGAGTAAGGTGTCATACGAATTGGAATACTAACCCCTCGCCAATTCTGGTGACGGGGTTAGCATTCCACCCTTCTAGAGGGACACGACATGTATGTAACTCTGAACCCCGGTTAAAGTTAACTCGAGCTTTAGCATCACAAAATGGATGCTGCCACCACAGACACGAGTCTGACCCCCTACAGCTGGGAGTCCTTCCAGCGAGGGGAGCTTGGACAAAGGGTTTCCTGTCAGGGGTGGTGCTCGCACCATCCCAGACAGGGTTTTGTGTATCCTGGGTAGGCAGGGCTTTTCAGGAAGGTGACTGTAAGTGGCACCCCGGTGCTCACTACGCATCTGCCGGCTAGAACCAGTTCCAGGGGCACACCAGCTCCTGGCCTGTGGAAAGTCCGGCATGGGAGAGGGGTGTAACCACCCCCCTTCCTGGTCCCACCCCTAGGGCAGGACCTAGTCGCGTACCCACCCCTTTCTTTAAGATAAAGGCAGGAGCGGGGACCCTTCCAAATTAGATCATCTTTGAATCAAGAAACTACTTTCCACGAAAGGAACTCTCGACTCTTCTCAAGATTTCTCCCTTGTGACTAAGGAGTAGTCACCCTGCATCCGCAGGCACCATCTAAGAACTCTGCGGTTTGCTGCACGTCCTTCCTCCGGAATCTGACTGACCAGCTCGACGAGACCCGGCTTCCCTGGCACCTCTGACCTCTAGCTATCTCTACAGCTAAGCTGAGAACCGTAGGTGCGACAAGACCTCGAGGGACCGGCCATCATCAGAACTGCACGACTTCTATCCAGCACGACCGCCGAGGGATCCTCTGGTGAGTGCTTTGGGGTCCGAGAAGCCCCGACCCTGAGCACCTCCAGCCCCGAAGTCCAGCCCCCCAGCATCCACGAGATCTGCGTGGGGCCCTTCTGCTTTTTGGCTGCTCACCGCATTGTCTGGCTACTAGCCCGCTGGCTTGTGGCCTTCCCGACGACGCCCGACGACAACAACACTGCTGGTCTGGTTGCTCCAGACTGGCCCTTGCTCCCTTCCAAAAGAGGAGCACCCCGGACCCTCCTGGTCCACTCAAGATGCCATTTTAGGTCCACCGCGTGGGCTTGAATTTGCCTTGCTCATTGCACCATCAGGATTCAAGCAAGCCGGGCCGAAGAGGCTGAAATGCCAGAAACCGGTCCCCGGTAGCTTGTTTCCTTCCCAGTGTAAGAATTGGCTTTTGTAGTTTGGTTTGCCCTGTTCCCATCATGCACTGGGACAGGAACAGACTAATTTGCATACAGCCAGGTTCTGAAACTGGGATGGTGCAGTGAGCTAAAAAACGGTGTTGGATCTAGCCCTGATCTCTTGACTGGGTGAGAGTATTCTGTTTAATTCAGAGACTCTGTCCCTCACCACCCCTTGTTGTAAATATTTTTGTCCACCCTAAGCGTGGAAGGGTATACTCAGATGTGAGTCCCTTGCTCATTGCACCATCAGGATTCAAGCAAGCCGGGCCGAAGAGGCTGAAATGCCAGAAACCGGTCCCCGGTAGCTTGTTTCCTTCCCAGTGTAAGAATTGGCTTTTGTAGTTTGGTTTGCCCTGTTCCCATCATGCACTGGGACAGGAACAGACTAATTTGCATACAGCCAGGTTCTGAAACTGGGATGGTGCAGTGAGCTAAAAAACGGTGTTGGATCTAGCCCTGATCTCTTGACTGGGTGAGAGTATTCTGTTTAATTCAGAGACTCTGTCCCTCACCACCCCTTGTTGTAAATATTTTCCCTTCCAAAAGAGGAGCACCCCGGACCCTCCTGGTCCACTCAAGACGCCATTTTAGGTCCACCGCGTGGGCTTGAATTTGCCAAGACTTGTTGCCCCAATCCTGGGTCCAGCGACGTCGACAGCATCAACCATCGTGGGACAGCTCGCACCTCCATCCTGGTCGCCGACAACACCTCCTGGTCCGTGAGACTGCACAGCCCAGCGTCGCCCACTCACCTGGTCGAGGTGACTACCATCCGGTGCCCTCCTGGTGCCATCTGATCACTGGCTAGTGGTTAAGAACTTGGTCCCCTCTGCTTTCAGGTGTCATCCATCTTCGATCCAGGCTTGGATCACTTCGAACAATCTTCACTGGTCGCCTGCCAGCAACTCTTTCTTCAGGCTCCTGGTTCGTCAACGAGGATTCCCGACGTCTGTACAGACCTATGCAGCCGCAGCCCCTGGGCTAGGTAACTTCGGCATTTTGGTGCCCCAGCATAGCCTCACTATCCAAGGGTCCAGAGTCACTGTCGTTTTCGACCTACCTTATCGGGTTCGCCCGAGAACACTAACTTTGCTTGTACTAACTCCCATAGACTTTGTCCCGCATCCCGCGTGAGAGTGCACACTCTGCACCCGAGTCCCCTAGGCCTCCTACTAGTAATCTGAAGGTTCAGTAATGTTGTCCTAGCAATTCCAAAGCCTATTAGTCCAGTACTTACCTGCTAGTAATTTTGCATTCCACTTTCATAGTATATGGTTTTTCGTGCCCCTCGGGCATTTGTGTAAATTGTGCAACTTAAAGTATTTTCGTAAGAGTTTTGTTGTGTGCTTAGTACCCTGTCCTCATAAAGAGTACAGGGCTGTTGTGATCTAAATAAATACACTGTTTATTTTCATAACAACTGTGTGGTGTCCTTTCACTTGGTGTTCAAGGGGTATATGTGATGGTATAACAGCTGGCTTAACACGCCCTCTAGAGTTTAGCCCGAAGACTGCTCTTGTCCATGCTACTAGGATAGCTGGTCTATCGGTTGACTTACAACCAATCACCATAAGGGTTGTTTGGACTGATACATAGTGATCACTAGAATAGTGAACACTGAATATCAGGCCAACTTCTCACAGGCTCCCATACTGCGTGAGGTCTATGAGGATGCACTGGAGGTAGGGCGTCTCCCCCCTTCCATGAGAGAGGCGATCATCGTCTCCCTATTAAAACCAGGGAAAACACCGCGCCACTGTGATTCGTATAGGCCCCTGTCACTGCTCAATTGTGATGTTAAAATATTAGCTAAGCTCATAGCTAATCGTCTCAGTCTACTCATAGAACATTTAATACTGCCTGACCAGTCGGGATTTGTGCCCGGACGTGCAATATCCCATAACTTGCGGACCATATTCACAATATTGAATAACGTTTCTTCGGAGTTACCTTTGGCAGCAGTTTTCCTGGATGCCACAAAGGCTTTTGACTCCATTGAGTAGGACTATTTGTTTGGTTTGATGTCCCGAATGGGGTTCCTCCCCTTTTCCTTTCCTGGATATGTTTGTTGTATTGCTCACCTACAGCTAGAATAGTGATTAATGGCAAAACTTCTGAGGGTTTTTCAATAACGAGAGGTTCGAGGCAGGGTTGCCCCCTGTCCCCCCGGTTGTTCGCGATCGCGGTGGAACCACTGGCGGCTAAATTGCGTCAGCACCACCGTGACAGAGCATTGCAATGCAACATGAGGCGGATATTGGTTTCCCTCTATGCGGACGACATTACACTCTGCATACGAAACCCCCAACAGAACTTAAATATTATCCTTCGAGAATTTATAGTGTTTGGATTGCTTTGAGGGGTCCTGATAAACTGGGGTAAGTAGAGCATCTTTCCCCTTACTGATACAATGAGTCGCTTTCCCTTGGACTATCCGATGGCATGGTGCGAGGATGAACTGAAATATTTAGGCATCCGTGTGACGAGGGATAGAGATGAATTGATGTGTCTTAATTACGGGACCGCTATGGTTCGAATTGTGGATAATATATCAAAATGGATTACCCTCCATCTCTCCATGGCGGGCGTGTCTCTTTGATAAAGATGGTTATATTATTTCAACTATTGTATATGTTTCTTAATATACCCTTTCACCCGGGGTCATTTTTTTTTAAACAGTTGCGGTCAGAACTAACGCGATTAGTGTGGGGCGGGGGGGTAAAACCGCGAGATTACGGTGGGATGTATTGACGAGGCCTTATTCTCAGGGTTAATTTGGTGTACCTAATTTTGAATTAAACTATTACAGCCCACAGGCGCATTATGCCCATTTTTGGGTGCATCAACCACGTTATATGCCCCTGGTGGGGGTGGAGCATTGGCTCACTCTTCCCGTCCCCATTGAGGCGGCGGTGTACATTCCGCCCCTCATGCGGGATAAGACGCCGACCACGGTGAGTTGCACGGTGGCGGCCTGGGCACATGTGAGTAAGATGTTGGATGCGCCTATGATTTACTCGCCATTGTTACCGCTGGTATATCATCCCGCCATGCGTCTTCTTCAGGAGACACTTTTCCACAAGTTTGAAGATCACACTAGGATACACAACTGGGGGGACATGTATCAAGAAGGGTCATTCCGCACAGTGGCGCACGTGTTCCAGAATATAACACAGACACCCCTAGAAACCTTCCTATACATTCGCGTGCGGCAGGGAATTCGCTCAATTACTCCTGATTTCCCTTCGGAGCCACCGACCTTTACACCGCTACAGCTGACACTTCAGAACGAGATGGCTAAACGGCTGGTGTCAATACTATACAAAGCAGTACACACACAGAAGATTGAGCAACCTGCAAAGGCAAGTGAAAGGTAGGACCTCGAACTGGGTATAACTCTGACGGATAAACAGTGGGAATTCTGCTCACTGCAGACTGAGCGAATTTCAGCTAGCAGTAGGCTTAGGATTATCCACTATAAATTCCTACATAGACTGTATTATACCCCAGCCAGAATGTATAGATACAAATTGAGGGATACCGACTCGTGTGATAGGTGTCATGCTGAAGGCGCTGACTTCCTGCACCTGGCATGAGGCTGTCCCGAGATATATAAGTATTGGGCGCAGATTTTTCAGGCTCTGTCCACTATGATTAATGCCCGGATTGACATGTCCCCACTGAAGGCTTTATTGGGGTATGTGGAGCAGCTAAGAGCGGAACATCGTAAATGTGTGGCCTTGACGTTGCTTCTAGCTAAAAGGAGAGTGGCATGCCGCTGGGGAAGAGGGAGAGCACCCAAGTTTAAGCAGTGGCTTCATGAGCTAATATATTGTCAGGAACAGCAGGCGATCTATGCTATCACACCAGCTGGATTAGACCTGAGGGAGGGTTTGGGTGCTAGCTGCCTCACTAGTGGTTGACCTGTTGGGTTGTGGTGGAGGTGCCCCCTTGCCCGCCTACCCTTTCCTCAATATGACCTGTTCTAGTCCCTGGGTTTCTATTGTTTCATTTCTTTTGTAATGGGTGTGTAATTTATCTGACTGGTTTGCTCTGATATAACAACGTTGAACAATGTAACGGGAAATAATTGATTTGCAAGACGAACACTAAATGTATGTTTATGACACATTGAAATAGCTGTATGTGTATGACAACATGTGTACCACGTTTATGGTTGTTTTCTAAAAATCAATAAAAAGATTTTCACAAAAAAAAAAACACTTTACCCAAATGAGCATCCCATGACAGCATCATCAAACACCTTCCCTTCCAGCGGAAATCTCAAACATGACAGTCGCTGGAAATCTTCCAGACAGCAACTTCGTCTTCAGGCCCAGCTCCAACCCTAGGAATCGGGGTCTCCCTGCTACTGTGGTAAATAGACTTCCACCACACTGTCAGCAGACACACTAGATATCATTGCTTATAGCAGGAACACAGCCCACTGTTGGAAATGGCAGACACGCTATCAACCAACGGTAATGGCAGACACGCTATCAACCAAAGGTAATGGCAGACACGCTCTCAACCAACGGTAATGGCAGACACGCTGTCAACCAACGGTAATGGCAAACACGCTGTCAACCAACGGTAATGGCAGACACAATGTCAACCAAGGGTAATGGCAGACACACTGACAACCAAAGGTAATGGCAGACACGCTGTCAACCAACGGTAATGGCAGACATGCTGTCAACCAAAGGTAATGGCAGACACGCTGTTAACCAACGCTATTGTGGTAAACAGACTTCCACCACACAGTCAGCAGACACACTGGAAATCATTGCTTATAGCATGCACACTGCCCACTGTTGGAAATGGCAGACACGCTATCAACCAACGGTAATGGCAGACATGCTATCAACCAAAGGTAATGGCAGACACGCTGTCAACCAACGGTAATGGCAGACACGCTGTCATCCAACGGTAATGGCAGACACGCCGTCAACCAACGGTAATGGCAGACACTCCGTCAACCAAAGGTACTGGCAGACACGCTGTCAACCAAAGGTAATGGCAGACACGCTGCCAACCAAAGGTAGTGGTAGACACGCTGTCAACCAACGGTAATGGCAGACACGCTGTCAACCAATGGTAATGGCAGACACGCTGTCAACCAACGGTAATGGCAGGCACGCTGTCAACCAAAGGTAATGGCAGACCCGCTGTCAACCAACGGTAATGCAGACATGCTGTCAACCAACGGTAATGGCCGACACGCTATCAACCAAAGGTAATGGCAGACACGTTATCAACCAAAGGTAATGGCAGACACGCTGTCAACCAGCGGTAATGGGAGACACGCTGTCAACCAACAGTAATGGCAGACACTCTGTCAACCAAAGGTAATGGCAGACACGCTGTCAACCAAAGGTAATGGCAGACACGCTGTCAACCAACGGTAAGAGGCAGACACGCTGTCAACCAAACGGTAATGGCAGACACGCTGTCAACCAAAGGTAACAGCGGACACGCTGTCAACCAAAGGTAATGGCAGACACGCTGTCAACCAAAGGTAATGGCAGACACGCTGTCAACCAATGGTAATGGCAGACACGCTGTCAACCAACGGTAATGGCAGACACGCTGTCAACCAACGGTAATGGCAGCCATGCTGTCAACCAAAGGTAATGGCAGACACGCTGTTAACCAAAGGTAATGGCAGACACGCTGTCAACCAACGGTAATGGCAGACACGCTGTCAACCAACGGTAATGGCAGACATTCTGTCAACCAAAGGTAATGGCAGACACGCTGTCAACCAAAGGTAATGGCAGACACGCTGTCAACCAACGGTAATGGCAGACACGCTATCAAACAAAGGTAATGGCAGACACGTTATCAACCAAAGGTAATGGCAGACACGCTGTCAACCAACGGTAATGGCAGATACGCTGTCAACCAACGGTAATGGCAGACATGCTGTCAACCAACGGTAATGGCAGATATGCTATCAACCAAAGGTAATGGTAGACACGCTGTCAACCAACAGTAATGGCAGACACGCTGTCAACCAACGGTAATGGCAAACACTCTATCAACCAAAGGTAATGGCAGACACGCTGTCAACCAGTGGTAATGGCAGACACACTATCAACCAATGATAATGGCAGACACACTAACCACCGCTGGCAATGGCAGACGCGCTATCAAACAGTGACAATGGAAGACACGCTATCAACCATTGGTAATGGTAAACAGACTACCCATTATTGGTAATGACAGACACACTATCCATCATTGGTAATGGCAGTCCATGCTTCTTGGGGCCACTAGGCAATATAAGATTCATTGATATCATAAACCAGTTTTTCTTGCTTAAAAATTCTCCCTTGAAATGTGCTCACCACTGGCTTAAACATAAATTGAGGAACCTCCTACCTCTTAGGACAAAAACTATTGCACTGAAATTCCTATACATCAGGAAACGAAACCCCAGCTCATACTATAAACATCCCTGCATGACTCTATATCCTGGCTAATTGACAAAGTATGATGTTACAACATTCATACAGGGTGTTTTTATATAAAATAAACAAAACCATGAAATTGGACTCTGCCTGTTCAGGCTTCTGTCCTCCCTGCTGCCTGATCCATCAACCCTACTCTTCCGCGTGGGCTCCCTGCCTGCTCAGCACTCTGCCTGCTCCTTCTCTGCTGCCTGCTTCAGCCACCTTGCTCATCCGCTTGCGCTCTGCCTGCCCAGTCCTCTGAGATCTCTGTGCCTACTCTGCCTCTAATGTCTGGGTGCCCGGGTGAGGTAAAGTGCGCATCAGAGAAGGCAGACACTTTGAGGAGTTGTGTGCACGGGGTTAGTAACACATAGCAGATTTTCAGCCTTCCTCGCTCTGAAATTGTTGCTGCAGTTACAAAACTACAAATGAACCGCAGGCGCCCTTCGCAGGGACCCACAGCAGCAGCGCAGCACACTCTGTGCAGGCACACAAAGTAGACGCGCTGACAGACAGACACAAACTTATCCATGCACAGTGTGCCCAGCCCGCATGTACGCTGCTGTCACATTGGATAGCACTCTCTACTTCTGTTTAGGTGCAGAAGAGCTTTGTACAGAGCTGTGCGAATGTATGCACACTGGTACAAACTGCATCATCCGTATGTAAATGCAGACAGCATGCATGAACACTGCACAGGGCACTAGCACACATAGAGACGTGTATTTGTACATAGACACGCACATGTATGTACACACCTAGATATCCACAAAACTTGTAAATCACGGTCCAAAGACCACGAACGTGTACGTATGGAAACGCATTAGACATCCACATTTTAAAGTTCAATCATATCATAGCAGTATTCTACGGACGCTTACACGCACAGCACCCCCCACACATGCGGGCAATGCACATGTATGTCACGTATGCCCTTCCGCAGGGAAGATGACATAGCAGGAGCGGGGCCTTTGACATGAAAAGTTTTGTGTTTGCAATAGGGTACAGTGGACAGGACTTGATTAGAATCAGCATTCCGGCCCGGAGGGCCACATGGGTATGAATGTTATGTTTTGAACAGATGGTGTTTGTCAACGGTGCGCTAAGGTCGGTACCGACCTTAGCACCCCTTGTGTTTTCCATTAGTCCATTAGGGGTAGGGTGTTGTTAGGTCTTTAATCTCGTACCCCCCTCAGACCCTTTCCACTTTTTGTCTTTTCCTCCGTTTGTCAACGGTGCCCATTGGGAAATACGTGACTTGCTATCAGTGACTACAAGTATCAGCATGCCGGGAGAACGACACACCTGTGTGCCATGAAATGAGTGCATGCGCATAAATACTTTCAAGCCGTTTAAGCTGTTGAACACCATTTTCCTCTGATGAAGGAGCCGTAGTGCTCTGAAACGCGTCAGGATTAAAGGACATTACTTTGAACTCTAAAATGGTATGCTGTTTTTATATCCCTTGTCCTGGTCAGCAGACTCCAGGAAACCTACAATATGAGTCTCACACATCAGTAAAATAGGCTGACTGCAATCCTCAGTAAGCTTTTTTTTTATCATGGCACAGCAGAAATTAGGCAACTCAGAATATAGGCCATGGTCATTTGGCAAACCAGACACCATAAGCAATCTTGCAGGCAGGAAAGCATCATCATATCATGCCAGTGCAAACTTGCACTAGGGTTTTAAAATCTTGCACATTTAAGGTAACATTACAGATTCAGTCATTATAGGCAGGATCACCTACTCTTTCACTAGTGATAGTTGCCGAAAAATGTTGTGCACCTCCTCTGGGGTGTATAACTAGAAAAGGTAAGGAAGCAATAAGTGCCTATTGTGCTGTTCCTATTGAAGCAGGGTCAAGATTGATTTGCATTTGGCTTGGTCCAAACAGGTGGCATGGTGGGCAAAAGAACAATGGGTTGGAAAGCTATCCAGAACACTTGCCAGTGGTTAGATATATTGCAAGCATCCTCTCATCACCTATTGTGAGTTTGTTGTAATGGTCCAAGTGGCTATATGTATGCTCAGTCATGGGTCCTCTCTCATGGTGCACTGGAGTCAAGCTAAACCTGACTGAAGAGCCACAAACATGGTGATACCGGTCTTGGGTTGCAAATGGCTGGGTCCAAACTGGGATGGCATTGTGGGCAAAAGTGATTAGACAGAACATTATTTTCATCACCTTTTGTGCTTTTCCGATCTCGGATGTTCATGTCCTCTTTGTTCTGGTTCCCCTGGTCATCTGGTTCTCTTTGCCTTGGTGTGAGACTTCCTGAGCCTGCTCCTCCTGGGCTTCATAGTGATATTCCTGGTCTCCTTTGTCCTGGTCCTCCTAATGCTGGTCCTGTGCAAATGCCTATGCATGTAGGAATTGGAATCAAATTTGTCATTCCTTAACATTGGCTAATAGCGATTCGGAAGTTGCCAATCGCTATTAGCTAACGTGACTCCTTTCTTTCCTATGGGCCTGCAGGCCCATAGGAATGAATGGTAATGCATTTGCAAAGTGCAATTACCAAATTGGTAATCGTAAATTACAAATGGAAATCCAAGGGTGCCGGGGGCTTAAGGCCCCCCTGAAGCAACCCCCAAAAAAAGTAAGTGTGCGCATGTGAAGCAAAGTGCGCTACATGGCATGCTTCGAAAAATGCATTTTGGTGCATTTTTCGAAGCATGCACAAATTGCCATCAACTTGAAGTTTATGGTAATTAGCGTTTCCTAATTGCACAGTTTGTATTTAGGAAAGGCATAAACGCCTTGGCATTACGGAATCGCAAATTGCGATTCCCTAAATGCATTCGCAATTTAGATAAATCTGATGACCTAAATTGCAAATGACAAAAGGTACCTGCATTGGAAAAGGCCTTTTTCCATTCGCAAACGGGCCAATTCTGCGAATCGGACAGTTTGCGAATGGGAAAAGGCTTGATGCATGTCCCCCTAAGGGAATAAATTAAATGCAACTTTTAAATCCAGTACCATGTGCGTTAATTGAATTGCTTTCTGATAAGCATGACGTGAAAACTTCACTCCCTTCTTTTCAGTTGACCCGATTTGGGGCGTGTGCTAAATTTACTAAAATCTGCTGTGACAGGGGGCGGAAATCGGGACTGTCCTGGCAAATCCAGGACATCCTACTTATCAAGTACTGGGAAAATAAATACTAGACGTAAGGAAGCACAAATGCAGTTTCCATCTTCCGAGCATATTACTGATGTAGCTGCCTTTTATTTATGCTGAGGTTGTTGAGAATAATGAGAAAATCAACAAAACAGATATTTTTCCCAATTCACTGTACATATCAAAAACAAATACATGAAGAAAACACTTCAAAAGAATTTTAGAGCTATCTATTCCTAAATTATTACCAGCGCACTCTCAGTGTTGCCAAGCTAACAAATTAACAGAAAATCATATTTAATTATCAGCTCCATGCCTTATTAGAATCCGGCAACATAAATAAAAGAGCAATATTTTTCTTCTGCGACCTTATTATATTACTGATCAAAAATGGGGCAAACATGCAAAGCAGGTGTAGATGAATGCCACATTTAAAATAGTTTAACTTAGCCACTTGCACAGGCGGTACCTCACTGCTTTTTGGCTACATAAAACACTTCCAGTCTAAGCAGATACACACTTTTAAGCCATCTTTGTGTAGGTGTGCTCTAAAAAACAAAGATTCATTATGCTTTTGCCCTTTTTTAAGAGAAGCAATAAGTGATAAAAATCCTTGGATTTTCCAGGCTATTTAGGTGAGACAGAACACTCACAAATATGTCATATATCTCTGTCACGGTCTCTGCATTCCCCACAATTGAGAGCAACCTGGTGGACCTATGGTTGTTTCCCATTATTGGCATTATTTGTGGTGCTGTAGGGGTGGGTAGTTGGAGCTACAACCCAGGATGTTTAGGTGTAAGGGGTAGTGGCTACTCTCCTCTCTTATTCACTTCAGAGTCCGCCAATCTTTCCCACATGACAACCCTGGTCATGATGCAATCAATTTTTGATCTTATAGAACCTTTCTTAAATGCAAATGCCCCAGCTTGTCAGATACAGATCTCCATTACATGCCCTCAGCCCATTTAGTGTAATGAAGTGGACAACCTGCATGGCAACCACTGAGCTTAAGATATAGGATCTTGAGCTGAGGGAAGGGAAGGGATACCCCACCACTAAATCACAGCCATATATGGTTTCAAAGTCTATATTAAAATCTCTACCTATAATGACCATATCCTTGGAGTTGATCTGTCTAACAGAATGTTGCAAGATGTTTACAGTAGACAATTCCACACTTCTGCTTCTGGGTCTACAGTAGACAATAAACAAATACCTACAAGTCTTCACTGGGGAATACATTTTTAGCCCCAAAATATCTGACGAGTCAATGTTTTGATTCGTCGGTTTAAATCAATTTGACCCAAGTCCAATGGCCCCCTGATGCCCTGCCTCGAACTGATGTCAGTGCTTTGACATGATATGTGGTGTAGCCAGATTTAAACTGGGGTTCAATTGCCCACATCTCTTGGAGCTTACATACATTGAATTGGTCTATATATTCTCTACAGTCTGGTGCGGCTCTTTGGACTTAATACTAGCAACGTTCCACAAGAGAATTCTGATTGTCCCTGCTGAGTTGGAGCTTTGGCTAGGGTGAGGAGAATTAGAGAACAGAGATGCCAGTCTATGGGATACACTTATTGGAGAGGACAGAGGTGCAAAATCGTTGTGTGTGCCCTTTGTTGGTGTCAAATTGGCAGTAGTTGTTATGGCATTAACAGGGTCAGAATCAGAATCAGGAACAAGATGCATCTATAGCGCAAATCATGGAGGAAGGGGAATCCACTGGAAGGAAATGAGCCCCCTTTGATGGTACTAGATTTAATGTACTTGTGAATCCAGGTTATTCTGGTAGTTCCCCCCTCTAGGGGATGTGTTGATGCCCCGAGTAACATTATCACACATCGTCAATATTGGGCATTCAAACGTGAAAGGGGTTCAAAAGTGTTTTTTGTGACTATTTTGAAAATGAGTTGGCCATGGTTGCTGATGGGTGTATCCAAATTAGAGGTGAGCGCAGCAACTGGTCTTTCGAAATACATTTCTGGAAGCATTTTAATTTGGTCTAGAGGAGAAGTCATTGAGCTAAATCGCAGTAGAAGCAATTCTACCAATAACGGAGGCTTGAAGTTAACTAATACTCTGTCCCCAGAACAGTCATTCGGATATTTGTCTAAACAAGGGACTCTCCCTACACATTTGCACACCAGGGGGTATCCCAGAAACATTCTGGAGGACAATCAGGTAGGCCGTGCACTTTGGGGACAATGGGGGTGGGGGTCAAACATTCGTCCCCGATCAAAGATCTGGGTTTAATCCATATTTTATGTTTTGCTCACCACTCCATACCAGTTGGTACCCAGCCATTTGCAAATCAGTCTTGACCCTGTCTCCCATGGAATAATCCAACCCAAATTGCCAGGCCACGCCCTCCCTGGACCAGAAACTAGCATCCTGGGACCAGTTCCCTGGTATCACCCCACATCAGCCAGGCTAGATTGAATCCAGTGGCATAGTGAGCCTGGGACCCACTCCTGGGCATACCTTTTGCACTTAGAGTGACTATAGCAACACAGAAAGATGATGGACAGAATGTGAACATTGTCAAACATTCACCATGGCTGGGTACAGACTGGGATGATGTGGTGAGCAAAAAACAATGGATTCAACCCAGACATGTGACTGGGGTGAATGTTTGCATTGTTAAACATTCTGCCCATTATCTTTTCGTTTTGCTTTTCCTAAATGGCCATTTGTGCTGGACATGCCTTTTCTTTCCACCCACTGCATTTTTGTTACTCCAGGCTCGTCCCTCTGGATTACCCACTAAGCCTGCTGCACCCTCTCAAGTTTTACATTCAAGCAGACAGGGCGTTTACAATAAAGGGAAAGGGTTGGGCCTTACTTGCTCAGCTTGATGTAACAGCACAATAGTGGGGGGAGATGTAATTCCTACCGCAGGGGGAGGAGGACTCCTAAGGGCCTCTATTTTGATGTCCAGAGCATCGAGGCGAGCTACTAAGGGAACAAGCTCTGCCCTTAGAATAATCTATTAATCTGTTTGTACAGCTTACAATAGCATGGACATGTACTGGGATGGGGGTTCTTGAGGACCCTCGTTTTTTGCGGTCAGGAGGGACTGAGGATGCAGGTCGCACTGCAAAGCTTTATCTGGTAAGCAACTTGATTTGTTAGAGGAAGCGGGGTTTGTGGCCTTAGCTCCCTTGCTTGTTTGTTTTGGGCTTGTTACCCTTTTGGATTTGCGGGGGGCAAGGAAGTGGTATGGTCAGGGGAATGGTTGTCATTCTCCACACAGGTGGCTTCCACCAAGGCCAGGGATTGTGGTTTCGATGTGGAACTGGGAATTAGACCCTGGAATGGGGTGGCAGGTAGGTCAAGATCTGTATGAGCCTCTGTTGAGAGGCTGGAAGGTCTGTAGGGGTTGTGAGGCCAGAGTTGGAGAGCCTAGATTTAACAACATTCTCCTTTCTGAGAGGGTGATCTTGGTGCTCACTACCCCTTTTTCCCTTTCGAGCATACGATCTATGGAATTAGGGTAGTGGTAAAGGTGTGAGTCAGGGTCCCCTCTGCTGGCTTTTACTCCAGATGATATATACTACTCAGGCCTCTAGCAGGAATTTGGTTGAGTTAGGTTGGGTTCCTCTGTAAAGGTGGTGCCAAGTACAGTGGCCTAGCATTTCTTCTTTCAGACTATGATGAAGTACGAAAGACCCAGTCTCTTCTGAGTTGCTGTGGGCTTAAGAATGTATGATCCTGAGCTCTTCATGGGTTGGTTGCTAAGCAACGTAGTCCCACCCCAGCCTTATCAAAGTTTCACTATACAATATAAATGACCTGACAATCATTGTCATGGTTGGTAGGCTGTCCTGGGGTGACTAAGTGAGAGAGAGGGAGAGAAGATGTGAATGAGAGTGAGAAAGAATAACGAGAGAGAGAGAAAGAGAGAGAGAGAGAGATTACCAGGGAACATGATATATATATATACATATATATGTATATATTTATAAATATATATACTATTAGAGAGAGAAGAAAAGGTAGGAGTGATAGATATCCTAACCGGTTCAGGTGAGATGAAAATCAGGTGAAATTTCACCTTAGGCAAAACACGCCTTTTCTGAAGGACCCATCTGAGTTGCATGTTTTGGGGATTTCGATGAATTTCCATCTCTAAAAAAGAAAGCAAGTCAGCTCTTTGGATTCATTATAAACATTAAGTTCCAGCGTTTCCATGTTTATTTCTTTACCAAAGCGTATCATTTCTAATCAAAGTGCAGCTGTGTTTTCCCTCCTCCTCTAGCTTGAGTGTCTCCGGTTGATGACCATTACCTTCACTGTGTTTCCCGGGGAGTAGGGCTACACCGAAGCCCTACACCTAAGGCTACAGCAAAGCCCTACACTAAGGCTACACCTGCAGGCATTGGTGACATGAAAACACTATTCTTCGTGCTTTCCTTCCCTTTTGCTTGAGACAGACTTTAGGGCACACTAAATGATAGACTGCTCATGCCACATTTGTTCTTAATTATCTATAGTGCCAATGATCTTTGGCAATAGCTTGCATTAAAGTACTGTTTTACTTAAGTCAAATCAACAACTTTGCCTATTTGTTGGTGTTTTGATGGTAAATCATAAGATGTGTCCTTACCAACTGAGCTACCCTCCTCACACATTACTTTAGTATATCTGATGTCGTAGTTTTGACTATTATTTCACATCTTATACCTGCTCTCAAAGTTATGATACAGTGCATCCTATTCTGTCATGTAGGTGAGTTAGATGAGCCTCCTTTACTGTAACATTAACAGGCTGACTGTCAAGATCACATTCGCCTTTAGGCTTCCCTCAAAGTTTGTGGGACCCTCCATGGGAACTTCCTCGTCCTCATCATGGTGGCTCGAGCTGTTGTGCATTTCTGTGATCCTCCCTTCAGCACACAATCTCCAGATTAGGACAAGGCCTGCTAGATTTGCACTTCTGTCCTAGGGGGAAGTGGTTTCTGGCTGGGTCAATCCAATGGACAACCCCCAGTAAAAACACAGGCTGTTTTCTGGCTAGGACCTAGCAGAACTAGCAGCTTCAGGCATTTTCTCCTTAATGAATCAATTGGTGACTTCTGCTGCCCATGTTTTCTGTAATTGTAATTGTAAAAAGCATTTATATAGCGCATGGCTGCCCGGAGGCATCCCAGCGCCTACAGTTTAACCCTTTCGATGCTCATGACGAGCTGAGCTCGTCATGATGCACAGTTGAGCTGTGCTTATGACGAGCTGAGCTCGTCATGAAGAATGGCAATTCAAAAATTTCAGCACCCGGGAAGAATTGCCTCAGCAGCCAAGGTGATAAAACAGGGGGATGTTACTCAGTTTGGAAAGAGGAATGTTTTCAGGGATCTACGAAAGGAAAAGTGGTTGGATTCTATGCGGAGGTCAAGAGGAAGGGAGTTCCAGAGTCCAGCAGCGTTAAATGAGAAAGATCGACCTCCGCTTCTTGCCTTCCTAATTCTAGGAATAATGGCCAAGTTCTGGGTTTCGGAGCGAAGGGATCTCTTGGGCTCATAAGGCTGAATAATGCCCTGGAGAATAGAGGGTCCGGTTTTAAACATAGACTTATGAGCAATACACAAGGCTTTGAACTTAACTCTCTCCTGGACTGGCAGCCAATGGAGTGATTTAAGGGCAGGTTTAGCAGAGTGATGGTTGGGGATGCCCAAAAGAAGTCGTGCAGCCCAATTTTGAGTTGTCTGTAATTTGGAGATAGTAGCAGCAGGGGAACCCAAGTAAAGGGCATTAGCAAAATCCAATCTGGATAACACCAGCGCTTGGACCATTATTTTTCTTGCCTGGAAGGGGAGGAGGGGGAGGTTTTTCCGGATCATTTTAAGGATCCAGTAGCAAGAGGCAGATGTCTTCCGGGCCTGAGATTTAAATGTAAGTTTATGGTTCATCCAAACGCCCAGACTCTTTAACTGGTTTTAGGAGTGGGGTAGGAGCCCATGGATCTAGGCCAGATTTCAGTCAAATCAAGGGGGGAGTGGTTACCGAAAATCATGATTTCACTCTTTTCCCCATTAAATTTTAGGAAGGAGTTGCTCATCCATCTTGCAATTTCTTCCATGCAAGGACGAAGACTGGAAGGAGAGCTTTCCGCTTTATTGAGCCCAATCACCAGTTGTGTATCATCCGCATAGGAGACTATGTGGACTCCAAAGGGTAAAACTGCCTCCGCAAGAGTGCAGGTATAAACATTAAACAAAGTGGGACTTAAAGAAGATCCCTGCGGCACTCCACAACGAAGGGGTGTCCGTTTGGACGTGACTTCCTTGTCAAAAACATGGAAGGATCTGCTGTTCAGAAAAGATTTTAGCCAGGCCAGGGCAATACCAGTGATACCTGATTTATGGAGCCTATGGATCAAAATCTGATGGTTTACAGTATCAAAGGCCGTGCTGAGGTCCAAAAGGAGGACCACCGCGGTGCCACCGGCGTCGACTATCCTTCTTAACTCTTCCACCACAGAGAGAAGGGCCGTCTCTGTTTCCTGTAATGGGCGGAAACCGGTTTGAGTCCGATGAAGAAGATTATGAGTCTCCAAGTGCGCTGATAGTATTAAATTAAAATATTTTTCAATAATTTTACTAACTCCAGGGAGCAACGAGATAGGGCAATAGTTTCCCAGGTCTGAAGGGTTAAGGTTTGATTTTTTAACAGAGCCTGTAAGCTGTAAGCAGCATTACACATTATCCCCTCCTACCCTGTGGATATGTGAGGATTTCCCCTTCTGAGCTAGGGGCCCTGCTTCAGACGTCCTCCTTCGAGCTTCACAATCGGGTTGAGGTGGCTCTTGTCTACCTTGTGATACAGCTACACTCATACTTGTGATTCCTCGGCTTGATCTGACCCATGAACATTGTGCTCACACTTACAATGGGCTGGTCTAAAATCACAGTGACTCGGGAGACAGAGTTACAGAGGCACTTTGTATAACCATACAGAGCCAGATACCCAAATACAACTTTAGAACTCAGTTTGCTGCTGACTACATGTAACATAGGCACAACTGGTTGGCCTCTACAAGCTGGCATCAGTCTAGTTGTCCTTCAATCATAGTTGCTGCAGGAGTAGATCTAAAAGCAGTGCATTGAAGCCAATATCGTGACCTAGAAAAGCATCCAGTTACAGGTCATACAAGAGGGTCTAACTAGGGCCTGAAATTGCTTCTTCTTTAATGTATATCAATTGGCAAAATACATTCCCCCTAATTTGTTTCGAAAATATCTACTGTTAAAATGTTTACATGTCTGAATGAGGCTGAACCGAATATATGATGTTACAACGCAAACAGTTACAACGCATGCCTTTACAACCTGGCTTTTACATCGCAGCATCCATTACAGCGCATGATTTTACAACGCATGCCAGCACAACACATTTTTAGAAACTACATTTACAACGCATTCCATTACAACTCATGCCATTACAACGCATGCCATTACAACGCGCAATACTTTTAGGGCAAGAGTATTGTAAGTGTTGGATAGTGCAAGGGTAAAAATTACTATTCCCACTCCAGTGAGTGCAACAGTAGGGTAAGTGTTGGATAGTGTAGGGGTAAACATTTCTATTCCCACTCCAGTGAGTGCAACAGTAGGGTAAGTGTTGGATAGTGTAGGGGTAAAAAATTCTATTCCAACTCCAGTGAGTGCAACAGTAGGGTAAGTTGGATAGTGTTGGATAGTATAGGGATAAAAATACTATGCCCATGTAACCCAGAACCCATACCCACCCTAAAAGTAAAAAATCTCCATTACTTACCTTATAATGCATTCTAATGGCATGTGTTGTAATGATATTCATTGTAATGGCATGCGTTGTAGTGACATGCGTTGTAATGGCATGCGTTGTAATGGTATGTGATGTAAGGGCAGCTGCGTTGTAATGACTGCGTTGTGAATGTAGTGCGTTGTAATGACTCCTATGTAAAGGCTGTTTCCCGGCTGAACTAGTTGAAGACTGTAGAATTCTGACCTGACATTGCTTCTTCTTCAATGTATTTCAATTGGCAAAATACATTCCCCCTAATTTGCTTTCAAAATATCTACTTTTAAAATGTTGACATGTCTGAATGAGGCTGAACTGAATATATGATGGTACAACGCAAACAATTACAACGCATGCCTTTACAACGCAGTTTTTACATTGCAGCATCCATTACAATGCATGATTTTACAACGCATGCCATCACAACGCACTTTTAAAAACTACATTTACAACGCATTCCATTACAACCCATACCTTTACAACGCATGCCTTTACAACACGCAATACTTTTAGGACAAGAGTAGTGTAAGTATTGGATAGCGTAGGGGTAAAAATTGCTATTCCCACTCCTGTGAGTGCAACAGTAGGGTAAGTGTTGGATAGTGTAGGGGTAAAAATGTCTATTCCCACTCCAGTGAGTGCAACAATAGGGTAAGTGTTGGATAGTGTAGGGGTAAGAAATTCTATTCCCACTCCAGTGAGTGCAACAGTAGGGTAAGTTGGATAGTGTTGGATAGTATAGGGATAAAAATACTATCCCCATGTACCCCAGAACCCATACCCACCCTAAAACTAAAAAATTCCCATTACTTACAGTATAATGCGATGTAATGGCATGCTTTGTAATGATATTCATTGTAATGGCATACGTTGCAGTGACATGCGTTGTAATGGCATGCGTTGTAATGGTATGTGATGTAAGGGCAGCTGCGTTATAATGACTGCGTTGTGAAGGTAGTGCGTTGTAATGACTGCTATGTAAAGATTGTTTCCCGGCTGAACTAGTTGAAGACTGTAGATTTCTGACCTGAAATTGCTTCTTCTTAAATGTATTTCAATTGGCAAAATACATTCTCCCTAATTCACTTTCAAAACATCTACTTTTAAAATGTAGACATGTCTGAATGAGGCTAAACTGAATATATGATGTTACAACGCAAACAATTACAACGGATGCCTTTACAGCGCGGTTTTTACATCGCAGTATCCATTACAATGCATGATTTTACAACGCATGCCATCACAACGCATTTTTAGTAACTACATTTACAACGCATTCCATTACAACGCATACCATTACAACGCATGCCATTACAACGCGCAATACTTTTAGGGCAAGAGTATTGTAAGTGTTGGATAGTGTAGGGGTAAACATTACTATTCCCACTCAAGTGAGTGCAACAGTAGGGTAAGTGTTGGATAGTGTAGGGGTAAACATGTCTATTCCCACTCCAGTGAGTGCAACAGTAGGGTAAGTGTTGGATAGTGTAGGGATAGAAATACTATCCCCATGTACCCCAGAACCCATACCCACCCTAAAACAAAAAAAATCCCCATTACCTCCTCGTTAGTCTTCCTCGCCACATGATTTACATAGTGAGCTTTAGCTCCACGACAGAACCCTCCAAAGCAAAAAGAAACCCCTCCCACCCCCTCCCAACATGGCCGACCAGTCCCACCTGACCTCTATAAGAGGCGGACCGGCCCAACCATCAGCCTGTTTTTTTTGTTCTGCGCGAATACTCTCCAGATGCGCTGTTCAGGTAAGATGGGCCGGCGTGAGCTGGCCCTTGGGGTTTAGGGTGGAGGACCTGCTCTAGCGGTCTCTAGTGCCTTGGACCTACTAACCCCCCCCCCTCTTCCTTCCCCCGGTCCTGTGGGGCCGGTTAGGTGCTGCTCTAGCGTGCCAAGGGTCTACAGGGGGGGGGGGCGGCCGGGGGTGTGGGTAGTGTGTACATTCCCGTGTCTCCCCCGGTCGTTACTAGGGGGACCTTGCCCGGGGGGGGTCCGGCGCGGGTTCCCCTGTGTGTGTGCCGGGGTGGCATTCCATGCGCTGGACGCATGTGTGATGATTCTGTGTGTTACAGCCTCACCCGTGTCGGGCAGGGGTCATCCACGTGCCTGGCCCAGGTGATATAGCTCAGTGTTGGAGCATTTGACTGCACAGTCAGCCCAGGGTTCAGGCCCTGTTCAGGCGGCTTGGTCAAAGAAAATGTATATCAATTGCTCAAGAGGTCCCTGGTCCAGATCCGGGTGTCCCCTCATACTATTGTAACTATATCCCAAATGCACGCACAGCCTAGTTGCGGAGCTTCCCCGGGTTTTGTAACCGAGCCTACAATATTACTGTCTTCAGTATGTTGTCTCTGCACTGTGCTGTTTTATGTACAGGGTTTGTGCTGAATTGGGCCGGGGTGTGATGCCTTATTCCCGGCTGACATACTTCCTGATTATTCATGGAGTTGTGGGGACATCTTCAGCGAATATCTTGTCCACGTTAGTGGCATTAAAGGGTGCAAGACTTTTTATATTGCACGTCTATAATTGGTCTCTTGCGCTGAGGCCTGGCCGGGGGAGCCTCGGCGTGCAACACTTACCGGTCCGACCTCGTTTTTCTGCACCGGCTCTCCCTTCCGGCCAGCCTGGGTCTCGGAGGCGCAGCGCTGGTCACGGCCGCCTCCCTTCATGCACTTTCTCCCCTACGGGCCGCGGCGGTTTGCCGCGCTGGTGTTGGCCCGGGCGCCTCCCGCCTCTCAGGGGCGGGGTTTGATTGCCACCAGGTGCGGCCGTTGATTGCCGGCCCTCTCCTGCTGGCGCTGCGTTGTGGACGCGGCTCGCGTTGGAGGGGGCGGGGCCTCGCAGTCCGAATTTTCACCACGGACTCAGGTGTGCTTCACTTCTCTGCAGTTTACCGGTGCACTTCTGTTTTGAAGCGAGGTGACTACTCGATGTTCGGTCGCCCTTCTTCTGGCGCCCTGGGAGCCCGTGTTTTCCTCCTGTGCACGTCAGGATGCGCCGGGCTCAAAGGTAAGACTTGTACCTTTTGGTGAGGACAGCCCTCACAGGCCAGAGGTCGAATCCTGCCAGTACTGTAAGTTTTCAAACGGTGATTTTCAGTCTCCTCGTGGTGGCGGGGGTGTCGCAGTCTGATGGCTCAGTGGATTGTTGAGTCCACTGCAGAACCCGGTGTGCTACCTCAGAGTCACGGGTTCAAATGCTAGCCAGTCCACTCCACCTTTCATCCATTTGAGATTGATAAAATGTGTACCATTGAGTTGCGTAACAATAATCATATTTACGATTGAATTTTTTCTGTTCGCCACTTTCGGCCCCCACGATGCACTGGCGGGCTCCTCCTCGGGGGTGTCCGGGCTTGTGCCTGGGGTGCGGCTCACAG
The DNA here is from genome assembly GCF_964263255.1 of Lissotriton vulgaris. NCBI lineage: Eukaryota > Metazoa > Chordata > Amphibia > Caudata > Salamandridae > Lissotriton > Lissotriton vulgaris. The sequence goes on along the minus strand of NC_141689.1, from coordinate 1,977,486,669 downwards.
GCCACGGGGCGAGTCCTGCCAAGGCGGTAGTGGTTTCCCGAGATGCATGTTCGCCTCAGAGGGGTTGACCGGGACGCAGGCCGAGGTAGCTCGGTTGCGAGAGCGTCGGACTGAAGATCTACCGGTCCCTGGTTAATCCCGGGGTTTTAGGCGCAGTTAAAAGGTTCCTTGCTTCTGACTAATGGGTCTTGGAATCTGCTGTGGTACTTACCGCTGCTGCGGGCGTGCGAGCGTCTTGTGCCCTTGCGAGGGTGTCTTACGCTGATCTTGTCTCTAGTTGCGCTTCTGGGCAGTGTGGCAGGGCCCCTACGCGGGGCTGGCTGACTTCATGTTTTGTTCCTGTTGGGGCTGGGTGCTCGCTTAGGCAGCACATATACTAATAATGGAACGATATGCATTTACCTCCGCCGGCGGCGGGGGTTGTTCCCATTCGGGATCCCGGGCCCGGAGGTCGGTTTTCCGGTCTCGTCCTGGTGCTGCGCTCCAATTTTCGCCCCTGGTTCCGGGCTTTCGGCCCTCTCACGCCAAGGGGTTCCCTGAGGGGGAGGGGGGCTGTTGCCTCCGTTGCGTGCCCGTCTGGGGTCGTGGCTGTCCCGGTTCGGGGGAGCTTCGGGCTAGCTGGCCGGTGTCCGGCCTTGCTGGTCTTGCGGTTTTCCCGCGGGGTCCCCCCTCACCATCGGGTTCGGAGGACTCCTCCTTCCCGTGTCTATTCTGTGGCCCTGTGGTTGGCCTGGGCGGCCGGTCTGCGAGTGGGGGTTCCCACTCTCGGTTGCGTGCCTCTGTTGGGCTTGCCTTCCGGCCAGGTGTTCCCTGTCTGGCTTTTTGGAACGGCCCGGCCTCATCCTTGTCGGGGGTGAGGCGTCACGTCAGGCGGGGTCCCTCCGCCGTCGGCTCCCTGCTCTGGGGACGGTGGTCCCTTCGGGAGTGGTGTGGCTCACTGGTTTCAGTGGGCAGACCTGGCAGCTGTGGTCGGCCGGGGACCGGGGTTCAATTCCCGGCTCGACGGGGGCATGTGTTCCACTCTTAGGGTCCGTGGACTCGACACTTCTCGTCTCACGGATTCACGCCCTGCGAGGATCCCCTGTTCGGCCCCTCGCGGCGAACTGCCCGGCTTCCACCTTGCGGAGGCCCGGCCGGGGTTTCTCTCAGGGGTCTACGGGGACGGGTTCCCTGAGCTAGCGCTTGATGCGCTATAGATAGGTTGTATCTTGCCGCGGGCCCCTCCTTCGGGGGTCGTGTGTCTGGTCCCCGTCCTCCCCTCTGGTTCATTTAGGGGGGGGGCGCCCTTGGGCACCGGGTCGGTTGGGGGGTCAATGGGCTCCCCGGCAGTCGCACTACGCGGAAACTCTCCCTTTTGGCTTCCTTGCTCGGTGCTGGTTTTCTTGGGTAGCCGGTCCTGGCCCTTCGGGCTGTCTTTTCCTCGGGGTCCGACTAGGTGGGGGCGGATCGACTGTGTCGGTTCTGCCCTCGTTGCCTGGTCTCACCCGGTCCCCGGTGGTGTTACAGTGCCTGGGGCCTCGTCTCGGTCTGCCTCCGGTGACTCTGGTCACGGTGGGGGTCTCGGCCCTCCTGCCCGGATTCTAGTTTGTCCGCCCGGGTCCTTGTAGGCCCGGTCTTGTGCGATGCCATTCGGACTGATGTGCGCGTTTCCCCCGTGCCCTCTGTTCTCTCGGATCCTCGGCTGGATTCGCTTGGGCAGGGCCGGGGTGCTCCTGGGTGCTCGACCCGGCGGCGCATGGCACCCGCGCGTGGTTGCCTCGCATGTCCTGGGGCATTCCTGTTTTTGGGCTCCCGGCGGGGTCCTCCGCCCCGGGTTCCCTCTCCTTGGCCGAGCTGGCGATTCGAGCCACCTGGCCGATCCCGGATCTTCCCGTACAGGATTGGGTCCCCCGCTCTCGGCGCCGGTGTTGAGCCGGCTCTTGGCGGCTAGCCTGCCTCCTTGTGCTGGCCTGGTTCTGGAGCGGAGGAGGCCTTTTGGCTGCTGTGTTCCCGCGGTTGTTCCAGTGCTCGCTCCGGCGGCACGTAGACATGATTCGGTAAGATACAGAATGGGTTGCCTCGGCTCCGGCGCAAGGAGGTCCCGCAAATCGTGGAGCGTTCCATGTTGGTGGAGCTGTGTGGCTCAGGGGTCAGACCCGGCTACTGAGAAGGGTCCTGGTCCTGGGTTCGATTCCCCGCCTCGGTGGGTCTTGGGCTTACATACTTCCATGGACGCGTGAATTCTCATGCCGGTGCCTACTCGTCTCACGGGTTCACACTCTGCATCTCTGGGCAGATGCTTGCTTATTCTCCACCTGGGCCCCTTGCGGCGGGGTGCCTGACTCTCACCTTGTATCCTGCAGCCTACGGCCATGCCACCCTGATCTCGCAGGGGAATACCAGGTCGGGTTCCCAAGGCACGCTCCTTGTGGCCTTTGGGCAATACGTGCGCTATGCGCATCGCAATACACTTGCACCCTCTCTCGTTCTACGAGCTCTTCAGGGCCCGCCCTTTTGGGACCCGGCCGTCGGTGGCGGTTCCTCGCCTGTCAGGCTCCCCTGGTGGCGATGGTGTCTGCTGGGCGGATGGGCGTGCGGGGGTCGTTCCTCCGCTCCCCGCCCTTCTGACGGGTTTTGCCGGACGGGGTTGCTCCTCCGGCATGTCCCCCGTGTCCTTCCCGGGGTCCCTTCCCTGGGGCCTCGGACTCAGGTGGTATCTTTACCGCTTTTTCCGACCAACGTGGTTCCTCCCTTGTCCGGGCTGGTTGTTCGACGTGCTGTTTTGGCTTCACTTGGCCGCACGTTTTTCTTCCTTTCCCGGTGGGATGACCTGTGTTATGCCTTTTGGGCCCGATCGTTCGGGCCGCTAGCCCTCGTTCCTCATTGGTTCGCGGGCTTACACAGGCTGGCTTCCTACCCTACGCTTCGCTGGGTTCGGTGGATCCGGCGGGGGCCCGGGGTCGGTCTGCGAGGTGTGGCTCTGTTCCCTGGGCCCCCTTAGTGGGTGTCTCCTCTGTGGAGTATTGGTCTGTCTTCGGCGTGGTCATCACCCGCCTGGTACGTGGGTCTCTAGCAGTCCCGGGGGGACTTCGCTGAGGCCGTTCTGAGTGCTGGAGCTGCGACTCCTGGTTGGCCTCCTTTTCCGGGAGGTCTTGATTTCAGGTTTCCTGTGGTCCCTGTTTTCTTTTCAGTTGTTTACATCAACCTTGGGTTGGTTTCTCTGCATCACCATGTGGTGTTGTGGTTATGGTGGTCAATGAAGCCTTGTTGGCTTGGGTATTTGCTCACTATGTAAATCATGTGGCGAGGAAGACTAACGAGGAGGTAATGCCCCGGTTACTTACCGGTAATCTTCATTACTCCGAGTATAGTCTTCCTCGCCACATGAGTTCCCTCCCCCCCTCCCTGTCTGGCTATCGGCTTCATTGTTTGCTTGGTAGATCAGGCTGATGGTTGGGCCGGTCCGCCTCTTATAGAGGTCAGGTGGGACTGGTCGGCCATGTTGGGAGGGGGTGGGAGGGGTTTCTTTTTGCTTTGGAGGGTTCTGTCGTGGAGCTAAAGCTCACTATGTAAATCATGTGGCGAGGAAGACTATACTCGGAGTAATGAAGATTACCGGTAAGTAACCGGGGCATTACTTACCTTATAATGCGTTGTAATGGCATGCGTTGTAATGATATTCATTGTAATGGCATGCGTTGTAGTGACATGCGTTGTAATGGCATGCGTTGTAATGGTATGTGATGTAAGGGCAGCTGCGTTGTAATGACTGCGTTGTGTAGGTAGTGCCATGTAATGACTGCTATGTAAAGGTTGTTTCCCGGCTGGACTAGTTAAAGACTGTAGAAGTATTTTGCTTGTTAGGAGGGCCCAGTTATTGCCAAAAAGTAATATGCAGTTTATCCAGCAGTCTGAATGAAAGAGGGCACACACTTTGAGTGGTATCTCTATCAGCTGAGTTGAACTTTTGACCTCTTCTGCCACCAGGGCAGAGGCTGGCTGGGACATTCTGAGAGAAGAATGCCCTGTGTCAGTATTCTGTGCCAACATTCTAAAGCTTCCCTGCCCAGCCCCCACTTCAAGCACCCTTCTCAGAGAGGAACATGAAAAGTGACAGAAGCTTTAGATACAGAGATCGGTTCTGGCTCATGTCACTCTTGCTTTGGCCAAATGATTGAACCTTACAACAACCTTTCACAACACTCTCCAGGTTATCCCTGTCCCTCACTTCACTCACGTCATATTCATTACATATACCCGGTATTGTTCCCTTTTCTATTTATTCCTAAATTGGTTACTATCCACAAACCCCTTGTTTCATTCATTTGCCTTGCACATTTATTTCCTATGCTGGTTCTCTGTGAGAGAAAGAGAGTGGCCTCAGTGAGATTTCCCTCAACACGGCGGCCATCTTGGACTGCCTCTGACTGCATTAAGTATCAGTTCACACAAAATAGAGGTTGTTCTCCAGTGCACCCATATCCAAATTTACAAACAGTTGTGAGCTTCAATTCTTTAATTTTATGCTAAAGAATCGTAAACAAAGTATAGTGTTATCAGTGAAAACACACTTTTATCTTTTACAAATGATAGCACAGCTGATTCACATTTCCCTCACTAAACATTTGCTTTTTTAACAATATGTTTGTTACCATCAAATACATAACATGATTTTCATGAAACCATTAATTTTCATTCATATTCTTTTAGGTATTGCTGTGGCATCACACCTTTTATACTCAGCATAGCAGGCAGTTTTTGTGGTTCTCACACAGGCAAAAAACTAAATGTATAGTTGTAAACATGCTTTTCATTTACAAATCCAGTCAGAAAAAATGTGTTTCTTTGGTTATATAAGATACACTTTATTGGACTGTGGTTCTCTCACTGTACTGAACTGTTGCATTCATCACCTGGCCAGCTTTGTTTTACTTGGCCTTTCCTATTTAATAAATGACTTCATACAACATACAGCTATTGTTTGCCTACCCTGTATTGAAACAATGGGAGTCCACTTTTGGCTTTATTATGGTTCAGGGGAGTAGGGTAAAAGGCTTTTGTGACAATAGGTGCCCACCTATAAATGTGAACACTTAAACTCTCTTCAATGAGCATACATGCCAGCATACCTGATTCAAGCTTGAGACTACCAATGTTTTAGCCAAAATGTTTTTTTCTGTTTCTGACCTGAAATTTCTTCTTCTTTAATGTATTTCAATTGGCAAAATACATTCCCCCTAATTTGTTTTCAAAATATCTACTTTTTAAATGTTGACATGTCTGAATGAGGCTGAACTGAATATATGATGTTACAACGCAAACAATTACAACGCATGCCTTTACAACGCGTTTTTTACATCGCAGCATCCATTACAACACATGATTTTACAACACATGCCATCACAACGCATTTTTAGAAACTACATTTAAAACTCATTCCATTACAACGCATGCCTTTACAACGCATTGCCATTACAACACGCAATACTTTTAGGGCAAGAGTAGTGTAAGTGTTGGATAGCGTAGGGCTAAAAATTGCTATTCCCACTCCAGTGAGTGCAACAGTGGGGTAAGTGTTGGATAGTGTAGGGGTAAAAATTTCTATTCCCACTCCAGTGAGTGCAACGGTAGGGCAAGTGTTGGATAGTGTAGGGGTAAAAATGTTGATTCCCACTCCAGTGAGTGTAACAGTAGGGTAAGTTGGATAGTGTTGGATAGTGTAGGGATAAAAATACTATCCCCATGTACCCCAGAACCCATACCCACCCTAAAACTAAAAAATCCCCATTACTTACCTTAAAATGCGTTGTAATGGCATGCGTTGTAATGATATTCATTGTAATGGCATGCGTTGTAGTGACATGCGTTGTAATTGCGTGCATTGTAATGGTATGTGATGTAAGGGCAGCTGCGTTGTAATGACTGCGTTGTGAAGGCAGTGCGTTGTAATGACTGCTATGTAAAGGTTGTTACCCGGCTGAACTAGTTAAAGACTGTAGAATTCTGACCTGAAATTACTTCTTCTTTAATGTATTTCAATTGGCAAAATACATTCCCCCTAATTTGTTTTCAAAATATCTACTTTTAAAATGTTGACATGTCTGAATGAGGCTGAACTGAATATATGATGTTACAACGCAAACAATTACAATGCATGCCTTTACAACACGGTTTTTACATCGCAGCATCCATTGCAATGCATGATTTTACAATGCATGCCATCACAACGCATTTTTAGAAACTACATTTACAACGCATTCCATTACAACGCATACCATTACAACGTATACCATTACAACGTGCATTACTTTTTGGGCAATAGTAGTGTAAGTGATGGATAGTGTAGGGGTAAAAATTTCTATTCCCACTCCAGTGAGTGCGACAGTAGTGTAAGTGTTGGATAGTGTAGGGATAAAAATTTCTATTCCCACTCCAGTGAGTGCAACAGTAGGGTAAGTTGGATAGTGTTGGATAATGTAGGGATAAAAATACTATCACCATGTACCCCAGAACCCATACCCACCCTAAAACTAAAAAATTCCCATTACTTACCTTATAATGCGTTGTAATGGCATGTGTTGTAATGATATTCATTGTAATGACATGCGTTGTAGTGACATGCGTTGTAATGGCATGCGTTGTAATGGTATGTGATGTAAGGGCAGCTGCGTTATAATGACTGCGTTGTGAAGGTAGTGCGTTGTAATGACTGCTATGTAAAGGTTGTTTCCCGGCTGAACTAGTTGAAGACTGTAGATTTCTGACCTGAAATTGCTTCTTCTTTAATGTATTTCAATTGGCAAAATACATTCTCCCTAATTTACTTTCAAAATATCTACTTTTAAAATGTTGACATGTCTGAATGAGGCTGAACTGAATATATGATGTTACAACGCAAACAATTACAGCGCATGCCTTCACAACGCGGTTTTTACATCGCAGCATCCATTACAATGCATAAATTTACAACGCATGCCATCACAACGCATTTTTAGTAACTACATTTACAACGCATTCCATTACAACACATACCATTACAACGCATGCCATTACAACGCGCAATACTTTTAGGGCAAAAGTAGTGTAAGTGTTGGATAGCGTAGGGCTAAAAATTGCTATTCCCACTCCAGTGAGGGCAACAGTGGGGTAAGTATTGGATAGTGTAGGGGTAAAAATTTCTATTCCCACTCCAGTGAGTGCAACAGTAGGGTAAGTGTTGGATAGTGTAGGGGTAAAAATGTCGATTCCCAGTCCAGTGAGTGCAACAGTAGGGTAAGTTGGATAGTGTTGGATAGTTTAGGGATAAAAATACTATCCCCATGTACCCCAGAACCCATACCCAACCCTAAAACTAAAAAATCCCCATTACTTACCTTATAATGCGTTGTAATGGCATGCGTTGTAATGATATTCATTGTAATGGCATGCGTTGTAGTGACATGCGTTGTAATGGCGTGCGTTGTAATGGTATGTGATGTAAGGGCAGCTGCGTTGTAATGACTGCGTTGTGAAGGTAGTGCGTTGTAATGACTGCTATGTAAAGATTGTTACCCGGCTGAACTAGTTAAAGACTGTAGAATTCTGACCTGAAATTGCTTCTTCTTTAATGTATTTCAATTGGCAAAATACCTTCCCCCTAATTTGTTTTCAAAATATCTACTTTTAAAATGTTGACATGTCTGAATGAGGCTGAACTGAATATATGATGTTACAACGCAAACAATTACAACGCATGCCTTTACAACACGGTTTTTACATCGCAGCATCCATTACAATGCATGATTTTACAACGCATGCCATCACAACGCATTTTTAGAAACTACATTTACAACGCATTCCATTACAACGCATTCCATTACAACGCATACCATTACAACGCGCAATACTTTTAGGCAAGAGTAGTGTAAGTGCTGGATAGTGTAGGGGAAAATATTTCTATTCCCACTCCAGTGAGTGCGACAGTAGGGTAAGTGTTGGATAGTGTAGGGATAAAAATTTATATTCCCACTCCAGTGAGTGCAACAGTAGGGTAAGTTGGATAGTGTTGGATAGTGTAGGGATAAAAATACTATCACCATGTACCCCAGAACCCATACCCACCCTAAAACTAAAAGATTCCCTTTACTTACCTTATAATGCATTGTAATGGCATGCGTTGTAATGATATTCATTGTAATGGCATACGTTGTAGTGACATGCGTTGTAATGGCATGCGTTGTAATTGTATGTGATGTAAGGGCAGCTGCGTTATAATGACTGCGTTGTGAAGGTAGTGCGTTGTAATGACTGCTGTGTGAAGGTTGTTTCCCGGTTGAACTAGTTGAAGACTGTAGATTTCTGACCTGAAATTGCTTCTTCTTTAATGTATTTCAATTGGCAAAATACATTCTCCCTAATTTACTTTCAAAATATCTACTTTTAAAATGTAGACATGTCTGAATGAGGCTAAACTGAATATATTATGTTACAACGCAAACAATTACAACGGATGCCTTTACAACGCAGTTTTTACATCGCAGTATCCATTACAATGCATGATTTTACAACGCATGCCATCACAACGCATTTTTAGTAACTACTTTTACAACGCATTCCATTACAACGCATGCCATTACAACGCATGCCATTACAACGCGCAATACTTTTAGGGCAAGAGTATTGTAAGTGTTGGATAGTGTAGGGGTAAAAATTATTATTCCCACTCCAGTGAGTGCAACAGTAGGGTAAGTGTTGGATAGTGTAGGGGTAAACATTTCTATTCCCACTCCAGTGAGTGCAACAGTAGGGTAAGTGTTGGATAGTGTAGGGATAAAAATACTATCCCCATGTACCCCAGAACCCATACCCACCCTAAAACAAGAAAATCCCCATTACTTACCTTATAATGCGTTGTAATGGCATGCGTTGTAATGATATTTATTGTAATGGCATGCGTTTTAGTGACATGCATTGTAATGGCATGCGTTGTAATGGTATGTGATGTAAGGGCAGCTGCGTTGTAACGACTGCGTTGTGTAGGTAGTGCAATGTAATGACTGCTATGTAAAGGTTGTTTCCCGGCTGGAGTAGTTAAAGACTGTAGAAGTATTTTGCTTGTTAGGAGGGCCCAGTTATTGCCAAAATGTAATATGCAGTTTATCCAGCAGTCTGGCTGAAAGAGGGCACACACTTTGAGTGGTATCTCTATCAGCTGAGTTGAACTTTTGACCTCTTCTGCCACCAGGGCAGAGACTGGCTGGGACATTCTGAGAGAAGAATGCCTTGTGTCAGTATTCTGTGCCAACATTCTAAAGCTTCCCTACCCAGCCCCCACTTCAAGCACCCTTCTCAGAGAGGAACATGAAAAGTGACAGAAGCTTTAGATTCAGAGATCGGTTCTGGCTCATGTCACTCTTGCTTTGGCCAAATGATTGAACCTTACAACAACCTTTCCCAACACTCTCCAGGTTATCCCTGTCCCTCACTTCACTCACTTCATATTCATTACATACACCCGGTATTGTTCCCTTTTCTATTTATTCCTAAATTGTTTACTATCCACAAACCCCTTGTTGCATTCATTTGCCTTGCACATTTATTTCCTATGCTGGTTCTCTGTGAGAGTAAGAGAGTGGCCTCAGTGAGATTTCCCTCAACACGGCGGCCATCTTGGACTGCCTCTGACTGCATTAAGTCTCAGTTCACACAAAATGGAGGTTGTTCTCCAGTGCACCCATATCCAAAATTACAAACAGTTGTGAGCTTCAATTCTTTAATTTTAGGCTAAAGAATCGTAAACAAAAAATAGTGTTGTCAGTGAAAACTTACTTTTATCTTTCACAAATGATAGCACAGCTGATTCACATTTCCCTCACTAAACATTTGCTTTTTTAACAATATGTTTGTTGCCATCAAATACATAACATGATTTTCATAAAAACATTAATTTTCATTCATATTCTTTTTGGTATTGCTGTGGCATCACACCTTTTATCCTCAGCATAGCAGGCAGTTTTTGTGGTTCTCACACAGGCAAAAAACTAAATGTATAGTTGTAAACATGCTTTTCATTTACAAATCCAGTCAGAAAAAATGTGTTCCTTTGGTTATATAAGATACACTTTATTGGACTGTGGTTCTCTCACTGTACTGAACTGTTGCATTCATCACCTGGCCAGCTTTGTTTTACTTGGCCTTTCCTATTTAATACATGACTTCATACAACATACAGCTATTGTTTGCCTACCCTGTATTGAAACAATGGGAGTCCACTTTTGGCTTTATTATGGTTCAGGGGAGTAGGGTAAAAGGCTTTTGTGACAATAGGTGCCCACCTATAAATGTGAACACTTAAACTCTCTTCAATGAGCATACATGCCAGCATACCTGATTCAAGCTTGAGACTACCAATGTTTTAGCCAAAATGTTTTTTTCTGTTTCTGACCTGAAATTTCTTCTTCTTTAATGTATTTCAATTGGCAAAATACATTCCCCCTAATTTGTTTTCAAAATATCTACTTTTAAAATGTTGACATGTCTGAATGAGGCTGAACTGAATATATGATGTTACAACGCAAACAATTACAACGCATGCCTTTACAACGCGTTTTTTACATCGCAGCATCCATTACAACACATGATTTTACAACGCATGCCATCAAAACGCATTTTTAGAAACTACATTTACAACGCATTCCATTACAACGCATGCCATTACAACGCATGCCATTACAACGCGCAATACTTTTAGGGCAAGAGTATTGTAAGTGCTGGATAGTGTAGGGGTAAAAATTATTATTCCCACTCCAGTGAGTGCAACAGTAGGGTAAGTGTTGGATAGTGTAGGGGTAAACATTTCTATTCCCACTCCAGTGAGTGCAACAGTAGGGTAAGTGTTGGATAGTGTAGGGATAAAAATACTATCCCCATGTACCCCAGAACCCATACCCACCCTAAAACAAGAAAATCCCCATTACTTACCTTATAATGCGTTGTAATGGCATGCGTTGTAATGATATTTATTGTAATGGCATGCGTTTTAGTGACATGCGTTGTAATGGCATGCGTTGTAATGGTATGTGATGTAAGGGCAGCTGCGTTGTAATGACTGCGTTGTGTAGGTAGTGCCATGTAATGACTGCTATGTAAAGGTTGTTTCCCGGCTGGACTAGTTAAAGACTGTAGAAGTATTTTACTTGTTAGGAGGGCCCAGTTATTGCCAAAATGTAATATGCAGTTTATCCAGCAGTCTGAATGAAAGAGGGCACACACTTTGAGTGGTATCTCTATCAGCTGAGTTGAACTTTTGACCTCTTCTGCCACCAGGGCAGAGGCTGGCTGGGACATTCTGAGAGAAGAATGCCCTGTGTCAGTATTCTGTGCCAACATTCTAAAGCTTCCCTGCCCAGCCCCCACTTCAAGCACCCTTCTCAGAGAGGAACATGAAAAGTGACAGAAGCTTTAGATTCAGAGATCGGTTCTGGCTCATGTCACTCTTGCTTTGGCCAAATGATTGAACCTTACAACAACCTTTCCCAACACTCTCCAGGTTATCCCTGTCCCTCACTTCACTCACTTCATATTCATTACATACACCCGGTATTGTTCCCTTTTCTATTTATTCCTAAATTGTTTACTATCCACAAACCCCTTGTTGCATTCATTTGCCTTGCACATTTATTTCCTATGCTGGTTCTCTGTGAGAGTAAGAGAGTGGCCTCAGTGAGATTTCCCTCAACACGGCGGCCATCTTGGACTGCCTCTGACTGCATTAAGTCTCAGTTCACACAAAATGGAGGTTGTTCTCCAGTGCACCCATATCCAAAATTACAAACAGTTGTGAGCTTCAATTCTTTAATTTTAGGCTAAAGAATCGTAAACAAAAAATAGTGTTGTCAGTGAAAACACACTTTTATCTTTCACAAATGATAGCACAGCTGATTCACATTTCCCTCACTAAACATTTGCTTTTTTAACAATATGTTTGTTGCCATCAAATACATAACATGATTTTCATAAAAACATTAATTTTCATTCATATTCTTTTTGGTATTGCTGTGGCATCACACCTTTTATCCTCAGCATAGCAGGCAGTTTTTGTGGTTCTCACACAGGCAAAAAACTAAATGTATAGTTGTAAACATGCTTTTCATTTACAAATCCAGTCAGAAAAAATGTGTTCCTTTGGTTATATAAGATACACTTTATTGGACTGTGGTTCTCTCACTGTACTGAACTGTTGCATTCATCACCTGGCCAGCTTTGTTTTACTTGGCCTTTCCTATTTAATACATGACTTAATACAACATACAGCTATTGTTTGCCTACCCTGTATTGAAACAATGGGAGTCCACTTTTGGCTTTATTATGGTTCAGGGGAGTAGGGTAAAAGGCTTTTGTGACAATAGGTGCCCACCTATAAATGTGAACACTTAAACTCTCTTCAATGAGCATACATGCCAGCATACCTGATTCAAGCTTGAGGCTACCAATGTTTTAGCCAAAATGTTTTTTTCTGTTTCTGACCTGAAATTTCTTCTTCTTTAATGTATTTCAATTGGCAAAATACATTCCCCCTAATTTGTTTTCAAAATATCTACTTTTAAAATGTTGACATGTCTGAATGAGGCTGAACTGAATATATGATGTTACAACGCAAACAATTACAACGCATGCCTTTACAACGCGTTTTTTACATCGCAGCATCCATTACAACACATGATTTTACAACGCATGCCATCACAACGCATTTTTAGAAACTACATTTAAAACTCATTCCATTACAACGCATGCCTTTACAACGCATTGCCATTACAACACGCAATACTTTTAGGGCAAGAGTAGTGTAAGTGTTGGATAGCGTAGGGCTAAAAATTGCTATTCCCACTCCAGTGAGTGCAACAGTGGGGTAAGTGTTGGATAGTGTAGGGGTAACAATTTCTATTCCCACTCCAGTGAGTGCAACAGTAGGGCAAGTGTTGGATAGTGTAGGGGTAAAAATGGTGATTGCCACTCCAGTGAGTGTAACAGTAGGGTAAGTTCGATAGTGTTGGATAGTGTAGGGATAAAAATACTATCCCCATGTACCCCAGAACCCATACCCACCCTAAAACTAAAAAATCCCCATTACTTACCTTAAAATGCGTTGTAATGGCATGCGTTGTAATGATATTCATTGTAATGGCATGCGTTGTAGTGACATGCGTTGTAATTGCGTGCATTGTAATGGTATGTGATGTAAGGGCAGCTGCATTGTAATGACTGCGTTATGAAGGCAGTGCGTTGTAATGACTGCTATGTAAAGGTTGTTACCCGGCTGAACTAGTTAAAGACTGTAGAATTCTGACCTGAAATTGCTTCTTCTTTAATGTATTTCAATTGGCAAAATACATTCCCCCTAATTTGTTTTCAAAATATCTACTTTTAAAATGTTGACATGTCTGAATGAGGCTGAACTGAATATATGATGTTACAACGCAAACAATTACAATGCATGCCTTTACAACGCGGTTTTTACATTGCAGCATCCATTACAATGCATGATTTTATAACGCATGCCATCACCACCCTTTTTTAGAAACTACATATGCAATGCATTCCATTACAACGCATACAATTACAACGCATACCATTACAACGCGCAATACTTTTAGGGCAAGAGTAGTGTAAGTGTTGGATAGCGTAGGGGTAAAAATTACTATTCCCACTCCAGTGAGTGAACAGTACGGTAAGTGTTGGATAGTGTAGGGGTAAAAATTACTACTCCCACTCCAGTGAGTGCAATAGTAGGGTAAGTGTTGGATAGTGTAGGGATAAAAATTTCTATTCCCACTCCAGTGAGTGCAACAGTAGGGTAAGTGTTGGACAGTGTAGGGGTAAAAATGTCGATTCCCACTCCAGTGAGTGCAACAGTAGGGTAAGTTTGATAGTGTTGGATAGTGTAGGGATAGAAATACTATCCCCATGTACCCCAGAACCCATACCCACCCTAAAACGAAATAATCCCCATTACTTACCTTATAATGCGTTGTAATCGCATGCGTTGTAATGATATTCATTGTAATGGCATGCGTTGTAGTGACATGCGTTGTAATGGCGTGCATTGTAATGGTATTTGATGTAAGGGCAGCTGCGTTGTAATGACTGCATTGTGAAGGTAGTGCGTTGTAATGACTGCTATGTAAAGGTTGTTACCCGGCTGAACTAGTTAAAGACTGTAGAATTCTGACCTGAAATTGCTTCTTCTTTAATGTATTTCAATTGGCAAAATACATTCCCCCTAATTTGCTTTCAAAATATCTGCTTTTAAAATGTTGACATGTCTAAATGAGGCTGAACTGAATATATGATGTTACAACGCAAACAATTACAACGCATGCCTTTACAACGCAGTTTTTACATCGCAGCATCCATTACAATGCATGATTTTACAACGCATGCCATCACAACGCATTTTTAGAAACTACATTTACAACGCATTCCATTACAACGCATACCATTACAACGTATACCATTACAACGTGCATTACTTTTTGGGCAATAGTAGTGTAAGTGATGGATAGTGTAGGGGTAAAAATTTCTATTCCCACTCCAGTGAGTGCGACAGTAGTGTAAGTGTTGGATAGTGTAGGGATAAAAATTTCTATTCCCACTCCAGTGAGTGCAACAGTAGGGTAAGTTGGATAGTGTTGGATAATGTAGGGATAAAAATACTATCACCATGTACCCCAGAACCCATACCCACCCTAAAACTAAAAAATTCCCATTACTTACCTTATAATGCGTTGTAATGGCATGTGTTGTAATGATATTCATTGTAATGGCATGCGTTGTAGTGACATGCGTTGTAATGGCATGCGTTGTAATGGTATGTGATGTAAGGGCAGCTGCGTTATAATGACTGCGTTGTGAAGGTAGTGCGTTGTAATGACTGCTATGTAAAGGTTGTTTCCCGGCTGAACTAGTTGAAGACTGTAGATTTCTGACCTGAAATTGCTTCTTCTTTAATGTATTTCAATTGGCAAAATACATTCTCCCTAATTTACTTTCAAAATATCTACTTTTAAAATGTTGACATGTTTGAATGAGGCTGAACTGAATATATGATGTTACAACGCAAACAATTACAGCGCATGCCTTCACAACGCGGTTTTTACATCGCAGCATCCATTACAATGCATAAATTTACAACGCATGCCATCACAACGCATTTTTAGTAACTACATTTACAACGCATTCCATTACAACACATACCATTACAACGCATGCCATTACAACGCGCAATACTTTTAGGGCAAAAGTAGTGTAAGTGTTGGATAGCGTAGGGCTAAAAATTGCTATTCCCACTCCAGTGAGGGCAACAGTGGGGTAAGTATTGGATAGTGTAGGGGTAAAAATTTCTATTCCCACTCCAGTGAGTGCAACAGTAGGGTAAGTGTTGGATAGTGTAGGGGTAAAAATGTCGATTCCCACTCCAGTGAGTGCAACAGTAGGGTAAGTTGGATAGTGTTGGATAGTTTAGGGATAAAAATACTATCCCCATGTACCCCAGAACCCATACCCACCCTAAAACTAAAAAATCCCCAATACTTACCTTAAAATGCGTTGTAATGGCATGCGTTGTAATGATATTCATTGTAATGGCATGCGTTGTAGTGACATGCGTTGTAATTGCGTGCATTGTAATGGTATGTGATGTAAGGGCAGCTGCATTGTAATGACTGCGTTGTGAAGGCAGTGCGTTGTAATGACTGCTATGTAAAGGTTGTTACCCGGCTGAACTAGTTAAAGACTGTAGAATTCTGACCTGAAATTGCTTCTTCTTTAATGTATTTCAATTGGCAAAATACATTCCCCCTAATTTGTTTTCAAAATATCTACTTTTAAAATGTTGACATGTCTGAATGAGGCTGAACTGAATATATGATGTTACAACGCAAACAATTACAATGCATGCCTTTACAACGCGGTTTTTACATTGCAGCATCCATTACAATGCATGATTTTATAACGCATGCCATCACCACCCTTTTTTAGAAACTACATATGCAATGCATTCCATTACAACGCATACAATTACAACGCATACCATTACAACGCGCAATACTTTTAGGGCAAGAGTAGTGTAAGTGTTGGATAGCGTAGGGGTAAAAATTACTATTCCCACTCCAGTGAGTGAACAGTACGGTAAGTGTTGGATAGTGTAGGGGTAAAAATTACTATTCCCACTCCAGTGAGTGCAATAGTAGGGTAAGTGTTGGATAGTGTAGGGATAAAAATTTCTATTCCCACTCCAGTGAGCGCAACAGTAGGGTAAGTGTTGGACAGTGTAGGGGTAAAAATGTCGATTCCCACTCCAGTGAGTGCAACAGTAGGGTAAGTTTGATAGTGTTGGATAGTGTAGGGATAGAAATACTATCCCCATGTACCCCAGAACCCATACCCACCCTAAAACTAAATAATCCCCATTACTTACCTTATAATGCGTTGTAATCGCATGCGTTGTAATGATATTCATTGTAATGGCATGCGTTGTAGTGACATGCGTTGTAATGGCGTGCATTGTAATGGTATTTGATGTAAGGGCAGCTGCGTTGTAATGACTGCATTGTGAAGGTAGTGCGTTGTAATGACTGCTATGTAAAGGTTGTTTCCTGGCTGAACTATTTGAAGACTGTAGAATTCTGACCTGAAATTGCTTCTTCTTTAATGTATTTCAATTGGCAAAATACCTTCCCCCTAATTTGTTTTCAAAATATCTACTTTTAAAATGTTGACATGTCTGAATGAGGCTGAACTGAATATATGATGTTACAATGCAAACAATTACAATGCATGCCTTTACAACGCGGTTTTTACATTGCAGCATCCATTACAATGCATGATTTTACAACGCATGCCATCACCACCCATTTTTAGAAACTACATATACAACGCATTCCATTACAACGCATACAATTACAACGCATGCCATTACAACGCGCAATACTTTTAGGGCAAGAGTAGTGTAAGTGTTGGATAGCGTAGGGGTAAAAATTACTATTCCCACTCCAGTGAGTGCAACAGTACGATAAGTGTTGGATAGTGTAGGGGTAAAAATTACTATTCCCACTCCAGTGAGTGCAACAGTAGGGTAAGTGTTGGATAGTGTAGGGGTAAACATTTCTATTCCCACTCCAGTGAGTGCTACAGTAGGGTAAGTGTTGGATAGGGTAGGGATAAAAATACTCTGCCCATGTACCCCAGAACCCATACCCACCCTAAAACTAAAAAATCCCCATTACTTACCTTATAATGCATTGTAATGGCATGTGTTGTAATGATATTCGTTGTAATGGCATGCGTTGTAGTGACATGCGTTGTAATGGCATGCGTTGTAATGGTATGTGATGTAAGGGCAGCTGCGTTATAATGACTGTGTTGTGAAGGTAGTGCGTTGTAATGACTGCTATGTAAAGGTTGTTTCCCGGCTGAACTAGTTGAAGACTGTAGAATTCTGACCTGAAATTGCTTCTTCTTTAATGTATTTCAATTGGCAAAATACATTCCCCCTAATTTGCTTTCAAAATATCTTCTTTTAAAATGTTGACATGTCTGAATGAGGCTGAACTGAATATATGATGTTACAACGCAAACAATTACAACGCATGCCTTTACAACGCGGATTTTACATCGCAGCATCCATTACAATGCATGATTTTACAACGCATGCCATCACAACGCATTTTTAGTAACTACATTTACAACGCATTCCATTACAACACATACCATTACAACGCATGCCATTACAACGCGCAATACTTTTAGGGCAAAAGTAGTGTAAGTGTTGGATAGCGTAGGGCTAAAAATTGCTATTCCCACTCCAGTGAGTGCAACAGTGGGGTAAGTATTGGATAGTGTAGGGGTAAAAATTTCTATTCCCACTCCAGTGAGTACAACAGTAGGGTAAGTGTTGGATAGTGTAGGGGTAAAAATGTCGATTCCCACTCCAGTGAGTGCAACAGTAGGGTAAGTTGGATAGTGTTGGATAGTGTAGGGATATAAATACTATCCCCATGTACCCCAGAACCCATACCCACCCTAAAACAAAAAAATCCCCATTACTTACCTTATAATGCGTTGTAATGGCATGCGTTGTAATGATATTCATTGTAATGGAGTGCGTTGTAGTGACATGCGTTGTAATGCCGTGCGTTGTAATGGTATGTGATATAAGGGCAGCTGTGTTGTAATGACTGTGTTGTGAAGGTAGTGCGTTGTAATGACTGCTATGTAAAGATTGTTACCCGGCTGAACTAGTTAAAGACTGAAGAATTCTGACCTGAAATTGCTTCTTCTTTAATGTATTTCAATTGGCAAAATACATCCCCCCTAATTTGTTTTCAAAATATCTACTTTTAAAATGTTGACATGTCTGAATGAGGCTGCACTGAATATATGATGTTACAACTCAAACAATTACAACGCATGCCTTTACAACACGGTTTTTACATCGCAGAATCCATTACAATGCATGATTTTACAACGCCTGCCATCACAACGCATTTTTAGAAACTACATTTACAACGCATTCCATTACAACGCATTCCATTACAACGCATTCCATTACAACGCATACCATTACAACGCGCAATACTTTCAGGGCAAGAGTAGTGTAAGTGCTGGATAGTGTAGGGGAAAATATTTATATTCCCACTCCAGTGAGTGCAACAGTAGGGTAAGTTGGATAGTGTTGGATAGTGTAGGGATAAAAATACTATCACCATGTACCCCAGAACCCATACCCACCCTAAAACTAAAAGATTCCCTTTACTTACCTTATAATGCGTTGTAATGGCATGCGTTGTAATGATATTCATTGTAATGGCATACGTTGTAGTGACATGCGTTGTAATGGCATGCGTTGTAATGGTATGTGATGTAAGGGCAGCTGCGTTATAATGACTGCGTTGTGAAGGTAGTGCGTTGTAATGACTGCTATGTGAAGGTTGTTTCCCGGCTGAACTAGTTGAAGACTGTAGATTTCTGACCTGAAATTGCTTCTTCTTTAATGTATTTCTATTGGCAAAATACATTCTCCCTAATTTACTTTCAAAATATCTACTTTTAAAATGTAGACATGTCTGAATGAGGCTAAACTGAATATATTATGTTACAACGCAAACAATTAACACGGATGCCTTTACAACGCAGTTTTTACATCGCAGTATCCATTACAATGCATGATTTTACAACGCATGCCATCACAACGCATTTTTAGTAACTACATTTACAACGCATTCCATTACAACGCATACCATTACAACGCATGCCATTACAACGCGCAATACTTTTAGGGCAAGAGTATTGTAAGTTTTGGATAGTGTAGGGGTAAAAATACTATCCCCATGTACCCCAGAACCCATACCCACCCTAAAACAAGAAAATCCCAATTACTTACCTTATAATGCGTTGTAATGGCATGCGTTGTAATGATATTTATTGTAATGGCATGCGTTGTAGTGACATGCGTTGTAATGACATGCGTTGTAATGGTATGTGATGTAAGGGCAGCTGCGTTGTAATGACTGCGTTGTGTAGGTAGTGCAATGTAATGACTGCTATGTAAAGGTTGTTTCCCGGCTGGACTAGTTAAAGACTGTAGAAGTATTTTGCTTGTTAGGAGGGCCCAGTTATTGCCAAAAAGTAATATGCAGTTTATCCAGCAGTCTGGCTGAAAGAGGGCACACACTTTGAGTGGTATCTCTATCAGCTGAGTTGAACTTTTGGCCTCTTCTGCCACCAGGGCAGAGGCTGGCTGGGACATTCTGAGAGAAGAATGCCCTGTGTCAGTATTCTGTGCCAACATTCTAAAGCTTCCCTGCCCAGCCCCCACTTCAAGCACCCTTCTCAGAGAGGAACATGAAAAGTGACAGAAGCTTTAGATACAGAGATCGGTTCTGGCTCATGTCACTCTTGCTTTGGCCAAATGATTGAACCTTACAACAACCTTTCCCAACACTCTCCAGGTTATCCCTGTCCCTCACTTCACTCACTTCATATTCATTACATACACCCGGTATTGTTCCCTTTTCTATTTATTCCTAAATTGTTTACTATCCACAAACCCCTTGTTTTATTCCTTTGCCTTGCACATTTATTTCCTATGCTGGTTCTCTGTGAGAGAAAGAGAGTGGCCTCAGTGAGATTTCCCTCAACACGGCGGCCATCTTGGACTGCCTCTGACTGTATTAAGTCTCAGTTCACACAAAATGGAGGTTGTTCTCCAGTGCACCCATATCCAAATTTACAAACAGTTGTGAGCTTCAATTCTTTAATTTTAGGCTAAAGAATCGTAAATAAAGAATAGTGTTATCAGTGAAAACACACTTTTATCTTTCACAAATGATAGCACAGCTGATTCACATTTCCCTCACTAAACATTTGCTTTTTTAACAATATGTTTGTTGCCATCAAATACATAACATGATTTTCATAAAAACATTAATTTTCATTCATATTCTTTTAGGTATTGCTGTGGCATCACACCTTTTATCCTCAGCATAGCAGGCAGTTTTTGTGGTTCTCACACAGGCAAAAAACTAAATGTATAGTTGTAAACATGCTTTTCATTTACAAATCCAGTCAGAAAAAATGTGTTCCTTTGGTTATATAAGATACACTTTATTGGACTGTGGTTCTCTCACTGTACTGAACTGTTGCATTGATCACCTGGCCAGCTTTGTTTTACTTGGCCTTTCCTATTTAATAAATGACTTCATACAACATACAGCTATTGTTTGCCTACCCTGTATTGAGACAATGGGAGTCCACTTTTGGCTTTATTATGGTTCAGGGGAGTAGGGTAAAAGGCTTTTGTGACAATAGCTGCCCACCTATAAATGTGAACACTTAAACTCTCTTCAATGAGCATACATGCCAGCATACCTGATTCAAGCTTGAGACTACCAATGTTTAAGCCAAAATGTTTTTTTCTGTTTCTGACCTGAAATTGCTTCTTCTTTAATGTATTTCAATTGGCAAAATACCTTCCCCCTAATTTGTTTTCAAAATATCTACTTTTAAAATGTTGACATGTCTGAATGAGGCTGAACTGAATATATGATGTTACAACGCAAACAATTACAATGCATGCCTTGACAACGCGGTTTTTACATTGCAGCATCCATTACAATGCATGATTTTATAACGCATGCCATCACCACCCTTTTTTAGAAACTACATATGCAATGCATTCCATTACAACGCATACAATTACAACGCATACCATTACAACGCGCAATACTTTTAGGGCAAGAGTAGTGTAAGTGTTGGATAGCGTAGGGGTAAAAATTACTATTCCCACTCCAGTGAGTGAACAGTACGGTAAGTGTTGGATAGTGTAGGGGTAAAAATTACTATTCCCACTCCAGTGAGTGTAATAGTAGGGTAAGTGTTGGATAGTGTAGGGGTAAACATTTCTATTCCCACTCCAGTGAGTGCTACAGTAGGGTAAGTGTTGGATAGGGTAGGGATAAAAATAGTCTGCCCATGTACCCCAGAACCCATACCCACCCTAAAACTAAAAAATCCCCATTACTTACCTTATAATGCGTTGTGATGGCATGCGTTGTAATGATATTCATTGGAATGGCATGCGTTGTAGTGACATGTGTTGTAATGGCATGCGTTGTAATGGTATATGATGTAAGGGCAGCTGCATTGTATTTTTTTTTTTTTTTTTTTTTTTTTTAACTTTTTATTGTAAACAAGATAACAGGGAAAAAAAAAATACGATACAAATATGTATATCCAGGACATTAAATACATTAGAGAAATAGTTAAATAATACAGCAAATATTACGACAAGGAGAGAACAAAGAGGTATCATCAAAACGCAAAGAAAGATCATAGACGTCCAAAGTTGCTGAACGTGGAAATAAAAAAATAAAAAAAATAAATAAAAAAAATAAAAAAAAAAAGATTAAAAAAAAGGTATATAAGTTTATAGATTTCATACAATGTCAAAGGAAATAGAATTTTGACAAATTAATATCAAGTTAAGAAGCAAGTTCCCCAATATCTTTCAAATTTTATCAGTGAACGGCCTCCCCTTAGGTTAGCTAGGGCAGATTCCATGGAATGTATTTCCATTACTAGAGCCCACCAATCCCAGGCCGTAGGTGGATCTATAGCAATCCAGGCTCTTGCAACAGTTAGTTTAGCACAAGAAATAAGTATGGTTGCCAGGGGAGAATGTGGGATTTGGGTAGGTTGATGATCTAACAAAACTAGGTGGGCAGTAAGAATAGGCAAAAAAATATTCTTAATTCTACAGATATCTTGAATCTCGTCCCAGAAGGTTTTAAGCTTAGGGCAGGAAAACAACATATGAACTAAATTAACGGCTACCCCAGAGCATTTGGGGCATTTTGTGCGGTCTATGAAATCGGGATTGGGGGACCATCTGGAGACTCTTTCAGGAGTATAGTAGAGCATGCACGTTGTTCTAAACTGCTGTAGCCTAAGGCTGGATGATCTTACTAGCTTGTTGATGTTAGAAAGGGAGTTCGTTATTTGCTTCGGGGTGACATTAGAGCCAAGTTGGACCCCCCATTTCTCCGCTAGTTTAGGCAGGTCATTTGTTTTATATTTTAATAATAGTTTATAAGCCCCACTAATAACTGATTTAGTTTTTTTAGAATATAAACAAGTCCAGATATCACAGTCTGCAATGCTACGAATCTTTTGTTTATTAATTAAGAAATCATGGATCTGTAAGTGTTTATATCTAGCATTTTCCGGTAAATCATATTTAAGTTTAAGCAGATTAAAATCAACAAATCCCTGTGGGCCATATAGGTCAGCCAAGGTATTAATTCCCTTCTCTGCCCATATATTATTGATATTATCAGAAAATGCTCTTGGAAGACCTGGATTACCCCAAAGAGGTAGCATCGGGTGAAAGAACGAGGTCCTGCAATATATCAATACGTTCTTCCATATCTTTGTTATATCCCTGGCCGTCTTGAACCTTACCCTCTTGAAGTAATTGGGGTCATTTGCTCTAAACAAAAACATGTTTGACTCTTGCTTCAACATAAGATAGTGAAAAAATATGGTTCCTTCCTTATGAAATAAAGAACGTAATCGTAGAAAAAATGAGGACCAAAAATACAACTTAAAATCTGGGAAGTTAAGCCCACCCTCACTTGTGTTATTTTTCAGGTGTTTCAGCGATCTTCTTGTTTTTTTATAGCCCCAGATAAAGCTGTTTAGAACCCCATCCAATTGTTGGAAAAACCGATTATTCAATGCCAAAGGAATAGATCGAAATAAATATAAGAACTTAGGTAATACCTTCATCTTAATAAGATTGATTCTGCCGATAATATTCAGAGGTAACCTATGCCACTTCTTTAAAAGTATAGCAGTGGATTTGATTAATTCATTATAATTAATATGATTTATTTCTTGTATTTTCGCCGTGAGTTTAACACCGAGATAGGTAGCTACCTTGCAAATCTCTGGAGTAGCCACGGAGGGGGAATAGTTGGCAACAACTTGTGTCTTCTGTATGTTAAGCCTATAGCCAGATACTTTCCCGAATTTAATTGCCTCTAGTTTAATTCCTTTTAGGGCCTTATTTATGTCGTTTGTATAGATAGCAATATCATCCGCATATGCAGTCAGTTTAAGCTCTTGAGAGCCAGAGCTAAAGGGCATGATTAAATTTTGCGAGTTAAGAGCCATTAAAAAAGGTTCCAAAGAGAGAGCAAATAAGAGGGGTGAGAGAGGGCAGCCCTGGCGAGTGCCACGCATAATTGGAAAATCTGAGGAAGTTAGACCATTATAACTAGTGCAGGCATAGGGATTGTCATATAGAGCCTGTATACTCCTTAGAAAGTTTCCACTGAACCCCATTTTAAGCAACGTGTTCCAGAGATAGCTCCACCCCACTCGATCAAATGCTTTTTCCGCATCTAATAAGATCATGCCTAGTGGGGTGGATTCTATCTCTGCGATATCGAAAGCCGTTATAGCCGTGTTTACATGTGAGGTAGTGTCTCTCCCGTGAATAAAACCATGTTGCTGAATATTGACAAGTTGGGGCATAATAGGTACCAGTCTGATTGCGAGGAGTTTAGCAAATATTTTTGCATCTGTGTTTATCAATGAAATTGGCCTGTATGACCCTCTCTCTTCCTTTGGTTTGTCTTTCTTTAGAAAAAAAACAATTTTCGCCCTATTCCATGATTTAGGCGCTTTTCTATTCAACCCTACTGACTGCATAACTTCTAATAATAGCAAGTCTAATTCGGGTAAACATGCCTTATATAACTCCAACGGAATAGTATCTTCCCCTGCCGCTTTGCCCACGGGCAGATGATTAATAGCCAGATGTAGTTCTATCATAGTTAAATCATCAGACAGGGAGCTCAGGTCTACGCTATCAGCTGCCCGTATTGCATATTCCTCAATATAGGCCCGTATAAGATCCGGATCTGGCTGATTCTCTGGAGTATAAAGAGTTTTATAGAACTCAGCAAATAGCTCTAAAATCTCTTGTGGTTTATTATATATCTTGTTATCTGACCCCCGAATATTAGAGATTAGAGAGCCTGCTCTGGACTCAGACACCTTATAAGCCAAAATGCGGCCAATTTTGTCCCCCCCCTCGTATTGCGCAATTTTATATTTACGAATATTTGCACTATGTTTCTGATAGAAGCTTTTCTTTGCATTGTTTTTTAAAGAGCTAAGTTTAAGATTAATATCCGTGACAGCTGGTAGATTATGTCGAAGTGCGAGGGCCAGTAGCTGTTCTTGATTAGTTATTTGTGATATTATCGTCGCTCTGCGTTGTTTAAGTTCGGCATTTTGTCTATACACATAGGCCTGTGTGAAACCCCTTATGCTCGCCTTACAGGCATCCCATACAACAAGACAGGAGGCCGAGTTCTTGTTGATACTAATAAACTCGGCAAGATGTGCTTTCAGCTGCGAAATATAAGATGCATCTGAGATAAGATATCTGGGAAAGGAGAACATTCTGGGGGGAGCTGTGCTGTGTGGTGTGGAAAATGATATAATTATAGCGTTATGGTCAGAGGAAATGCGAGGGCATAGGGTCATGGAGCAAGTCTCTAATACCTTATCACTGACTAGAGCCATATCTAATCTTGAGCATAATTTGTGGGGTGCCGAATAATATGTATACCCAGATCGACTTGGGTGTAGCTGACGCCAGGCATCTTTAATATTATGTATACGACAAATATCTAATATAGCCGCCCTAGTCTTATGCATCCGTTTGTGGCTATTAGGTCTGGTTGTATCCAGATTATAATCCATGATACAGTTAAAATCACCCATAATTATAATTTCCCCCACCCAGTCCAATAATTTTATATTCAATTGGTCAAATAACATTGGTTCGTCTGTGTTAGACCCGTACACCACACATAATACAAATGTATTGTTTTCATACTTAAACTGCATTATTGCCCATCTGCCATCTTTGTCATGGGCAGTCTGCAAAACTTCAACTCTTACGCGCCTGTCCTTAAGTATTGCAACCCCTCTTATAGATGTCCCAGCAGATGAGCAGACCATAGTTTCATATCCTAATTGGTTAAGTAGTTTCCTATCTTTCCAAATAAGATGTGTTTCTGATAACAGGCAGCTGCATTGTAATGACTGCATTGTGAAGGTAGTGCGTTGTAATGACTGCTATGTAAAGGTTGTTTCCTGGCTGAACTGGTTGAAGACTGTAGAATTCTGACCTGAAATTGCTTCTTCTTTAATGTATTTCAATTGGCAAAATACCTTCCCCCTAATTTGTTTTCAAAATATCTACTTTTAAAATGTTGACATGTCTGAATGAGGCTGAACTGAATATATGATGTTACAACGCAAACAATTACAATGCATGCCTTTACAACGCGGTTTTTACATCGCAGCATCCATTACAATGCATGATTTTACACCGCATGCCATCACCACCCATTTTTAGAAACTACATTTACAACGCACTCCATTACAACGCATACAATTACAATGCATGCCATTACAACGCGCAATACTTTTAGGGCAAGAGTAGTGTAAGTGTTGGATAGCGTAGGGGTAAAAATTACAATTCCCACTCCAGTCACTGCAACAGTACGGTAAGTGTTGGATAGTGTAGGGGTAAAAATTACTATTCCCACTCCAGTGAGTGCAACAGTAGGGTAAGTGTTGGATAGTGTAGGGGTAAACATTTCTATTCCAATCCAGTGAGTGCAACAGTAGGGTAAGTGTGGATAGTGTAGGGATAAAAATACTATGCCCATGTACCCCAGCACCCATACCCTCCCTAAAACTAAAAAATCTCCGTTACTTACCATATAATGCATTGTAATGGCATGTGTTGTAATGATATTCATTGTAATGGCATGCGTTGTAGTGACATGCGTTGTAATGGCATGCGTTGTAACTGTATGTGATGTAAGGGCAGCTGCGTTGTAATGACTGCGTTGTGAATGTAGTGCGTTGTAATGACTGCTATGTAAAGGCTTTTTCCCGGCTGAACTAGTTGAAGACTGTAGAATTCTGACCTGAAATTGCTTCTTCTTTAATGTATTTCAATTGGCAAAATACATTCCCCCTAATTTGCTTTCAAAATATCTACTTTTAAAATGTTGACATGTCTGAATGAGGCTGAACTGAATATATAATGTCACAACGCAAACAAATACAACGCATGCCTTTACAACGCGGTTTTTACATCGCAGCATCCATTACAATGCATGATTTTACAACGCATGCCATCACAACGCACTTTTAGAAACTACATTTACAATGCATTCCATTACAACACGCAATACTTTTAGGGCAAGAGTAGTGTAAGTGTTGGATAGCGTAGGGGTAAAAATTGCTATTTCCACTCCTGTGAGTGCAACAGTAGGGTAAGTGTTGGATAGTGTAGGGGTAAAAATGTCTATTCCCACTCAAGGGAGTGCAACATTAGGGTAAGTGTTGGATAGTGAAGGGGTAAAAATTTCTATTCCCACTCCAGTGAGTGCAACACTAGGGTAAGTTGGATAGTGTTGGATAGTATAGGGATAAAAATACTATTCCCATGTACCCCAGAACCCATACCCACCCTAAAACTAAAAAATCCCCTTTACTTACCTTATAATGTGTTGCAATGGCATGCGTTGTAATGATATTCATCGTAATGGCATGCGTTGTAGTGACATGCGTTGTAATGGCATGCGTTGGAATGGTATGTGATGTGAGGGCAGCTGCGTTATAATGACTGCGTTGTGAAGGTAGTGCGTTGTAATGACTTCTATGTAAAGGTTGTTTCCCCGGCTGAACTAGTTGAAGACTGTAGAATTCTGACCTGAAATTGCTTCTTCTTTAATGTATTTCAATTGGCAAAATACATTCCCCCTAATTTGCTTTCTAAATATCTACTTTTAAAATGTTGACATGTCTGAATGAGGCTAAACTGAATATATGATGTTACAACGCAAACAATTACAACGCATGCCTTTACAACGCGGTTTTTACATCGCAGCATCCATTACAATGCATGATTTTACAACCCATGCCATCACAACGCATTTTTAGTAACTACATTTACAACGCATTCCTTTACAACGCATACCATTACAACGCATTCCATTACAACGCGCAATACTTTTAGGGCAAGAGTAGTGTAAGTGTTGGATAGCGTAGGGGTAAAAATTACTATTCCCACTCCAGTGAGTGCAACCGTAGGGTAAGTGTTGGATAGTGTAGGGGTACACATTTCTATTCCCACTCTAGTGAGTGCAACAGTGGGGTAAGTGTTGGATAGAGTAGGGATAAAAATACTATCCCCATGTACCCCAAAACCCATACCCACCCTAAAACAAGAAAATCCCCATTACTTGCCTTATATTGCATCAGGACACGTTTCTTAAGTAGAACCTAAAATGAAAATATCTGTATTCTTTTTTTAACGTTACTTTTCTGTCTTTGTTTACTTTAGTTACCTGTCAGGGGTCATTAGGGCAGCAATAGAGCACATTTAAATTGTTTTCATCCTACATTTACTGTTTTAAGTATGTATTGAAAGAGGGAATAAATACAGTCTTTAGGTGATTTTTTTCATATTTTTGTACCTGTCATGCTGCTATAAAAGTGGCCAGGTGGCATCAATAGATACCTACGTCATTAATTTGCTCACTTGCCTTTCATTATTAGCTGTCCACTCATCTGTCCTCACTTCGTATTCATTGCTCGCTCCCTCAAGTATAGAGACACTCATAAGTAATGTTTCCTGTGCTAGTTTTCCTCTGTATGTAGGATCGCAATATTTGTATGCACCTTTTTATCACTGTGTGCACAGCAGCATGTTGCGGTAAGCAGAGGTGAATAGTGTGAGAAACCGTGCCCACTTCACTTCAGGCTATTAGGAACACTCTCTTGTAGGAAAGTGGGTTTCTGGTTGCAGTAACCCACCTACACACTATTTGCCAGGTTTCTGATGCACTTTGACTTGATGTGTCCTGTGTCCCTGCCAATCAGGTTTCCAGGGCACTATGCTCTCTCCCAAAATGGTACCCTTTTGCGCCCGATTGTCACCTCTCTGGCCACATTTAAGTCCCTTGGAAAAAGTATAATGGGTACCAAGGACACTGTGCCCAGGGAAGCCCTCTATGGTCTGCAAAAACAACAATTGATGGACAGAATGCAGAACAATTTCATACATTCACCCCAGTACAGAGATCTGGGCCTAAATCCATCGTTTTTTTGCACTCCACAACACCCCAGTTCAGACATGGCCATATGCAAATCAGCCTTGACCCTGTGCCTCACGGGAACAGTCCAGACCGAACTGCCAAGCCATGTCTTTCCTGGACCAGAATTAAGCATCCTAGGACCGGTTTCTGGCTATCAGCCGTCTTCAGCCAGGATAGCTTGACTCCAGTGGTGTGGAGAGCATGGGACTCACATCTGAGCATACCCATCCCACTCGGGGTGACACATGCAAAACCAACAATTGATGGACAGAATGCAGAAGAATGTCATACATTCACCCCAGTACAGAGATCTGGGCCTAAATCCATCGGTTTTTTGCACTCCACACCACCCCAGTTCAGACATGGCTATATGCAAATCAGCCTTGACCCTGTGCCTCATGGGAACAGTCCAGCCCGAACTGCCAAGCCATGTCTTTACTGGACCGGAATCAAGCATCCTAGGACCGGTTTCTGGCTATCAGCTGTCTTCAGCCAGGATAGCTTGACTCCAGTGCTGTGGAGAGCATGGGACTCACGTCTGAGCATACCATCCCACTCCAATTTCCACCCTATCTTGCTGCTTCCGTGGTTGAGTAAGTTGTTGGAGAGACATATCAATAAAACATTAGGGGACTACTTGGAGTCCAACAAACTTCTACAGGTCTCCCAAACAGGGTTCCGTCCTCAACATGGCACTAAGACCGCCCTTCTGGCAGTCACAGAGGCGGCCAGAGCAATAATGGACCAAGGTGGAAAAACTGCTATCATACTGTTGGACCTCAGTGCCGCGTTCGACACTGTTAACCATGCCACCCTGTTACATCGTTTGAAGGGCATGGGGGTGTCGGGCGCGGCCCTGAAATGGCTGACCTCTTTTTTGGAGGAACGCTTTTTCCAAGTATTTGAGGGCGAGGTGGTATCATCTAAGCATCCGCTCAGTTGTGGGGTTCCTCAGGGCTCCTCCCTGAGCCCCACACTGTTTAATGTTTATATGCAGCCTCTAGAGAAGATAGTTCTCCCCTACGGTGTGCGGATTGTCACCTACGCTGACGATACCCAACTTGTGGTCTCTTTGGACCACAAGGAGGGTTCGTCTAACACCCTGGGTCCGTGTCTAGAGGCTGTTGCAGAGTGGATACAACTCTCCCATCTCAAACTCAACGGGGAGAAGACCGAGATCATGTTACTAGGTAACCCTTCTCCTACCTTCCAGTTGAACTGGCCTTCGTGTCTCGGCACCCCTCCTCTTCCAAAGGACCAGATAAAGAGTTTGGGAATCTGGCTGGATAGAGCTCTGGATTTCTCGGTTCAAGCCACTAAAACAGCCTCCGTATGCGTAGGGCTAATGAAAATGCTCAGGAAAGTGCTCCCCTTACTTCCATTCCAGGCGAGAAGGGTCATGGTACAGGCCCTGATACTCTCCCGCCTGGACTATGGAAACGTTTTATATCTAGGGGCTCCGGCATCGGTGACAAAAAAACTCCAAGTCACTCAAAACTGTGCGGCGCGCCTGCTCTTCAATATCCCTCGCTGGCAGTCAGCGAGAACTGCCCTAAAGGAGCTTCATTGGCTCCCAGTGGCTGCAAGAACATTGTTCAAGGCCATGTGCATTCTGCACAAATCCTTTCATCAAACTGGCCCGGCAGTGCTGCTCCCCCTGGTACCGCCTTATGTGCTGCCTAGAACTCTTCGTTCGGCCTCTCTGCATTTGGCAACCACGGCAAAAATCAAGAAAGCCCGTTGGGGTGGCCGTTCATTTACTTGCTCAGCAGCAAAGGCATGGAATTCCCTGCCTCTGTCCCTTAGACAAAATGATAATCTGATGTCATTTAGGAGAGACTTAAAAACCTACCTGTTCTCAAAAGCGTACTAACTCTGCCCTGCAGTCGAACACAGTAATCAGTCATCAGCGCTGCGAGGCCTCCGGGCAGTTATGCGCTATATAAGTGGAATTTTTCATTTCATTTCATTTCACTCGGGTGACAAATGCAAAAACAACAATTGATGGACAGAATGCAGAACAATGTCATACATTCACCCCAGTACAGAGATCTGGGCCTAAATCCATCGTTTTTTTGCACTCCACTCCACCCCAGTTCAGACATGGCCATATGCAAATCAGCCTTGACCCTGTGCCTCATGGTAACAGTCCAGCCCGAACTGCCAAGCCATGTCTTTCCTGGACCAGAATCAAGCATCCTAGGACCGGTTTCTGGCTTTCTGCCGTCTTCAGCCAGGATAGCTTGACTCCAGTGGTGTGGAGAGCATGGGACTCACGTCTGAGCATACCCATCCCACTCGGGGTGACAAATGCAAAAACAATTGATGGACAGAATGCAGAACAATGTCATACATTCACCCCAGTACAGAGATCTGGGCCTAAATTCATCGTTTTTTTGCACTCCACACCACCTCAGTTCAGACATGGCCATATGCAAATCAGCCTTGACCCTGTGCCTCATGGGAACAGTCCAGCCCGAACTGCCAAGCCATGTCTTTCCTGGACCGGAATCAAGCATCCTAGGACAGGTTTCTGGCTATTAGCCGTCTTCAGCCAGGATAGCTTGACTCCAGTGGTGTGGAGAGCATGGGACTCACGTCTGAGCATACCCATCCCACTCAGGGTGACGAATGCAAAAACAATTATTGATGACAGAATGCAGAACAATGTCATACATTCACCCCAGTACAGAGATCTAGGCCTAAATCCATCGTTTTTTGCACTCCACACCACCCCAGTTCAGACATGGCCATATGCAAATCAGCCCTGACCCTGTGCCTCATGGGAACAGTCCAGCCCGAACTGCCAAGCCATGTCTTTCCTGGACCGGAATCAAGCATCCTAGGACCGGTTTCTGGCTATCAGCCGTCAACAGGCGGGATAGCTTGACTCCAGTGGTGTGGAGAGCATGGGACTCAGGTCTGAGCATACCCATCCTACTCGGGGTGACAAATGAAAAAACAACAATTGATGGACAGAATGCAGAGCAATGTCATATATTCACCCCAGTACAAAGATCTGGGCTTAAATCCATGTTTTTTTTGCACTCCACACCACCCCAGTTCAGACATGGCCATATGCAAATCAGCCTTGACCCTGTGCCTCATGGGAACAGTCCAGCCCGAACTGCTGAACCATGTTTTTCCTGGACCGGAATCAAGCATCCTAGGACCGGTTTCTGGCTATCAGCCGTCTTCAGCCAGGATAGCTTGACTCCAGTGGTTGGGAGAGCATGGGACTCACGTCTGAGCATACCCATCCCACTAGGGGTGACCAATGCGAAAACAACAATTGATGGACAGAATGCAGAAGAATGTCATACATTCACCCCAGTACAGAGATCTGGGCCTAAATCCATCGGTTTTTTGCACTCCACACCACCCCAGTTCAGACATGGCTATATGCAAATCAGCCTTGACCCTGTGCCTCATGGGAACAGTCCAGCCCGAACTGCCAAGCCATGTCTTTACTGGACCGGAATCAAGCATCCTAGGACCGGTTTCTGGCTATCAGCTGTCTTCAGCCAGGATAGCTTGACTCCAGTGCTGTGGAGAGCATGGGACTCACGTCTGAGCATACCATCCCACTCCAATTTCCACCCTATCTTGCTGCTTCCGTGGTTGAGTAAGTTGTTGGAGAGACATATCAATAAAACATTAGGGGACTACTTGGAGTCCAACAAACTTCTACAGGTCTCCCAAACAGGGTTCCGTCCTCAACATGGCACTAAGACCGCCCTTCTGGCAGTCACAGAGGCGGCCAGAGCAATAATGGACCAAGGTGGAAAAACTGCTATCATACTGTTGGACCTCAGTGCCGCGTTCGACACTGTTAACCATGCCACCCTGTTACATCGTTTGAAGGGCATGGGGGTGTCGGGCGCGGCCCTGAAATGGCTGACCTCTTTTTTGGAGGAACGCTTTTTCCAAGTATTTGAGGGCGAGGTGGTATCATCTAAGCATCCGCTCAGTTGTGGGGTTCCTCAGGGCTCCTCCCTGAGCCCCACACTGTTTAATGTTTATATGCAGCCTCTAGAGAAGATAGTTCTCCCCTACGGTGTGCGGATTGTCACCTACGCTGACGATACCCAACTTGTGGTCTCTTTGGACCACAAGGAGGGTTCGTCTAACACCCTGGGTCCGTGTCTAGAGGCTGTTGCAGAGTGGATACAACTCTCCCATCTCAAACTCAACGGGGAGAAGACCGAGATCATGTTACTAGGTAACCCTTCTCCTACCTTCCAGTTGAACTGGCCTTCGTGTCTCGGCACCCCTCCTCTTCCAAAGGACCAGATAAAGAGTTTGGGAATCTGGCTGGATAGAGCTCTGGATTTCTCGGTTCAAGCCACTAAAACAGCCTCCGTATGCGTAGGGCTAATGAAAATGCTCAGGAAAGTGCTCCCCTTACTTCCATTCCAGGCGAGAAGGGTCATGGTACAGGCCCTGATACTCTCCCGCCTGGACTATGGAAACGTTTTATATCTAGGGGCTCCGGCATCGGTGACAAAAAAACTCCAAGTCACTCAAAACTGTGCGGCGCGCCTGCTCTTCAATATCCCTCGCTGGCAGTCAGCGAGAACTGCCCTAAAGGAGCTTCATTGGCTCCCAGTGGCTGCAAGAACATTGTTCAAGGCCATGTGCATTCTGCACAAATCCTTTCATCAAACTGGCCCGGCAGTGCTGCTCCCCCTGGTACCGCCTTATGTGCTGCCTAGAACTCTTCGTTCGGCCTCTCTGCATTTGGCAACCACGGCAAAAATCAAGAAAGCCCGTTGGGGTGGCCGTTCATTTACTTGCTCAGCAGCAAAGGCATGGAATTCCCTGCCTCTGTCCCTTAGACAAAATGATAATCTGATGTCATTTAGGAGAGACTTAAAAACCTACCTGTTCTCAAAAGCGTACTAACTCTGCCCTGCAGTCGAACACAGTAATCAGTCATCAGCGCTGCGAGGCCTCCGGGCAGTTATGCGCTATATAAGTGGAATTTTTCATTTCATTTCATTTCACTCGGGTGACAAATGCAAAAACAACAATTGATGGACAGAATGCAGAACAATGTCATACATTCACCCCAGTACAGAGATCTGGGCCTAAATCCATCGTTTTTTTGCACTCCACTCCACCCCAGTTCAGACATGGCCATATGCAAATCAGCCTTGACCCTGTGCCTCATGGTAACAGTCCAGCCCGAACTGCCAAGCCATGTCTTTCCTGGACCAGAATCAAGCATCCTAGGACCGGTTTCTGGCTTTCTGCCGTCTTCAGCCAGGATAGCTTGACTCCAGTGGTGTGGAGAGCATGGGACTCACGTCTGAGCATACCCATCCCACTCGGGGTGACAAATGCAAAAACAATTGATGGACAGAATGCAGAACAATGTCATACATTCACCCCAGTACAGAGATCTGGGCCTAAATTCATCGTTTTTTTGCACTCCACACCACCTCAGTTCAGACATGGCCATATGCAAATCAGCCTTGACCCTGTGCCTCATGGGAACAGTCCAGCCCGAACTGCCAAGCCATGTCTTTCCTGGACCGGAATCAAGCATCCTAGGACAGGTTTCTGGCTATTAGCCGTCTTCAGCCAGGATAGCTTGACTCCAGTGGTGTAGAGAGCATGGGACTCACGTCTGAGCATACCCATCCCACTCAGGGTGACGAATGCAAAAACAATTATTGATGACAGAATGCAGAACAATGTCATACATTCACCCCAGTACAGAGATCTAGGCCTAAATCCATCGTTTTTTTGCACTCCACACCACCCCAGTTCAGACATGGCCATATGCAAATCAGCCCTGACCCTGTGCCTCATGGGAACAGTCCAGCCCGAACTGCCAAGCCATGTCTTTCCTGGACCGGAATCAAGCATCCTAGGACCGGTTTCTGGCTATCAGCCGTCAACAGGCGGGATAGCTTGACTCCAGTGGTGTGGAGAGCATGGGACTCAGGTCTGAGCATACCCATCCTACTCGGGGTGACAAATGAAAAAACAACAATTGATGGACAGAATGCAGAGCAATGTCATATATTCACCCCAGTACAAAGATCTGGGCTTAAATCCATGTTTTTTTTGCACTCCACACCACCCCAGTTCAGACATGGCCATATGCAAATCAGCCTTGACCCTGTGCCTCATGGGAACAGTCCAGCCCGAACTGCTGAACCATGTTTTTCCTGGACCGGAATCAAGCATCCTAGGACCGGTTTCTGGCTATCAGCCGTCTTCAGCCAGGATAGCTTGACTCCAGTGGTGGGGAGAGCATGGGACTCACGTCTGAGCATACCCATCCCACTAGGGGTGACCAATGCGAAAACAACAATTGATGGACAGAATGCAGTACAATGTCATACATTCACCCCAGTACAGAGATCTGGGCCTAAATCCATCGTTTTTTTGCACTCCACACCACCCCAGTTCAGACATGGCCATATGCAAATCAGCCTTGACCCTGTGCCTCATGGGAACAGTCCAGCCTGAACTGCCAAGCCATGTCTTTCCTGGACCGGAATCAAGCATCCTAGGACCGGTTTCTCGCTATCAGCCGTCTTCAGCCAGGATAGCTTGACTCTAGTGGTGTGGAGAGCATGGGACTGACGTCTGAGCATACCCGTCCCACTCGGGGTGACAAATGCAAAAACAACAATTGATGGACAGAATGCAGAACAATGTCATACATTCACCCCAGTACAGAGATCTGGGCTTAAATCCATCGTTTTTTTGCACTCCACACCACCCCAGTTCAGACATGGCCATATGCAAATCAGCCTTGACCCTGTGCCTCATGGGAACAGTCCAGCCCGAACTGCCAAGCCATGTATTTCCTGGACCGGAATCAAGCATCCTAGGACCGGTTTCTGGCTATCAGCTGTCTTCAGCCAGGATAACTTGACTCCAGTGGTGTGGAGAGCATGGGACTCACGTCTGAGCATACCATCCCACTCGGGGTGAAAAATGCAAAAACAACAATTGATGGACAGAATGCAGAACAATGTCATACATTCACCCCAGTACAGAGATCTGGGTCTAAATCCATCGTTTTTTTGCACTCCACACCACCCCAGTTCAGACATGGCCAAATGCAAATCAGTCTTGACCCTGTGCCTCATGGGAACAGTCCAGCCCAAACTGCCAAGCCATGTATTTCCTGGCCTGGAATCAAGCATCCTAGTACCGGTTTCTGGCTTTCAGCCGTCTTCAGCCAGGATAGCTTGACTCCAGTGGTGTGGAGAGCATGGGACTCACGTCTGAGCATACCCATCCCACTAGGGGTGACCAATGCAAAAACAACAATTGATGGACAGAATGCAGAACAATGTCATACATTCACCCCAGTACAGAGATCTGGGCCTAAATCCATCGTCTTTTTGCACTCCACATCACCCCAGTTCAGACATGGCCATATGCAAATCAGCCTTGACCCTGTGCCTCATGGGAACAGTCCAGCCCGAACTGCCAAGCCATGTCTTTCCTGGACCGAAATCAAGCATCATAGGGCCGGTTTCTGGCTATCAGCCGTCTTCAGCCAGGATAGCTTGACTCCAGTGGTTGGGAGAGCATGGGACTCACGTCTGAGCATACCCATCCCACTAGGGGTGACCAATGCGAAAACAACAATTGATGGACAGAATGCAGAACAATGTCATACATTCACCCCAGTACAGAGATCTGGGCCTAAATCCATTGTTTTTTTGCACTCAACACCACCCCAGTTCAGACATGGCCATATGCAAATCAGCCTTGACCCTGTGCCTCATGGGAACAGTCCAGCCTGAACTGCCAAGCCATGTCTTTCCTGGACCGGAATCAAGCATCCTAGGACCGGTTTCTCGCTATCAGCCGTCTTCAGCCAGGATAGCTTGACTCTAGTGGTGTGGAGAGCATGGGACTCACGTCTGAGCATACCCATCCCACTAGGGGTGACCAATGCAAAAACAACAATTGATGGAGAGAATGCAGAACAATGTCATACATTCACCCCAGTACAGAGATCTGGGCCTAAATCCATGTTTTTTTTGCACTCCACACCACCCCAGTTCAGACATGGCCATATGCAAATCAGCCTTGCCCCTGTGCCTCATGGGAACAGTCCAGCCCGAACTGCCAAGCCATGTCTTTCCTGGACCGGAATCAAGCATCCTAGGACCGAATTCTGGCTATCAGCCGTCTTCAGCCAGGATAGCTTGACTCCAGTGGTGTGGAGAGCATGGGACTCACGTCTGAGCATACCCATCCCACTAGGGGTGACCAATGCAAAAACAACAATTGATGGACAGAATGCAGAACAATGTCATACATTCACCCCAGTACAGAGATCTGGGCCTAAATCCATGTTTTTTTGCACTCCACACCACCCCAGTTCAGACATGGCCATATGCAAATCAGCCTTGACCCTGTGCCTCATGGTAACAGTCCAGCCCGAACTGCCAAGCCATGTCTTTCCTGGACCGGAATCAAGCATCCTAGGACCGGTTTCTGGCTATCAGCCGTCTTCAGCCAGGATAGCTTGACTCCAGTGGTGTGGAGAGCATGGGACTCACGTCTGAGCATACCCATCCCACTCGGGGTGACAAATGCAAAAACAACAACAATTGATGGACAGAATGCAGAACAATGTCATACATTCACCCCAGTACAGAGATCTGGGCCTAAATCCATTGTTTTTTTGCACTCCACACCACCCCAGTTCAGACATGGCCATCCCCTTTTGTACCGCTTTGTCGCCATAAGTTGGCAGGGTATGTCAGACGTGAGTCCCTTGCTCACTTTGCCACTGGATTCAAGAAAGCCTGTCTGAAGATGGCTGTAATGCCAGAAACCGGTCCTAGGACGCTTGATTCCGGTCCAGGGAAGGTATGTCTTGGCAGTTCGGGCTGGACTGTTCCCATGAGGCACAGGGTCAGACTGATTTGCATATGGCCATGTCTAAACTGGGGTGGCAGAGTGGACTAAAGAACGGTGATGGATCAAACCCAGATCTGTTGGCTGGGTGTGAGTGTTTGATTGGTTCAGATGCTCCGTCCATCTCCTCCACCTTTTGTACCTCTATGGTCTGCAGCACATATTGTGCCACCCTTAAAGGCCCTATACCTTAACACACACACACTGCCATTGCAGGCTGTGCGTTTTGGTGCAGAGAAAATTGAAGAGTCGACATGGCACACCTGTATGCCATGCATGCATCCCACTGCCTATGGTACAGGTCAGCCACCCCTCTAGCTGGGTGCACTATACCACTGGTGAGAGTACAGTTACATGAGCACTGTACCCCTACAGTGTTAAGTCCATTCTTAGACATTTTAAGTGAAGTGAAGCCATATAGATTATATAGTCTGGGAGTTTGTCATTACGAACTCCACAGCACCATAATGGCTTTACTACATTCTGGGAAGTTAGGTATCAAACTTCTCAGCATAATAAACCCACACTGATGGCAGTGTTGGGATTTATTATACCATGCACTCAGAGGGCATCTTAGAGATGCACCCTGAAAAAGAGAACAGCCTCTGGTGGGTTCCCTAACTGGTAACCACCAGCCTGCCATCACAAGACATGTTTCTGGACCAATGGGATGGGAGCCTTTGCTTCCTCAGCCCAAAAACTAAGCCTTTCCTGGGCGGAGGTGGTCACGCCTCCCCCAGGTTATCTGTGGTAGGTGAGCTTCAAAGGCCTTCCACCTTTGTAACATGACCCCGAGCCTCTCCTGCTATCAGGAGCTGGCCCTCTTCCTGTCTTTCCCCCTTTTCGGTGGGAGGCCAGGCAGGAAAAATTAGAACAACCCAAAAGGTGTGCCCACCTATGCCAACCCCACCCCTCAGGTGGGAGAGGCAAGGTGAAGCTCACCCTTCAGTGCCCACCATCTTGCAAATGGCAGGCACTCTCCAATCAGTGTTAGGGATTGTGCCCCCTCTCCCACATAGGGTGAGCACACCAAGGGTGTAGTCACCCATAGGTCAGAATTTTATTGGTACCTGACGCAGAGACCCATAAAATGCCCCCTAAATGCAGTATTTAGGGGGCAGTCCTGAACCCAGGATGCAGATTCCTGATACCTAGGAAGAAGAAGGATGAAAGAAGACGACCAGCAGAGGAGAATGCAGAGAAGAACTGGCTTGGCCTCAGCCCTACTGGCCCGCCTGCAGTTTCCTGAGATTCTGCGCCAAAGATGGCCTTGTCCTGCAGCCAGCAATCTCCAGAACTCCTGTGAGGACTGAC
The DNA here is from genome assembly GCF_964263255.1 of Lissotriton vulgaris. Lineage (NCBI taxonomy): Eukaryota > Metazoa > Chordata > Amphibia > Caudata > Salamandridae > Lissotriton > Lissotriton vulgaris. The sequence continues at coordinate 1,977,447,742 of NC_141689.1, read as the reverse complement.
TCCCTACAACAAAGACCGGATCTCCAGCAGCTCTGTTCAAAAGAATCACTAAAGAAATACTCAGAGCCTGCTGAGGACAAAGAAACCTGATGCCTGGAACAACCACTGCACCTGACGCCTACGGCCTGTGTCTTGAGGTTGATGTAGATATCAAACGAATTAACACATCATCCTAACTTGGGGAAGATCTGATAATGTCTGAGTAAAGATTTCATTTAAATACAAACATCTCAGAGCAGATGGTCCTTCCCTTTGAAGCCTTATATTTCTGATTGACTGATTGTTATGAATTAATCACGTGTGATAGTAATTGTGGCCACAAATGATTAAAATCTCACCAATTTTTCAAATGGGATGTTAACTGATTAACAGAGGGGTTTTTCATAATAGGATCCAAAACTTGAAATGCATAATTCTGAAGGGGAGTATAAATAACCATAACACTATTGTTATTAAATGAATATTTTCAACATTGTATTTATATGAAAGTTATAGTAGTAACAGCTAATTTTTAATTTAGTTTCTTGTGTGTTATTATAACCTCTTCTTTAGGGTGTAAAATTTTAAATAGTACTAATACTCATATTAACTTAAATCCTGAGCATCACATAGTGCCCTCTGCAGCTTTCTTGTTTTTTATACTTCTTAGCAATTTGTCCATTTTCTACATACTTTAATAATCACCTATAATGAGGACTTTCAGTTATCAGGTTGCTGCAGTCACTTAATACACCCTCTATTTCTAGGTAATTTGTACTTAATAGTTGCCAACACAAGTTTTTCCGGATATAAATTCAAACAGTTTGACTAGGTGTTCATCACACCAAGATCACATCTCCTTCGTGCCACTATCTCATCACAGATCATAGACTGTTTTGACTTAAAAGAAATATAACAATCAGAGCGAAGGAGCTAACTTTTTCTTTCAGGTATATTTTTTCAAGGGTAGAATGTTGTCTTTGCCTGCCAAAAATTGTGAGAGGTCTAATTAATAATCATAAGGTGATTTTTACACTTTCCCTGGGAGCACTAAGAACTGAGTACTGATCATTGCAATTCAAGATGCTGGTAATTATAGGTCTGTGGTTGTCTCCACAATTTTGTTTACACCTAAAACAATGGTGGGCTTGCTTTATGAGAAATAATCAAAAATGGTAGAGTGAAAGCCCCAAATTAGCTTTTCTACAAATAGCTTCCTACCTAGCACCTGAATCCGCCCTCTAAAGTACCTTATCAGATATTGATCCTTTAGGTCCTTAAACCTTGAATTTAAGTATGGCATGTGCTGTCTTATGAGCATTTAATCAAATTTTTTCACCCCTTATACATTTCATGTTGTTTTTCATCAGCAATGAATAGTATGTTTGGGTTGCTCTTCCTCAGAGGATCAAGAATGCTGTTTCCCCTTTGCTGCTCTGTTGCTGATAATCTGCTGTCCAGTGCTATTGAAGATCTGTGAATACTTCTATCTTTTTATGCTTCTAATGTACATTGACCATTCCCAGAGCTAAAATCCTTTCAGTCATAAACTATTGCCTATATTGAGTGCACCAGAAACAAAATGACTGAAAGTGGTATTATAATGGCCATTTGGGGACGGATTAGAGCCAAAGGCCTAATATGTATAGCATGAGTCCATTTTGTCTGGATTCTGATACTTGTATGGTTGTTGACTTCACTCAAACTTCAAAGTGCTGCTGGTTATGAAATAGAGGTGTTTGTCAGTGACAAATAGCCTGGGGCCATTTTGTAACAAACTCCTCACTTAAACAGTTATTTACTAACTATAACTAACTGATTGCTCATTATGTCACTTTCCTCACTCACCTCATTTAATCCTTGTTAGTTTATACATTTCTTCACTCATTCTTCCTCATTATCTTCTCTACTCACTCTAAACTTACTCCTCTGTGTCTCTCATGCTCTTAACTCTGACAACATCTCACAGATCTTTTTACTTTCTGATGGACACTTCTACCTGCAAATTCCTCATCTTTTTGAATATCCCCAGTGCCAATCAGGATCCGGAAACTCTTCAATAGCTCTCCTATGCAAATATGATGTGCTGGCTCCACTTCATTGCCATAAGTGGCATCACTGCGAAGTCACTAGAGCCATAAAATTCACCTTTAGGAGTGCTGACATCAGTTTCCTTCTTTGTGCTACACCTGTACATTCTGGAGCACTCCAAACTCTTCTCATGAGTGTTGATGTCATGGGCGATTTCTTAAAAAATATAAAAAGTTTGGTTACAGTTACCTCACGATGATACCAGCCGAGCGGTATGGCTTTAAACCATACAGAGATTGTAATGGCCAAATCTCCATCAGAAATCCTGCAACATGTGCCTCTGGTGCCTGGGATTTGACCACGACCCACAGGCCTGCAAATTATGTCAGTGTATGCATCCAAAGGTGAATAAAGAACAAGAGGCAAAGATGTTTATGGTCTAGCACAAGACAAGCATTGGGGACGACAAAATTGAGACAGTGATTGAAGTTGCTGCAGTAGCCATCTTCATCAAAGTCAAAAATTTATTGAAGAGGCATGAGTCTCTCCGACATACTTCAAGAAGTAAGTCTCTACAACCCAGACTTTGCCACATTCAATGTCGGACAAGGAACCAATGATAGTCCCAATGGAGTCTATGGCGCATGTGGTTTCTTCAGACCTGCAGCTGGCTTCGGAGTCAATTTTTCTGCATCATCGATCCGAAGGCCCATGGCCAGTCAGCTTTGCCCATATTTTCCGATTTGTTGGGTGGAGGACCCTTCAGCATCCCTGAGTGACATGATAAGCATTTTAAGCAGATCTGTGGTCCCTTCTAGAGTGCTCGCTGGTCCCACAGGCCCAATGACTTGCTCTTGTCGAGCACTGGAAGGCTACCAGCGTCATTCCACTCAACGCCCTTTTCACCCTTTTTTCCCTAGCCCGCATTATCATAATCAGCAACACAGACTCAGTGCCAACACAGCATTCGGGATCAGCGCCGCGGCTACCACCTCCACTGAACAGCCCTTCTTACTCGCCTTCAGCGCCAGACCAAAACACCTCTCTGGTGCCACAGATGACGTCTCTAATTCCACTAACGCCACTGACAATACCCTGGTGCTGCTACTATTGATTCTTCCACCTCTTCTGACTCCACCAGTTCAGCTGACCACTCGAACAGACTCTCTTCCATTTATTAACCATCAACTTTATCGCTCCAGGAGAGGCCAAAGGTTAATAGAAGAAGGCAGTTTCTTCTTTGGGGCTCAGATCTAAATGCAGATGATTAGGATGGTTAGTATACACTGGACCTGGACTTTAGAGGCCTGAAAGATGCAAGTGGTATTGACACTTCACCAGAGAGGGAGCTTCTCTCTCTTACGGGTTTGCCCCTACCAGAGGTTCATTCATACCACTCGGTCATTAGGAGGGTCGCTAATACCTCCAAGTGCCGTCCATAGAAACAAAGATCAGACCCCCTTATTGAGGTTGTACATTTAACCCCTCATACAGTAGAATTGTTACTTCCTTTCAATAAGGCCCTAACAGAACATAGTCTAGCTATTTGAAAAAAACAATAACTTCTACTGAGATTTCAGGAACCGATGCCTGACACTATAAGCCATTTCCAGGAGGTCCCACCTTCCTCTCGTCTCACCCATCCCTGGAGAGCCTAGTAGTGCAAACTTGTTATTTTTCCAAGCTAACACCTGGTGCCTTTCCCACAACATAATCTGAGGTTTTAGCAGGGGATTTACTTTTGGGACCATCAGCAATACACCCAACAGCAGCACCAACAACAGGGGATCTTCCCTCTACAAATAGTAGAGAGGACAAAGCAAGGTAACACCTGATGCCTTTCCCACAATATAATCTGAGGTTTCAGCAGGGGATTTACTTTTGGGGCCATCAGCAATACACCCAACAGCAGCACCAACAACAGGGGATCTTCCCTCTACAAATAGTAGAGAGGACAAAGCAAGGGAAGAACAGATGCTCTACCCCTTTCTCCCTCCTCCTCTTCTTCCCCAACCACTACAGGGAAACAGCCATAGTTACCCTTGTCCGAACACACACAGTCATTTTGGGGACAGACATCCCATTTTCACACGTTTGGACCCCTCAGACCTTTCACAAGTTTTGAGGATTCCAGACCTTTGGGTCTTGTAGATTGTGGAAAGGAGTATGGCCTATCCTTCCAGCAGAACCCCCAACCATCTCTTCCAGTTACCAGTACTCCTGCCAGACCATCTGACTGTCCTTCAGCAAGAGGTTCTGACCTTACTAGTAATGGGTACTGTGGAGTGTGTTCCAGAGCAGGAGAGGGGCTAGTGATCCTGTCCCTAGCTCTGGTTCTTCTAGCACTGGAAATGGAAGTCTAGATTGTGTCTGTTGACCTGCAAGATATCTACTTCCACCTTCCTATCCTGCGGATACACAGGAATTTTCTATGCTTCATGGTCCGATCTGACCACTATTAGTTTGCTGTTCTCCCATTTGACCTCACTTCGCTCCTCCAGTCTTCACAAAAGTGGTGGTGGTAGATTCAGACCTTCACAGGTGACAATTAATTCCAGAATTCCTTTACCGGGATAACTGGCTCCTAAAAGCCAACTGACCAGGGATGTGTCCTACCATTTGCACACAACTGACAAGTTGTCGGTCAATATGAACTTTTCCATCAACAATCCTATGTCTCCCCTAGTTCCCTTACAGTGCATCCGGAGGCATATTTATCAAAGTTTTGCATTGCCCTTTCACCGCGCAAGGCAGTGCAGGGCTACACAAAACTAGAATGAGATTTACCAAGCCTGGCTAGATTAACAAAAGGCTGCGCAAGTCATTGCCTTGCTCTACTCTGCCCTGACAAGGCGTTCCATGGGTGAAGCTTGGATGTTTCTATGCATCCATCCATTGATTTTGGTGCATTCCCCGAATAAATCTGGGAATGTGTCAACATTCTACACCTTCCCAGGGGAGGTACAGCTAGGAGAAATATGTCTATATATTCTTATTGTTTCCGCTTTCTAAGTGTTCGGCATTCTGCAACACACTTAGTTGAGGGAAGTGTCTTTCAGCGTTGTGTTTGTGCAGGAAGATGCCCCTTCCTGCACAAAAACAATACTGCACCCCTGTGCAAGGGTGCCTGCTCTGGTGCAAGCAGTGCATGTTGCGCCATCACAAACAGAGGACAGGAATATGCCAAATAATGTTAAATATGGCACATTCCTTATCTCTCCCTTTTGTGCAGAGCAGCAAGGTATCTTGCAGCAATGCTTTGCTTGAAGACGTGATAAATTGGAAGGGTTGGGATGGTATACCATTGCAAATTGAGCCTTCCCTTCTTCTCAGAAGGTTCACAACATCCAGGCTATGATTGTGATGTTTCAAAATGGAGCGATTGTTCCAGTCCTGATGGTCTTATGCCGCTTCGATCTGCAATCCTCCTTCATCCTTCTGATCACCTATGCATGCTGACACATGAGGGCACTCCAATGATGTCTTTGCAGACAGTGGTTCAAGCACCTTGGAAACACTTTATTGGCCTTACAGTGGTAGAGGATGGACAGCAATCTATCCCAAGTAAGTCCATTTCACTCTATCCCTCCGGTGGCAACAGTTATAGCTGATGCCTCCACTCTAGAGTGGGTAATATATCTGGAAGAATGTGAGCTCAGAAGTCCCTGGTCCCTAGATGAACGGAGATTGCTCATTAACCTCTAGGAATTACAGGCCATAATTTTGGCACTCAAGGTCTTCCTCCATTCCCTCAGTGATCAGTGTTTTCAGATCTTGATGGACAATAAACTATGTAGTATATCATCAAGCAGGGGTGGGTAGGGTCATACCTCTCTACCAAGAAGCTCTGAGACTCTAGTCTTGGGTTCAGGAACATTAGATTTGCCTGGTGGCACATCACCTTGCAGGTGTGCTCAATGTGCTAGTGGATAGTTTCAGTAAGAATCATCTTGCCAACCACAAGTGGCATCTGGAATCGGAAGTAATCCAGGACATATTCCAGCCTGGAGGACTCCTGATATTGACCTATGTGCCACTCACGAGAACGCTCAATTCCTGAAATTCTGTGACCTCTAGTTTCCGATGCAGGGAGCATTGGGGGACATGTTTCAGTTGAAGTTGAACTTTCCGCTCCATTATGTGTTTCCTTCCATTCCCTTGATTGCTCAAATTCTGAGGAAATGTTTTCTTGATCAGGCCCAAGTAATCCTCATTGCCCCCAGATTTGCCACAAAGGGTGTAAAATGTAGACCTTATTCGCTTCTCCCTGTGCCCTCCGCTCTGTCTCCCTCACAGAGTAGACCTCTCGTTGCAGTCACATGGCGGGTTCTCCATCCCAACTGCTAAAGGCTCCACCTGTCTTTCTAGAGATTTAACGGGCAACATGAGATCTCTTTCTTTACCTTCTGAAGGTGTGGATATTAATTTATGTGCCCACAGTCATGTCACCAAGATAGTGTTCTGAGGCAGATGGAATTCATTTACCAATTGATATGTAGACAGCTTAGTAGACCCTCTTCAGGTTCATCTGTCTAACATCTTAGGTTTGTCCTTTCACTAGCTCAGCAGTGGGGCGCAGTGGGTACTGCTAAAGCTCACTTATCAGACTTTTCGGCTTTTCTTTGTTTACCTGACCAGCTGTCCCTTTTCAAACCATCCATAGTTATGAGGTTCCTAAAGGGACAATTAACAAGTTTCCACCAATCCCTTTTAGGATGCCTCAATGGGGCTACAACTTGGTTCTCATGTTTCTTTTATTTTCCCCTTTTGAACTATTACATAGTTGTCCTTTACGTTACTCACATTTAAGGCAGTCTTCCTGATCACTAACACATCAGCTAGACGTGTTAGCAAATTGCAAGCTTTTAGTGTCAAACATATATTCATTTCTTTCAGTCCTAACAGATTGGTGTTAAGAACCAAGGCTGCCTTACTGCCATGCAGACTCCCAACCTTCTTCACTCTTCCACAGGCAACCAAGTAAGAACAGAGACTGCATCGTCTTGATCCTAAGAGAGCAGTTAGCTTCTACGTGGACAGAACATGCGAGTTAAGGCTAGATGATCAGCTGTTTGTGGGCTATATGGGGAAGGTGAAAGGCAAGAAAGTGCATAAGAGGACATTATCGAGATGGATAATCCTATGAATTACGATGTGCAGTGCTCTGGCTAACAAAGAGCCATCAGAAAGTATTCAAGCTCATTCCACCAGAGCAAGTTTTGTACTTCTGCAATGGCAACAGGAGTTCCGATAGCACACATCTGAAAAGTGGTGAGTTGGGTGTCCCTCTACACTTTTGCGTAGCATTACCATTTGAACTCAGAAGGGAGAATGGAAAGTCGTTTCGCTCGCTGGTTCCTTGAGAAGTTCTTGGTAAAAACAGCCATGCACCCACACCTTGTCTTGTGACTGTTGGGGGAATTTACTCAAAAGGTGAGGAATCTGCAAGAAGAGCAAATACGCCCTGGAAAGCTCTCTATCCACACACACAGAAATATGTACTCAATCAATCAATCAAATCAAGCTTTATTCGGATCATAAAAAATGTCCATAAAAGCATTCTATGAAATACAATAAAATCCATTTATAACCAAGAATATGCAAAAGAAACAACATCTTAACACAATTAAAATAAGCACAATCATTATACATGTATACCTATAGTAATTCTTAGTTCAATTTTTCTAAGTGAACAAGTTCATTCCTTTGTTTTTTTGCTGACATTATTTAACAAATTACTGCATTTCAGACTGGTATTTTTTCCAAATTCCGTTAATAATTAAAAGAAGTTTTATAGGATTACAGGCAATTATCTTTAAAAATTGGACGGAGATACATTTTTCTAATTTCTATATAAAACTTTCAAAAGAGTAAAAATTGAAGGTTGCTTTGTTTGGATCTACCATCACACGGGCAGTTTAGAAGATTAGCACACCACTTGCCCCTTTTAGGAAAAGCAAAAAGATAGTGTAATGTATTCATCCGTAGTCTTATTAGGTAGAATCTATGCTGTACCTTAGTTATAAAAACGAGGTATGGCTGCAGACCCATGGCGATTGGTCCCTTAAGATAAGATATAGCAATTTTCTTAGAACCTGAAACCTCATCTCTTAAGGCTGTCCTAACATTCAGGAGACTCCTTTTCAAATCAACCTTACTGATGTGTTGTATGTCTTCAGGTTGATTTCCATTCAGGGGCAAGTTGCATTCTTCTAAGAGACCACTAATATAACTCAACCAAGGTATTTTCTTGCATCGGTCTTGGGACAAACAGTCTAAAATAATATCCCTCGTAAAGCGAGTTTCTTCCCTAGTCCAGATACGGTGCCACAAATTTAAGGCGGCTATGCTAATCAAATCGTGTATATATGGTGTTCCGGTTTCTCTATGCAAGATAATGAAAGGTGTTCCGGTTTCTCTATGCAAGATAATGAAAGGGGTGAAGGCCGGTACGGCTAACAAACGTCTTAAAAAGTTGTTTTCAAGAATTTGTAATGGCAAAGTATCCGTCTGGCCCCATAGTGCTCCCCCGTAACAACTCCCGGTGATGCACTTTGCTCCGTATAGCTTGAGAATCTCCCGTACGGATTTTTTACCAATTGTTTGGGATAATCTAAAAATAGCCTCCACCAATTTCACAAATTTCAACTTGCATAGAGTTATATGTGTATTCCAAGTACCTTTACTGTTAAAAAGAATCCCTAAGTAAGAAAATGTAAATATTCTCTCTATTAATGTCTCGTTAATATAATGTGATTTTGTTTTAATATTCTTTTTACCTTAGGACATAACCAAAGTCTTACTCAGGTTACTTTTTAAATGTTTTCCGTCATAAAACTAGTAAAATTGTCCATCAGGGTCTGTAATCCGTTCGCTGTCCTTGAAATTAGGACAGCATCATCGACGTTCAATAATAGGGGTGTTGCCCGCTTACCGATCATTGGGACATCTACCCCCAAATTCTGTCGTAAAATATCAATGCCATTTATATGAAGTGAAAACAGAAGAGGTGCAAGTGTGCAGCCTTGTCTTATTCCATGTGTAATATTAAAGTGCTTTGTGCATTCCCCATGTATTCCATAACGTATATTTGCGGACAGACGAGCATAGATTTGAGATAAGAAACTAATAATATCCTCCGGGGCTCCCATCCCTCCCAACGTCTCCCATAAAATGCACTTGACAAATCTACAAAGCAAAGGTGCAAGGATCCTTCCCTAGCGAAGGTGTATTTTCCTATTATTGTTGTTGTAATACTTTATTCGATATAATCATATCATAAAAGTACTAACATTCAAGTTAATAAAAAATGGCATATATGATAAAAATGTACAATTCATAAGATAAAAAACAATAAAAATGCTATTTACACTTTAAAAACAACTCTGATAGCGGTACTAAAGTGCAACAACGGTAATATACATGTGGGCTTTCTGTACATGCAGGATCTATACTTTATTAGTATTTAGCAATCTGGTGCGAGTAAGCCAGGCACTTGATAGGTACTTTGCAACTCTGCATACAACAAATAAAGATGTTGTATCGGTTAAGAGAATGCAGAGGGCGACCCTAAAATCTCTAACACCCAACTCCCTGCATACTGGCTTCAACCATCTCGATCTCGCCCTCTTGTATGCTTTGCAACCAAACAGAAAGTGTGGTAGGGATTCGGTCTCACATGGACAGCTTGGGCAGGTGCCATTTGAGACCCGCGTTCCTTTCCATCCCCTAATAAATTTGTTAAGGGGTAGTGTCCCATACCTCATTTAAAAAAGAATTGATCTGTCTTTTAGTATTTGGATGAAATCTAATAATGGTTCAAACCTCCTAGTGGGCTTATGCTCCAAAAATTGTGTGGTTAGAGCTCCCCATTTTGTACTCTTCTGTTCCTCAGTGTGTACCCACTCCCAGTGCATTTTCTTAACAACTTGCTTTGGAGGAGGGGACTGTGAGGTCCAGGATTCAGCCAATCCCAGCTTCATGACCATTTGCCTCAATTTGTTTAGCCACTGGATCTTATTCACACTATTCAAGGATAGCAGTTCGTCCATCACCAGGGCGTAATTTGCTAGTTCTGAGGTCCTTCTCAGGCGCACCGAGAACAGCACATGGCGAAGGCGTACTATGTCTAAAATCGAGCGTTTGCCCATATCATGAAAAAGGGGCTTCAATGGGGTTGAGATAGTAACGGCAACTAAGTCCCTTATAAACTTAATCTCGGCTCTAACCAGATCGGTGACATTTTCGCAGCCCCACCGTTCCGACCCATAGACTGCGGAGGACAGCACCTTCCCTTCATATACAGTTAGAGCGGGGCTATAGGCCTGCTGACTGACACACGCTGACTCCTCAGAATGGCTCCCGAGACTCTCTTGAGGTTTAGCAGCATCTTGGCAACATGGGAGTCCCATTTCATTCTATTGTTAATCCTGATTCCCAGGTAGTCAAAATCCTCCTCCACCTCAAGAGGCGACCCATTAAGGGTGAAATTAATTTTCTTTGCTTTTTTTGAAGGGGCAGCACCATTAACTTGGTTTTGGATGTATTAATGGTCAGCCCGCGTTCATCGTAAAATAGACTGAATCTGTCCAGTAGTTTCTCCAGCCCTGAGGGGGTTTTGGACAACAGGAGGGTGTCATCTGCAAAGAGGAGGGTTGGTGTTTTCTCCCCCGCCAGGACCGGAGCATCGGCATTGTCCTCCCTCAAATGGTCTACCACCCCATTGATAAAGAGGGAGAACAATGTCGGGCCATCACACAGCCCTGACGTACCCCCCTATTCACCTGTTAGCTGTCCCTCATTCCCCATCTAATTCTAGCATAATTATCTTCGTGAAGTTTAACTATAAACTCCAGGAGGTAACGCGGGAACCCCATTTCCAGCAGCACCCTCCAGAGTTTATCACGAGGCACCAAATCAAAGGCGCTTTTGAGGTCTATGAAGGTCAGATATAAATTCCCCTTCATAATGGTTACTGATTTCCAGTATATTGCCCAAAACCTGAAAACATGGTCCATAGTACCCACATTCTGGCGGAAACCCGCCTGGAAGTGGGACAGTATATTCCCCTCCTCTAGCCACATACCTACTCTATTTATAATGACCCTGCCAACTATTTTCTGAGCAGCGCCGATTAAACTAATCGACCTGTAGTTGGCAGGGTCCTCCCTATCGCCTTTCTTATGGATAGTAACAACTTCAGCACCCCTCCACGAGTCAGGGACAGGGTATCCATGAAGGATTCTATTCATTAGAGGAGCAATAAAATCAGACCACAGCTTAGGGTCATGTATATATAGATCGCCCGGTAACCCATCCGGGCCTGCCGCTTTAGAGGGTGTTATGCTCCTGATAGCATCAGAAACTTCTCGGGCTACAAAGGGTTCTACAGGTGTAAGTTCCTCATTAATAAAGTTATTTTGTACCCTCCATGATTGAACTAAATCATCTTCACCCAAATACAGATTTGAAAAATGGGAATGCCATGGTTGCTCAGTTATATGGTTAGGGAGGGGCTCTACTTCTCTCCTGTCAAGTTTGTTTATCAAGTTCCAAAACAGGGTAGAGTTCTTCGAACTGGCAGCGATCTTAAGTTGTTGCCAATATTCTTCCTCCCAGTCCTTCTTTGCACTTTTGATGCAATCGCTATATTACCTTCTAGCCGTCCTAACTGCTATAGCGTCCTTTCTCCTAATGGCGTTTGCTATAGCCCTTCTCTTTTCCCTACAACCTGTTGTATACCATAGGGTGCCACTTTTTGGTGGATTCTTCTTCCTTGGTCCACTAGTATCTCTTATAGTGAAGAATGAACCAATTTTCTCTATTAGACTCTTGTAGGAGTCTATAAAATTCAGGCTTTGTTTGGTTGACTGGGCGGAGGTATGGGATAGGAGTTCCCTAGTTTCTGCCTCTACTAGTTCTTTAATACGGATCAAACTATCTTCTTGGCACATCACCCTGTTCCACTTTAATCTGTGTTTGCAATTAGATGGAACTACTTCTTTTTTGATCATAAGTGGGGCATTTAATGCTTCCCTCTCATTACCCCATCTTATTTCCATGCAAAGTGGATTATGATCGCTATCCTGTGACTGTCTGACTTCCATGACAACTAGTCTGTTCCAGGAACCGGTATGGAGCAGAATGTAATCAATACGGGATGGACAACTAAATCTGTTATAGGTCATCATACCATTTGGGTCTGAGGTTGTCCTACCATTCAGGGCACGTAGGTTATATTCTAGTGTTAGGACATTTATTTGGATCGCTCTTGGCGTCCATTTTCTGATTGGCGCTATGGTTAGAGGCGGGATGGACTGTCTAGAATCCTCTTCATTAAGTCCCAGGAGATCTTCTTTGCTTAGGGGTTCATATGTACAGTTAAAATCTCCCCCTACAATAATGCTAGACAATGGGGGGATACCTGCTAGCACCACCTCGAGTAAGGCTATAGTGGGTGAAGTTTGACCTCCTGGGCAACCTCTAGCATAAATATTAAACAGCTCCATTGAGCTTCCAATATGGGAGCCCTTAGTGGAGATTTGTAGTATGTCCTACGATGGTAAAGTATGCGCAGTAAGTGCCCAATTCAAAGCCACACTAAACCATACGTGCAGTCCTCCCGATTGGTGACCTCTCCCTGAACTAATTGCCGGAATAAAGTGGGTGGAATATCCGCATTTATATAGGGGAGACATGCTCCATGTTTCCTTGAACATACAGATGTCGAACGTATCTATGAATTGGTTCCATTCTGGATTTGCCATATTTTTTTGAAGCCCCGCTATGTTCCAGGAAAACAATTTAATCATGTTTGTGTTTGTAACCCTCTCTGTGTGAACTACTTCTGAAGCTAGTCTTACAACTGCTGTTAGGGGATATTGAGCGTTGACCACTTCATTAGACCTTTCTTCCCCCGAGGAACAACCTCATCATTAATCTTCATAGCCTCCATATCTATAAGGCTTGTGGTGGAATTGGTCTGACCCTCGGGCTTGCACATATTGTGTGTTTGTCTTACACTATTCAGATAGTTATCCTTTAATGGTCAGTCTATGTTGTTTAGACCCAATGCGTCCTCGAGCCTAGATTTAGACCATAGAGGTGCATGTCTGATTTGTATGTTACAATTCCTAGGGGGGCATGTCCTACTAGGTTCTCTGCAATTGCTATGTTACCAAACTGTATCTCAATACAGTCTGTTGATGAACTAGGCAAGGAAATTCTTTTAACATTAATCATATCCTCCCTAATGACTGATCTGCACCCTCTCACGTGGCGAAGCCCGTGAATGGCTTTATTGCGTATGGATTCACTGTTCTCATAAGTGTTAGCAGCTCCAAGCTTGGTGACCCCGGTCATGTAGACAATACCACAAGGGGATCTGTATGGTGTGTTTATCTGTTTGTTACTCCAATTAGTTGTTTCAACCATGTCACTATAATATTTATTATCCCCCTGCAGGACCCTGCATTGTGATATTGACCCCCTCAATTTTGCTACTTCGGCATATGAGCCCGAGGTGTTTTGCCTGGTGGGCATTTTAGCTAGGGGGTTATGAGCTGGGATTTTGGGTCGTAACTCTACTACAGTTTTGGAGACACATAATTGAGCTGTTAGTGTATTGGGTTTAGATAGGGCCGCTCCTGCTGTTTGGTTTGGTGGGGCCGATCGCAAGATAGGGGCTTTTACCAGGTTGTACACTAACACTGGGTGTAGAGTGTTTGTTATGTGTAGTTCCTCCCGTTTTGTAAAGTCCATCATGAATTTCTTAATAATAGCTATATCCCTTTCCAGGCTTTCCATTTTCATCATGATTAAATTATTAAAATTCAAACATCTGGAGCATTCACCTGGACTATTCACAGCCTCCACAGTCCCCCCAGCCCTTGCGATAAGACCTCACTTAATTCCCTGGATTCCCCTTCCAACACTGAAAAGCGATTAGTACAAGTGATGCCCATTTCACATGCTATCACCTGCGAGGACCTGTCTATATTCCCAGTTGATATAGCTGGAAGTTCGGCATTAGCACTCATGTTTGCCCCTCTTAATGCCTCTGTAACATTTACCTCAATGGGGCAAGCAGGGTTAGAATGCATATCATCTACTGAGCACTTGGATGTTGGTCTTTTAGAAAAAATAGCTGGGATCACTTTGCTCTTTATCTGCAGTAAACCGTCGACCAGGGGATCAGGGTTATCCACATTTCTTAAGGATGGGGCCGTCAATAGAATGTCCTCAAAATCTTCAACAATAGATTCGATGCTTGACATAACACAATTAGTGGCAGCATGTAGCGACTTTTTTGACTTCTTCCTTTTTTTAGTTGTAATGGCAAGTGCTCCCCCCCTCCGTTACCTTCCTTTTACCCATTGCTAGCTACAACTTTCCCTGGTAAATGGGATAATATCCAACAACTCGAAGGTGGCCCAACACTATCTTGTGTATCAGGGAGCAGTCAACTTGACGAACAAGCACAGTACCTTTTTTTTTATATGGGTGGTTCAAGTTCTCACATGTAAGGGGCGGGGCCTGCCCTGCCTCGGTCTGCCTAGGACAGCCGCAGATGGCCCCGCCCTTGTCCCGGACTTCTCCCGGCGCGCCCCCGCGGGACGAGGTTCCAAGGGATCCTTTATGCGCCTCGTGGCGCTTCCGTCTGACGTCCGCGGCGTCCTGGCCTCTAGTGGGGCTGCTGGGAGGTGTAGTCACAGGAGTGGAAGGGGCCCGGCGGAGCCAAGCCCAGCCGGAGGAGCGAGCGGAGCAAAGCCCGGCCCACAGGTGCTGCCACAGGAATGCGGGGCTCGGCGGAGCCAAGCCCGGCCAAGATGATGAAGCAGAGCAATGCCCGGCCCTCAGGAGCGAGTACAAGCAACAGGTAAAGTTCCCCCAGGACTCGGCACCAAGGGAGCCTTTATGCGCCACCTGGCGCTTCCGTGTGACGTCTGCGGCATCCTGGCCACTAGTGGGGCTGCTGGGAGGTGTAGTCACAGGAGTGGAAAGGGCCTGGCGGAGCCAAGCCCGGCCGGAGGAGCGAGTGGAGCAAAGCCCGGCCCACAGGTGCTGCCACAGGAATGCGGGGCTCGGCGGAGCCAAGCCCGGCCAAGATGATGAAGCAGAGCAATGCCCGGCCCTCCGGAGCGAGTACAAGCAACCGGTAAAGTTCCCCACGGACTCGGCACTCAAGGGTGCCTTTATGCACCTCCTGGCGCTTCCGTGTGACGTCCGCGGCGTCCTGGCCGCTAGTGGGGCTGCTGGGAGGTGTAGTCACAGGACTGGAAAGGGCCCGGCGGAGCCAAGCCCGGCCGGAGCAGCGAGTGGAGCAAAGCCCGGCCCACAGGTGCTGCCACAGGAATGCGGGGCTTGGCGGAGCCAATCCCAGCCAAGATGATGAAGCAGAGCAATGCCCGGCCCTCAGGAGCGAGTACAAGCAACAGGTAAAGTTCCCCCCGGACTCGGCACCAAGGGAGCCTTTATGCGCCTCCTGGCTCTTTCGTGTGACGTCCGCGGCGTCCTGGCCGCTAGTGGGGCTGCTGGGAGGCATAGTCACAGGAGTGGAAGGGGCCCGGCGTAGCCAAGCCGGGCCGGAGTAGCGAGCGGAGCAAAGCCCGGCCCACTGGTGCTGCCACAGGAATGCGGGGCTCGGCGGAGCCAAGCCCGGCCAAGATGATGAAGCAGAGCAATGCCCGGCCCTCAGGAGAGAGTACAAGCAACAGGTAAAGTTCCCCCCGGACTCGGCACCAAGGGAGCCTTTATGCGCCTCTTGGCGCTTCCGTGTGTCGTCCGCGGCGTCCTGGCCGCTAGTGGGGCTGCTGGGAGGTGTAGTCACAGGAGTGGAAGGGGCCCGGCGGAGCCAAGCCCGGCCGGAGGAGTGAGTGGAGCAAAGCCCCTACCCACAGGTGCTGCCACAGGAATGCGGGGCTCGGATGAGCCAAGCCCGGCCAAGATGATGAAGCAGAGCAATGACCGGCCCTCAGGAGCAAGTACAAGCAACAGGTAAAGTTCCCCTATTAGTTCTAAGCTCAGAAACTGTTCGACCACCCCAACACCTCGTCTGAAGCCATACTGAGCTACAGATAAGATGTTCTTTTCTTCTACCCATTGCTCTAGCCTGGCCAACAGCATTCTTGCCATTACTTTAGAAGAAGAGACAAGCAAAGATATTGATACAGAAAAGGGGGTGGTGATGAACAGAGTGTCTGAATTAAGCAGACCACTCTTACCCAGTCCACTGCACCATCCCAGCTCAGAACCTGTCTATATGCAAATCAGTCTGTCCCTGGCCCAGTGCATCATGGGAACAGGGCAGACTAAACTACCAAGCCAATTCTTCACCAGAAAGGAGACAAGCTACCGGGGACCGGTTTCTGGCATTTCAGCCGTCTTCGGCCCGGCTTGCTTGAATCCTGATGGTGCAGTGAGAAAGGGACTCATGTCTGAGTATACCCTGCCACACCTATTGTGTCCAAAAACGATACAGAAAAGGGGGTGGTGATGAACAGAGTGTCTGAATTAAGCAGACCACTCTTACCCAGTCCAAAGATCAGGGCTTGATCCATCACCGTTATTTATCTCACTGCACCATCCCAGCTCAGAACCTGGCTATATGCAAATCAGTCTGTCCCTGGCCCAGTGCATCATGGGAACAGGGCAGACTAAACTACCAAGCCAATTCTTCACCAGAAAGGAGACAAGCTACCGGGGGTCCTGATGGTGCAGTGAGAAAGGGATTCATGTCTGAGTATACCCTGCCACACCTATAGTGTTCACCATAAGCGTGGAAGGGTATTCTCAGATGTGAGTCCCTAGCTCATTGCACCATCAGGATTCAAGCAAGCCGGGCCGAAGACAGCTGAAATGCCAGAAACCGGTCCCCGGTAGCTTGTTTCCTTCCCAGTATAAGAATTGGCTTGGTAGTTTGGTCTGCCCTGTTCCCATGATGCACTGGGCCAGGGTCAGACTAATTTGCATATAGCCAAGTTCTGGCTCTGAAGTCCAGTAAAGAGGTTCCCGCGAAGCGGGAGCTGCGAGCACCTTTATGCACCTCCGGGTGCGAGAGAGGATGGCGGCAGCGCTCTTGGCGCGGTAATCAGGCAAAGCAGCGTGGGCTCTAAAGTCCAGTAAATATACTCACATAGAAATCTATATGCTAGTCAATCTTTTCTAAGTCTACACATATACTTTATGCACAGTAGCACTAGGGTTTCCTTACTCTTCATTTTCTTTTGAGAATCCCTTTTTTCCTTGAACATGTTTAAATGCTTGGAAATATTGTGTAGCAAGTGGGAGAAGTAACATTTGAAAAACATGTTTCACTGTTGAGTAATCTCTTCATCTATGCCATCTCCGAAATTCCTTCCTATTCCCACTCTGGAAACAAATTTACTCCACCTCTTGTGAGAAGTGAATCTTAAATTGTTCCCCGGGTGGAAATTGGCAGAGAAAGTGTTTGTGGACAGTTACAAACTCACAAGTTTGCTGGCACACATATACTTTGTAAGGCAATAAAGCCCTTAAAATGTCTCTACATACCCACATAAAAATATTTATTCACATAGATATCTGTATGTTTTTTAATCTTTTTCCAAGTGTACACATGTACTTTGTGCGCATTAGCACTTTGTCTTTCTTTGAATTGAGATAAATGTATGCCATATAGACCAGGCCATTACATAGCCATAATTGTGATGGATAGGTGCACATATTTCCAAGATAAAATACAATGTAGTTCTCTTTGAGTTACACATTTGTAATATAGTGCTTAATCTGATAGACGCTTACTGTTAAAGAAATAATGATAATATGGTACTCTTAATTATAGATAAATTAACATGAACTTTTTCAATACAACATGACGTGAGCATCGATAACACCATCAAGACTAAGCATGGGCGCAAAATCTGTTCCGCTCGCGGTTTTTCGGCAAATTCGCGATCCGCGTATTCCCTTGAATTTGCCGAAAATCCGCAAGCGGAACGGATCCGGGGGGCAAAAGTTCAAGCTTCAAGCTTGTAACTATTTTAGAACGGCGCCGGCAAGCTGCCAGCACCATTCTAAAATAGTTACTAAGTTAGCTTCAACAGGAAGCACTAATAGATAAAATGCAGGTGCTCGAGCACGTGCTTTATTTTATCTAATAGTGCTTCCTGATGAAGCTAACTTAGTAACTATTTTAGAATGGCGCTGGCAGCTTGCTGGCGCCATTCTAGAAAAAAACAGGAGTGGGGCAGAGGGCAGAAGGTCACAGAGTGGCGCAGAGGGCAGAAGGGCACAGCAACAAGTGGGGCAGAGGGCAGCAGGGCACAACAACAAGTGGGGCAGAGGGCAGAAGGGCACAACAACGAGTGGGGCGGAGGGCAGAATGGCACAAGAACGAGTGGGGCAGAAGGGCGCATTGCGGTCTCGCACAAAAAAAACCCCAGCGAACACGCAAAGCGCCCCGCGAACACGCCAACCGCCCCGCGAACACGCAAAAATAAAAAAATCCGCAAATTCGTGAATTTTGCGGATCACGAATTCGCAAATCCGCAGATCGCGAATTCGCAAAATTTGCCCATCAGACCATGCGCACAATCCACTCAGGCTCTCCGTCAGACCCATTCCCGCACCACGTCTTCAACAGAGCAAGCAGCTCCATTGAACCCCACCTGCGCAACGTCATCAATCTCTCCCTCGAGACCGCTACCTTCCCAGAGATCTGGAAACACGCCGGGATCAATGACCTAATCAAACAAGCATTTGCAATGCAATAGGTCTCGCATTAGGAAAGTTTGAGCTATTGGTATTGTAAATGACAAATTTTGTATTTATGTGTTGGTTTTGAAAATAGCTAATTTAATAGCTTTGTCATTTACAATGCCAATAGTTTTAGCTTTCGCAAATGTGACACCTATAGCATTTGTAATGCAATATGTGTTGTATTTACGTGACTTAGATGTATTGAAATTACAAATAACGAAGGCATTTTTTTTAATAATTAATACTTAAATAAAAGTTATTGTAATGTATAATGGCAATAGCTTAAACTTTTGTAAATAACTTTTGTGAAGAATATGTTTGTGACATTTGTAACATTTGTAATAAAGCTTGAAACATTGAGAGAACATATTTGAACCAGTTGTTGTTGAATGGTTGCACAGATTGATGCTGTGGTGGCGCTGAGTGATGTTGTGGTGGCGACAAGTGATGCTGTGGCGTTCAGTGATGCTGTGGTAGCGCATAGTGATGTTGTGGTGCCCCTGAGTGATGCAGTGGTGCCCTGGAGTGATGCTGTTGTTGTGCGATAGATAGTTAGAGTGAGGGCGATAGATAGCTAGAGGGAGGAGGAAAGATAGATAGAGTGAGGGCGATAGATAAATAGAGGGAGGGCAATAGATAAAGGGAGGGAGGGCAATAGATAGAAGAAGGGAGGGCGATAGAGGGAGGGCGATAGATAGATAGATAGATAGAGGAAGGGTGATAGATAGAGTGAGGGAGGGCGATAGATAGAGTGAGAGCGATAGATAGATAGATAGGCAGATAGATAGAGTGAGGGCGATAGCTATATGTTTTATATAGCTCGAACTGGGCGATGGATAGAGTGAGGGTGATAGATAGAGTGAGGGCGATAGATAGAGTGAGGGTGATAGATAGATGTTTTATATAGCGCGAACTGGGCGATGGATAGAGTGAGGGTGATAGATAGAGTGAGGGCGATAGATAGATAGACAGATAGATAGAGTGAGGGCGATAGATAGATAGATAGATAGATAGATAGATAGATAGATAGATAGATAGATAGATAGATAGATAGATAGATAGATAGATAGATATATAGATAGATAGATAGATAGATAGATAGAGTGAGGGCGATAGATAGAGTGAGGGCGATAGATAGATAGAGTGAAGGCGATAGATAGATAGAGTGAGGGCAACAGATAGATAGTGAGGGCAATAGATAGAGTGAGGTTGATAGATAGAGTGAGGGTGATAGATAGAGTGAGGGTGATTGATAGATAGATAGATAGATAGATAGATAGATAGATAGATAGATAGATAGATAGATAGATAGATAGAGTGAGGGCGATAGAGTGAGGGAGATAGATAGATAGAGTGAGGGCGATAGAGTGAGGGAAATAGACAGATAGATAGATAGATAGATAGATAGATATATAGATAGATAGATAGATAGATAGATAGATAGATAGATAGATAGATAGATAGATAGATAGATAGATAGATAGATAGATAGATAGATAGATAGATAGATAGATAGATAGATAGATAGATAGATAGATAGAGGGGGATGTAGAGAGAGGGGTGTAGAGAGAGAGTGGGGTGTAGAGAGAGAGGGGTGTAGAGAGAGTGGGGTGTAGAGAGAGGGGTGTAGAGAGAGGGGTGTAGAAGGAGTGGGGTGCAGAGAGAGTGGGGTGCAGAGAGAGTGGGGTGCAGAGAGAGTGGGGTGCAGATAGAGTGGGGTGCAGAAAGAGTGGGGTTCAGAGAGAGGGCTGTAGAGAGAGGGGTGTAGAGAGAGGGGTGCAGAGAGAGGGGTGCAGAGAGAGGGGTGCAGAGAGAGGGGTGCAGAGAGAGGGGTGCAGAGAGAGGGGTGTAGAAAGAGGGGTGTAGAAAGAGAGGGGTGTAGAGAGAGAGGGGTGTAGAGAGAGGGGTGTAGAGAGAGAGGGTGTAGAGAGAAAGGGGTGTAGAGAGAGGGGGCAGAGTGAGGGGGTAGAGAGAGAGGGGGTGTAGAGAGAAAGGGGTGTAGAGAGAGAGGGGTAGAGAGAGAGGGGTGTAAAGAGAGAGAGGGGTGTTGAGAGAGAGAGGGGTGTAAAGAGAGAGGGTGTAAAGAGAGGGGTGTAGAGAGAGGGTTGTAGAGAGCTGTGCCCCTGGGGGTCAATTTGACACTAAGAAGGGTGCTAACGGTGGGTCAGGGGGAGGGGGGCATTCAAAGGTTATGGAGCAGACACAAGGGCACAAATCTCATTCAGTGGGTCCTGTGGGTCAATGTGACACTAAGAAGGTTGCTAACGGTGGGCCCTGGGGGTCAATGACACACTAAGAAGGTTGCTAACAGTGGGTCATGGGGGGGCGGGGTATTCAAAGGATAGAAGCAGACATCCTTATAAAAGCGATAAAAATAGCACGTATCACTGGTGTCAATTTATATTTAAATCAAGATAAGGAAAACTGACAAGTGTGTAATATGTCCCGTGTTCAGTTTGCACACCTAATCATTAACAATAATAATACGTGTAGTGCTTGCTCTCATAACGCTACTAGTAGTAGCGGTCACTGTTGCCCAAAATAATGGTACTTCTTTTATAGGCTAGAGGGAGAGGAAAAGCAGAGCAAGAGTAGGGAGGATACATATGAACCCTAGACGTGCAGGTTGCACACTGATTTCAGTAGTGAGCTCTTAACTCACTGAGCTAGATTCTGAGCCATTGGGCTTCCCTGCTCCATCATTTGAAGCAAGTTGTCCTGGATGCTTTCCAGATTTGCACCGCCTGTAACTACTGCATGAATAGGGATGCTGCTCGTCCCTTTCAAGCTGCTTGCACTTGTTTTAAACACTTTACGTTCGTATGAGCTGATTTGCACGGTCCGTACCATTCGTCCGCCCTATAAATGAAAAAAGCAGGTATGACATTAAGGGCTAGATGTAGGTAATTCCCATTTACAGACTCTTAAATACCGAATTTTACTGATTCGGTATTTAAGAGTCTGTAAATGGGAAGGGGGCAGATGTAGGTAATTTTAAAATCTGAATTACCCAATCTGTAGAATTCGGTATTTACCGATTGTGTAAATACTGGATCGTTATTTCCCATTGATTCCTATGGGCTTTGAAGCCCATAGGAGTCAATGGGAAATACCGATTCTGTATTTACAGAATCGGTAAATACCGAATCCTGCAAGGGTGCAGGGGGTGTCACTTTGACACCCTCTAGTACCCCAAGTACAGGCTTGTGTGACATGTGGCACACATACATGCCCTAAGGGCATATCTGTGCGTCATATTGCACAGGTGTGCATGCACAGATGTGCATACACACCTGAATTCGGTATTTTACCACCCAATGGGATTGGGTGGTAAAATACCGACTCTTAAGGGCCTGTGGCACTGTAAACTGTGCCACCGACATTTGTAATTACAGAATCGGTATATTTACCGATTCGGTAATTTACCGAATCGGTAATGTTACAGAAACGGTAAATATAGCGATTCTGTAATTTTCAGCCCCCTACATCTGAAAACCCTAATACCGGTCGGAAACGGACGAAATCTGCCGTTTCCGACCGGTATTAGGGCTCCTACATCTGGCCCTAGGTGTCCTAGCGCATATACAGACAAACATACAGAAATAATGAGTGCGTGCAATAATAGCACATTAAAGGTAAACGGTTGGCTTTGCCGACAAAGAGAAGCACTGTCACGCTGTTCCCCTCCCAACTTCCAGTGACTGGCGAGTTAAGAGATGAAGGGGAGGTGGAGGGCATTGACTAATGGCAGCAACGGGTGAGGAAACAGTGGAAATGACAAGGGGACGAGGGGAGGAATGCCAGACGGGTGCAAGGGAAGCGGCCAACAGCGAAGAGAAAGAGACGTGCAGTAATAAGCGCTCTGACATCTTCGGGTGAAGTCTGCGCTATATAAAAACACATAAAATAAATAAATAAAAGGAAGGTAGTGATTCCTAATGGTGAGTGTAGGAGGGAGCCTTGTGACAGATGCTGAGAGCCTTAAAAAGCTGAATTGATATGGGTAAGCAAAGATTTGAGTGAAAATGTATTTAAGAGTACGTGCGGGAGGGAATGAGAGTGCCCTGTGTGCGTGCTGTGGCGGGGTGGGAGGGGGAGCTGCAGTCTTTGAAGTCTGATGCCTAGGCACAGACAAATGGTGGTGCGCGATATGCACGAGGGGGGCGGGGAGCGGCAGCCTTTGATGTCTGATGCCGAGGCACAGACAAATGGTGGTGTGTTATGTGGCTGGCGTGCACGCGCCTGTCTCACATGAACTGTATGGGATCCGCAGCCATTTTGGTAGACTTTTCTTTTCCACTTACTATAATTCTCGCCAGCAATGCGCAAGCGCATTGGCAGGCGAGACCTAAAAACCTAAGGCAGACCCAAGAGACCTCAAGAACTTCCGGCCCATTTCTCTGCTCCCCTTCCCAGCCAAGGTCATCGAGAAAGCCGTCAACAGGCAGCTAACCCGATACCTCGAAGAAAACAGAATCCCCACCCTTCCCAGTAAGTGTTCTGCAGCAACCACAGCACAGAGACTGCCCTCATCGCCGCCACCGACGACATTAGGACCCTGCTGGACAATGGCGAGACCGCAGCACTCATCCTCCTAGACCTTTCTGCCGCTTTGACACCATCTGCCATCGCACACTACGCGCACGCCTCGACGCCGCAGGGGTCCGAGACAAGGCTCTGGATTGGATCACCTCCTTCCTCTCCGGCAGAACCCAGAGCGTCCCCCTCCCCCCATTCCGTTCCAAAGCCTCCGAGATCATCTGCAGTGTACCCCAGGGATCCTCCCTCAGCCCGACGCTGTCCAACATTTACATGGTCCCGCTCGCACACGTAGCCCGACAGCACAACCTCAACATAATCTCCTACGCCGATGACACTCAGCTGATCCTCTCCCTCACCAAGGACCCCATCACCGCCAAAGCCAACCTCCACGAAGGAATGAAGGCCGTCGCCGACTGGATGAAGACCAGCCATCTGAAGCTGAACTCGGACAAGACGGAGGTCCTCCTCCTCAGCTCCAACTCTTCAGCCTGGGACGACTCCTGGTGGTTGACGGCACTGGGGGCAGCCCCGACACCCACCGACCACGCACGCAAGCTGGGAATCATCCTCGACTCAACGCTCTCTATGACCAAGCAAGTCAACACTGTCTCCTCCTCCTGCTTCAACATTCTCTGCATGCTCCGCAAGATCTACGGATGGATCCCGACAGATGCAAGAAAGACAGTCACCCAGGCCCTCGTCAGCAGCAGACTCGACTAAAGAAACGCACTCTACACATGAGCCCCGACCAAGCTCAACAAACGACTACGATGTATTCAAAATGCTTCGGCACGAATGATCCTTGATGTACCACGCCACGGTCACATCACCCCCCACCTGAGAAACCTGCACTTGCTCCCGGTCAACAAGAGGATATCCTTCAAGCTCCTCATCCACACACACAAGGCACTCCACAAGACCGGCCCAGCCTACCTCAACAGACAGCTCTCCTTCTACTTCCTTAACCACCAGCTCCGCTCTGCCGACCTCTCACTCGCCACCGTCCCGCACATCCAAAGAACAACCACTGGTGAGAGATCCTTCTCCCACCTCGCCGCCAAGACATGGAATACCCTCCCACCGAACCTACGACAGACGCAAGACCTGCTGACCTTCAGGAGGGTACTCAAGACCTGGCTGTTTGATCAGTAGCGCCCCCCCAGCGCCTTCAGACCCTCACAGGTATGTAGTGCGCTTTACAAATGATTGATTGATTGATTGATTGATTGATGTGACTCTGTGATAGAAGAAGCACACATGTCCAAAATACACCAAAATGTGGTCCTCATTGTGTTGGATAAAAACACACAATTGTGACACACATCTTTATACAATCCTCATTGTGATGGGAAAAACACCAATCTCTGTAATAGGCAGCATAATATTTCTTGTGACAGATAAAGGCATACAAACCTGTTGTACACAATTTAATATGGTTCTTAGTTACACCACTGCCTATAGGACCGTAGGTCACATTTAAATAGGAGCTATTGTAAAGCACCAAAGAGCACAATCTTGTGACACACAGTATGAAATGGTTTTCAGTGTCCAGAACAAACGTTCATATGCTTGAAACATATAAAGTTGTGGCAGTGTGTATTACATGTTTAAAATGGCAACACAAAACTGTAACATGCGTCATGATGTGCTCCTTTTTGCAATGGATAAAAGCTCACATGCTATACACGTGGTCACATGAATTGCATAACACAATGCAGTCTTCATTGTGATGGATAAAAATATGTGTGAGATATTGTTTTCAGAGTGAGGTGTTATAGCGCAGAATTAAAACACGCACTGTGATGTAATTCATATTCATTGACAACAGAGGGGACCAGTCTCTCACAGGAATACACATGCAATGAGGAACAGGTTTGTTTCTATTAGGTATCTTAAGACATCAGGTGCTCGATGCACATGATGAACTCAAATGAATTTGTAACTGTGTCACAAGGTCGAGGATGACTTATTGGAGGAGATTCCATACTCCCCGGTGACTATGGTGAATGAGGCACTCTTCCTCTGTGTGCAGGATTTTTCTCCGGTCTGTCCCTTTAAGGAACAGGACTCTGACACCCAAGAAGAAGGTGGTCAGCAAGTCCGGAAGACGTCTCTGCCCCCTGACCAATGGGGAGAGAGAGCCCCGCTGATGAAAGCGGAAATGGATGTTGGAACGGATGCTGAGGAAGAAGTGAGACCTAAAGAACGCGGAGAGAGCCAGGTGAACCAGAGCGCGTGATGGAGAAATGGGACCTCATCGCCTGCAACAAGTGGGGAGGTAACCCCTGCAGAGAAGGAGTCGC
Organism: Lissotriton vulgaris; assembly: GCF_964263255.1. Classification (NCBI taxonomy): domain Eukaryota; kingdom Metazoa; phylum Chordata; class Amphibia; order Caudata; family Salamandridae; genus Lissotriton; species Lissotriton vulgaris. The sequence goes on along the minus strand of NC_141689.1, from coordinate 1,977,422,150 downwards.
CAGGAGGCCAACCGTTTCACGCTTCGCTCTGCCACGCTCTAGGAGGAATGTGGCTGAACAAGGTATAGTCCGGCTGCGGGCTGCTCACGGGCACTGGGCTGGAAGGCACCAAGGTAAATAGAGGACACACCTCTGCTAAACCGGTGGGTTAACCGGACTACACTTGGTGGTGGTGGCTTCTTTGAGTGTGGTGATACTCCCTGCACTGGCCCTCTACACTTCTACATATTGTCGATGTTCCGACGTTCACCAGTGGTTTTCTGACCGAGGAACATACGAGTCCATGACTGACCTGGTGGCCTCATAAGAGGAAGAACGGAAGCAGTATTCATACCTAAACTCTACTAGCTGTGTAAACAGACGAACTCGGACGTGAAAAATAAAAACATATTCAAACCATACCTAATAAAAGGGATAAAAGAATAAAGTCGCAAGTTGATTCCTTCCGGGGCTTAACCCCTTCCTTGACGACCCGGTGACAAAAATATAATGTAATATAATCCTATTTGTGATTGAAAGAAGTTTATTCTTGGCAACAGTAGTTTAGATAATAGCACATCTCTGCAACAGGCCTAGTGGTGTCGTCCTTGCAGTGCTAGGAAAAAGCTCTGATATGTAACACACAACAACATACAATCCTCGTTGCGATGGATAAAAACAAACAATTGTGATGCACACCAAGACTTGATTCAAAGTATAATAGTAGCTCACTTATATAACTCCCCAAAACACCTGTAACATTCCAAGCTATGGTCATTGTGCAGGGTATGAGCAATCCACTGGAAAGATTGTGATTGTGACTCTGCTGTGATTCATGTAGACAAACACCTTTATACCCCTTCATCATTGGCTCAATTCCCAAAACCAAGTGCTTTGTTTAGTATCATCATTTTGGATTACAGAGCAAGCTGCTTTTTAATTCACAAAGGTTGTCTTGTAGGCTATTAGCTTATAGCTACAGAGGATATATTTCAAGGAGTAGGCTTCATTTTCATTTGAGAATTCCATTTTCCCTTGAACAAGTTTACATGCTTACATTTCTGAAAATATTACAAAGCAAGTAGAAGTAATAACATTTGAAAAACATTTTCCCCTGTCAAGTAATCCCTTCAGCTATGCCATCTACAATTTTTAGTCTGATTCCTTTCACTTTCCATCCTGGAAACAGATTTAATCCGGCACTTGTAGAAGTGAATCTCAGATTGTTCCCTGGGTGGGAATGGGCTGAAGAATTGTTTGGGGACAGTTACAAAGTAACACATTTGGAGGCACACAACTAGTTTGCAGAGCAACAAAGCCCTGTGAAGATCACTTTCCACACACACAAAAATGTTTGCTCACATTCAAAATCTTACCAACTGCCTCATAAACATCCACAACTGGATGAACGAATCATCTTTGAAACTAAATGGGACTAAGACAGAGGTAATGTTACTCGGCAATCAATGGACAACTATCCCTCCCACGATATGGCCCGATGTGTTCGGTGAAATCCCCCCCCCCAAATCGGAAATCAAGACACTCGGGGTATGGCTAGAGCCACAGCTCACAATGAAGACCCAGGCAACCAAGACTTCGGGCACATGCTTTGGGCTTATGCGTACGACCCGTAAAATTCTGCCCTTACTACCACCCATGTCCAGAAAGCTCCTTATCCAGGGCCTAGTGTTGTCCCATTTGGACTACAGCAATCTGGTCTATTTGGGAGCCCCCGAGGCTACCATCACGAAACTCCAGCGGACACAAAACGCGGCAGCACGCATGATTACCAACACCCCCTCCAGATTATCCGCCAAGCCAGCCCTCAAAGCCCTGCATTGGCTGCCTGTGCGCCAAAGAGTGCACTTTAAAGCAATGTGTATCACACACAAGCTCTACAACGGATCTGGCCCCGCGATCCTCAGTGAAATGATCACTCCTTATACAGCAACCAGATCGCTACGATCTCAAAATGAGAATCTAGTCCGCATCCCCATATTCAAAAAGGTCCGCACAGGAGGTCGTCAATTATCAGTTCAGGCGGCTAAGGGCTGGAATGCACTTCCTCGGGCCCTCAGACTGGAATCCAACTTCCTTGCGTTCCGAAAAGGATTAAAGACCCATCTGTTCCCCAAATAATATCCTCCAGCTTCCTCCCCTCTCAACAGGATTCAAGCCACATAGCGCGGGGATGCCCTTGGGTCACCAGGCGCTTTAGAAATCGCGTAAATAAATAAAAATAAATAAATAGTCATCTTTTTCCAAGTGTACATATATGCTTGTTCACATTAGCCTCTGTGCTTTTTTGTGATGGATCGTTCGATGGATGATGCATGTCCTATGGACCAGGCTGTATAGAGCCGTCATTGTGATGGATAAGTGCATGCATTTCCAAAGTACAATACAATATAGTTTTTTTTGTTACTCAAGGTCATACACTTTACTAATACACAGCATAATGTTATACATGCTTTCTGTTAAAGGAATAGGTGATAACACTAATTCACATTAATGTGGTACTTTTAATGATGGCTAAATTAACATGAACTTTTTCAATACAATATGATGTCACTCTGTGATGGAAGAAGCACACTTGTCTAAAATGCACCAAAATGTGTCCTCATTGTGTTGGATAAAAACACACAGTTGTGACACACATCTTGATACGGTCCTCATTGTGATGGATAAAAACACTAACCTCTGTAATAGGCAGCATATTATTTCCTGTGGCAGATAAAGGCACACAACATTAGCCCTTGGGATTTTTTGTGATGGTGATAAATTCATGTCCTACGGACCAGGCCTGCATAGAGCAGCCAGTGTGATGGTAAAATGCATTAATTTCCAAGATAAAATACAATATAGTTTTCTGAGTTACCTAAGATCATACACATGACAACTAAACAGCATATTGTTAAAGCATCTTACTGTTAAAGGAGCTTTCTGTTAAAGGAATATGCGAAAACACTGAATCACATTAATGTGGTATTTTTAATGATAGCTACATTATCATGAATTTGCGCAATGCAACATGATATTTCTCTGTGATAGAAGCACACATGGCTAAAATGCCCCAAAATATGGTCCTCATTGCATTGGATAAAAACATGCAATTGTGACACATCTTGATAAGGTCCTCATTGTGATGGATAAAAACACCAACCTCTCTAATAGGCAGCATATTTCCTCTGGCAGATAAAGACATTCAAACCTGTCTCACACAATTTAATATGGTCCTCAGTTTAACCCTTAAAGTGCACATAGGAGCATAATCTCAATATCTCAACACAATTCTGTAACATGCGTCATGATGTGCCCTTTTTTGCAATACATAAAAACTCATATGCTATACACATGGTCCCATGAATATTCGCCTACCACGATATAGTCCTCATTCTGATGCATAAAAACATGCATGTGATTTTTTTCTTTCAGAGTGCAGTGTAATAGCACACAGAGTTAAAACATGCAGTGTGATGCTGTTATGAGTTTGATGGACTACTCTTCATAAACAATTCATATTTACTGACACCAGAGGGGAACAGTCTCTCACTGGAATGCAGTCTTAATGAGGAACAGGTCTGTGTCTATGAAGTATCTTAAGGCAGCCTTATGATCGTATGCAAGCACATCACGAATTCTCTGAAATGAATTACAAATGAAGAGGTAAACCATCAGGCAGTTTTAGTGCACCTCATGATATTGCCCTCTTGGTGATGGTTAACCCCTTCCATGCTCATGACGAACCCCAGCCGTCATGCACTACGGTGCTCGTGTGCTGATGACGGCTGGGGTTCGTCACGGCCCGCCCCTGTTCGTGCTGTTTACAGCACGCCAGGGGAATCGCGGCCGCATCGAAGGGGTTAAAGCAGGCACATCTTTGTAAAACAGTGCATGAGATTGTCCTCTGTTATACATAGATACTGTCTCATATTACTAACAGAATTCATGATGTGCTACTTAATGTGATGTATCAAGGCAAACAATCTTGTAACACTTAAAGGCATCTAGTGATCATTGTACTTAATAAACCCACATTAATTTGTAATATACAATGTAATATAATCCTATATGTGATGGAAAGAAGTTCATTCTTGGTAACAGTAGTTTAGATAATAGCACAACTCTGCAACAGGCCTAGTGGTGTCGTCCTCGCAGTGCTAGGAAAAAGCTCAGATATGTAACACACAGTATCATACGGTCCTTGTTGCGATGGATTAAAACAAGCAATTGTGATGCACACCAACACTTGATTCAAAGTATAATAGTAGCTTACTTATATACCACCCCAAAACACCTGTAACATTCCAAGCTATGGTCATTGTGCAGGGTATGAGCAAAGCACTGGAAAGATTGTGATTGTGACCCTGCTGTGATTCATGTAGACAAACAGCTTCATACCCTTTAATCATTGGCTCTATTCCCAACACCAAGTGCTTCGTTTATTATCATCATTTTGGAAACAGAGCAAGCTGCTTTTTAATTCACAAAAGTTGTCTTGTTGACTGTTAGCTTATAGCTAAGGAGGATGTATTTCAAGGAGTAGCCTTCATTTTCTTTTGAGAATTCCATTTTCCTTTGAACACGTTTACATGCTTACATTTCTGGAAATATTACAAAGCAAGTAGAAGTAATAACATTTGAAAAACATTTTCCCCTGTCAAGTAATCCCTTCACCTATGCCATCTCCAATTTTTAGTCTGATTCCTTTCACTTTCCATCCTGGAAACAGATTTAATCCGGCACTTGTTAGAAGTGAATCTGAGATTGTTCCCTGGGTGGGAATAGGCTCAAGAATTGTTTGTGGACTGTTACAAAGGAACACATTCGGAGGCACACAAATACTTTACAGAGCAACAAAGCCCTATGGAGATCACTATCCACACACAAAAAATGTTTGCTCACATTCAATAGTCATCTTTTTCCAAGTGTACATATGTACTTGTGCACATTAGCCTCTGTGCTTTTTTGTGATTGATTGTTCGATGGATGATGCATGTCCTATGGACCAGGCTGTATAGGGCCATCATTGTGAGTGATAAGTGCACGCATTTCCAAAGTACAATACAATATACTTTTTTTTAGTTACTCAAGTCATACACTTTATTAATACACAGCATAATATTATAGATGTTTTCTGTTAAAGGAATAAGTGATAACAATAATTCACATTAATGTGGTACTTTCAATGATGGCTAAATTAACATGAACTTGTTCAATACAATTTGATGTTACTCCGTGATGGAAGAAGCACACGTGTCTAAAATGCACCAAAATGTGTCCTCATTGTGTTTGATAAAAATACACAGTTGTGACACACATCTTGATATGGTCCTCATTGCAATGGATAAAAGCACTAACCTCTGTAATAGGCAGCATAATATTTCCTGTGGCAGATAAAGGCACACAACATTAACCCTTGGGATTTTTTGTGATGTAGATAAATTCATGTCCTATGAACCAGGTCTGCATAGAGCCGTCAGTGTGATGGAAAAGTGCATTAATTTCCAAGATGAAATACAATATAGTTTTTTGAGTTACCTAAGATCATACACACTACAACTAAACAGCATATTGTTAAACCATCTTACTGTTAAAGGAGCTTTCTGTTAAAGGAATATGCGAAAACACAAAATCACATTAATGTTGTATTTTTAATGATAGCTACATTATCATGAACTTGCTCAATGCAACATGATATTCCTCTGTGATACAAGAAGCACACATGCCTAAAATGCCCCAAAATATGGTCCTCATTGCGTTTGATAAAAACATACAATTGTGACACACATCTTGATATGGTCCTCATTGTGATGGATAAAAACACCAACCTCTCCAATAGGCAGCATATTTCCTCTGGCAGACAAATGCACACAAACCTGTCTCACACAATGTAATATGATCCTCAGTTTAACCTATAAAGTGCACATAGGAGCATAATCCCCATATATATAGGAGCAATTGCAAAGCAAAAAGGAGCACAATGTTGTGACACACAATATGAAGTTGTTTTTAGTGTCCTGAACAGATGTTCATATGATTGATACACTTATAAAGTTGTGGCAGGGTCTATAATATGTTAAAAATCTCAACACAATTCTGTAACATGCGCCATGATGTGCCCTTTTTTGCATTACATAAAAGCTTACACGCTATACACATGGTCACATGAATTGCCTACCACAATATAGTCGTCATTCTGATGGATAACAACACTGTCGTGTTTTTGTTTTAGAGTGCAGTGTAATAGCACACCGAGTTAAAAACATGCAGTGTGATGCTGTAATGAGTTTGATGGACTACAGTTCTTAAACAATTCATATTTATTGACACTAGGGAGGACCAGTCTCTCACTGGAATGCAGTCTTAATGAGGAACAGGTCTGTTTCTATGAAGTATCTTAAGGCAGCCTTATGATGCTAGGCAAGCACATCACATATTCTCTGCAATGAATTACAAATGAAGAGGTAAATCAACATGCAATTTTAGTGCACTGCATGCTATTGCCCCACTGGTGATGGTTAAGCATGCACATCTTTGTAAAACTCTGTATGAGATTGTCTTTTGTTATACATAGATATTGTCTCATATTACTAACAGACAGCATGATGTGCTCCTTAATGTGATGTATCAAGGCAAACAATCGTGTAACACTTCAAGGCATCTAGTGATCATTGCACTTAATAAACCCAAATTAATTTATAACATACAATGTAGTATAATTCTATTTGTGATGGAAATAATTTCATTCTTGGTAACAATAGCTTAGATAATAGCACAACTTTTCAACAGACCTAGTGGGGTGGTCCTCACAGTGATATACAAAAGCTCAGATATAAAACACACATCATATAGTCCTCGTTGTGATGGATACAAACAGACAATTGTGATGCACACCAAGACTCAATTCAAAGTATAATAGTAGCTCACTTATATAAAACCCCAAAACACCTATAACACTCCAAGCTATGGTCATTGTGCAGGGTATGAGCAAACCACTGGAAAGACTGTGATTGTGACCCTGCTGTGATTCATATAGACAAAACACCTTTTATACTCCTTTATCATTTACTGGAGAAGCGTGGCTCAATGGTTAGAGCGGCAGACCCTGATGCAGAGGTCTGGCCCGGCACCAGGGTTCAATTCCCGCCTCGGCGGTTCTTGGACTCAATTTCCTCGGACCTGATAATTCTTGCCTCGGTGCCTAGTCTAATCATGGGTCCCACTCTGTGACGCTGGGCAATAGCTTGCTTAATCTCCACAACGGCCCCAGCAGCGCTTGGATGCCTGGCTTCACCTTGGGGGTGCCCAGGAGTAGACATTTCACAGGAATGCCGTGATGGGTTCCACAGCGGTATGAATACAGCGCTATGAGGCCTCTGGGTAGGAGTGTGCTATATAAATACTATACATTTACATTTACTCAATTCACTACACCAAGTGCTACATTTATTATAATTTTGGATTACATGAGCAAGCTGCTTTTTAATTCACAAAGGTTGCCTCGGGGACAGTTAGCATACAGCTACAGAGGATGTATTTCAAGGGGTAGTCTTCATTTTCTTTTGAGAATTCCATTTTCCCTTGAACAAGTTTGCATGCTTAGATTTTGGGAAATATTCTGAAGCAAGTAGAAGTAATAACATTTTAAAAACATTTTCCCCTATGTAATAATCTCTTCATCTATGCTATTTCCAATTTTTAGTCTAATTGCTTCCACTTCCAACCCTGGAAACAGATTTAATCTGGCACGTGTTAGGAATGAATATCAGATTGTTCCCTGGGTTGGAATGGGCAGAAAGAAATGTTTGTGGACAGTTACAAAGTAGCACATTTGCAGGCACACAAATACTTTGCAGAACAACAAGGCCCTCTGAAATTCACTAACCCCACACACAGAAGTATTTACTCACATTCACTAGTCATCTTTTTGCAAGTGTAAATGTATACCGGTGCACATTAGCACCTGTGCTTTTTTATGATGGTCGATTGGCTGGATGGTGCATGTCCTAGGGACCAGGCCTGTATAGAGCCCTCATTGTGATGGATGAGTGCACACATTTCCAAGATACAATACAATATAGATTCTTTTAGTTACTTAAGATCATACACATTACTAATACACAGCATAATGTCATAGGAGTTTTCTGTTAAAGGAATATGTGATAACACTAATTCACATTAATGTCGTACTTTTAATGATGGCTAAATTAACATGAACTTGTTCAATTCAACATGATGCGACTGTGTGATAGAAGAAGCCCACTTGTCTAAACTGCACAAAAATGTGTCCTCATTGTGTTGGATAAAAACACACAGTTGTTATACACATCTTGATACAGTCCTCATTGTGATGGATAAAAACGCTTTACTAATACCCAACATAATGTTAAAGAAGCTTACTGTTAATGGAGCTTACTGTTAAAGGAATGTGCAATAAAACTAAATCACAATAATGTTGTACTTCTAATTAAGCTACATTAACATGAACTTGTTCAATATCACATGGTGTGTCTCTGTGATAGCAGAAGCACACATGTCTAAAATGAACCAAAGTGTGGTCCTCATTGTGTTGGATAAAAACACACAATTATGACACACATCTTGATACAGTCTTCATTGTGATAGATAAAAACACCAACCTCTGTAATAGGCACCACAATATTACTTGTGGCAGATAAAGGTACACAAACCTGTCTCACACAATTTAACATGGTCCTCAGTGTGACCTATAAGTGCACATAGGAGCATAAGCCACCTTTATAGAGGAGCAATTGTAAAGCATAAAAGAGCACCTTCTTGTGATACACAAAATATGAAATGGTTTTCAGTGTCCAGAAGAAAGGTTCATATGCTTGATACACATGTAAAGTTGTGGCAGTGTCTACTACATGTTAGAAACACAAAAGAAAACTGTAACATGTGCTTTGCTATGCTCCTTTTTGCAATGTATAAAACCTCACAATTTACACACATGGTCATCTGAATTTCATACCACAATGTAGTCCTCATTTTGATGGATAAAAACACGCAAGAGTTTTTTTTCATCAGAGTGTGGTGTAATATAACAGAGAGTTAAATCATGCACTGTGATGTCGTTATGAGTTTGATGGACCAAAAATCTTAAACAAATCATATTTAGTGACACCAGATAGGACGGACCAATCTCACATGAATACAGTTGTAATGAGGAATTGATCTATGTCTATTAAGAATGCTACGGTAGCCTTGTTATTGTATGCCAGCACATCACAAAGTCTCTGCGATTAATTACAAATGAAGAAATAAACCAACATGCAGCTGTAGTGCACTGCATGATATTGCCCTCCTGGTGATATTTAAAACATGCACATCCATGTAAAACTATGTGAAATTACCTTCTATGATAAATAGACAATCTCTCATGTAGTAACAGATAGCATGATGTGCTCCTTAATGTGATGTATCAAAACAAGCGATCTTGAAACATGTCATGGCATCTAGTGCTCATTGCACTTGATAAACCCAATCTAATTTGTTACATACAATGAGATATATTCCTATTTGTTATGGAAAGAAGTTAATTCTTGGTAACAGTACTTTAGGTACTAGCACACTTTTGCAACAGACCTAGTGGGGTGGTCATCACAGTGATAGGAAAAAGCTCAGTTGTGTAACACACAACATCATGTGGTCCTCATTATGATGGATAAAATCAAACTGCTGGGATGCACACCATGACTTGATCCAAAGTATGATAATAGTAGCTCACATATATAACATACCAACACACCTGTAAAAATCAAAGCTATGGTCATTTTACAGAGCAGGAGAAAACCACTGGCAAGATTGTGATTGTGACCCTGCTGGTTCTTTTTTTTTTTAAGGTTTCAAAGAAAGTTTTATTCGGCTGACGCGTTTCAACCAAACTGGTCTTTCTCAAAGCCAATACATACTTGGTGATTATACCATATCACCTATAAACACCAAGCTCACATATGAGTAAACATAGTGAAAAGACTTTGTTGGACCTTGTACGATGCCTAGAACCTTTGGAAGAAAGCCTGGCATTAATAGGTCTAGGCAGCGTAAATAAATTAACACAAGTGCATGATTTACCTTAGCCTTTCACATGATCACAAAATATATAGGGTCATCAAAAATATGTATAAATATTTATCTTAATAACAGATAAACATTTAAGTTCTACTAAGTTTCTAAACTTGCATAATTAATGAAAAGCACATACTCGACACAGGTACATTGAGAAACGCCACCCGAAAATAACAAATCCAATGCCTGTCATCCCGGCACACCATGCGCAGCCGCCACGCCGCCCCGCAACCATGACCCTGCTGTGATTCATGATGCTTTTTCAATAAAGGATTTAATAGCGCACAATGTTGCAATATGAAATGTGATATAATCATTTTAATGGACTAAACTATCAAAAACAACTCCTGCTTATCAGCACCTAAGAGGAACAATCTCTGTCAGGAGTGCACTCAGAATTGGATACAGTTCTGCCTCTATCAAGCATCTTAAGGCAGCCTTATGAAATTTTTGTGCAGTGTAATGCCGGCGGTGGGGATTGCGAGTCTTTCAATGAAGGGCTCAGCTCCTTCAATTATGTATAAGTTCCCGATCGAGTTCCTCCTCTGCTGCATCATCTCTCCCAGGTATGCCAACAATGCGGAAGTCATTGAAATACTTGTGTTCCCCGCCACTGGCATTACACTGCACAAAAATGTCAATGCATCACGGTTTCTGCCAGAAATCATTTGCTTCACATATTATTATTATTATTATTAATGATATTTCTAAAGCGTGAACAAAGGCCCATGGGCGTCTCGGCGCTAAGATATCTGTAATATTTAACCTGAGAGGGGGGAGCTGAGTCTAGTGATTAAAGAGCCAGGTCTTAAGTTGCTTATGAAAGGACCAGAGGGAAGGACTGGCTTTAATCAAATGGGGCAGCGTGTTCCACAATTTTGGAGCTGACACCAGGAATCTTCTGTCACCCCAGAAACAGTTTTGGTCCGAGGAACCACAAGATCAATTAGACTTGAAGAACGTAGTGTTCTGGACGGACAATAGGGAATCAGATTTTGGACAAGATATGCTGGTCCCATATTATGCAAGGCCTTGTACACAATACAGAGAGTTTTGAATTTTATTCTGTTTCTGATGGGTAACCAGTGTAACTCTCTGATTGTGTCCGAGGCGGATTGATATTTGGGAATTTTTCCCAGTAGCCTGGCAGCTGAGTTTTGTATAATTTGCATTTTGTTTAAAACTCCTTCTTGTGCATTGAGGAATAAAGCGTTGCAGTAATCCAAGGTGGACAATACAAGGGAAGTAACCAGGGTTTTACCGTCTGTATCAGGAAGAAAGGGGAGGATTTTTTTGATGAGTCTTAGTTTGTGGAAGGCTGAGGAGGTGATCTGGTTAGCGTGTGGATGGAAAGTGAGGCGGTTATCAAAAATGACTCCCAGGTTTCTCACCTTACTGACAGGCTCGGGAGGCGAGCCTAATGAGGATGGCCACCAATTGGATGACCATTCCGGAGTCAGCGGTCCGAAGATGACTACTTCTGTCTTGTCGGAATTAAATTTTAGGCAATTGGAAGCCATCCAGCTCCCAATTGCTACCATGCCTGATTTAAGATCTTCCGCTATTTTATGGCCGTTGTTCTTAATGGCAAGGACCAACTGTGTGTCATCTGCATAGGTAGTAAGGCTCATCCCATGTGCACGAATAACATTGGCTAAGTCCGACACATAGATGTTGAAAAGTGTCGGACTTAGGGATGAGCCTTGAGGTACTCCACATGGCAGGGACAAGGTGGAAGAGTGAAAGGGTCCCATTGTGACCACCTGGGTTCTATTGGCCAGAAAAGAGGCCAGAAGTTTACTGGCATTTTCCTGGACACCCATGTTTTCGACACGGTCGATCAACGTAGCATGATTGACCGTGTCGAAGGCTGCCGATAAATCAAGCAGTATCAAGACTGCTGTACCCCCAGCATCGCGGATGGATCTAATATCATCCACCGCTTTGATCAGAGCCGTCTCCGTCCCATGGAATTGGCGGAAGCCAAACTGGGATTCATCAAGTAAATTATGTTGCTCTAAGAACGCGGAGAGTTGTTGATTCAGAGCTTTTTCAGCTTTTTTAGCCATGTCGAGATGTGGCTTCTTTAAGAGTGGTTTAATTAGTTTTTTTTTTAGAATATCAGGGTAAGTGCCTGTACTAAACACTGCGTTGAAGATAGAGGTGATGGCAGAAAGAACCGTTTCAATAACAGGTAGCAGTACTTTAAATGGACAGGGGTCAAGAGCAGAACCTGATCTAATGGTGGATATAATATCAGCAATCTGGGAACTAAAAATTTCTGCGAACTGAGAGTGGATGGGTCCAGTATGGGCGGCGGTCGACAAGTTGGGAGGGAGTTTGGTGTTATTAGCAAAGGCAGAATAGATGTCGTTGACTTTACTAAAGAAGAAGCTGGCTATGGCGTCACAGAGGGGTTGTGAGGGAGGTGGAGTCAGGTTTGTGGAGTATCCTGCTAGCTGCTTAGTAGTTTCGTACAGAGCTTTATTGGAGTTTTTGGCCATTTCGATTCTAACGCTAAAGAATTTTTTCTTGGCCTCATTAATCATAGTTTTATATTTGGCTACCGTTTCTTTATACTTAATTTTGGCTTCTACAGAGTAGTCTTTCCTCCAGTGCCTCTCCTTATTCCTACACTGTTGTTTTTGTTCTCTTAAGGCCTCCGAATACCAGGGGGCCGACGGGGTAGATCTATTGCGAGACCGTTGTTTAACCGGGGCCAGGGAGGATACCGCCGAGCCCACCCACTCATAGAATTGGGAGGTGGTGGTGTTAGGGTCGGTTGATAGAGGGGGAGTGGATTTGGTTAAGAGAGTTTTCAGGCTGGAACTATCAATGTCATTCCACGCCTGGAAGGACTGTTGAGAGTTGGATGGTAGTGTGGAGGCTCCAATGTCTTGAATGGTTAGTGACGCCATGATGGCATGGTGGTCTGAGCAAGTAACTGGAAGGATTTGAGAGACTTGTAAATCCTGTGAGTTGGTAAAAATGCCATCCAATATATGGCCCCCGTCATGTGTGGATGATTTGACCAACAATGGGAGACCAAAGGTGGTCATATCTCCTAGAAGCGCAGCAGTATCTTTGTCCTCTGTTTTGTCAAAATGAAAGTTAAAATCACTGAGGACAGTGAGGGAACTATCAAGGGCTGAAGATTCCAGAATGGACCTGAGGTTGGAAATGAATCCGGTCCTTGATCCTGGTGGACGATACAAAAGGATCCCATTAAAGTTATGGGAGGGAGTCAGTTTGATAGAAAATTGCAGAGCTTCACAGGATGGTAGTGAGATCATGTTGGTTCTGGCGATAAAAGTGTCGCGTAAAATGACGGCAATCCCACCACCTTTCTTGCGTTGTCTGTCCAGTCTATGGATGGAAAAGCCTTTTGGAGCTGCAATCACTATATCTGGATCGGACGAACTATCCATCCAAGTTTCTGTCATAAATAGTAAGTCTAAACTATTGTCCTCCATCAGGTCGGCTACGTCCTGTCGGTGTTTCCCGAGCGAGCGGACATTAATAAGGGCAAGTGAAAAAGATTTGGGTGATTTATACTTGGTGGTGGGGGGAGGATTTAGATAAAGGGGTATCTGTGATTTACAACAGGGACAGAGTACATAGGATGTACATCGTACATGAGGAGAGGACCCATGTGGGGCCCCCATGAGAACCATTCACAAAGCTACAGCTTGAAAGCCATTAACAAGTCCCCCCTGTCATCATCTAATTATTTTGAAGCATGAATATCATATTGAAGCACCAGCAACCGCCGCAGTCATTTCTGGACACAACAAGAGAAAAAGGACCACACCCCTTGAGTTCATAAGGCATCATCACCCGTGAGAATTCCCTCACCTCAAATGTGAATGACCAAGTCCTGGTCCTGAGGAGAACCCTGAAATCAAATAGGGTTCTGAAATGTGTCGACCCCACCCAGCCAGCAACAATCACCACCAATCAACCGACCCATACCGAGTACAAACAGGACATTTAGGCCTGGTGTAACTGTTTAACTGCTTCGCTGGTTATGGCAGGTGTATGTAGTGAAACACATAACTGAATTGTACCGCCATTGTTCTTTATGTTAAAATAAGGACTGGTCTATTGTTTTGTCATGTTTGGTCATTTCCTAAGTATTTGTTATATGTCCAAAGTACTGTCACCATTGTGTTGTTGATATATGTTGGTACTAATTGTTCTTCTTTAAGACATGAAAGAAATATCCATCTTGTTTGTTCCACAAATAAATGAACAAACAACAAGTGTAAGGAAAACAATATAACTACTTGAGAATCTAAGGTGGTTATTTATGAATGTATTTATTCAAAAACGTACGTCCAGACCTTTTTCTTGTTTCCAACTTTCTAAAAAGTGGCATTTTTAAAATTGAGGATTGAAATATGAATTTACCATTCAAGATGGTTTTAAATTACTCTGATACCATTCATGACTTTCCTACCTGCTCCCAATAAAAAAATTAACACTTATTAAATGTAATAAGGTACCCAATGGTATGCTATGAAAGAGGCAGGCCTTGCAATAGTGACTACCAGGACAGGTCAGATTAAAAACTACATGTCCAACTTTTTTAAGTAAACTGCACCTTGCCCTATGTGCTTTTGAGGGCCTACCCTATAGGTGACTTATATGTACTCAACAGAATGGTTTACGCTTGGTAAAAGGTTTAGTTTGACAGGTGGAAATGGCAGTTTAAAATTGCACCCACAAGCTGCACTGGCAGATCAGGGACAGGTTAAAAAAAGTCTTCTTAAGTGGGTGGCTCAAAAAGTGCTGTAGGGACACTAATAGCATTTAATTTACAGGCCGTGGGTGTACATGCAATATTACTTTACTAGGTACTTGCAAATAAATTAAATGTGACAATGGGGTCTGTAGCCCAATTTTATCATGTTTTAGGGAATGTGAACAAGCAGTTTAGCACTGGTTAGCAGTCCTAAGGCCAACAAAAGCAAATTCAGAAATATAGTGGGGGTGAAGGCAATCAGCTTTGGGGACGACCACCCTAAGGCTGACTGGTCTAACAAGCATTGACTTGTAACACACTCCATAATATTTTTCTCCTGGTGATGTTTAAAGCATGCACAACCCTGCAATACACAGTATGAAAATGTCCTCTGTGATGAATAGGCACCCGCTCATATTACTAACAAACACCATGATGTGGCCCTCAATGTGATGTATCAAAGAACAAAATCTTGTAGCATGCTATATTATCTGTTTCTCAGTGTGAATGGTAAAACCACATGCAATTGTAATATACTAGGTGATATAGTCCTTATTGAATAGAAAAGAAATTCATGCTTGATAACAGTACCTTTGATAACAGCACAAATTTGCATCAGACCTAATGGTGAGGTAATTGCTATGAGAATAGGGTCAGATGTTTAACACACAATATCATATGGTCCTCGTTGTGATGGATAACAGATCACACTTTTTTGACACACACTAAGATATGATCCATATGATGGCAATAGAAGCACAGACATATCAGGCACCTAAACATGTGTAAAACTCATAGCTACAGAAAGACAAAAACCTATGTATCCCCATTTTAAAGATCAAAATAGGTTCAGCTCTACTCTTGCCTTCCAGGTCTTATCTGAGCGACCTCAAGTTCTTATGTTGAAGTTGACGTTTAACCAGCTTTTCACAATTTATGGACAGAATTTACTTACAAATTGTCAGATGCCATAATTAGAGTTGGATGAATGGGATACACCTTCACAAACGAGATGGAGATCCCGTCTGCAGTTTTACAAGGGCTACAATGCCTAATCAGGGCCCTACATTTTTTACCACTTTAAGAATATAGCACATGTGGCTGGAAACTGAAAAACAGCTCTTCACTTCGCAAATGTTCAAAATACCAACTGAATTGAGGATGCAGAACACACAAATTCAAAGGGAAACACTGTGAAAAGATGGATATTTTAGCAGTTAGGAACTATTTTTTAAAGGTATTGTCTAAATAATACACTATTTGAAATCCAGTATGGTCAGTTAAATATACGCTGGATGAAATAGGAAAGCAGTGTTTGCTAAATGCATATGTATTCTGTAATAAATTGTCAGTCACATACGAAAGGGATCCAAATAAAGGCTGTTTTTTTGACAAATATATACTGTACCAAATAGGAAGACACTATATGTAAAATATAATCTGGTCCTCATAAACAGCCTTGTATAAAAACACACACCGGTCCTCGTAAAGCTGTTTGCTGTCTTTATGTAGTGTGTAAAAATGGTCTTCATAACTCTTGGATACGGGACATATGCGGTCCTCATAAGGGGGTTATGTCAGAAAGTCTCAAAACTATTCCCATAATCGTTTTTTGAAAATCTGATATAACTTTCATACTGTCATTATAGTATAAACATAAAATGTATGATCATTTTGATTCTCTGATGATCAGAAAGGGTGGCCCTCATAATGTAGGTTTTTTTCACTGGTCTTCATAAAGTGATATAAACATGTATGTGTGTGTGTGTGTATATATATATATATATATATATATATATATATATATATATATATATATATATATATCCCAAAGCACTCTTCACAGCCTTACCTTCACTGGTAGTCGGACGGAAAAAACACGGACCACAGGATTCTTTTTGAATACCGCCTGGTTTATTCAAAGATTTCACAAACAATCGGCAGCCATAACGCGTCTCATCCCTCCAATGGGGACTTGATCACATGACACGCATCCACCATTGGCCTTCCGTTTTAATATATAGATAGATAGATAGATAGATAGATAGATAGATAGATAGATAGATAGATAGATAGATAGATAGATAGATAGATAGATAGATAGATAGATAGATAGATAGATAGATAGATAGATAGATAGATATGTGTTGCTCAGGATAATGTAATACAGAAATGATCATGCTGTCTCAAGATGGAAAATAAGCAATTTTGGGATGTTACGATTAAATAATTGACCAACACAGTTAAAATGAAAGGAGATAAAGTATACGTAAACCAACAGATGTGCAACTGCAAAACTAGAAATTAACTGAATGACATATTTATTTGGAAATGTTGACATGTGCATACCAGTCCAATTTTGATTCCCATGATGACAAGCAATTTAAACAGTCAATACAGCGGCGCTGCTTTTAGGTACATATATATAACAACAAGAAACCTCTGAGTCCAGGGATAAAATGAGCCCGCCAGCCGGTAAGTAGCATACATGACTTCTTTATTTAGCAGAAAGTTCTTTACATTCTTTACATAACGCGTTTCAACCCTCCTGGGTCTTAATCATATGTATCATGTCCATCTTCAGTGTTTAAATCCATGACCTTAAACACTGAAGATGGACTACAGGTGACTCTTCATAGCATTTTTAGTTTATTTACCCTATAGTAGTCTGTAATTTCTGGAATATTTAGCTCCTGTCTTCTTCCTCTTCTGAAGTCGATCACTGGCATGTTGGTTCACTCTGATCACTCTCTTGGGGTCACTTTATCAATATTTACAAAGTATTGATTGCACTTTCATTGTGTTACACCTTGAGAAAGCCCTGGTTCGATCTGCCACAAAGGGCAAAACACATGTCGGCTGTTTTCTGTCACTGTCAACATAAGCTGGCTGCCTCACTTCAATAAAATAGAAAATTGATGAGTCAAATAACGAGTACCATGGATTAAATAAGTGTTAAAATATTGAAAATGGAGTATGAGATGTTTATCAGCGTAATATTTGAAAAAGAAGATTCATCCTGTTTCAATATTTGCTCACAACAAAGGAACATCAGCTCAATAATACTTAACCCTATTTGATTTTGTGAAGCTACTACATGGTTCCTTCACCGTTCAATATATTAGGAAACAAATATCTAGAACTAGGATCCCTGGACCTGTTGTTTTTGTTGTACTTCCTCCAAGTAAACCTCTGCACAGTATTCTACTTTTAAAGCTCCCGGCATGCATGAAGGACAGTCCCCCCGTAAATCCTGGCTGACAGATAGTGTTTTCAAAATCAATATGCCTTTGGGCAGGTCCCCCGTTCTGTTTGAAAGAGGCCTCACATCAAATAATTGTTCTTGTGTCCACTCTGCAGCCGACGGGCGTCCTTTACCATGTAAATCGAAATAAGCTTGACACTGAAAAGGACACCCTTCCTGGCAGATTGAGGCTCGGGAGCGGAGCATCACCGCTAACATATTCCAACAAGAAAAAATATATATACCCATCCGGGTTCATAGGAAAACAGGATTGCCCCTTTATTTGCTACATGCATATAAATTGATAGTTATATAAACTGTGCCATTTGAATATTAACCACTCAAGCACTATGACATTTCAGCAGTTTTTTGACATTTGAGCCAGTTCACGATTAAGCCATCATCCCTTTTTTTCTGCAAAAGATATTTCATCAATATTCCATCCTTTTTATTCCACGTGTTAGGGATTACAAAGGCCCTGGGAACTACACAATATGAGGCATTTATTTCGTTATGCAAAAATGGCCTTGCAAGTTAGTATTTTGGTTCTAAAAATGTCATTAAGAACATGTTGGCTGCGCTAAAACAGTTTTTGCAAAAATGGTGGTCAGTGTTTTTGCAGTTAATATCTACTTGCAAACAGTGGGGAATAGATGTGTAAAATTCCAGGGCATGGCCAAGGCGGCCAAAATAACGGGCATTCCTTGCTAAGCTCTTAGCCCCAGGAGCCCACCCAGCTCACTTATCCTGTTGCAAGTCGGCATTGGGAGATCTCTGCATATACCTCAAGCGAGGAGGCACCGGCGGGCCCTCCAGCGGCTGAGTTTCACACACTGGCTGCCCAAAGTAACACAGTTTCGGCCCGCTGATGTGGTGCGGTCCAGAACATGAGAACTGCATGGCAGCAGTGGTGGGTGCAGGTTTGAGGGTGAGAAGAGGCCTCCGCAGAAAGCCCAAACCAGCAGGTGCCCAGTGAAGAGCCCCAAAAATGAGAAAAAATGGTCAGGCTCCCACAGGGAGGTGAGCAGCAAGCGAGCCCACTGATGGACAAGTGTTCAAAAGAATCTGTTGGAGCTGAGGGTGAGTTTGCCTGAGCAGCTTTAAGAAGAGAGGGCCTGAGTAGACGCTTTAGGACAAGGGCACCACACCAACATCAAAAAAAAGAGGTAGGGGAGTGAGGTGACCCCCCCGTCAGACACTGAATTCGGGCTACCTTCTTAGCGGACCTACTTGGGGACAGAATGATCAGCAGCAGTGTGTGGCTGACTGCTTGTTCTACACGAGCGACTATATCGCTAGGCAAGCGGGTTGGTGTGCCCCCCCTCCAACCGCCAGGGATGGTGCCGGGGAGACTAGGCACCAACCAACCCTTCCAACAGGCCAAAGCACCTGGCGACGAAACACAGGAGTTTCCAGAACAGAGCCTGAATGCATGTACTGTCCATGAGGATGCCCCTTGGACAAACCAGTTGGGAGAGGTATTACCTCCATCTGCCAGACTCCATAAACTGCGGAGAAACTCTACCTATCAGAACTATCAGAGACTCCTGAGGCTCCAAGACAGAGCTGTCCTAGGTCCTGGGGCACACAACTTCCACAAAGCTTGTACAGGGCACCAGAGCTAGGACACAAAACGGGGGGGGGGGGGGGTGGGGGGGGGGGAACGGCCTCTCTCTATCCCAGGCACAGGGACCATTGACTACCCTATGCCCCAATCGGCATCCAGACGGTCAGTGAAGGGGGATCGTCCCAGCAAAAGCTTCTGCCCCCAGAAAATCAGACTCCGCTGGATGCCATCTAAGCATCGAAGTCAGTGTTGGAAAGTAGGATTGGAGAGATGGATGTGGGCCTCATCTGCCAGGACCTTCATGTGGTTGTGGACAGGATGACAGGGTTACAGGACTGGATCTCCGACTTGGAGGATTACATTGTTATGCTGAAGGTCGAGTTGGGACACTTGACTATGGCATCACAGACTTTGGAACATTGCACGGCTATTCAAGCATGAAGATGATCCAGCAGCAATTTCTCAATGCAAAACCTAATTTACCTCTATTTTACCGCTGTATAGGTGAATGGACCTTTGCCACCGTGCACCACCTTCAGGAGACTTTACATAAACTTGACAAATTAAAATACAATTAATATTTAAGCCAATAAAGAGAGTTGTGAGTATTTTAAAGGGTTTTATTTTGCAGTTAAAAGTTAAGGTTCTCTGACCCTTTATTCATTAGTCAAATATCAATCAGGTTACAGAATTGAAAATAGGAAAAATAGAATTAATACTGAACATATTACAGACTGGATACAAGGCATTCCATATAGGAATGGAATGAGGCATCATATGCCAGTCAGAATTCTTTGAAGAGTTCAGGAAAATATAAATTAAGAGTGAGTTATGCAAGGCTAATCAATAATTAATATTAGGCAAAAATCTCCCATAAAGAGAAATAAATGCATAAGACAAATACATCTTCTCATAACTAGTTAGTTAGTCAAAGCATAAACTTAGAGTTTTAGTATCTACATCTAAACCTGTTCCATCAGCTGCACTCTCTGCCCTGGTCTGTTCATTTGAGAGAGGCTGCCCTCACTTCACAAGACCACAGAGGAATGTGATCTGCCGTGCCAATAATATGCCATGCAAGGCTAACCTATGCCTCTCTCCCCCCTCCTCCCTCTATCTCTCCTCAGACGCAACCACCTTGCAGGCTGCACCCGCGACGTTCACGTACCTAAGCCATATGATGTCTGAAGAATTAGAGTATAGCAAATGACCCCATAGGGGCGTGTCAGCCTTAGAGCCTTAGTCTCAGAGGGAGGAGAGGAGAAGAAGCATATGAGATATCAGCTTCTTCTCCGCTCATCTGCTTCTTCTCCTCTCCTCCCTTGGAGACTAAGGCCCCCTATGGTGTCATTTGTTATACTCTAATTCTTGGCTGACTATACTAATAATGTTACAGTTTCAGTAGAAACTCGCACTGTGATTGGTTAGCATAGATGACATGAGGGTTTCACCATCCTGTTATTGCAAATCCAACCCATACCAGTTCTGACAATAGGCGCTTAATGCTAAGAACAATATACATACCATGTATCAGTAATAATATTTCTTGCAACAAAATGTATCACTCAATTTCTTGACTCTCTTTCACATAGCACACAGGGAGGACACTTTCCTACAAATACTGGTACATTGGCATGATGACAAGAGTGTACAGTTCACTGTGGCCTTGACCCATGTGTCTTCACTTGAGGCACTTGGCAGTTCATGCATCTGCGCATGCTTCTCTCATTCAGCACAATTCTCAGCCATGCTGGATTCTTAGTCAGCCATTTTATGGTGGGCCCAAAAACAAAACAAACACAAAAGAGTATTTATTTATTTATTTATTTTTTTAATTTTTGAAAACCTTTATTGTGCATAGCAAGCGTACAATTACGGGCCTACAACCATACAGGCCGGCCTCGAAAGGAATCAATGGCACAAAAAGTACGGATATTGCAACTCAGCAGTCCCAATGAATGTACAAACGATAATTGTCTGAAACGTGGCCAAACTGAAGTGGGACCACCAGGCACAGGATGCATAAGGTTAATTTTTAAAGTTTTGAAGAGAATTTAGGATCAGGTGCATTCAATCCACTAAAAGAAATGGCAGGCAACGAGCCAGCGAGACATGAGCAAGACGAGAAGTAAAATTAACAGCACCAAAGGATAGTGACCCTAAGGATACTAGCACGAGAAAACAGTACATGCTGGCCATCGCCCGCCCCACGGACTCAGAACACCCAAATCCACAAAGATGACAGCAGCGACAGCGGAGAGAATAGGTAACACTACCCCGAAGCACCTGAGAACCCAAAGGAAGAAAGAAAGAAAAAGAAAAGGAAGAGGTAAGGAAGAGAAAACACAAGAAAAAGGCCCATAGAAACCGAAACTAAAACAAAACCCCTACCCCCCACCCCCCACCCTGCACGTAAGCGGAGGCTACGGCCTACCCCCCCCCCCAAGCTGCGTGCCTGTCGCCCACAAACCGAACCCGAAATTTAGAGTAGAGAGAGAAAAGAGAGGTGAAAGAAAAACGTAATTCACAGAAGAACGGAGGAGGGCCATCGAATATATTCAAAGCACTATACAGTTTCATTCCGGCCGCCCGATCCCAGACCCCGCGACCAATACAATACCCATAGTTGATATCCCCGGCAGTCTTTCAGTGACCCAGCAGTACAAGTAAAACAGTCCCGAC
Source organism: Lissotriton vulgaris (assembly GCF_964263255.1). Taxonomy (NCBI): domain Eukaryota; kingdom Metazoa; phylum Chordata; class Amphibia; order Caudata; family Salamandridae; genus Lissotriton; species Lissotriton vulgaris. Next base: position 1,977,399,842 of record NC_141689.1, on the reverse strand, counting down.
ATGACGGGGGGGCACACTCAACCATGGCCCCTGCGATATGGGGCAACGACGTAGTCCGGCCTCACGGTAGACATCTTGCAGGAGGAAAGCGATCCAAGCATCATGATCCAAGCGGGGGGACGATCAATGTAGTCCATCCGATAGTCCGCCGTGTAGGAGTCCGCAGCAGAGTCCAGGATAACGCACAACAAAGTTTCTCCGAGATTGGAAAAACCAGTCAGTAGGAGTGGATTCAGGATTAGGAATCGAGACACGCCAGGGTCCTTAGAAGGAGAAACTAGACATGACTTCCAGCTGCAATGCTCTTGCCACACTACATGTCCCGTAACTGCAGTCTGTCCCCAGAATAGTTCAGCCGACATCTTGACTGCGCTTGGGTCCCGCACCCGTTGTGTGCCCGTGATGGCCGGAGAGGAAGAACAACAGAAGGCAGCATCAGTAGGAGACACTGTGTCCTGCTCCCGGGAGCGTCCATGTTCAAGCTGCGGTGCCACAGAGGAAATCAAAGCCAGCCGGTCTCCCAATACACGAACGGCAGAATGGAGAGCTGCTCTCACAGTTTCCAGGGCGCACATCACATCACTGAGCGACACAGATGCGCCGGAATGAGAGGGTTGGGCAGACCTCGGCAAGCAGGGCGAACAAAGGCAGCACTGTCCGTCTAGCCATCCACCATTGCCATCCATGGCCAGCAGAGCACCGTCGATATCCGGGCAACAGCACAAACAGCCTTGAGGCACAGGAAGGGCACACGACATGGAAGCAGAGTAATAATGCGGTATGGCAGGACGGCTGTATCTTCGGTAGTAGCCCAGGGTCCGCTGCTACAAAAAGGGAGATCAGCTTGTAAGATGGCGCCCAGCCCGGCGCGTAGGGAGACAAAGTATCCGCCAATGTTGCATCCGGGTGAAAAACACGATACAAAGTGTTTTCAGTACCAGCGATGTGTGCGACCCTGAGGAGCAAGAAAGCACACCGCGGGGAGCAGGACGAGGCTGAAACCGCCGTAGATGGTCCACCGGCCACAGCGGCTGTTGTAATGGGCGAAGCCGACCCCAGGCAGAGAACAAAGACCCAGCCGTAGCCGCGCAGCGCGAGGCAGGGGAGAAGTTGGTTCAGTGGGTGTGCCGCCGGGATCCAGACAGAAAGCACACCAATAGATCCGGGGTTTCTTCCCGTTTCCGCCGATGTCGCGTAGTGGCAGGATAGGTCGCAGGATGAGGCGGAAAACGGGAGAAAAGCAAGAGGGTCGGCGGAGCCGAGAGATCAGGCGGCCATCATGGTCGCTGGTTAGGCTCCTCCCCCCACAAAAGAGTATTTAATTTATTAATTAAAACCCATTATGTTTACCTCCCCCCATACTAGTACCATGTATTAGTTATTACCTAGCAAATGCTTTTAGTTTAAAGCAGCGTTTCTATTATTTGTGGACATCATGCAAAAATGTGTAATGTACAACATAGCATAAACATGCACCAGTGCAAATTTCAAAGCGCAAACAATTAATACATACTCATAGCAACATGCTCTAATGTTTTAACCCCTTCCATGCTGGGCCGTTTCCGCCGCTGTGCGGTAAACAAACGAACAGGGCGGGGCCGTGACGAACCCCAGCCGTCATCAGCATACGAGCACCGTGGAGCGTGACGGCTGGGGTTCGTCATCAGCATGGAAGGGGTTAAATAGCTTTTTATGCAAAATGTGTTTGCCCCACATGTGGTGTTGGTGCATGGCTGATTAATTAATACACATTATCAGAAGATGTGTTATGAACTGAATATGCATTGTCTAAATATGCAACAAAGCCAAAGTCTCTTGAGGCAGGAATGGGGAGTGTAGGTTACAATGAAAAGGAGCTAGGAGGAGAGAACACATTCCATGATTATGTTTAAATCTAAAAAGGAAACTGCAATCACGAGTTGCTCTACACTGCAAAAACACATGTTAATTCAGCACAAGGTTTCAGACTGAAAGCATTTTGACCAGACCTCATTTCTTGTCCATCACTTTTAATGCACCAAAAGTGCCCCTTTTAAAAAGCATTTTACTAGGCCTCATTTCATATTTCATGTGCCATGTGTTTTCACTTGCGCCAAAATCTGCATGCCATTTTAAATGCAGTCTGTCTGAAACACATAACAGAGCGATGCTCTATCAAAGAAGCATCCTTTGCTTCATTCATTGGATTCCCTGAGGGGTCAGAGGTGTCTGTGTTGGAGGCGTTCATGTAGCGGTGGCTCTTCTCCTGCGGTCCAACCATCACCCTGCTTTGTGGTCAAACGAACGCAGTGGTCGTTGGTAGCCAAGCCCCGTTGGGTGCTCCTCCACTCCTAAGATTGCACAAATCTTCAATTGTAGGGCTAGAGACACAATCCTAAGAGTGACGACAGGGAGAGAAGATCTGAACTACCATTTCTCCAAAATCCGGATTTTTCTGTTCTACATATGCCAAGTGCAACAACAGCAAAAATTAATTGAATCGGTTAAGCAGAAATTGAGACCAATGAAAGCATCTTACACGCTCCTGTTCCTGGCCAAACTTAGGGTGGTGCATGCCTCCAAGACTCTCCTTTTATAAACCGGTCTTGTCATGGAACATCGGCATATGGGATGCTACTTCCCTCCCTGGTGGGTGACCAGCAAAAGGCGCTGAAACTCTACGAGAAACTCGCAACCTGGGAATGGGTTGCTGAATCACAGCAACCCGAGAATTAATGACCTGCGCCATGAACCTGGAGGTCTTGCCCCGTGGGGGGCTTGGAAGGCAGAAGGAAAACTTGGGGATGTTGATCCAGCTTGTTTGCAGGAGCCATGAGGATCTCAAGCAGATGGGGACCAGCAACAAAATGGTTCCACATAATGCAGCCAGTAACATTTATTAGCCAGCAACAAGTATTCCTGACTTTTCATAAGGGAATCCATAAAGGACCAGGTTCTTCCCTTTCTGCTGATTGTTAATTTTATTGGGGCAGCAAATGCTCCTGTGGTGGACGTACGGGCAGGGGATTTGGAAGGTGTGGGGCCCTGTTGGTCCATAGCAACATTTGCTTTGTTCCACAAGTCGGATTACAGGTAATGGCTTGTCACTGGCTATCTATGTACAGATCAGACAGGCTGCATTTTCAGCTGGTGCTCCCAAGGCACAATGACAAACCTCAATCCTTACAATTCTATCTCTTGACACCCCCCAAGACGAGGTGGAATGTCAATGGATTACTGGATAAAAAAAAGAGGGGGTGTCATGGGATTTGCACAACAACATAAGGCAGAGCTTCTGCTCCTCCAGGAGACACAGCTGCTGTTAGTTCCTCGCTCGATAAACTTCTGACAAAGTGCTTCATACAGGGCATTCCAGGCAAATCCGAAGGGTGCCGATACTTTCACACTCATGTTTCCCCATGGTGGTGTCCCAGGTAATCATAAATGATATGGGTGGATACCTGGTGCTTGAGGGGGTATGCAGTCAAAATATCGATATTTAAATATCGATATACAATAATATCGAAGTTTAAATATCGAAGGGACATAATATAGAAGGTAAGTAATATCGATAGATTTAATATCGATATTAGTAATATCGAAGTGTTAAATATTGATTCTAGTAATATCAATGTTAATAATTTCGATGTTACTAATATCGATTTTTTAATTATTTTTGTGTATATTATTATGTATTTATTATGTTTTTAATTTATTTTTATGTCATTTTGTATTTTAGTACTGTAGGGGGTTGTGGGTTTATAGGGGAATAGGGTGGGAAGTAATTTAATTATGTAAAATTAATTATTAATTAGTAGGAATTATAAATTAATTTTAATTAATTGGAAATGATTTTTAATTAATTGGCAATTAATTTTAATTAATTGATTGTTCGATAATTATGTTCTGTAGCGGGTTGTGGGTTTATAGGGGAATAGGTTGGGAAGTAATTTAATTATGTTAAATGAGTTATTAATTTGTAGGAATTATAAATTAATTTTATTTAATTGATAATTATTTTTAATTAATTGGTAGTTTATTTTTAATTAATTGATTAATTCATAATTGTGTTCTGTAGCGGGTTGTGGGTTTATAGGGGAAATGGGTAGGAAGTAATTTAAATGTAATTAAGTAAAAGTGTTTTTTTAATTGATTGTTTTGTTAATTATATCATTGAAGATTATTATTAATTAGTAGTTAAATATTATTAACCCCTTCGAGGCTAATGACGAGCTGGGCTCGTCATGGCGCTTACCTGTCGTGCGCGGATGACAAGGCCAGCTCGTCATCAGCCCCACCCTCGGGGGAAGCGCTGGCGCTCCCCCCGAGGGTCTGCGATCTTGGTTGTGCTGCTGGGGGCGGCAGCGGAAGAGCTTCCGCTGCCCCCCCGTGGGAATCCCTGATGACGTCAGCATGCACAGCTATCTATCTATGCACGGAGTGGTGCTTGGCTGGCGGTGTGTGTGGAGTGGCGCTTGGCTGGTGGTGTGTGTGGAGTGGTCATTTGCTGTCTGTGCATGGAGTGCTGCTTGGCTGGCGGTGTGTGTGGAGTGGCGCTTGGCTGGTGGTGTGCGTGGAGTGATACTTTGCTGTCTGTGCACGGAGTGGTGCTTGGCTGATGGTGTGTGTGGAGTGGCGCAAGGCTGGTGGTGTGCGAGGAGTGCTACTTTGCTGTCTGTGCACGGAGTGCTGCTTGGCTGGCGGTGTGTGTGGAGTGGCGCTTGGCTGGTGGTGTGTGTGGAGTGGTACTTGGTTGTCTGTGCACGGAGTGGTGTTTGGCTGGTGGTGTGTGTGGAGTGGTGTTTGGCTGGCGGTGTGTGTGGAGTGGTACTTGGCTGGATGGTGTGCGTGGAGCGGTGTTTGGCTGGCGGTGAGTGGCGCTTGGCTTGCGGTGTGCGTGGAGTGGTGCTTGGCTGGCGGTGTGTGTGGAGTGGTACTTGGCTGTCGGTGTGCGCTGAGTGGTGTTTGGCTGGCAGTGTGCGTGGAGGGGTACTTGGCTATCTATGCACGCAGAGGTGCTTGGCTGGCGGTATGTGTGGAGTGGCGCTTGGCTGGTGGTGTGTGTGGAGTGGTCATTTGCTGTCTGTGCATGGAGTGCTGCTTGGCTGGCGGTGTGTGTGGAGTGGCGCTTGGCTGGTGGTGTGCGTGGAGTGCTACTTTGCTGTCTGTGCACTGAGTGGTGCTTGGCTGGCGGTATGCGTGGAGTGGCGCTTGGCTGGTGGTGTGTGAGTAGTTACTTTCTGTTGGTCACTACACACATTGCTAGTTGAGTGACACTCTACGCAGTCCATCTTTTTCTGTAGTTGCTGTGTCAGATATGTGGGTGTGTGAAAGTGATGGGCCCTTGAATGGCACTGGCGGTGTAAATGTTTTGTATGTGTCACACGTACAAAAGGTATATGAATGTCCTTACTGTCCCTGTGTGATGGGGGTACTGTTAGGAGCAAAAGACTGAGTGGCACCAAAGGGGTCTGGCAGTAAAAAAAAATCAAAAAATTAACCAGTGTCTTGATGTTAAACCTCATCTAATCCCAATTGGTCTAAGCCCTATTTGGTGGCCCATCTTGCTGAATTTAAATTTGGGGGGCAAGTTTGTGTGTTGTTTTTTGAATTGTTATATTGTTTGTGAAATGTGGTAGTTATTTTTTTTTCTTCTCTATTTTTGTCTTGTTTCAGGCTTTTGCTGTTTGGATTGTTGTAGGTTGCGTGTCTGTTTGCAGCTTGTGTAGTTGCTTGTGCTTGGTAAGTGAATGTATTTTGTACTACTTTCCCTTGATGTTTGTCTTATTGAAAAAGGTTGTACTTCTACCAGTTTGTGTGGCTCTGTTTTTTTTTGTTTTCAGTATTAGTGCTTGATGTGCACTTTGTTTTCTAATCTGTCATTTCTTTTTTTCTTTCTAGTGGGATATCATTTCTTTTTGCTGTGTCTCAACAGAGTAGGTGCTGGTGAGTGTAGCTATATTTGGTTAGAGTGAAATAGTTTTGGATTGTATTTATCTGTTTGTGAAAGCCTTACCTTGTTTACTTCTTACTTTGCACAGTGTAGGTTGTTGTTCACTTGTGTGTGCAGTCTTCTTGCTTTTGAAGGATAATGGCTAGTCGCAGGATTACTGCTCAGCAGGTTCTTGGTTTGCTTTTTGAGTCTTCCTCTGACCATGGTTCTGAGTCTGACTACGATTTGGACTCCCAGGTGGGGGCAGAAGATTCAGGCAGTGAGTTTTCTCTTCGCATGGTATCATCATCGGAAGATGAATCTTCTTCTAGTGCTGATGAAGGGCCTATGTTAGAGGAGGACATTGTGATGCCGGTAGTGGGCCAAGAGGCATCTGTGCTGCTGCCTAGGGCCGCAAGGTTTCCTTTCTTTTTACGTCGGCAAGAGGTAAGTGGGCTGGAGCCTGCGCCCAAAAGGCTTCACATTGCTGTGGTGCGCAAAGAGGCATCTGGTGCTTTTCGTCTTCCTGCTGGTGTAGTGCAGCAAAAGGCATCTGTGGCTGTTAGGCTTCCCGGTGGTGTAGTGCAGCAAGTAGCATCTCAGGCTGCTGGGCTTCCCGTTGGTGTAGTGCATGATGCGCCCTCTGGGGATGCTATGTCTTCTGTTGGTGTTGTGCAGCCTGAAGTATCTGTGGCAGTTAGGCTTCCCATTGGTGTAGAGGGGCAAGAGGCATCTGGGTCTGCTTGGTTTCCCGGTGGTGTAGTGCAGCAAGAAGCATCTCAGGCTGCTGGGCTTCCCGTTGTTGTAGTGCAGGAAGAGCCCTCTGGGGATGCTATGTCTTCTGTTGATGTTGTGCAGCCAGAAGTATCTGTGGCTGTTAGGCCTCCCGTTGGTGAACAGCAGCAAGATGTTTCGGTGCTGCAGGCTGGGGAGGCTGCTCCCCCCGTTGATATGGATGGCCTCTGGGTTCCCCCTGGCATGGTGCAGCCGGCATTGCCAGAGTTCACTGGTGTTCCTGGGTGTAGAGTGGATACTGAGAATTTTCTGCCAATAAATTTTTTTGAGTTGTTTTTTGACAATGTGTTTTTGCAAGAGATTGTTGATCAAACCAATTTGTATGCCGAACAATATTTGAGGGCCAACAGTGCCAGCCTTAAGCCCCATTCTAGAGCAATCCGGTGGACTCCCACAAATGTTGAAGAGTTGAAAAAGTTTTTGGGATTAACTTTTTTGATGGGCTTGCTAAGGAAGCCATCAATTACTTCATATTGGTCCACTAGTCCCTTGATGGCAACAGCTATATTTCCAGCAATCATAAGTCGTGATCGGTATACGCTTCTTCTTCGGATGTTGCATTTTGTTGATAATAGTTTAGCGTTGTCACGCGATCACCCTGATTGTGACCGTTTGTTTAAAATTCGACCTGTCCTGGATCACTTTGTTGATCGTTTTTCTGAGATCTTTGTCCCTGGTAAAGAAATTGCAGTGGATGAGTCTTTGCTGTTGTTCAAGGGCCGCTTGGTTTTTAGGCAATACATTCCTAGTAAGAGGGCACGCTATGGAATCAAACTGTATATGCTGTGTGACAGTGAGACTGGATATGTCTACAATTTCAGGGTGAACACTGGTAAGGAGTCCAGCATTAACCCTCCTGGTTGTCCTTCTACTTTTGGAGTGACTGAGAAAATTGTGTGGGAACTAGGTAGAGGATTATTTTACAAAGGCCATCATTTATATGTAGATAACTTCTACACTGGTGTGCGGTTGTTCAAGGAGTTGGGCAAAGTGGGCACTGTTGCTTGTGGCACAATGCGCAGTAACCGTAAAGGTTTCCCAAAGGAACTTGTTTGCAAAAGGCTTGTGCGGGGACAGTCTACGGCTTTGCGATGTGGGGAGCTTCTAGCTGTGAAGTTTTCAGACAAGAGAGATGTGTACATGCTGACTACTATCCACAATGAAAGAACAGAACCTGTGCCTGTTTGGGGTCAGGGTGCTGAAGTGCGCAAACCTGTGTGCATTTTAGATTACAATAAGTTCCTGGGAGGTGTTGACAGAGTAGATCAGAGGTTGGAACCTTATGCTGTTCTTCGAAAGGCTTACGTTTGGTACAAGAAGTTGGCTATCCATCTGTTCCACTTGGCAATTTTTAATGCTTTTGTTGTGTATCAGAAGTCTTGTCCTCAGAATAAGATGCCTTTTGTTAAGTTTCAGGAGTCTATAATAGGCAGGCTTGTACTTTTGGAGCAGGCAAGTGTTCCTAGATTTGGAGTGGTGGAGGAAGTGGCTAGATTGAAAGATCGCCACTTTCCTGAATCTATTCCTTCCACTCCCGCAAGAGACTTTCCGACTAGAAGATGCAGAGTCTGTTGGCGAAGAGGCGTGCGGAAGGAGTCTCGTTTATACTGTCCTGACTGTCCTTCTAAGCCTGCATTGTGTCTGTCAGCTTGTTTTAAATTGTACCACACGCAAAAGAAGTTTTGGGAGTTTTAATGAGCTCTAAATTGAATTGCCTGGTCTGCATTCTGTAAGAAATATTTAGTTTGTTTCAAGGATTGGCATTAGTGCAAAGTGTTTAGTTTAAGAATTTGTGTTAGCTGTTTTGTAGGTATTTCCATTTGTTTAGTGTTTTTTTCAAAAAAAGAATTCTCAATGTGTTTGTGGTGTGTGCCGGCTGGTGCTTGGCTGGCGGTGTGTGTGGAGTTGCGCTTTGCTGGTGGTGTGCATGGAGTGGTACTTGGCTGTTGGTGCACGGAGTGGTGCTTGGCTGGCGGTGTGTGTGGAGTGGCTCTTGGTTGGTGGTGTTCGTGGAGTGGTACTTGGCTGTCTGTGCATGGAGTGGTGTTTGGCTGGTGGTGTGTGTGGAGTGGTGCTTGGCTGGTGGTGTGCGTGGAGTGGTGCTTGGCTGTCTGTGCATGGAGTTGGGTTTGGCTGGTGGAGTGTGTGGTTTGGTGTATGGCTGGTGGTGTGTGTGGAGTGGTACTTGGCTGGATGGTGTGCGTGGAGTGGTGCTTAGCTGTTTGCATGGAGTGGTGCTTGGCTGGCGGTGTGTGTGGAGTGGCGCTTGGCTGGTGGTGTGTGTGGAGTGGTACTTGGCTGGTGGTGTGTGTGGAGTGGTTCTTGGTTGGTGGTGTTCGTGGAGTGGTACTTGGCTGTCTGTGCATGGAGTGGTGTTTGGCTGGTGGTGTGTGTGGAGTGGTGCTTGGCTGGTGGTGTGCGTGGAGTGGTGCTTGGCTGTCTGTGCATGGAGTTGGGTTTGGCTGGTGGAGTGTGTGGTTTGGTGTATGGCTGGTGGTGTGTGTGGAGTGGTACTTGGCTGGATGGTGTGCGTGGAGTGGTGCTTAGCTGTTTGCATGGAGTGGTGCTTGGCTGGCGGTGTGTGTGGAGTGGTGCTTGGCTGGTGGTGTGTGTGGAGTGGTACTTGGCTGGTGGTGTGTGTGGAGTGGTTCTTCGCTGTCTGTGCACAGAGTTGTGCTTGGCTGTCGTTGTGTGCTGAGTGGGGTTTGGCTAGCGGTGTGCATGGTCTGGTGCTTGGATGGTGGAGTGGGTGGACTGGCGCTTGGCTGGCAGTGTGTGAGTAGTTACTTTCTGTTGGTCACTACACACACTGCTAGTTGAGTGACACTCCACGCAGTCCATCATTTTGTGTAGTTGCAGTGTCAGAAATGTGGGCGTGTGAAAGTGATGGGCCCTTGAATGGCGCTGTCTGCTGGTGTGAGTGTTGAAATGTGATGGGTCCGCGGCTGGCGGTGTGAATGTTTTGTATGTGTCACACGTACGAAAGGTGTATGAATGGCCTGTAAAGAGGTTGGTGCCTTGACGTGGCTTTACAGCTCACGAGCTGTGAGTCAGTGGTTCAGTTTATCATACTTTCAATTATACGCAGTGTATTTCATTTTTTTGAAATTACTTGCGAATACAATTGTATGTACTGAATCATCACTCACCCTCGTGCCAAATCCAACCAGAATGTGTGTGTGCTTGCGGATTAGATGGCTGTGCAGTAATGTTTGTCTTTTATCTCTTTCTGAAGTAGGGTGTACCTTGTCTCTTATTGTGATTGTTGTAGTGTGTTGCTGTTCTTTCTGGATGGTGTCAATGGTCTGGTTTGTATCAGGTATGAAAGGCGCGTGAATGGCCTGTAAAATGGTTGGTGCCTTGTCGTGGCTTTACAGCTCACGAGTTGCGAGTCACTGGTTCGGTTTTTATGCATTTTTTTATTGACAGTGCATTTCATATTTTGAAATATCTTGTTAATAAAATTTTATGTACTGAACCATCACTCGCCCTCGTGCCAAATCCAACCTGTATGTGTGTGTCTTTCAGGAATAGTTAGCCGTGCCTTGAATGTTTGACTTTTGAGTAACTCTGTTACGGTGAACATTATAGCTATAAATAACTTACTAAATTTAGTTATTATTGTTAAACCATGGAAGTATATGGTCATATCTTTCTGGTGAATTCTATTGTGGATTTTTATCCAGAATCTCCTGCAAACTTGAAATTGTCTGTCACAATTTCCTTGAATCACACGCTCTCAAATTGAAAACTTATTTTTCCACTGTACGATTTGGACCGCTTCCTGTTGCTGCCACTATGCCTACCCACGCAAGTGAGGTATCATTTTTATCGGGAGACCTGGGGGAACGCTGGGTGGGAGGAAATTTGTGTGAGCCCAGTGATGCCACGCTTTCCCATGCAAAAAAGTGTGAAAAAAACGATTTTTTTTTAGCTACAATTGAGGTTTGCAAGGGATTCTGGGTAAAGGAACGTTGGAGGATCCACGCAAGCCATACCTCCTTGGAAGCCCCCGGGTGTCTACTTTTCAGAAATGTATGGGTTTGGTGGGTTTCCCTAGATGGCCGTCTCGCACGGGGCCAAAAACCCAGGTAACCCCTCTTGCAAAAGCTGGTGGTATTGAATGTCAATCCCACCAGCTTTTGAAAGAGGGGTTACCTGGGTTTTTGGCCCCGTGCTAGACAGCCATCTAGGGAAACCTACCAAACCCATACATTTCTGAAAAGTAGACACCCGGGGGCTTCCAAGGAGGTATGGCTTGCGTGGATCCTCCAACGTTCCTTTACCCAGAATCCCTTGCAAACCTCAATTTTTGCTGGAAAAATCAGTTTTTTCACACTTTTTATGCGTGGGAAAGCGTGGCGTCACTGGGCTCACACAAATTTCCTCCCACCCAGCGTTGGTACCTCACTTGCGTGGGTAGGCATAGTGGCTGCAACAGGAAACGGTCCAAATCGTATGGTGGAGAAATTACAATAACCAATAGCAACATTACTTTCTTTTTTTGGGGGGGGGGGACTGAGTTTTTGGACCGGGGCTCGGCGGGCATCTTTGGAAACTACCAAACCCAAACAGTTCTGAAAACTAGACACCCGGGGGAGTCCAGGGAGGTATGGCATGCGTGGGTCCCCCAATGTTTTCCTACCCAGAAATCCCTGCAAACCACAAATTTAGGTTAAAAAAACAGTTTTCCATACATTTTTGCGTGGGATCGCCGTGTCGGCACAAATGTCCTACCACCCTGCGTTCCCCTTGTTCTCCCGAGTAAAATGATACCTCACTTGTGTGGGTGGGCCAAAGGCCTGTGACTAAGGCAGGGGGGCTTAATTTGTTACACTGAAATACTACTTTTTTCAACATTCGTTTTTGGCCTGTTCTGCTTTGGGGCACCCACACAAGTGAGGTATCCTTTTACTCGGGAGAACAAGGGGAGCGCTGGGTGGTAGGACATTTTTGCCGGCACGGTGATTCCATGCAAAAAAGTTTGAAAAAGTGATTATTTTACCTAATTTTAAGGTTTGCAAGGTGTTCTGGGTAGGAAAACGTTCGGGGACCCACGCATGCCATACCTCCCTGGACTCCACCGGGGGTCTACTTTTCAGAACTGTTTGGGTTTTGTACTTTCCAAAGAATACCACCGAGCCCCGGGCCAAAAACTCAGGTGCCCCCCCCCCCCAAATCAAGGTTGTTTTGCAATTTGGTATTGTAAATTCACCACCGTACAATTTGAACCATTTCCTTTCGCAGCCACTATGCCTACCCACGCAAGTGAGGTACCATTTTTATCGGGAGACCTGGGGGAACGCTGGGTGGGAGGAAATTTGTGTGAGCCCAGTGACGCCACGCTTTCCCACACAAAAAAATTGTGAAAAAACTGACTTTTTCTGCAAAAATTGAGGTTTGCAAGGGATTCTGGGTAAAGGAACGTTGGAGGATCCACGCAAGCCATACCTCCTTGGAAGCCCCCGGGTGTCTACTTTTCATAAATGTGTGGGTTTGGTAGGTTTTCCTACATGGCCGTCTCGCACGGGGCCAAAAACCCAGGTAACCCCTCTTTCAAAAGCTGGTGGGATTGACATTCAATACCACCAGCTTTTGCAAGAGGGGTTACCTGGGTTTTTGGCCCCTTGCGAGACGGCCATGTCGGGAAACGTACCAATCCCACACATTTCTGAAAAGTAGACACCCGGGGGCTTCCAAGGAGGTATGGCTTGCGTGGATTCTCCAACGTTCCTTTACCCGGAATCCCTTGCAAACCTCAATTTTTGATGGAAAAATCAGTTTTTACACACTTTTTTGTGTGGGAAAGCGTGGCGTCACTGGGCTCACACAAATTTACTCCCACCCAGCGTTCCCCCTGGTCTCCCGATAAAAATGGTACCTCACTTGCGTGGGTAGGCATAGTGGCTGCAACAGGAAACGGTCCAAATCGTACGGTGGAGACATCACAATAACCAATAGCAACATTACCTTCTTTTTTTGGGGGGGGGGACTGAGTTTTTGGACCGGGGCTCGGCGGGCATCTTTGGAAACTACCAAACCCAAACAGTTCTGAAAACTAGACACCCGGGGGAGTCCAGGGAGGTATGGCATGCGTGGGTCCCCCAATGTGTTCCTACCCAGAAATCCCTGCAAACCACAAATTTAGGTTAAAAAAACAGTTTTCCATACATTTTTGCGTGGGATCGCCGTGTCGGCACAAATGTCCTACCACCCTGCGTTCCCCTTGTTCTCCCGAGTAAAATGATACCTCACTTGTGTGGGTGGGCCAAAGGCCTGTGACTAAGGCAGGGGGGCTTAATTTGTTACACTGAAATACTACTTTTTTCAACATTCGTTTTTGGCCTGTTCTGCTTTGGGGCACCCACACAAGTGAGGTATCCTTTTACTCGGAAGAACAAGGGGAGCGCTGGGTGATAAGACATTTTTGCCGGCACGGTGATTCCACGCAAAAAAGTTTGAAAAAGTGATTATTTTACCTAATTTTAAGGTTTGCAAGGTGTTCTGGGTAGGAAAACGTTCGGGGACCCACGCATGCCATACCTCCCTGGACTCCCCCGGGGGTCTACTTTTCAGAACTGTTTGGGTTTTGTACTTTCCAAAGAATACCACCGAGCCCCGGGCCAAAAACTCAGGTGCCCCCCCCCCCAAAATCAAGGTTGTTTTGCAATTTGGTATTGTAAATTCACCACCGTACAATTTGAACCATTTCCTTTCGCAGCCACTATGCCTACCCACGCAAGTGAGGTACCATTTTTATCGGGAGACCTGGGGGAACGCTGGGTGGGAGGAAATTTGTGTGAGCCCAGTGACGCCACGCTTTCCCACACAAAAAAAGTGTGAAAAAACTGACTTTTTCTGCAAAAATTGAGGTTTGCAAGGGATTCTGGGTAAAGGAACGTTGGAGGATCCACGCAAGCCATACCGCCTTGGAAGCCCCCGGGTGTCTACTTTTCATAAATGTGTGGGTTTGGTAGGTTTTCCTACATGGCCGTCTCGCACGGGGCCAAAAACCCAGGTAACCCCTCTTTCAAAAGCTGGTGGGATTGACATTCAGAAATGTATAGGTTTGCTAGGTTTCCCTAGGTGCCGGCAGAGCTAGGGTTCAAAAACAAAAGGTAGTCTCTTTGCCCAAAACGTGCACAATTTCACTGAAAAATTGAGTTGTGACCACGTTGCGTTTTGCACTGTTTCCTGTCGCAGCCACTATGCCTACCCACGCAAGTGAGGTACCATTTTTCTCGGGAGACCTGGGGGAACGCTGGGTGGGTGGAAATTTGTTGATCCACGCAGATTCCGGAACTTTCCACCACAGAAATGTGAGGAAAATGCAATTTTTTTCCAATTTCTTAGCTTTGCAAGGGATTCTGGGTAAGAGAACCTGGGGGTAGGCAGTCGAGTGACCCCATCCTGAATTCCCCTGGGTGTCTACTTTTCAAAAGTGTATAGGTTTGCTAGGTTTCCCTAGGTGCCGGCAGAGCTAGGGTTCAAAAACAAAAGGTAGTCTCTTTGCCCAAAACGTGCACAATTTCACTGAAAAATTGAGTTGTGACCACGTTGCGTTTTGCACTGTTTCCTGTCGCAGCCACTATGCCTACCCAGGCAAATGAGATACCATTTTTCTTGGGAGACCTGGGGAAACGCTGGGTGGGTGGAAATTTGTTGATCCACGCAGATTCCGGAACTTTCCACCACAGAAATGTGAGGAAAATGCGGGTTTTTTTCCAATTTCTTAGTTTTGCAAGGGATTGTGGGTAAGAGAACCTGAGGGTAGGCAGTCGAGTGACCCCATCCTGAATTCCCCTGGGTGTCTACTTTTCAAAAATGTATAGGTTTGCTAGGTTTCCCTAGGTGCTGGCAGAGCTAGGGTTAAAAAACAAAAGGTAGTCTCTTTGCCCAAAACGTGCACAATTTCACTGAAAAATTGAGTTGTGACCACGTTGCGTTTTGCACTGTTTCCTGTCGCAGCCACTATGCCTACCCAGGCAAGTGAGGTACCATTTTTCTCGGGAGACCTGGGGGAACGCTGGGTGGGTGGAAATTTGTTGATCCACGCAGATTCCGGAACTTTCCACCACAGAAATGTGAGGAAAATGCGTTTTTTTTTCCAATTTCTTAGCTTTGCAAGGGATTCTGGGTAAGAGAACCTGGGGGTAGGCAGTCGAGTGACCCCATCCTGAATTCCCCTGGGTGTCTACTTTTAAAAAATGTATAGGTTTGCTAGGTTTCCCTAGGTGCCGGCAGAGCTAGGGTTCAAAAACAAAAACAAAAGGTAGTCTCTTTGCCCAATACGTGCACAATTTCACTTTGTCCAAAGAGCGCAAGATTTCACTGGGAAATTGAGGTGCAACCACGTTGCGTTTTGCCCTGTTTCGTGTCGCAGCCACTATGCCTACCCACGCAAGTGAGGTACCATTGTTTTCGAGAGACCTGGGGGAACACTGGGTGGGTGGAAATTTGTTGATCCAAGCAGTTTCCAGAACTTTCCTCCACAGAAATGTGAGGAAAATGTGTTTTTTTTGTCAAATTCGTAGGTTTGCAAGGGATTCTGGGTAACAAGACCTGGTGGTAGGCAGTCAAGTCACCCCATCCTGAATTCCCCTGGGTGTCTACTTTTCAAAAATGTATAGGTTTGCTAGGTTTCCCTAGGTGCCGGCAGAGCTAGGGTGCAAAAACTACAGGTAGGCACTTTGCTAAAAAAGGGTCAATTTGTAACTGCAAAATTTAGGTGTCACCACTTTGCATTTTGCGCCGTTTCCTGTCGCAGGCACATGGGCGACCCACACAAGTGAGGTACCGTTTTTATCGGGAGACTTGGGGTAATTCAGATTTGTAAATCAACTGTTATTACCAATTGAGCTTTTGCGCATTTCTCCCTTTCAATGAAAGACATTGTGTAAAAAAAAAATTTTTTTGAAAAATGACCAATAATTCTCATGCTAGTATGAGTATTCCCAATTTTGAAAATTAGCAATAATATACTGTTTCTGAACTCTATATTTTGTACCCAATTCAGAAATACATAGGTGTCTTTCATACAGATTTTTCCATGTATACATTTTCCAAGACAAACTGCTCTATACCCAGTAAATGAAAAAATACCATTGCAAGTTGCTGCTCAGTTTTTGGATCTGGGTTCGTCGGGTTCTTGGTGAAACTACAAGTCCTATATATCCCCACAACCAGGAAGGTCTAACGGATGTAACGGTATATTGCTTTCTAAGAGCTGTCAAAACAAAAAAAAGTTATAGGTGAAAACGTTGAGACAAAAGGCTGTTTTTTTCAACAAATTTTCAATTATTCCAATATTTAACTGTTAGTTTCTATAAAGAAACCTTCATGGATTTAGACAAATGACCCCTTTCTGAATTCAGAATTTTGTCTACCTTTTGAAAATGTACAGCTTTCTAGGATCCATTATTGCTTTCAAACTCATTTCTACCATTAACTGGAAGGAGGTGGAAAGCTCTAAAAATAGCAAAAATAGGCTATGTCCCAGAAAAATGCCAAAACTGTGTGAAAAATGTCGGTTCTCTGACAAAAGACTGTCATTTCCTAAAAGCTGAGAAAATGGAGATTTCAGCCCCACAAACCCTTTTTTGATAACATTTTCAGGGAAAAACCCATAGGCTTTCATGTGCAGCCTGTTTTTCCCATTTTTCTGAAAAAAACAAAAAAATCACTATATTTTGGTTAATTTCTGGGACCCCTCCAAGGTAATCCACAAACCCTGGGCACCTTTAGAATCCACATGATGTTGGAAGAAAAGGACGCAAATTTGGCGTGGATACCTTATGTGGTCAAAAAGTTACAAGGGCCTAAGTGCGCACTACCCCAAATCGCCAAAAAAGGGCTTAGCACAGGAGGGGAAAAGGCCTAGCAGCGAAGGGGTTAAATGGTATTTTTTAATAATTTTTTTAGTTAAATATATTTTGCCAATGTTTTTAATAACTATGTATTGGTATTTGTAAATGGTTTATATTTATTTAAAAGTTACGTTTTTTAATATTTAAAAAAATACATTTATTTATAAGTATGTTATTTTTACCCCTACGCAATCCGACACTTTCCCTACTCTTGCACTCTCTGGAGTTGGAATAGTAATTGTTACCCCTACGCTATCCAACACTTTCTCTACTGTTGCACTCTCTGGAGTTGGAATAGTAATTGTTACCCCTACGCTATCCAACACTTTCTCTACTGTTGCACTCTCTGGAGTGGGAATACTGTTGCACTCTCTGGAGTTGGAATAGTAATTGTTACCCCTACGCTATCCACCACTTTCCCTACTGTTGTACTCTCTGGAGTGGGAATAGTAATTGTTACCCCTACGCTATCCAACACTTTCCCTACTGTTGCACTCTCTGGAGTTGGAATAGTAATTTTTACCCCTACGCTATCCAACACTTTCCCTACTGTTGCACTCTCTGGAGTGGGAATAGTAATTGTTACCCCTTCGCTATCCAACACTTTCCCTACTGTTGCACTCTCTGGAGTTGGAATAGTAATTTTTACCCCTACGCTATCCAACACTTTCCTTACTGTTGCACTCTCTGGAGTTGGAATAGTAATTTGTACCCCTACGCTATCCAACACTTTCCCTACTGTTGCACTCTGTTGAGTGCAAATAGTAATTGTTACCCCTACGCTATCCAACACTTTCCCTACTGTTGCACTCTCTGGAGTGGAAATAGTAATTTTTACCCTACACAAATCCAACACTTTCCCTACTGTTGCACTCTCTGGAGTTGGAATAGTAATTGTTACCCCTACGCTATCCAACACTTTCCCTACTGTTCACTCTCTGGAGTGGGAATAGTAATTTTTACCCGTACGCTATCCAAAATGTATTTAATTTTTTTTATTTGTTTTACATGTTTATTAGTTGTTATTTATATTATTATTTGATGTATATAAATTTATTTGAAATTTATTATATTTTCATTCATTTATAAGTTATTAAAATAATTTATTAGTGGTATTAATAATGAATTATATACTATTTATTATATCTTTATTATTATTCATTTTATTACATTATTTATAAATTTTAAATATTATAATATATTTTTAACTATGTTTATTACATTTATAAGTATTATTTTGTTAATATTCCATGTTTTTTAATTAAAAAAAATGATATATAAAAAAACGATATTTTTGACATCAATATTATTTTTTCGATATTTTTGTACTTACCTTGTTAGATATAGGATCTCTATATTAATGTAATCGATATTTTTGTTGCAATATTTTGGTAGGTAGATATTTTTTTAGTCGATATTTTGTCATAGATTCGATTGAGGGGATGGCATCATGACAAGCTTACAATTTCATGTGCATCTAAGAACCCCCACAGCTGGCATGCCCGGCACTAGAGAAAATAAAAGAGGAAGTTCTCCACATGCCTAGTGGATACTCAATATATCAGGCAATTTTAATGACATCATGGATACACAGACTGACTGCTCTGGTAGGAGGAATTGAGGTAGGCAAAGGGAGTCAGGTCTGGTGACATGGGCTGCCAGCCTTGACCTCTGCAACACCTGTAGAGTATGGCTCTCATCGACATGAGAATACACACATACCTTGGCAGCACATGGCACAAGGTGGCATATAGACCTTTTCTGGCACTGGACTTACTTGTGACCACATTTCTGATCACTCTCCAGTGGTACTACTGATGGGGGGTCAGGTGAGGGGGTCATGTCTGCTATGGTGGCAGAACGCCTGGCACCTGAGGGACAGACAGTTCTCATACTACCGCGCTCACAAACCGATGATCTTTCTTAAAAACAAATAGTCAGATTCCTGTGGAACTCTGGGGGGGCGGGCAGGGAAAACTTGCATGCACAATGTGGCCTGTTTGCACCTCAAAGCCAGTGATGAGTGAAAACAGCATGATAAAGCAGACCGGGAGGCATGTATCTCCTGCCTGTAGGGGAATACTGAGCTGGACGAAACAGACAACTGCCAGGCATCGCTCAATAGAGCAGGCGTGTGGCAACTGTACCTTCTGAAGCTTGTCAATGTTGGCTGGCATCCACCAGCAGTGCCTATGACTGGGGCAATAAATCCAGCAAGTCATTTTACTGACTGGCAACTTATGGAGAGACTAACGGGGTGATCTCGGAGATTACAGGACCCTCCTGTACGTGAGTCTGAGGCAAATGTCAATTCCTTTGCAGATTTTTATCAGCCTCCGTATGCTTACAGGGAATGACCTCCCTGGGAGACCATTACTCCCTGATAGCCAACCTATGTTTGCCATCAAGCTCTGCTCTAGAACGCATTGAAATAGAATGCCCCATATCACTGGAAGAAGCCCTGGCAGATATGAACACAGGGGAGAAACCCTGGGGCCGGACAGGTTCCCCATTTTAATATTATTGTAGGTTCCATTCTAGGCTTCTACAGCCCCTACTAGCAAGTATAACGAAGCTGCTGATAAAGGCTGATTCCTGGAAGTATCAGGTGAAGTTATAATTGTGGTCCTCCACAAAGGACAACCCCCTCTCCGCATGAATTCTCCTCCTAAAGGACCATATTACTAATCAACAGTGAGCTCAAGCTCAATGCCAAGATACTCGCTAATTGACTGTACGGTATCGCCAGCTCTGGTCTACCGAGACCAGTGCAGCTTTTTTGCCACAATGCAGCACCAGACACTATACGCCATGTCCAAGAGGCGCTAGAATAGCACACTAATGAAGTTGGTCCTGTGACTTTCTTTTCATTGACTTTGAGAAAACATTTGATTTCCTCATTTGGGAATTACTATGGGATGTAATTCGATGACTGGGGCTGGGTCCATGATTTAAGAAATACTTGAAGGTGCTGTATGAATACCCCGCTACCTATCTATGTAAATATAACCCTATATGGGGCATTCCAGATCTAGCGTGGCACTAGGCAGGGATGCCCTCTATCGCCTTTGGTTTTTGCTTTTTACTTTGGTAATGGAACCACATAGGTCCACTGTGATGCTCAGGTGTAGGGTAAAGGTGGGGAGGGGAGGCCAGAAGTGTGCATTGCCCTCCACGCAGACAATGTCATACTTTTTCTGACCTGAGATAACTGTGCTTCAGTTCCTTAATATGCTTGACCTTTACCGTCCAGAATTGGGACTTTTAGTGAACTGGGCCATGTCCCTACTGTTACCAATCATTGGTGCAGCAGAGATGGGGGACTGGCATACCTGAATCTACAACTTTCTACTCCGTTTTCAATATCTAGGGACATACATCTCCCCACTATCAGACTTGACCTGGTCACTAAATATTACCCCGCTGTTGGCCACAATGAAAAGGGATCTGGACAAATGGAATCAGCTGCTGCTTAGTGCTGTAGAGCAGGTAGACCTTTTCAAGATAAAGATCTTACCACATATTCAATATACCTTAAAGAACTTCAAACAAACTTATTTCCACAAAAATGGTTTACAGATGCCCAAGCGGAGATACGGGCCTTTCTTAGGGGAGGTAAAAATCCATGTATAGCCTTCGGTAAATGTACTCAATCCACATATGATGAGGACATGGCCACTGCTGATTTATGGTTGTACTACTGAGCATCAGAACTGGTGGTTCATAATGACTGGATACATGAAGGCTGGATGAATATGGCGGTCAAGAGATAAGTACATGTGATGCGGTGGGAAGCCATCAGAGATATGTTATACGGAGCCCCAATTCTTAGATCTCTCCAGCAACTATCGAGGGTGGTCCTTATGATATGCAGAGCAGCCTATTGCTGTACAGAATGAAGCAATAAAATATATCTAGTACCCACCCATTGGAAAGGTCAATGGCTGCAACCTGAGGGGATTCAGAAAATGCAATTTAATTGGAATCTTAAAGCTGGGAGGACTTACGGAAGAGGTCCCAAATGAAATAATTTCAGTAAATGCAAATGGACTTTGAGCTAAATCATTTGCAGTTTTTCAGATATCTCCAACTCTGCCATGCGCTGGCATCTCATCAATATGTACTGGGAGAGACCCCCTAACCTAGTTCCATGGAAGCTCAAGGATTGATGGGACTCATAAGGAAAGGGGGAATATCCCACAGCTATAGATCCTTGGTAATTAACTCACCTTACTTCTTTACATCATTAAAACGTGAGGACTCTGTGTGAAGGCAAGACTTACCGGCTCCAAGAGAGCTTATGATTTCTTTCTGGCTTAGCCTGATCCTATTGCAATAACCCCACACCACATACCTTAGGCTAGTGAGACTGTGGAAAACACACCTATGCTCAACCTCGGCTTGTTACAGATGCGGGGAAGGGAGTCAAATTTCTTCCATATGACGGGTTCCTGCTAGGTAGTGCTCCAATATTAGAGAGAGATGTTCCACACTCTGTCATGGGTGCTCGAGCACCGCATAGATGTCTCCCTGAGGGTGACGCTCTAAGGATTGCTTGACGAAGTGGTGGGGGCTCTGGGGCGAGAGTTCACTAGTTCATTTAATTGCTAAACGAGATTTAGTGCCAGATTTAGACCCATCTGCAGAGATCCAAATCAGGCCTATACCCTTACATTGGGGTAAGCCTGAACTACCATTGATCAAAGTATGGTGTAAGTAGATGGACTGGTGGGCAAAGCTGAAAGAGCCCATATACATAGCTAGGGGGTGCCAGCACAAACACAAGTAGATCTGGGGCTGACTATTGACTAGACTGATTGATGTTCTCTCTTGTACTGTCTGGTCTATATTGATACATACAAAGAATCAACTGCACTGTTTGGTTTTACCTTGCTGTATCTATGAAAATATAACAATTCTCAAACCCATGGATGAGACCAGAAAGCTATACAATTCTGAAAGCTAGACAACAATCTGAATTCTGCAAGGGATGATATTGGTAGATTGCTCATGCTTTTCCCGTGGAACTAAACTGAAATTGGTAAAAAGGATTCGAGTTGTAAATTTGTGCAGTAAAGTACAAGCTATGTAAGGACTAAACAGTTACTTCTGTCAGACTCTCCTGGTCAAAATCTCTAACAACCAAGGATATCAGCCCAGCTTCAGCTGACAAAGATTTTCTATTATTTGACAACATTGCATCACTTCATAAAGTAAACCCTAATTAATTAAAAAGGATATAAAGGAAGGCTATGCGTGTAAGAAATATCCAGAACAATACAATAAACATACAGCTCCCAGTTCTAGATTACTACTAATGCCAGGGAGTTCTGAAGGCATTTCTCCCACAATGGCTTACAACTGGAGGTTCAAAAGATAGGAATTTCAAAAGATAACACACAGTGTCCTACCATTTTTTATCAAAAAACGTAATCGACTAACAACAGTATCCCACATGTGCAGGTGGGCTTATCCTACAGGATAGGAAAGGGCAAAAAATATGACCATGTGAAGAAAGAAAATAATGTTTTGATAGGATACACTTTTGCTGTGGTGGCTGCCTGCCACATTTTGGCCATGGATGGAGCTGCAACCAAAGAATCTGACCAAACCTGAACATATCTGAAAACTAGAAACTTGGGGGAGTCCAGCTTGGTGTCACTTATGTGAGTCGCATCATTTTTTTGTACCAAGAAATCCCTAAAATGTCAAAGTATGCTTAGAAAAAAGAGATTCCCTCGCATTTTTGTGAAATTGATGGTAATGGGAAAAGGCCTAACACTAAACATTTCAACACATTTTAACACTTTCCTCAATAAAAACAGTAGCTCATTTCCGTAGATTGCCTCCTGGATCAGAACAGACAAGGCCCAAAAATGCACCATTGAAACAAACATTTTTGCTTTCAATTATATTGATTCTTGGAATGTGCATAGCTGTGGAATTTGGACCTGAAGTCAGTTGACACGCAGAGAAGCCTTCCAACACAAGACATTTCTGAAATCTAGCACCCAGCGGAACCTGGGCATGCACAGATCTCCTTACTTTTTCTTAACCAGAATGCTCTGTAATGTTAACCCCTTTTCAGCGGGGCGTTTCCCCCCGCTGTGTGGGGGGTGGGGGAGGGGGCGCGCAGCGCCCCCATGCTGGTGACGAGCCGAGCTCGTCATGAGGCACAGCGGAGCTGCCCTCGTGACGAGCTCAGCTCGTCATGAGTACAGCTCAACTGTACTCCATGACGAGCTGAGCTTGTCACCAGCATGGATGAGGTTAAGAACTACATCTAAAAACAAGGGTGGCTGTAGTATTCTGGTCTGGAATAAGCTGGTAGCAGGTGACCCGAGCAACCTTGGGCATTTCTGATAACTAGAGAACCATGAGATGCCGGGCTGAAGCAGTGTGATCTCTGCATGTTTTCTTATCAGAATGTCCTACATAAGTCATACCTAAGCCAAGAAAACCCAATTGCCATTCATGGGAGATGGCTGCAGTATTTGGTTTTCAGGTTGAACCTCCGAATGTCAGACATTTATGAAATACACAGCCTTGGGGAAACCCGGGGTTGTGAAGTTTATAGAGACCTCACCAAATGCTTCCCATCTGCTGTCGCTAGCAGCTCATTGTAATGGAAGTCACTGCAGTCACCTTTTTGTAGTTTTTTACAAACAAACTCCTCAGGGAAACTTTTGTAGTTGCTTTGAATTCTCCGGCAAACCCCTATCACCATGGAAAAGTTCAGTTAACAGGAGTATTCCTGTTTAGAAATTGTCTCCATAAAAGTTAGAAACTTCATGAAATAGAAATTGTGCATAATCATTCAATCTTCTCCCTAATTCCAAATGAGGCAGGGGGATCGGCAGAATTGATTATGGAGTTATTTCCAGTACAAAAACTTGAACTGGGTACATAATGATTGAAACTCTTGCACAACATACACATCTTGATGACACACCATAAACTCTATCTAGGTATAGTCTGTTTGAAAAGGAACCATAATTGGTACTAGATTAAAGACTTGTGCACTGCTGTATTCTGTTCCACAATATAAAACTCAGCAAATTTTGCAGAGATGGTTCACCACATGCCAAATTTTGAATAGCATGTAGTGGATGATTTTGTGGCAGTGCTGCAGAGTAAGCACTATAATGCAGCATACACTGCAGAGTTAAAATTGATCTATGCTCATGATACATGGGAAGTTGGAGAATACCAAAATTGTGATCACAAATGTGGGACTATACTGATGTTGGAAAACTTACAAAGAAAAAAGCTGGAAAGCAAATTGGGGTTTTACCTGTCAAATTCAGGCTGGAATACCACGAGAGATACACCGCTGACTAGGGAGCATCTCCTCTTTCTAACAATACATGTCCTTCCATCTCTATCGCTATGCCTGATTCAGAAACAGGGAATTATTTATATTATATGGCGTCAATGAAGCAGGAGTTGGAAAGGGGAACCTCTGTGCCCCTCTTAAAAGGATTCTTGCTAAAAGACTGTGGTTTCTCAAGCACATATTTTCAGAAGGCACACTAAAGGCCTGCCAATAGATGCCTGCTAACGGATTGGAATTTTGCTCCAATACCTAGGCAGTTATGTTCATGGAGATATTGTAGAAACGCAAGGTATTTTCATTCACTTCATACTATGATGTGACCTCCAAGTCTCTTCCAATGCAGAGGCACTGCTAATAACATGTTAGTCCCATTGTCTGTGCTAGAAAGGCCATACTAATTCTATACTTAAACAGTGATTATGAAGGGGCTGCAAATCCCATTTTGGGAACAAGCTCTTGTTAATTATCAAAATGGGATGTGATTCAGAAGCAAATTTGAGCCGACGCAGGAGTTTGTTCCTACAATATGTAGTAGGAAAATCTTACACAAATTATAGAAGCAAAGTGCTCAAAATAGTAGTTTCACGCCAGGAAAAGGTATCATCATGCACAAATTGCACTTGATTCCCCATTTCTGGATGTGCAAACTATAATCAGCTGCCGCTCATGCTATAGCAAAATTATTTTTCAGCCGGACAATAATAAGGGCCAAAGAGAGTGGAAGTGTGGATGTTTTATAGTCATTTAATCTGCTTTTACTTCACTGTTGGAACATCTATAGATTGTTGCTTTATTTTTTATGGGTTAGTGGTTCATTATCTGAGTGTTAAAAAAAACTCGGAGAGGTGCGGTTGCAACCTGCAAGCAGAAATCCATTCCAATGGTGCCAATTCACTTTTCTTTCCTGCCAAGGGATTAGCCACACATTCTTGATGTCTTGCGGGGTTTCCCTACCCTGAAAAAGGAATGTTTAATGTTGGAGGTCTGGATTCAATTTCCTGCCAGGGATCGGAGAAGACTTTTCAAATATATTTGGCCCCTATGAAGGTAAACACCCCATTCCAATCGGACTAGTGGCACAACTGATGGATTGCTGCTTGGCTAGCATTGCTCTGCTGTACATTCGAGCAGAAATAAATTTGGGAGATGCACTGCTAAAAAGGGGAGATTATCTCCTTTCAACAGTGCCTCTCTCGTATCCAGAGGTGCCCATGGATGAGAGTGTCACTGGCCAACAACAACAATAAGAGCCCATTGCTGAACCATCCCACTCCCTGTTTCTGTTTAGGTGTAGCAGTGAGGAGTGGTTCAGTCTCTTGGGGAAAAGGCATGTGGAACATCAAAAGAGAGAAAAGGCAATTAACAGTTGAAATCCGTCTTTCTCACAGAGGGAGGTACACCATGATCAGATGAAGCACTAGACACAGAATACCTGTTCTTTTGCACAACAATTGGTTAGACATAACAGGTAGACCTACAGGGGACAGCAGAAATGGTAAATCAAAAGCAACAGCTGACGTCTACCTAGGACTGCGGCTTAGTTACAAAGGGCAGAGTACTGCATTGGGTCACCAGAAAATTCAAGGTGGGAAAAGAACTTCTGATGAGGAGGAACACAACTGACAGACTGAGAAAATGAAGAAACACAATAAAACAGGATGAAAGGCAAATTAAAGCAGAAGTCTGACAGCAAAATCCCGTGGAGAAGAAAGTGTCCTAAACAGGCTTCTACGGTTAGTGATCTGGAGGGTTCTATCCTATTATCCAAAAGGAAAATGTTGCTACCCAAGCCATCATTGGCCCATCTGCCAATACAGCTGCTGTAGAATGTTTGTACTGCGAACACACTATCGGACTAGGTGCAACTTTGACAGCAAGCTTTCCCTACAATTCAGTCTGTAAGACTCACTGTGTCTCCAGCAACAGCTTTGCACAATTACTGATGAATAACACCAGGTCACACTGATGTCAT
The DNA here is from genome assembly GCF_964263255.1 of Lissotriton vulgaris. Classification (NCBI taxonomy): domain Eukaryota; kingdom Metazoa; phylum Chordata; class Amphibia; order Caudata; family Salamandridae; genus Lissotriton; species Lissotriton vulgaris. The sequence goes on along the minus strand of NC_141689.1, from coordinate 1,977,373,962 downwards.
TATTCACCAGGTGTTGGCTGACATGAAATCCTCTAGTGCAAGCGTCAGAGGCTCTGCTACATGCAATGTGGGAGAACAGGACCTCTAAATGTCTCCATTCTTTAAAGGTATTATAAAGTAATACATAGAGGGCAAGGCCTCTGCAATAAAGCGGTTAATAAAATAAATACATTTTCATGAGGACTCGTCTGCTAATCTTGTAAGTGCAGCCGATGTACACATTTGTATTGCTCTTTTTTCTTAAATCTAAAAATATATCTCAATATGAGGGAACCCTTGTCCACTACCTGTGTATCATAGTGGTGTTTTCTTGCCTTACCTATTTGGGAGCTGCATTTAATCCAGGCTTTTCCTTGAGCTGATTTCTGTGTTTCCAGTATAAGAATGGCAACCCAAAATGTTTTTCCCAATAATATTTTGGGTTTGTCAGTGTTCTTTGGCTTTTGCAGGATTATAACTTTACCAAACACTACTACCTTCCCGCCTTTAACTATCCGATGAGAGAACTCCATCATTCTGGTAGAATTTTCCTTTTAGAAGATGCATCTACTGATGTAATTTTCAAAGAACTAGATGTAGGTAGCCCTTTACCGATCGGAATCGGCCGAAAATACCGATTTTCGGCCGTTTCCGATCGGTAAAGGGCTAGGGAGATGTAGGTGCACATATTCGGTAATTTTACCGAATCGTTATTATCACCCAATCGGTAATAAGTACCGATTCGGTAATAATTACCGAATCGGTAATATTTACCGATTCGGTAAAATTACCGAAAATGCTTTGTGGGTAGCCAATTTTCCATTGGCACATGGCTTACAGAATCGGTATTTTACCATGGAATACAAATCCATGGTAAAATACCGATTCCTGTGTACATGCACATCTGTGCATGTACACATGTGCCATGTGACAGACAGACGTGCCCTTAGGGCATGTCTGTGTGCCACATTGCACACATGCCCGTTTTGGGGGTGCTAGAGGGTGTCAAAGTGACACCCCCTGCACCCTTGTGAATTCATTAATTACCAGGTAATGCCTAATCATTCCTATGGGCTTCAAAGCCCATAGGAATGAATGGGCATTACCGATTCAGTATTTACCGAATCGGTAATTAATGAATTGTTAAGGATTCGGTAACGAATCCAGATGTTGGGACCTACATCCCTTTTACCGATTTTGAAAGACCGAATAGGTAAAATTCGGTATTTCAAAATCGGTAAATGGGATTTACCTACATCGGGCCCTAAATCCTGTGAATATGGATTAGTGGCATTTATATTTGCATATTTACTTTGCGCACTTAAGCTGGGCTTAATTGGCCAGTAATGTTTATAAACTGTACTCCGGGTTTTTACTGTTATCCTAAAGCTTAAGAAAATTAACATGGAAGAAGAGAATGTCTGGTCTTGTGTTAAATATGTTCTTGGTATATATTTTTAAGCACTGATTGTTTCACTAAATTGTGATTCTGGACTTGCTCTTTATCTGGTTCCGTCATTTATAATTAGATTTGTATCAGTTGTTTAAGACGTGGTATAAGGGGCAAAGCCTGATTGTTTCTTAAAGTTCTCAAAATAAAAAAGTCATCATGTATCAAGTCTTCTCTAGGCAGGCACTAAGGTTATGGAACCATCTACCATGTGATCTCAGACTTAATCAACTTAACCCCAACCACCAATCTTTTTTGGAAATAATCAACCCCTTCCTTGCTGCCGTCGGCCATTGGCCGACGGCAGCACTACCTCCCCAGTGCTGCCGTCGGCCAATGGCCGACGCGGCCTGCCAGTTTTGCGGAAGTGCCGCACTGTGGGAAAATCGGGGCCGCGGTAAAGGGGTTAAAGACCCATCTATTTAGAAATTACAATAACAGTGAAACTGTTGATTCCACCCAATGGCCTTCATCCTCAGCAAAGTACCTTCATTCACATATGTATGCTCTGGTTACTGTTAAGTGCAGTGAGTATGCTCTTTCAATTTACATGAAGTAATAAAGAAATGATAATTGTTCTTCTTCAAACAAGGATGGTTATGTTTACATATAAGTCAAGCAATCAATCAAAGCATTTATATAGCGCACTACTCACCCGGAGGGTCTCAAGGCGCTTAAAGTGTTCAAATTAAAAGTCTGCAACAATTTAACGCTATTGTAATAACGACACAAAACACAAACACAGTAGACAGAATTATTTTGAACTGGAAAAGGCTCTCAAATGCTACATTTCCAACAGCCTTGCGTTTTACATTCCACCAACAAGAGTCATGTAAAATATGAACAACTTTGACGATAAACATACCAGATAGAATAAGTACTTAACATTTGACTATGTAGCCCCAGTTTCGTGGCAGCAGAAATATTTTATTTTTTAAGATATTATTTTTCGAAAAATGACCTTATTTCATGTCTATAAATGACTGCAAGAACAATGCCAACAGCAAGTAAAGGTAGAGCGATACCCAAACCTATTTCAAGATCTCTTTTCTTTTTTAAAGGGCATTCTCTATATTCAAAATCTTTAATTTTGATCCCCTGTTCTGGAGGAATATAACTAATGAAGGAGTCTAAAACTAAAGGCCCACTATCAACGCTTCCGCCAAATCCTCCAAAGGTGCAATTTGGAGGAGCCCAACCCTTATTGCAATGACATTTCTTATTGCTATTACAAACTCCACGACCACTGCAGTGTTCCTGAATATCACAATCATAATCAAGAACTGACAGTTCAACACATTTTCTATCCAGACAAATCTTCCCAATACCACATTGTGCCCCGTCTGCAACAGATCCACTGTCAGGTATGCTATTGAAATCTACACTCAAACAAGACACATTTCCAGAGGGTGTTTGCACTGTAACAGAATGCAACTTATATATATAATTATCCTCTCCTGCTTCACATTGAACTCGCCCACACATAACATCTGCAGTTTTACATTTTATTGGTGGCCCACCTTTATCTTGAAAACCACAATTTCCAAACTGGTCACCAATGTTATTTAAGGCAAAGCATTCCTTTGCAGCAACAACTGCTTCTTTACCAAAAAGCATTTGGCAATGCTGGTCATAGTCGTAGCATATGTTACTTACACAGTATGACTGATTGTCATTACATGGTGATCCATCTTGAGAATAAACATCTTCAGGACAAATGCCTGATATGCCAGTGCAATATTCTGCAAGGTCACACTCAGAAACTGGTTTTCTACAAGGAATCCCTTGTTTAATGAACTGGCACCGTTTGCAGCATTCACCAGAACTACACTGAGCATTATTTCTCAGTTTACAATCACTATTACAGCATGGATCCGTGATGCACTCATTTTTGGTACCACAGTCACACTTTTCTTCTCCTTCTACTATTCTGTTGCCACAGTATTGATAAGTGTATTGCTTTTGCAAAGAAGCTGATTGTACAGTTTGCAAACAGTATCCGCCACCTTGGGCAATAAAACTGTTGTAATATTGCAAACTGCAAACACTAAATGATGTTGCAGAGATTCCACCATGAAGCATGATACACGCGGCCTGAGGACAAAGGCATTCGCTTGTATAGTTTGAGTCATGCGGAATACCAATGGAATGACCAAGCACATGAGCTAAATGTCCAGCAACTACAGGCAAAACATCATGACTGACTGCAAGAAACAGTAATGCATTTTCACTCCAACAGATCTCTCCATCAAAAGTTCCCGCACTGGCACCTTGAATCTGGTCTTTTCTCATTAAAACAGCCATGTCGACTTTTAGACGTGAACTTACATCCTTTTCTTTCCAGGTCACTAGGTCCAAGAGAAACTTTTTTACGTATTTAGATGATGGTACTACATTCTTTACGTTCCAGATCTCACATCCAGATAGAACTAACTGAAGACGCAATGGTACAAACATAGCATCCGCCATGTTCAAAACATGAATAACGTTATCAGTAATAAGAGTGATGTTCTTGTGATAGTACTGATACAAGTCATTGTCAACTACGACGTAAATCTGCATGAAGTGTGCCTGACTAGAGTGCCGGCGGTTTTCTTTTTGTCGCATTTTGTGGTAAAGCTCTTCTCTGGGGGTTCTTTCCGCACGAACCGTAAGGCAAGGCTTTACGTCGGTTTCCATATCTTCCACCTTGTATACAACGTGCTGAAACGAGTCAGAACCTTTAACAGGCTCAATGGCATAAGTAAAGGCACCTGTCTGCCAGAAGCCCAGAAGCCCGGAGCACGTGTTGATGGCGGCGCTAGAGCTAGAGATGCCATCCACGTAGCCGTAGTAATGGCAGTGTTCTCGGGGGAAGAAGGCTGGCTCCTCGATCAGTTGGCCCGTGCTGTTCTGGGTGTAGACTGAGAAGCCCGGGTCTAGTAGGTCTGTGTTTTGCAGCAGGTGCAGGATGTAGGTCCGGCCTGCCGTGGCCATTTGGTAGACTAGTCCGGATTCCGAGTCGCTCGACAATATCCGTGGGATGATCACCTCATAACCGTCCGGTGTGCGTTCAACAAACGCCCCTTGAAGAAACGGTACGAACAGCAGGCCCAGGGCCCACAAGAGCACCCAGGGCGCCATAGTGGCGTGTGGGGCCGCGTCGCCTCCCCCGTTGTTTTAGCTGAAGCGCCCCGGAGCGGCTGAGTGCACGCGGCTCCGCCCACATGGACAGCGACCGTTGGTCGCGCACATCCTTGTGCGCCTTTCTTTAAAACAACACAATGCCTATGATGCTCAGGCAAAGGCCTTCTCGGAGCACAAAGGGATTAAACGACTGTCACTCGCGATAACGTGCCCGACCTGTCTGAAGAAATGAATGCTGGTAGGTTGCTACACACATGACTCTCTAACTGATGTTTTCGTTTAAGAGGTCACTTCCCTTTTCGACTCTTGGAAACGGATGCTTCTTAATCCGGAAATGCATGTTTTATTTTAGGAAGTAGGATTTCCAACTGTTTTTATCTTAGTTACTATTAATTAGCTAGGCCAGGTTGTATGGCAATTAACATATATGCCAACATTTTCAAGCAGGCGAGTGGGACATAAAACATAGTGCAAACCAAACAGAGTTTAAACTCTGCTTTTGTTTGCACGTAAACCTGACAAAAATAAAATGCCGAGATCTGTGGCTTGCTCTAATCTTCCACTGGCTTGCTCTAATCTTCCCCTACACAATTAAGACAGTGTGTTAGTTAACCTTTGAGGTCAGAGGTTCTTGGAGGGGAGATTAAAGCTTGCATGACAAACAAAAAACATTCTATTTTTGGCAGTTTTACAAAACTCTGAAACTGCCTTGAAATCAGTAGCCTCTCCCAGAATCGGGAAGGTTGGTGTTAGAAGGTGGTTCTGGGCATCTGAGCCGCCCGGATTTTTCGCTTTTAAAACACCTATTTGTTGAGCTTTTACTATGGGAGACCCTCATAAGTTGGGACTCACCCACAGTGAACTCATGATGAAAGGGACTGCATGTGTATTTTACAGGTGTCCCAGTGGCCTACTCGCCACTGCGCTGCAGCCAGAGTAAGGGGCACTAGGCTGGTTAAATGCAGACACGTGTGTACATGCGTGTGCACAAGTGTAAGGGGTGCTCAGAGGTGATTCCTGGCGTGCACAGCCCTGGAGCAGCTACTAATTGAATGGTGTCGTAGGACTTATGCAGAACTGGGTGGTGACATGGAATGGGCTTTCTACAATGGGAAGAAACATTTGAGGGAAAGTCAGTGTGCTTTACTGTTTTTCACTTCATTACTCTCCTAAGAGTATAGGGAGCACATGGGCTAGTTTTACTTTCCTAGAGCCTACAAATTCCAGACACACACTAAAGTTCACTGTAACGTATGTGAGAAGAAGTATTCTGCAGAGTCCATATTCATAGTTGTACTGCTTTTGGGTCATACTGAAATGTCATATTCCTCTGAGTCAGCTCATAACCAGGGCCTGGCTGGGGCTAACCCTGCCAGGCTGAATTAATGATCTCCCTCCTCAAGCTGTAGCATCAGAGGCCCAGCCCTGCACCACAAGCATTCCAAGGGTGAAGGCCTCCACTCCAAGAAGAGAAGATGGATGGAGCTACAGAGACATCCATCAGCAGCTGACACCTGGTGGCAGGCACCAAGGTGCTCTGGAGAGAAGGCAATGAGAGGGGAAGGGACTCTCAGAGACCATGTGGCATGAGACCCCTGGGTGACACCATTTTGAACAAACCCAGAGGCCTGGGCAGGAAGGAGGGAGCAGGGGCAGAGAAGTGATGTGTCGCTGTGTGATAGGTCAAACAGAGACTTCATGCCAGCCCCCTCCTAATTCTTTAAAAAGAGTCTGCACAGGAAGAGGACCACTCTCTGGAGTGTGGTCTGCTGAGGACAACTGGTGCTGGAGCCTGGCACCATGGACAGCTGAAAGGAAGAACCTCCAGAATGGCCCAGGACTCTGACTTGCACCAAAAGAGGAGACCATGGCAAGTGACTAGAAGCCTCGGCCTCTGCGCAAGGAGAAGAGAGGCCCAGGAAAAGAGCCAGGTGAAAGGCTGACGCAGGGAGCCAGTGAAGAATGCTCACTGCTGCCTTCATCCTCTAGGAGACCCATAGGGCAGAATAAAGTGCTCCCAGTGGCTGTGGAGTGTCACCGGGAGCAAGATGAGGCCAAAATCAGGAAGATCGGCTCCCTGGGCGCTGAGATATCCCCCAGAAGGTAGGCGACCTTTGGCCAACTGACGATGAAGCGCGCGGGGCTTCTCCGCCGGTCCAGAAAATGCCCCGGGGTGGGTCAGGTCTCGAGGGCGACCCCCAGAAGATAATAAGCTAGGGAGCACTGTCGCGGTCCCTGTGAAACTGCCCAAAAGGGTTGCCAGGAGCACACCCTGCCTCCCGACAAGACTGGGGAGGGAGGGAAGTGCCATCGTGCCTCCTCGCGGTAGAACACAAGCTGCCCCAGGGGCCCGGGATCCCAACTCCGGGCTCCGTCGCACCAAAGTCCAGCCAGGGAGCGCCGGCGCACTCCCCGTGAAGTTTGTCCCCACCGAGGGGTATCAGGAGCCCACCCTGGCCCCCGAAGACTCCTTAGGAAGGGGACCGCTGTTGCGCCCCCTGATGCAGCAAGATTACCAGCTTGGGTTTATTCTAAATCACCATACTCACCTGGGCCCATAACACATTCATAAAATAAGCTGACAATCATGCACTGGCAATCAGGACTTGATTTACCTTGAAATATATTTTTATCTGTGCACCAATTGATACCAAACTTCAACACCTTAGCTCTTAATTTTCTCTGGTCGATAGATTAGGTTGTTAGCATAACAGGTATAAATTACATTTACTTTTATTTCTTTGAATAACCACAGACTCTGGAGAGTTTTAAAACCTTTATCTATGCAATTATTTTGTGAGTCAAATACCAATACATGTCAAACACAAGTCAAGTCAAGTCAGTCAAGTCAAAACATTTATATAGCGCACTACATACCCAGAGGGTTTCAAGGCGCTTAGGAAGGGGAGGAGGATTATTTGTCAAATATCCACGTTTTAAGCTGCTTTCTGAACGCTAGTAAGCATGAGCGAATTTTGCGGATCTCGCGTTCGCGAATTTGCGGATTTTTGAACTCGCAATCCGCAAAATCCGCGAATTCTTGCGAATTTGCGGATTTTTTTTTTTTTTTGTGTTCGCAAGGATTTCTGCCAGTTCGCGAGGGTTTCGTACCAGTTCGCAATTGCGAACTTACATTTCGTCGCGCAACGGTCGCGAATTATGTTGTTTCTACGTCTGGTTCATCATCACAGGTTCCCAGCACCCTCTGTTTCACCACTGCAACCCTCTGTTACATCAATGCCACCCTCTGGTTCATCATTACTGTAGATTATGGGGGGGAAAAGCAAGCACACCATCCCTGCTTCAACTCAGATGAATTAATTTGGGGTTAGTTTATTAATGTGTCACTGTTTTAAAATTCCAGTCTGGCACCTGCTTCCTTATCTGTAATTTTGCTTTCTGTTGCAGTGCATTTTTTTTCCCCAGGACCTTCTTTGTGGCCTACTTGTAGCTATTGTATGAGCCTGCTGTGAGGGTCAGAGCAGGGTCATACAATTGTTGCAACTAGCAACTGAATTCTGGAGGGGCCCCAGTCAGGAAGCACTACCGGGAATTGCTACTAATGATGAGTTTGAACTCTTGCCCCTGCCGAGTGCTTTCACTTTTGAAAAACTCGTTTTTCTGCAATTTCGCGGGGTTCGCGGGGTGCGAACACGCGCAAGATCGGATTCGGAAGCCGCAAATTCGTGCGAATATGCAATTTGTTTTTTTTGCGGCGTGTTAGTTGGCAAGGTTTTGTGCGTTTTTGCGAGCCGCTCGTAGCGCAAGACGCGAAGTTACCCTCGCGGTCGTTCAAGGGCGCAGCCATCTTGTTTGCCTGACGTATTTCCGTTTCCGGGCGCGAAGTGTAATCTCGCAAAGTCCGCGGTTTGCCAGTACAGTCTCGCGCGTGTTCGCAAGGAAAATCTCGCGCGAACTTACCCGCGCGGTCGTGAACGGGCGCGGCCATCTTGTTTCTCATTCATTGCTATGGTTCTGGGCATGGTCTTTGTATCCTCTGTCAATCTCTGCCATCCTTTGCTTGTTTGAAGTTTTTTTTTATCTATTTTACTTATTATCTATCCCTCTATTTTTCTAGCCCTATATTTTTGTGTTTACTGCTACTTTTGGTTAATTTTAAACTACTTTTGTAAACTCTTTTCTTTTCTTCTCTTCCCTATTCTATTTTCTTTATTCCTTTCCGCCCAGACCATGGTGAAGGGAGCCGGGAAGCATCCCGAGAAGGGGAAGGGTCCCGCACCCCGTGTCCGGCTCCCGTGCGGGCGTTTGAGGGGGGAGCTAGTGATGCCACGGGAGATCTTTACCCCGGAGGAGGTGGCCCAACTCATTTTTTATGTTCAGCGCCGCCTCCCCAGGACCATCATGGGAGGCGGCAAGATCAGTGCCGGGTACGGGGCCCGGGAGCGCCGGAAGCGGTGGGAGAAGGTGTGCCAGGCCATTTACCACCACTCTCGGGTCTGGCGCACCTACAACCAGGCCACCCACCGCTGGACGGATGTCCTGACCCGTGAGCGAGATCTGCTCGACCTCCTTGGCCTTGAGATCCCCGGGCTTGGTGAGTAGTAGTAGCTATGTCTTTACTACTATGTTTTCTCCTGCTGTGTTATTATATTGCAAATTTTTGTTTTTTACCAAGAGCAATAATGCTGCTCATTACATTGTAGGTACATTTTATTTCAAAATCTTCTGTGCATTTCAGGTACACTGCTCTCCTTCTCAGTAGTGTTGCTACTATGCTTATTTGTTTTAGATTTTGTGTTCATTTCATTGGCCTGTGAAATTATGTATGAGTGTAGTTGAAAGAACTGCGCAATGCTACACACTAAGGTTCAGATTTTTAATTACCGGCGCATCCCTGCAAAGTTGCAGGGATGCGCCAGTAATTGTGCGTCACGCCACCATCACCCATGGTGCGCCGTATTACAATGCGGCGCGCCATGGGCCCAAAACGTCACCAAAGCGTTACGCATCTGTGCCGTAAAGGTGGCGCATTGCTGGAGTTGCGTCGCAACGATGGTGCAGCTCCATCAATTCTCTGGGGTGCCCTATCTCCCCAATGCTGCGTCAAGCCGTACGTCTGCTTCAAGCAGGCGCAGGGTTTGAGTCACGCATCATTGTCCTCAAAGTGACTGATTGAAATCTTGTAGATTTCCCTCAGCCACTTTTAGGATGCGTTCCTGCGCAGGAACGCCCTCCCTTGCGCCGGAACACCCCTATTGGCGCAGGGCTTTACAACGTGATGCATCTCCCAGATGCGTCACGTTGTTAATATACGCCGCACCATTGCGCCTCTTTTGTGCTGTCGCTGCGTCACAAAAGTCACGCAACAATGGAGCAAAAGAGCCGCAAGGGCCTTATAAATCAGCCCCTACAGACTCAAGTCCAGTCCTTCCTTTGTACACATGGCGATAAGAAGAAATAGTGGTGGTGGATTAATAGTTTGAGTATTTTAATGACTGGTGAATGTAGTAGGAAACTTTAGTGTTGTCGCTGATCTTCAATCACGATGGACTTTGGCTGTCACTTTGCGTGCTGCGGACTGCTGCCTGCCAATCCTAGGCAAACCTTTTTAGTACTTTGTTTAGTGAGTTACATAGGGTAGTTTCCAATTCGACGGTCCGCAAATCAAGCAATACTAAAGTAATGACGTAGTCGACCACATGAGATTGGTCAATAATATATCCCGTGGAGTCGTTCCCTATTTGCTATTTCGCAAAAATATTTTGTTACTTTGTTAGTTCTTTTTTAAATGTTTGATTTGGTTGAGAAATAAATATGATCCATGTTTTCTGTTTTTCTTTCTTTCATGTTGTACATCAGCTTCCCCCAGGGGCAAGAGGAGGACACAGGAGGAGGAGGAGGAGGGTGCTGTTGTCGATGCAGGCCAGGACCGGGCAGTCGAGGGCTCCTTTGCTGGCCCCAGTAAGTTTTAATTTTAATATAGAGTACTTATTTTTTCCTAGCGTTCCTCATTCGATTTTTTCTAAATCGTCTTTGATCTTCTTGTAGACAGGATCTAAATTCTTATCCCTATGACTCCGTGTGGTATTACTAGATTATTCTTATTAGTCTGTCTGTGTAGCTAACTAAGATTGCACATTTGGCATTTCCATTGGACTCCCATTCTAGTCAGCAATAGCTCTATGCACTGAGTGTAGTCCTCTGGGATTGTCCATAATGTCTTTTCAAGTATTCTAAATGTTTATGCTTTGACCATTGCCAACAATAAAAAGGTGAATGACCACCACCAAGAAATAATAAGATACTACTTTACTTTTGGTTTGGATAGGACAATCCATTCTACTACTGTTGCAGGGACAAATCTGCACAAACAGAACTATGGACACTAAATAATGCATCGCTTAGCTTATCAATTATAATAGGTGCTGTAACTGTTAGACTTTCCACATACCTCAGTGATAACAGACTTTGTAGTTGAACCCCCAATCTCCTTACTGACTAGATAGTGTGGCAGAGTCATTTCGCTCCCAAAGTCACCGATGGCAGAGGCACGGAATCATGCTTGCAAAAATTCGAAAACCTTTAGCTCATCCACTCTAGTCTGGAGGACCAAAAACCACAGAGTCTATTTAAGTTTAAAAGCTTTATTAAAAGTAAACACATTTATTAAATTCAAGTTTGTCATAAAAGTGAACGTGTAACTGAAAATGGAAAAGTGCTTAGTGCTGACGATTAATTGGACACATTTCTTGTGGTCGAGCCGAGCTCTCACCTGGTTTGAACTTGATCCTGCTCGTGTTCTTAGAAGTCAAGGTTCTGTCTGTTAGGAGAAAAAGTGGTGCGTGTTAAAAAGTAAAAAGCAAACATTCATCAGTTGTGCCAAAAAGTGCAGCAAGACAACAGCCTTCCCTGGAAAAAGGGACATTTTTACTCTAGAGTACACAGTCAAAAATTATTAAATTGTACACTTTTTTCACATTTCTTTCTTCCTCCTAGACCAAATATTATATAGTAGTGAGTGGTGTATTCTAACATTATTAAATGTACTTTGTAGGTGGAACATCTGGAGACGGGGCCAGCGCGGAGGTGGTGGCATTGGACGAGGAGGACAACTCTGGGGAGGAGGCGGTGCAAGTGCCGGAAAAGGACATGCCTGTGAGGGTTCACACGGTGGTGGCGGGCAGAGGTAAGCTATACATTCCTTAGTCATTGAGATTGAAGACTGCAGAGTGTGCTTTCTGCACGGGTGTATTATAAAAAAAGCAGGTAGTAGCCTCCTCTAAATGTACTTCGACTTAGCTGTGAAGTTTTTGGCGAGAAGAATCCCAATCAGATCTGAGGTGAACTTGATGGATGGGATGAACGAAAAGCGAAAGAAGGGTGTAAGTAAGTGTGGAAGCACGAGAAATGTAATGATGACTGGCAAAGAAGAATGATATGTGTTTGCTTGGTCCCCGAGGTGGCTGGGAAGGTAAGAAAATGGTATGGTGCATGGCTGGGTGAATGATGAAGCAAGGATGGGTGGAAGGAGAACAGCCTGGGTGGGTGAGACAGAAACTGTATGTCTGCAATATACTTTGAATGGATGGATGCCTGGATCATTCATGGTACTATCTGACTCTTAGATAGCATATGTGAATCTAGAGAGAGTAGACGGTCACTGGATGAACTAAGTGTTACTTTGAAGAGCATGTAACACCGCACCCGCACGTCCGTTCCAGTGTAGGAAAGGCAAGGAAAAGAAGTTGTAACGTTGTCCAAAGACTACCATGAATAGTAGCAGTAGTTTGTATTGCAACTGCAAGCACAGCATATATCCAGTTATTACGATGGGCACTCCCTACCTCCCTTAATAACTTTAGTTTAGTAGTAGTACGTCATTCATGTGTGGGGGTATCACTGTTCACTCAATAATAAGCAAAGCACCTAAAGTCATCCCATATGTCATCAAATACATCCCATGTGAAGTGATAGATAATCAGATAATTTAGCTTCTTCATTTTCCTTTTCTAATACTCATTTGCACTGTAGGGTGAAAGCTAAATTAATTAAGCAGTAGCCCTTTTAACAGAGTATTCTCAGTGCCACCCGTAATAGAAAAGTAAGAGCTTCACCACCTGCATGTACTGGACCGGTACAGTAACGCAAGTCTGTCTCACTCACCATGGTGTGCGTCTGTTTTTCTCGGGTGCAAGTTCACTGCGCTGGCATTATGCCGGCTTGCATAAGATAACGTACCAATTGTCCTAAACAAGAGAGAAGAAGAAGAATAAGAGTGGTGTACTGTCATAGTCGACTGTAATAGAAGTCCATAGTGCTCGTAGAATTTGTTCCTTAAACTCCCACTAATGTTAGAGCAAGGATGAAGAAGTCGGAGGTTACATAGATACTGTCCTCAATAGTTATGCACTGTGCTTTCAATTTGCTACTTGTACTGTGACAACTTTCTGCTCAATCATTTTGTGTTAATCTTAAGGAGCATTGGTTACAGACTATGTCTTTCTTTTTTCATGTAGTTGCTCCTTCCAAATCCAAGACACCATCAAGGAGGAAGGAGCAGGCTCGAATGGCCCGGCAACGGAGGCTGGATGCCACTGTGGCTGAATATCGGCGGCTGGTGGCCCTGGAGGAGGAGGAGACGCAGTCTGGAACAACAACAACGTCCACTGGGACAGCTGCCTCCTCCTCCGTGCGGGCTGCCAGCCAGCGCAGTGCTCCAGCGGTACGGAGCCGGGCTACCAAAGCCAAACGCCACCGCCCAGCAGCAAAGAAAGCAGCTGCCCCTCACAGGATTTGCAAGGCACACCGGCGCCGCTTATCCCTCAGACTGTCCTACCTGGAGCAGGAGGTCCATAATTATAAGAACGTGGTGGAGGGCCTCCGCTTCGAACTTGCCACCCTCCGCAAGGAGCATGATGCCCTGGCTGCTAATTCCAACAGCACCCTGCCATAGTGTCCCTTGCCCCTTTTTTAGAGACTTTTGGGGGGTGGGAATTGGGAGTTGTGATTTTTGGGGACTTTTGAAGGACAATCGTTGGGGTTAGGGAGGGTCTTGCGGGAGATTCTTTTGTTAGGGCTATAAAAATATACTTTTTGAAACTTTATCTGACCATACCTGTTTTTTACTGCTTTTGAGTCTGGTGGGTGGGGGTTTAACATAACAGTAAGTTTGTTTTCCTGAATAGTCCTAGGACTTTAGTAGTACTACCGTCAATCAAATCTCTCGTCTCTCCTAATACTCCATTATACTACCTCCAACCAAACGCCTATCTTACCTGTAATTTCTGTTTGCAAGTAGGGCTAGGCCCAGGGCTGGCTCCACGGGAAACAGCAAATAAGGTTGGCAATCCTGGGCGGATAAAATTTCCTCATAGCGGTGGTACTACTGGTGTGACACAGTGGCAGTTGCTTGCCTATGAAAAAAAGAAAATGAAATCTGGTTTGTCCTCCTGAGCAATACAAAGGTACAATACAGAATATAGCAGGTGACAGAAGTACACTAGAACAGTGCCACGTTGTAGCCTAACAAATGTTAAAGTATAACTAATTCGGTTGAAGTTCTTTGACATTAGCCATGGGTCTTTGTCAAGCAGAGTAAGAATATATCCTCGGATTTCTTCACCAGCCTGTTGCTATCACCTTATCCTCCCCAGCAAGTGTGTGGATTTATTGCTGTAATTTAGTCACACATCAATCAAAACCACACAGCCCGGGGGAAGAGGGTTAGGGTTTGAAAAATGGATGGGTACGGGGGTTTTTGGGAAAGGTTTTGGGAGACAAGAAAAAGTAGCACAGCATGGACGAACAATTGTGAACATAAACAAATCTTTGGGTACAAACCTATCCCTCAATCTTTGAAAGTGCATACACTACTGTAACTGCATGCATGTCAGTTAAAAGTAATTAGTACTTTCGACAACTGTGGAAGAAAGAATGCGACAGTACAGGGCGTGGGTGGAAATATTGATAACTATATTCAACATAAGGTCTCTGTAGCCAGATACCTGAGAGCCTTGCTGGTCACTATAAATCCATTTACAACAACACTCAATGGGGTTGGTCTGGAAGGTGTCAGGTTTACTCCCCGTGATCCAGTCGATGCAAATATGGTTCCGCCTCCAAATGTCACCAACACCCAGAAGTGTAAACACAGGGTGTTCGAGGCATTAGGCGGGGGAGAAAAATAACAAACTAAAATAAAAAATGTGGGATGGGTAAAGGTAGGGTCAGCAGGGAAAGGATACCTGTAACAGAAGACAAGACAGGCATCAGTGAAGTGCTGTCCTAACATACAAGGGTACTCTCTCATATAGTCTCACTAAATAGTCTGCAAGTCTCCCGCCTACTCATGGGAAATGTAGTTTCATAGTACGGTAGGCGCTTAGGGGCTGCGTAACCTGACAGAAGGTATAGTAGATAGAAAAGGAGAAATTGCTTTTTTTCTAGGTGTCCCCTCACTCACCAGGGTTGCCCCTTGGTGACATGCTTCATCATTGGGGCCATCCCAGTCCTCTACGGCCTGGGGCGTGCTGCGACTTGCGAATTACGTAGGAGCACTTACAAATGACTATGTGTGGTGCAGATGTGATAGTGGAGTGGACTAAGTGATGTGTTAAGGGATCAATGTAGAAGCAGAGAGAGAGCCAAGAAATGCAGTCACAGTCAGAGAAAAAGGCAAGGGATACTGTATCTATGTGGTTGTAGTGGTCCTGTTGGAAGTGGTAAGTAAGTTGCCCGCAGAAAAAAAATCCTCCTATTAGCGGCACTCCTCCATTGCAGCCGACGCTTCGTCCATCGATGTTGGTCACCAGAAGACACCCTGTCCACTGCCTGCCTGATGCTGAATTGTGGCTCGCTACTGTGAAGCCTGACTCCATCCTTTTTTCCCCATTGCAGAGACTGAAACCCGGCCTGTAATTATTCAACGAAAAACAGGAAGTGATATAATATTACAACACCACTGATAAATAAATATAAGGCATGTAGGCTGTGGAGTGCAAAAAGTCACAATTTGTTTTTCCTAGTAGACAGTACAATGTTTTTGAAAGTGCGTACTCTGAGTCACCTTTTGAAGGATGTATGGGCAAATTAATGTATCGGATCTTGCCCCTCAAGCTAGGTGTACTGTAAACTGTGTTTTAGAACAAAATTAGATCTTCCTAGCAGTGCTCCCACCCAGACCCTTACTAAAGCCAGTCGCAAAAATGTAGAAGACCCCCAATCAAATCTCAAAAAACGAGGCCTAGCAGAAAACTGGTGACAAAACTTACTTTGAAAGTAAAAGTAGGCCGAAGTACCCTAATTACCCATTACCCACCGTGGATTGCATTCAAACCACTTGCAAGCAACCAAGCAAAAGTAGCCATAGCCAGCATCGCTCCAAGACTCGAAATCCCCCCCACTCAAACACATGCAATAGAAATACTGCTAACCCTAACGAACCCTAAGTTAAGAATAGTGGCAAAGGCTTTCTTTAACTATGCCAAATCCCCCCTTTCCCACCATGGATTTTCTTCAAATGACTTGCAACCAAAATTACACATTCTCACGAGTGCTCTAAGACCCCAGAACTCAGTTTGAAAAATCTAGAACACCCCGAAACACATGCAATCCTGCTGCTAGGGCTAACCCTAACGAACCCTAAGTTACAAAAAGTGCCAAAACTAAAGGCTTTTCCGCGCGGATTTTGTCCCAACCACTTCTACCCGGTATTAGACCTTCCCAGGAATGCCCCAAGACCCGGCAACCCACCCGCCAAGAAGCGTAACACCCCCAAACAGGCCAAAAGCAAAATCTCATACTTGCAATATTTCTGGGCCTTCGGTCCAAACGCGCTGCGTAGCTCGGCCATAAGTCGGGGTTGGCACGACGGATTTCCTGAAAAGCAAATGCAATCAAGATTAGAGTGTCCCAGCAGTGCTCCCAGACCACGAAACTCACCCGCAAACAGACGGAACCCCCCCTAAGAGCACCTCAAAGGCAAGCAAGTCATCAAAAACACAAAAAAAATTCCGCCTGGGATTTGGTCCAAAACACTTTTATCCGGTATTAGAGCTTCCCAGCAATGGCCCCAGAGCCGTCAACCCAGGAGAAAACGAGTAGAAGACCCCCAAACAGCCAAAGAGCAAAAGTACAAAAATGGGGACTTAGTCACTTTTTCACAAATTTCCCAAATCACTCCGCGCGCGCTCTGCAGCTAGGCCCTAAGTCCCCTCAGCCACCATGGATTTGCTTCAAACCTCTTGCAAAGTAAAGTATATATAGCCAGCAGTGCTCCCACACCACGAAACTCACCCGCAAACACCAGGAAGCCCCCCAAACAGGCCCCCGAAAACGCTACATAGAGCAAAATGTTTGAAATAGCCCAAAAAAAATCGGCCTGGATTTTGTCCCAACCACTTCTACCCGGTATTAGACCTTCCCAGGAATGCCCCAAGACCCGGCAACCCACCCGCCAAGAAGCATAACACCCCCAAACAGGCCAAAAGCAAAATCTCATACTTGCAATATTTCTGGGCCTTCGGTCCAAACGCGCTGCGTAGCTAGGCCATAAGTCGGGGTTGGCACGACGGATTTCCTGAAAAGCAAATGCAATCAAGATTAGAGTGTCCCAGCAGTGCTCCCAGACCACGAAACTCACCCAGAAACACCAGGAAGCCCCCCAAACAGGCCCCCGAAAACGCTACATAGAGCAAAATGTCAGAAATAGCCCAAAAAAAAATCGGCCTGGATTTTGTCCCAACCACTTCTACCCGGTATTAGACCTTCCCAGGAATGCCCCAAGACCCGGCAACCCACCCGCCAAGAAGTATAACACCCCCAAACAGGCCAAAAGCAAACTCTCATACTTGCAATATTTCTGGGCCTTCGGTCCAAACGCGCTGCGTAGCTGGGCCATAAGTCGGGGTTGGCACGACGGATTTCCTGAAAAGCAAATGCAATCAAGATTAGAGTGTCCCAGCAGTGCTCCCAGACCACGAAACTCACCCAGAAACACCAGGAAGCCCCCCAAACAGGCCCCCGAAAACGCTACATAGAGCAAAATGTCAGAAATAGCCCAAAAAAAAATCGGCCTGGATTTTGTCCCAACCACTTCTACCCGGTATTAGACCTTCCCAGGAATGCCCCAAGACCCGGCAACCCACCCGCCAAGAAGTATAACACCCCCAAACAGGCCAAAAGCAAACTCTCATACTTGCAATATTTCTGGGCCTTCGGTCCAAACGCGCTGCGTAGCTGGGCCATAAGTCGGGGTTGGCACGACGGATTTCCTGAAAAGCAAATGCAATCAAGATTAGAGTGTCCCAGCAGTGCTCCCAGACCACGAAACTCACCCAGAAACACCAGGAAGCCCCCCAAACAGGCCCCCGAAAACGCTACATAGAGCAAAATGTCAGAAATAGCCCAAAAAAAAATCGGCCTGGATTTTGTCCCAACCACTTCTACCCGGTATTAGACCTTCCCAGGAATGCCCCAAGACCCGGCAACCCACCCGCCAAGAAGTATAACACCCCCAAACAGGCCAAAAGCAAACTCTCATACTTGCAATATTTCTGGGCCTTCGGTCCAAACGCGCTGCGTAGCTGGGCCATAAGTCGGGGTTGGCACGACGGATTTCCTGAAAAGCAAATGCAATCAAGATTAGAGTGTCCCAGCAGTGCTCCCAGACCACGAAACTCACCCGCAAACACCAGGAAGCCCCCCAAACAGGCCCCCGAAAACGCTACATAGAGCAAAATGTCAGAAATAGCCCAAAAAAAAATCGGCCTGGATTTTGTCCCAACCACTTCTACCCGGTATTAGACCTTCCCAGGAATGCCCCAAGACCCGGCAACCCACCCGCCAAGAAGTATAACACCCCCAAACAGGCCAAAAGCAAACTCTCATACTTGCAATATTTCTGGGCCTTCGGTCCAAACGCGCTGCGTAGCTGGGCCATAAGTCGGGGTTGGCACGACGGATTTCCTGAAAAGCAAATGCAATCAAGATTAGAGTGTCCCAGCAATGCTCTCAGACCATGAAACTCACCCACAAACAGACGGAACCCCCCCTAAGAGCACCTCAAAGGCAAGCAAGTCATCAAAAACACAAAAAAATTTCCGCCTCGGATTTGGCACAAACCACTTTTAGTGCTTCCCAGCAATGGCCCCAGACCCGTCAACTCACCTGCAAAGAGGTAGAACAACACCCCCACAAGTGCTGAGTCTTTCTTCATTGGGCGTAAACCAGCCCTCTGCTTTGATGGAAATAGGAGTCTGGAGGAGGAGGATAGAGGAGCATGTTCTTCTGAACTTGTGAACCTGAGGAATGCAGACTGCGGCACCTTCAAATAAATTAGCAAACAAGTGAAGACAGTTCTGCTGATGGGCTTGTCTTTGTGATTATCTGATTAAAGTTTGAATTATATTAACTGTGCACAACAAAGAAAGACAGACACACAGGAATAAAAGTGAATAAGGATGAAAAAGAAAGTTATTGATTCGTTGTCTCATTTTCAGGGCTCGAAGTCGGAATCACGGTCCAGGAATAAGAATAAGGCTTCGTCATCATACTCTGCGAATTCAGCCCGGGTGAGGTCAGTGCCACCTGACAGAGTAGAAATTCCCTCATCTATGGTGCTGGCCACCTCCTCTTCATCCAGCACGCTCTCTCGTACTCTTATATCTGGTGGTATGAGGTGCTGATTCATCTTGATCATTGTTAACCTCTCCACATTTTTGGGCGAGAGGCGGCTCCGTTTGGGAGTTACAATCCCACCAGCCGCACTGAAAACCCGTTCAGAAGACACACTTGCGAGTGGGCAAGACAAGTAGTTTAAAGCCAGGTTGGTGAGCTGTGGCCACAATTCTTTTTTCCCATGCCAATACGCCAATGGGTCAGAATTAACATAGACCTCTGTGGAGTCATTCAGATAGTCCTTCACCATCGACTCAAGGTCCTCCTCCAAGGTTCCTCCACTTTGCGTAGCTCTTGCTGTGCCTCTGGCCTTTTGAGAACCAAACCCACGCAGAGCTAGCCAATCCTCTTCAGCCTCCAATGTTTCTGCTGTCTTTCGTGCAGATGATGCGGTTGCCGGTGTCTTTAACGGCTGAGAGGTCACTTGTGCCACAGCCACAGGTGCAGAAGTGGATTGTTTTGACTGGGGATGGCCTGCTGATGTACTGCCATTTCCTTCAATTTCCAGCCGTTCTGTTTCAAACTTCTTGGCTGACAAGGCTAGCCAACGTTTGTACTTTGTAACATCTTCATCAGCAAAAGGAAAGAATGCTCTGCCTGCCAGCGCCTTTTTGTAGCGTGGATCCAGAATAGTAGCACAAATGTAATGCTGTTCTGAGTGGATCTTTTGAAGACGTTCATCACCTTGTAGGAGCTCTAATAATTTCTCAGCCAGAAGCAAAGAGTCTTTCTTTTTGTCATCTTTTCGAAACACAGAACACACCTCCTTCAGTTGGTCCTCCAGCATGTACAACAATGGGATAGCTTTTCCCAAATTAGAGTCCTCCTTGCTGACTGCACGTGTGAAGACCTCAAAAGGACGAAGCATGCGTGTTAGGCTTTCAACTATGTTCCATTGCGGCCCACCCATCCTCAGCTCCTCTATACCCTCTTTCAAGAAATATTGATTGAGTTGCGTATACTGCTCATACAGACGCTCAAGCATGTAGAAGGTTGAGTTCCAACGTGTTACCACCTCCTGGATGAGTGCTTTCACTGGCATTTGACTTTGATATAGCATGCTCCTCAGCTGCTTGCGGGCCTTAAAAGAATGCCTGAAATGCTTGCAAATTTTTCGGCAGTTGTCCAATACACTGTACGCTGCACTGCGTTTATTACCCAAGAATTTTTGGACAACCAGGTTTATACAGTGCGCCAAACACGGCACTCTGAAATAGTAACCGTCCCTCATGGCCTTAACTATATTGGAGCCATTGTCTGTGGAAACATAACCAACCTTGCGTTTTAGTGGGGACAGACAGTTAAGGACCTTTGTGTTAAAGACATCCAAAATGTTTTCTGCTGTGTGACGTTTCTCCAAACCAAACATGGCTAGTGTTGCATGTTTCCGAGCACCTTTAAAAACAATGTTAGTGTCAACACCTGAGTTTAGCTTTGCTTTAGCCCCTGAAAAAGAGACCCAGTGTGCAGTGATGCACATGTAATCAGCGCCTGCGCCACTGGTCCACATGTCTGTTGTCAGATGTATAGTGTGAACAGCACTCTTCTCCAAAGCTGCCCCAATCACCTTCAGAACATCTTCATGTAGTGCTGGAACCGCAACTCGGGCAAAATAGAACCGGCTAGGAACCTTCCATTTAGGGCAGAGCACTGTCACTAATTCTAGAAAACCAACCCCTTCTACAAAAGAAAAAGGGAGAAGGTCCAGAGCTAGCATTTTAGCCAGCTTAGTGTTATACAGACGGGTCATTGGGTGGTTGCGTTCATATTGCGCTTCTGTAAACAACATCTTTTTAATGTTGCCCTGGACCAATGATTTACGGGATGATGATGATCTCTTCGACCCAGTTACGCTCGCTGATGAACTTTTCCGCATTGATGTCTCACTCTCTCCCACACTCTTAGTGTGGCTCCCATGGGGTGTGCTGCTGACATGGGAACTGGGTGTAAGTGAAGTGTTTGAATCGTCTTCTTCTACCTCCTCGTCATCAGCAGATGACAAATCAACGTTTTCATTACGTGCAATTCCGGCTTTCTTGACCGCCTCTAGGTGCGGAAACCATTCGACAGGGTGCCTTCTCTCAAGATGACCTCTCTGGCCTCCGGTACCATAGTTAGAACCAAGCTTACCACGACTATATCGAAGCTTACAAAGGCTACAAATGGCTACGTTTTCCTTTTTTGGGCAAACACTAAAGAAGTCCCAAACTGGAGACTTGAAATGTCTTCGGGGGCCGGAGGAGGCGGCGATACTGGTGGTGGTGGTCCTGCTGCTAATGACAGATGAAGTGGAGGATGTGGATTGCCGAACTTCAGTACGTTTTGCACTTTCACCACCACGAATTGAGGTCGAGGACGAGGTGGGTACCTTCTTGCGAGGAAGAAATATGGAAGCGGTAGGTTTTGGTGTACTACTTAACTCCAAATCTAATGATTCCATTTCCATTGCCTCCTCGCCGACATCATCATCACGCTCAGCAGCTTCTCGGGATAGGGTCAAAATGTCTCTTTGCTGCATGCCCGGTGGGGCTGCAGTGACCTTTGTGATGACTGCCTCGTCGTCATCGTGAGAGGCTTCATCACCAGCAGTATCTGTCACTTCTTGTTGAGCCTCATCACACTCCATAGGTTTGAGTTTTTGGACGACCTTCCTTTTACGCTTAGGTACCGGTGGCAGATCATGGTGTGCCTCTGCCTCACTGTCAGACCGCAGTTGTCGTGGTTCCCAAGACAGATCACTTGCACCAGAACGAGGTGGGCTTGAAGAAGATGTAGACACCCCCCTTGATCTTTTCCTTGCTAGGGATGTGGAAGACAATGAATGATCATCAGGAGGAGTGGCTTCCAATGATACCTCAGCTTCATTGTCGATTTCCAAATGTGCCCCTACTTCGGGAGGAACAACTATTGTGGGCACTTGTGAACGTCCATGCACCTTTGCTTGCGCATCTCCTTTTGCTGCCTCTCCTTCCACATGTACTTGGGCGTGTACTTGCACATGGTGTTGTTGTTGCGGCTGTGGTTGTTCAACACTTGTCAGATGAGTTACAACAACCTGTGTTGATTCAGGGACATTGCTGCTACTTTCTTGCGATGAGCCAACATCACTGGTCGATGGTGATTGGAGAAGTACACTGACTGCCTCTGAAGCACTCAAGGGCTTTGACTTAAGTTGGCGTGGTGGTGGAGGCACTGAACCCAATGGAGCAGGGGTGCTGCTCTCAGGTTGGTCCCCAGCAGATCCTGCTGCTGCAGGCGTACTTTTTTTTTTGCTCCCAAAAAAAGTGGTGGGTGGCACACCAGCCTCCTTGGTAACTTGCTTCTTCTGCTCCTTACTAGCAACTTTCTTGCTAGAGGAGCTACGGAGAACTTTCTTTGGGGCCATCTTCTTCAGAGCAGGTCAGACAGCAGGCCGCAGTTGCACGAATTGTAGAGTTGTCTGAGGCCAGACGTGACGTCGCGTGACGTTATGCTGCACACACACACCGCTGCAGGACTTCTTCCTGGCACTGGTGGTTCTCTTGAGTCTTGTGCACCTAAAAAAAATGGAAGACAGAGGAACATCAGTTCAGTTATAGAGCACAAAAAAATCGAAAAACACTGCAAAATCAGCACAATCCCAATACATCCATGCCCTCCATAATGTTTAAATTCAAGACAACCCACAGAAAGACTAGGCCCATGCAAGACTCACTACCCCTGGGCATAAATAAAGGTTGAAAAGTAGGCAAAATGGTTGGAGGCCTAACAACAAAGCCTGCATTCAAAATGGCCACTTGCCTGCCAAGCACATGGCCAGTGCCTGTAGCTGCACTCAAAATGGCCACCAGCCACATGGCATGTCCCTCCCCATGAACACCCCCAAAAATCGAAAAACACTGCAAAATCAGCACAATCCCATTCCATCCATGATGTTTAAATTCAAGACAGCCCACAGAAAGACTAGGCCCCATGCACCACTCACTACCCCTGGTCAAGGCCCCAACAACAGGTCAAAAATCGAAAAACACAAAATTTTACAAAAAAAAAAAATCGAAAGACACAGAAAAATCAGCACAATCCCAATTCATCTATGGCCTCCATGATGTTTAAATTCAAGACAACCCACAGAAATACTAGGCCCATGCAAGACTCACTACCCCTGGCATAAATAAAGGTTGAAAAGTAGGCAAAATGGTTGGAGGCCTAACAACAAAGCCTGCATTCAAAATGGCCACTTGCCTGCCAGCACATGGCAAGTGCCTGTAGCTGCACTCAAAATGGCCACCAGCCACATGGCATGTCCCTCCCCATGAACACCCCCAAAAATCGAAAAACACTGCAAAATCAGCACAATCCCATTCCATCCATGATGTTTAAATTCAAGACAGCCCACAGAAAGACTAGGCCCCATGCACCACTCACTACCCCTGGTCAAGGCCCCAACAACAGGTCAAAAATCGAAAAACACAAAATTTTACAAAAAAAAAAAATCGAAAAACACAGAAAAATCAGCACAATCCCAATTCATCTATGGCCTCCATGATGTTTAAATTCAAGACAACCCACAGAAATACTAGGCCCATGCAAGACTCACTACCCCTGGCATAAATAAAGGTTGAAAAGTAGGCAAAATGGTTGGAGGCCTAACAACAAAGCCTGCATTCAAAATGGCCACTTGCCTGCCAGCACATGGCAAGTGCCTGTAGCTGCACTCAAAATGGCCACCAGCCACATGGCATGTCCCTCCCCATGAACACCCCCAAAAATCGAAAAACACTGCAAAATCAGCACAATCCCATTCCATCCATGATGTTTAAATTCAAGACAGCCCACAGAAAGACTAGGCCCCATGCACCACTCACTACCCCTGGTCAAGGCCCCAACAACAGGTCAAAAATCGAAAAACACAAAATTTTACAAAAAAAAAAAATCGAAAAACACAGAAAAATCAGCACAATCCCAATTCATCTATGGCCTCCATGATGTTTAAATTCAAGACAACCCACAGAAATACTAGGCCCATGCAAGACTCACTACCCCTGGCATAAATAAAGGTTGAAAAGTAGGCAAAATGGTTGGAGGCCTAACAACAAAGCCTGCATTCAAAATGGCCACTTGCCTGCCAGCACATGGCAAGTGCCTGTAGCTGCACTCAAAATGGCCACCAGCCACATGGCATGTCCCTCCCCATGAACACCCCCAAAAATCGAAAAACACTGCAAAATCAGCACAATCCCATTCCATCCATGGCCTCCATGATGTTTAAATTCAAGACAACCCACAGAAATACTAGGCCCATGCAAGACTCACTACCCCTGGCATAAATAAAGGTTGAAAAGTAGGCAAAATGGTTGGAGGCCTAACAACAAAGCCTGCATTCAAAATGGCCACTTGCCTGCCAGCACATGGCCAGTGCCTGTAGCTGCACTCAAAATGGCCACCAGCCACATGGCATGTCCCTCCCCATGAACACCCCCAAAAATCGAAAAACACTGCAAAATCAGCACAATCCCATTCCATCCATGATGTTTAAATTCAAGACAGCCCACAGAAAGACTAGGCCCCATGCACCACTCACTACCCCTGGTCAAGGCCCCAACAACAGGTCAAAAATCGAAAAACACAAAATTTTACAAAAAAAAAAAATCGAAAAACACAGAAAAATCAGCACAATCCCAATTCATCTATGGCCTCCATGATGTTTAAATTCAAGACAACCCACAGAAATACTAGGCCCATGCAAGACTCACTACCCCTGGCATAAATAAAGGTTGAAAAGTAGGCAAAATGGTTGGAGGCCTAACAACAAAGCCTGCATTCAAAATGGCCACTTGCCTGCCAGCACATGGCAAGTGCCTGTAGCTGCACTCAAAATGGCCACCAGCCACATGGCATGTCCCTCCCCATGAACACCCCCAAAAATCGAAAAACACTGCAAAATCAGCACAATCCCATTCCATCCATGGCCTCCATGATGTTTAAATTCAAGACAACCCACAGAAATACTAGGCCCATGCAAGACTCACTACCCCTGGCATAAATAAAGGTTGAAAAGTAGGCAAAATGGTTGGAGGCCTAACAACAAAGCCTGCATTCAAAATGGCCACTTGCCTGCCAGCACATGGCCAGTGCCTGTAGCTGCACTCAAAATGGCCACCAGCCACATGGCATGTCCCTCCCCATGAACACCCCCAAAAATCGAAAAACACTGCAAAATCAGCACAATCCCATTCCATCCATGATGTTTAAATTCAAGACAGCCCACAGAAAGACTAGGCCCCATGCACCACTCACTACCCCTGGTCAAGGCCCCAACAACAGGTCAAAAATCGAAAAACACAAAATTTTACAAAAAAAAAAAATCGAAAAACACAGAAAAATCAGCACAATCCCAATTCATCTATGGCCTCCATGATGTTTAAATTCAAGACAACCCACAGAAAGAATCAGTCCACCCACCACTGAGTACCCCTGGGAAAAGGCCCCAAAACAGCCCAAAAATCGAAAATCCCAAATTTTTAGTTGCAGCAACTGTAATGCCCCAAACAAACTTACTTGTAAAATTTCTAATCCAACAGTGATCCAAAGAAAGTCAAAAAGGCCTCAAATCCAAAGATCCAGCAGCATCCACAAAAGGTAATCCTTCCAGGTCCACATCCGAATGAAAAGTGACCAGGAGATGGACAAAGCACTGGGAGGAGCCTGCTGAACAGGAACAGGAAGTTGAAGACTATGGGGCACTTCCTTCCTCCCACCCCCCTGCCCCCCTCCCCAAAATGGACTCCTCGCTAAAAAAGTGCAGGCAAATGTCAAACTAAGGAGTTATTCACATAAAAATCATCATTTCTAGAAGGTTTATGCTGCTTGCTGGTGGATTTCTTGTGCAGAATTGCAAATTTATATTTTCGCGCGCCGCATCTCAAATCTCGCAATTTGCGAAGTACCGCGAGACGTGATCTCGCCGTACTCGCGTTGACAAACTCTCGCTGGCAAGCCGCGATGACGTAATCGCGCTCGCCAATTCCCGCGGGATCACACAGCAAGATCCAAAATGGCGCAGCACTCGCAAACTATCGAAAAAAACAACTCGGCAAACGATGATAAACGCCGCGCGCCGCAAAAATTGTATCACCAACGCCGCGCGCCGCCAAAAAAATCCGCTGCGTGCGAATTTGCGGATTTTGCGGGAAATCCGCAAATCTCGCGGATTGCGGATTTCCCGAAAATCCGCAAAATCCGCGAGCGGAACGGATTTTCCGCCCACGCTTAAACGCTAGGTGATTCTGGGTGAGGCGAAGGTAAGCGGGGAGTGAGTTCCATGTTTTGGCAGCCAGGTATGAGAAGGATCTGCCTCCCATGGTGGTCTTGTTGATGCGAGGTACAGTGGCGAAGGCTTGGCTGGAAGAGCGAAGTTGGCGGGAGGGGGTGTAGAAGGACAGTCGAGAGTTGAGGCAATCTGGTCCGATGTCGTAGAGTGATTTGTGTGCGTGGGTAAGCAGTCGGAAAGTAATCCTCTTATTGACGGGTAGCCAGTGGAGGTCTTTAAGGTGACCAGAGATGTGTTCGTTGCGTGGGATGTCTAATATGAGCCTGGCTGAGGCGTTTTGGATTCGTTGTAGTTTCTTCTGGAGTTTAGCGGTGGTGCCTGCGTAGAGGGTGTTTCCGTAGTCCAGTCGGCTCGTGACTAGAGCGTGGGTGACTGTTTTCCTTGTTTCGGAGGGGATCCAGCGAAATGTTTTTCTGAGCATGCGAAGAATGTTAAAGCAGGAAGAGGATACGGCGCTGACTTGTCTGTTCATTGAGAGTGAAGAATCCAGGATGACGCCAAGGTTCCGTGCGTGGTCTGTCGGGATGGGTGCATTTCCGAGGGCTTCCGGCCACCAGGAGTCGTCCCATGCAGAGGGGGATTTACCTAAGATGAGGACTTCTGTTTTGTCTGAGTTCAGTTTCAGACGGCTTTGTTTCATCCATTCGGCGACTTCTTTCATTCCTTCGTGTAGGTTAGTTTTGGCGGTGCTGGGGTCCTTGGTGAGAGATAGGATCAGTTGAGTGTCATCCGCGTAAGAGATGATGTTGAGGTTGTGTTGGCGGGCTATGGCCGCGAGGGGGCTCATGTATACGTTGAAGAGGGTGGGACTGAGTGAGGATCCTTGTGGTACGCCGCAGATGATTTCAGAGGCCTCGGACTTGAATGGTGGGAGGCGGACTCTCTGGGTTCTTCCGGTGAGGAACGAGGTGATCCATTCCAGTGCCTTTCCTTGGATTCCGATGTTTCTGAGGCGTTGTAATAGGGTGCTGTGGCAGACTGTGTCGAAGGCTGCAGAGAGGTCGAGGAGGATGAGGGCGACTGTGTCTCCATTGTCCAGTAGAGTTCGAATGTCGTCTGTTGCTGCGATGAGGGCGGTCTCAGTGCTGTGTTTGGCTCGGAAGCCAGATTGTGAGGGGTCGAGTGATTTGTTGGCTTCGAGGAAGGCGGCGAGCTGGTTGTTGACAGCTTTCTCGATGACTTTGGCCGGGAATGGAAGAAGCGAGATGGGGCGGTAGTTTTTGAGTTCGGTGGGGTCTGCTGTTGGTTTTTTCAGAAGGGCGGTGAGTTCAGCGTGTTTCCAGTCTTCTGGGAAGGTAGCGGAGTTGAAGGAGCAGTTGATGACGTCTCGGAGGTGCGGAGCTATGATGGAGTCTGCTTTGTTGAAGATGTGGTGAGGGCATGGGTCTGTGGGGGATCCAGAGTGGATGGAATTCATCAGGCGGATGGTGTCCTCAGTGGAGATTGGGTTCCAGGCGTTAAGGGTATTAACGGGGGGAAGATGGTCAGCTGATGGTAGGGTGGGTTGGCTTCCGGGTTGGTTGTCAAAGCTGTTGTGGATGTCAGCAATCTTGTTGTGGAAAAAAGAGGCTAGGGAATCGCAGAGGGTTTGAGAGGGGGTGATGTCGTTGGAGTTGGCCGAGGGGTTGGAAAATTCCTTGACGATGTTGAAAAGTTCCTTGCTGTTGTGGGCGTTGTTGTCAAGTCGATCTTTGAATGCTGTTTTCTTGGCTTTTCGGATCAGTTTGTGGTGAGTACGGATGGCGCTTTTGAAGGCGTCCTTGTTGCTGGTGGATGGGTCCTTTTCAAGGGAGCGGCACAGTTTCTTGGACTTCTTGAGGTCGTCGTTGAACCATGAGGCCTTCTTGATGCCAAGTTTGTGTTGACGTTTTTTCAGTGGTGCTAAGGTGTCGGCGGTGTTGGATAACCAAAGGGTGAGGTTGGAGGCGGCTTCGTTGGCGTTAGAAGAGAGGGCTGGGGAGGTTTGAAGGAGCGATGTGGAGATCTGCTCTGTGGTGATTTTGTTCCAGTTTCTTTGTAGAGTTGGTTGGAGGTGGATGATGGGTTTCGGCTTGTTGTAGGTGAAGTGAACGCAGCTGTGGTCAGTCCAGAGGAGATCCGTAGTGTGGCTGAAGGAGACATGGTTGCTGGAGGTGAAGATGGGGTCGAGAGTGTGACCTGCGATGTGGGTGGGGGAAGTGACCAGTTGTTTAAGTCCGAGGTTGGCGAGGTTGTCCAAGAGGGTGGCGGTGTTGCGGTCGTTGTTCTTTTCAAGGTGGAAGTTGAGGTCTCCCAGAAGGATGTAGTCTTTGGAGGGGAGCGCGTGTGGGGTGATGAAGTCCGTGATGTCTTCACTGAATTTTGCGCGTGGTCCTGGTGGTCTGTAGAGGAGGGTGCCTCTGAGTGTGGTCTTGGGGTCGATGTGGATCTGGAAGTGAAGGTGTTCGGAGTTGGCGAGGTTGGCATCAGAGCTGGTTGAGATGCGGATTGTTTTCTTATGGACGATAGCGATTCCTCCTCCTGTATGGTCGGTGCGGTCCTTGCGTGTGATCTTATATTCATCAGGGATAGCGATGGCGATGTCAGGGGTGGAGGAAGCGTTCATCCATGTTTCCGTTAGGAAGGCGACGTCAGGAGAGATGGTGTCTAGTAGGTTCCAAAGGTCAATGGCGTGCCTGTGGACCGAGCGGGTGTTGAGAAGGATGCATTCTAGGTGGTTGGGGTCGGGAATCTGTGTTGTGGTCGTAGCGGAGATGTTGTCGGTGCCACTAAATTTGCAGGAGAAGCAGGAGAACGGTCCATGGGTGCGTCCAGGAGCGGCTTGGACGCAGTTGGGGGCGCGACCGGGGTTAAGGGCTAGGAGGGTGGCGGCATCGTAGGTAACGCCGGGGGGCTGGGCAGCGCGAGGGGCAGGGGGTCTGGCGCTGGGCGCGGTCCAGGCGCGGACGGGCGTAGACGGGCTTACCTTTGGCGCACCTTCGGCGTGTACGTAGCGCGTGGACGCTGCGCGTGGGGGCATTTGGCCATAAATGGATGGTGAGGGGGGCGGAGCGTGGGAGGGTCAGCAGCTGGGAGGCGGTAGCAGGGAGGAGGGGCGGGCTAGGGAGCGAGTAAACAAGATGGAGGGTCAAAGGGGGACTATGGCAGGGGCAGCAGAAGCACCACGGCACAGATCAGTTTCCAGCGTTCGGTAAAAATAATTAAATAAATCCCAGCGCTACTCTAAATAAATAATTAAATCCTAGCGCGACTTGAAATAATTAATTAATTCTAGCGCGAGTCGAAATAGATAATTAATGCACAGCGCTAGTCAAGCTAAATAAATGTACAACAGCGCGAGGTTATTTAAATAATCTGCAGTCTCGGTCTCACCAGCAAGCCAGGGCGAGCAGGAGCTGGGGTCAGGGAGCGTGGAGGTAGCGACCGTGCTGGATCAGGGCCAACTTTTAAAGAGAAAAATAATGCCCTAAGTGATGACATAAAGATTTAATAAAATCTCATGATGTTGGTACCTGGGAAGGGTGGGAAGGGAAACGGTACAAAGACATACCACACAGAATTTTATTTACCAACACCTGGCCAAGGAGCTGGGAAGGGACTCCCGAGTAATCAGGAGCAACAGGACAGGACAGGTTCAGGACAGGACAGGTAACCTCTTCTAAGTGCAACAACAGCGTTACACCCCTCTCTGGTGCTACTCTCCTTGATTCTTCCCCCTTTTGGATGGACAGATTCTTCTCGCTCAATGATCTCTCTGACTCATCTTTCTCTCCGTCTCCCCTTTCTCGATTCTTCTGTCAGAGTGCTCGAGCAGCGTCTCTGACCTCTGTGGCTTCCTCCGTCTACTGCAGCAATGATGGGTCGGTGAGAGGTCTGTAACAAGTCTGACAATCTAACTGACTGAGCCTACCTTAGTTATACTATTCTCAGTGTGTATACCACCCCTGATGTTTCAATATTTATGAATCCCCTACTGGTGATTGGACAATGGGATGGGGAGAGGTAATCACACCATACTAATGTAATGTCATTTTCTTAGGTTCATTGTTCTATGTTCCCTCCCCTTACTTATTTTCCCATGCTTTAATTCCCACCCTCATTTCACATTAGTATTATAACATTGTATGCAAAATTTGTTTTTTCTCCTTCCCCTCTTCGGGTCAAGAGGTGCTGTTCCCAGGCGCATCTCCTGGTCAACTTTACTCCGCAGAGTTTCAGTGTCACAACTCGAAGTTTTGCAGAGTCCAATGTGCTTGCGCACACCTCGGCAAGATTTCCCACCAAAGCGAAAGACGCCATACTACGTAGATGCAGTAGACGCATGCGCAGAAGATTCCCGTGGTTTTGGCAGCCATATTAGACACTCAAGTTCCTTGGTAGTAAAAGCACATTGGAAAGCTTCCCCTAGATGAAGTAAATGTCGTGTTGTGCAATTATTAGTATCCACAAACATTGTTGGTTACATTATTACTTATTAGTCGAGAAGATTGAATCCAAGCAAGTTTCTTTACGTACAAAACCATGCTCCATCAATCCCCTCTTTGATGGCATTCTATGCCATCACTAATTACTAAACCAGATGCCATCTTTAGCAATTTCCCATTTCTCTTTCTTCTATCACTTTGGGATTTCCCTTTCTCTTTTGAAAACCCTTCATTCTTTTGTAAATATATCCTTTTATTTCTTCCAGCTGCATTTCATCATATTTTCTTTACTTCCCTTTTCATTTACTCCATACCATTTTCATTTGCTGCAGCATTTGCACCAAACCATTATTGTTAAGACTAATAGTGTTATTCCTATTATTTGCATCAGTATTTGACCTATAATACTTCTTCCTACATAGAAAACCAACTACCTATAAAAGAAATACTATTTGTTAGATTCTTCCCTACACTGTCAACATCCAGTGGTTTCAATTCTTCTTCCAAATGTATGTGCAACAATGTTGCACTTTCAACATTTTACAGACTCTGCCCTCTTTTGCCAATAATAATATATCAAGTGCATGTCGATTTTGTAGAACCATAGATCTAATCGCAACTAATTCTGTATTGATCAATAAGAATCCTACAGCAGTTTCAGTCGATAAGCGATCAACCACTATAGATAATTTACAAATTCTTTGTGTATTCAGAACTACTCCCACTGAAGGTATCATTGCAATAAATATATCTCCAATGATTTCTGAAAAACTAGCCCTTTTCTTGCTTGTTAGTCCGTTATTTTCTTCATTGCTTCCAGTGATTCTTTTTACATGGTATACCTTTGGGAAAAGTATTCCGAAATAGCAACTCCCATACCAGTGTTAGGCAGCTTAAAGTAAGCTTTATTCCCACATATATAATAGATTCCAGGAAATACTGCATCACGTTCACTGGAACCAATAAATATATTGGTATACTCTGTTTTCAACCTATGGAGACAGATTTTCCCTTTCTTTTTAAGGTCCAGGGACATAGCAGCATGAGTCTTGCCAGTTGCAATAATGTCTTCTCTCTCAGCCCATTTAGGTATCTGAGGTTTTGGTTCAGAAGCCCTTCTATGGAAATCCTGTCTCCTTTTCTCTACTAAATTCAAAAATATATTTTCTTATTCATTTAACTTGCATGTTAGATTGTGCTTATGTGCTTCAGCTATATTTATTGTTTTCTTTGTTAGAAAATATTCACCCATGAATTGTGAGCCTCTACTACTAAGGACAGGGTTCATATTTTTATGCAGAGGAACTTCAGAATAAAATCACATCTATATTGGAATAATAATATTGTAATTTTCCAGTTATGTAAAATAAACTAGCTAAAATACTACATGAAATACCATATGTCAATGGTAAATGATGATATGCTACTCTTTCTGCTACTGATGTCGGCAATTTCATACATATATAACAATCACTAACTTCCATGGTCCCTGCATAATGTACTAACAAATTATCAAAAACATTTAAATGTGTATCATTCTTATACACACTGTGAATTAAATCTGTCTCATCTGGTGCTTCTAGTTCTACTCTGTCTTGCTTAATGTTAGCAACTTTTCCGTGTACATTAATGTCATTCTGTTTATTTGCAGTCATTAGATAGGGAATAGCTATTGCCAGTGCTAACCATACTATAAGTACAAAAAATGTGCTACGTATACACATTCTACAGCATCTTTTTATACAGCTTTGTTTCGGTTTTCCAGCAGCTCTATTGTCAGCCATTTTAAACTAAGGATATTTCCCCCCTCTTTTTAACTTTTTGTACAGAATACAACCTGGGGAGTTTTTCCTTTCAAGTTGGTCTCACTTCCTCGTCAATTCGATCAGCGTTTAATTCTTCATCACTATCTCCACTTATTTCCAGTTTCTCAAAATCTTCAAGGATCACATATGTCCATTCAGAACCTTTGAATTTGTTATTCATCCTTTTCAATCGTGGACTTTTCCTTTTTAGCTTTTCTGTTGACAGTCCAGATTGAGTGGTTACTTCGTGTACTTGATCGGGTTCTTAACTTATTGTCTTAAGGCGATATTTCAGTTTCTTGATAATACTAGGCCAAGTATCACCTTTCCTGAATCTTTTAGCTTGCACTGTCCTTTCAGTTTCTTCAAGTGCTCTTTTGTTTTCGTTGATTTGTGGCACAACTTGATTATTTCCGTCTTTAGAATTCGTCTTTATCTGACCTTGTCCAGGGCGTATTACCTTATCCGTTTCTGCCTGGATGGGTGCTTCTTTTCTATTCTGACCCAGTTCAGGGGTTTGTTTGATTTGACTTTGTTCTACTTCTTCTTCCTGAACTTGTTTTTCTTTACCTAATTGGTCCTGCTCAGGTCTTAAAGTTTCTTGATTTTCTTCTGCCTGGGCATTTTCTCTAATGCCTATCTGTCCCTCCTCAGACTCACAGGTGTTGCTTTCATTTTCTTCTGTCTGAGTATATTGCTCTTTCCTTATCTGGTCCTCTTCTGATTCAATGTTAGCTTTATTTTCTGTAATCTGAGTATGGTCTTCTATTCCTGTCTTGTCCTCACTCTCATTCTGTCTTTCTAATTGAGTTTGACTTCTTGTTCTCACAATAATTTCAGGTATATCCACCACTGGGATCCTGTCGTCCTGACTAGTGCTAGGTTGTTCTTGATCAGCTACTTCAGGATCTATTTTCTGTGATCCTTCAGAAGTACAACCATCAGCCTCGTCAAATGCTTGAGTTTCTTCTGGATCTACTGTGTTTGGTGCTGGTACTCTCTTTGTATGGCTAGCATGAATCCAATTTGGCAAGCCTGCACATTTTACAGCTTTTGTTTTAACCAATATAACCTGATGTGGCTTTTCCCACCTTGGTGCTAGGCACGATTCTCGAGTGTGATTTTTCACTACTACCCCGTCACCGGGATTCAGTTCATGCGCTTGGTTCGGCTGCCTGGCAACAGTGTCTTCCCCAACCTGGTGAGAGATAGAACGCACTTAGTCAGCTAACTCTTTACTGTACTCCAGTACCAAATCATCAGATATATTCAGCAGCTTGTGTCCTGGTATACATGCTTGCCTCATTGCCCTTCCCATAATTATCTCATGGGGACTCAAGCCTGTATTTTTGTTTGAGATACTTCTGAGTCCAATCAGGACAAGAGGTAAAGCATCAGGCTACTCCATCAGGGTGGATGCACACACCTTTACCAGTCTTTACTTGATTGTGCCATTCAGTTTTTCTACCACTCCAGAAGCCTCTGGACGGTATGCACTGTGCAGTTTTTGTTCAATTTTGAATGCTTCAAATATTAATCGAATTATTTCATTATTCAAATGAGACCCTCTGTCTGATTCAATAGTTACTGGAAAACATAATCTTGGAATGAGTTCCGTCAGTAAAAGTTTGGCCACTGTCAAGCTGTCATTCCTTCTGGTCGGGTATGCCTCCACCCACTTTGAAAACAAACAAACAATGACAAGTACATATTTCAATCCTCAACAGACAGGTAATTGGATCAAATCAATCTGAAATTTTATAAAAGGACCATCAGCCTTTCCAATTTTCCCTGTGCAGACTACAGTTTTCTTGCCTGGGTTTATTTGTTGACACGTTAAGCATGTCTGGCAAAGACTCTCTGCAACATTCCTGAAACTTGCATTAAACCAATCCTGTCGAAAAAGTCTAATCATAGCATCTCTGCCTATGTGTGTGTCTCCATGATACATTCTAGCCATGGGTGCACGCTTACAGTCAGGTAACAGGTCTTCCATCTAGATAAATCCACACCCCATTGTCAGCTCTTCTCTGACAACCTATTTACTCCCATTCCTCCTTTTGTATCTGCTTCATTTTGTAGATCTCGCACTTCTTCCCATGTTCCTACTCCCCCAAGTAGCATAAGTTAGCAGCTGATTCCACATGCATCAATTTTCTTGTTTACTGCTATTTTGTACTTAGCACAATGTTGGGCCACTTGGTCAGCATAACGGTTAACAGCTGTCACCTTATCATTTTCTGATTGGTGAGCTGCACACTTGACCACAGCAACTTATTTGGGCAATTGAATTGCTTCAATAAATTCTTTTACGAAATTTCCATTTTTGATAGGGGTTCCTGAAGAAAACATGAAATCCCTTTGCATTCAGAGCTGGCCAAAGTCACGCACAGCCCCGTAACCATACTGACTGTCAGTGTAAATGGTTACTCTCCAATTTTTCCCAATTTTGCATGCTTTAATTAAAGCTACCAAGTCGGCTACTTGTGCAGACGACTCCTGGTAAAGAGGATGCTTTGGCTATTCCAACCAATGTGCACACAGCATCAAAAGCACATTATCCTCCTTCCTCATGACACATGAATGAGCCGTCTACAAACAGCTCATGTTCTGCATTCTTTAATGGTTCTTCCTGTATGTCTAGACGAGGTTTGGTACTTAGTTCAGTGACGTCGAGACATTTATGATCAACTTCATCTTTTACTTCTTCAAAATATGGATCCGGCAACAGAGTGCTGGGTTCACAACAGTACACCTGACTATCGTTACATTCTCAGGGTGTCCCATTACAATGGATTCCCTTTGTTCTAGACTCATGCATGTTGTAGCTACAGCTTTCAGACACACTGGCAATGCAGATGCCACTGGGTCAAATGTAGCTGAAAAATATGCCACCAGACGTTGCATTAGGCCATATCTCTGTGTTAGGACGGAGAGTGCACAGTTATCTCTCTCATCACTGAACATTTTCAAATTCTTTTGAATAATCTGGCATACCTAGAGCAGTTGCTTTACACAGACAGTTTCGTACTTTTATAAAAGCTGTCATACTTTCATCATCCCACTCTGCTGGGGGTCCTTTGCTCGTTTCTTGGTCATTTGTGTCAAAGGTTTGGCTAGTACTGCAAATCCCACAATCCACTGCCTACAGTAACCTACAACTCCAAGAAACATCCTTATTTCTTCCTGGGTCTGTGGTAACTGCATATGTCTTATTATTTTTATTCTTTCTGAGGTCACTCCTCTGACTCCTCTTTCTATTTGGTGTCCCAAATATTTAACCAAAGTTGTGAACATTTTTTATTTTTCTGGCAACCCTTTATGTCCACCATCAGCCAGGTGATTAAAAATAATGCAATTGAATCAGTAACACAATCACTTTGAGTTTTTGACGCGACTAGTAAGTCGCCAATGTATTGCACCAAAACTGATTGTCTGGACAACACCTGAGATTCAAGACATTTCTTCAAAATGTGATTAAAAATTGGAATTGCAGCTGGGTAGAGGGCGGCAGCCCTTTTGCTGGCGTCTAGCGGTATGGCATTTGCAGAATGCCGACTACGAGAGGCACATGCGGGAGCGATCACAGACTATTTTGTCGCCAATGTGGGATCGGTTTCCAGCGCGATAATGCTCTGGGAGGCACTGAAGCCCACTCTGTGGGGGGTGGATATAGCATGGTGTATGGCGGCACGCAGAAAATGTCGGGACGAGTTGGTCCAGGTGGAGGCAGAGGTGGAGACCCCTGAGCGTCGGAGCTGGGGAGCGAGCGATGGTCTGGTGGTGCGTCAGCTACTGCAGGCACAACAGTCGTACGCCTCGCTCCTACTGGATGAGGCCCGTCTAATTTGACTGGCGACATGTAGCAGAATCTGCCAATGGGGCAACAAGTCAAGCAAAATGCTACATCGGCTCTGCCAGGGTGTTTCTCATCCACAGGCCCTTCCAGGGGTGCTCAATGAGAGTGGGACACCGATAACAGACCCAGCCACCTATTACGCAGATCTATATGCTCCGCGGGAGTGTCTACCCGAGGCTACGGTGGACAAGTTTATTTGCGGATCTCCCACCCAAAGCGGTGTCCGATGATACACGCCAACGGCTTCAGCTTCCCCTATCGGTGGAAGAATTGGGCACGGCCCTGGGAGAACTCAATACCGGGAAGGCCCCAGGACCCAATGGGTTCCCCGCTGAGTTCCATCGTCTGTACCATCTACATTTGGCGTCTTACTATCGGGCAGCAGTGGAGCAGGCTAGGGAGACTGGTCGGCTCCCCCCGGACTGGCGACATGCGGAGGTGGTGGTGTTTCATAAGTCGAGTCGGCCTCCGGAGCAACATGCCTCTTACCACCCCATTTCCCTTCTCAATGTGGAGGCAAAAGTTTTAGCCAAGGCTCTAGCCAACCTCCTTTTGCTGTATATCTCCTCTTTGGTCCACCCAGACCAGGGCGGGTTCATGCCTCAGAGGGCAATGCGGCAAAACATGTGGCAGGCCCACGTAGCTTTGGCAGCGATCTGACGGACAGCGGCACCAGCGGTGCTCCTACTGACGGACATAGACAGGGCGTTCGACTCCCTGAGCTGGGTCTACCTGTTCGCCCTTCTTCGACGGCTTAATCTTGGCCCCCAATTTCTGTCATATGTGAGGCTACTATACACCCACTTGACAGCGTCGGTCCATGTGGCGGGTGCGGTATCACCTAGCTTCTCGATCTATTGAGGCACCAGGCAGGGGTGCCCCCTGTCGCCTTATTTATTTGTCCTGGCTATGGAGCCGCTTGCGGTTTGGGTGCGCATTGATGCACAGTTGAAGGGGTTTGAGTGGGCTACTGGGCTCTCAGATAGGATTGCAGCATTGTATGCTGACAACGTCCTTTTCTTTTTAATGGCATTGGATAGGTCGGGCCGCGGATCCTGGAGATCATGCGAATATTTGGGGAGGCATCCGGGCTATACATGAACCCTCGTAAGTCTACGCTATGGGTACTGGGGGCTCGGGATGGAGTGGGTGCATGGGCGTCTACGCTATAGGTGGCGGTTGGAGGCCTCAAATATCTGGGCGTTTTCCTCTCCAACGTGCCAGTGGTGTCATGGGAGCGGAATGTGGTGCCAGTTAGTGAGCGCGTGCAGGCGGATATCAAAACATGGACCCGTATGCCACTAATGATCTATGGCAGGTCAGCAATTTTTAAAATGGTTGCGCTCCCCCACCTTCTGTACCATTTACGGAATCACCTGTACCCGATCGCGCCCAGATGGTTCCTGCTGGTAAATTCGACACTGGGGCAGTTTCTCTGGGGGGTAGGAGCGGTGCGTATCTCATTGTGTACGTGCTTTCTCTCCACTTACTGTGGAGACCTAGCAACCTCAGATAGCCTTTCATATTATCAAGCCTCACACCTGTTGGTCCACAACGAGTGGTGGTATGGGGACAGGGGGGACGCAGCCTTTTGCTGTGGAGCGGTACATGATGGGGCAGTCCACTCTCCATACGATACTTTATTCAGCTGCGTTGCGTGGTGCATTGACGCCGGCCACCAAAGTAGTCTTCCAAATTTGGCGGCAATCTCTGAAGCGCATGGGGTGGAGGAGTACACTAACGGAAGAAACCCCATGTGGCATAATGGGCACCTGCCTGACTTGGTGGCCATACAGGGCTTTCGGGGCTGGGACACCATTGGGATCTCCACCCTGGGTGATGTGTGCGATGGCTCCCTCAAATTGTTTCGCGATCTACAAGTGGAATTTAGCATGCCTCAGTCCCAATTCTTCCGGTACCTCCAGCTGAGACACGCGCTTACCCCTAGTCTGGAGGGCTTTGACTCTATCCCCGAGTTTAGCCAGCTGGATGCGAAACATTTTATGGGTCACCTGGAGACCAAAAAGATATTGCGGATATACCAGACCCTGGTCATCCACAGTGCGTCACAACTTGAGAAATTACGGGGGAGTGATGTGGGGGTCTTGGAGGAGGAGGACTGAAGGGAGGCCTTAGCTGCACCCCGGGGGCAGCCTTAGCATATGCGTCTCCGCCTCATCCAATTTAAATACCTTCACCGGGTTTATTTTACTCAGGTACGATTGTGGCGGGCGGGACTGAGTGCGGTTGGATGGAAGGCACATTTCTGCATACCGTCTGGCAATGCTTGTCACTGGATCATTTTTGAAGAGGGATATTCACCTGCCTTTCTGAGGTCTTGGGGTGTTCGCTTCCACGTACACCACAGTTTGCCTTATTCCATGTGACGGAAGGGATCGGGGGCAATCTCTATAAATGGCATCTGTTACAGTTGGGCCTCACATTGGCAAAACGTGATATTGCTCAAATGTGGAAGGATGCACAGGCACCATCTGTGGCCGCCTGGAAGAACTACATGGACTTCTGCATGGGGATGGAGCGGCCAATCTTTGTGGCCCGGGGATGCCCGCGTAAGCATTACAAAATTTGGAAGCGGTGGGCTGACTATAGGGGCTTGTGGCTGGAGCCTCCGGCTGAAACAGATGATATCTCAGTGGAATGAAGGTAGGGACTGGTTGGTTGGGCCTGGCGCAGGGCCGTAGTCTGGGGTGTGTGTGTGCTCAGTTGGGTGGGTCTTGGTGGTGGTTGCGCAACTCAGGGGGTGGGGGGAGTGGGGAACAGTTGGGGCACGTGGGGCTGTTATCCTAAATGATGCTCATTGTCAAATGTGCTGGTTCTATTGTTTTCTCGAAAATGTAAATTGCTGCCATTTAAATGTGTAATGAGGGGGGGCGTGGCTTGGCGCCCGGCGAGGACGGCAGCGCGGATGTGAGCGCTCCCGGTCGCTCGGGGATTCCGCCGCTATCAACCTACCAATTACACCTGCAATCCCGTTTTTCTTCAAGTGGAGACCACAGGCAATGAAGCGGTTCCGAGTGGAGGCTCCGTTCAGCACCGGAATTGTTGTTTTCGGCAATTTCGTAGCGGATGCGGCTCAGTGATAGTCGCGCCCGCCATTTTGTTTTCAGTCAGCGCGGACTGCGGCGCACCTCTCACCCGACCATGCGAGCTTGTTTACGAGTCCTGGGCATTTTCAACTCCTTCTGGTGAGATTTTCTTCTGCACTTTTGTCTAAACGCTGCACCAGTTTTATAACAGCTGCTCCTTAATGAAGCCAAACGAGTCTCTTCAGCGTTCTGCATGTCCTGAGCAGCTATTTTGAGCAAATTGACTTTCCTCTCCTCAAATACCCTGTTGGTGTCATTGAACTTAGTCACCTTTGTGCTGGAAGCGCTGTATTCTCTCATGCTCCTACATTTTACGCTACATGCTTCTTAGGGCAGCTTTCAGCATGACTTTTACACGCTCTCCATATCTATTCCACTTGAAAGATCCTCTCTATCTCACAAAGTGATTTGGCTGC
This sequence comes from Lissotriton vulgaris, assembly GCF_964263255.1. Lineage (NCBI taxonomy): Eukaryota > Metazoa > Chordata > Amphibia > Caudata > Salamandridae > Lissotriton > Lissotriton vulgaris. Next base: position 1,977,333,871 of record NC_141689.1, on the reverse strand, counting down.
AGCTCCACCCTTCTTTTTGACTCTTTGGCACTATTACATTCTGTGCAGTCTTCTAGTTGGGAATTTTGGCACTGCCTTGCACAAGCAGTGCTTCTCATCGGACCTTTTTTTCTTCCTTACCAACGACTCCCTTCTACTTCACTTTTATGGAAAAGAAGACACTCTCTCGGACCCCCAAGACTCCGCGTCGTGTCTTCATCAAGAACTCAAGAGTCTTCTCTGCACTGGCACACCTTGAGGCCTCTCAGACTCTCGCTACTCAAATGTCGCAGTCATCTGCAGACCGACCTATTTAGTCTTCAGGGAAAAACACGACGAAACGTCTTAAAAAAGATCCTCCATCACCAACGGGGTCCACATCGGCAGTCTCTATGGAGCTGTTATTGGAAGAGATTCGTGCTCTCAGGCCCTTCATGGAAGAAACCAATTCTAAGTTGCAGGTCCTCACCGACAATTGGGCCCAAATGGATGCCAGAGTGACTACAGTGGAACACTCTATCACTTCTCTCCAGGAGTCATCCTCCAAGATATCACATATGCAATCTCAGATTTCCTCTCTCCACAAACAAGTTGAAGAATTGGAAAACCGAAATAGGCGCAATAATCTTCGTCTCTACGGCCTGGCGGAGAATTGTGAGGGGACTGATCCTATTGCCTTCTTCAAGTCATTTCTGCCCAAGCTCCTCCACCTACCTGAAGATACCGCGCTTAACATCCAGCGTGCACACCGGCTGGGACGTCTCCCTTCTGCTTCCTCTCCTTCTTCACGGCCAAGAGGTGTCATCATGTACTTCTTGGAATACACCGACCTACTCAAAGTTATTACGGCGGCCCGTGCCTCACCTCGACTGCAATGGTCAGGCTCCAACCTTTTCTTTGCACAGGATTACGCAAGAGCTACAGCCACTCGACGCAAGGCCTTCTTGGACATGCGACCAGAACTTCGCGCCATTGGAGCCAGATACGGTCTATTCCACCCATGTCTATTCCGAGTGACTTACAACAATAAAACTACGACTTACGAGGATCCTGTCCGCCTACGGAGCTTTTTGAATGCAACTCAAGCATCTGATATGGACTTCTCTAGTTCATCGTCAGCTTTTCCGCCATGATTTCTGCGTGTTAAAGCTTTGCAAGTTCAGTTAATCTGCATGCTTCTCGTGCATGGTTGAACGTCTTTTTGCTTGTTCTTGTTATGATGTCAGGCGGCTCCTGTTCTTATGTTCCCACGTTCTCCCCCTTAATCCCCTTCGTATTTCTTCTCTCCCTGTTCATTACTTAGTATTGTTCACTGCCGCCTGTTTGCGTACCATTTTTGCTACTTGTTACTGCCTTGTTCTCACCTTCTCTCATTCGTCTCATTCATTGTTGTCTCTCCTCCCTTCTCCTTGCAGGTTTTACCATATGTTTGGCGTCATCCCCCCGACCTGTTGGTTCGTTTGCATCGGACGCTTGCTTCCTTTGCCTGGTGCTCCCCCCCTCACTCATCTCCTCGTTTACCCTTCCCCTGGTGATCACCCCTCCTCGTCTCTACCCTCCGTAAGTATGTTTTCCCTTTTCTCCCAGTTGTTCACTTTCCTCTTTGTATCTTTTTTGCTTTTACGTCTCCCAATTTTCTCTGTTTCACAGGTGTCTCTTCTTACTTCTCGAATACTCTTCTATTGCTGTCTTGTGTCTATTATTCTGCCTCCCTCTTGGACTACCTTATCCTCTCCTCTACACAACTCGCTCATACTTTTCTTTTCCTCACCCTATTTCTTCTTCCCTCATCCTTTTCCTCTCTATTATACTGCACTGCTTTTTATTGACTCTCTTATTCTTCCTGGCTTTTCAATTCTTTTGGTCTCCTTCGCTCCCCTTTCTCTCTCTTTGGCTTTCTTCTTCTTCTTCGACATGATATGTCCCTGGACTACCTTCTCATTTTTTCCGCATCCTCTTTTTTCAGTACTCTTTTATTACCTTCTTCTGCTTTTCTTTTTTTTCTTCTTCTTTGATATGATATGTCTCTTAAAATAATCACTTGGAATGTTAAGGGCGTCAACTCGCCCATCAAACGACAAAGAATTTTGTCTCATCTTTCGCGTTTAAATGTGGACATTGCTTTTTTACAAGAAACCCATTTGTCTGCTGAAGAATCTGTTAAGCTGAAAAGAAGCTGGGTGGGTGATGTTTATTTTTCCCCTGGAGATGGTAAACGCAATGGAGTTGCTATTCTTTGTCACAAAGCTCTTTCTCCTTCTGTGATTGCTCAAGAGTCGGATACTGAAGGCTGTTGGACTTATGTTCAACTCTCTATTAAGAATGTTCCAATTTCTCTCCTAAATGTATATGCCCCTACCACTGGTGATCCCACTTTTTGGCATTCATTTTCCCAACATGTCACCAGATTCATTGATGATAATTTTATTTTAGCGGGAGACTGCAATCAGCCCTTGGATCCCTTTTTAGACAGGAACTCCAAAGCACATTTCATTCCTAATAAACCCCACAAATCCTTCTCCCACACCATCTCCCAACATAAACTCACCGATGCTTGGCGTCTTTGTAATCCGAATCTCCGAGAATTTACGTTCTACTCCCCATGTCATCATTCCCAATCCCGAATCGATTACATCTTTGTTACCCATAATATTGCCCAAACTCTCTCTTATGCAGAAATAGGTCCAATTTTACTTTCTGACCATGCCCCTACATTAGTCCAATTGGATCTCTTACCCAAATCAACAGGCCCTAAACGTTGGCGTTTCAATAATTCTCTTCTTCTAGATCCCAAATTTACTACTGCCTTCACCTCTTTCTCCCATGAATTCTTTGCCCTAAACGATAATTCTCCTGTTCCCAAACACACTATTTGGGATGCTTTTAAAGCGGCAGCGAGGGACTATATCATCAGCTTTGTTGCTAAAAAACGTAGAGCTGCACGTGAAGCTACTAAAACCATCCTTCTAGATATTAAGAAATTGGAACATTCTTATTTTACCTCCCGCTCACAGCAAACTCTAACCGCCCTTATTAGCGCTAAGATGAAATTTAACAAAAAATCTACTGATGATGCATCACTATATTTATTAAAATCTAGTGCCAAGTTCTATGGGGGCAAAAATAAGGCTGGCAAGATCTTAGCCAATTATTTAAAGGTGAAACATAACAAACTAAACATTGAATCTGTCTACGACACTGACTTGACCCTTAAACACACAGATGCAGACATTCTCACTGCATTCTCTACTTTCTACAAGACCTTATATTCTTCTGAAACTCAACCATCTTCCCACTTACTAGACACATTTTTCTCCACCATCCAAAAACCATCACATTTTCCACTTGACCTTTCTCAATTAGAACACGATCTATCCCAACAGGAATTACTCAAAGCACTTCAAACCCTCCAAAAAGACAAAGCCCCTGGGCCCGACGGCTTCACAGTAGAATTCTTTCTCCACTTCTCAAAGCTTCTCATTCCCAGACTCCATTCCCTTATTGGCACCTTCCTTTCCTTGGGTTCCTCCTCCGGCTCTTTTTCAGACGCTCATATTTGCCTCATACCCAAGGAGGGGAAGGATCCTCAATATTGCAAAAATTACAGGCCGATTTCTCTGGTCAATATTGATTACAAAATTTTTGCAAAATCCCTTGCAGCTCGACTCGACCTTCTTCTTCCAGACTTGTTGGGTGACAAACAGTCCGGCTTTGTCAAAAGCCGATTTATTACTGATAACACCAGACTCCTATTTAACATTCTCACTAAATCCTGCCCCTTACCTCACCCTCTTGCGGCCATTGCTCTGGACGCTGAAAAAGCATTCGATAGAGTTGAGTGGACTTATTTGTTTCATACCCTCCAATGGTTCGGTTTTGGCCCTATTTTTACATCTTTAATTTCACTGCTTTATTCTAACCCACGCGCAGCGGTTTGTGCCAATGGTCAAATTTCTTCATTTTTTGATTTAAAAAGAGGTGTTCGTCAAGGATGTCCCCTATCCCCCTTTCTTTTCAACCTGGCTTTAGAACCCTTCCTCTCCAAGCTTCGTCAAAACTCCTCCATTCATGGTTACCAACTATCAGATTCCCACATCAAGCTAGCTGCTTATGCGGATGACATTCTGTTATTTGTCTCCGACCCCTCTACCTCCATTCCTGCTTTTCTCACCGAAGTCCATGCTTATTCCCAAATCTCTGGTTACAAACTTAATAATGACAAATGCGAGATCCTTCCTTTAACCACATTTACATTCCAGCCAGATTTTGCTGCCTCCAACTTTACATGGAAACCTTCCCATATCAAGTACCTTGGATTGCATGTTGCCCCCACCATCCCAGATACTGTTTTCTTGTGTATGTCCAAATGTATTCAAAAATTGACAGATCTCACGTCCAAATGGCACCCTCTTTACCTCTCCTGGTGGGGCCGTCTAGACACTATAAAAATGATGCTCTCTCCCATTGTTTTATACACACTCTCTAATATTCCGGTCCCTATACCGTCCAAATTTTTCAAACAGATCAACTCCATTTTAACCTCCTTTCTCTGGAACAAAAAGAAACCACGAATGTCCTTGGCACGCCTGATTCGTCCTAAATCTGAGGGTGGGGTTAACTTCCCTGATTTCCCAGCCTATCACAAGGCATTCCAATTGAGACAAGCCTCTTTTTGGCTCCAGGATCCAGACACCCCATGTCCATTATGGGTCAAACTTGAACGCCTTTTTCTATCTCCCTTCTCTTTTTCCGAGTACCTCTCCTCTCGCAAACCTGCATCTGTTTCCACCCCGATTCATAAGTTTACCACAAAAATACTCCTCTCCTTCTCTCATTCACCCCCTACCACTATTGCAGATTTCCTATCCTCCCCCATATGGCATAACACCTCCTTACTCATTCGAGACAGACCCTTTTTCTGGAAATCCTGGCACGCTCGGGGTCTCCAATGGATTTCCCAACTTTTTTCCAACTCCTCTTTTATACCTTTCCATGAACTCCGCATCCTTTATGACTTACCCACCTCCTTCGCACGCAAATATCACTCGCTTAAAAATGCAGTTTTATTGAAATATGATCTCCTTACTCAACCCAACCCTCCATCTTCTTCATCCACACCCACCTTCTCACTCCACTCCTTCTTGCGCACTGCACCGAAGGCTACTGCTATCTATAAATACCTCCACGCTACTTAGACTCCAAGACCTAAATCCAAAGTCGAGGAGTCTTGGGAGCATGACTTGTCTGTCTCTTGGTCAGTTCCCTTCTGGGACAAAATCTGGACCAAACTCCGCAAATCTTAAAGGGCAGCAACACTCATTCAGACTTTATTCTTTATTTACAACAGACTCCTCTTCACACCCTCTGACCTACACAAACGCTTTCCTAACACTCCTCACACATGCTGGTCTTGCTCATCTCCACAAGCTGACTTATTCCACATGCTATTTTTATGTACTCATGTTCGTAGTTTTTGGTTACAGGTATGGGCTCAACTTAATGTGATTTTTCATACTTCTATCCCTTTCTCCCACACGCATATTTTTCTGGGTAGCCTTTCCCCTTGCTGGGATGTTGTTGACTTAAAACCCCAGATTGTTGACCTTTTACTTGCTGCTGCTTTCCAACAAATAACAGTTAACTGGAAGGATTTCTCCAAAATCTCTTTCAAAGCATGGTGGTTTAACGTCTGCCATAATCACAGACTTGATACCACTCATGTTTTCCCGGCATGTTTGGCTGTCAAGCGCATGGACTTATGGACTCCAGTTACACTTTATTTGGACTCATGTAGTAAACGTTTGTTTCATCCACTGCCCCCACAACAAGAAGTTCCCAAACCCCCCTAAACGCTTGATACATTCCATCTATCCTTCACTGTATCACTCTCTTAAATTTTCCCAATGTTTTTATTTAGCGCTGCGAGGCCTTTGGGTGGTTATGCGCTATATAAATGGAATTTTCAATTTCAATTCAATTCAATTTTATGATTGCCATATTTTACGCTCATGCATTTTTCCTGTCTCTCTTATTGCAAATGCATTTGTACATTTATGCCCTTTTAAGAGTCTTTAACTTTGTATTCCATTGTATTCTGTTTTGACACCTGTCTTTATCTTTTTATTATTATCAAATAAAATTCTTTTGAACTTAAAATAAATGTGTAATGAGATACTGCAGTGGACTCTGAAGTGCAGAGTCACGCGTTGATTATGCAAATTGACGAATAAAGTTTGTTTTAAAAAAAATTTGATTAAAAATGGAAGGATTTTCAGTGTACCCTTGTGGAACACGATTCCAAACGTAAACATGCTCATCAAATTTGAACAAAATGCAGGATGCAATGGAATGCAGAAAAAGGCATGGCATAAATCAATTACAGTGAACCATCCTGCGTTCCATGGTATCTGATATAAGATTACTGCTGGATTTAGCACAATCGAACAACAAGGTACAACAATTTTAATAATTTTCCTCAAGTCTTGGACCACCCTATATTTTCTGTTAGGTTTCTTTATACCGATTATAGGCGAATTGCAAGGGCTACTCGTTACTGCTTTTAATATGCCTTGCTCAACCAATCATTCAATCTCTGCTGCAACACCTGCTTTAATTTCTGGGCTCATTTTGTACTGTCGAGTATTAGGATAAACTGCAACTTCTTTTACGGTTACTTTTACTGGGTCTACATTTGCCATTAATCCTACTTCTTTTTCAGTGAAATCCCATACATCAGGATTTACTGTTGTTTGGACCTTATCTGGTATCTCATTTGGTGTCATCATAGAAAGCATGTCATTCACTTCTGTTCCCTGTTTAGCTAACATGATTTTGTATACTTTATCTTCGTCAGGAGGTTGAATTGCAACACCATTCAGTGTACAAAATATTGTGCAGTTCATTTTGCACAACAAAACCCTTCCTAGCAAGTTTACGGGACTTGAGGCACACATAACAAACTTTTGCATTTCTCTGAAGTTGCCAATACATACCCCCATTGGTTCGGTAATTGTGGTCCTGATTTGTTTATTAGAAAAACCCACTACTTGGATCGCTTCTCCCGAGAGGGGTAGGTTTGGGACGTCTGCTGTTCTCACAGTAGAACGGATAGCACCAGTATCCAATAAGAAGGTGATATCATTTCCTTCAACCTTGCCATCTATATATGGACCTGACTGATCTACCAGCAAGGATGCGCCAAATACCCATTCCTCTTCCTCCCCTCACAAGCACTGTCATTGTAGTTCTGCCTCAAAAAATAATCCTGCAAAAGAAACTGTGGTGTTACAGAATTTTTCTTACCACTTTCCTCCCGAACTCCGGTGTCCACACTGTACTTGACTTAACTCACAAAATCTGGCATAAGGGCTGGTGGCAATTGACTCTCTACAACATGCTGCGGTTGCCTCATTAACACCTCATTCTGCATCTGTGGATTTAAATTTTGAGTTTGGACATTATTATTCTGTATAAGTTTACACTCGTTTTTCCAATTCCCCAATTTTCTGCACGGGGACAGGGAAACTTTTTCTTAGTCTCTTCTTTGCTCATTCGCCCTCTTGGTTTGCCTCCGCTATTTTCACCTTGACCGTGCCCCTTTCCTGGGTTTTCTGCCTGATTACTTAACTGAAGTTCTTGCTGCTCTGCTAATTTAACTTGGGCCCACATGACCTTTTCTTCTAAATTTGTTCATCTATTGTTGATGTCATCCCCACAATACTTTGCATACTTAACGTTTTCGTCTATTGTATTCGCTTGCCAGCATAACATGTACTGTTTAATCATTTGTGATATGTATAACCACAACCCAGACACAAAACGATACACAAAATGAGTCATGTCCTTATTTTCAATGTTTTCAAACCCATTGTATTCTTTTAATACCTGTAAGAGACCTTCGTAATGTGCATGTACTGACTCATCATTTTCTTGGGTTGTTATCTATTTTTATCCAATCAGTTTCTTTTGAGAGGATCTTTCCCTTCCGGAAAGCAATTACCTGATGATATTTGTTCATTACATCTTCTGATGGGGCTCCTGTCTTTCCATCTCTTAGGTACTCATTAGGCCAATCCGCTGTAATTTTACATTCTGCCGATAAATCAGTAGGAACAACTATGTAAAATAAACCATCTAAATCCTTCAACAAAACTTTCGAGACTTTCACAAACTTTTCAACTTGTCTGTACCATTCTACTGATGTATCTCTAAGCTTTGGAAAATCATTTGTAAATGATAAAATATCTTGTCGGGTCCATGGAACATGTACATAACCTCCTCCCGGAACTTCTCTCACTGAACCCAACCTTTCAACCTTTTCAGTTTCTTTCATTAAATACTCAGATGATGTTTGATTTTCCTGTGCTTCTTCCTTTTTCTTTGTCCATCTAGTTTTCCATCTATCCAAATCTCCCCATTTTTGCAGCAATGTCAATAATACTTTTATCTGTAGTTTTCTTCCTGATACATTCATGTTTTCTAAATCTTTGTCTGAAAATTCTTCCCTATATGGTATATGGTTATGGATTTACCTTTGCCAATTCTCATTTCTGAAGCCAGATTCATAATTTTTTCATGAAATTTTTTCGTATTTCTGGTGATACTTCTGCATATGAATAGTAGCTCTTCTTCATTGAAAGTATTTAATCTTTCTATCCCTACATTTCCAGCTATAATTTCTTCCAATTCTACTTGTAATTTAAATATATCCAATACCTTTCGCTGAGATTTTTGCTTCCCTATTTCTCTTGTCTACCTATTAATTTCTTCTGGGGTTACTACAGTGGCACTTTTCATCCCTGTGGGTGTTTCAATTTGTACCTCTTTTGAGCATCCAGGTGTGACCTTTCTGAATGAATCGCTTATTGGCTCTCTTCTTGGCATATCCATTAAAGAAATTATCAACTCACACTCACTTTCCTGATCTTCTGTTATTATATTTTTGTTTCTGGGTTTGGTTATCGGTGAGGTCAGGACAGGTGTTTTAGGACAATTTTCCTTATCCCCATATAAGGGAACAACATGACCTATAGTCACTGGTATCGTTAGTGCTGCAGGACTTGTATTCAACTGGCTTATTTTCTGAATCAACTCACGTCTATTTTTATTTATCGCTTCTCGTTCCTTCTCTTGAAGTACCTTTTCTATTGTAGTCTCATGTACAACCTGCGGAACCGAGAAGCGGTGCATTAGGGTTAATTCTATTTAATTCTTCTTGGTAAGGTGGAGGATTTTTCATTAAAATATCTTCAAAATAATCATCTTCTGAATCTCCACTACCAGTTACTAAATGTTTTGTTTTCTCTGTACATTTGCTTCCTGTCATTTCTTCTGTAGTCATTATAGGATATAATCCTTCTACCACTATGGCTAGTCTCCATTGGTTCATCTGATTGTCTCGGGTCTCACGAGGAAATCTGGGATAGAATTTACTTATGTTACTGCTACATTGTGTTCTGTCTCGCTCAAATGCTTCAGTCTCCCATTCTTCTAAGGCTTCGTACTGGGTTAATCTAGGTCTTTGTTCTAACTCATTCATGCAAAGACGTAAATTATGTAAAACTCCTCCATTGAATGTTCCGTACTCAGGGAATGTTAGTACTCCATAACCTTTTGTGTATTCTATCACATTTTCTAACCGTACACAAGTGTGGTAGCCTCTTTCTATCATCATATAAGATGCAGGGGTTTTCGGGGGAGGGATATTAATTCCTTCTCTAGTTTTAATGGGTTAATCCTTCTTAAAATAATTTTGAATTCTCTGCATAATTGACATTTTCCTGTTTCCTCCATACATTGTGTTCGGGTTCCCTCTAATCTACTGCTCATGGGCACAACCTATAAATCTTCCGTCTGGACAGGTCCCTACTATAGTAGGATCTACACTCCACATGCAATCCTCTCTGTCTACTAACACCAATACTTCTATTTTGACGTTTAACAAATAGTTTACCTTTACTCTAATGCTTCTCCGATGACAGTGAGTCTTTTATTCTGATGACCAATCAATGTTTGGTTTACTTAGTCCCTTTAACTAATGCTGGCGCAGTTTTTCTGTGACGTTAGTTTCACTCCTCCTGACTCACCCCTCCTTTACAATTTTACTTCAGCTACACGCCCGCTGTTTCTACCAATCCCAGCACGGCTCTTAGTTACGTCAGTGCAGCACCCGCGACTGACCCCTCCTTTGCAAGGTAATGCAAAACACAATTTCTTTAAATTTTAATTACACATTTCATTAATTAGCAATGCAGAAACATTCGCTACTGTGCCTGATTTACTAATTCCAAAGAAAAGTCAATTTATTCCACTGCAAGTAAAACTTTTCCGTTTACCCTTCACACACTACGAGTAAAACCTCTTCCGCTTACTCTTCACTCAAGCATCAAAGAACCTGTTTCTCCTTCAGTATTACCCTTTTGTAGGTGATATAAGACTAAAGTTTCACTAGCGAACTCTTTTGCTACCCGTCACTCTCACTTTTATACAAGAAAATAATTCCTAAACAGGGCTTTAAGTTCTACCTAACTTTCCACACTTTCTTCATCAAAGCCAGTAACCTCACTGCAGTGTGGCTTCCAATATCCCTGGGGAATTCTGGACAACATACAACAATACATACAGGTTTTGGTTAATACATAAATCAGTATTCCAATACACAACTATCTACCTATCTTAACTAAAATCTAACCATGGCTCTGCTACCAAGAAATACTGATGTAGCGAGTTTACCAGCTTAGGTTTATTCTAAAGCACCTTACTCAACTGGTCCAATAAAACATTCATACAATAAGCTGACAATCATGCGCTTGCGATCAGGATTTGATTTACCTTGAAATATATTTTTACCTGTCCACCAATTCTTACCAAACCATAACACCTTAGCTCTTAATTTCCTCTGGTCGATAGATCAGGTTGTTAGCATAATAGGCATAAATTACATTTACTTTTATTTCTTTGAATGACCACAGACTCGGGAGAGTTTTAAAACCTTTATCTATGCAATTATTTTGTGAGTCAAATACCAATACATGTCAAACACCAACTTTTAAAGAGAAAAATAATGCCCTAAGTGATGACTTAAAGATTTAATAAAATCTCCTGACCTTGGTACCTGGGAAGGGTGGGAAAGGAAATGGTACAAAGACATACCACACAGAATTATTTTTACCTAGAATGATGTGAGGACCAACCCCTGGCCAAGGAGCTAGAAAGGGACTCCAGAGTAATCAGGAGCCAACAGGACAGGACAGGTAACCTCTTCTATGTGTAACACCAGCGTTACACCCTCTCTGGTGCTACTCTCCTCGATTCTTCACCATTAGGATGGACAGAATCTTATCCCGCAGCGATCTCTCCGACTCTTCGTTCTCTCCATCTCCCTTTTCTCGATTTTTCTGTCACAGTGCTCGAGCAACGTCTCTGACCTCCGTGGCTTCCTCGGTCTTCTGCAGCAATGATGGGTCGGTGACAGGTCTGTGCCAAGTCTGACAATCTAAATGACTGAGCCTATCTTACTTATAGTGTTGTAAGCATTCATACCACCCCCAATGTTTCAATATTCGTGAATCCTCTACTGGTGGTTGGACAATGGGATGGGGAGAGGTCATCACACCATACTAATGTAATGTCATTTTCTTAGGTTCATTGTTCTATGTTCCCTCCCCTTACTTATTTTCCCATGCTTTAATTCCCACCCGCATTTCATATTAGTATTTTAACAATGTATCCAAAATTTGGTTTTTCTCCTTCCCCTCTTCGGGTCAAGAAGTGCTGTTCCCAGGCGCATCTGCTGGTCAACTGTACTTGGCAGAGTTTCAATGTCACAGCTTGAAGTTTTACAGAGTCCAATGCGCTTGTGCACACCTTAGCAAGATGGCGCTTTCGATCACCCTCCAGGCCCAAATACGAACTAATTACAAAGTCAAAGAAAAACAAGTTACAATACGAAAATAAATGAATGCACTGTATACCACTTATTCCTACTCTACTCTCTTTAATTTAATTTAACTATTGCATTAGCAGTTTAGTAAGACAAGAGAGGTTTATTCTAAGCATAGCCATGTGCATTAGCATGTGAGATTCAATGCGGCCATCTTTAATACTACTGCGCAGCTGCAAAGATTTCCCACCAAAGCGAAAGACGCCAATTTACGTAGATGCAGTAGACGCATGTGCAGAAGATTTCTGCGGTTTTGGCAGCCATATTAGGCACTTTAGTTACTTGTTAGTAAAAGCACATTGGAAAGCTTCCCCTAGATGAAGTAAATGCTGTGTTGTGCAATTATTGGTATTCACAAACATTGTTGGTTACAATATTACTTATTAGTTGAGAGGATTGGACCCGAGCAAGTTTCTTTACGTACGAAAGCTTGCCCCATCACCCCAGTGAAGATGTCCTGGGGCCCGGGACCCCATATCTGGGCCCCGAAGCATGAAGATGGGAGGGAGTGCCGTCGCTATCCCTCGAAGACCCGCTGATGAGGAGACCGCCTTGTGTCTGCCTGGCGGCCAGACCTGCGATGGAGTGCCGGCTCCCGTGGCAGCACAAGAGTGTGCTGGCCGAGTGGGGAGCCAGTGGGCGCCACTGGGTGTTGGCTCCCCAGGTGGCTCTCCAATGTGGGGCAGAAATGAGGTGCCAGGGGCCCGGGTGGGACCGGGCTCCGAAAATCAGCATGAGCAGCAGGAGGTGGGCTCCCCGAGCTGCATCACTCATCTGGGGGTCCGGGTGGGACTGGACCCTGCAAAGGTGGAAAGACACGGCCGGTGGCCCACAGCGTGAATCTCCCAGTGCAGCGGGGGAGCCGCTGCTACGATATTCATGGAGCCGGGAAGAAGCGCTCCATAATACTTTGCAGCGCTTGGACAGGCCTGCATGAAAACCTGCTGTGTTCTACTTGTGGTGGCTTTAGGAGAACAGGGCACCCCCAAGTGAGTGCAAAGGTACAGGGGGAGTTGCTGGAGCAATGCAGTCTCCCCCAGCATTAAAATGGAAAGTCCCTCCCTAAGTCTCTGGGGGACTTATAAAAAATAATCCCTCAAGGGGTCATCACCGGCTTCAACAGCATCCTGTGGCTGGAACTTTTGTTCTTTTGCTGAGTTTGCGTTAAAGATGGTGCAAAGGAGCGAAATGTGAAGGGTTGAGCTTGGGGATGTCTGGAAGAGGGCATCCCCTGGAGATTAAGCGGTGTAATTGCACCAGTAGTGCATTTACTAATAATAATAATAATAATCTTTATTCGGTTTTTTAGCATTTGCAAAACCATAAAAGATATCACAAAATACAGAATTAATATTTAGAGTCAATTTAAAAAGTGCAGTTTAAGCTAGACATTTAAAAAAAAGTTACATTTTCCAATACTGCTACAAGTCCACTGTCTTACAAGTTATTACGATGCCTCATGATACACTTTAAAAAGTTTAAAACATGGTAGACAGTACTCTCAGAGTCCAAGGTTTGGAGGGCCAGCATGGCCGGGCGACATTGTCTATGGCCCCATTTTTTTAGTAAAGGAATTAACCAAATTTTCCGATGGGGATGATAAAACTTGCAAAACAGTACCGTGTGTATGGTGGACTGTTGAGAAAGGTCGTCGCATGGACATGGGTCTGTCTGTGTGTTCCAGTTGTTTTTATTGGGGAAGGACACTAGCCTGAAAAAAAGGTTCATTCTAAATCTTGTTAAGAGCATTTTCTCGTAGACAGTGAGCTCCATGGTCAGGTAAAGCTGAGTACTCAAGGACTGCTGGATCATAATAGCGTGGGTGACAGATTTTTTTGTGATCTGCGTAGTCAATCTCAGTGACTCCAAATGGCCCAACGCGAGTCGTTTCAGTTCCTTTTTGGAGATTTCTCTCAGGGTTTCAGGGGTGTAAAAGTACTTTTGTAGGCCCAGGTCCGTAAAGAAGCATCTAACATACGAGAGCCATGCGATTTTATGAGCATGGTCTAGATCCATGGTGTCCTGTAGGATACTTTTAGTCAGAGTGTTTTCTACCGACAACCAGGCTCTCCTCCAAAGCAGTAGAGGTTGAATTTTTATTAAATCTTCAATATGAGAAATTCCCAGCTCTAGATGTGAGGCGTAGGTGGAAGTACCTCTTGGAATGGAGAGAAGGAAACTGATGAAAATGTTCTCTTCTTTTTGTATTGAGCTGGAGGAAACATGACCCCAAATCCCTGCTCCATATAATGCAATAGATTGGCATTTTGCAGCGTAGATCTGAAGCAGTTCTACTGGTGCTCTTTTTCCCAGCTTGTTAGAGAATTTTATCAGCGCCATGATTGCTCTTTTGAAGAGAAGCCTCCTGGACTCAACCGCCGCTTTCCAATTTAAGGCATCATCAATCATGATGCCTAAGTACGGGTATTGTTGGGTCTTTTCAATTTTTTCACCATTCAAAAAGATCGATTTGGTTGATTTTCTTGATCCGCCGGCTACCATAACAAACGTTTTTTTGATGTTGATACGCAGATCTAAAGCCCCCATAAAGTCTGCGTATTTAGTTAAGGATTTCTGCAGTTCATTAGGGGTACGAGCTAGGATGACTGCATCGTCCGCATATAGGAGTGCGGGGATCAAGCGACCTTTTGCGCTGGGGAGATCCCTCGCCCCTCTCAGCATGGACTCTTCTAGGCCGTTTGTATACAATGAAAAGAGAAAGGGAGCAAGGACACACCCTTGCCTTACTCCCCGCTCTACCCTGAATGGTGTTGTCAGTTCTCCGTTTATTCCGTATCTTACTCTCGCCGTAGCTTCGCTGTACAATTCCCTCAAAAAATTCAGGAGGGGAGGATCGACCCCCATTACGTTCAGCAGTGACCAAAGCTTCGCATGCGAAACACAGTCGAATGCGGAGGACAAGTCCACATAGACCATGTAGATGGAACCAGGTTTAGCATGGATATACTTTGAGGTTAACAGACTTAAGTTTAGGGCCTGCTCAACTGTCCCAAAGCCCTCTCTAAATCCGAACTGTAAGTCCGAGAGGATGGTTTTATCTTCTGCCCATTGCTGTAGTTTTTCGAGGAGGACTCTTCCAACTACTTTTCCCAGAGAATCTAGGAGCGATATCGGCCGGTAACACTTTGTGTCCTGACGGTCCCCCTTCTTAAAAATTGGGACCATTATTGAGGAGGACCATGACTCTAATAGGCCAAGTTCCATTGTGGCTAGACATACTCTTGTCAATATTGGAATCCATAAGTCCGGCAGATGTTTGAACAAGTCAACCGGAACCCCGTCAGGGCCAGGAGCTTTCCCGCTTTTACTTAAAGAGAGTGCCCGCTCTAGGTCCTGCATATCAAGGTCCATGGTTATTGGATAGGTGACTAAAGGGATGTCGGAGTGATTATCTTCGCTGGTTAATGTCAATTTGAAGATTTCTGAAAAATGATTCACCCACTCATCCTCATCGATGGCCACATCTATTTTTGGACCAGCAGAGTCAGCTAGCATGGGTGATTTAACAATCTTCCAGAAGGTCTTACTGTCTTTCAAGAGAGCGCTCTTGTGTAGGGCATTCCACAGGGATTGTTTCAGTTCTTTTTTCCTCTCTTTTCTGGAGGAGATGTACTCTCGTCGGAGAGCTTGGATCTCTGTTGCATCTCTGATTGGTTTTCCGAGAGCATTCCTTAATTTGGTTTGGGCTTTCCTGCAGTCTCGATTAAACCAACCTGTGGAGTTTATTTTAGTTTGCCTGGATGTTTTAGTCAGCTGCTTTTTGACTTGCTCTATTATAATGTTAAAGTTTTCCAAAATTTGTTTTGGCTCTGCATAAGGGTCAAGGCAGATCATGAAGCTATTGTAGGAAGTTTCTACTAGCCGTTTTGTTAATGTGTTTGGGTCCACTTTTTCCCATTTTATGGTATAACCATTGTTCTTCCCCAGCTCCAGTCTATTCTGCGTCAGCGTGTTTGCTATCATTGTCATCAGTGGCCTTGATTGATGTATGTAGAAGCTCAGGTTTAAGGCAGAGTGATCACTAAGATTGTTTTCCAGAATTTTGAAGTTTTTGGTATGATCTTTTAAACCTTCTGTCACAAGTACGAAGTCTACAGTGGTCGCGTGACCCCTTCCTCTATAGGTGGGTTCCAGTTTGCTATGACTCTGATGTGTTGGGTTCATAATTTGTAGATCTAGATCGGCTAATGTTCTATTCATGGCAGTTCCCGCTCCTGAGTGGGAAAAGTGTACCAATGGATTGTCATTCTCATCTTTTATCCCACATATGTCGTTCAGGGAGCAGGGGTGAATATTAAAGTCACCTCCCCAGATTATCTGCGGTGTTTCCTTTTTCTGTTTGGGGTGCCAGTGATCGGTTATTTTTAATTGGATTACTGAAAGAACGTCCAAAAAGAAGTCATCCTCTAAGTTGTTGTAGAGGTTTATTATTGTAAAGCAAAATTTTTTCCCAGTTGTAATTGTGAGGATCTGGAAGTGTGGAGTTAAGTCTACCTTAGTGATCTTCAAATCAGAAATTGTGTTAGCCAGGTATATTACCAGGCCCCCTTTCGGTCTACCTGCGCTGCTGGGAAGGGCGGGGGAAAAAAATGTCCTGTAGCCCACGAGATGTGAGGGGATCAATGTCCAGGTCTCTTGTAGACAAATAATTTGTGAATCCTTCAGAAAACCAACGGCCGAGCCGTCCTCTATTTTGTTTCGAAGGCCTGCCACATTCCAGAAGGTAATGGATAACGGTGAGAGTGCCAAATCTAACGGTGGACTTTTCATTTGAGGAAGTTCTTTTATAAGATTGGTCGGGACCTTAGTTGTTTGTGCTGGCTCCGTGGAATGGCTTCTTTGTCAATCGACCATTTCCAGGCCGCTAAAACGATTCGTTAGCGGTATCCCTTGCCAGTTTTGCCCATTTGTGGGCTCTCTGTAACTGGTGCCATATGGATTCTGCGGTGGTCTCTCCCACTGCTCCCAATTTCTGGATCTTTTGTGTGGGCCGATGATCTGCCATGGTGCTTCTCTTTGCGGGAGGTTTTGGTTTGATGGCCACCAAGGGTGGTCGGGCTCGTTGTATCGCGGCATTAGTTTTGGTCCCGCAATATCTAGCTCCCATGGCTGCAGTATTGGTTTCCTCCAGATGCTATCGATATCACGGGAATAGTTATTGTTGTGATATCGTTTCGGGTAGAAGTATGACAAGGGTCTTGTGGCAATTCCCCCAGAGGTATTAAACTCCCGGGAGCAGATATATTCTGCTATGATTGGATCCTCAAACGTGATTACAATGCAGTCGCCCCGGATAGTTTTTTTTCTGTGGCCCACCCACGAGGTCCGGGAGACAGAGGCTATGGTGCTTTTCCAGTGTTGGGGAACAGGGCGATTGGTGTTCAGCCAAAACTGTACTTTATTCTTCAGTGACCAGTTGGGTTCGGTCCCATCTCCAGTAAGTTCAGGGACCCCTGTCATGACCACTACGTATGGACATGCTGCGGGGGGCAGATTTACGGGGGGTCTTTGGTCAGTAACCTCTCTCGGGGTGCCTTTTGTTTTTGTTTGTTTTGTGTTTGTTATGGCAGGAATTGTGGAGGCAGGGGGGTTTGTCGTAACAGGGGTTTTAGAGGAGGGGGTATTTAAACTTGGAGTGTTTACTATTGGTGAAGGAAGTGAATTTGATGATGGAGGAATGGTCAAGGACTTGGGAGTGATTTTTTGGGCAATAGGAGGATTTGGTACTGTTGAAACCTTTAGTGTAAGTTGTTTTTTGGTCTGTGGAGGGGGCAACAATACCGTTTTCTTGTTTGGGTGAGTTATGGTCGAGGGGTCTGAAGAAGGCTTTTGAGGGACATGCGAGGATGTAATTTTGGGAGGGCTGGAGATTTTTAGAATTAGACTCTCGATGTTACTAAGTCTAGCTTCTAAAGGGCGTATATAGGAATTCAGCAGGGAAGCTATCTCCTTGATTAATCTAGCTGATTCTTTTTCTTTACCTTGTAGTCGTGGGCTTTTTGGTTCCAGAATTGGAGAATCATGACGATCGTGTGGAAGATGATGTATCATTTCAATGTTATTGGGCGGGGGAACAGCGTGAAGGGGCAATACTACGGGATTTGTGTCGCCTACCGAGACTATAAGGTTAGCTGCTCCCATGGTTTCGATGTGGTCTTGTTTTTTGCTAGCGTTTCTTTTTTTGATAGCTCCCTCCCTCCTCCCTCTCGATTGCCTTACTTCTTCAGGCGTTGGGTCGGGAAAAATGACTGGGGTTTTTTCGAGGTCACTATCCGAGAAAGCTACTGAGAGTTGGGTGGCAGAAAGATCTACGTTGTTTGGCAGACTGAGTCTGTTCGCAGACACAACTGTTGGAGTTGGGGTTGCCTGGGGATCTGGGGTTCTTGCGGAGGCTAGTAGTCCCATTGATGATCGGCGTGCAATGGCGAGTTCAGTTGAAACTCTTCCCTCAATTAGGCTTATACTTTGATCAATAAATGTATTAGCTTTGGCGAGGAAATCGTCCATTGGACCAAGCAGTTTATCTCCTATCCCATTTTTTTTGGCTTTCTTCTGTTTGGTAGAACGAGTATTCATTGTCCAGTGGGTGGATTAGAAAGGATCAGAGTGTAATGAGTGCCTATATGGAGATGGCCGTGATAAAGCAGTTAGGGGGGTGGGCCGGACCGGACTCTCTCGTACTCGAACGGCCTCAAACGGCCCGCTCTTTGCCCGGTCTTCGCCCCGAGCTGCGTCCCGCGCTGCGGGAGTACACACCCTATTTGTGGTAGGTTGGAAAGGGCGGGGGGCGGGGCTAGAGGGAGAGCGGACCGGAAGCTGGAAACGGTCTCGCAGGGACACCTGGATCTGGTAGTCCCTGCACGCTCGCAGCCCTCAAGCCTTCCTATGCCCAAAGTTCACCCAGGAGTGTGCCGACAAACAGCAGGCAGAGTCAGCAAGACCCTCAATGAAGCGGCACCCGCGGAGCGGGTGCGGCGAACAGCTGATGTGATCAGATGAGGTGAGCGCTGGTCCGTGGAAACGCTGGCGGCAAAACCAGCTAGCAGGCGAAATGTCCCAAAGGTCAAGGGCAGCACAGGTGGTTTTTGTCAGCCGTCCGATGGGCGGGGGGCGGGGCTAGAGGGAGAGCGGACCGGAAGCTGGAAACGGTCTCGCAGGGACACCTGGATCTGGTAGTCCCTGCACGCTCGCAGCCCTCAAGCCTTCCTATGCCCAAAGTTCACCCAGGAGTGTGCCGACAAACAGCAGGCAGAGTCAGCAAGACCCTCAATGAAGCGGCACCCGCGGAGCGGGTGCGGCGAACAGCTGATGTGATCAGATGAGGTGAGCGCTGGTCCGTGGAAACGCTGGCGGCAAAACCAGCTAGCAGGCGAAATGCATTTACTAATGTTATTTCTTTTAGAGGGACAGAAAGTCACATGTGTTATGTGAAGTACCTGCGTAAGGTGGAGCCATAAGCCACGTGGGGTTATGTTCCCAGACATTCCTTCTAGGGTGTCTGGGTGTAAATGCTTAAGCCTGTGATTTTATCTGTGATGCCTTTTAGTCTATGGTGCTTGTCAGATGAGCCCCCATTCATGAATGGTAATAAATGACCATTAGTTTGTACTTCACTCCAGAGTCGATTCCTCCTTACTTGTTAAGAAGCCGTGGACTAAGGGTGACCCTGCACCAGTGGGTTTTCAATAATCCGCCTCCACAAATTGGTGCCCAAACATGAGGCCCCATCAAAGGCTTGCAGTCTGACCGGGGAATGAGATTGTGTCTGTAAAACAAACTTCCCTGAGGAGCGCACCACCTGAAGAGACTAGTTCTCATGTCCAAGGTGATTTTTCGGCTCTCCGACTCTGATCTACCTGGCGGCTGCTAACCTTGACTGGGGACCTCGGATGGTCATTCTTTTGGATCAGGGAGAATCGACAGGTGGGATTTGAAGACTACGAAATAAGGTAGATTTGTATTGAACTGGTTCTTTTGGTTATTCGGAATTTGTTTGGAATTTTGTTTGGAATCTGTTTGGAATTTGTTTTGGAACCTTCTTTGGAACTTGCCATGTGATATTGATTAACATTTTTTTTATAGGCAATGTGAGAATATTTTTTCATTTCTTTCTGTTTATAAATTTTTTATATCTTTTATAACATGCCAGTATTTAGCACACTTTGGAAGTTTTCTTGCTGCTGCTGCGATAAGCAGAGCATTTTGGAAGCAAGTCATCCAGCGCCACCAGAAGGTATGCCGTATTTTGAGATGTACATTAAATATGGTATTTGTGCCATCATGTATTGTATTGTATTGTATTTATTTTATTTTGTATTGCACAGTTACTTAAAACCATCTGCAATATAACTTACATGTGATTTTGAAAAACAAATTGAAACAATTGTTTAAAAAATACATTCTTATAGAATAAAAGGACATTGGGTTTGCTTGCAACCATGTAAATACTGAGTAAGAAGATATAATATATACATTTAAAAAGTCTGCGAATGATTGTCAATTCGTTGTCGGTTCGGCCATGTTGGAAAATACTGGTTTAACGGGCCTAGTTGCCATTTATAATGCCTGGCCCCTCTTGTTCCATAAGCCTAAGACGCAGCTCGGCCATGTATCTCCCAAATCTGGCCAAGTCCTGTGGTGTAGTACAGGTAAAGAGAACCGAAGTTGCTTCTTTCACTGTCCGTACCCCGTTGCGGAGCCATATTTGTTTTAAAAGGATCCTACGGGGCTGCGACATACCAGGACAACAACAAATCAAGTGTAGCAGGGATTCAAATTGATAATCACAGATTCTGCATCTGATTCTATGTTCAAGGGATCTCCACCCGGGATTTAATTCCTTAATGGGGAGAGGCACCAGTCTGGCCCATACAATGTTTTTTAGTGCTTTCCTTCCCGGGGCTTGCTTCAGATATGACTGGATTGTACTCCCGGCAAATGATTTTTTCAGCCAAGGTGAGCCTCTTCCTGTTACTGTTGCGTGTTCTGCTAGAGCACTTTGGTGCGACAGTTGATAACATTGTTTATTGATTGAATTTTTGATGGCCTGATAGTTTACTGTTCCCTGATCCCAATTTTCCATTGCTAATCCCAGTGTTTCCACTGCTTCCTCTGTGTAACGATGCCACGGGTTAATTGACTCCCCAAAAATTGGCTTCAACATGCTCTTTAGGGTTCCAGCTGGAGCTGTTAGGACTTGGTAGTAGTATTTCGCATGCGTTCCCAAGCATTCTTTACTTTGTTGCTTCAGACCAAATTCTAGACGAATTAAGCTGTTGCCTGGCATTGTGCTTTGTCTAACATTAATTCCATTTTACCCGGGAATGCTTGCTGTGCGTAACCAGCAATCGCCCTGATTTTTGCTTGTATTACTTTCCTAATCCGAACAGTTGTTGGGCTTTGCATGATCACATTTAGTTTGCATAAGGCATAAGTTGTTGAATGTGCTTTAGCCTTCATTTTATGTAGATGTATTGTTGCTTTACCGGTTTCGCTTAGCCAGCAACCTAGGTAATTATAGGATTTTGCTGTGACGATGGATTCTTTGCCCACATACCATTTCAAAAGAGCCTGTTTTGGGTAGTGTCCAAAAATAACTACTTTAGTTTTTTGAGCATTTATTATAAGTTCATTTCTTTCATTGTAGTTATTGAGGGCATCTAGGCCCCTTTGTAGCCCGATTTTTGTGTGGTCCATTACCACCGAGTCATCTGCATACTGTAATATTTGCAGTTTGTTGGTTCCAATTTTCAGAGTAACAAGACTAGCTTTTTGAAGCTTCTTCCCCAGGTCAGCCGTATATAAATTAAACAGTGTGGGGGCAAGAACGCATCCCTGTTTTAGGCCACGGTTTGTCCGACACTTCTTCGTTGTGGTATTATCTGCTAGCTTCACTTTGATCCAGGTGTTACTGTACAATGAAATGATAGCGCTAAGAAGACCTACTGGGATATACCCGTTGCGCAACTTATTCCAAATCTTGTGTTGAGGCACTCCGTCAAAGGCCGCTGAGTAGTCAACGAAGCATGCAAATATTGGTTTATTATTTTTTCAGTTAGCGTGCTGGTTCAAATACGACATGGCCACGATGTTGTCAATTGGGGAGCAGCCTTTGCGGAATCCGGTCTGGTAGGAGGGGAGGATTTCATTCTCTTTGATCCAACTATTTAATTCATTCACTAATGTGCTGGCATTGGCTTTTCCTTCAACATCTAAAAGGGCAATTAATCTATAATTTTTTGGGTCTGTGTTATCTCCTTTCTTGAAGATAGGATGGAAAAAAGAGCCTCGCCATGAATCCGGCACCTTTGCTTTCAATCGGCATTCAATGAACAGATTGGATAAAATTGTGCCCCAATATACCGGATCTTCTCTAAAAATGGCTCCTGAAAGACCGTTCGGCCCAGGTGCCCCGTCTTTTCTTATCTTTTTTATCATGTATAAAGGATTGTAGAACAAATATACAAAAGGGGATCCCCAATGGCAATGGTCACTAGAGGGAACAATGGACCCTCACAAACTCAAGTATTTAGAGAAATTATTGTTTTTAAAGAAAGTTAGGCCAGCTATGTTTGACAGTTTGCTTATGTGGAGGAAAGAAATAAAGGAGCTGCAGCTCAAGGCGGAGAAAGTACAAAGGAAACAAGAAAGGAAGACAGAGTATAAGAAGTATAAGGAATTGAAGAATAATGAAGTTCAGAAGAAAAAGGAATGTTTAGAATGAGAGCATAGATTGCTAATATCTAAGGAATATATTGTCAGACCGACAGTAACAGCACAAATCCACCAAGATGTGGATTCAGATATTGATGGATTATTGATTGAACTACCCCATCCCCATATGTACCTTTAACACCTCACCCCCTGGACCACCAAATGTCGTTTCCCCTGTACCTCCAGTTCCACCTCCTTTGCCCGCGGTTGTCCAGCTCCCTATTTTCCAACCAGTACTGGAACATCCCTTACCCCCTCCATCCCAGGCCACTGCGCCCCCATCCTAGGCCATTGTACCTGAAATGACTGATGATCCCATACTTTCTGTATCTGTCTCGACCCCTCAAATTCTTCGTTCTACTGTAGCTCAGTCACGTCAGGATGCAATAAGGCTGATAGTATTAAATTGGTTGAGTAATCATGAAAACAAAGTAGAAGAAATGATAGATTAGATACAGTATTTTTCAGAGGGCGAGGTTCTTCAACTGGTAAATAAGCTATTTCATCAACTTATAGTTCAATGGGAGATGACTAAAGGAGAGAATGGTCCAGATGAAGTTAGAGCTATTAACCGACAGTGTCAGATACGAGTCTTCCCTGTAAGTAGAGTTAACACTGCCATAGCAACAATATTTGGATATCTCAATGAACTTTTTTCCTCTCCACGGATAAGACCAATGAGGGAAGCTGCCCTGCAGTTTATTCCTGCCACAGGGAATGCAAAAGATGATGACCCTAATGGTCCAAATGCTAAAGCCCACTTTATGTACAATTGGATATATACGCCCTGGAAAAGGACAGATGTACTCACTTTAAAAGCCTCCTTACCTGACAAAGGGAAAAACCCTAGAGGATTTTATGATGATGTACATTGATTCCTGTGTCCTGACCTTAGCTGATATTGATATGTTTTTTGGTAGGATCTTGCCACCGGATATGTGGCGACTTACTCGGAAACAGGATCATGCTGCTGATTTAGGTGGAGACTGGACTGCCATCATAGCAGCCGACACTGATAGGAAACCTGGTCAGAAACCTAGTCAGCTCATACTGGATCTTCCTGGTAACATACTTACTTAGATAAAAACATTGGTTCCGGCAAGGAAAATAGATTGGGAACTTCTCACTGCTTGTAAACAAAAATGGGGAGAGACCGTTCCTGATTTCTTTACTCGCTTTGAGGAAGTGTTCCACGGTTTTAGTGGGCAAGATACTTCTACACCTACGGGTGCACATTTATTTGTAGATAGATTTGTGGGAAACTTACTTTCCGAGGTATCAGTTTGCTTAAAAAATTCAGAGAGTACCTGGTCTTCGGTAACCCCAAAAGCTATTTTAGATATGGCTCAGTATTATCAGAATCAGGTGACCACTGAGTAAGAACGGAGAGAAGGAAAATTAAAAGAATTGAAAACTAAGGCCTGAGGACCCCAGGGCCGAGGTCGTGGTCAAAACTTTTAGACAAGCTCCTCCAGTAGGGCCGCCACGTCCACAGACTCCATTAGGGCTGGATCAATACACTTATTGTAAAAGAAAGGGAAATTGGAGTTCTGAATGTCCTGTTTTAGCTGCTGGTGGGAGAGGAAGTGAACAGTGGCCGGGGGATTTCAGCTCCCCAACAGCAGTTACAACAAGCTCAAGCTCCAGGGAAGAATAGATCAGAAAATTATTTTGATCAACGAAATAATCAATATTCTATGGAGGATTAGAAATCAAAGGAAACTGTGGGAACGTACTTTGCCTAGGACAGCGTAGGACAAGGAGGACCAGTTGAGATACCTGTAGACAAGTCAGGACCCTATATAACAGCCACCAAACTTGGGCAGGATCAGAAATTTGTAGTGGATACAGGGGCGACACGCAGTGCGATATCTCAAAGACTGGTCCCTGGGAAACCCTTGCCTGGCCAAGTAATCACATCGATAGGGTTTAATGGAACACTAACTCCTAGCCCTGTGTCCCAAAGAATACCTCTGCAGGTAGAGAATTTCAACACTCTAGCCACCTTTTTACCTCCCCCACTCGCTCCTGATAATTTGATGGGACTTGATCTTTTTACATTTTTCCATCCTACTATACATTATTCCCCGTCTGTAGGTAGTGTTATTTTTGGGAAAAAAACATTGCCTAAACAATATAATTTCTCTTTATGTTCGGATCTTGATTCTGTTCCTCCATGTGTTTGGGCTACTGCTGACACAGATGTGGGAAGAATGGACATTTCCCCAGTACACATACAGGTTCAGGAGGGTGCTTCCTTACCAAGGGTCCTGCAATATAAAATATTGAAAGAAGGTGGGGATGCGCTAATATCTACCATTGACAACATGATACGTACAAGAGTCATTGAGGAGGTTTCCTCTAATGTATGTTACAGCCTGATTCTTCCTATCCCTAAAAGGTGTGATGGAACACGAGACAAGGTTTACCGATTTGTGATTGACTTAAGAGAAATAAACAAAATAGTGGTTCCACAATATCCTGTTGTCTCTGATATTACCACCCTGTTGACATTAATCCTACCTACAGCCACTGTATTTTCGGTTATAGATTTCAAAAATGCTTTTTTCTCTATTCCTAAACATAAGGATGGTAGATATTTGTTTGGATTCTCATTAAGGGGCTGCTCATTTAGATTTTGTAGAGCTCCACAGGGTTATACAGAAAGTCCTAGCATTTACAGTCAGGCACTTAACACCTTGCCTGCAGCGCCGATTCTCCCCCGGTGCTGAACATTCCATTCGTGGGTGTGGTCATGACGGAACGGTTCTGTCATGAGCACAGCGCGACCGATGCTCATGACAAAACCGTTCCGTCATGAGCATCAAAGGGGTTAAACGACAATTGGATGAACTTCTTTTGCCACCTGGAGTTACACTTGTACAATATGTCGATGACATTTTGCGAGCAGCAGACACAGTTGATCATTGTAAAGAGGCCACTCTCTCTCTATTACGTCATCTTGCTGTTAAGGGACATAAGGTCTCTAAGAATAAGTTGTAATACTGGCAGTCGAGGACACTTATTTGGGTCACCTTATGTCTAAGGAAGGCCACACTCTGACTAAAGATAGGATTCAAACCATCCTAAAAATTCCCATTCTAAGTACTCAAAAAGAAGTCAGGGCACTTATTGGTATTACTTCCTATTGCAGACAGTGGCTCCACAAGTTTTCACTTATTTTCAAACCTTTTTTGTCCCTTGTTACTAAAGACGCACCCTTTCCTCTACCATGGACATCTGAATGTCAACAAGCATACAGCAGCTTTGTGCATCCCTTTATTCTGCTCCAGTGTTTGGCACTCTAGACTATGCCAAGCCTTTCATATTGTATTTACACAAGAGAGAAGGATGTGCATTGTCAGTTTTGAAACAACCTTATGGTAGTAAACATCGTCCATGTGCTTATTTTTTGGCTGTATTAGACCCAGTGGCCAGATGACTTCCAGGCTGTCTTAGAGCGGTTGCCGCCACAGCCATCTCTATAAAATAATCAGAGGGGGTAGTGTTAAGTAACAAGCTTATGGTTATGGTACCACATTCCGTAGATGCACTCCTTAATCAGACCGAGACACACCTGACTAGTGCTAGACTCACAGGATACAAACTTGCGCTCTTGGCACCTCATATCACACTCAAGAAATGTTTGACATTGAACCCAGCTACATTGTTACCTTTGCCAGCTGAACAAACTCATAATTTGCACAACTGTATTTTTCTGATAGAAGAACACACGTTTGGAAAAATAGATTTTAAAGATACACCTTTGTTAGATCCTGAGGGGGAATTATGGGTGGATGGTTCCTGCTTGAAAGTACCCGACAGCACCACCTCTTCATCCCATACCATAACCACATTACAAACTGTGGTAGAAACAGCCCGTTTTCTGCAAAAATCTGCCCATGCAGCTGAACTTATTGCGCTTTTAAGGGTCTGTGAACTTAGTGAATGATTATCAGTGAACATTTACACAGAGAGTCAGTATGAATTTGGTGTGGCACACAATTTTCCCAAGCTTTGGAAGGAAAGGGGATTCCTAACCTTCCATGGTTCAAAAATACAGCACAGTGAATTGGTAAATAGTCTTCTTACTGCCTTGACATTGCCAAAGAGTGTAGCCATTATCAAATGTAGTGCCCACAAGTGAATCATAGACAAAGTGGGACAAGGAAATGCCTTCGCAGATGAAGTTGCAAGAAATACTGCAAGTAAACACATGAGTAGGACGTATGTATTACGATCCCAAGCTGAAAGATGGAATAATATGGGTTGACTATTTTAAGCCCCAATACGCTAGTAGCACTTCTGAAAATAGTGGAGGTTCTTTTGTTTATAGCTTCTATGAGGAGCCTGTTTTTAATTTAGGGGAAGTGGATAGGGCTTTGGACCAAGTCACAGAGGGTCGTGCTACCGGCATGGATTGTGTTCCCGCAGATTTATTTCTAAGTAACAGAGGTGCGATGGCGGGTCTACATCTTGTATGTGGCTAATGCCGTAGCCCAAGGTATGGATGTACCTAAATCTTGGAAAGGGGCCGAAATAGTGCCGGTGTTTAAGAAGGGGGACAAGTCGCTCGCAGCCAATTATAGACCAATAAGTCTAATTGACTGCATACAAAAAATCATGGGACGGCTGGTTTTGGGCAGAATCCAGACCTGGATGGATAATGACAATATTTTGAGTCACCTCCAGGCTGGCTTCCGCCCAAAAACAAGTACCATAGACCAGGTCTTCCGGTTTATAATGTTGTACTGGCGTACCGTGGTCCTGGAAAAGGGTACTTTGTTTGCCGTCTTTGTTGATTTAAAGGCGGCTTTCGACCTGGTCCCACAAAATACATTATGGGAAGTTCTTGCGGGGCAAGGGATGCCACCTGAACTGTTGAGTCTGATCGTCCGCTTACATGAGGGTACGTTCGCTCGGGTTCGGTGGGGTCGCCAGGGGGAGGTTACGGAATCCTTCCATGTAGAGCGGGGAGTGAGGCAGGGGTGCGTCATGGCACCGACCCTGTTCTCGCTGTTCGTGAACAGGGTTGCAGATTTCCTCTCGCTGGTCCCGACCAACGCTCCTGCGTTGTGTGGTGAGCGGGTCCTGATCCTCATGTTTGTGGACGATACCCTCATCATCTCAAAAACATCCAGTGGGCTCCAACAAGCGCTGCAGCGCTATGAAGACTTTTGTCTCGACAGGGGCTGAGAAATAAACAGAGCAAAAACCAAGTTTATGGTCCTTACGGGCGGTAAAGCTCATGGGACTGCCAGGCCTTTTAAAGGGACGATACATATGAATGGCTCCCCGCTGGAGCAGGTAGATGCCTTCACTTACCTGGGGGTTATACTCCAGAGAGATCTGGGGTGGTCTAGACAAATAGACATTGTAGTTTTAAAACACCGACAGCAGGCAGGCATTCTCTTGAAAAATTGTA
This sequence comes from Lissotriton vulgaris, assembly GCF_964263255.1. Classification (NCBI taxonomy): domain Eukaryota; kingdom Metazoa; phylum Chordata; class Amphibia; order Caudata; family Salamandridae; genus Lissotriton; species Lissotriton vulgaris. Next base: position 1,977,305,792 of record NC_141689.1, on the reverse strand, counting down.
CCTCTTCATTGACAAAGCCCATTAGCCCATTATTAGAAGTATATGTGATGAAGGTCCTAAGTTCGGCCCTTTACGGTGCCGAACTTTGGGGTTTTGAAGATCTTGGGAAATTGACGCTAGCAGAAAATGAATTTCTACGAAAAGCTACTAGCGTTTACGTTAGTACCCCGTTAACTCCATTAATGTGGGACTTTTGAAAAAAGGCGGTGCAGGACCTCGCCCTTTTGCGGCCCCTACTTTACTGGCGCCGCCTATGGACCACAGAAGAACTAAGCCACTATGCTCAGGGCTTGAGAGAGATAATGAAGAAGGATTCCTCCCGAAAAATACAATGGTTAAAGGCCATTCAGTCTTTACTTTTTAAATTGGGAATGAGGGAATTGTGGGAAGACCCGGAAAACACGCTTTTCCCCTCCAAAACTCTTTTTAAAAAAAAGTACTGGGAGATGGTGATTACAGAAGAAAGGTCAAAGGGTCTCTCCCGGCATCTGACAGGTCGTTTCATGGATATTAAGGCCCACCCGATTCTGGAGCCTTATTGGGATATAATTGGGAAACATCATACTCGTAATGCTACGAATACTACCAACTGCTGGGTATGTGGAATGTTGCAAGCCCATCAGAAGAAGGGAGGGACGCCTCTCATTCCCCTGCCATTTGCACATAGTAGCTCTTGTGGAGCCTGGTTCGCACTGTTTTGGGTCTCTGCTGTTGATAATATTGCTCCACCGGATGTAGGAAGACTTAATACACAGCTAAATTTGGTCTGTTACCCCAATCATGAAGGCCTCCCACTGGCCAAAGGAACTGTAAGGGAACTGGAGGAGTATCACAGAGGATATTCCTCCACAAGATATATTTTTCCTAACACTCGAACAGCCAAAAGCAATGGACCTCCTGTCATCACTATTACTAGAGCCCAAGCAAATCTCTGTGTAAGCAGTGTTGGCAGTATTCCTGTGGGGAAAAGTGACTGTACTACAATGTTGAATATCACTGGAACAAACAATAGTAGCTTTCTTTCTTCCCATAACACTTACTTCATTTGTGGAAACAAAGGTTATCATAATCTACCAGTTGAAAGGTCCGGAATATGTTATGTGTCCTTTTTGCTTCCTCCCGTGTTCTTAGCACCTGCATCTTATCACAAAGACCAAACATTTTTTAATGACGTTTCCTTGAACCGATTCAAATGAACTATAACTATTGATATTGCATTAGCTGCTGTGTGTTTATCCCTGTCCAATCCCCATCTGTTTATGACGCCATTTCCAAATTGCATAAAATAGCTGCGGAAATACACCAACACCAAGCAACATGGACTTGGTCTCAGTGGTTATTGGAAATCATTTCTACTTGGCGCTGGAAATTGTTAATGGGAATAGCAACCATAGGAATCATCTTTCTCACCTGCTGTTGCTGCATTCAGTGTGCCCCTACGATATTGTATGGTATTGTAATTGCATTTATATAGCGCTTACTACCCCTGATGAGGCGTTGAAGCGCTTTTTTGGCGGGTAGCACGCTACTCCGGGACCCATAGAGGATTAGTGTTGAATTAGTATAGTGAAACATGCAAGTACATTCTAAGTGGTGGATAGGCTAGTCAGTTATTTGGATTTGGAATGATAGCAGAAGGATAGAGGAGGACAAAGGTTGTATTTATTTATCACTTGTTGACGCATGCTATTCAGGAAGCCTATAAAGGATTAGTGGTGAATTAATATTGTGAAATAAGAGGTAATTTCAGTGGTGGATATTAGACTGTTACTTGGAGTGAGAAGGATAGTGAGGGATAAAAGGGGAAGAAAGATTTGCATTCATATAGCACTTGTTACCCCTGATGGGTGTTGAAGCGCTTTTCTGGCGAGTAGCACGCCACTCCAGAACCCCTAAAGGATTAGTGTTGAAAATTAGTATAGTATGGGGACTTTAATTTTCCATTGGAAAACTTGGAAAACAAAGATACACTCCAACTTATTACTGATATGCAGGCAATAGGACTGCAGCAGCTGGTGAAGGGCCCCACGCATGAAGCCGGACACACGCTGGATGGCCTGTTTACGAATGACCATGGCATTGAGTTGGTAGCAACACTACCTTTGATCTGGTCTGACCACCAAGCCATTATTTTTAGGATCCGGATGCTACCACTCAAACCCCCTCAGACCAAAGATAGGACACCAGTGGGGGCGCGGATGTGAAAAAACGCAGACATACCACATCTCTCAAATCTCTTGCTGTCATCTGCTCCAGAAAGCGGAGACGATACTGAAACTATGTCCATTAAATTTCAGGAATGGATCTTAAAAGCAGCGAACGAAGTTGCGCCTGAAAAAACTTATTGCCCCAATAGAACCACTCCATCTGCCCAGTGGTATACAGAAGAGCTGCGACTCCAGCGTCAGTTCTGTAGAAATTTAGAAAGGTGCTGGAGAAAGCACTATAGTCCATTGGCTAAGCAAGAATACAAAAGTGCTCTGGCTATATATAAGAAAGCTATCACCACACAAAAGAATCTTTTCTTCACTGGTCGTATTGAGCACGCCCAGAATTCAGCTAGGATGTTATTTCAGGTGGTGAACTCTCTGTCCAGTCCTCCAGCTGGCTCCACAATAGAGAACTCGCAGGAATTCTGTACCGCCCTAGCCACATTTTTTACTACTAAAGTAATGGATATTTACTCCACTTTTTCTAAAGAGCCGGTAGGAAGAACCGCTGATTTAACTATTCAACCAGCACTGAAGCACCCTTCCTTTACTCAGTTTCAGTCAGCTACCGAAGAACAGGTCAACGCACTTGTTGGCAAAATTAAATCAGGCTCTCCGTTGGACCCATGTCCTCCGACCATAATGAACCAACTACACAATGTGGTTACCCAGCCGCTGACCAACATATGCAACTCCATCTTTAGGACAGGTGTCTATCCACAGACCTGGAAAAAGGCTATTGTTAAACCTTTGATTAAGAAGCCATCTTTAGACCCTACCATCACTTCCAACTACAGGCCAATTGCCTGCCTTCCATTTCCTGCCAAAATAGTGGAGGCAATAATGAATAAACAGCTCTCTGAGTTTATTGAACAACATAAGCTCCTAGATGACACTCAGTTTGGGTTCCGGAAGGGATACGGAACTGAGACAGCATTGATAAAGGCCTCGGATGAAATTCGAGAGATCATGGATTCGGGAGGTGCTGCAGTGCTCATCTTATTGGACCTGTCAGCTGCTTTTGACAAGGTCGACCACGTCATCTTGGTCGACCTTGTCGCAGCCCTTGGAATTAGTCATCTGGCTAAAGACCTTATAGCCTCCCTCCTTGTTAATCGCAAACAGGCAGTCAAACTGGGCAACTACTACTCGCCCACTTCTGAACTGCCCTGTGGAGTCCCTCAAGGATCCTCGCTAAGTCCTACGCTTTTTAATATCTATGTTGCGGACTTGGCGAGGGTTATTAAATCACATGGGATGGGATTAACTACCTACGCGGATGACACCCAGCTTGTGTTGGCGGTGCATAAGAACGGTCCAGTGGTAGCAGCTAAGTTTCAGGAGGGGTTACTGGATGTACAATCATGGATGCACAGTAACTGCCTGAAACTTATTGCAGAGAAAACCGAAGTTATGACTTTCGGTAAGATCTCCCCCGAATGGTCCCCAACTTGGTGGCCCAGTCAGATGGGCTCCCCCCTGATTCCAGCTGTCAAGGTTAGGAATTTGGGAGTGATCTTTGATAACAGGCTATCTTTTGGTTATCATGTCAACAAGGTGGTCTCTGCTGCATTCTTCGTGCTGAAGAAAATAAAAAAACTCATGCCATACCTACCCGCTTCGGCAGGGAAAACACTGATCACCACCTTAGTGTTTTCGAAGCTGGACTATGGAAACGCCCTCTTCCTTGGCACTCACAAATACATCCTGAACAAACTACAGTCCGTGCAAAATATGGCAGCACGGATTCTGCTTAATATTCCTTGGCGACACTCTACTTCAGCAGCCATACGCCATCTACATTGGCTAAGAGTGGAGAGCAGAATCAAATTCAAGGCTCTCTGCATCGCCTATAAGGCCATTCATCAGACTGGACCAAAGTTCTTAAAGGAAGCTTTTCAGGTGTACATACCTGGAAAGAATCTAAGATCAGCAGCAAGCCACCTATTGCATGTTCCCCGAACAAGAACGGCCACATGGGGAGATAGACGCTTCCTGGTAGCGACCCCCATACTGTGGGACACACTCCCCTTGTATATTAAAACAGCACCAACACTCATTGCCTTCCGTAAGGCCCTGAAAACTTGGCTATTTAATCAATAAGTTCCTGTCCTGAATTTTGTGTATCCTAGAGCATCTCATTGCGCCTAGACACCCTAGGGTATTAGTTGCGCATTAAAAATCCCATAAATAAATAAATAAAATAAATAAATAAATATGAAGTAATTTGAGTAGTAGATATGTTATTCAGTATTTGGGCAGTATATTAGTATAGGTAAATATGGAATTTGAGAAGTGAACATGTTAGTCTGTTAATTTTGATTGAAAAGGATAGTGGAGGGATAAAAGAGTGAAGATTTCTATTTTTTTTAGGTCTTAGCAGTAGGAAGAGGCTTTTGGATGAGTAAAAAGGAGTTTTGGAGGGGAAGAGTTAGAGGGGAGAGTTTAGAAAAGTTTGTTTTAGGGGATCAGTGTAGTAAAAAGAGGTGTCAGATGATGCAAGGAAGGGTAGAGCAGGAGAGAGTCTAGAAAGGGTTATTTTGGTGATCATAGTAGTGGTATGGGGTTTGGGATAAATGAGAGAGTGGATGTAGAGGATATAATGATAGATGTATAGGATGAGAGATAGGGTAGTGCATTGGAAGGAGTAGTAGAAAGAAGTTTGAGATGAGTAAGAAGGTTGGGCTAGAAGATATATTGAGTGAAGTATAGGCTGCAAAATAGGCTAGTGCATTGGAAATGCTAAATTCGAAGAAAGTGATAAATATATAGATCCATAAGTACATTGAAAGTATATAGATACATAAAGGAAGTAAGTATGTTAAGATTTTCACCCCTGCCCTACTTCCAGCCCGGCTCTATCCTTGACACCGCATCTGTATAAACATGAGTAAAGAATCTAGATTGGGGCATTGTAGGCTGTGTGTACATGCAGAGTCAGAGTCAGCGCAAAAGAACAGCTGACATCATTTTTCAGACAATGGTAAAGGCTCAAGTAAAGTTTACCCAAATAGAATATCTTGTGCAGCCTTAGGAGCGACCCTTGACCCCACCAGGTAGGTCACTCCCTTGCCGCACAGCACCGCCTGTGCCTCCCTGCCCCCGCTGCCGCTGCTGAGGACGTGCAAGGCCCTCAATGCCTGTATTTTCATTGCTGTGTCCGTGACTGCTGTGTTCTGTCTTCCCCCGCTGCCTTTACGTGGTCCATGCCCCTTTGTCTTCCCTCTATTCCCCTCGCTGTCCCCCGTGCTTTCTCTGCCCGGTTTTCTCTTCTGTTCCCCTCACTGCCCCGTGCCTCTCTGCCTGTTCTGCCCTCTGTTCCACTCATTTTTCCCTCGTAATTTGTGCCTCTCTGCAACTCGTTTTTACCTCGTTTTTTGTGCCTTTTTGCCCTCTGTACCACTCGTTTTTCCCTCGTTTTTTGTGCCTTTCTGCCCACTGTTCCACTTATTTTTCCCTCATTTTTTGTGCCTTTCTGCCCTATGTTCCACTTGTTTTCCCCTCTTTTTTGTGCCTTTCTGCCCTCTGTTCCCCTTGTTTTTCCCTAGTTTTTTGTGCCTTTCTGCCCTCTGTTCCACTCGTTTTTCCCTCGTTTTTGTGCCTTTCTGCCTCTGTTCCACTCGTTTTCCCCTCATTTTTTGTCTTTCTGCCCTCTGTTTCACTCATTTTTCCCTTGTTTTTTTGTGCCCGTGTGCCCTCTGTTCCACTCATTTTTTTGTGCCCTTCTGCCTTTTGTGCCACACGTTTTTCCCTCGTTTTTTGTGCCTTTCTACCCTCTGTTCCACTCGTTTTTCCCTCGTTTTTGTGCCTTTCTGCCCTCTGTTCCACTCGTTTTTCCCTAGTTTCTTGTGTCTTTCTGCCCTCTTTTCCACTCGTTTTCCCTAGTTTTTGTGCCTTTCTGCCCTCTGTTCCACTTATTTTTCCCTCGTTTTTTTGTGCCTTTCTGCCCTATGTTCCACTCATTTTTACCTCGTTTTTTGTGCCGTTCTGCCCTCTGTTCCACTTGTTTTTCCCTCGTTATTTTTGTCCTTCTGCCCTCCGTTCCACTCGTTTTATCATGCCCTCTGCCTTCTGTGCCACTCGTTTTTCCCTCGTTTCTGTGCCCCTTTTGCCTTCTGTTCCACTGTTTTTTGTGCCGTTTTACCTTCTGTGCCACTCGTTTTACACTCAATTTTTGTGCCCCCTTTTCCTCATGTTACCTTTGTTGTCCCTCATCGCTCTCACCGCTGCGTCCCCAGCGTCCCCGCCCCCCTGACTGCCCACTGCCAATTTGCTCCCCCCGCCTCCCAGCTGCTTCTCCCTCCCACCTCCCTATATATGCCAGCTGATGCGCAGCCGCGCCGCTGGCGCGCAGAAGGTGCACCTGAGGCAAGCCCGTCTGCACCTGTCCGCGCCTGGACCGCGCCCAGCGCCAGAACCCCTGGCCCCCGCACCCACCATGATGACTGCTGACACTATGATGCCAGCACTCTGCACGCTCTCAACTCGGGACGGAGCCACAGGTGCTTCAAGGCCGCCCCGAATGGAGACGGAGGAGGAATCGTTATCGTCCACAAGAACAGCATCAGGGACTCGACCGGCACCGACGACACACTCAGCACCACTGAACACATGCATTTCCAGATCCACACAGACCCTAATTCCACTCTCAGCGGCACCCTCGTCTGCCGACCCCCCAGACTCCACCCCCAGTTCAGCGACTCCATCCCCGACTTGTTCAGCACGCACGCCCTGACCTCCACCGACTACATCCTCCTCGGAGACGCGAACTTTCACCTTGAGAACAACAGCGACAACAACTCCATAACCCTGATTGATAACCTTGCCAACCTCGGACTGAAGCAACTCGTCACAATGTCCACCCACTCCTCCGGCCACACGTTCGACCCAGTTTTCTCCTCAAGCCCGTACGTCTCCATCAGCCACACCACGGAATTCCTCTGGACCGACCACCTTTGCATCCACCTCGCCTTCCAGAATCTCACCACACACCACCGCACCCAACATATCCCCACCTCTGCTGGAGCAAAATCACCGAAGACCAACTACACGCAAACCTCGCTCTCAGCCCACCCACCGAACCCTCCAACACAGACGACGCTGCCCACAGCCTCAGACGCTAGATCGAGGACTGCGCCAACACCTCGCCCCGCTCAAGAAACCCCACCCCAGAGACACCAGCAAGAGGGCCAGCTGGTTCACCCCATAACTTCTTGCCTCCAAGCAAGCCTGCTGGAAACTAGAGAAGAAATGGCACAGTGAACAAACTCCGGACAGCCACGCAGCACACAAGGACGCAATCGGCAACCACCACCACCTCATCAGGGCGTTCAAGAGCACTTCCTTCAAAGACTGCCTCGACAACAACGCACACAATAGCAAGGAGCTCTTTTAACATCGTGAAGGAACTTTCCAATCCCAGCTCCAACACTAACGACATACCGCCGTCGCAAGGCCTGTGCGACTCTCTCGCCACCTTCTTCCACCGCAATATAGCAGACATCCACGACAGCTTCAACACCCAAACAGCCCGCAGACAGCAACACAACAGACCCTCCGTACACCATTGACCACGAGCCCCTGCTAGCCTGGGCCAACGTGAGCATCGATGACACCATCAAGACCATGCGCTCAAACCACTCCGGCTCTCCGTCAGACCTATTCCCCCACCACGTCTTCAACAAAGCAAGCAGCACCATCGCACCCCACCTGCACAACGTCATCAATCTCTCCCTCGAGACAGCAACCTTCCCAGAGATCTGGAAACACACTGAGATCAACACCCTACTCAAAAAACTTAAGGCAGACCCAGGAAACCTCAAGAACTTCTAATCCATTTCACTGCTCCCATTCCCGGGCCAAGGTCATCGAGAAAACCGTCAACATACAGCTAACCCGATACCTCAAAGAAAACAGAAACCTGGACCCTTCCCAGTCAGGGTTCCGCAGCAACCACAGCACCGAGACTACCCTCATCGCTGCCACCGACATCAGGACACTGCTGGACAATGGCGAGACCGCAGCACTCATCCTCCTAGACCTCTCTGCCGCCTTCAACACCTTCTGCCACCGCACACTACGCGCACGCCTCCACACCGCAAGTATCCAAGACAAAGCTCTGGATTGGACCACCTCCTTCCTCTCCGGCAGAACCCAGAGCGTCCGCCTCCCCCATTCCGTTCCAAAGTCTCCGAGATCATCTGTGGCATACCTCAGGGATCCTCCCTCAGCCCGACGCTGTTCAACATTTACATGGCCCCGCTCGCACACGTAGCCCAACAGCACGACCTCGACATAATCTCCTACACCGACGACCCTCAGCTGATCCTCTCCCTCACCAAGGACCCCATCACAGCCAAAGCCAACCTCCACGAAGGAATGAAGTGGAAATGGTCCTCATCCTCGGCTCCAACTCTTCAGCCTGGGATGACTCCTGGTGGCCGACGGCACTGGGGGCAGCCTCGACACCCACTGACCACTCACGCAACCTGGGAATCATCCTCGACTCAACGCTCTCAATGACCAAGGAAGTCAACGCCGTGTCCTCCTCCTTCTTCAACACCCTCCGCATGCTCCGCAAGATCTACAGATGGAACCCGACAAATACAAAAAAGACAGTCACCCAGGCCCTCGTCAGCAGCAGACTCGACTACAGAAACGCCCTCTACGCGGGAGCCCCGATCAAGCTCATCAAACGACTACAACGCATCCAAAACGCCTCGGCACGACTGATCCTCAACGTACCACGCCACTGCCACATCACCCCCCACCTGTGAAACCTGCACTGGCTCCCCGTCAACAAGAGGATATCCTTCAAGCTCCTCAACCACGCACACAAGACACTCCACAAGACTGGCCCAGCCTACCTCAACAGGCGGCTCTCCTTCTACATCCCCAAGCGCCAGCTACGCTCCGCCGACCTCTCACTCACCGGAGATCCTGCTCCCACCTCGCCGCCAAGACATGGAACACCCTCCCACTGAGCCTACGACAGACCCAAGACCTGCTGACCTTCATGAGGATACTCAAGACCTGGCCTTTCGATCAGTAGTGCCCCCCCCCCCCCCCCCCCCAGCGCCCTGAGACCCTTGCGGGTATGTAGTACGCTTTACAAATGATTGATTGATTGAGGATGCGACGATTGCACAAGGCACCAAGGCTGTTGATTCTTACCGTTACCTCATTTGTGTGTTTTTCCCAAAGCTCTATTTACCTCTGGGAGTCACTTGTTTGTGATCATTTGCTACGAAAACACGTGTAACCATTATTCAGGGTGCCTCCTGAGCATCTCTTTGGTGCTTGTCGAATGAGCCCCCATTCATGAATGCTAACAACGGACCCTTGGTTTGTATTTCACTCCAGTGTCAATTCCTCCTTACTTGTTAATAACCCTTGGACTAAAGGTGACACTGCACCAGTGGGTTTACAATAATCTGCCTCCACACCATAGTGGAATGCCTCTGGCCTCCCCTTGCCCTTTGGCTTACCACCGGTTGAAGTTCAATAGCAAAAAGTAGGGGGGATAGAAGGTGACCCTTTTGTGTCCCGTGATATATCGAATTTTGTTGAGATACATTCCATCCCGGGTCCCTGGATTAGAGTACATTACCCTAATACATTTAATCCAACCCAGCCCCAGCTTCATTCTGTCCATAACCATATCAAGATAATTCCATTTTACAGTGTTGAAGGCCTATTCAAGGTCGACAGAGACGATTGTTGCACCACGGAATAAGGCCACATTTCTCTCATCTAGAATATTATATAGTTCCCTGAGATTACCAGATGTGTTACATGTTGGTATGAAACCAATCTGATCTTGATGGAGCAAACCCAGTGTCCTAGTTCTATTTAGTTCTATTGTGCCCTGAAGAAAGTTGACCTCAGAGAGAGGTCTATACCAAAACGCGCGTCGGCACTATTTCAACAACCATCCAGAGGAGGACATTATCTTATTCGAGCACCATTGGATGGAGGAACCTTGGACCATGTATTATTTGAAACTTTGGAATATTCATATCAAGGATTTACTACTACCAAACTAATTTATTTTCCTGGTTCATAGAAAATTATTCTTGGTTGTTTTTATCAATATGTGCTATTTATGCTTGAATGACTGAAGTGTGGGATTGACTTGATTTGCCTGTTTGAGTGACTAGTAGTTGGATTGAGTTGATTTGGGGGTCGTTGGTTTCTGGGGGTTCCCAGAGATTTCTATGCACATCAATGTATATATTGTATTCTTGACTTCTTTCCTCTCTTTATTTTGTATAAAAAGGAATTTACTATTTTATTGGTCAACCAAAATTAATACATTTGATAGAGTCAGTCCAATTAGAAAGATCAAATTATGAGATTTGTGGGGATTCTGTGGGCTGTTTTTGCACTTTATTTTATATATGATTCGATGCATTGTTTATAGTTTGTTACCAGGCAGGATTTTGTCTTGTTTGTAGATCGACTGAGTCACCTGAACCATCAATACCCTCAAGCACCTGGATACCCTCCCAGGTGATTAGCTGTACTATATAAATCCACTTGATTGCCTCAATTTCTTCCAGGTTTAAGGAGTGGTACCACTAAGGCCTCCCTAGCTGAAGCTGGGACCTTGCCCTTCTTCCGAGCCGCTGCATATATCTTGACCAAATGCGGTTCCAAGTGAATCGAATAAGTAGACCCTGCTAGTAGCTCATCACTCCCTGTCGTTTAACCATAGCCTATGTCTTTAATGGCTTGCCTGATTTGATTTTCTGTGATTGGGCTCCCCAGAGTTACTCTGCTCCCTGAATCCATCACAATCATACGTGTCTTGTTAAAAAAATCCTTCACTTCTTTCCTTAGTGCCCCATCAGATTGGGTTTACTGAGACATATAATATTCTAGGAAGATATCATTATTTGAGTCTGGTAGCATAGTGTGTGACCACCAGGATCCTGTAACTGTGTGATTGAAGACCCTCTGCGGGCATCCTCCCAGGCCCTTCATGTAACCTATTGGTGTACTCTTTGTAATTATAACAGTGCAACTTCCTAAAGTTCTGAGTGTCCCTCTCCCTACTATCAGCTAATTTATTATTATTAGTAGCCTGAGCCTCTACTGGGTCTAATTCCAACTCATGAATGGTTGGTTTTGTCATAGCTCTTCATCTAGTTCCTTCCAGACCCCATTACCCTACCAAAACAACGACCCCACACCACCACCTTAAAAGCCTCCTATTCAACCCCCATGTCAGATGCTGCTCCTTGGTTAGTGCAGAAGTATTCCGTAATCACCTCCTCCAGCGAGGTCTGAAATTCTGCAACTGTCAGGGCGATAGGCTGCAATCTCTAATGACTATCGGTTGTGGGGTTTCCCCAGTTTTACTCCCATCAAAAGTGGATTATAATCATACAATGTCCTGCCCAAGAACTCCAAACTCACCATGCATTGACATAACGTACTAGTGAAGAACACTGCATCCAATTGCATGGGGTCATCATACATCCTGGAGTCAAACAAGTAGTCCATATTGTGCCTGTGGTGGCACCTCTAATCATCCACCAATTTTTAATCAGCTATCCAACTAGTAGAGCCTGTGGCTGCTTTAACAGACTCAGCACCTGCCTATTGTGCCATGGAGTGATCTATGTGTACATCGCTAGCACAGATAAATCCCCTCTAACAAACATAGAAGCTCCAGGCAGCGGATTCAATTGCAAAGTCAGCAATGCAAGAAATGGTACCTGCTTTTAGTTAGACTCATAAATACTCCTCAACAATAGCTCTCTCTTGCTAATCAAACTTACCTTCCACCAGCACATATCTTCTTTCTAAATCTACCACAGAAAGTGAGGCAGGGATCAGAACTCCGGTCTAATCTAGACAAAGCTCCCATCTTGCAAAAGATGAGTACTCAGTCGCAAATATCTGACCCATCCATCTCCTTTGTAGTCTACAGATCTTACAGACCACAGTTTTAGTAAGATTGGCCCGTGGAGCAATGCGATACTTGTACCCCTTCTCTTCAAGCATGTACGTGTGTTATGTCTTTTTAGCTGCTGAGCCCAGCCCTCCTACATTCTACGTACTAAGGGAGATCCTGTTCTTCTGTGATGACATCTCAAGTGTTTGAGTGGGAATCTATTCTGCCACCCTGTCAGCAAAAATGCCATCAGGTTGCTTAGCAGCCAATTTGCCTGAGCTTTGAAGTGTACACTCATCCATATAGCACTACCACTTAATAAAATCATGACTGGATTATCAAAACTTAACATCAAGAACCAATACATCTTTTTGAGAGGTAAAAACCACCCTTTTAACTAATAATAGGTCTCCCTTCTTGCCCTGAGCGCATGGTGCATGGTATTTAAAAGTAGGACATGTAGCAATTTTGTTAACATGTCCTACGCTACAGTGACTATCACCCATAAGCTGTGTATCACTGTGGCAGTACATAACAAGGCGAGGGAGTGAGCGGGTAGTGTCACACGCAGACACTATGGCGGTTGCTTCCTCCTCTGTCCCCCCTCATTGCTTCATGCAATTAAAGAAGATGTGAACCCCGTGATCAATGCCATTCTTAACACATCTCTCCAATCTGGAGATGTCCCTACCTCATGGAAGACTGCAATAGTAAAACCACTGCAAAAAAAGACTCTACATGATCCATCTGTCTTATCAAATCTTTGGCCCATCTCACAACTCCCTGCCATATGTAAATGTGCTGAAACCCTCGTCAATAAGCAGCTCTCAACATTCTTGGAAGCAAATAACATCCTCCATCCAAATCAGGCAGGGTTCAGAGCAAACCATTCCACAGAACCGGCACTTCTGTCAACAACGGAAACCATAAGAGCTTCACTAGATCTAGGCAAGAGGGCAGTTTTAATCCTCCCCGATCTATCTGCAGCATTTGACACGGTGTCCCATGCCATTCTATTACATCGCCATGTCAGGGCTGGCATAGGGGGCACCGTGTTAAAATGGTTTAAAAACTTCCTGCTGCACAGAAAACAGATAACCATGCTCGGGCAATTCCATTTGGAAGAGAAGAAGATTGGTTTAGGGGTGCCACAGGGCTCAAGTTTGAGCCCAACCTTGTTTAATCTTTATATGGGGCCCCTGATCAACCTTATTGCTTCCTATGATATCAGTACTATAGCGTACGCAGACGACACCCAATTGGTCCTGGTTCTGGATGACAACACAGATAAAGCAGAACAGGTTCTGAAAGAGAGTCTGACCGCGACTTTCAACTGGATGCATGATAACCATCTTAAATGTAACTCTGCTAAAACAGAGATTTTACCATTTGGGAAAAATAACTTCTTCTCTCCACACACTTGCTGGCCATCTGATGCGGAAGCCCCACCAAACACCATCAGTGCAACACGAAACCTGGAAATAAAATTTGATGAGATGCTCTCTTTCAAACAACAATCTAGAGAAGTGGCTACCCTTTGCTTTAATATCATAAAAGGCCTCCGAAAATGTTTTGATCTCCTGCCTCTATCAGCCCGCCGCACAGTAGCAATTGCATTAGTCAAGAATAGATTACTGTAACAGTCTGTATGCAGGGGTGGCAAAATCCACCCTGCACAAATTACAGATGGTACAGAATTCGGTGGCACGGCTGGTTCTAAGGTGGCCCAGAAAATCATCACCATCGGCCGCCTTGGACATGTTGCACTGGCTTCCAATTCAGAAGCGCATATTGTTCAAAATCCTTGTGATCACCTTTAGAGCTTTTCACAAGCGTGGTCCACAATATCTGTCCAAAAAGTTCCACAGATACCACCCCACAAGAGAACTCAGGTCAGCTACTGCCAACCTGATGAGTGTCCCCAAGTTCAGACTTGCCACAAAGGGACGAAAATCTTTGGCAGTTTTAGGAGCTAAAGCATGGAACAAGCTGCCCGCCCATCTTCGTACAATTACATCAGAACAGACCTTTAAAAAATCTCTTAAAACATGGATCTATTGCCTAGCCGAATCAGTTTGCAAATCGCTTGTCTGATCCCCCTGTATACAAAACATCTACAATCAGTTAAAACTTATCAATTTACCAGTAATGAAGTCGCAGCGCCAGGATGCTCCCTGGAGAGACAGCGCGCTATATAAATACCCCAACATCAACATCAACATCAAGTAATAAAATCAAAAGGATCCACCACATAGATCGGACAGTTTTCAAGGGAGATGTATCTAGGAATGTGTTGCCCATCAAGATGAGAAGGCATACAGTGTTTGCTTCAATACCCCTCACACACCAACGGGCCCTTGGTGTCATGCTTCATCATAGGGGTCTTCCCGCCCCGCTGCGTGACGGGCGTGCTACGACCTATGACTACATGGGAGCACTGTTTTGACAACACTATGTGTGGTGATTGGGTAGTTAGAGGAGAGGTCGGGTGTGAGTATGGGTTAAAGTGATTAAAAAGGACCTGGCCTCATTGACTTAAAAAATGTTATTAGTTCGCAGAGGCTGGACCTGTTAAAAAAAGTGGTGCAGAGATATCCTGCTTGTAATGCGCGGACACTCCTAAAGAGTCAACATGTTTCGAAGCAAAGGCTTCTTCATCAGGACTGAAAGATCACCCAGGACTCACTATGTTGAATGTCCCCAACGGGTGTGCTATATACAAGTGAAAAAATTAAAAAAGAAATGAAATGCATGAAATGTATGCACTTGATACAAAACCCACTAGTATCATGTATGTGTTAATTATGTAGTATGGGAGGTAATACCCCATGAGCCTCTCGTAATGGGAACGGAAGGAAATCGCCAAAACTTAATTGTTTCAGTCGCGTCACGCCAACACATCATGGAGCCTCATGTTGGCGTTAACCTTAAGCGAGGCAGAATCGACTGAAACAACTAGGTTTTGGTGATTGCCGGTGGTCCCTGACGTTAAGACTCTTTTGACAATGATTCCTTTTTCTGCTACATACTTTCCTGTCATTGACTTGAAAAATGCTTTCTTCAGTATTCCCATTCATCCTGACAGCAGGTATCTTTATGGGTTCACCCTAGCTGGTAGAAGTTTTAGATTCTGTTGCACTCCTCAAGGCTATAAAGAAAGTCTGAGTATATATAGCCAGGCATTGAAAGGTCAGCTGGATTTGTTGTCACTCCCTACAGGTAATGTATTGCTTCAGTATGTCGTTTACTTGCTCATTGCCCGACACTTTTTAATGTTTATATGGCTCCTCTGATTACCCTTATATCATCTTTTGGCATAGCCACCATCTCATACGCGGATGACACACAACTCATCCTAGTGATGGAGGATGATACCAGTGAAGCAGAGGCCAGGTTTAAAAACTGTTTAAAAGCTACTTTCCACTGGATGAGCAAGAATCACCTTAGATGTAATTATGGAAAGACCGAGATCCTACCTTTCGGAAAGGGAAACTCATTCAATCCAACACTGTGGTGGCCAGAGGATGCTATTGTCCCCCCTAACACAGCCAACGCAGTACGAAACCTAGGGATAAAATTTGATCCTTCCCTGAGTTTCCAACAACAAGCAGTAGCCGTGGCGGGGACCTGCTTTGGCATAATAAAAGGGCTCAGGAAATTCTTTGACCTGATCCCTTTTGCAGCAAGGAAGATGGTGGCAGTAGCCCTCATTACCTCACGCATCGATTACTGCAACAGCGTATACGCAGGAACAAATAGGACAGTTTGCCACAAACTACTAATGGTGCAGCATGCAGAGGCCAGATTAGTGTTGGGATGGAAAAGAAGGACCTCAGCCACGATAGCTATGAACATCCTACACTGGCTGCCAATACATAAACGGGTGCTGTTCAAAATTCTGCTAATCACCTTTAGGGCTTTCAACAGGACAGGACCCAAATATATTGAAAACATGTTCCAACGGTATGCCCCCTCCCAATGTCTGAGGTCCCAAGGTGATAACCTCCTTACCGTCCCCAAGTTTAGACTGAAAACTAGGGGAGGTAAAGCCCTGGCAGTTTGGGGGTCCAAAGCCTGGAATATACTACCATCCTCTTTCCCGCAAATCTCCACAGAAACCACATTCAGAAAGACCCTTAAAACTTGGATCTACACCTTATCCGACACACAATGTAAAAACATGATTTAACACTCCTGTTTCACGACCTGCCACATGAACATAGCCACCTGTTTTGTTACACTCTGAAGCACTAAGATGCTCCCTGGAGTGTAACCCGCGCTATATAAAAAACAGTTACATTACATTATATTACATTGCCTCAGATACAGAACAAGGTTGCAGAGACAGTACAGTTAAATTCCTGTTACATTTAGCTCAACATGGCCATAAAGTATCACCTTTACAAATTGCAGTATTGTCCACAGGAGGTCACCTTCTTAGGTCACCTACTGTCAAAGGAGGTAGGAGATTAATCGCTGTGCGCATCAGTACTTTTGTTAAAATGCCCATTCCTCAAACCCAAAAAGATGTGTGCACTTTTATTGGCATTACTTACTACTGTCGCCAATGGATTCCAAATTATTCCCTACTAACCAAAACCCTTCTCTCTTTGACTCCTAAAGATGTGCATGAACCCTTGCCTTGGACGCCTAAATGTCAGCAGTCTTTTGAGCAATTAAAAACTGCACTTTGTTTGGCTCCAGTGCTTGCCATGCCTAACTACCGAAAGCCATTTGTATTATATTTTCATGAGACGGCTGGTTGTGCGCTTTCTGTTCTAACACAAAAATTTGGAGCTAAGCAACAGTTGTGTGCTTATTTCTCTGCCGTGTTTGATCCCTCCTGAGCTGTCTAAGAGTAGTTGCGGCTGTCTCAATAAGGCAATCTGCTGGACTCATACTTGATACTGACCTCACAGTCATGGTATCCCATGCTGTAGATACACTTTTTAATAAGACAAAGACACAGCACCTCACCAGTGCACGCCTGACAGGTTATGAGCTAACGCTGTTTGCCAAACACATTACGATCAAACGATGTGCCAATCTGAACCCAGCCATGTTACTGCCCCTCCCTTCTGAGAATGAGGAGATTGACACACATGATTGTATCTTCCGGACGGAAGAAGTGACAAGAGGATGGGTAGACTTGACTGCTGTTCCCTTATCTGACCACCAAGGGAAACTATATATCGATGGCTCTTGTTTTAAATTACCAGATGGCAGCACAACCGCTGCATATGCTATTACTCCGCTGCGAATGGTAGTCGAGACATCACAAGTTCCTTATCAGTCAGCCCAAGATGCAGAGCTTGTTGCCCTAATATGAGCCTGTGAATTGAGGGAGGGACTGGTTGTTAATATTTATACTGACAGCCAGTATGCCTTCAGAGTCGCCCATAATTTTGGGAGACTCTGGGCAAAGATTCAGCACAGTCTTCTTATCTGTAGGTTTTTGTCTGCTTTGACACTCCCCAAAAGTTTGGCAATAATCACGTGTAGCGCCCATAGGAAGGTTACTGATGAAGTGGGTAAAGGGAACGCTTTGGCAGATCAGACAGCCACGGAAACAGCCCGAACCAGGATGAAAAGAATGTTCGTAGCAGCTCCTGCTAGGTAGGTGCCCGAGGTCACCATGTTTGAGGATACACGTGAGAATGTGAAAGAAATTCAGAGTGAGGCCACAGTGGAGGAATTAGCAGTGTGGCAAGAAAATACAGCACAATTGAACGTTGAGTGACGTTGGATTGACAAGCCAGGGAAGCAAAGATGGATATTGCCAGATGCATATGTTCTTCCTGTAGTCACAATGGCTCATGGCCCTGCCTGTCAGGCTCAGTCACTCACCTGTGCTCCTTTTGCTCTCCATGGGTGATGATAGTGCCCCAATCACTCTGAGAGGTGACAAAAAGGCAGTAATATGAGATACTCTGCCCTTCAGGAACCTCTCAGGGATCATGGGGTAATCGGAAGACAAGAAAGAGAAACATCCGGACAAGCGAAAATGATGTCTTCGTTCACGTCTAGGAGTTAGCTCTCTGGAATCTGCCAGGATGTGCTCTTGACTCTGTTATACTGCATTATTCTGTGTTACACTGGTACATAATAAAAACATGATTAATCATCTGAATGCATCAGGGTATGGTACATCAACTATTATTTTACTTATCAAAATGTTTTACCTGGTATGAGTCAAACTATAGTTTCATTATGAAGACTGTTGATGAATTCTCACAGGCTTCTTATTGCTAATAGCAGTATGATGCTCAATTTCAATATATATATATATTCACTGAAAAAAACATAGGTTTCAGGCCTTATATAGTTAGGAATTTGCATTTAACAAACCTTTAAAATTCACTCAAAAAACTATATGTTTTAGGGGTGTTATAGTTAGCTGGACATTTCACTCATACCAAACTATTGGAATTGCTCCTATATAGTTAGTTGTTCTAACTATATTTCGCGCACCTACAATCCACTGCTGATGATGTCACATATTACATCATTCATTACATGGTCAGTGACATCACTGATGACATCTCAAAGGACATCACTGATGATATCACTGATGACATCATCCAGTGAATGTAGTTTGCTTCGTTATTTAAATATACATTATATATATATAGCAATTTGCATTGAAGAATGAGTGGATATATAAAACTAAATATTTGGATGGAGGATTTAGTAGCAGTGTAATTGACTGTTTACTTGACCAATATATAATGTCTCACTAAATATAGTGGATAGTGACTAAACTTTGAGAATATCTGTACCACTTTGTCAGTTGTTGTGTAAACTGGTTCTCCAGTTTGTTACTAGCTATGTGAAAGTCTATATTAGTTATTGATTAGTTAACTGAGTATTTGTATGGGAGAGTGAATGTGTGTGTGGTTCGGTGGGGGGTGTGTGACTGCCCAAAGATGTGCGAATACTTGATTCACTAGATATATGAAGTTAAAACTACATGTTCTAACAGTTTTTTGGGTGAGTGAATATCTTTATGGGTGTGGTGATGAGCAAATATATTTCTCAATGGTACATGTCCAACAAACTAGAAAAATAAAAGGCAGTGTATGTGTCAGTTGTTGTATATAAATAAGTATACATAAGACTCAATGATTGTGTGAGTGACTGTATTGTTAACTGTATAATTATAATGATTTTATAATTCACTAAGTATGACTTACTATCTAAATGAATAGATGAAGTTGTGTTTGTATAAGTGTGCAGCTAAGTAAATATGTAAGTATGATCCATTGTTTGCATAAGTGAGTAGGATGACTTCATATGTGAATAGGATGTGTGCTGGTGTGTACTGTCAATATAGGTGTATAAGTATTTTTGATAGTGTTCTATTGTTCATTGACAGCATGTATGAGTGAATCTTCAGGTAAGTGATTAGATGTGTGTATACATCTATGAATCACTGAGTGGGTTTTTAGATATTTGTATTGCTGTGACAATGGATTCAAATATGATACTCTGTATTTTACAAAGAGTGATGAAAGATTTTACTAGTGTATGAAAAGGTGTATGTGATTGTCACGTGGATGATGTCATCAGTGATGTCATCAGTGATGTCATTTGAGATGTCATCAGTGATGTCACTGACCATGTCATGAATGATGTAATATGTGACATCATCAGCAGTGGATTGCGGGTGCGCGAAATAAAGTTAGTACAACTAACTATATAGGAGCAATTTCAATGGTTTTGTATGAGTGAAATGTCCAGCTAACTATAACATCCCTAAAACTTATAGTTTTTTGAGTGAATTTTAAAGGTTTTTAAATGCTAATTCCTAACTATATAAGGCCTGAAACCTATGGTTTTTTCAGTGAATTTCAAAGGTTTTTTAAATGCTAATTCCTAACTATATAAGGCCTGAAACCTATGGTTTTTTCAGTGAATTTGCAAGGTTTTTTAAATGCTAATTCCTAACTATAGAAGGCCTGAAACCTATGGTTTCTTCAGTGAATTTCAAAGGTTTTTTAATGCTAATTCCTAACTATATAAGACCTGAAAGCCCACCAGGAATTTCCAGTATGCGCCAGGGGACTGCATTGCAGAGAGGTGTAATGAAGCCACTCCCCTTTTTACACCTCTCTGCAACGCAGTCCCCGGGCGTGTTTGCAGAGGGGGAACTAATTCCCCTTGCATACTGGGAGTCCCTGGGGGCCAACTAGCCCAACTTGAACCTGCAGTATGCACCAGGGGGCTGTATTGCAGAGAGGTGTAATGAGGCCACACCCTTTTTTACACCTCTCTGCAACGCAGCCCACGTGCATGTTTGAAGAGGGGGAACTAATTCCCCTTGCATACTTGGGGCCCCTGGGGGCCAACTAGCCCACCTGGAACCTCCAGTATGCGCTAGGGGGCTGCATTGCACAGAGGTGTAATGAGGCTATGCCCCTTGTTACACCTCTCTGCAACGCAGCCCCCTGGCGCGTTTGCAGAGGGGGAACTAATTCCCTTGCATACTGGGGGTCCCTGGGGGGCAACTAGCCCACAAGGAGCCTCCAGTATGCACCAGGGGACTGTGTTGCTTTGCCGCAGAGGGCGGGGGTCCCCGGGGCAGTCTGGGGGGATTGGGCACCCCCACACTTCTTTATCTCTATGCCCCCACGATTTGGTCCCCCTGGGGGGTAATTTAAAAAAAAACATACCTAGTTATTTTAAAAAAACTTTTCCGCCTTGGGGGTCCTTGTGGGACCACCTTAACAGGCCTAGGGGGTAAGGCTGTTTCTACCCTGCCCCCTTTTTGTGTTCTACACATTTGTTTTTCTGCTTTCTTGTGCCTCAGTCTAATGAGCACAAGATGGCTGCCAACACTTCCTGGTTTGGAGTGTTGACAGCCAATAAGCATGCAGCTTTCTAGAAAAGGTACACGCACCGTCCGGGTACCGTACGCATATGTACGCGGACCCGTGCGCGCACGGTACGTGCACCCGCGCAATTTTTCGAAATAAAAATACTTTTTTTTGGCCTTGGGGGGTCCTACTGGACCCCCTGAGCAGGCTAGGGGGTCAGGGTGCTTCTACCCTGCCCCCTTTTTGAGTTCTACATGTTTGTTTTTCTGCTTTCTTGTGCCTCAGTCTACCGAGGCACAAGATGGCTGCCAACAATTTTCTGTTTTGGAGTGTTGACAGACATTGGCAGCCAATCAGCATGCAGCTCGCGCACGCGAAGGTCCGCGCACGTCCGCGCACGTATATATAAATATATATATATTATAGTTAGCTGGACATTTTACTCATACAAAACCATTGAACTTTCCCCGTTATAGTTAGTTGTACTCACTATAACTCACGCGCCCGCAATCCACTGCTGATGAGGTCACATATTACATCCTTCATGACATGGTCAGTGACATCACTGATGACATCACTTAAAAAAAATACTTTTTTTTGGCCTTGGGGGTCCTACTGGGACCCCCTGAGCAGGCCTAGGGGGTCAGGGTGCTTCTACCCTGCCCCCTTTTTGAGTTCTACATGTTTGTTTTTCTGCTTTCTTGTGCCTCAGTCTACCGAGGCACAAGATGGCTGCCAACAATTTTCTGTTTTGGAGTGTTGACAGACATTGGCAGCCAATCAGCATGCAGCTCGCGCACGCGAAGGTCCACGCACGTCCGCGCACGTATATATAAATATATATATTATAGTTAGCTGGACATTTTACTCATACAAAACCATTGAACTTACCCCGTTATAGTTAGTTGTACTCACTATAACTCACGCGCCCACAATCCACTGCTGATGATGTCACATATTACATCATTCATGTCATGGTCAGTGACAACACTGATGACATCACTGATGATATCATCCAGTGAATGTGGTTTGCTTTGATATAAAAAGATGTATTATAAATACACTACTTTGCATTGAAGAATGAGTGGATATATAAATATAAATGTGTGGATGGTGGATTTAGTAACAGTGTCATTGATTGTTTCCTTGACTAATTTGTAAAGTCACACTATATATAATGTGTAGTTACTAAACTGTGTGAAAGTCTTTATTGCTTTGTCTTAATTGCTATGTTAAAGACTATATATGTTATTGGTTTCTTACCTGCGTATTTGTATGGGTAAATGAATGTCTATGTGGTTTGGTGGGGGGGGGGTGTGATTGCCAAAAAATGTGTGAATAGTTCATTTAGTAGGTATATGAGGTTAAGACTACATGTTATAACAGTTGTTTCTGTGAGTGTATATGTTTATGGATGTGGTGGTGATGAAATATTTCTCTCAATGGTACATCTCCATTAAACTTGAAAAAAAAGGCAGTGTATGTGACAGTTATATCTAATTAAGTGTGCCTAAGACTTAGTGATTGTATGAGTCACTATATGGATAACTGTATACTTGTAATAGTGATTTTATAACACACTAAGTGTGAGTTACTATTTATATAAATAGATGAAGTGGTGTTTGTATGTGTAGGTGAGTAAATGAAAGTATAATCAATTGTTTGCATAAGTTAGAAGGATGTCATTATAAGTGAATACAATGTGTGCTGGTGTGTAATATTGAAATAGGCGTATAAGTATATTTGATAGTGTTCTGTTGATTATTCACTGCATATGACACTGAATCTATAGGTAAGTGATTAGATGTATGTATAGTTCTATGAATAACTGAGTGGGTGTTTAGAAATTTCTATTGGTGTGTCAATGGTTACAAATATGGCACTTTCTATTTTACAGTGAGTGATGAAAGATTATACCAGTGTGTGATGAGGTATATTTGATTGTCACATGGATGATGTCATCGGTGATGTCATCAGTGATGTCATTTGAGATGTCATCAGTGATGTCATCAGTGATGTCACTGACCATGTCATGAATGATGCACTTTTTGTGACGTTCCGGTGGCGCAGAAGACTGAGTGATATTTATCAGGCAGGACTAAGCCACTTTTTGTGGCGTAATCCTGCCTGATAAATATCAGTCCCTTTAACCCAGTGTCCTGCGTTAAAGGGGTGTGCAATGGGTGTTGATGGGGGCGTTCCCAGCAGCAACCATGGACTTGAGTAATTTATAGCATCCTCAAAGTCAGTCTTTCAAAAATTCCAAAGTATAGGACATGATAATCCAAAGCCAAATGTTTCTCAAGAAAAGTCATAAACCGTGTCCGTGGGTCATATCTGCCCAAACGCCAATATTCTGAACGATTGAAAATGACTTTTCTTGAGAAACATTTGGATTTGGATTATCATGTCCTATACTTTGGAATTTTTGAAAGACTGACTTTGAGGATGCCATAAATTACTCAAGTCTGCCCGAATTGTGTGGGTAAAATTGATACCTAGTCACTTTGAATAAGAATGTACTTACGTCTCGTCTAACATTTGGAAGAAATATCTACTTATATGACAACAGGATACCGACATAACTTGAAGTAAATAAGAACGCCCTGAAGAAGTTCTGTTGTACAGAACGAAATGCGTTGGCTGGCTGTGGTACATAAACTTAAGGAAAATAAAAGCATCTCATTGCCTGCATTGCCATTTGAAGCTGCCTGGTAGCGTGAACCTAGATTTTATTGCACTGCTCGCATTGCTTTTAAAGTGAATTGTGCCCGATTGTGCCTCTACCCATAACCTGAGACACCACAGATTGTGCCCCAGTCTTGCCCTGTTTCGCTTTCTTTTTTGCTGCCATTTTGTTGTTGTTGTGCCTCATAGCCCGTCTCTCCACCCCGCTCCCGCCTCCCAGCTGCTCCTCCCTCCCACAGATAGTTGTAGACCGTCCCGACTGTCCCCACGCTGTGACCCTCCTGACTCGCTCAGAAGCGGTCGCTCCCCACGCTCCCAAGTCTTCTGGTATGTAGCGCTTTCTAGCTCATCACCGCTGCTGATAGTTAGTCTGCGCCTCGCTCGCTTTGCTGGCATTATCATTGGCGCTTTTTGTTTGTTATTGTTTGCGATTTCGTAGCACTATAGTGCCTTTACATTGCTCTCATTGCCTGCATTGCCATTTGAAGCTGCCTGGTAGCGTGAACCTAGATTTTATTGCACTGCTCGCATTGTTTTAAAGTGAATTGTGCCTGATTGTGCCTCTGCCCATATCCTGAGACACCACAGATTGTGCCCCAGTCTCGCTCTGTTTCGCTTTCTTTTTTGCTACCATTTTGTTGTTGTTGTGCCTCATAGCCCGTCTCTCCACCCTGCTCCCGCCTCCCAGCTGCTCCTCCCTCACCCCGCCCCCCTCCACTATCCTCTTACGTCGAAGGCATCTGCGCGCAGCGTTCATGCGCAGCGGACGCGCCCTATGTGCGCCGAAGGTGCGCCAAAGGTAAGCCCGTCTACGCCTGTCTGCGCCTGGACCGGGCCCAGCGCCAGACCCCCTGGCCCCCGCAAAATCCACTCCACCCGTGTAACGTACGACGCCGCTACCCTCTCGGCACTTAACCCCGGCTGATTCCCAAACTGCTACCAAGCCTCCCCAGGACACACCCATGGATCCTTCACCTGCCACTCCTGCAAGTTCGACTGCATCAGGACCCACACCAAATCCACACACTCCAAACAGAGCTCCGACACTAACCACCTGAAGTGCATCCTACTCAACACCCGCTCAGTCCACAGACACGCCATTGAACTTTGGAACGTACTCGACACCACATCGCCGGACATCGCCTTTCTTACAGAAACCTGTATGAACGCCTCATCAACGCCCGACATCGCCATAGCCATCCCGGACGGCTACAAGATCATCCGAAAGGACCGCATCAACCAAACAGGAGGAGGAATCGCCATCGTCCATAAGAACACCATCCGCATCACGACTAGCTCCAATGACAACCTCACAACCGCCGAACACCTTCACTTCCAGATTCACACCGACCCTAAGACCACACTCAGAGGCACCCTCATCCATAGACCACCCGGACCTCGCACACAATTCAGCGAAGACACCGCTGACTTCATCAGCCCTCACGCCCTCCCCTCCGAGGACTACATTCTACTGGGAGACCTCAACTTCCACCTGGAAAAGAACAACGACAGCAACACCACCACCCTTTTGGACAACCTCGGCAATCTCGGACTCATACAACTTGTTGACACCCCCACCCACTATGCCGGGCACACGCTCGACCCAATCTTCACCTCCAGCAAGCACATCTCCTTTAATCACACCACAGCTCTCCATTGGACGGACCACAGCTGCGTTCACTTCAACTACAAAAAGACTATGACCCACACCCACCCACAACCAATTCCCCGTAGAAACTGGAACAAAATTACCACCGACCAGCTCTTCACATCTCTTCACCAAAACCCTCCTGCTAAATCAACGGACCCAAACCAAGCAGCCACCAACCTCACACAATGGATCACCCACAGCGCTGACGAATTAGCACCCCTGAAAAACCATCAAATCAAGCAAGGCAGCAAAAAAGCCCCCTGGTTTAATGATGACCTTAAGAAATCCAAGAAGATCTGTCGCACCCTCGAGAAAGCCTGGCAAAAAAACCCAACCACTGACAACCTGGCCACCTTCAAGAACGCCACCCGCAAACACCACCAACTGATCCGATCCACCAAGAAATCAGCATTCAAGGATCGACTCGACAACAACGCCCACAACAGCAAAGAACTATTCAACATCGTCAAAGAGTTCACCAACCCCACCGTCGGCACCAATGACATCACTCCCTCCCAAGACCTCTGCGACTCTCTAGCCTCGTTCCTCCACAACAAAATCGCTGACATACATAACAGCTTGGGTGAACAGTCCACCCCACCCACATCCGAACCAAAACCCCCCTCCAACAACCTTTGCGCCTGGAACCCAATCACCACTGAAGACACCATCCGCCTGATGAACACCATTCACTCTGGATCGCCAACCGACCCATGGTTTCACCACATCTTCAACAAAGCAGACTCCATTATCGCACCCCATCTCCGAGACGTCATCAACTTGCTCCCTCAACTCCGCTACTTTCCTGGAAAGCTGGAAACATGCCAAACTTAGCGCCCTCTTGAAGAAACCTACAGCAGACCCCACAGAACTTAAGAACTACCGCCCCATTTCGCTCCTCCCATTCCCTGCCAAAGTCATTGAGAAAGCCGTCAACAGTCAACTCGCCGCCTTCTCGAATCCAACAAATCCCTTGACCCTTCACAGTCAGGCTTCCGAGCCAAACACAGCACCGAGACCGCCCTCATTGCAGCAACAGACGACATTCGAACTCTACTGGACAACGGAGAAACAGCTGCCCTCATCCTACTTGACCTCTCCGCAGCCTTCGACACAGTCTGTCATAGCACCCTTATACAATGCCTCAGCAACGTCGGAATACAAGGAAAAGCATTGGACTGGATAATCTCGTTCCTCGCCGGAAGAACCCAGAGAGTCCGCCTCCCCCCTTTTAGCTCAAAGGCCACCAAAGTCATCTGCGGCGTACCTCAAGGATCTTCACTCAGTCCCACCCTCTTCAACGTATACATAAGTCCCCTCGCATCCATTGCGCGCCAACACAACCTCAACATTATCTCCTACGCAGACGACACCCAGCTGATCCTATCCCTCACCAACGACCCAAACACCACCAAAACCAACCTACATGAAGGGATGAAAGAAGTAGCCGAGTGGATGAAGAACAGCCGTTTAAAACTGAACTCGGACAAAACAGAAGTCCTCATCTTAGGATCATCGCACTCCGCCTGGGACGACTCATGGTGGCCACCGGCCCTGGGAACCGCACCCATACCAACAGACCACGCACGTAACCTGGGCTTCATCCTAGACTCCTCCCTTTCGATGACCAGACAAGTCAACGCCGTCTCATCATCAAGCTTCAACATCCTACGTATGCTCAAAAAATCTTCCGCTGGATCCCCACCGAAACAAGAAAGACGGTCACCCATGCACTGGCCACAAGCCGACTGGACTACGGAAACACCCTTCACGCCGGAACCACAGCCAAACTACAGAAAAAACTCCAATGCATCCAAAACGCCTCAGCAAGACTCATCCTAGACATCCCCCGCCAAGCTCACATTTCCGGTCACCTGAAAAACCTCCACTGGCTCCCCGTCAACAAAAGAATAACGTTCCGCCTCCTCACCCATGCACACAAAGCCCTCTACGACCTAGGACCCGAATACCTCAACACGCACCTGTCCTTTTACACCCCCACCCGCCAACTTCGATCATCCAATCAAGCCCTCGCCGCAATTCCACGCATCCAAAGATCCACCATGGGGGGAAGATCCTTCTCCTACTTAGCGGCCAAGACCTGGAATTCTCTCCCCACCCACCTCCGCCTTACACAGAACCACCTCTCCTTCAGAAAACAACTCAAAACTTGGATATTTGATAAGTAAAGCTCCCCCCCTCCCTTAAGCGCCTTGAGACCCTCTGGGTGAGTAGTGCGCTATACAAATTTAAACTTGACTTGACTTGACTCACTCTCTACTCTCTACCACTCACTCTCTACTACTCTCCCTCTACTACTCACCCTTTACTACTCACTCTCTACTACTCTCTACTACTCACTCTCTACTTCTCACTCTCTACTACTCTCTACTACTCATTCTTTACTACTCTCTCTCTACTACTGTCTACTACTCACTCTCTACTACTCACTTTACTACTCACTCTCTACTACTCACTCTCTACTACTCTCTCTCTACTACTCTCTACTACTCACTCTCTACTACTCTCTACTATTCTATCTGCTACTCACTCTCTACTACTCACTCTCTACTACTCTCTACTACTCACTCTCTACTACTCTCCACTACTCACTCTTTACTACTCTCTACTACTCACTCTCTACTGCTCTCTACTACTCACTCTACTACTTACTCTCTACTACTCTCTACTACTCACTCTCTACTACTCACTCTCTACTACTCTCTACTACTCACTCTACTACTCTCTATTACTGGAGTTCTGGACTTTTTGGTTCCGTCCAGAGGTGTCAGGGATAACACCCGAAGACCCCGGAGTTCTACCTGTCTCGGTGCACAAATAAACAGAAACACGGGCTTCTCGATGGTGGCGTCAAAGACCAAAGGTTTATTACTGCAGGGACACAGAAGTCACAGAAACTACACACGGGCAGTATCTAGGAGCCTGTTCGATTTGTACAAAGTGGGTTGCTCCTTAAATACTAAAATTTCAGCTTGGGGCAAATTCTTTACATGCTAGTACATTTCTAAACCTTCGTGTCCTAAACAATAAATATTTGGCGTTACACAGGAATCGTCAACAATATCTGATGTCAAAACATTACGAACGAGGGGTTCCCACTGTTCCATCATAATCCCATGTCAACTTTTCATTCAAGAGCCGGACCGCCTCATCGTAAATTTCGTTACCTCCCCCTAATAAAGGCCCAGAAGTAAAGGAGCAGAGCCAGGTGCAGAAGATAGAAAAAGCAGGATAAGAGATGTTTGTGGGTCGTAAATGGGCAAGGCTACCAGCTTCGGCCGCCTAATCATGATCAGGCCAACGAACACGAGAACCAGTATAGCAAGGCTGGCCTCAGGCTGGGGAGGCAGCTTCTGCCGAGTCATGCAGCTATGTCGTTTTCTGTCCTAAGGTGCACGTGTCACTAGCAAGGTGAATCGCCGGCTAAAGCTTACGTGCCCTTAAGTGAAAGAGGTCACTGCGTGTCCATTGACTATGTGAGGGCAAGAAATACAAAATGGCTGCCGTGATCTAAGATGGATGCCATGGGTAGATCAGAAATGTGTTCATAACAGGAGTGCTCTTGCTCGTAGTGTAGCGAAAACACCAGGATATGCTAAATGGATCATTTGCGGTTCACTGATACCAAAATTATGAGTTTACGACAATGTTGAAAACACGGGTTCAAATCGTCACAGAACCTCAGACCCTCCTTTTGCCCTTACATAGGCAATTACTCAGTCTATGTCAGAGTCTATTTCAATGCTCATCAGGTCAGTGACATGTTGTTGCATCATCATCCTTTCTCGTACCTTGTCTCCAAACGCAGGTGGTTTTCTGAAACAGGTTGCAGCACAGAGGCTACATAAAGCGGGACCACATTGGATAATAAGGCAGCACGAGAACAGGAACACTAGGATAATGCCAACGACCATCAGAACCTTCCATCCCCACGCTGATAGTAGAGTCCAAAGCCACTCTATTAAGGACCAGTTTCCCTTGTCTACGTGAATAGAGTCGGAAATCTTGTGTAGCTTAGAGATCGCTTCATAGACAGTCGGAGCATTATTGGGAATAAAAACACAGCAGCTCGATTGGATCATTCTGCATACCCCACCTCGATCTGCAAGTATTACGTCTAGAACCATACGGTTCTGCAACGTCATGAGACGATCCGCCTGAAGCTCAGCTGTTAAATTACTAAGGGCACCAGCAGTTTCTGTAATAGTAGATTCAACTACCCGTGTTAGCTGACGTGGATTTCTACTATTGGCCATAGGCCCCCAGAACGGAAGGAAACCTTTGAAGAAGTCTCCAGCTTCCTGACCAGCGGTATCTTCCTTGCTGAAAACACCTCTTGCTACTCTGGTCTTGTGATAATCTGAAGAAGCAGTGTATGTTGGAGGTAACAGTCGAGCAATATAACATGAACCTGAAAAGTCAGCAGGCAGCCATGTATATGCTCTATCTTGACAGATGAAGTAGGTACCCCTAGCAGTAAGAAAGGCAGGGGAAGAGTTAGACGGAAACACGTAAGTCTCAACGCACTCACTCTTCCCTAGCTGAGCTCTCGGATTTCTCCCATTTCCTTGCAAACAGACTTGACCTCGGTGAGGTACGACCCAGACTGGAGCGGAGCTCTTACGCTTGCTTTCTCCCAAACTAATGCGATACTCTGTAGAATTCCAACTCAAATATACCTGTAATTCATCTCTAGGGTAAGATGGGGTGTTATTGACGTCTTTAATCATGTCAATGATTCCCTTGACTAAAGCTTTATTGGCAGAGTTATATTTAGTGGAACGTGGTGGACGCGGAGGATAGGTCTCAAGGGCATAGACAAAAATAGTCTGAAAGGCCTGAAATGATCCATTATAGCTAAAAGGCAAGACTAGATAAGGAATGCCTTTATCCATAGTGTGGGGTATCAAACCACGCACCCAGCAGTCTGTTGTGTTAACTACCAGTTGGTGTTGATGCAAGAGCTGTACAAAAGTGTTATTAATGAATTCTGAGCGTCAAGCTTGTTCGTGTTCAGGAAACGAGTGAAAAGAATGATAAGAAGCAACAGTAGAAGAAACAGGATCAAGGGGAGGTACTGTAGTTGTTACCGGTATAAAAATTAAATGCATACAAAAGACGATTCCACCCACCAACGTCATTAAAACAATCAAAAACGTAATTGCACATTGCATCAGAAAGCATTTGCTATGAAGAATTTTGTAAAGTCTGTTTCTGCGAACATAAATTACATTCTCTCGGTGCAGCTCAGGAAGCTCCATCTTCTACAACCGCTCGCGACCACTGATGATGTGTACATAGTTGAAAATGCCTCTATCAGCCCTGGGAGTTCCCAGAACTAACAGAAAGATCGACCTTGTGTCTGACCCCCGCAGATTCAACTAGGCACACAGCCACGACCCTACGGCTACCCAGACGGCAAGGCAATTTAAAACAACATAATAATACAAAATATTAGCAAACTTCCTGGCTGGAGGCAATGTATCAAAATTCAAATATGTAAAATTGGCAGTTTCCTGCTTTATTTGTCCTTTGAGTGAGATCGTAAGTTGTATCTCAATTTTCCTGGAGCTGTTTGATCCGGAAACAGTGTATTTTCAGCAGATGTTGCAATGTTCAGGTTCACAGATGGCAAATGTTCTTTCGATGCAGAAGACAAATGTTCGGAGTTCAAAGGAGTAGTTTCAGAAGGGGAACCAGAGTTCGGTGAATCAGTGATCAGTTCTGCATCGCTGAAAGGAATAAATCTGGGGACAGTTTCAGTTTCAGAGGCACCGATTCCTTTCTTCACCCAGTTGTCGTAAGGAAGTGGAAGGGGTACACGTTTAGCGTGCGTCGCATGGATCCAGTTCTTTCTGCCAGCCACACGTATAGCAGTCCTCGTCGCCAACAGGACCTGGAATGGTCCGACGAATTTGGGTTGGAGATTTCTCGTCCGTCCAAAGTTTCTGATGACCACTTGGTCACCCGGTTTCAGCTGATGACCTGGACTCTCCGGTGGCTTTGGCAATGCATCGAAAACCTGTTGGTGAATAAGACTCAATTTAGCAGTCAAGTCGAAAAGGTAATCAATTAACATTGGATATTCCAGCTGCTTAAACTCCTTCGGTCTAGGTACCCCCCAAATATTCGCAGGTCGACCGAATACAATCTCATAAGGACTAAGTCCTACTCTAGAATGTACTGTCGCTCTTGTGGATAACAGAGCCAAAGGTAGTGCATCTGGCCAGGACAAACCCGTGGAGGCCTGTATTTTAGCAAGTTTCAGTTTGAGGGTGCCATTGTAACCCTCAACTAAACTAGCAGACTGGGGGTGATTCGCACTGTGGAACTTCTGTTTTATCCCTAAGCCGGCACACACACTCTGCATAACTTTCCCTACGAATTCACTTCCGTTATCTGACCATACAATCCGTGGCATTCCAAACCTGGGGAAGTATTCTTTGAGAAGGATTTTGGCAGTGGACAAGGCAGTATTGTCCTTTAGTGG
Source organism: Lissotriton vulgaris (assembly GCF_964263255.1). Taxonomy (NCBI): domain Eukaryota; kingdom Metazoa; phylum Chordata; class Amphibia; order Caudata; family Salamandridae; genus Lissotriton; species Lissotriton vulgaris. Next base: position 1,977,274,015 of record NC_141689.1, on the reverse strand, counting down.
ATATGCTTCGATCCATCTGGAAAAAGCACAGACTACCACTAGGACGTACTTTAGATTATTGCAACGATCCACGTGAATGAAATCTAACTGGATCACTTCAAAGGGGCAGGAAGGGGGAGCGAAGTGGCCAGCGGGAGTGGGGATTCCCTTGCCAGGATTATGCATCAGGCATATCATGCAATTTCTCACCACTCTCTCTGCACACTTACTAATCCCATCATTCTTCCAAACTGGAGCCAACATCTTACAAATCCCTTTAGAACTGATGTGCGCTGCTCCATGCACCATCGTTACTACTGCAAGCACATACGCATTAGGCAACATCCAACGCTGCTGTTCTGACAAATCAATCCAACACCCACTCGAGTCCAATTTACCCGTATTCTCTTTCCATGCAAGCTTTTCCTCTTCAGTCGCCTCTTTCTGAATTTCTTTCACACTTTCCACTGTATCCTCACACATTCCAGACTCAGTAATCCATCTTGCAGATGTTGCAACATACATCCTACTCATCATATTTCTAGCTGTCTGTTTAGCGGTCTCATCAGCAAAAGCATTTCCACGACCAACATCATCCGTGATTGCTCGATGAGCACTGCACTTCACAATCGCAACTTCAGTCGGCAAGGTCAGAGATTCCAACAAGTCATTAACTAGCTGACCATGTTGAATCTTAGTCCCATGGGACGTAATGAAACCTCTCTCTTTCCACAAACGGCCAAAACTATGGGCCACGCCGAATGCGTACTGACTATCTGTGAACACATTCACTCTCTTTCCCTTAGCTAAAACACACGCTCTCGTTAACGCGATCAATTCTGCAGCTTGGGCAGAATTCTGACTCACTCTTGCAGTCTCCACAATCGTACTCAAAGTCGTTACTGCGTAAGCAGCTGTCACATCACCATTCTCCAATTTAAATTAAGACCCATCAACATACAACGTGCCATCTGGATCTGGTAATGGAGTGTCTTTAAGATCAATTCGTCCTTTTGTCTCTTCCTCGGTTCTGAAAGAACAGCATGTGGTTCCGAATCACTCGACTCCTGACTAGTCGGCAACAATGTTGCTGGATTCAATACATTGCATCTTTTGATCTGAATATGACTCGCTAGCAGTGTCAGCTCGTAGCCTGATAATCTAGCACTGGTAAGGTGCTGTGTCTTGGTTCGGTTCATGAGTGTATCCACAGCATGAGGAACCATGACCACTAGCATGTTGTTCATCACCAAACCAGCAGATTGTCGAATGGAAGCTGCAGCTGCTGCTGTAGCTCTCAAACAACTAGGCAATGCTCTGGCTACCGGATCTAATGTTGATGAAAAATACGCACAAGGGCGTTGTTTATCACCAAATCTTTGCGTCAGAACACTCATCGCCCAACCTTCTCTCTCGTGAACATAAAGTGTAAATGGTTTACTGTAGTCAGGTGTACCCAACACAGGAGCTGAACACAGTGCATTTCGTAGCTCAGAAAAACTCTGCTGACATTCGGCAGACCATGGCACCGGACTCTGAACACCTTTCCCAGTCAAGGCCACCAATGGTTTTGCCAAAAGAGAAAAATTTGGGATCCATTGCCTACAGTATGAAGTAATACCTAAAAAGGCACGCACTTCTCTCTGTGTGCTAGGAACATTCATCTGCGTAATTGCTTTTATTCTCTCTGGGGTCAACTTTCTTCCCTCCTTTGACAAGAGATGACCTAGGTAGGTCACTTCTTGACAACAATATTGCATTTTCGAAGGTGACACCTTGTGATTCAAACTAGACAAATGATGCAATAAGGAAATTGTAGCTGCTTTGCAAGTTTCCTTGTCATCTGCAGCCACTAGAAGATCATCGACATATTGCACTAAAGCAGAACCAGGAGGAAGTACAAAGGAATCCAACTGACTTTTTAATGCCTGACTGTAAATGGACGGGCTCTCACAATAGCCTTGTGGAGCACGTTTAAACCTGAAGCTTCGACCTCCTAGAGAGAAGCCGAAAATATCTCTGCTTTCCTCGGCTATCGGAATGCTGAAAAAGGCATTCTTCAAGTCGATAACTGAAAACCATGTGGCTGTAGCAGGAATCAACGTTAACAATGCAGTAATGTCTGGAACCACAGGAAACTGCGGAATCACAATTTTGTTAACCTCTCTAAGATCGATTACAGATCTATAGACTGGAGGCTTTGAAGGATCAGTGCGTTTCAGAATTGGCAGTACAGGGCTGTTACAGACATTTCCTCTAGTTTCTTCTACTACGTCTTTCTTGATCAAATCTTGCACAATCAATAAAAGCGCTCGTTCACCTTCACTAGAGATCTTGTATTGTGGGATTCGTGGAAATTTGACATTCGCTTTCAAAGTTACTACATATGGTGGAATTTCTAAAAGACCTTCATCGTTAGGACCAGTCGCCCAAAAAGTATCAGGGAGAGAACGCAGCTCTGGTGGGACCGCATCCATCGACAAGTACATCGGAGAGATGATTCTCTTACCCAATGTAAGCTGTACTCCTGCCGGAGAACAGTACAATGTCGCGTACAGGCGTTTTAACAAGTCTAAACCAAGCAGATTTTCATTACAACCGGTCGTCAAAATCAAGGGTGCTTTCAATTGACGGGGTCCAACAGAAATAGACAAAGGACCAGATACGGGGTTGTAAACAGGGGCGCCTGAAAAACCTACGGAAACATTTGTTAAGCCAGACAAAGGTGCGCCAGGGAGTTTCGCATGTATGATAGAACTTTTTGCTGCACCAGTATCCAACAGAAACGGTTCGACTACACCTGATGTTGCTACTGCGACATAAGGCCCACTCTGATCTACTGGAACTGATACTACTCCCTCTCTTTGTCCATGGCTGTCCTAGTACTCACTTTGCTGAAATTCCTCACTAACTTCACAGTAGTCTTCAACGTGATACTGTTGAGATCTATTTTGTTGGGCAGACTGTCCATTTCGCTGATCAAAATAATTAGAAGGGCGATCATTCGTTTGTGGAGGCATAGCACCTCGTCCTCGACCTCTAGAGTTTTGCATAGAACCACCACGACCTCTCTGAGCTGCTGCAGCATTATTCTGTGCTAATACTGGACACTCATTTTTATAATGACCTTCCTTCTTGCAGTAAGCACATTGATTCCATTGGTATAGCGGTCTCTGAGAACCATAATCTGTCCTTTGATATGATCCTTGCTGTGTGTTAGTCTGATTCGCGCGAGGCGGATATGCTTGTTGCAAAAGAACTTTAGTTTTTAAATCTTTCGTTTTCTTATCTGACTTTTCCTTCTCTTCTTTATCCCTATTTTCATAGTACTGGGCAGTTGCAAGTATTTGCGCAGTCGTAGAGACAGCCCACGCACTTTCAGAATCTTTCAATTTATTACTGAGCTCTGGTAATAGATTGTGCACAAATTTATCAACAAATAGTCTCTGTCCTCCTTCCGTGCTCATATCCTGACCACTGTGATCTACGAAAGTTTCTTCAAACCGTGTGAAAAAGTCGGAGACACTTTCGTCCTTCTTCTGCCTGCATGCGGACAACTTGTCCCAGTTAACGCGCAATGCTGGCATCAGAGTCTTCATTAAATCGATTATTCTACCAGGCAAATCAGCAATTAGAGGTTCGGGTTTAGAACCACCTATTTGTTGACCATCTGCCGCTATTATAGCTGCCCAATCACCACCTAGGGCAACTGGATGATTTTCTTTACGAATTTTAGCCCAAATTGGTTGAGGTACTACATTGCCAAATAACATGTCAATGTCCGCTAAATTCATTACGCAAGCTTCAACTGTCTGCGCTAACTCTTTGTAGTATCCGGCTGGATTCTTACGCGGATCTGGCAAGGCCTGTTTCACTGCTAACACTTCGGCTCGTTTCCACGGAATGTGTATCCACACTCTCTGGAATTGCGCCGGAGCGGCTGCAATACCACGATGCGCATCAGCTTGTACAGCTTCGCGCCAAATTGGAGGAACCTCCCTCATAGGATATTGGCGACCTTGTTTCGTACTACGTTTCTCTAACTCCCTTGGTGAACGAAGGGATGGATCGTTCCTATAACTTAAAATCAATTCCATCGCTTCCTTTATACTCTGACCAACTATCATACCTGCAGCAAATTCTTTCTGAACATGAATTAATTCGTCTAGAATTGATTCAGAGTCATCCTCTTCCAATTCCTCACGCAAAAGGGAGCACATTTCATCAAACACATATCGCTGTGTCGGTTCATTCCATTGCATAAATGTATCTAATACATCTCTTACACTATATCTTCCACTTTTCGAAATCCATCTAAGAGCTGTGGAATCTAATATTCCCCGATCTTCAGTACTGGGAAGCTGACTGCGTCTTTGAACGGAGTCAGAGGCAGGAGTCTTCATTAAAGTTTTATAGAAGGGAGATAGAATATTAGAGACAGAGTCAGTGATTCTCCGACGAACAGAAAGCAGAGTCATAATGCTAGCAGAAGCCATAAGTAGGGTAGCAGTCGGAACAGATAAAACAGGAACAGTAGGAGTAGCAGGCAAGACAGCTTGTGAAACAACAGGTATGAGCGGTACAGGCATAGGCAAAGGAGCCGGCAACCCTGGAAGAGGGGGTGCCGGAGGAACATTAATATTGACCACAGGAGGTACAGGAGCTTGATTCGGGGGAGCAGGAGCAGGAATACCAGGCTGTCCAGCAACCGGTACTTGCACATTCGGTAAAGGTGGAGCCGTAGCACCCTGTGCATACGGTGGGGGTGACCTCAACAAGTAAGACAACAGGGGATCCTTTTCGGGGTCCTCTACTATCTTAGCTGTACTCGATGGCAAGGCAGGATAGCACTTGTCTATCGCTAGATTACGCTCTCTATTGGCCACCTCCATTGCTTTCTCAGATTCGTTGAGTTGCAGCTGCTTGGCAGACTGTTCTAAAGTCAACTCTTGCTCTTTCTGTTCTTTCTTTAACTTTTTAGTTTCTCTCTGTTTGGATTCTTTTCGCCAATAACGGAAAGAATCAAACATTGCCGGCCGGGCTTTCTTCTTAAATAATTTTCTTTCCAAATTGTCAAGAATTTCGGGTTCAAAACTACCATGCAGTGGCCAACTAAGGACACCGTCTTTCTCTGTATATCGGATCCATACCTCGTTATAGAATATAGGACCCACACCAAACTTACAGTACAGATCATAAAGAGGAGTTCCAATCGGAGGAACCAGACATGAGTCCTCCAATCGGGAATCACTGTTGCAACCAAAACACGACAACATACAATTTTTCCGACTTACCATTTTATAATCCGGAACACAGAACAAACACAAACAAAGGTGCGCACTAGAACCAAGAACTTAGGCCTACCAAAGCGAACAAATGTATCGATACCCTAACTAAACCAAATGATTATCGTAACTAGAACAACCAGTGATAATCTTACGAAACCAAACCAAACCAAGAACTAAAAGGATTATCCAAACAGGAGCAACCCTTACGAAGTAACCAACTAGCAACCACTTAATACTTAACTGAGGCACTGAAGACGTCACCAAGGAGAAACCCGTCTCGTCTCGCCGTACTAAGGTCTGCACCTCGGGTTCAAGACAGGGCGACGGTCAAGGCAACGGACCACTGCAGCCGTCTGAACGGGAACCCTCGTGGAAGAGAACGTCGGGCCACTTTTGCGATATGCCGGGATCGATGAAGTGGGGCGCCTCCCTCCAGAATCTTCACACGAAGCTTCTCGAACTCTTCAGGCTTTTGGACCGGTACCTAATGACGTCGCCCCACGTTGGGCGCCAATTGGAGTTCTGGACTTTTTGGTTCCGTTCAGAGGTGTCAGGGATAACACCCGAAGACCCCGGAGTTCTACCTGTCTCGGTGCACAAATAAACAGAAACACGGGCTTCTCGATGGTGGCGTCAAAGACCAAAGGTTTATTACTGCAGGGACACAGAAGTCACAGAAACTACACACGGGCAGTATCTAGGAGCCTGTTCGATTTGTACAAAGTGGGTTGCTCCTTAAATACTAAAATTTCAGCTTGGGGCAAATTCTTTACATGCTAGTACATTTCTAAACCTTCGTGTCCTAAACAATAAATATTTGGCGTTACACAGGAATCGTCAACAATATCTGATGTCAAAACATTACGAACGAGGGGTTCCCACGGTTCCATCATAATCCCATGTCAACTTTTCATTCAAGAGCCGGACCGCCTCATCGTAAATTTCGTTACCTCCCCCTAATAAAGGCCCAGAAGGAAAGGAGCAGAGCCAGGTGCAGAAGATAGAAAAAGCAGGATAAGAGATGTTTGTGGGTCGTAATGGGCAAGGCTACCAGCTTCGGCCGCCTAATCATGATCAGGCCAACGAACACGAGAACCAGTATAGCAAGGCTGGCCTCAGGCTGGGGAGGCAGCTTCTGCCGAGTCATGCAGCCATGTCGTTTTCTGTCCTAAGGTGCACGTGTCACCAGCAAGGTGAATCGCCGGCTAAAGCTTACGTGTCCTTAAGTGAAAGAGGTCACTGCGTGTCCATTGACTATGTGAGGGCAAGAAATACAAAATGGCTGCCGTGATCTAAGATGGATGCCATGGGTAGATCAGAAATGTTTTTAGGTATTCATGGGGGCGCACCAGAATGAGAGTCCAAAAAGAATAAGTAGAGAAATGTTCTTTATTTATCTTTGTTCAGTAGAAAAGGCACATTAATAAAATATATAGTGAGATCAGGCTGATATATTTTATTAATGTGCCTTTTCTACTGAACAAAGATAAATAAAGAACATTTCTCTACTTATTCTTTTTGGACTCTCATTCTGGTGTGCCCCCATGAATACCTAAAAACTATTTAACTGATCTGGAGAGCACAGCGACGCCAAACAGCAGCTGGTGTCGGGGCTGGCAGCACAATATCAAACTGACTTGATCTTAGACTTATTGGCACTGGAGGTTATGTGCGGCATTCTTTAAGGTCCGCTGCTGCTTTTTCGTACAAGTAGATCAGAAATGTGTTTATAACAGGAGTGCTCTTGCTCGTAGTGTAGCGAAAACACCAGGATATGCTAAATGGATCATTTGCGGTTCACTGATACCAAAATTATGAGTTTACGACAATGTTGAAAACACGGGTTCAAATCGTCACGGAACCTCATTACTCACTCTCTGCTACTCTCTCTACTGCTCTCTACTACTCTCTACTACTAACTCTCTACTCTCTATTACTCAATCTGTACTCTCTACCTCTCTACCTCTGTCTACTAGTCTCTACCTCTCTACCTCTACCTCTACCTCTCTACCTCTACCTCTCTACCTCTCTCTACACGCACACATATACACATATATATATGCATATATATGCATATGCATTTATATATATGTATGTGTATATATATATATATATACATACATATATAAACATATATAATCTGCATATCTATATAAATACAATTATAAATGCATGCATACATATACATATATGCATACATATGCATGTTATTTACATGAAAGTTTGAAAAACACTAAGAAAAGCAAAGCTAAAAAGCCACCTCATTACAAACAGAATGGCTTTAACTTAAACGAGGGCGAGATCTATTGCATTTTCAATGCTTGTTTACTTTGGTTCCATCAAGAAGGCATTCAGATGTATCACACATTTGCCATGAATTCTGAATTTTAGCACTCTAGTTGCTCATTAGATCACTGTAGTAAAGCTACTGCTCACCAGGGAAGTCTGCTGCTTGTATTCAAAGTGCATGTTTCAGGCTGCATGTCAGAATTTTTTTAATGAAATAAAAGAGGATTTGAGAAGTCACTCAAAATGTGCCCTAATTTTTCTTTCTGAAGCATTAATCATACTTTCTATTTCAAAATGAACCCCCTCATTTTGTTCCTTTTTAAATTATATGTTTTCAGACTTACCACTTCATTCCAATCAAGATGGCTTCTGGTGTGCCATACTTTTGTCATAAGTAAGACTGTTAGCGCTCTAGTTGTTCTTTAGAACACTCTGGGACATTCTGCCATTGGGCTATACTTGGGCTACATTTGGGTGATATTTGGGCTACATTTGGGCTCTTTTGTCTCTGGTGGCCATCTTGCGAGACTGCATGCCAGAATTTTTTTATGAAATAGAAGAGGATTTGAGAAGTCCCTCAAAATGTGCCCTAATTTTTCTTTCTGCAGCACTAATTATGCTTTCTATGGCAAAATATACGCCCTCATTTTGTTCCTTTTTAAATTAAATGTTTTAAGAGTTACCATTTTATTCCAATCAAGATGGCTTCAGGTGAGCCATACCTTTGTAATAAGTAGGATTGTCAGCACTCTAGTTGTTCTTTAGAACACTCTAGGAGGCTGCAGTAGAACACATAGGAATCAACTGACAGTCTCTGTCCTTGTTGGATGTACATGTTTTACTGAGAATGTCAGACTTCATTCTCACATGACTGAGAAAGATAATGTGAATTTACAGAAAATATGCTTTCAGTTTAGCTTATAGATCCCCTTCCAAACCACTGTGGGAAAAGCATGAGATAATAGTTTTCTTTCAAACATGATTCATGATATCCAAGCAGAAGGCTTTTTCACATGGTAAAATCACCTTAGAACACACCACAATTCCTAAAATGAGTATGGTACCATCAACAAATGGTTTATAATGTAACTACAGTCCTAAAACTTACTATTAACTGCACTGCTTTTTAATGAGGTGCTATCATGTATATTGGTCCCAATATGGCTGCCAACACTTCTTGGATGAAGTGCTGACAGCCAGTCAGATCTCATGATGAGATGTGTGGTTAGGCTCCGCCCAGATATATAAATTTTCCTTTTGATTTTCTCAGGAACTACTGGAGGTATTTACACAATTTAAGCAAAAGGCCGATCTGCGAACCAAACTCTACCTCTCTGCCAAATGTGGTGCAATTCCGTTCAGCCGTGTCTAATCGTCCTATGGAAAATAACATGGAGAAAACACGTTTTGGGACCCCCCTTTTTTCTCAGCCCCCACTTGACGAATCCCCCCAAAACTTTCATGGAAGGAGCGGAGCGGGCCATCTTCTTTGAGAAATTTGTGAAGATTCATCAACCAGCGCCAAAGTTATTTCCAATAGAATGTTGCGGATTTCCTATGGAAACTAGGTCCTAACTATATACCTACTGGCGACCGCCAGTAGGTAATATATATATATACACGGCGGACTGGTGCTGGGCTAAAAACTAATAAAGAAAAATGTGCACCTCCTTGGGTCTCGCTGGTTCCTGTTTGTTCGAGTGGCTATATTTGCTGCACTTGCTGACTCTGGGAACTCCACGTACCTCATATATATATATAGATACCTTCACTCCTCTCTGCAGCGCCCAGCTGGAACACCACCAAAGGATGAACAACAGACTCCAAATATCGTGGAAAAATGCAGGTCTTTATTTATCCAAATAGTCAGACGTGTTTCGAATACCTTTGTATTCTTTCTCACTTTACAAACACGTAGTCCACTTTTAGTTTTTATACAGTTTTTTTCAAAATGTGATGCTTTCACCCCCTCCATGTGATATATAGAAATGAAGGACATACTTATCAGGTATGCATGCTGGGACTTGTAGTTTGAAAGACCTCATTCAATAGATTGTACCAGATTTGCACAATATATATATATATATAGATCAGCTGTTTGCCTAAAAATAAACAGGATAATGTCACCAATAAATAAAGGAACACTCTTTTGTTTATGAAATACTAAGCGAAAACCAAAATATATACCTTGCACTATTTTCCTGGATTACTTGTCTCAGTAACCCTTTTGAAATACTTGTCTCAGAATCACAACACAGACGAGAAACATTTATTCCAGTGAGGTCACTGTACTTCAGCCTTAAATTCCACTTTTCAGGGGCATGGTGCCACACTCCCGCCAAGGAGTGAGCGGTTGGGCGATTCATTTGCAACAATATAGGTTTGAAGTGATGTACGAGTACGGATCCAAGAACCTGGTTGACTTTCTCTCCCATAGTTGTGAGGTGATGCCAGTGGGAATGGCAATAATCGAGTGGGAGACTATGTTAGCCATGTGCCTGAAAGCAATGCCCGCCAAATAAAGTGGGCAGGAGATGAAGGAAGATGCTGTCCTAGTGAAGGTCATTGATGCGCGATGTTTGGGATACTGGAATGCATTATTGCCTAACACCAACCAGTGGAGAGCCCCAGACTATGGTAGACTGACACAGCTTTGGAGAGTCAGACATGAGCTGAGTGCCACCCCTGAAGACCTAGTGTCATAGAGGCACCACATAGTGATCCCTGCTGAGCTGATGCAGCGAGTTGCTGAACTTGCCCATGGAGGACATCAAGGGGCTGCAAAGATGAAGAGTCGGCTATGGGAAAAGGTGTGGTTCCTGGAATTGAAAGCAGTAGTAGATGACCTAGTGCTGCAGTAGATGACCTAGTGCAGCAGTAGATGACCTAGTGCACCAATGTGAAGTGTGTCAAGTAACAGGTTGCCCAGAGGTCCCAGCACTAGTGATTACCGAACAAAAGAATGAGATGGCATGTTAACCTGTAGTGGAACCTATCTAGTCAGCTAAGTTCATCAATGTCCCTCCCGCCTTGGATAGAGACGGGCTCACTTTGGTATTTACAAAGAGAACAATACCAACAATGATCCGCTGTTCTAGGGTCTAGAATTTCAGAACCTCCTGCAGCAGCTGGGTGTTTGAGACCGTTGCATCAACCAACAATGGCCTCAGGCCAATGGTAACGTAGCACGCTTCATGCTCACCATATATAAGGCACTAAGAATAGCGGTCCATGTAGGTGAAAACCCAGAGAGATGTCTACGTCAATTCCTAAGGGATTCTTAAGAGATCCTGCGCAGTACAACTAGGTGTGCACTGTGGAATCTCATGCTAAAAGGAGATCAGCAGGACATGATCCCAGTCCATCCAATGTGATCCCCTCTCAAGTTTGATGCAGATGGCACCCAGATGTGAAGAGAATGCAACAGTAACAATGCAAATAGGCAGAGAAGTGCAAGCCACCATAATCTAAAACCAGGAGATCACCTCAATCTACTTAACTGATGACATGGATAGAGGTTCTGCACCCCCTATGAGCCTGGATAATAGTTGGTAACTGAGGTATAATGCTCATCGGGAAGAGGAGACAGAGACCCGGAACATATCCTGCTTCAAGAGGATAGAGAATCCTGCAGGAGAGGAGGAAGCAGGCGATCTCTGAGCAGAGGTCGACATGCAAGGAAGGGAACTGGCTGGATTCTGAGCCAGGATGAACCACAGCCAAGCGAAAATTCCAAAGGGGCCAACAGCCACCACTCCAAGGACAGATTGAAAGAGAGTAACCATCGGAGGAGATACCGGTCTCCAGAAGCCCGCACTATTGATCCAGCGTTGGACCAACAGATACTCCACTACCATATACTCACCTGGGCCCATAAACTCACAGTCCGTAAATCTGCTGGGGTCAAGTTTGTAATTTCCACTGTGTTCAGGATTAGTTATTTAATACTTCCAACTAACCTTTCACTGATCAAAAAGTTCTTTCCTCTGGTTAATTGACCATTAGTTGAACTAGTTGATGGTGAGAATAACATAAAACTAACTGTTTTTTTATTCAATGTAAATAACCACAGACTCACAAAGGTTTTAAATCTTTATCTAAAATTACTTGTATGCGAACCATACCAAAATACAGTGCAAAATACAGTGCAGTCACCGTCATTCATAGCAGAGAAAATTCAGTTTATAAACCCCAAGCATATACTTCGGACTCATACAATAATCAATGCTCAGAAAGGGAGAGGGCAGAGAGAAAAGGACATCAACAAATAACAAGAAAATATAGTTACCAAGGATGGTGTGAAAGACTAACCCCCTGGCCAAAGGGCTGGTGAGGGTCCCCGGGATTGGGCATGAGAGAAAGACTCCAGGACAGGATAGATGACCTCTCTAGAATACCGACGATTGTGCTGTACCCCTCTCTGACACTCTCTTGCTCTTCGAGATTCTGCCGCGATCTTCTGATCAAACCCAAATAAATTAGGATAGAAGGTTCTGCTTAAGGCTCTGCATTCGGTTTAGCATCTCTCTACCAGCCACAGCCTCTCCCGCACCAAGCCTTCAATCTCTAACTAACTAACTAAGGCTATCTTAATTATACCTTTTGTTCTTCATGTTCCACCCATTAATGTTTCAATATCGTGAAAATACAAAATATGATTGGTCAGGCAAAGGAGGAAGCTCTATCACACCATGCTTACCAGTTCAACTATTGTTCGCAAACCCAGCCCCTTCATTTTTATTCATAAATTTGATTCTCATACGCTTTCACATTTCAATTTGAAACAATATAATACCATATTGAATAGGAGTCTTCATCGTTGAACTCTTCACCGTCCGTTCCCATGCTGTAATATTCAATCTTGGCTCTCTTTCAAATGCGCAGTCATGGCCTTCATGGCTTCACTCAGTGGGCATGCGCGGACTTTGCATCACTCAGCTTAATCCAGTTATACATGAGAGGCCCAAATACACACTAGTGATAAAGTCAGGAAGACAAATATTAATTTCACAAATAAAGTGGTTGCACTGTACACCACCAACCTCTACTCTGTTCCGGTTTACTTATTAATACTTTTCCCACGTTAACATTAGTAAAATAGCTTGTTTTTGTTTCAAGTAAGCAGATGCCATGCAAGCGAGTCTTCAAGACTCCATTTTAGTGTCTTCTGCTCATGCGCCAGAATTTCCCTCCAAGCATTAATACGTCATTCTACATAGATGCAGTTGACGGATGCGCCTTAGTACACACATACGCAAGCTTCACTAACCCGCGTGTTCATGTGGTGCTTATTAGTTATTCACAACACTTAGTTAATAACTTTGTTAGTAAGTTAAACAAGTGGATTGCTTCCGAGCAAGTCTCTTTTCCACGAAACCTTGCTCCATCAATCCCCTTCCCGATGGCATTTTTGAGCCATCACATAATTACCCATCCCTCCCAGATGCCAACTTTAGCTTGTCTCAGCTTTTTTGCCTTTTCTTTGATCCTTCTCAGTCTCTCCGTCACCTTTCAAATCTTTCATCCCTTTATATAGCTTTCCTTTTATTTCCCCAGCTGAATTTCTTTGTACTCCCTCTTTCGTTTCCCTTCTTTCCCTTCTTTTTCTAAATGTATTCTTCTTTTTCCCTTGCTTCTACAAGAGCTGCATGTAATCATCATTATCAATACTATTGTCATTATCACAACTACTGGTACTATTAGTTGACCTAGAAAACTCTTCCCAAAATCAGTAAACCATTTCCCTATTGATGTTATACTCTTTGTTAGTCGTCTTCATACACCGTCAACCTCCAGTTGGGTCAAATCTTTATGACTTCTTGTAATATTTTCAATATACCCTTTAATTTCCTGACTTTTGTCTCAGGAATGTGAGTGCAGCAATGTTGAATTTGCAACATACCACAAACTCCGCCCTCTTTTGCCAATAGGATATCAAGAGCAAGACGATTTTGTAAAACTATAGACCTTATCACAACCATTTCTGTATTAATCATCAAGAAACCAGTATCAGTATCAAAGGCTTTATTTCGATAAAAACATATCTTAAAAAGCATCACATAACACAAATAAAAATGCATAGACATGGTTTAAAAAAGATACACAACAACAATAAATTAATTAAGAAGGTCCAACATAGTGGCCATAATTAAACAATTTCATACAGCCTTATGATTCCAACTACTTTAAACAATTTCATTAAATCTTTTAAGCCTAATCAGCTATGTCCAGCTTAAAAACGTAGCCACACCACACACGAACAAGGGCCGGGTATCAGACTTCAGGATACGCATAGCGGCTATGTGGTGTCTGGTCCACAGCTCCTTGCAAAATGGTTTTAACCACCTCTTTCGCGGAAATTTGTAGGCAGGGCATTCAAAAAGGAGATGGGCAACAGACTCGACCCTAAGTATACAGAATGGGCAAAAAGGTGAGGTTTGGGCCGGAATATTCCAACGGGCAGTTAGTTCACCTACTGGAAGCATGCCTATTCTGAATTTAAAATACAGGGCCCTATCTCTAAATTTTGAGATTAGGTCAATATATGGTTCACGGGAGGGCATGTCCTTAATCATAAGGAACTCACTGGTTGTTCTACAGTGTTTGGGGTCAGAACTACTCCTCTTGTCCACCCAGTTCCAATAAATTTTCTTAAGGACAGACTTAGGGGGGGCTGATCTAGATAGCCAAGCCTCCCTAAGCCCCAACTCCCCAAGCAGGGATTTGACGTCCCTGAGCCACCTGATTTTTGACCACCCGGGCAACGACAATGCCTCTTTTAGGCCTTCCGCATAGCTGGCGAGTTCTGGCACCCTCCACAAGCGGGCCCAAAGTAATAGGGGGTGCAGCATTGCCTGATCTTTAATAGGGCGGCATCCCATATCTAAAAGCAGGGGGAGCGTTGGAGTACTCTGGGAGAGGGCCATTAGATCCTTCAGAAATTTATTTTCTGAGCAGGGTAGCAGGTCAGTGCTATGGGTTCCCCAGAGCTCAGCCCCATAAAGTGCTGCACTGACACCTCTCGCCTTATAGATGTCTAGCACAGGGGCAATGGGTTTAATGGAGGACGTCCGCTGTTCTTTAAGTAAGGCCCCCACCACCCTTCTGTGACCTAGAAGCATCTTATTGAGGTGGGAGTTCTACCGCATAGTCGGTTAGGCGAATGCCTAGGTAATCAAATTCCTAACCCTTTCCAGAGGAACCATGTTTAGCGTGGGAGCCTGCCCAAGCTTTTTGGGGGGGTTCAGTACCAGATACTTTGTCTTTTCAGTGTTGATCATTAAACCCCTACTAACACAAAATGATTGGAAACTATCCAGAAGTCTCTGTAGGCCCATAGGGGATTTTGAGATTAAAAGGGTATCATCGGCGAATAGGAGGGTTGGTATTCTCCTGCCCGCCAGGGATGGTGAATCAGATGGAATCTTCAGAAGATGCTCCACCACTCCGTTCACATACAATGAGAAGAGTGGGGGCAAGAACACAACCCTGGCGGACTCCCCTGTTCACTGGGATTCTGGCAGTCTTCTGGCCCTGCCTGCCCCATCTCACCTGTGCGAAGTTCCCAGAATGGAACTTCACCAATAGGGACACTAAATAGGGCGGCATCCCCAAATCGGACAGAACCTTCCATAATTTCTTTTTTTTATAAAATTATTTTTATTGCAGATACACAAGGGGCCAAGATATAAACTGTATATATTTCTCTGTGTACAACAGCTGGTGATACCTCGCACTCTGGGGGGTACACAGCCATTTAGCCCACACCCCGGAGGTCGGGCGGCGTGCATTGTCAGTATAATAGTTACACCCGTGATTGTCAACCCTGATCCGTTGCAAATGTCCCGTGTGTCTGCTTTTCTTTTTTTTTTCTGTCAGTAATGGAACAACCCCCCTCCCACCTCCCACCCTTATCCCAAGGTGGGCAAACATTTGAAAACTCAAGTTAGGTTCAGCAATACACCAGTAGATGTTAAGAACGTGTCATTATCGCATACATTCCCGCCCCCCTCCCTCCACTCTCAGCCAGGTAAGTACATTTGGTCAAAGCCTGTCGCAACCAGTGGCCTCTCTTCCCCATGTGATCGTAAGCACGACTGTTCAGACCCTCCTGCTCCCCATCCGGTCAAGATCAGCGACGCAATCCCTCCATCTTGCACATCACACTACAGCCCCCCATCCAATCCATGGTACTGTCTCCATTTCGACCAAACATTCCTAAATTTACGGGGGCAGCCCCTTGCCTTGTATGTGACCCGTTCCTCTGCCATGTACAGGTCCAACCCTCTCCTCCACTCCCCCATGGTTGGGGGTTCTGGCGCTCCCCAATGTTTCGCAATATCCCGTTTGGCGACCACCAGCGCCAAGACCAGGAAAATGAGTAATGGGCGGGTCAAATCCACCTCTGTTGTCATACAAAGCAGTGCCAGCTTGGGGTCCAGAGGGATGGGGGCCCCTAGGATCTCTTCGAGTTCCCGAAAGATCTGCGACCAGTACTTCTGTATTACCGTGCAGGTCCATACCGTATGAAAGAAGTGCCCCTCCCCTGCCCACACCTAAGGCATCTTGGTTCCTCTATTTTCCCCATTTTGTAGAGGCGTACCCTGTCAAAGTATGTTCTGTGGAGAAAGTATAACTGGATCAGTCGCAATCTGGACTAGATGGCCACCTCCCGGGGGTGTGTCAAGACTATCTCCCAGTCCAGGTCCTCCATTTCCCCTACCTCCACCTCCCATACATGCCTAAGTTTTGTTAGGTCTCCCAACATATGGTTGGTCAATGTCTTATATGTGTGGGACACCGCCTGTCCAACCATATGCTCCTGGAGCAGCCTCCCCTTCAGTGGTGCATATTCAGGGATGTCAAGCAGTGAGATATTTCGGGCCCTCCAGGCATGGCGCAGCTGAGCATATTTGAAGTGTTGCGTGTTGTGTAACCCGAACTCCATTTGAAGAGCTCTGAATGATTTTAGCTCCCCCTTGGCTACTACGTCCCCAATGGTGGAGATGCCAATGTCGTCCCATCGCTGGAATCCGCGCAGTTTGTGTAGTTCACGTAACCAGCTACAGTGCCATAGTGGTGTCTGCAGTGTAGGTTTCTGTTCCCATCCCATGCGTTTTGTAGCTTTTGTCCAAGCCCTAAGTGTTATGATTGTAGCAGGGAGAAGATGAGCCCTCCTCACGTCCCCGTAGAGATACCGCAATATGTTTTTAGGCGCCAGCTTGGCTCTTTCTAGGGAATATGTCGGGTGGTCTGCCGCTGCATGGAGCCAGTCATTAATTGGAGTCAGGTGTTCCGCCCAGTAGTAGGCCTCCAAATTGGGAAGCGAGATTCCCCCATTGTACTGGTGTCGTTGCAGTGTGGCCAAAGCCACTCTTGCCTGCTTGCCGAGCCAGAGGAAAGATCGTAAATCTGCATGGATCTTGCTGAAGACCGCAGTAGGTATCGGATAGTACTCGTTTTGGAGGGCGTACAGGAATTTTGGTAGTATAACCATTTTATACATGGCCGCTCTGCCCAGGATTGTTAAAGGGAGCTGCCTCCAGCGGTCCATATCCGCCACCGCGCTTGCGGCGACTCGCTCCACATTTTTTTGGAACGAAAGAGGGATATTCGTCGTGATGTAAACCCCCAGGTATTGGAACCCTTCGGTCGTTGTCAGTAGTGCCCCCGGTAGACTCCCCCATTGGTCTCTCCCCTTCGGATCATATAATATTGATTTGTGCCAATTGATTTTGTGATCCGCCATCTCTCCGTAGTGTTCCAATTCTCTGAAGAGCTTCGGGACTGTCGTCTCAGGCTCTGTTATATAGAGCAGGACGTCATCCGCATACAGCGAAATCTTTTCGGGAGATAGCGTCCCTGCCCCGTCCGTGAAGCCGTGGATATTTGCATTATGCCGGATTCTGGCCACCAGAACTTCTATAACAAGTGTAAAGAGAAGTGGGGACAGGGGGCAACCCTGCCTAGTACCCCTGTGGATAGGAAATTCACGGGAGAGTGTTCCATTAACCCTCACCCTCGCCCTCGGGCCAGTATATAGTAGTTTGATCCACGCCGAGAACTTTGAACCGAACCCAAACCTCCGGAGCACTGCCATCAGGAAGGGCCAATGTACCGCATCGAACGCTTTTTCGACATCCAGTGAGAGGAACCAGTGCGGGTCGCCCCTCCCCTTTTCCTCCTGGAGCCAGTTGTGCGTTCTTCTGAGGTTTAGCTTCGTTGCCCATATGAACCAAACCCGTTATGACCGAGAACCTTCCACAATTGATCCCGGGGCACCAAATCGAAAGCAGTCTTTAAGTCAATAAAGGCAAGATAAAGACTGCCTTTCCCAAGTACACCTACCTTCCAATAAAGGAGCAGCAGTCTGAAAGACTGCTCAATAGTCTCTGTACCAGACCTGAACCCTGCTTGGTAATCAGAGAGGATTTTGTGATCATCAACCCACTGTAGTATCCTACCCAGAACCACCTTTCCTGAGACCTTCTGAGTGGAGTCTATTAAGCTTATAGGGCGATAATTTGCTGGATCGTCCTGACTGCCCTTTTTAAAAACTGGCACGACCTCAGCTCCCATCCATGATTCCGGGATTTCCGCCCCTAAGAACGTAGCGTTAAGCAGGGACGAGACGAGCCTCCCCCACTCTTCCAGGTTTAGGCGAGCAAGTCCCCTGGAATCCCATCAGGGCCTGCTGCTTTATTTGGGACTAGCGACTTGATCACACTCGCCACTTCTTTAGCAGTGAAAGCGAGGGCGTCAGTTAACCCAGAAGGGACCAAATAAAAGAAATTGGTCTGCCCCTCCTTTAAATCCGAGTTACCAATATAAAGGAGAGAAAAATGATTAAACCACCCCTCCTCTGTGATGTTGCATGTTTTAAGGGTGTCAAGTGGCCTATTCTTAGCTCTTACTATATCCCCAAAACCCTTGGAATGCCCCCCTGTGCTGGCCTCCTTCAGTTTACACCAGAACTGATCCTCCCAATCATTCTTGGCTTCATTAACAGCCTGCTTGTAATCCTTCCTAGCAACCCGGATCAATCCCGGTCTCTTAAGTTTAACTACTTCCACCAGTGCTCTTTTCATTTGTCTGCATTTCGTTGAGTACCACCCCGGAGTGCCCTCATGTCTTCAGCCGCCACCAGCCGAGTTACAGCATTTTCCAGGAGTATCCCTATAAGTTCAACCTTCCCCTCGTCCAGGGCAACTTTGCGCCATTTCAGACGCCTCCCACAATTGGAAGGACATACTTCCCCGGTTGTACCTGCACAGATGGTACCTGCAGGCTTTTTGATAGTGACCATAAAGGGGACAGAGACAAAGATAGAGGGTTATGTTCGCTGTCCGTAGTGGATAACACTTCCATATCCCGCATGTAGGCCCAGAGCTTGAAGTCTAAGAGGATGTAGTCAATTCTTGACGTGTGGTCTACCCTGTTAAACGTGTGTGCACCTGAAGGGTCCGAAAGTGATCTACCATTAACCACCCTTAGGCCAAAGTGCATAGAGATCGAATTTAGCTGGATTGCCCGTTGGGACCACCTCTTTATAGGTGCTATTGCTAGGGAAGGAATACCCCTCCTTGCATCCTCATCTGAGCTGCCCAAAATGTCGTCAGTCGCCAAGGGCTCAAAGGTGCAGTTTAGGTCACCAGCGACCATAACATACATGTCCGGGGAACACTGGCTGAGTTCGTCTTCCAGCTCATGTAGAGTTGGGGATGGTAAGCCACCATTGGGGCCTCTAGCATAGATGTTAAATACCTCCAGGGTAAGCCCTCAATTGAGCCCCCTAACTGATAGTCTCAGTAGGTCAGGAGACTTAGGGCCAGATGTAGAAGCCCTAATACCGGTCGGAAACGGCCGATTTCGGCCGTTTCCGACCGGTATTAGGCTTGTCAGATGTAGGGGGCCTACCAAATCGGTAATTTTACCGATTCGGTAATTTTACCGATTCGGTAAATATACCGATTCGGTAAAATACCGAATCGGTATATTTACCGATTCGGTAAATCCATATGTAGCTGACACTCCTAAGAGTGCCACAGGCCCTTAAGAGTCGGTATTTTACCACACAATCCTATTGTGTGGTAAAATATTGAATTCAGGTGTGCATGCACATATGTGCAGGCACACCTATGCCATGTGACACACAGACATGCCCTTAGGGCATGTATGTGTGCCACATGTCACACAAGCCTGTACTTGGGGTGCTAGAGGGTGTCAAAGTGACACCCCCTACACCCTTGCAGGATTCGGTATTTACCGATTCGGTAAATACCGAATCGGTATTTCCCATTGATTCCTATGGGCTTCAAGGCCATTAGGAATAAATGGGCAATACCGATTCGGTATTTACCGAATCGGTAAATACCGAAACTTACAGATTCGGTATTCCTAAATTCGGAATTACCTAAATTTGCCCCCTTCCCATTTACAGACTCTTAAATACTGATTCTGTAAAATTCAGTATTTAAGAGTCTGTAAATGGGAATTACCTACATCTAGCCCCAAGTGTCTTTAATGTGAGATCCCAGGGAAATGCTAACCCAGATAAGAAGGCCTCCTGAGGGGCGACCCCTACCAGCAGAGGGGGAAATTGCAGGAGCAAAGTACGTGGTATAACCAACCTCATAGTAAGGCTCCAAGCACCAGATCTCTTGAAAAATAAATATCCCGAAGGATTCAATGAAGATGTTCCAGTCTTGGAGATCAAGGTTTCTGGTAATGCCCGCTATATTCCAACTTATGATCTTCACATTGCTGTCTGCTAGAACTTGTTCTACTGGTGGCTGCATTGCAGACATACTGTGCCCCGAGCCGGACTCTTGTATTATACCCTCCAACTCTTCTGATGCACAGTAATTTCCAAGTGGGGAACGAACAGGAACAGACTTGGGGCTGAGGGGAAGAGGGGGGGACTCAAGGGGAAAAACAAGGTTTTGTCTCAAACCCTGCTCAGACCCCCTGCAACTTCCAAATGCAGAGGTTACATCAGGTAGACACTCAGTAAGAGGAACGGCATCAGGTCAATAACACTACCCAGGCCTGATGGGACCAAGGCCTACATTCAACAGGGGCACCCTTGTGGGATACAGATCATGTAGTTGGTACCCACTCTCCCATCCCCCCAGTTGGCGGGCTAACATGATGATGATTAGCTAGACGTACCCTGGCTAAACAGAGGGTTGCAAATATACCTAACTACTCTAACATCCCCAAAGTTGACCAGGATACAATCACCCCTCGTATCCTTGGCCCTGGATCCTACCCAGCTGACCCGTCTCACATGGAGGACCCTCCCATCCAATGATCTAGGGAGCGGTCTGTTTTCCCTTAGCCAGAACATAGTTTTGTTTTTCAGTTCGTCATACGTTTCCAGTTTACCCTCCCTCAATTGGGGAACCCCGGTGAGCACTGCTACATAGGGCAAACAATCAGGAGGTAGGTTAACACGGGGAAGGTTTTTTGGGATGGGGTTACTGACTCCCTTCTCTGCCGGAGCCAAAACGTTTGGTGGAACAGGTGTGGTACTGTTATTGCCCCCACTACTCCCGCTATTGGTGCGATTAATTTGGGCAAGAAAACTGTTAGAAGGACCTTGAGACCCTTTATTCAAGTTCAAGCTATGGTTTAAGCTAGTTGGGGCAATGGGACAAGTAGGGCCACCCTCAACGGCTACTCCCACACTCACGTTTGCTCCAGGTACAACCTCGGATGGAATAGGTACACTCCTCTCCACAGGAGGGGAGTCCACCTGGGGAGGGGAGTCCACCCGGTTGGTTGCATGCCTTGCAAACCTGTCCTCCGGTTTTTAGAATGTAATTTTATAAGAGATTTGAGTGAGAAAAAGTTGTCGAGAGTGGCTTGCTCAAATCTATTCAGCCTCTCCGTCAAAACTTTCACCCGCTCAAGTATCGGGAGTATGAGGGATTTCATTAATTTCTCGATGTGTGAAATAGAGGGAAATTCAGGTGAGATACTGGATGAGGGATTCGGTTTTATAATGGCATTCTCCTGCTCAGGAAGCGTGCAAGGCAACTGACCATCAGCGGAAGAAGTCCCTTGGGTCCCTGTCTGTATAAGTCTCGTCCCAGCCCCCAACCCCATAGGTTTCGCCCCGCTCCTAGAATAATTACCTCTGGGTTTCTTAGGCGGTTTTGGATGATTACCTCTACGGAAACTTGTAGTTCTTTTCCTTTCAGAGGGGGCTACTCTTGTTAATTTAATGGGTACTACAGCAGGTTGAACACGAGCAATCTCAGGATGGGTGGGGGTTTCCAAGGGAGCATGGAGTGCAGGTGACTCATTCAACACCCGATCTGACTGGGTGATCGAGAGCCTGCGAGGTTCTAGGGCATTTAGTCTATCCAAGCAGGCCCTTATAGTACCAGATCTAATATGGTCAGTACTAGGAGATGCTGAGACAGAAGACACAACTGTATGAAACGGGGAAGCTGATAGAGCTAAAGGCCCAAGGGAGGAATGCTTGTGGCTAAGGGGCTCAAGAGAAAGGCGACGTTCGGTAATTGCAATCTCTTTCTCTATCACCGAAAAAGCTCGGGTGATGAATTGATCCATTGTGCCACTTATATACCCACCCCCGCATGCTTTTCCCATAGCGAGTAGTCATTGGCATAGGGGAAACAACACTCGCTAACACAAACACCCCACAGCAGGACTAACAGGTTGAGCTACGAACAGTGGTAATACCCAAGTACCTGCCAATGTCCAATCGTTAGGGGGGTGGCCCAGCCCTGCCCCCTCCTGCCCCGGATGGCCACAGGCGTTCCCACCCTTGTCCCGGGCTTCTCCCGGGCACGCTCCTGCATGCTCCCGCATAGCGGCACGGGTGGATGACTAAATAGCGTCCTTGATTAGGGGGCGGGACTCTGCGTGATGGCCATGTGTTAGAGTGGCCCAAGTGCTCCTGGGACTTTTAGTCCTGCACGCAGGCCGCGATATGTCCTCTCCGCTAAAACAGCTCCTTCCGACGTATGGCAGGAAAGGTCAGGGCTCCAGGATCACAAGTTGCGCAAAGGAAACAGCAGCTTGCCCTAACTCACGAAGTGGCCCCCGCAAAGCGGGTGCGTCGAGGTGCTAGGAAGCGTCCTTGATTAGGGGGCGGGACTCTGGGTGATGAGCAGGTGTTAGAGCGGCCCAAGTGCTCCTGGGACTTTGAGTCCTGCACGCGGGATGTGATGTGTCCTCTCCGCTAAAACAGCTCCCTCCGACATATGGCAGGAAGGCTCAGGGCTCCAGGATCACAAGTTGCGCAAAGGAAACAGCAGCTTGCCCCAACTCACAAAGCGGCACCCGCGGAGCGGGTTCGGCGAGGCGCTATGAAGCGTCCTTGATTAGGGGGCAGGACTCTGCGTGATGGACAGGTGTTAGAGCGGCCCAAGTGCTCCTGGGACTTTGAGTCCTGCACGCAGGCCGCGATGTGTCCTCTCCGCTAAAACAGCTCCCTCCGACTTATGGCAGGAAAGGTCAGGGCTCCAGGATCACAAGTTGCGCTAAGGAAACAACAGCTTGCCCCAACTCACGAACCTCCATTCGTATCTGTAGAAAGTGATCAACTACTGTTGACTATTTGCAAATTTAACATGACTTTAGAATGACTCCAACTGAGGGTATCAATGCACTAAATATATCACCTACAATTTCAGAAAAACAAGCTCTTCTTATTCATGTTAGTCCATTCGATATTTCATTGATTCCATTGATTCTGTCCACATGGTAAATCGTTGGAAAAAGTATTCCAAAATAACAACTACCATACCACCTAGCAGGTAACCTATAATAGGCATTTTTTCTGCATACATAATAAACTCCTGGAAATACAGGATCAGTTCTCCCTTTTAGTCCCAATCCCCCTATCATTAGGAAGTTGTGTTCACATTCACTGAGAGAGAGAGAGAGAGAAACTTGTTTATTTAGACCTTGGTCTTTTAAACAGTACAGAACACACGCAATTAGACACAAAAAGTACGGACAGGCAAAATTCTACTACATCTTAACTAGGTAAAATTCAATACTTGTTAAAATGAAATTAAAAGAGGGAGACGCCCTCAGAAACACTACATACAATACGCCCTATTTTACAGAAATTTCAAAATCACTAAAAGGATAAGAAGAATATTTTCATTTTATAAAACTTTAAAACAATTTAAAATCAGTGCCCCTCTTTCAAAATCACCTTTCCATATTCTTTTAAACTCCTCAAAAATTTACCCAATCCAATTGCAATTTCTAAAGTGGGCATATCGGTAAGTAACCATATCGCCTGGGCACGTGAAGTTATCTTATATGATAAAAATATCGGGCGTAAAAACTGTTTCCTTATATCCTGTACAAATAAGCAATCAAGTAAAATATGTGCCATATCATGTCTTAGTCCGCGTCCACAGTTACAATTACCTTCTGGGCCGATCAGTGCAGATTTTAATTTTCCATCTATCTTCCATGGGTTAATCCCAACTCGAGTCCTAAGAATTTCATATCTCAGCACTCGATTGGGCAGAATGTCCAAATACGGGAACCAGCCATCATTAACCCATGACTTTTTTAACCACTGGACCGATTTTTTCTCTGTCATATATTCTTGGTCCTGCGCCCTAGAGAGCGACTGGCCTTGTTCCCTAAGGGTTTTCTTAGTAAACTCGGCTATCAAGGCTTCCTGAGAGAATTTCACATTAAGGCACCCAGTTACTTTCTGGAGGGTTTTATTCACATCCTTTGCCCAGGCAAGGTTACTTATTTGGATCTCATCCCTACACCACTGTGAGACCTTTAGTGTCACTCCTGGGTCTTGGCGCTTCCAGAATCTTACCAGGGCCATTTGAGATTGTACGGTCCATGAAGTTAGCCCTAGCTCCATTCTTATTGCCTGAACCATAGTGCAATTTGGTAAGGACAATAACATTTTTAAGATTTTTCCCTCTTCCTGGTCCCACTCATGTTTACCGCTCAGGTATAACACCTCTGCGCCATACAATACTTGGGGGGGGATCATTGCACCAAATGCCTTTATCATTGGTTTATGAGTCATGTCGCCATATTCTTTATTAAACTTTTTCAACCCACATGTGGATGAAAAAGCTTTGGCTCTTTGTGCCTCCAAATGGGTGCGCCAATTTAGCGCACTGTCAAACCAGAGGCCTAGATATTTATACTCCTTAACTGCCTCTAATTTGTTATTACCCAAAAACCAATTAAAATTCTTCTTGCTCTTTCCAAAACACAAGACCTTGGTTTTTTCCATATTTACAGTCAACTTTTTCCTATCACAATAACCTTTAAAAGCATTTAGCTTCCTTTGAAGTCCTATTTCTGTTTGATCTAAGATCACTAAGTCGTCTGCGTATAATAGGCAAGGCACTTTGTTCCCGCTCATTCTAGGGCTTGCACTTCTTTCTACTTCAAGTGTCGCAGGGAGATCTGCCAGAAAGATTGAAAATAACAGGGGTGCCAGAACACACCCCTGTCTAAGGCCATTCCCTATCAATATCTTCTGGGTTAGTGACCCATGCGAATCTCTAATAACCTGGGCCCAGTTCCCTCTATGGAGATCTTTCAAGATCATCAACAAGCCATCCGGAATTCCGTATCCTATCAAATCCTCCCAGAGTTTGTTCCGGTCCACAGAGTCAAACGCGGCTCGAAAGTCAACAAAACAACAATGCAACTTCCCGTTTTGTTCTATTGACTTCCGGGCCAACGCCCATAGGGCAAAGCAGTGGTCTATTGTAGAATGGCCTTCCTTGAAGCCGCCCTGTTCCACTGGAATAATTACTCTCTCCTCTGCCCAAGTCTTTAACCTACCTAATATAATTTTTGCGAATATTTTTTCTCCTATATCGAGTAGGTTGATTAATCTATAGTTCCTTGGTGCGTTGACGTCCCCTTTTTTATGGATCGGTCGAATTATCGCACCCTTCCAGCTACTTGGAACTATCCCTGATTCTAGGATTACTAAGAACATTTGGGAGAAGAATTTGGCCCACCAAGATGTTCGTGTCTTGATTATTAGGGCAGGCAGGTTATCTGGGCCGGAGGCTCTTGTTAAATTTAAAGTTTTAATTGTATCAAGTACATTTCTTTCTGAGAAGTCTGGTTTTAGGTCATCTACTAAGCCACTCCAGTCCCTTTGTACTTCCTCTTCAGCTTCACCCCCCAGCGGGTATAGCTCTTTCAAATAATCCACCCAGGCACCCTCGTCTACCACGCAGATCATTGACCCAGGTGAGGCTTCTGTTGCTGAGCGAACTAGATTCCAGAATAAACGTATATTCTTGGATTCTATTGCCTCCAGCAATTTCTTCCAGCAATTATTATCTCACTGGAACCAATGAAAATGTTATTATAATCTGTCTTTAACCTATGAAGGCAGAATTTTCCCCTTTTCACAAAGTCTAGTGACATTGCAGCAGGAGCCTCGCTCTTTGCATACATTCCCTCTTTCTCAGTCCATGAAGGTACATGAGATTTCTGTTCAGCAGCTTTCTTTGTTAAATCCTGTCTTCTTTCTTCTACTAAATTCAAAAACTCTTTTTCTTCTTCACGTATTATGCATCTTAGGTTATCCTTGTGTGCCTGTGCTACATCTATTGAACTCATTGTTAAGAAAGAAATCACCCATAAACTGTGCATCTTTACTAGTAAGTACTGGATTCATATTCTTTCTAAAATAGGTAGTTTAGAAAATACTACATCTAAGTTTGAATGAAAATTCTGAAGCTTTCTGGTTACATAAAATAAACTTTCTAAAACACTACACGATACACCATATGTTAAAGGTATATGGTGATAGGTCATCCTTTTTGACACAGATGAGGTACATAACAATCACTAATCTCCATTGTATTAACGTACTGAAATAACAACTTAGTAAACACATTTAAAGATGGATCATTGTCTGGTTCATTATGATGATAGTTTATCTCATCTTCTACCCCTATTTCTATTTTAGTTCCCTTTATTCCAGCTACTTTCTAATTAGTAGTTGTATCATTTTTGTTACATATTTTCATTAATAAAGGTACTCCTATTGTAAAAAAAAAACACTAGTATACTACTAATAGAATACTACATAACCGCATCACTGCGGCGGCTTTTCCCGCTGTGTGCGGCAATTTGCGAAAAGCCGCGCTAGATGACGAGCTCATCTCGCACATGACTATCGTGGCTGATGACGAGCTGAGCTCGTCATCAGCAGCGAAGCGGCTATGCAAAACCTAAGACATTTTAGTTTAATACTTTATTTTGGTTGTGCAGTGATTTTAACTTCTGCCGTTTTAATCTGAGAAAATGTCTTTTCTCTTTTCTTTCTTTATTCACAATTCACTCTCTTTTATTTTTAAGGTGGTCTTAATCTGTTGTCAACAATCTGTACAGCATGAACTTCCTCTGATTCCTCACATAAATCTACATTTTCCAATTCTTCTAGAATAACATAGGTCCACTCAGGGGCCCTATATTTTCTGTTCAGGTTCCTCATTCTTGGGCTTCTTCGCGTGAATTTTATTTGCTGGCTGTTTGGACCTAGTTTGAATTGAAACTTCATTTACTTGCTCTCGTTTCTCACCTGATTTTCTAAGGTAGCATCTTAGGGCCATATGTATCAAGCCTTTTTCGATTCGCAAAGGCCGGAATTCGCCGAATTCCGGCCTTTGCGAATCGCAAAAGGCTGTTTTGCATTTTTGTATGAAAAAATTGCATCATAAGGAATCGCAAAAATTTGCGATTCCTTATTTTGCTATAGCATTTAAGGAATCGCAATTTTGCGATTCCTTAAATGCTATCTATGAAGCATTTTACTATAGCGTATTTAGCTTAAGAAATCGCAATTTACCACCAACTTTCAATTGGTGGTAAATTGCGATTTCTTATAAAAATGCACAAACTGGCATTTTTGAATGTGGCATGTGATGCACATACATGCCCATAGGGCATGTATGTGCACCATATGCACACACATGCTGATTTCAGGGGTGCAGCAGGTTGTCCTTGAGACACCCCTGCACCCTTGAAATCAATCTCATTTTGCGATTAGCAATTTGCAAATCGCAAAATGAAATGCATTTCACAATCATTCCTATGGGCCTCCTGGCCCATAGGAATGAATGGGAAAATATTCCTTATTTGCGAATTCGCAATTTGAGAATTCGCAAATAAAGAAGATTAAGAAATCGCAAAAAAATGTGATTTTTTTACATACATCCCGTTTTGCGATTTCTAAATAGCGATTCTTTAAAAATCGCTATTTAGAATTCGCAAAACGGAACTTTGATACATATGGCCCTTAATCTTTTAACTCCACCTGCCTATTATCTACTTTTCTAACTCTTTTGACCTGAACTGCACTTTCATCTTCTTTGTCGTTTTCTAAAGTACTTTTATTTTTAATATGTCTAGGCACAATCTGTTCTTGTTCTTCTTCCCTTACTAATTGTCTTTGCTCTGTATTTTCTCTATTTTGTTCTTCTTCCACTTGTTCTTGTTCTTCTACATCTAACTGGTCCTGTTCAGGTATTCCTATAGTTTGTTCTTGTTCTTCGTGAACCTGTTCTTCTACCCCTATCCGATCCTGTTCAGGTCGTTTTTTAATTTGCTCTTCTTCCACCTGACCTTGTTGTTCTTCTCCTTCCTGTCTCTGCTCAGGATACTCTATAGCTTTGTTTATTTCATCCTGAGTATGTTCTTCTTTCCCTGTCTTTTCCTTTCTACATTCCTGTCTCTCTAGATTATTTCTTCTTTTTGTTTTGATAACAACTTCAGGTATTTCAATCACTGGTATCCAGTCTTCTTGACTTGTACTTGGTTGTTCATCATCTATTTGTCTGTCAGATTCTGTCACCTTAGATTCTTCGACTCCACAACCTTCAGCTTCTGGTGTCTCAGCTGATTCAGTCAGTTGCTGCTCTTGGTCTTCGGATGGGCTCAAAATTCTTCTGGTATGGCTAGCATGAATCCAATTGGGTAAACCTGCACACTTCACTGCTGTGGTAGTGACACATATGACTTAACGTGGTTTATCCCACCTGGGTGCTAGACACGATTTTCATGCATGTTTCTTCACTAACACCTAGTCTCCAGGATTCAAATCATGCGCCTGGTCTGGCTGCCTTGCAACTGCGTCTTCCCCAACCTGATGAGAGACAGAACACACCATTTCAGCCAATCCTTTGCAATAGTCCAAAACCAGATCATCAGTTATATTCATCAATTTATTTCCAGGAATAAATGCTTGTCTCATTGCCCTTCCCATGAGCACTCCATGAGTGCTCAAGCCTGTTTTCCTGTCAGAAATGCTTCTGAGACCCATCAATACAAGAGGCAACCCATCTGGCCGTTTTAGCATTGTGAATGCACAAACCTTCCCCAACCTTGACTTGATTGTGCGGTTAAGCTGTTAACCTATTCCATAAGCCTCTGGACAATAAGCACAGTGCAGTTTTTGTTCAAAGTCGAATGCAGCACAGATTAATCGAATTATCTCATTATTAATATGATGTCTTCTATCTTGTAGTGTAGTTCCTATTTCCCTTATAGGTTCTGCGCATTGGAATAACATACACAATAGGCTTGGCATAGGACTGAGGTCAGTATGCCCCTATCATGTATATTAAACTTAATTACTGTATACCAGCTAGCTCAGAGGCCACTTGCAACTTCTTGAAGACAAGAAGGGAATAGCTTCTGGCAACCACATAACATAAAACCCTGATCCCTCAGGATCGTGGAAACAATATACTACTTTTCATTCAGTCACTCATCTCAGAGAAGTACATAGAAGAAACATTTGGGTGTGTTTACAATAAAATGTATTGCACAGTTGTTATTCTAGTACTGTTTTTATGTGCTAAGACAAATGTTGGATAGTAGCAGAGAATTATGGCCCGCAGTGCAGGTAAATAAAAAGGCATTGTAAATTTCTACCGTTTTGCAATAGTAATGAACACATACATTTTATTTATTTATTTGTAAGTTTTATAATGCACGAACAAGACCCTTGCGGGTATCAGAGTGCTTTACAGTAAATGTGTATAGGCATATAAAACAATAAAATTAAGCAGGACCGTAAGAATACCATTATAAAGCTTAATAAACAAACAAAAGGACAGATCAAACATTAGAGGAGAAACAGGACCATAATGAATGGCAGCAAAGACAATCACAGATAGAAGGGCAAATCAGACAAGGTGCATAACCGGACCGCTCGGTTTTGAAGGATGATGGTAATACATTGATGATAAAAACGTCAAAATAAATGGAACAAAACTGTACATATAAGAAGCCAGGCAGTGAGGTGCACAGCACGGGCAAAACATGCGGATCATGGTAGTGTCAAAAATTGATTAGATTGGTAGGAAAGAAGAATGGAATAGGTTTTCTCCACAGTCATGTGAGGCTATGTTTAAGTACATTTTGCCATAAGGATGCCTTTTACTTGCAGTTTGAAGGAAGAGGTGGAGGGGTTTAGTCTTATTTCTGATGGCAGGGCATTCCATATCCTGGGTGCCATTCCTGAAAAGCCCCGATTATAAGTTTTTTTCTTATTGAATTTTTGTGGTTTCACAAGGAGGTTTTCCGTACTTCTTGTTGATCTTGACCCACCAGATATTGTGAGTTTTTGTGTGAGATAGCTGGGTGCACTATGATGTCGGGCCTTGTGCGTCATGCAAGCTATTTTCATGTGGATTCTTGCTTCAAATGGCAGCCAGTTAAAGATTTTAGATCCGGGGAGATGTGGGCCCTTTTTTTTCGAGCCAGTGATGAGTCTCGCTGCTACGTTGGTGGAGGCTCTTAGAGGAGCTGTAGTGGCTTTGGTGAGACCACATAACAAGATACTTCCATAGTCCAGCCGAGGTAGAACTAGAGCCTGAACTGCTAACTTGAAGTCATTGTGAGGTAGGAAGGGCTTCAGCTTCCTTAGTGTATTGATCTGAAAGTTTGCTCCCTTTGTTGCATTACTAATATGCTTCTGCATATTGAGGTTACAATCCAAAGTTATACCCTGTGATTTTGCCAAATCCACAATGGTTGGTTGAACATCGAGTGCTGTGAGGTGTTTTATCAAATCTTGCATAGTGGGGACTTTGGCGGGTGGGGCAATAAGGAGGAATTCAGTTTTTTAAGCATTCAGTTTGAGGTGATTCACTGCCAGCCATGTTTGGGTGGTCTTAAGAGTATTGTTGAGCAAACTAATGTCGTCCAAGGTGTTGATCTTGAGGTAGAGTTAAGTATCGTCTGCATACATGTGGAATTGCACGTTGGATGTTTGTAACAGATCGGTGAGTGGTTCCATGAAGAGGTTGAAGAGTGTAGGGGATAACGAGGAACCTTGCGGGACTCCTAGCGTAACGGGAATGGTTTCCACAATGTGTTGTTGACCTTTAATTTTTGAGTCCGGTTATGCAGAAAAGAGGTAAACCAGTCGAGCACTGGTCCTGAAAGAGCCATTCTGTGTTTCAACAGATCTATCAAGTGTTCGTGTTTGACCGTGTCGAATGCTGAGGAGAGGTCTAATAGGATGAGGAGGCATGCTTCGTTATGATCAAGTAGTTGAAGTGCATTTATCAATGATGTGTGTCATGACTGATTCCGTGCTGTGATTTGCACGGAAGCAGGATTGGTGTTTATTTAGGAGGTTGAAGTGATCAATATGTTTTGTCAGTTGGTGATGAACACATTTTTCCAGACGTTTGGCCAGGGTGGAAATATTGGAGATAGGGTAGTAGTTTTTTAGGTCTGTGGGGTCAGTTGTGGGTTTCTTAAGGATGGGAGACACCTGCCCTACCTTTAGGGAGTCCGGGATGCAGCCTTGTTGAAGTGAACTGTTGATGATCTTGGTCCATATGGGTAGTAGCATAGGTGTAAGATCTTTCACCGCATTTGCGGGGAGAGGGTCAGTGAGGTGATTGGAAGGCTTCAGGGCACTGAGAAATTTGCCTATAGCTTCTTCAGAATAGGTGTAAAAGTATGACCATGTTGCGTTGTTTTTCAAGGTAAATTTTGATGGGATTTGTTGAGAAGCATTAGGGGGTAGAGGGGATGATTTGGTGAGGGGGCAAGAGTGGGAGATTAGGTCCTTGAGGAGATCTTTCTTGATGTTCTCCGTCTTTAGGTTGAAGTGGTTAGAAAAGTCATCACAAGATGGTTGTGGGTGAGTTAGTTCTTGTGGGCATTGAGGTTGGTCCTTATATTGCGTTTTGATTAATTCAAAAAGTTTTTGGGTCCATTTCTTGCTTGGTCAAGTTGTTGGCTAAAGAAGTCTGCTTTAGTGTGTTTGACCCTAAGAAAATAAGCATTTCTCTTTCTTTTAGAGTCAGGAGGAGCTTGGCGGATGGTACGGATCTCTAGTTGCGTTCGGCAGTTCTGGGAGAACGTCTGTCCTCGTTACGGAGACCGTTGAACCAAGGTTTAGAGTCTTTCGTGGAGACTCTTTAGTTGCAGGGGAGCAAATTTGTTAATTATTGAGGTCATGGAGTTTAGGTAATGGTTGGGGAGGTCAGTTACGTTGGAAGTTCCAGCAGGAGGTAGGAGTAGATTCTTGCTTGAGGCGGTAAACGTGTTTGTGTTGAGCTTTTTCCAGTCCCTTTTCCATACCTTAAGTTTGTAGCTTGGGCAGAGGTCAGCTTGATTGTTTCATTGATGAAGAAGGAGATGATGTGATGGTCAGACCAATCACAAGGGAGGATCAATTCCAGATGGATGGAATCAGTCTTAGAGATTGTTAAGTCCAAGATTACACCTTTATTGTGTGTCGGGCTGTTGCACAATTGGTTGAGGTCTAAGGCGTTGAGGAGGTTTTTGAGGCTGTTGACCACTGTGTCATTAGGGTCGTTCCAGTGAAGGTTAAAGTCACCCAGGAAAATTTGTGTGTTTCGTCGACCGGTGAGTGATGTGATCAGGTCCATGAGGTGTTCTGTGAATAGGAGGTTGTCGCCAGGTGGGTGATAGATGATGTGGAGCGAGCAGACAGGTTTACCATTACTGTTGATGTCGAGGCTGATGTATTCACAGGAAGGGAGTAACGAGGGTATGGCTCTGTTTATGGTGATGTTGCTCCGGTTTATGCTCGCAATACCACCTCCAATCTTCCCTCCCAACCTGTGTAGTCTGATGATGTCATAGTTAGGGGGAACCAAAATGTTGATGAGGGGCGAGGAAGAATCTGTAAGCCATGTTTCAGTGAGAATGATGAGGTCAAGGTTAGTCGAGGTAATAAGGTCGGCTATGTCAGTGGCATGTTTCGATGCCGATCTGCAATTCAGGAGTGTGCATTTAAGACGGGGGTGGCGGGAGAGGAGGAAATACAGAATGCATTCAGATAAAGCCTATACCCCATATGATGTCTAACTAGAGGTACCTAAGTGTACCTAGCATGTGTGTAGGTCTTAGAGAGACAAGAATCCCCCTCGGATTTAGGCTAACCCCATTACCTTAGTGGGACTTCATACTGACCTCGAGCTGGACACTCCAGGATGGATGGATGGACTTCTGCCAGCTGGAGCTGTGGCATAACGCAGTTTGCAGCGTCTCAGATCAGAGTGTCGGCATGGAAGTCTCGGTCTCCTCTGCTTTGCTTGGGCAAAGGGAGGTATATTTATACCTGATAGGTGGCTTAGAATGTTGGTATTGACGTAAAGTCAGTCAGAGGAAGAGGTCATGCATATTTAATGAGTTCTTGGAGAAATCAATAATCCTGTGCTAGGGAAAATCCCAAGAGCTTAAGGGTCTGTTTCTAAGAATTCGTTGTGACGTTAGGTTAGTCACTATTGGACATGGAGATGACCTATTTAGGATGGACCGTCTTCTGCGCTCAGAGCACACATCAGATAAGGGACAGCCTTTGTTGCTCGTTATTGTGAAGGGAGGGCTAATGTAGGTGAAATGGTCTTGAGCAACTGTCTGAACTCATCTCATGTATCTGGAACTGAAAAAAACATAAGTTGCCAGCTGGTTTCACCTGTTTCCACTTTTCTGGTAATTGCCTTTGTATTTTTCGCACAATATTGAGCAATGTGGTCGGCATATCTATTGCATGCGGTCACATAGTCATTTACTGACTGGTGTGCAGCACATTTGACCACTGCTATTTATTTTGGCAATTGTAATGCTTCCAACAAATATTTAAATTTTTTACTATTTCTGATAGGAGATCCTGAAGAAGTCAGAAGTCCCCTCTGCATCCAGAGCTGGCCAAAGTCGTGCATATTGCCTATCCGTAAATATGGTTATTCTCCAATTCTTCCCAATTTTGCATGCATTTGTTAGGGCCACCAATTCGGCTACTTGTGCAGACTTGACTACCGGTAAACAGGATGCTTCAATGACTCCTGATATTTTACATACAGCATATACAACACTTAGCCTGCCTTCTTCCCTTTTCAGACATGACCCATCCAAGAACAATTCATGATCAGATTCTTTCAAGGGAGTTTTTTTATATCTGGACGGGGCTCAGTACATAATTCAGTCACATCCAAACAATCATGAGCAATCTCATCTTTCACTTCCTCACAACATGGATCTGGCAATAATGTGGCGGGATTCATTATTGCACATCTTATCACTAAGTCATTCTCAGCTCCCAAAATCACTCTTTCATACTTAGTCATCTGACTAGGAGTGAAGTGCTGTGTTTGCGCTCTTGTCAAAAGAATCTCAACTGAGTGTGGAGCATATAATTTTACAGGATGTCCCATCACAATTGATTCACTTTGCTCCATACTCACACAAGTAGAAGCTACTGCTTTTAAGCAGCCAGGTAAGGCTGAAGCCATTGGATCCAAGGTGGCAGAGAAATACGCCACTGGACATCGTCTCAATCAATATCTCTGTGTTAAAACTGAAAGTGCACAATTTTCTCTCTCCCAACAAAACAGCGCAAATTCTTTTGAATAGTCAGGCATGCCTAAGGTAGGGGCCTCACATAGAAAATTTAGCAATTTCACAAATGCTTCCAAACAGTCGGCATTCCAATCAATGGGGTCTTTCACTCTTTTCTGAGTCAATTGTATCAATGGTTTTGATAGCAGGGAGAAGCTATTTATCCACTGCCTACAATACCCAACCACTCCCAGAAAAATTCTCATCTCTTTCTGTGTCTGAGGTAGTTGCATCCGTGTTATTATTTTTATTCTTTCCGGTGTCACTTTTCTAACTCCTCTTTCTATTTTATGCCCTAAATATCTAACTTCTTGTTGACAAAACTGTAATTTCTCTGGAGACACCTTGTGTCCTCCTTCTGCCAAGGCACAACAATTTTGTTTATTTTTTCGCAAATCCTGCACTATCCTGTATTGTCCATTAGGCTTTTTGAGTCCCATTATTGGCGAATTACAAGGACTGCTCATTATTTCTTTCAATATTCCTTGTTTAATCATTTGATCAATTACTGGAGCAACTCCTGCTTTTACTTCTAGACTCATTTTGTATTGTTGTGTGTTTGGATCAACTGCACCTTCTATTACCACTATTTTCACGGGGTCTACATTCGCCATTAACCCTACATCCTTACCTGTAAAATCCCACACCTCTGGATTTACGGTGTCTCTCAATTCTTCTGGTAATTCACTTTCATTTACTAATGAAAACATTTCATTCACTTCTATACCTTTCTTAGCTAACATCATCTTGTAGGCATCATCCTCATCAGGTGTTTGGAAAGCCACACCATCAGGGGTACAGTAAATTGTGCAGTTCATCTTGCGCAATAGGTGTCTTCGTAACAAATTTACTGGGCTTGAGTAACAAACTACAAACCAATGCATGTCTTTAAAATTTCCAATATGCACTTCCATTGGTCTTGTAACTGGGGTTCTAATCTTTTTATTTGACACTCCTAAAACTTGGATAGTTTCTCCCGAGAGGGATTGGTTTGGGATGTCTGCTCTTCTCACAGTAGACCGGGTAGCACCAGTGTCCAATAGAAAAGTGATGTCACTACCTTCCACTTTCCCATCAATAAATGGACCTGTCTGATCTACCGGCAAGGATGCACCAAGCACATACTCCTCTTCCTCCCCCCTCAGGCACCGTCATTGTACATAGTCCGATTCATCATCATTCTGCAAAAAATACTGTGAAAACTCAGGGTTATTCTTATCAATTTCTCCTGGAAATCCAGTGTTCACACTGTATTTTTGAATCTACACATGCTTTGGCATAGGTGGTTGTGGCACCTGATACTGTGGAGTAACTACCTGTTGCTGCTGTTGTTGTTTCACAACCACTTTATTCTGCATTTGTGGATTTAAATTTTGATTTGGACCATTATTATTCTGGGCATTATTACACCCGTTCTTCCAATGTCCAAGCTTTCCGCACGCATGACAAGGGGAAATGTCTTCCTCGCTTCCTCTCTAGTCATTCGTCCTCGTCCTTTACCACCACTCGAAACTTGTTCACCTTGATTTTGATCTTTCATCTCATTATCAGTCTGAGAAATTAGTTTTGCTTCCTGCTGCTCTGCCAATTTCACCTGTGCCCACATCATTTTCTCTTTTAACTTTCTATATTTTGCCTCAACGTCGTCATCACAATACTTTGCATATTTCAATATTTTGTCTATTGTCTTGCTTTGCCAGCACAACATGTGCTGTTGAATCATTTGACTAATCTCTGGTTTCAGACCATACACAAACCGATATACAAAATGTCACATATCCTTATGACCAATATTCTCAAATCCACTATACTGCTTGAAGACCTGTAACAACCTTTCATAATACATGTGTACAGACTCTTTTGGCTCCTGTGTTATTCTATCTATCTTAACCCACTCAGTCTATTTTGGAGGGATTTTCCCTTTCAAGAAAGTAATTTCTTGGCGATACTTTCCCATCTGTAACCACTAGGTGTCAGTGGAAAATTCTACTAATACCATAATGGGTAAGAAGGGTAGACATATGGATACCTCCTCCTTAGTATATACTTTTCACGCTATTGTATCCAAACCAAAATTGGCTCTACAAGCCTCTAATTCTCCTGTTGGTAATATACTCTGCTGTTGTGGGAAGGAAAAAAAAATCATTTTATTGATTAGCCCTCACACACCCTATTGGTGTCATGCTTCATCATCGGGTTCACCCAGAGTCCTAAAGGACCATCTCTGTTCCCTGGCTCTCGCCAGGACCATTAACTCCGAAAAGACCAGTTTTTTTCATTTATTAATATCCATTGCATCCCCGCGAATTAAGGGATACCTGGGGAAGCAATAGGATTTTTAAAACTCCCCTGGCCAATATCTCCTAGTAGCTCCATGAAATCACTGGAGTCAAGCTATCCTGGCTGATGAGGGCTGAAAGCCCAAAACTGGTCTTAGGATGCTTGTTTCCAGTCACGGGAGGACCTGGCCTGGCACTTCGGTCTGGACTGTTCCCATTGGGTACAGGGTCAAGACTGATTTGCATATGGCTTGGTCCAAACTGGAATGGCACTTTGAGCAAAAAAACTATGGATTTAGGCCCAGATCTCTACTGGCGTGAACATATGACAGTGTTCTGTATTCTGTCCATCAATTGTTCTTTTTTTGCATTTGTCACCCTGAGTGGGACGGATAAGCCTAGATGGGTCCCGTGATCTCAATGCCACTGGAGTCCAGCTATCCTGGCTGATGAGGGCTGAAAGCCCAAAACAGGTCCTAGGACGCTTGTTTCCAGTCCAAGGAGGACCTGGCCTGACAGTTCGGGTGGGACTGTTGCCATTGGGCACAGGGTCAATATTGATTTGCATATGGCTGGGTCAAAACTGGAATGGCATGGTGAGCAAAAAAAAAACGAAGAATTTAGGCACAGATCTCTGTATTGGGGTGAATGTATGACAGTGTTCTGCATTCTGTCCATTAATTGTTCTTTTTGCATTTGTCACCCGAGTGGGACAGGTATGCCCAAACGTGGGTCCCGTGTGTCTCCTTGCCACTGGAGTGAAGCTATCCTGATGAGGGCAGAAAGCCCGAAACCCTTTCTAGGACGCTTGTTTCCAGTCCAGGGAGGACCTGGCCTGGCAATTCGGGCTGAACTGTTTCCATTTGGCACAGGGTCAAGACTGATTTGCATATAGCTGAGTCCAAACTGGAATGGCACGATGAGCAGAAAAACGATAGATTTAGGCCCCGATCTCTGTATTGGGGTTAATGTATGACAATGTTCTGTATTCTGTCCATCAATTTTTCTTTTTAGTATTTAAGCTACACCAGCCCTCTTTGCCCTCACTCACATAAATCTGTATCTGAACAAAGATGAAGAGACCTGTAGTATTAGTGAAAAGGCATAATTCTTCTTCATAAATGTTTTGCCTTTTGGAGACACTTGGGCATGTGTGGAAAGCTGCAGACATTTCCAGGGTGCATGCACCAGTGACAGCCTTCTGAGGAAGCAAGCACAATAGATACTTGTGGAACTCCCAGATGAGCCAAACATTTCCGAGTCTGAGCCACCTGCACCCTACACAGCCAATCACCTATGGACATGGGATTCCTTCAGTCTCTGCCCAACTACCAGCATTCTGCACTGGATTTAGCATAGCCCAGAGGCAGGGTTTTAAGACGTAGAGCCCAATGCCAACTGACTGAAACGCTAGCTAATCCTTTGGCCGTGTCAGACAGGCCTTCAGCCACAATCTGTCTAATTCCTGATATCTGATGAGAACTTTGTAGTGCAATCTCCCATGCTCCCAAGTGTGGAGAATGTCTGACAGTAGCTTTGCCCCAATGCTTATAGTACCGTTTGTCTGACAGGAGCTGTACACCACACTCACTCAACTCGGGTGGGTAGCAGACTTCAATGCTCCAGCAGGCGTGTTTTTCCCCAGTGGGACCGAATTGAATGGGACCATCTTGAAAGCACGGGCTGCTTTGGCAATGATTTGAGGCAGAAAATGTTTCTGCTTTCCCAGTACCATTATGCCACTAATGCTTTCTGAAGTTTGATGTCACGCCCAGTGGCCCACATATGATATTGATGCTTTCCAGCAGTATAATGCCGCAGTCACAAGTGTGGTGGCATGACCCATCTCGGTAGTTACAGAGGGGCTACCAGGAGCAGCAGCGATTGTTAGGGAGGGTTTTCCATGTAGGTCCCTGCCTCACCAGGTTTTAATGCAGTGGGTATATTCGATGAAGAGAAAACCTCCTACATCTATTAGGAGTGAAATACAAGCCCTCTTTCAGAGGAAGGACAGCACGTCTGACCAACCCAATCTTGTAAGCATGGCTCCCAACATTTGGGCAATGCCAAACCTCCTCTTAGTGATTCTCACATAATTGTTTGGTGAAAACTGTGCTGTAAAGCCAGACCATAAAAAGAACGCAATAAAACAACTGAATTGTGTTGCAATAATAAAGCAGCACTAAAACACAACAGAACACATCACCACCTTAACATAATTTCCCAACCCAAATGTGCACAAATATTTTGTCATACATTACCACCTCTAGAATCCTGTTTTCGTAAAATGGTGGAAAGGGTATTTGGAACAAGCACTGCCTTTACTTACCTCAACAGACATGATCCTAAACACAGTCTTAGCCACAGTTTTGGATTGACTGGTATCTTATCTAGTTGAGCGGGAGCAGTTCTATTTTACCCGCTGAAATAGTGATAAATGACAACGTTCCTTGAAATATATGAAGTAAACAACTGAACACAAGAAAACTAAATATTTACAGACCCACATAATAAATCAATTAAAACATAACAAGGCATAGCACAACAAAACAAAATGCAATACCACAATCACGGTAAAATACAACAAAATTGTATTCCAATAATGCAATGCAAAAAAACACAGCAGCACAAAAACAAAACACATCACCGCCAACACTCAATCCCACACAACAAATATGCATAAACATTCTTGAAACACATTACCCTCTTTGGAATCCTGTTTTCATAATAATTTCATAATTTGTGTTTTGTAGAAAGCACTGCCTTACTTTACCTTTGTGGGCATGAAATAGTGTCAGTCAAAAGTGTTGTGTGATCCAGCCTTTAAAGTGTAACACCTTTTGTTCTGTGAGAGTTCAGTGGTGCATTCTGTTTTGCCACCTGTTATAACACAAATCATCAGATGTTTATTATCACTATACCGTGGATGCTAATGTAAATAAGGAGTAATTTCCAGCTTTTCAAAAGTAATGCTGCTTTGTCTGAAAGGTATCCAATGTTACTTTATGCTATTGGAATTCCTAAAAAAACATACTACTTTTACTATCGCACTATGATGAATCTTTGGCAGACTTGGAAGTTCCATTATTCAAATTTTTTTATGATAATGTTTGGATGTGTGAAGTTAGTAGAGGGTATTTTCATTGTTTATTCCAAAAAGATGTGTGAATTTAAAATAAATTGTCAGATTTTGGACTTTCTTTGTAGAGTCTTACGTATATGGATATGTGCTAAGGAACATTTCTGTTTTTTCTTTGTACAAGGAGGTCAGATGTCCATTGTGCAGTCACATAAAGGTGTTTTCTACATTTGTTTACCGTCTCAATGTTATCAGTTGGTGATGTGCACATAGGTTTGGTCTATGTATGCTGCTTTTACCTAAGTGATTCTAGGATGTATGTTAGTTTAGTGCAACACTGCTATTTAAAAACACAACTGGTAGAAATGGAATTCCCATTGGCTGAGGCATGCACCCAGGCCAGGCTGGAACCACAACTCCAGTCAGGGTGAGTACGAAAGCATATGCTCATCCTCTTGTAGCTTGGCACAGAGCAGTCAGGCTTATCTAAAGAGCCAATGTGAAAAGTATTTGTGCAACACATACACACAGTAACACAATGAACACACCGTAGAAACCCTCCAAATAGGTTTATAAAAAATGATTAGTATATTAATCACACAACAGGACCAAAATGACAAAAATCCAAAGTATAGAAGTTGATATATTGAATTTCAAAAGAATAAATTCAGTAAAGAGCTTAGAAGCAAGTGCCACTGTAGGTCACGGTGGACCGGGACAAAGTCAAAGTTCGGACTGACCTGGTTGACATGCAGGTGGGCTACAGGATCCATGTAGGGCCCGGGGAGTAAAGTACCTTTCCTGGTCATAACCAGGGAGATGCGACGATCTTCTCCATGGAGTGAAGGCGATACGTCAGCTCCAAAGACGGGTGCTGGAGTCGAGAGGCGTAGAGCGATGCACTGGATTTTGCCTCTTAGTTGCTTTAAGATGAATCAAGCTTCAGCAGTGGGGACACGCAGTCTCATGTGTTGATCTCTGGAGGCAAAGCCCTGGTTCAGATGCAGCGCAGCGATTGTACTCCAGCAACCAAGTTGATGCATCAGTTCTGCTGCACTCAGGAGGTTATGGAAATCTGTGTTGCAAGTATCTGGGCCACTTGCAGTGAGCAAGGCATAGGAGCAGGGGTAGAGACTTTGATTTATCTCAGTCTTAAGCAACAGGAGGCAATCCAACAATTGCTTGGAGATCAGTTGGAGTGAAGGCAGAGTGCAGCTCTTCTTCGGCAGAATCAAAGAGCAGCAGACAGCAGGGTAACACAAGAGAAAATCAGGTTTTCCAAGTCTGAAGTTTAAAGATGAGCCCTTTAAGCAGCACAGAAGTCCTTCTGACAGAGGTTCAGTTCAAGATCCAGAGGGTTTGTTTGATTTTAGGGGGTCAGATACCCAGTACTTATGCCTAAAAGGGCCTTTGATGTAGGGTTGACTTCAAAGCATCTCCCTGAAGTGCAGAGGTTCCTCTTTAAGCCCACAATTCTCTGCCAGTCTAGTTAGGGGGGATAAATGAGCCCTTTGTGTGGGGACAGGATTCTACTTATTCAAGTGAAGTGTTAGCCCCTCCCTTCCATCCTGCCCAGGTAAGGCCTTCAGCATGTAGATGAACTTAGATGGGTACTCAGACTCACCTATTGTTTCTGTGTTGTGGTTTCTGAAGGAAATGCACAAAGTGTAGCTGTCACCCACCCCAGATGTGTATTAAAGATAGACTGTCAGGCACACAGAGTAGTAAGTTCAGAGAAATGTTAACTTTCTAAAAGTAGCATTCCTAAAACAGTAATACTAAATCCAACTTCAACAGTAAGGAGGGTTTATCATTACCATTCCAAACATATGACATGGATGACATGGAAAGTCTACTCCTCTCTGATCAGGAATTAGATCTTAAAAGTGTATTAAGGAACATCCAATGCTAGCCTATGAGAGGGTTAGGCCTCACAGTAGTGAAAAACGAAATAGGCGGTTTGTCACTACCAGGACATGCAAAACATAAAAGTATGTGTCCTACCTTTTACTTACATAGCACCCTGCCTTCGGGCAAATTAGGGGCTATGTTAGGGGTGACTTATATGTAATAAAAGGGGAGTTTAAGGCTAGGGAAGTATTTTTAAATGCCAAGTCAAAATGGCTGTAAACTGCAAATAGGCACTGCTGTGGCAGGCCTAAGACAGGTTTGAAAGGCTACTTTTGTAGGTTGCAAAATCAGTGCTGCAGCCCACCTACTGGCAGCATTCAATTTACAGACCCTGGGTATATGGTATACCACCCTACAAGGGACTTACAAGTAAAAGAAATCTTCCAATAAGGTATACCAATTACAAATATATTCAGGGAAGAAGCACATGCACTTTAGTACTGAGTAGCAGTGATAAAGTGCTCAGAGTCCTAAATCCAACTAAAATATTCAGCAAAATATGAAGCCAAAAAGCAAAAAGAATAAGGGAAGACCAACCTAAGGCTGGCAGGTCTGACAAGTGTCCTCCCACCCCCAGCTGAAAGTGGGGAGAGCTTCCCAGCCTCCAGGAAGCTCTCTTCACTAAGGTGGAAAAACCTGAATGGATCATCTGCATTAGAGTGGTCAACCCCTTGTCTGTGTTCCACCCTAAAGTATATAC
Organism: Lissotriton vulgaris; assembly: GCF_964263255.1. Taxonomy (NCBI): domain Eukaryota; kingdom Metazoa; phylum Chordata; class Amphibia; order Caudata; family Salamandridae; genus Lissotriton; species Lissotriton vulgaris. The sequence continues at coordinate 1,977,231,595 of NC_141689.1, read as the reverse complement.
TCTATAGGGAAATGGACCTCCTCAGCAGCTTTGGATTCTCATTTGCATGAGCCGCCAGAGGGGTGTGTGGTCAGTCCGAATCAGTAAGTGAGTGCCAAACAAGTATGGCCTCAGCTTCTTCAATGCCCAAACCACAGCAAGAGTTCTCTTTCTATAGCACTCCACTTTTGTTCTCTGTGGAGTAACCTTTTGGAGATGAAGGTACAGGTTGGTCTTGGTCCCCCACAGTACGTTGAGATAGTACTGTCCCTATGCCATGCTCTGAGGCATCTGGCTGTAGGATAAACTCCTTGGAGAAGTCAAGAGCCCTGAGAACTGGAGCTGTGCACAGGGCTTGCTTCAAGAAATAAATCAAATGCCACTTGGCATGCCTTTGTCTAATTTACATACCTGGGCTGCTTCTACAAAGTCAGCTCAGTCGAGGGGGCCACAGTGGTGCCATACCCATTGACAAATCTGCTGTAGTACCCAGTGAGGCCCAAACATACTCTAACCTCAGTCTGAGTTTTGGGGAGCAGCCAGCCCATGATCCTTTGTATCTTGGAGTGAAGGAGTTGCATCTACCCGCTGCCCACCAAGTACACCACAGACTGACTGCCATCTCTGGCATTTACTTGCCTTGATAGTCAGGTCTGCCTGTTGCAGAGCCTGAAGCACTTCCTTGAAGTGAAAAAGGTGGCCCTCTCAGCTGCTACTGAAAACAGTTATGTCATCCAGATAAGCAGCAGAGAAGGCCTCTATACAGGCAAGGACCTGGTTCATCAGCCTCTGGAAGGTGGCTGGTAGGGGTCCTCTGGATTGTAGAAGCCTGATGTTTCCTTTGCGCCTTCTGGTTGGACGATCTGTGAGTACCTTGATGTAAGCTCAAAGGTACTGAGATACTGGCAGCCCCTAACTAGTAAATCAGCTCATCAGCCTGGGAGATGGGCTGAGCATCAGTCTTAGTCACAGACCACAAAGAACATTAGTTCAGGTGTGGTGCCTGGTGGGGCAACTATTGGTGCCAGAACCATAGCACTGAACCAGGGGGTAGTGGAGGGTTCTATTATTATTATTATTATTATTTATTATTGGGACATTTGTTGAGCGCTGCGATTACGCACACCGGCGTGTCCACGCGCTGAAAGTGGGAATAGGCAGATGACAGGGAACACAGAAACTACGCGGGCCATTATTTACTGTAAAGATAAGTTTTTAGTTTTGCCCGGAATCTAGCCTCATCTGGTTCCAAACGCAGGTCCGTTGGCAGTTTGTTCCAGTTGGTTGCCGCCAAGTATCTGAAAGACCTGCCTCCCATGCGGGCCTTCTTAATTCTTGGAGTCCTCAGTAGGCCACCCCCTGTGGATCTAAGCGCGCGTGTTGGTATGTACGCTTTGATCAAATTCGTCAGAGGGGCGGGTGCCCTGCCATTCAAAATGCGATGACAGGTGCAGAGGGCTTTATACTCCACTCTTCTCCTCACCGGGAGCCAGTGTAGCTGCTGGAGGGCCGCCTTAGAAGGCGCCCTTTTAGGCAGTCTGAGAATCAGACGCGCTGCCGCATTCTGCAGCACTTGCAGCCGGGCCATGCTTTTTTCTGGGGCCCCCAGGTACAGCAGGTTCCCATAGTCCGACCTAGCTGTCACCAGGGCATGAACCAGGGTTTGACGTGCTTCAATCGGGAGTAAGTCCAGGACCTTTCTCAGCCTCTTCAGAATCCCGAAGCATACTCCCACCACCCGATTAATCTGGGGGCCAAATGTGAGCCCTACGTCAAACCACACCCCCAAATTGCGCGCCTCTAGGCAAGGGGTTGGGGTAGGTCCAAGGCAGGAGGGCCACCATGCCGGCGACCAGGCAGACTGGGCTCTCCCCACCACCAGCACCTCTGTCTTGCTGCCGTTCAGCTTCAAGCAATTGTTGGCCATCCATTCGGCTAGATCTTTCATGCACGAACGGAAGCCATCGGCAGCAAGACAGGGCGCCTGCGACAGGGAGATCACCAGCTGCGTGTCGTCGGCGTAGGAGACCAGTTGGAGGCCATGGCTCTCCACGATCGATGCAACAGGCGCGACATACATATTAAAGAGGGTTGGGCTCAATGACGAGCCCTGCGGCACGCCTTGGCCCAAAGGCACCCCCCTTGAGTAGCAGTCTCCCTGCCTGACTTGAAAACTTCTCCCATTGAGGAAGTCTTGGATCCATCTCAGCGCGGTGCCAGAGATGCCACCTCTGTTCAGACACTGTAGCAAGATGTTATGTGCTACAGTGTCGAACGCCGCGCTGAGGTCCAACAAGATCAAAGCCATAGTTTGGCCTGCATCCACGCCCTCTCTCAGATGTTCCGTCGCCATGAGGAGGGCGGACTCGGTGGAATGTCGTGGCCTGAAGCCAAACTGCGTCGCATGGAGCAGTCCCCTTTCCTCCACGTGCTTCATGATTTGTGTATTAACCACCTTTTCCGCCACTTTTGACAGAAAAGGCAGGAGGGAGATGGGCCTCAGATTTTCTAATACCTCGAAGCCTAAGTGGGGTTTCTTCCGGAGCGGGAGCACCACTGCCTGTTTCCATCCGTCCGGCAGCTTACCTGATCCGAAAGATACGTCGGGGATGTGCCTTATATAAGGCTCCAGGACTTCCAGACTGTCTGCCAAGCGTTTTGGCGACAGTCAAAATCAGAAAATCTATCAGCCCCAACTCCAACATTTTCAACAATTTAGCCTTAATGCTGGACCTCACCTTATCTGACATTCTCAACATGGAGATTGTTCCCTGTGTCCACATAAGGAGTACACAGGGGGTAGTCCCAGGGGTAAGGGAGAACATTGAGGCGTACTGCTCTAACAATTGGTGGCAGGCTCTCTTGTGTTCAGGAATTAGAGTGGGGGAAAGGATTACTCCTTCCCCAGATCCATCTTTCTCCTTTTAGGCTAAGAGGTAAGGGGGATGTTCACTCTTCTCTTCCTCTTTACCATCTCACCAGCAGCATGGTGACCACAGACCTCCCAAATTGGGGCGTGAGGCGATTGACATGCAGCACCTGGTGGGGTGTCCTAGGGGTCCTAAGATTCTCAGGGTAGGTAGTCTTCTCTTTCTCTCAATCACATCAAATAAGCCAGTCCAGGGGTCCTGGAGAGCTTCATACTCCAACTGCTCCGTTACCCGCACCGATGGCCATGCTGCAAATCCACAGTGGTAAACATTTTTGCATACCACTCCTTCAAGACATCTTAGCTGGCTTCTAGTTTGTTGAAAACTAAATTACACAACAAAACTACTTGGATGCTGAAGGCCAGCATGTATCTCACTACACCCCAGAGAGATTTCCTGGGATATTGCGCCCAGCCTTCCTTGACTAAACTCAGGGGTCCTCTAACAGGGTGTCTAAACAGAAGTTCAAATGGGCTAAAGCCCACTCTCTTGTGTAGTATCTACCTGTAGGCAAACAACAGGCATGGCAAGAGGATAGCCCACTTTTCCCTCAAGGCCTTGGGCAGGCCTCTAATCAGGTGTTCAAGGGTTTTGTTGAGACTCTCAACAAGCTCAATGGATGGTAAGGGGTGGAGAACTTATAAGTAACTCCACAGTCCTTTAATATGGGCTGTATATATGCAAACATTAAGTTCTTGCCTAAGCATGGGCGAATTTTGCGAATCTGGCATTCACGTATTTGCGTATTTGCGAATTCGCAATCCGCAAAATTCGCGAACTCTCGCGAATTTGCGGATTATTTTTTTGTGTTCGCAAGGGTTTCTGCCAGTTCGCGAGGGTTTTGTACCAGTTCGCAATTGCGAACTTACTTGTCGGCTCCAACGGTCGCGACTATGTTGTTTCTACGTCTGGTTCATCATCACAGGTTCACAGCACCCTCTGTTTCACCACTGCCACCCTCTGTTTCACCCATGCCACCCTCTGGTACATCAATGCCACCCTCTGGTTCATCACTGTAGATTATGGGGGGGAAAAGCAAGCACACCTGCCCTGCTTCAACTGACATGAATTAATTTCGGGTTGATTAATGTGTCACTGAATTTAAACTTCCTGTCTGGCACCTGCTTCCTTATCTGTAATTTGCTTTCTGTTGCAGTACAATTTTTTTCCCAGGACCTTTGTGGCCTACTTGTAGCTATTCTATGAGCCTGCTGTGAGGGTCAGAGCAGGGTCATAGAATAGTTGCAAGTAGGCAACTGAACTCTGGAGGGGCCCCTCAGGAAGCACTACAGGGAATGGTTACTAATGATGAGTGAACTTTTGCACCTGCTGAGTGCTTCAGTTTTGCAAAACTTGTTTTTTTGCAGAACAGCAACTGTAATGCCCCAAAAAAACTTACTTGTGAAAGTTGATTTCTAATCCAAAAGTGATCCAAAGAAAGTCAAAAAGGCCTCAAATCCAAAAAAGTGCAGGCAAATGTCAACCTGAGGAGTTATTCTGATAAAAATCATCATTTTAAGAAGGTTTATGCTGCTTGCTGGTGGATTTCTTGTGCAGAATTGCAAATTTTGTAATTTCACGAGTGCGAGATTGTTGCTGCCTGCCGCATCTACATGTTCGCAATTGCAAACTCTCGCGATGCGTCGCCAAACTCCCGCGGGATCCCGCAGCAAGATCCAAAATTGCGCAGCACTCGCAAAATATCGAGAAAAACAACTCGGCAAATGCTGAATGACGGTAAGTGAACGCTGCATGCCGCAATATTGTATCACCAAGCAAAAAAATCCGCTGCGTGCGAATTTGCAGATTTTCGGTAAATTCGCGAGAGTTCGCGGATTGCAAATTTACCGAAAATCCGCAAAATCCGCGAGCGGAACAGATTTTCCGCCCATGCTTCTTTGTGCCCCTGTCTGACTTAATTCCTTGGGGAAACCACACTGGTAAAAATCCCCATTAGGGCATTTGCTACTGCTGGTACAGTCATGGTTCGCAGGGGGATTACCTCTGGATATCTAGGGGCATGTTCCACCAAAACCAGGATGAACCTATTGCCTGAAGCAGTCTGGGGATCGATAGGCCCTACAATGTTGATGCCCACCCTCTCAAAGGGTGTGCCAATGGCTGGCAGTGTGTTAAGGTGGGCTTTAAGCCTCTGCCATGCCTTCCCACAGGCCTGGCTGGTCAAACAAGTCCTACAGAATGTATATGAGGAAGTTTAGATCCTGCTAGGGGAATCTTGTGAGCCAACTCCAGTATGAAGGCATGGTATCATTGTGGGACCATCATGGCCCTTGTTCCATGCGCAGGAACCTTAGGCTCACTGTAAAGGAGGCTGTCCTCCTAGTAAATACTGTGACAACAAGAGGCATCACTTGCTGCCTCTGCTTCAGCCTGTTACCTCAGCAACTCAAGGGTTGGACAGTCTCTCTCTCTGCCCTATAGAACTTCTCCTCTGTGGGTTCTCCTTCTAGATGCCATCCAGTAATAAGAGGCAGGCCACCAAGGGGAGCAGTGCCCTCCACAGTGGGCTCTGAGGTAGCCACAGCACGTACCCCTTCCATCTCACTGGGGTTGCACTCAAAGGCTGGTTTTTCACAACCCCTGCCTCTGCCCTTTTTTAGCAGCTGGCTGGGATATTCTTCCAGGCTCCGGCCCTTTTTGACTCTTAATCTAGGCAGCCATGGACCTTGTTGTAACCGGGTCGGTGGTGCAGTGGACAAATGCATCCACTGCAGGGCCCTGTGTTCGACCTCATGGTCACAGGATCTAATCCCGGCGGGTCCACTCAGCCTTTCATCCATTTGAGTTCGATAAAATGAGTACCATTGAGTTGGGTAACAATATACATCTGTTATTCAGCGCCTTGAGACTTTCGGGTGATACGTGCGCTATACAAAAGTACATGTTATGTTGTTATGTTAACACCAATCCAATCAGGTGATCTAACATCTCCACATGAGCCTTGAGCTCCACCTCCTTCCAGGAAGTAAGTGCAAGGATATTACCTAACAAACAGCCTACAGGCATGGCAGGGCTCACAGCAGCTTTCAGACGACCTGAAACTCACTCAAATGGAACCCGCGCCACAGGATAGCGACCCTCTCTGTTGTCAGCTACCATAACCTGGTGGAATGCATTTGAAATTACCTGCTCTGGGAAAACCAGCTGAATCCTGACCATAAATGTACTGGCTCTTGTATCCCCCAGAGCCTCCAAACCTTGCCCATTGATGGTGATACACTGCAAATACTTTGCATTATTGGGAGGTTCGTGGATCTTAGGAGCCATTTCACTGTCTCCCAGGGACACTGTGGTAAGCTCATTTAAACCCCTGCCCCATTAACTGGAACAAACTACACCACCAGTACGACACTCACCACCTCTGGAACCTTCCCTCTAGTGTGAGGTTGTGCTCTTTTGCAACACTTGGGGCCCCCTTCTAGTGCCCATGCTCGCAGCACTCCTAGCACTTAATAAGTATGGGCTGCTGACGTTTGTCAGAGTACATTGGGAGTGTCCGGAGATGCCCTGCCTTGGCTGGAATCCTTCTTGTCAGACAGAACCTTCCAGGTCTTCGACGGCACATCTGTGTCCTCTAGTAGGCCACTAGGGTGCGGAGTGCCGCAGGGCTCTTCCCTAAGCCCTACGCTCTTCAATGCATACATGAGGCCGCTGGCTGGGATTGTTCGTCCGCATGGTGTCAATATCATCTCCTATGCGGACGACACCCAGCTGGTGGTCTCCCTTGCACAGAAGAGCGGTCTCCAGTCTCCACCTGACCTAGCGGCCTGCCTGGAGGACGTAAAAAGCTGGATGTTGAGCTCATGCTTGAAGCTCAACGATGATAAAACTGAGCTTATGCTCCTTGGCCCAGCGACCCCCTCCACTCTGGAGCTAATATGGCCCCCAAGCATGGGCACCCCCCCACTCCCCAAAGACAACATCAAAAGCCTGGGAGTATGGCTCGACAAATCGCTGAGCCTTAATACACAGGCCACTAAGGTGTCAGCCACCTGTATCGGCCTTCTCAGGGTGATCAAAAAAATCCTTCCCCTCCTCCTGTTCGAGGCTAGACAAATTGTTATACAGGGCCTGATCCAATCACGGCTGGACTTCAACAATGCCCTCTATCTTGGAGCCCCGGACTACACCCTACAAAAGCTTCAGCGCACTCAAAACTGTGCTGCCCGGGCGCTCCTGGGAGTCCCTCGGTGGACTTCAATAAAATCTGGCTTAAAAACTCTACACTGGCTGCCTGTCAGGGATAGAGTAAAGTTCAAGGCTCTCTGCATCGCCCACCAGACTTTCTGGAAAACGGGCCCAGAAATCAACTCCTCCCTGATCTCTCCATACTTGCCCAATAAAACTTTACGCTCCTCAACTGCTACACTTGCCAAAATCCCTAGAATATTCAGAACTAGAGCAGGAGGACGCTCATTCTCATACAATTTTGCCAAACTCTGGAACACCCTCCCTCTGCAGATGCGAAACAATGTAAATCTCACCAGCTTCAGGAAACAGCTTAAAACCCTCCTGTTCAACAATTAGTAACCTCAGAGGGCAGGTCTGTTTTAGCTCCAGCGCCTGGACGCCTCAGGGCAACTGCAGCGCTCTACAAATTTAATTTTCATTTCATTTTCTTCCTGTGGCCAGATTGGGAAGGAGAACCAAACCCTTTTTCCTGTGTGCTGTTTTGGGGACCTGAGGAGAACTCCTTTTATCTCCCCCTTTCATCCACTGGTGTCCCTGACCACCCTTTGGGAGTCCACCTCAGATTCTTTCTTAGACACTCTGGTGCGGACTCATATGTCTACCTGGAATCATTAAGCTTACTATCCACTAGGTGTTGGTGGAGCTCTGTAAAACAAATATCAAGCATGTGCTCCATTAAAATTTACATTTACAGTCCTGAATAATCATCTACTTTGCTGCCCCTCACCCAGCCCTTCAGTACCTTACCAGCGTGGTCTAAGCAGTCAACCCAGCTCTGGGTGGATAGCTTGTTACTGGCCCTGAACCTCTGTCCACATTTTTCAGGTGTAATTCCAAACTTACCGGTCAATATGACCTTCATAGCAGTGTAGCATGTCTGGTTCCCCACCTCTAGTGTAAGAAGAGGGCCCCTCCCTCCGCCCCATAGGCATGTAACTCCATTGACTCCCACCCCAGAACTCCTCTGGGTCTTTGTGTACTCTTAGAGCCGATTCATAGGCTGCAAACCACTTGTTCACGTCATCTCTCACCACATAGCTAGGTACCCCAACCTTAGGTATTCTGGCCCTTGACTCTTGTGAAGACACTGCAGGTATTCTGCCACCATTACTGTTGCTGGACCCTACTTGCGGGGCTCATATACATTGCTCTTTGAGGTTCAACTCATGGGTATGTTTCCTGTACTCCAGAGCCATCCTCCTTGCCTCTAGAATTTGCACCTTCTCTAGCTTTAGCTTGGAAAGCTCCAGCTTTAACTTTCTCTCCTCCCTCCTATCTGCCGTCTCCTCTGGTGACAGGTTCTTGGAGGAAACACTGCTCAATGCTTTGGGGCCCACTACAGCGATATGTGTCGATCTTCTTCTCATAGTGAAGGTGATGCTCTATTATGAAGATGGGTGCCAGAGTCGGGATGCGTCAAGCGATGCTCCGGTTTCTGCCATATAGTTGCGGCGATGTGTCAATCTTGTAGTGTAGTTCCTAGTTTCCCACTAGGCCCTGCGCATTGGAATAACATAAACAGTAGTATCGACGTAGAAGTGCGGATCTTCCAGGCCTCCACTGACTATGCTAAACTTAATTGGGTTTGTTACCAACTAGCTCAGAGGTCACTGGAAACTTTCTTGACTGAATAGGAAGTGATCAGCTTCCCTGGCACAGACAAGAAGGGATTCAGTTTTCCAACAACCGTGCAACATGACAACTTTGCTCCTCAGATCAAGAGTCAATCTCTAGGGTCGTGTGAAACAATGGACAGTTATTTTACTCAGTCAGGTTGGTGCAGTTTACTTTCACAATATGTAGAGAATAGAGAGACGGGCGTTTGTCAATAAAGGGTTAACATTTATTGAACAGTCTTTCTTCTCGTACAAGAGAAATGAATTGCCACAATTGCAAGACTTGTTATTATAAAAAGTACGTACAGTAAGATAAGTATTGCGAGATAATACTGTAAAAGCATTGATATGGTTTCTTAGCCATACAATGGTTTAAAAGTAATAAAACATATATACAGTCATATATACATTAGGCTAAAATACTCAACTGGTGCTTCTAACTACGCCTACCCCAGTGTACCTGACCTAAGCCTAATACTTGGGAGGGGAGTAAGTAAGTAGCTTTAAGTTAAGTTGGTTTTGCCAAGGTTTGCTTCAAGAATTCTCACTAAGGGTATAGTCAACACCATACCTCTGAATAGAATGATGGAGGTCTGGTATCTCCTTCAGGGGAACTCGGTATCCCAGTCACCCGCAAGGGTAGACCAGAAACGCTGGAGCTGGATTTCTCGGCAGGAGAAAGGCAGCGTCTCTTCTTCGAGGAGGAGAAGGAGGGGGGACAGCGTCCGCGGGCAGCTTGCATCTGCTGGGCTCTTAGCAGAGGGACGGCTGTTCAGCTCCTAGTTTCACCACACCATCGTTCGCTAGTTGGCAGCGATAGCAGTAGCGATAGCAGCTATGGTGTCATCAGCATGACAGCTTCTTCAGCAGCAGCGAGATAGCTGGCAGTATCAGCTTCACCAACAGCAACTAACAACAGGCCCTTGCTTAAGGCAACGTTGGTAATATTTATACCTGAAAGGTGCCTTGTTTGACGTAAGTTTGCTGGACATAAGACGTCAATTAAAGATGTCACTAGGAAGTGATCGCTATCAGTTGCTCATTAGAGTTCTATTACTAATCAAAACACAGCAAGCGGGGATTTCCAAGTTTGCTGAGTTTTTATCGTGTTGAAGAACTCGGAGTGTTAATCTAGGAATCTCAGATAGTGACTTCTGCTCTGTCATTGCACTAATTGGTTGCAAAGGAAGTGGCAGAGAAAACTATTCTGGAATGTGGCTCTGTTCGTGTGAGGCCAGAGATGAGTTTCTAATATCGCACTTGAACGGTTATGCCAATATAGGGAATACATGGATTTATAGCTGAATAGGGGCATAAGGTCACAGTATCGATCAGGATCCTAGATAAGCACGCAACACCCACTCCATGGATTCATGTCCATCAAATTACTAAACTAGAGCAATAAGATGCATGTGTAACATTGCCCACCCCAAAATACATAAATGCATTTGAAATAGGCGTATATTGTAATACGTGATAACTGTAGGTACTGTACGTTTTGAAGCATAGAAATCATTCAAAAATTATTGCATATGAAATCAATGAACGATTATGCAAAAAGAATTACACATGAAATATCTCTGAAACAGAAGAAGGGCGAGATAAATCATCACATATAAATGCATTGCAATAAATGTGCTAGAGGCTGGTGTAAAGTTATAATGTCTCTAGATGTGTTTAGAAATAGAAGTTGAAGCTTCTGTTCTCTAAGAATAGTTTTTACCTTAAGCAAAGAATTTGTTCGTGCCAAAAAAGGGTGAATATTAAAAAGTGTTCAATTCAAAAGAATTAATGCTTGAACGGGGAAATAGAGTTCCAACGCTTTTAGCAGTTTTTGTTGTTCAAAACTGAAGGCCGAATTCAGAGTTCATGGGAACGCTGTGTGTCGGAAGGCTTCTTCAAAGTTATTGTTTCTGTTCGGGTGAGAACATCCTATCAGACAGGCTCTCAAAGAATTGGTCTACAAAATCAGGTGACAGTTCAACCAAATTCGATAGTGCTGTAACTTGGCAGGTGTGAGAATGATTGCTGTCATCATAGTCGGGATCAGCAATACTCACAGAAGGTCGTACCTGGGTGATGTTGCTTTTGTCACTCGCTCCACTGTTACCACCTAGTCGTAGCACAGGAGTCTCAACGAATGCCGTCATCAGGATTGGTAGCCGCTGGGGACAACACAATGCGTGAGCCGTTATCGGACTGAGCAAAGTATCGATGTCCATTGGTACTGCTGATGGAAGTGAAATACAGATGTCCAACACGCACTCATCTCCGCATAGCATACATCGAAGTACCGGTAAGATACAGTTCTGCCATATAGGCCTGAATGAAAGGAACCAGGTCATGTTTAGATCTCTCAGCCTGGCCAATCCAAGGACGTTAGTTTTCCTGTCCCGGTAGCGCATTGCTAGGATTGTCTCTTCCATTCCCATGGGAGCTATGTCTGAGCTTTGGCTTGCCATAACGAAGCAGAAGGGTCAAAAATAAAATCCCTGCTACAAGTCCCAAAAATAAGGGTATGCCGCCCAAAACAGAGTGGACAAAATTAGGAACGATTCCCAAAATTGCTTGAAAAGGTGTTAGCAGTCCCGTAAAAATCGTCTTAAATATGCCTGGGATGCCTGTGGCACTAGACATGTTAAGAAGTTGGCTAAGCATTTCTACGAAATGCACGGGGCAATTTGTTGATAAAAGTTCATGAACTTCCGTAGCTGTCCTTGCAACTAGGAGATCATACGTGTCTTTTGATGACGTTATGGGCACTGTTGTCTGCAAAAGCACAGACTTAATTTTGTTTAAAGTATCAATTCGTATAGAATAGAGATTCAGACGAGGCCAGATGGGAGTCTCTGTGTCTACAGGCCCGCTCGGAAACAATGCCTGTATACAGCATTTGACCATGGATGTTACTCTTACAAGATAACTTTTCCCTGGAACAAGGCCACAACATCTGTGATCCGTTCTAAGAATGTAACTCCCGTTTGCAAGTTGCATAAAGAAGGGCTCTATCTGCGTTGCAGGTGTGACAAGCTGGTGGCATGAAAGGTTGTTAGAATTACCTTCACAAGCTCCGTGTAAATTAATACCCTGGCACAAAAGTATACCCCTTAGTAAATGTTTACGGTTTTCACCACTAAGAAATACATTTTTGTCGCTGTCACTATAGCAAGAATGTGTGTATGGTAATTTCCATTCTGATTTTACATATCCTTTACCCAATCGTTCATACTGGCCAGTAGGTATGTATTCAAGACACTTTTTAAATCGGAAAGTTGTTATCGGAATAGTGATAATCCCGTGTATTATCCATTCAATGATAGGACTCTCTGACATTGTCAATGGTAATCTCTCAAGTTTTTCGATGCTCAGGATTGTATAGTCTGCTCCTTTCTGTGCCAAACTGATTTGTTTATCAGTAAGGTTAAAAATGGAAAATAATGACGTTGTGTTGATTAAACGCCAAGGCACATAGCCTGAACGAAGATTTTGCAGCGTCCAGCCCAATTGTACAATAGAACGTAATTGAGATTGGCCATGTTGTAACATTAGCAAGTCTCTGTCTATTATGTCAAAGGCAGAAGATACAATATTGTCCAACGAATATATTCTGGAGGACAGAGTCATTAACCCATTGTCCACTACAGAAAGTGATTTTTCCAAATTAATATGATCAATTTCTCGTATTTTTTCAGCTGTTTCAATTTGTGTGACTTTCCAAGCCTCGTTGTACGCAGCATAGATACTGGTCGCTATGAAACGCTTTTGACGCTGTTTGCGTGGTCCAAGAATGAAATCGCGCAAATCAGCACCATCTTCTAGTAAAGACAAGTGTTGCTTAATTCAGCCAGTGTGGATGATGTTAGCCATTCGAGGCAGAGTTTCCCTACACTGTATGTTGTTACTATCCCTGGATGTTTCTCTGGGAGTATCTAGGGTCTTGTCTGGTCATTTTTAACCCCTGTGTTTTATTCAGGAATCTATCTTGACAGTTGTTTGTGTCAGTAGGCCAGATTAACCACTTTTTCCAATCAGGATGTGTTCTGTTAAAATGTAAAATTTGTGATACGTCTAACTCAATATCTGTAGTTGTATTTTCAGGTATTGGCTTTGGAATAGACGGTTTGTTAAGGTCTTTGATCTTATCTAGGCCAAGACAGGATGTTTGGTGTATTGTGTCATTTAAAAACATCATTTGTTCTGGTATCATGCAGGTTCTGAATAGTGCTTCAAGGCCTTGTACCTGCCAATCTTTTGTACCCCAAATGGTTTTCGTTTCAATGTTATTTTTCCAATAATCAAAACCAAATGTCAACATTTTTTCATAAAATGCTTCTGAATATATCAATTTAGAATTTGTCAGCATTGTTTTCATTCCTGTTTTATCTAACAGTTTGTAATAAAACGTTTCTGCATCACTGGTGTTAAACCCTGAGAAGTATTTGAATTTCTCAAAAAATGCTTTAGAACTGCTTTTAGGTGGTGTAGCACAATGTTCCCATTGATTATACATAAAAACATTTCTAGGCTGTGCAGATTTATGCAAGTAATGATCACCATAATGTGTGTAGCAGATTAATTGCTCATAACTAGATGAACCTTGTAAATAATCATGTTCTGGGAATCTAGCTGACATTACTAAATCAGACATCATGTCATTAATACTGTTAAAGTCCCAATCATCAGAGAATGTACTAGGTTTTACAAAGTCACTTAAGGAAACCTTCAGTTGATGAGGATACTTCAGGATTTCGACCGGACCATAGATCTCATAGTCAGTTTTCTCCCAAACTACCCCACCAGGTATTGGAATTGCTGTGACATTTACTGTTGACAGTTCTCTTATCTTCACGTGGGATGATCTGTGTGGTTTCAGGACTAGGTTGATGTTCTGACTTGCTGTGTCCATTGTACTATATTTTCCCTCAATGAATTTTCCCAAACAAAGTACCATGATGAGACAAAGCAGGAGGAAAAATACACCTAGACCGAACCAGAACTCTAACCAAGGTGAAATAAGGTAGCTTTCCTTCAGTTGATGAAAGAGTTCCGTTGCTTTTTCTTTAAAAGTCTTTTTTGTTTCTGGCATCACTTCGGGGTCGTTTTGATCTTCAGAGAAGTTGTCGAAGTCGATGAAATAACCAGAGGCAGTTCTGTCAATTGTTGGGATTGTTCTTTCAATCTGTCTTACGGTAGCACTTTCTGATGCCACATTATTGTAGACTGGTGTTTCTTGACAAACTGTTTCAATCTGTGTCTCAAGAGGCACGAGTTCCATGGCATTATTGCATAGTCCTTCTCTGTGCACTGCAAGCTGATCGAATGTGATTAGTCTTTCAGTTTGAACCTCTTGGATTGTTGCAAGTTTGGGTATTCTGTTGTTTCTTGGGAGTCCACTGGGCCTACTGTTGATTATAGGCCACATGCTTGTGGTTTTACCAGGTCGATAGACACGACTCTGTTCTCCTTTTTACCAGCAAGGGGCGGTAGTACAACTGATCTTGTTCCGGTGACTGCCAAGACAGGTACTGCTTTTCTGTAAGAAGGCCCAAATTCCTTCTTCACCGCGATTTTATCTCTGACTAGATCCCCAATCTTTGGAATCCAGACAGGCCTTGCTGGGGCTGTTGCTTGTGGTGCCTCGTCAGTGGTAGATGGCTGTTGCTTTAACTTTATGTTGCTTAAGGATTTTCTTGTTTCATTCAGTTCCTGTAAAACAGCCAAATGATCTTTGATGTCAAAGTCTGTTGTTTTTTCTTGTACCACTGATATCTGACTATCGAGGTCCTGAATGTTCATTCTAATTCCGAACAATAGTTCGTATGGGCTGAAACCTTTTAGAGAATTTCTTGGCAAGTTATTAAGACTAGTCTGGACACTTATTAGATGTTTGACCCACCCAGCGCCTGAACCTAATACCTTCGCTGTTATAGATCGCTTTATGTCCCGGTTTTTTCTTTCAACCACACTATTCCCTTCGGGGTGCGACGGACAAGAATACCGCAAACCAATTCCCATGCTGGCCATGGCCTCCTTATAAGCTCGAGAGCTAAAAGCAGGACCCTGGTCAGAATGGAACGTGGTAATTGCGTATGTGCCGATATAGACTCGCAGATCTCTCTTATAACAGTTCTAGCGTCAGCCGAGCGCTGGAGGCCTCATTTTTTAAGTGTGCTTAGTCTTAACTATTAATAGGACGCAGGATGGGGTGTAGGCAGCGTTACGCTCTTTCTGATTGGTAGCCGGTAGCATGGTTCTCCACTGCGATCCCTGTTGCAGTTTTCACAGTTGCTTGCAAACTCATGGATGCCTTCACTCATTTCTGGCCACCAGTATACTGATTCTAACTCTCTCAGAGAGTCCCTGATTGTTTGGTGTCTCAGACCCAATCCCACGTGTGCGTCTGCTATTAAAAATATTCTCCGGTTCGTGTTTGGAATTACCCTATCCCCCACTCCAGGGATTCGAGCAAAAGGAACGGAGTTTGCATCGATTACGTATGCATAATTGAGTGGATAGTTCACGGGTAGTGCTGCACAGTCGCCTTTTACGGTCGTTTTTACTGCCAGCATGGTTTCCCCGTCTATGTATTTTTCTGTACGCTTTTTTGTGGCTACGGAAGCCGGGTTAGTTGCTTCCGCTGTGGCTGTATTAGCCAATGAATTCCCTGCAACGTGAACGCCATCACGTTGAAGACTCTGTGCGTGTATCACGTGAGTCTTTTGTAGTTCTTTGTGTAAAAGAGCTACCTGTTTCCAGAGCAATTTATGCTTTATTGTGGCGCCTGTGTCATCTTTGTAATCGTTTTCAATCCAACTCTGCAGTTTATTATTGTAAGAGTTGACGCATAAATGAGAATCGCACACGATAAGTGTGGGGAATTCACGTTCTGCATTTTCGAGCGCCATCTTCAAACATCTGATTTCAGCTCTCGGAGCCGAACAGTTTCTCAATGATTCAGTTTTTGTTACTTTCGGTCTGAATTTACCGCACAGCCAACGACCTTTAACAATCGCACAGGCTGCATCGTAGGATTTGCTCTCTACGTTGTAATGCTGTACAAATCTATCTGTATAGATTATACAGGCGTATTGTGGGAGAGGCAGAAGTTCGATTGGCAGAGGATATTCTTCTTCATATTCTAAATCATTCAGTTCTTCGAATTGCGGGGCGAAATAGTATTTCACATCTTCCGCTTCTAGAGAATCTACACACTGTATTCATTTCGGTTCCAGTGACACTGTAGGCAGGTTTACTGGGCTGAATAGCGCCTCGAAGGCGGATTCCGCTTTGAGGATATTAATCCTTTTGCCGTGTGCTAGTTCTCGTTCATTTGCTAATGCAATTTGCACTGCTCTCACAGTTCTTTCTGTGTGACTGAATGTTTTTTCTGCTTGTGTGTACAAGTGAGATTTAATTGAAATTGGTACCTTTTCACCCTCATTAGAGGTTAGGTACGTGAATCCGCATCTTCCTGGGATGACTCGGATTACAAGACCGCGTGTATGGTCACGTGTATCTAATTTAGTTTTAGCTAACATGGCTGTTTGCAGTGATCTCAAAATGTCTGTGTGTTTTTTAGTCCAATTGATTTGTTTAAAATCAGGTTTAATTAGTTCGTAGAGAGGTTTAACCCTCTCTGCGTAATTTAGAATGTAAGTTCTTCCGAAATTCAGAAAACCTAGAATGGATTGTAAATTCTTCAGCGTTTTTGGAGCTTGGAGTACAGCGCACTTCTCTAAGAAGTTGTCCGCTAGGCTTTTTCCTTCACTTGATAATTCGTACCCTAAGAATAGTACTGTCAGATGGGCAATTCGAGACTTTTTAAAGTTGAATTTGTAACCCTCTGCTGCGAACCCAAGTATAATGGTGTTCACTCTTTTCAAGTGAGTATCCAAGTCGTCGTCTGTGAGATAGATATCATCTACGTAAGATAATGCTTCATCATCATACATTTGTAGTAACTCTGTTACTCTAGTTGAGAATAGTCCTGGGATGTTCTTGAACCCCTGTGGGAGTTGACAGAATTTTTTCTGCGACCCAAATGCTGAGAAAGCGGTCAAGTATCTGCTTTCTGGTGCAATGTTTTGACAAAAGAAACCATTAGATATGTCTAATGTCGTTTTATATTTTTTCCTAACTATGTTATTCATTAGGGCTGTACTATGCAAGTTTTGTACTGCAAATGTTTTACAACATGCATTAAGGTGTCTGTAGTCCAAAACTAGACGATATGAATTGTCTGGCTTGGAGACAGGAAACAAAGGATTGTTCATTTGAGAGGTGCATGTTTCAATCACCCCCTGGTATTCAAGTTGATCTAAGATCTCCCTGACTTGTTTTTTAGCTTCTTGCTTAATGGGATACTGCCGTTGGGCAGTTGGTTCACTTTTTAATTGGATTTTGTGAGGAGGAGAGTCCTCATCCCATCCTACATGATTTTTATATAATGCCGGTGCCTGGGCTACTGCCCATTTCCTTGCATATGTATATTTTTTGTGAATCGGAATTGATTCGAGAAGGCAGGCATAATCACTTCTTCGCCACGAGGGCACTCCCTGACAAACTCTGGGGGCCAATCTTTTTCAGCTAACAGAATATCATAGCCTTTTGAGAGTTTATCCCAAAATAGACCTCTTATTTTCCTAGTCTTATCACCCTCTATACGCAATGTTATTTCGTATATTTTATGGGGCTCGCTAAGTCTGGTGTCGGCAGTTTCAACCTGAATGAATTCATTTGTGTCCACTGTCTCCAGATGATTCATCAAGATCTTGCGCGCTATACTGATTTCTGCTGCACTGTCCAACATTGTCAATGCCCACTCCCCGTTTTTCAACTGTGTCCTCAGTATTCTTGGCATGGTTGATTACTCTAATACTGGCTACCTTCTTTTTTGAAAATTGAGATTTTTTACTTTGAGCAGGTTCCTTGTCTTTGGACTTGGTGTGCTCTCCTGGGTCTGACCGTCCTCTTCTTTCCGATTTCTGCGAAAAAGATCGAGAGGGACGTGTATCAATACTTTGATATCTATCAGGTTTTTTCAGATTATCCCTATTTCTAAGGTTATATCTTTTCTCAGAGGGCTCCCTCTGGGGAGACTGGTGTTCTCGAGTCGGAGTTCTTTACCTCCGTCGAGGAGACCTTCCTCCGGAGTGGAAAACTTTTTCCTTGGGAGTGGATTGTTTATTTCCATCCCAGCTCTTTTTAGGAGTGTTTAAATTATTTTTAATAAATATTTTTTCAGGATTTTCGAGCAGTTGGGGCTTTACTGGTTTCCCACCCAAGCTGTCTCTACCTAATTCTTCATAGCATTTCTCTATGATTTTGGCAAGCTCAACTGGCTGATCTTTTATATCTGTTTCCTTCAACTTCTGGCGGATCGCCACAGATGCTGCTTCTCCTTTTATGTTGGCTAATAAAATAGCCGAGACCTGCTTGAAGTCTTTCAGTAATTTCATACCAAGAGTTAAAGCGGGCTCTGGACCGTATTCATTTTGAATCTGTTTTAGCACATCCGGTATTACTGCCATAGATGGAACACCATGTGTTTTTGTGTAAATGGAAGCAAAGACTGTACCCCAAGTGTCGCAGTCCTCCACGTGTGGTGCGATTCCCATAGAAGGCAGATGGTCAAGATTCTGTGTTTCTCTATAGGGGTAGTATCAGGAAATACTGCCTCTATTTGAGTGATTTTCTGTGCTAACCAGAAAGGAATTTGTTCCCGTTTTACGGGTGTTTTACCAAGACATGACTGTATGTTCTGTGGTGTAATTTTATTAGTGTTCCCCTGATGAGGGGTCAGCTGTGGTACATTAACAGCTGGTTGGACTGTTGCAGTCCGCATTACATATTGGACTAATTGCCTATGTATTTTTATAAGTGTTTTTAGCTGTACTAACTGCTCTTCTCTAGACATTTTTGCAATGTCAGGATGTGGTGTTTAGCCGGCTAGAACCGGCCACGTTGCTCCTGGTCTACCTAGTGGACCGAGCCTAGTTATGTGATCATTATGTTTTAGGGCGCCATTAAACCAGAGCAGGTGCTCTTGGAATTTTAGTGGGATTTCAGTCTCCTCGAAAGGAACGTACTCTTCCGGAGGTTCCTCTATTTTGTAATAGTGAAACTCTTTTGTTGTAGCGTTTGCCGCTGGAAAGTTTATCCATGAATAGAATACCTCTGTCTGCCGATATTCGTGAGCCTCTATCACGAAAATTACTGTACCACCTTGTGGTGTCAGTCCGTTCTCTATAAGTTTTAAAGTTATAGATTTTCTTAAGTGGACCGGGATGATAATTGCATCCGGGTCAGTCTGTAGGAGACTCGTGTCTTCCTCTATTAGTAGGGTTGCCAGTCTAACTGCTTCCCTTTCTTCTTCACTGTCTGACATTTTATAAATGCAGGCTTTGCAGAGTAGGTCTCCAAGGAGACAAAGATTAGGTGCACAATATTTTGGAACACTGTATCCTTCAACGTTGAATAAACCAGAGCTTTACATAGGAATCTCTTCCTACTGAGTTTGGGCGGATTTTAACCTTTCACCCACTCCAGACGTCTTTTGGAGTATTTACGGGAGAAAGGGGTCTGTGTGAAATATGCACTGCTGAGTTACTCTAAAGTCTTGCGTTAGTTTATCGCCTTACCAAACGTTTGGGCGCCATGTAGTGTAGTTCCTAGTTTCCCACTAGGCCCTGCGCATTGGAATAACATAAACAGTAGTATCGACGTAGAAGTGCGGATCTTCCAGGCCTCCACTGACTATGCTAAACCTAATTGGGTTTGTTACCAACTAGCTCAGAGGTCACTGGAAACTTTCTTGACTGAATAGGAAGTGATCAGCTTCCCTGGCACAGACAAGAAGGGATTCAGTTTTCCAACAACCGTGCAACATGACAACTTTGCTCCTCAGATCAAGAGTCAATCTCTAGGGTCTTGTGAAACAATAGACAGTTATTTTACTCAGTCAGGTTGGTGCAGTTTACTTTCACAATATGTAGAGAATAGAGAGACGGGCGTTTGTCAATAAAGGGTTAACATTTATTGAACAGTCTTTCTTCTCGTACAAGAGAAATGAATTGCCACAATTGCAAGACTTGTTATTATAAAAAGTACGTACAGTAAGATAAGTATTGCGAGATAATACTGTAAAAGCATTGATATGGTTTCTTAGCCATACAATGGTTTAAAAGTAATAAAACATATATACAGTCATATATACATTAGGCTAAAATACTCAACTGGTGCTTCTAACTACGCCTACCCCAGTGTACCTGACCTAAGCCTAATACTTGAGAGGGGAGTAAGTAAGTAGCTTTAAGTTAAGTTGGTTTTGCCAAGGTTTGCTTCAAGAATTCTCACTAAGGGTTTAGTCAACACCATACCTTTGAATAGAATGATGGAGGTCTGGTATCTCCTTCAGGGGAACTCGGTATCCCAGTCACCCGCAAGGGTAGACCAGAAACGCTGGAGCTGGATTTCTCGGCAGGAGAAAGGCAGCGTCTCTTCTTCAGCGCGTCGAGGAGGAGAAGGAGGGGGGACAGCGTCCGTGGGCAGCTTGCATCTGCTGGGCTCTTCGCAGAGGGACGGCTGTTCAGCTCCTAGTTTCACCACACCATCGTTCGCTAGTTGGCAGCGATAGCAGTAGCGATAGCAGCTATGGTGTCATCAGCATGACAGCTTCTTCAGCAGCAGCGATATAGCTGGCAGTATCAGCTTCACCAACAGCAACTAACAACAGGCCCTTGCTTAAGGCAACGTTGGTAATATTTATACCTGAAAGGTGCCTTGTTTGACGTAAGTTTGCTGGACATAAGACGTCAATTAAAGATGTCACTAGGAAGTGATCGCTATCAGTAGCTCATTAGAGTTCTATTACTAATCAAAACACAGCAAGCGGAGATTTCCAGGTTTGCTGAGTTTTTATCTTGTTGAAGAACTCGGAGTGTTAATCTAGGAATCTCAGATAGTGACTTCTGCTCTGTCATTGCACTAATTGGTTGCAAAGGAAGTGGCAGAGAAAACTATTCTGGAATGTGGCTCTGTTCGTGTGAGGCCAGAGATGAGTTTCTAATATCGCACTTGAACGGTTATGCCAATATAGGGAATAAATGGATTTATAGCCGAATAGGGGCATAAGGTCACAGTATCGATCAGGATCCTAGATAAGCACGCAACAATCTCATTAAGCTGCAGCAGCGGCGATAAGCTGTCCAAAGCTTCGATCTCTAGAGAGAAAGCGCTGGTTCCGATGCAATGCGCCGATTTTACTCCTCCAAAAAGGTCAATGCACCGCATCTGCTACAACCAATCTGTGTTGCAAGTATCTAGGAATTAGTTTTAGGGCAAATGCACAGCTATTTTCATATGAATTTAAAGAGGCAGTTTGACTGCGTTTGTTGGTGCTCCAAAGGTGGCGTCGAGAGTCCCACGGCGTCAGAAATACATGAATTGAATGTGATGCTAGTGAACCACTAGCTTCATCCCTTTAGGCACACAATATTGTTTGTCTATTTACTAGAAAGAGACTTCCACACTGGTTTTTCCAATTTAGTTTATTGTAATATTTTTATTTGTATATCTTTTCTTTCCTCTTGTTTTTCAAACATGATATGTTGGCTTTGTACACATATTTCACTTCAGGCAGTGTCTTATAGATAAATCCAATGCATTTCGGCATTAGTTGATGCCCTTTGCAAGGAAGCCAGCATATCGGAAAACGCTTCGATCGCTCATTAAGATTTGTCTTCAAACCACGAAATTACGACAACAGGCTTTGTCTGTTCCCTGACGAAGGGCATCAACTAATGCCCGAAATGCATTGGATTTATCTATAAGACACTGCCTGAAGTGAAATATGTGTACAAAACCAACATATCATGTTTGAAAAACAAGAGGAAAGAAAAGATATACAAATAAAAATATTACAATGAACTAAATTGGAAAAACCAGTGTGGAAGTCTCTTTCTAGTAAATAGACAAACAATATTGTGTGCCTAAAGGGATGAAGCTAGTGGTTCACCAGCATCACATTCAATTCTTGCAAGTATCTAGGTCACTTCCATTGAGCCAGGCACTGGAGCAGGGGTAGAGACTTTAATTTCCCAAAGTCTCAGGCAACAGGAGACAAGCCAACAATCCCCTAGAGATCCCTTAGAGCAAAGGCAGAGTCCAACTCTCCTTCAGCAGAGTCAGATTGCAGCAGGGCAACAGAAGAGAAAGGTGAACCTGTCAACCCTGCAGTCCAATGATGAATCCTTTAAGCAGCACTGCAGTCTTTCTGATAGAGGCTCAGTTCAAGAGCCAGGTGTGCCTGATTTGAGCGGGTCAGAGACCCAGTACTTATACCCAAAAGCACCTTTGGTGTGGGTGTGACCTCAAAGCAGCTCTCTGAAGTGCACAGGTTCACTTTTCAGAATAGCCCTGTCTGCCAGGCTGTCTATGTGGGGTAAATCAACGCTTTGTGTGGGGTAGGACACTACCTATTCAAGTGAAGTGTAAGCTCCTCACTTCCATCTCCACAGGTAAGGCCATCAGAATGCAGAGGTATGTAGATGGGTACTCAGACACACCTATCATTCATGTGTTGTGGCTGACTAGAGGGAATGTGCAAAGTCTAGCTGCCAGGCAACCCAAACATGTATTGGAGACAGTCTGTCAGGCACACAGAGCAGTAAGGTCAGAGAAATGCTCAGTTTCTAAAAATTGGCATTTCTAAAACAGTAATGTTGCAACCATTGTCACCAGTAAGGAGGATTTATCAGTACCATCCCAAAAAAAAGAAACATTAAAAAGCTACTACTCTCTGGTCTGGAATTACAGCCTAAAACTGTATTATGGAATCCACAGTGCTAGCCTATGAGAGGAGTAAGCCTCACAGTAGTGAAAATCAAAATTGCCTGTTTGTCACTACCAGCACATGCAATCCATAAAAGCACACATCCTACCTTTTACTTACATAGCACCCTGCCCTTAAAGCAACTTAGGGGAGACGTATATGTAATGAAAGGGGAGTTTAAGGCTTGGCAAGTAGTTTTAAATGCCAAGTCGAAGTAGTGGCAGTTAACTGCACAAACAAGCACTACAGTGCCAGACCTGAGAGATGTTTGAAAGGCTGCTTCTGCGGGTGGCACAACCAGTGCTGTAGCCCACTGGTAGCAGTTAATGTACAAGCCCTGAGTATATTGTATACCATCTTACAAGGGACTCACAAGTAAATTAAATATGTCAATCAGGTATACCATTTACAGACATGTTTAGGAAAGAAGCACATGCACTTCAGCACAGATTAGCAGTTGTAAAGTGCTCAGGGCCAGATGTATCAAGACTTTTTGCATTCGTAAACGGTCAGAATCTGCCCAATTGCGAACACAAAAATTGCTTTTTCGATGCAGCAGACCTAATTTTGCGATTCGGTAACCTATTACTGAATCACAAAATGAGTTTGCGATTCGGTAGTAAGAAGGGTCGTGTTCAGGGAGTCCCTTCGTTATACCGAATCGTATCAGTATTTATGAATGTATTTATTTATTTATTTATTTATTTATTTATTTATTTATTTATAACACTTGTAAAGCGCGCTATTACCAGTCGGTGTCCTGGCGCTGAAGTGATCATTCCTGGGGAATGGATTTTTCAGGTACTACAGGAAAAAGAGCCATGTTTTCAGATCTTTTCTGAATGCCATCAGATTCTCGTCTGTTTAAGGGAGAGAGGGAGGGAGTTCCACGCCATCGCAGCTCCCCTAACAAAACTCCTTCCGCCCCAGCGCGCCTTCCTGATCCGAGCCGTTTTAACCAGCCCTAGACTGGCCGACCTAAGTTGTCTTCCTGGTCTGTACCATTGAAAATGATCCTGAAGGAACAGAGGGCCAAGACCGTGTAGTGCCTTAAAGACAATGCAGAGGGCCTTTGTGGTAAATAAAATTACCGGGACTATTTTTCTATACATTAAATGACAATAAGGATAGCTCATAAAATGAGAGGCAGAGTCTGTGGTATCTGAGTCATACGGGCTTTAATTAAGATGACTCGAGTCACCGAGAATCGGGTTCCATCACCACTAAGGTTCAGGAAGGGATATCTAATGATTTATTAACATCACACATTATATATAGTAAAACTGTACAGTTGCAATGAATACAGTAGGCGTAACAAGTGAAAAGAGAGAGAGATAAGAACACATGGGCGTAAAAGAAGGCGTGTACATGGGCGTACACGGAGGTGTGTGCTGGATACGTCACAGAAGTGTCATAGGTGGGTGGATGCATAGAGGAAATCTGCAGGGTCAGCAGAAACCTTTAACATACATGCGCGCGCAACTGAGCATGACGTATATTGACGTGTAACTGGGGAGAGCTGGGGGGCTTGACTTTAGCACTAGTAGAGGAGTCTGGTGTCTGGGATGTCAGGACGACCTGCACCTATAGCATATCTGACATCTTATGTTTGGAGGATGTGTTGTCTGAAGTAAAAGGTCTCTCGGGCAGAGGCCGTTCATCACTGAATGCTAGTGGGTGCATACGTGTCTTCGTGTAATGCGCGGGGCCATGGGCCTGCTATGGTAACGGGTGCAGTAAATTACTTGCAAGGAGACAGGAAGGCCGGGCCCTTTGCTCTGCAGGCTGGAATATGTTTACCTATTTCACTAGACTGGAATGTGTTTTTTCGGAGGCTGAGCAGATAACTGTAGGCAAAATACCGTCTTGGCAGGCAGGCCAGGCCGAGCCGGGCACCGCTTCGCTGGGCAGGAAGTAAGGTAGAGGTCAGGGATGCATACCTAAACTGCAGCTTTCTGAGACAGAAGAGGCTCGGAGCCTGAATTAAGGGTCTGGCTCGATTGAGCCACAAAAACGTGTGCTTCGCGATATTTAAAAGTGCACCATGTAAATGCATTGGAAACGTAGGCCTCGATGCGGAATTGACATTAGAACCATGAAGGGTCTAGTAACTGACATGCTAACATTTGACGGAAATGCAGGGGCATTATTGAAACAGGCACGGGGAAAAGAATTACATGATAACATGGACATACATGGGACATAGGTACATGGATAGGGTGCGAGGGGGGGACACACTGACTACCTGAAAATTTCTATTTCCTCACCTTGAACAGAATCCGCTTCCGCACCGGGAGCCAGTGCAACTAATGTTGACCGCAATTGTGAATGTTTTGTTGACCGCAATTGCGATTGCAAAACATTAGCATTTTATCACCTACTTCAAGTAGGTGGAAACCCATTCACAAAGGGAAAGGGGTCCCCAAATGACACCTTCCCCTTTGTGAATGTTTGTAAAACCATTTTTAAGAGCAGGCAGTGGGCCCCCGGTCCACTGCCTGCTCTCAAAAAATGAAAAGAAAACTTTTCATTTTTCGTTTTATAAAGCATTTCAATTTCCTTTAAGGACAATGGGCTGTAATCATGGACATGGTGGTCTACTGATCTCAGCAGGCCACCATCCCCGTGATTTTTGTGATTCCTAAGGGGTTGCAAAGTGCGACCTACCTCAATAATATTCATGAGGTAGGTCATTTGCACCCCCTAGGAATCACAAAAGGAGTACTCTAGACTTTCATAAATTGCATTTTGCGATTCCCTAATTGCGAATCCTTGTGATTTCCAATTAGGGAATCGCAAAATGCTATCTTGATACATCTGGCCGTCAATGTCCAACGGCCAACATAAAGATTCAGCAAAACGTGGAGGCAAAAAGATTTGTAGAAGACCACCTTAAGGCTGAAGAGTTCTAACAACAAGGGATTCTTGAATGAGTAATTTTAACAACAGACTTGTGAAGTAATGTCTAGTGGTTGTTATCAAAATTAATCAAACCCTGCAAGGTACTGTTTTTTTGGAAGTACTTTCTCAACTACATGACTTCGGTGCCATGTTGTGTATGTGGAGATGTAAGGGGTCAGTCTGTCGTGGGCCTGAGTTTTACCATGGTTCGGTGCGTCTTAAACATTGATGAGTAATTATGTTGCTGAGTAGAGAGCACTATTGGATTATTGGATAGCTGATGAAACCCAGAATATTGAATATGGGAGTGTGGTTCTGTGCAGGTGGTATGAATTATCTAGGATGTACTTTGCACTGGATAGGCATGTGTAACGTTAAGCAAGTCCATCTAAATGTTAGGCTGTCAACAGTATAGAATAGAAGTCAGACCAGCATGGCAGGGACACCTTACAACAATGCAGTTTTAGAATCATCTCTATGTGGCCAGAACATATGAAGCAATCTCTGTGAATAGGACTGACACTTCAGTGCTAGATTCAGGGCTGTCCTATTGGAAAAAAAGATTAGGTAGTGCAAGCTTATGTAGATACAGGCCAGATGGCAGCCATCCTGCTAGTGTTGTAAGCAAACCTCAGCTAGGCTTACTTAGTGCAAGGGTTCGCCCTTCTCTGCACAGAGTCCTCAGACCTCAGGAAGAAGTTGGCAATGAAACTGGAAAATACAAAAGCAAAGTTTATTAAACCTTTAAAGGTGGCACTACAACCCACACAACACCCTTCGGTATTGTATCGAGTAGCACACCGAACTAAAGCACATGGCCCCTTTTATACACAATGAGGGGGCTCAAGAAAAGGCGGTGCAAAAGACAAGAGCAGATTTATGACCATACAAGGACATTTTGGAAGGCACAATCGATGAGTGGGCGGAGTTAACAGTCTCCGTTAACTGGTAGGCACATTCATATCTGGAACCAATTAATAACGGTCACTGTTCCTACTGCGCATGTCTGGGCATGCTGAAAGCGGAGACTACTAAAAATAGCCTGTTGCCGGGCACACTCCAGGCGCGATGAACAAGAAGGTAGGACCAAGCACATGATGAGCACATGGCAATGTATGGCATACAAAATGGCCGCTACAAATTCAAGATGGAGTCGGCACATTTATTGCGATAATGGTTAAAACCGAAGCATGTCTTCTGCTAATGCTTAATCTAACCGCTGCTGATTTACAACAGATGACCCTTTCAGCATTAGCTGTAGACATTCGACTTCCTAGGGAAGGCCAGATATTTATCTCTTATATCAATGGCCATCATACTAGCTATTTCCTTTTTCAGATCATTTCGGGATTTTGACTTCTGTAATATTATTTTTCGTTGGTATACAAGCATTGACACACATAGAACAAATCATCGGGCTGCATTGAATACAGACACAACAGGAAAATATTATTGCAATGATTATACATAGGACTGTTAATACTTTCCAGCCCCAAACAGAAATCAAAGTCCAAAGCCACCCTGTAAAGGTCCATGTACCATTTTCTGTGTGAATGTCTGCAGCGATTTTATGAAGTTTAATAATCGCTTTATACACTAATGGAGTATGGTCAGGGATAAACATGCAGCAGCTACTACCTATAACACGGCATGCACCACCTCTATCTGCTAACATCACATCCAGAGCCATTCGGTTCTGCAAAGCTACAATTCTTGCAATCTGCAATTCTTCAGTAATATTTCCTTAGGCTGCAGCTGTTTGTTCGGTAACAGCTTCCACTACTCTAGTCAATCGTCGCACTTTACTGCTATTTAATGCTGCACCTACAAAAAAGAACAATCCTAAATTGAAATCTATATATTGTTGTAGGCTAGTGTGAGTCCGATCAACATTATCAGTAGTCAATGTTCTTTTATACCTGTTCACAGTAATATTATTGAACAATTTAAGATTTCGGTGATACAGTGGAGGGGCTAAAAACACAGGGGCAACAAAAAAGAAACATAACAAATACCAGTCCATCCGGCTGGCAATCGATAATATCCACGGTTCCCACACACAAAGTAGGTGTTATGCAAAGCTAAAAAAGTACTATTATTCAGACCATCTATATTCAATCCAGTGATACAGTCGCTAATCCCCACAGGGATATGTTCAATGCTCTGTACACATAGTTCTGCTTGCGTCTGAGTAACAGAAATAACAAAATGTTCAGCATTAGATGAGTCTCTCGTATTGGTGAAGATATATGGTGTTGAAACATTGTACGGTCCATATTCTTCCCACTCCCATTTAGTTCCATTCACTTGGGGGTACCCATCTTTGTCCTGATGGCACTCTTTATTTAACCGTAAAAGCAGTCTGCCCACTGTAGGGTTCCTAGTCGCAAAGAGCAAAGTATACCAGGCTCGACAAGAGCCATTATGCGAAAAAGGGAGAGGTATAAATGGTGTACCACCTTTCTTTTGGTGTGCAGGCATCATCCCACAAATACAACAGTTTGTTGCATTAGTAGCGATGTGGGTATGATGTAACATTTGAATGAATGTGTTATTTAGATAAGATTGTCGATATTTCAACTCTTCATATGGGAGCGTAAAGAAATAATGCTTCTCTGGTGCAGGTGTAGTAACAATGAACAACTCACGAGCAGGAGTTGCTTCCTCAACAGACCATGTTATTGTTGTCACAATCATCAATGCAACAACGAACCCTATAACACAAAAAATCTTCTTCTTCTTCTCCATTCTCAGTCCCAACACAAAACAAATCTTCCTGAAACTAAAGTAATTGTCAGAGCTCTTACCCCTGGGTAGCCGTTGATTTCTTCACCACGGGCCAAGACGGGTGTTACTACTGTAATGCAGGGCTGATACACCCCCCGTGCCACATCAGCTCTCCATTTCACTTCAGGGAATGCTCAGACAACTTTCATAATGCTGCAGATTTCTCTCTCGGCCTCAAATTATATCTTGTTGCTCCAGGGACTGTATGGTCCGGGAAGAACTCCTCAGACCCGTCAGGCGTCACAGCACGACCTCTTTCTGCAGTCAGAACCTCTAGGCGGTCTGGAGTTCTCGGCGACAATGGGTTCCATGGACCCAATTCTTCCGATTCGTGACTCGAACTGCTGTTGCACCTGCTCCAGCCCACGCCACCTCGGTTCCAAACTGCTCGACCTCTCGAAAGATGTCAGAAGAACGAAGTTGCCAGGTCGGAGGTTGTGGCCCTCTCCTGCAGATCTGTCGGGAAGTGCTTCTCGAACCTGTTGATGAATAGAAACCAAGTTATCAGTTAATTGTGCAAAATAGTCATTCATTAAGACACAAGGTACATCATACACAGAACTTGGTTTAGGAATTCCCCAGATATTCATGGGTCGGCCAAAGAGAACCTCATAAGGTGTGAGGCCCGTTCGAGAATGAGGCACAGATGTGATTGACAACAATGCCAGTGGCAACGCATCTGGCCAAGTCAGAGAAGTAGAAGCCTGTATTTTAGCTAATTTCAGTTTCAGAGTTGCATTGTATCTCTCCAACAAACCTGCTGATTGTGGGTGGAATTCTACATGAAACTTCTTTTTGATCCCTAATCCTTTTAAGACATACTTTATAACGTCCCCCACAACATGAGGTCCGTTGTCGCTCCACAAAAATCTGCAAACACCATAGCGAGAAAAAAATTCCTTCAAAAGCACCTTTGCCGTAGTAATTGCAGTATTGTCCTTGGTAGGGTATGCCTCAATCCATTTACTGAAGGCACATATCACCACCAAGACGTACTTCAAATTATTACAGCGTTCAAGCTGGATATAATCCATCTGTAAAACCTCAAAAGGTGCAGTTGGTGTAGCAAATCCTCCTGCTGGAGTTCGTGTCCCTTTTCCAGGATTGAATCTTAAGCAAATCATACAGGACTGTACTACTCTCTTAGCTGTGCTAGCAATTTCTGGATGCTCCCAAACTTGTATAAGCAATTTCACTATTGCTGAAGCTCCAACATGTGCTAGCCCATGCACCATCTGAACCATAGGTTGTACAAAAGCTATAGGCAATTTCCATTTATCCATCTGTTTGTTTTGCCAACAACCTTCATCATCCAACTCTCCATCTATGGACCATTGCTCCCGTTCTTTGTCAGAAGCGGTCCTTTGTATCTCTAATACTTCTTTCCTGGCATCGTGCCACCGCTCAGCCTGCGATTTCACTACGTACATAGAAGTAGTATCAGGCTGCATCACAGTCTCACGTGCCATTCGGTCTACAAAAGCATTTCCTTGTCCCACCTTATCAGTCACTTTCTTGTGTGCACTACATTTTACTATAGCTATTTTCTTTGGATATGTTAATGCAGTCAAAAGATTATGCACTAGTTCTCCGTGCATTATCTGTATCCCGTGTGATGTCGAAAAGCCTCTTTCCTTCCAGAACAGGCCAAAATCATGGGCCACTCCGAAAGCATAGCGGCTATCTGTATAAATGTTCACACACAATCCTGTATTAAGCTCACGCGCTCGTGTCAAAGCTATCAGTTCTGCTGCTTGAGCTGACTTCTGTGGTATACGAGCTGTCTCTACTATTGTGTGAAGCATAGTAATTGCATATGCGGCTGAAGTTGTACCATCCGGTATCTTCAGACAAGATCCATCAACCCACAGTTCTCCATCCACATCTGGAAGGGGCGTATCTTGCAAATCAATACGACCCTTTGTCTGTTCCTCAGTCAGAAAAATACAATTGTGTGTTTCCTGCGCCTCAGGGTGAGCCGCCGGAAATGGCAACAACGTGGCTGGGTTTAACGTTGCGCATCTCTTCAATGTAATATGAGGAGCCAGCAGCGTCAGCTCATATCCTGTCAGACGAGCACTAGTTAAATGCTGCATCTTTGTTTGATTCAAAAGAGCATCAACAGCATGAGGTACCAACACCAACAGTTTATGTGATAAAACTATCCCTTCACTCTGGCATATTGACACAGCTGTTGCTGCCACTGAGCGAAAACATCCAGGCAACGCTCGAGCAACAGGATCAAGTACTGCTGAAAAATATGAACAAGGGCATTGCTTATCGCCGTGTGTCTGTACTAAAACTGACAATGCACATCCATCCCTATCATGTACATACAATGTAAAGAGCTTTGTGTAATCTGGGATACCTAACACTGGTGCTGGGCTTGTCGTAACTGTCGAAAAGCATTCTCACATTCATCTGTCCAGGGGAGAGGTACTGGAGTATCTTTTGTCAATAGTGCTAACAAGGGTTTAGCAATATGTGAAAATCCTAATATCCACTGCCTACAAAAAAAAGTAAGACCCAAAAATGCTCGAACCCCTTTCTGTGTGGAAGGTACTGGTGTATCTAAAATTGCTTGAATGCGATCTGATGTGAGTGCAAGCCCCTCCTTAGACAAAAGGTGACTTAAGTAGGTTATGTTTGGTCTACAATAATGCTGTTTCTTTCTAGAGACTATGATGGTGCGAAGCAAGGAAAGAAAGCAATTGTTTGGGGGTATCAGCTGTAACAGAATATCATCAAGATACTGAATTTACTAAATGAGCGACAGACCCTCAGGTAGAACAAAGGAATCAAGTTGTCTTTTCAATGCTTGGCTGTAAATACTAGGACTCTCAGTATAGCCTTGAGGAACTTTGAAAAATCTATACGATCGATTATTCAAAGTGAAACCAAAAAAATATCGGCTATCAGGATGAATAGGGATCGAAAAGAAAGCGTTCTTCAAGTCTATAACAGAGAACGTTGTTGCAGTAGGCGGAACTAGGGTAAGAAGCG
Organism: Lissotriton vulgaris; assembly: GCF_964263255.1. Classification (NCBI taxonomy): domain Eukaryota; kingdom Metazoa; phylum Chordata; class Amphibia; order Caudata; family Salamandridae; genus Lissotriton; species Lissotriton vulgaris. The sequence continues at coordinate 1,977,200,336 of NC_141689.1, read as the reverse complement.
TTGTGATATCAGAAACCACTGGATATTGTGGCACCACTACCTTGTTGACCTCCCGCAAATCAATATTGAATCTGTAGATCCTAGTATCAGTATCTTTCTTCAAAATCGGGCGGATCGGACTGTTACAAATGTGAAATGGAACTTTCTCAACAACTCCAACTTCAATAAGATCTTGTACAATTCGTGTGAGTGCTTCCTCACCCTCCTGTGAAATTCGATATTGAGGCAGGCGTGGCAATACAGCTCCCTCCTTGACACTAATATGCACTGGTAGAATAACCATCTGACCCACATCTGTATCTGAAGTGGCCCACAGAGTGTTAGTGAAGCTAATGCAATATGTTCTTGAACAATACAAACGCTGTCTGTTATTGGGTAATTGTCATTCAAAATCACACGCACTCCTTCAGGGAAACATCGTATTGTGGCTCTGAAATACTTGAGCATATCAAGACCCACAATATTATCTGGCGTGTTCGGGGAAAGCAAAAACGGGCATGGAGCAGCAAACTTATCAACATGAAATACAAGTGGTTGTGACAATGGGCTAAGGGAAGGTGTTCCATCGAACCCTATCGATGTAACCGTTAAGCCAGACAGGGGAGCCCTCAGAACCAATTGTTTAGACAAAGCGCTACGAGTAGCTCCTTTATCAACCAGAAACTGATCAGTAGAACCCAAAACATGTGCTGTAACATAAGGACCCCTCTGATCTACTGGAACTTCAACTGATTCCTTACCCCATCCTTCGCAATCCTATGCATAAGCAGAATCATTCAACTCAGGCTGCTCATAATCAGACATTTGGTATTGGTTACGCCTATCAAAAGCATTGAACCCATTTTGTACCCGCACATTAAAATCAAACCTAGCACGATCATTCATAGCGCCTCTATGTCCTGAGTTCCCCGAGCGGCTCCTCATGGATCCTCGGCCACGGTCATAGCGCTGTGAGCGCAACAATGGGCACTCATCTGCCCAGTGACCAAATTTCTTACAATACGCGCATTGATCAATAGCCAAAGAGTAACGAGTAGAGGAGGAATTAGGAAATCCTCGTCCGCCTCTGTCGTTACCTCGAAGAGGTGCACCATAGACCTGAGATAACATGACTTTTGTTTTTAATTCTTTAGATTTCTTATCCTCATTGCCCTTCGCTTCAAGTTCCTGACGCTCATAATATTGAGCCATTGTCAGGACGGCCGCCGGAGAAGAGGTTGTCCAAGAGCTTTTGCTGGCTTTCAAGCGGTTAGCCACTCCTGGTAATAGGTTCGTAACATACTTGTCTACAAATAAGTGACGGCCCGTATCGTCCGTTAGCGACTGGCCACTAAAATCATAAAAATCCTCCTTAAAACGTGTAAAGAAATCTAAAACCGATTCATCTGTCTTTTGTTTACAGGATGCTAAAACAGTCCAATCAATCTTTTTAGGGGTAATAATTGTTTTTAATTTAGCTAATATTGCGCCGGGGAGATCTAAAATCAATTGACATGGCTTTTGCGCTGGTTCCCTGTACGTATCTTCCTTCTCTATCTCTTTCCATAATGCCCCATATGCTGCGCGGTCATTGACTTTACGCACGGAGCGCCACATATCGGGCGGCAATATGAGCCCGAAAAATAAATCGACATAAGCCAGCGTCATGGTACAAGAATTTAAGGCTCCCTCAACTTCTTCATAAAAGGCGGCAGGGTTTTTTACGTGGGTCAGGCAATGCAGCTTTAAGCGCCATAACATCTGCTCTCTTCCAGGGAGTATACACCCAATTATAAATAAAATACCCTTTTGCATCTACAGAATATTTATCGTCACTAGTACCCGCTCCTTTAGGAGGAACATATAAAGGCGCGGCCTCACGCATAGGTTTTGCATGCACTATCGGGGTCTTATCTGTTTTGAAAATAGATGATTGTTTCCCGTCGACCAATCCCGATCGGTCATCTGTTTTAGCTTTTCGTTTCTCCTCCCGTGGCCGAAGCGCATCGTTTCAAAGTTTAACCAGTCGCCTGATGATATCAGTCACCTGGGAAAGAGGGAAAGAACCTTTACGTAATTGCTTACAATCAATTGCCACATCATCAGGTTCAAAAACGTCAGATACTTTTCGAAACATCTCAACAACTTCCTCTGCAAAATGTTCAGTAAAATACATCTGCTCTCTATCATGCCATCCCTTAAGAGTTTCTAAAATATCTGAAACAGTAACAGTATCCTTGAGTGACCTCCGAGCCAGATTCCTAAGTTCAGCCGCACGTTCGACCGGAATCAAGGAGCGGGTACTTGGTCTCGTTTGATCAGCACCGAAATCCTCATCATCGCCGGATGGGGCGGACGGAACGATATACAGAGGCGGGGGACGATCTAACAAAGAAAAATCATCTTGCGGTTTACTAAGGACAGGATAAAGAGGTTGTCGAACAGCATATTGGCCAGATATCTGTAATCTACGCTCCTTTTCCTGTCTCTCTTCCAACTCTTTCACCTCCTTTTTCCTCAATTCTTGCGCTTTTTCATACACATTCTTCCGTTGTTCTTTCTCAATCAGCGCTTGCTCACGTTTCTCACGCTCTAGATTTTCGTTTAAACATACACTGTTCCACATACTCAATTTTTCGCATATCAAATCGACCCATACTTCGACCAACATAACTCAGGATACTTTCGCTTGTATTGTACATTAAAGAAGAAAGACCGTATTTTAAATACATCTCTCTATGAGGCGTCCCCTCTGGGGGAGCTGGCTGCGATTCCTCAAGTTTTAACCGGTTATTTCCACAAAAGCAGCACATTCTACAAAGTGCGCTAAAAACAGGAATGCCAAAAAAAGTGCAGAATATGCAATATTATAACCAAAGTGGCACTTAAAGTATCTGTAATACGTTGTGCCGTTCAAATCAAAATCGTATTATGGAGAAAAATCTCATTACCTGCCTATATGTATTGCAACACATATATTTCACATACACATACACATCAGTGATTAGCCGTTCCAAAATTTGCCACAGCAAGCGTATCCTAAAACTGCCTTGCCACTCACAAGCTTCCAAAACCCACAGCAAGTACCGTACAATGGTTCGTATTACTCACAGGGTGTCCAGTCTCCAACTGCCAAGTTCTAAATTCGACCAAACGGCCGCTGCACGGCAAGCCAACAGAAGAGATCTCAGTCGAGGACCGGCACCACCTGGATGGTCAGATCGGAAAGAAAGGAAAAACGCCTTGGATGCCAAGACTCTGGTCTCCTCTGGCATGCGTACGCACCCGCAGCGAGTTTCCAATCCTTCGTCACGACCGCTCCTTCGGGCATCCGAATCGCCGATGAGCCGATGAGCCCCACGTGTCGGGCACCAACTTGTTGTAAGCAAACCTCAGCTAGGCCTACTTAGTGCAAGGGTTCGCCCATCTCTGCACAGAGTCCTCAGACCTTAGGAAGAAGTTGGCAATGAAACTGGAAAATACAAAAGCAATGTTTATTAAACCTTTAAAGGTGGTACTACAACCCACACAACACCCTTCGGTATTGTATCGAGTAGCACACCGAACTAAAGCACATGGCCCCTTTTATACACAATGAGGGGGCTCAAGAAAAGGCGGTACAAAAGACAAGAGCAGATTTATGACCATACAAGGACATTTTGGAAGGCACAATTGATGAGTGGGCGGAGGTAACAGTCTCCGATAACTGGTAGGCACATTCCTATCTGGAACCAATTAATAACGGTCACTGTTCCTACTGCGCATGTCTGGGCATGCTGAAATCGGAGACTACTAAAAATAGCCTGTTGCCGGACAGACTCAAGGCGCGATGAACAAGAAGGTAGGACCAAGCACATGACGAGCACATGGCAATGTATGGCATAAAAAATGGCCGCTACAAATTCAAGATGGAGTTGGCACATTTATTGCGATAATGGTTAAAACCGAAGCATGTCTTCTGCTAATGCTTAATCTGTAAATATGTCAATTTTGCCATTAGCTGCTCTCTGTTTGACATCGCTGCATTTAAGGTAAGGAAACCCAGTGTCCTGCACAAGCCTTTCAAACCATTGCATTCCAAAAGTGTTTCTGCTCTGTTGGTCTGTGTCTGATTCAGCTCCAGCTTGGATTTAATGACTATCCAGGAAAGCTGGTGGTAGAAGAGCTGTAAGAAAGGGATATGAGTTTTGAGTCCTTCCATTATTATGGAGGGCTAGGAAGGAGTATCAAGCGGGGGTCATACATACTTGGACACCTGAGTGAGAAACACAGTTGTGCTTGTGAGAGATGGTGCGTTTGGTATGCATGCTTCTTTCTAATGGCCTGATGGAAGTGATCACCACAAATGAAATTTCAGATTTATAAAAAAATGTCCTCACCCTATTTTTAGAAATGTTTTCTCAACTGGCAGCCAAGAGAGGGTGCTACACTCCCCACTAAAGGTTGATTTGGGTGAGTAAAAAACAGAAACATTCGACTGTGAGTTTTCAACACTACTCTGATACTGCTTTGTCACCAAATGTGATGTACTCTTACTCTGTAATACAGTCTTTTTTTTCATTTGCATGAGCAATTTCTATTTTTTAATTTTGGCAAATTTGATGCCAATCCGTAAAAATCCCATTTTTAGTGAAGTTTCCTACTCAGTCAATCAGAAATGGTGATTTACACCCACTGTTACTAAGTTCGAAATTAGCAGTAACCGTGGAGGCCAAGGGTCTTTGTTTACAGAGTTGACTTCCTACAGTGTCTATACAGGTAGTCAGTTTACCTCTTGCTTTTTTTAGTTGCAAGAAAGTTTCAAAGTTAAAGGTGCTAATGCAGTTGTATGGCTGTGAGCTGATCATTTCCTATATTCGACCCAAAATATTTTGGTTTTGCTTCGATAGGAATGTTCTACGCGCAGAATGTCAAGCAGCCTCTTTAATTTAGCTGCAACAGGTCTGTATTTGTGTTTGTATGCTTATTGTTACCATCCTGCTCTATCTTCTAATTCCCCCACCCTGAGCATCATGATCCATGCATTTGCCTCTACAAGTATACTTCTCTTCTCGCAAAGTAATTATCTGGTACCGGGGTCCTCGAATGGGTGATAGGATGGATCACTATGCGGAATTGTGTGAGGTGGCTGAGTAATTACATTTAAGGGTATTTAATAGTTGTATGAACTGCTCTTTGCTCTCCTCATGGCCTCCAGCTTTTGTCAGCAAATTAAGGCTGCTTATGTTGAACCATTTACCTTTTGCAAATAGTTACTCAGAGCACGCAGTGACCGTGCAGTGTGAGCTGTCACAATGCACTGATACACGTCTTTGTGAGTCAGAAAGGGTGGGCTCATTTGCTTTTCCTGTGTGACTTACAAGAGTTCTCTCAAAGTCTATTGTGATTTCTTATGTCCATCCTTTCAGTGTAATGTATTTTGATACGTAATCGGTGCAAAGCCAGCCACTTTGCTCAGCTCTGGCTTTACACCAGCAGTTTGCTTTGGATTCCCTAGTCTGAATTGAATACACTTTTCATCAAACAGTGTTAATGTTCTTAACATCTACTTATTACTGTAATCATAATTGTTGTCAAACCGTTCTAAATAATACTGAAATTACTGTTGTGAGCATCTTCATTATTATTTTAATTGTAAGAAATGAATTGACTCACTTAAGAAGTATGCCGAATTATATGAATGGGACAAACAACTAGAACTTCAAATGCATGAATATATATATATATATATATATATATTACCTACTGGCGATAGCCAGTAGGTATATATAGTTAGGACCTAGCTACCATAGGAAATACGTAACATTCTATTGGGAATAACTTTGGCGCCGGTTGAGGAATTTGCGTGTAATTTTCCAAAATTTTGGCCAGCTCCGCTCCACTCCTTCCCTGAAAGTTTTGGGGGATTTGTGAAGTGGGGGCTTAGAAAAAAGGGGGGTCCCAAAAGGTGTTTTCCCCATGCAATTTTCCCTTGGATGTTCTGACAAGGCTAGAGCCCGAACCGCTGAACGGAATTACACCAAACCTTGTAAAATTGTAGGGACTGGTACGCAGATGTGCCTTTGCTATATTTGGTGACAATTGCTCCAGTGGTTTTTTCGAAAATTAACTTCAAAAACTCTCTGCGGTCACTCGGCGTGACTGGTAGGGCCTTAGCCTGGGTGGCCTCCTTTCTTGGCGAGCGAACCTTTCAAGTTTTCTCCCCTAAGGCGGCATCAGCGGTCTGTCCCTCAGCGCGGGGTGTCCCCAAGGGTCCCTACTCAGCCCCCTATTATTCAATCTTTATGTAAAACCCTTGGCTAACATCGTAGAGCAGGCGGGGCTGACCCTGTTCTCTTACGCTGATGACACCCAGATCGTCTTCTCCCTATCAGGGCGAGACGAGAATAACCCCTCTGCACTAAAGTCGGGCCTCATTCTTGTGGCAGACTGGATGCAGAGGAACTGTCTCAAACTGAATGGGGAGAAGACAGAGGTGGTCATTCGGGGAAAAAATAAGAACCTCTGGGGCCCTCAGCATTGGCCAAATGAGATGGGTGCACTTCCTGTACCCACACATGCTGTACGTAACTTGGGTGTCCAAATTGACGACAAGTTAACAATGAAGCAGCAGGCCACTAAGGTCGCAGCAACCTATTTTTCTACTCTTAGGTGGCTACAAAAGATCTTATGGATGCTTCCCATTCCCTCCCGTAAAACGGTTGTCCAGGCATTGATAACATCTCGCCTGGACTATGGCAACATACTATATTTGGGTGCTGATGTAGCCACTGTTAAAGTATTGCAGGTTGTACAAAATGCAGCCGAACTTCTGCATTATCTGCCTTGCATGATCTTCATTGGTTGAAGATCTCTAGCCGCATAAAGTTTAAGGCATTATGCTACATGTTTAGGATCAAGCAAGGCATTGCACCTACTTACTTACAAAAGCTGGTACAACTTTACAGACCCAAACGTACCTTACGATCCTCGGAAATTGGCCATTTCTCTATACCAAGATTTAAGTTGGTAAGGATGGGGGGACGTTCTTTCTCCTATCTTGGTCCCAAATATTGGAATGCCCTGCCCACTGCCCTTAAATTGGAGACCAATCTTCTTCGTTTTCGTAGAGCACTGAAAACGCTGTTGTTCACATAAGTAGTCGGTACCTGCATGTTGGCTATCTGATATCTTCTTCTCCAGTCTGTCCCTAGCGCCGGAAAACCCACTGTGGGTAGCTGTGCGCGGTAAAAGTTTAAATAAATAAATAAATAAATATATATCTTGGCAGAGCCTAACCACACATCTCATTGTGAGATCTGATTGGCTGTCAGCACTTCATCCAAAAAGTGTTGCCAGCCATCTTGGGACCAATTTTCATGATAGCACCTCATTAAAATGCATTGTAGTTAATAGTTACATTATAAATCATTTGTTGATGGTACCATACTCATTTTAGGAATTGTGGTGTGTTCTAACGTGATTTTACCATGTGAAAAAGCCTTCTGCTGGGATATCATGAATCATGTTTGAAAGAAAACTATTATCTCATGCTTTTCCTACAGCGGTTTGGAAGGAGATTTATAAGCTAAACTGAAAGCATATTTTCTGTAAATTCACATTATCTTTCTCAGTCATGTGAGAATGAAGTCTGACATTCTCAGTAAAACATGTACATACAACAAGGACAGAGACTGTCAGTTGATTCCTTTGTGTTCTACTGCAGACTCCTAGAGTGTTCTAAAGAACAACTAGAGCGCTAACAGTCCTACTTATTACAAAGGTATGGCACACCTGAAGCCATCTTGATTGGAATAAAGTGGTAACTCTTAAAAGATTTAATTTAAAAAGGAACAAAATGAGGGGGTATGTTTTGCCATAGAAAGTATGATTAGTGCTGCAGAAAAAATAATTTGGGCACATTTTGAGTGACTTCTCAAATCCTCTTCTATTTCATTAAAAAATTCTGACATGCAGTCTCCCAAGATGGCCACCAGAGACAAAATGTAGCCCAAATATCACCCAGATGTAGCCCAAGTATAGCCCAATGACAGAATGTCCCAGAGTGTTCTAAAGAACAACTAGAGCGCTAACAGTCTTACTTATGACAAAAGTATGGCACACCAGAAGACATCTTGATTGGAATGAAGTGGTAAGTCTGAAAACATTTAATTTAAAAAGGAACAAAATGAGGGGGCTCATTTTGCCATAGAAAGTATGATTAGTGCTTCAGAAAGAATAATTAGGGCACATTTTGAGTGACTTCTCAAATCCTCTTCTATTTCATTAAAACAATTCTGACATGCAGACTCAATCAATCAATGGCATTTGTATAGCGTGCTTCTCACCCGGGAGGGTCTCAAGGCGCTGGGGGGAGGGGAGCGTCACTGCTCGAACAGCCAGGTCTTGAGCTGTTTCCTGAAGGAGAGATGGTCTTGGGTCAGCCGAAGGTGGATGGGGAGGGCTTTCCAAGTCTTGGCTGCCAGGTAGGAGAAGGATCTTCCTCCGGCTGTGGCTCTGCGGATGTGTGGTACGGTGGCGAGGGCGTAGCTGGTCGATCGTAGCTGGCGGGTGGGTGTGTAGAAGGTCAGGCGGTTGTTGAGGTACTTTGGGTCCAGGTCGTGGAGAGCCTTGTGTGCGTGGGTGAGGAGCCTGAACGTGATTCTGACGGGGAGCCAGTGCAGGTCTCTCAGGTGGCTTGAGATGTGGCTGTGTCGGGGGATGTCCAGGATGAGTCGTGCTGAGGCGTTCTGGATGCGTTGGAGTATTTTTTGAAGTTTGGCTGTGGTTCCGGCGTAGAGGGTGTTCCCGTAGTCCAGTCTGCTGGTGACCAGTGCCTGGGTGACGGGCTTCCTGGTTTTGGGGGGGATCCATTGGAAGATCTTGCGGAGCATGCGCAGGGTGTTGAAGCACGATGAGGAGACAGCGTTGACTTGTCTGGTCTGGACTGAAACATGCACTTTGAACACCAGCAGCAGACTTCCCTGGTGAGCAGTAGCTTTACTACAGTGATCTAATGACCAACTAGAGTGCTAACATTCAAGAATTTATGGCAAATGTGTGACACATCTGAATGCCTTCTTGATGGAACCAAATTAAACAAGCATTGAAAATGCAATAGATCTCGCCCTCGTTTAAGTTAAAGCCATTCTGTTTGTAATGAGGTGGCTTTTTAGCTTTGCTTTTTTTTGTGTTTTTAAAACTTTCATGTAAATAACATGCATATGTATGCATATATGTATATGTATGCATGCATTTATATTTGTATTTATATAGATATGCAGATAATATATGTTTATATATGTATGTATATATATATACATACATATATATAAATGCATATGCATATATATGCATATATATATATATATATATGTGTATATGTGTGTGTGTAGAGAGAGGTAGAGCGGTAGAGGTGTAGAGGTAGAGAGGTAGAGACTAGTAGAGAGAGAAGTAGAGAGAGGTAGAGAGTAGAGAGTGAGTAATAGAGAGTAGAGAGTAGAGAGTGAGTAGTAGAGAGTAGTAGAGAGCAGTAGAGAGAGTAGCAGAGAGTGAGTGGTAAAGAGTAGTAGAGTGAATAGTAGAGTGAGTAGTAGAGAGTAGTAGAGAGTGAGTAGTAGAGAGTGAGTAGTAGAGAGTAGTAGAGAGTAAGTAGTAGAGTGAGTAGTAGAGAGCAGTAGAGAGTGAGTAGTAGAGAGTAGTGAAGAGTGAGTAGTAGAGAGTAGTAGAGAGTGAGTAGTAGAGAGTGAGTAGTACAGAGTAGTAGAGAGTGAGTAGCAGAGAGAGAGAATAGTAGAGAGTAGTAGAGAGTGAGTAGTAGAGAGTAGTAGAGAGAGAGTAGTAGAGAGTGAGTAGTAGAGTAGAAGAGAGTGAGTAGTAGAGTGAGTAGTAGAGAGTAGTAGAGAGTGAGTAGTAGAGAGTGAGAAGTAGAGAGTGCCTAGTAGTGTGTAGTAGAGAGTGAGTAGTAAAGAGTGAGCAGTAGAGAGAGAGTAGTAGAGAGTGAGAGAGTAGAGAGTAGTAGAGAGTGAATAGTAGAGAGTAGTAGATAGTGAGTAGTAGGGAGTAAGTAGTAGAGAGAGAGTAGTAGAGAGTAGTAGAGTAGTAGAGAATGAGTAGTAGAGAGTGAGTATTAGAGAGTAGTGGAGTAGTAGAGAGTAAGTAGTAGAGAGTTGTGGAGAATATTCCAAAGTTTGGCACAGCACCACTTGCACAATAAGTCCAATCAAATCATATCACTTAGAGTCCTTATTGAAGCTCTGAATCTTGGTGTATAGTCAAATGCTTTTATTTTCCTTAAGTTTATGTACCACAGCCAGCCAACGCGTTTCTTTCTGTACACAGAACTTCTTCAGGGCCTTCTTATTTCCTTCAAGTTATGTCGGTATCCTGTTGTCATATAACTAGATATTTCTTCCAAATGTTAGACGAGACATAAGTACATTCTTATTCAAAGTGACTAGGTATCAATTTTACCCACACAATTCGGGCAGACTTGAGTAATTTATAGCATCCTCAAAGTCAGTCTTTCAAAAGTTCCAAAGTATAGGACATGATAATCCAAATCCAAATGTTTCTCAAGAAAAGTCATTTTCAATCGTTTGGAATATCGGCGTTTGGGCAGATTTGACCTAGGGACCCCCAGTATGCAAGGGGAATTAGTCCCCCCTCTGCAAACGCGCCAGTGGCCTGTGTTGCAGAGAGGTGTAAAAAGAGGAATAGCCTCATTACACCTCTGTGCAATGCAGCCCCCTGGCGCATACTGGAGGTTCCAGGTGGGCTAGTTGGCCCCCAGGGACCACCAGTATGCAAGGGGAATTAGTTCCCCCTCTTCAAACATGCACGGGGGCTGCGTTGCAGAGAGGTGTTAAAAAGGGTGTGGCCTCATTACACTTCTCTGCAATGCAGCCCCCTGGCGTATACTGGAGGTTCCAGGTGGGCTAGTTGGCCCCCAGGGGCCCCCAGTATGCAAGGGGAATTAGTTCCCCCTCTTCAAACATGCACGGGGGGCTGCGTTGCAGAGAGGTGTGAAAAGGGGCGTGGCTTCATTACATCTCTCTGCAATGCAGTGCCCTGGCGCATACTGGAGATTCCTGGTTGGCTTTCAGGTCTTATATAGTTAGGAATTAGCATTACAAAAACCTTTGAAATTCACTGAAAAAAACATAGGATTCAGGCCTTATATAGTTAGGAATTAGCATTTAAAAACTTTGCAAATTCACTGAAAAAGCCATAGGTTTCAGGCCTTATATAGTTAGGAATTAGCATTTAAAAAAGCTTTGAACTTCACTGAAAAAACCATATGTTTCAGGCCCTATATAGTTAGGAATTAGCATTTAAAAAACCTTTAAAATTCACTCAAAAAACTATAAGTTTTAGGGGTGTTATTGTTAGCTGGACATTTCACTCAAACAAAACAATTGAAATTGCTCCTATATAGTTAGTTGAACTAACTATATTTCGCGCACCCGCAATCCACTGCTGATGATGTCACATATTACATCATTCATGACATGGTCAGTGACATCACTGATGACATCTCAAATGACATCACTGATGACATCACTGATGACATCATCTACGTGACAATCACATACACCTTTTCATACACTAGTAAAATCTTTCATCACTCTTTGTAAAATACAGAGTATCATATTTGAATCCATTGTTACAGCAATACAAGTATCTAAAAACCCACTCAGTGATTCATAGATGTATACACACATCTAATCACTTACCTGTAGATTCACTCATACATGCTGTTAATGAACAATAGAACACTATAAAAAATACTTATACACCTAAATCGACATTACACACCAGCACACATCCTATTCACATATGAAGTCATCCTACTCACTTATGCAAACATATTTACTGAGCTACACACTTATTAAAACACAACTTCATCTATTCATTTAGATAGTAAGTCATACTTAGTGAATTATAACATCATTATTACAAGTATAAAGTTATCCATACAGTCACTCTCACAATCATTGAGTCTTATGTATACGTATTTATATACAACAACTGACAAATACACTGCCTTTTATTTTTCTAGTTTGTTGGACATGTACCATTGAGAAATATATTTGCTCATCACCAGACCCATAAAGATATTCACTCACCCAAACAACTGTCAGAACATGTAGTTTTAACTTCATATATCTAGTGATTCAACTATTCACACATCTTTGAGCAGTCACACACCCCCCACCGAACCACACACACATTCACTCTCCCATTCAAATACTCAGTTAACTAATCAATAACTAATATAGACTTTCACATAGCTAGTAACCAACTGGAGAACCAGTTTACACAACAACTGACAAAGTGATACATATATTCAAACAGTTTAGTCCCTATCCACTATATTTAGTGAGACACTATAAATTGGTAAAGTAAACAGTCAATAACACTGCTACTAAATCCTCCATTTAAATATTTATTTTTATATCCACTCATTCTTCAATGCAAATTGCTATATATATAATGCATATTTAAATAATGAAGCAAACCACATTCATTGGATGATGTCATCAGTGATGTCATCAGTGATGTAATTTGAGATGTCATAAGTGATGTCACTGACCATGTCATGATGATGTTATATGTGACATCATCAGCAGTGGATTGCGGGTGCGCGAAATATAGATAGTACAACTAACTATATAGGAGCAATTTCAATGGTTTTGTATGAGTGAAATGTCCAGTTTACTATAACACCCCTAAAACTTATAGTTTTTTGAGTGAATTTTAAAGGTTTTTTAAATGCTAATTCCTAACTATATAGGGCCTGAAACCTATGTGGTATATATATATATAAATAAAGGATAAAGAAAGAAAAATAAGGATTCGCTAATAAGGAATAGCAAAAAGCTATGCATGAAGAACTTGCTCAAAAAAACAGTACATGCATCTATATATATATATATATCACAAATCCTGATTTTAGAAGCCTCGTTCACTCCACGCGAAAACCAAACAGGACACGGACCCAATTCTCTTTTGTGCCTCAAATGTTTATTATGGCCAGATGTCTGAGACGCGTTTCGCAGCGCGAACGCCGCTTGTTCACTCGACAATCACATTTGAGTGCGAAGCCTTATTTAAAGTGACAGTGCTGTGTGATACAATGACCACGTGATTACTAAGGTCATAGACATGAAAGAAATACTTAACATTTCGGTGTAATCCTTGTAAAATACAATTCTTATGTGTGACGCTGGTTGAAATCTTTGTACTCAATACATGTAAAATACATTTGTACATAGTAAGTTTATCTTAAATTCAAGATTTCATAAAAAAGTAAAATACTATTTTTCGGATCATGTTAAATTTATGTAAAATACAATAATCCATTAACCCTTTGCATCACAAACATATTTCTGTCATATGTACTTTCTTTTTTCATGCTAATTGACCAAGAAAAGTTTATAAAAGTGCTCAGTGATAGGTGCTTCCACTTGATTAAAAAAAGATTGTGATATCTTACTCATCATCTGTTACTTTTCATATATTCGTTCACTTTATCGTTTTTTGATTTGATGTACCATTTCATATATATTTACATATTCATTACCAGTTCATACATCCTGTTGCAGATATTTTATGTATCCATCTATTTTCTATATATATACATTTCATGTTCGTGTTTCCCTTACTCCTTTGTCATGTTTTCCTGCTTTACCATCATGTGTATTCATTATGTTTTTGTCACTTTCCTCCAACATTAAACATTATATATAGTACCCATCGATTTCAATGCTGTTAATTAATACAAGCATTACAAAAAATGTTTATAAAATATTCTTAAAATATTTACATCATCCTGTATAATTCATATATATACACCATATTTACAATATACACAAATATTAGTATAAATCATGGGTGTTATATCTATATTAATGTGTTTTTTGTTTTTTATTTTTATTGATCTTGTTGGAGCGTTAGATCTATTTCTTTTCTTTATCTTATCTTGTGACATACATTTTCTGATTTGTTTACATGGTTTTTCTAGGACAAACACGTGTACATATCCTCTGTAAGATTCAATCCATGGGGGTGTTTTGAATCCAACAGGAGGATATACCGCGTTTCTAGTTTACGTAGCTTGTTTTCTCAGTCCCCTCCTCTCCTATTGGGGGATATCGCGTCAATCAGATAGAATGTTAACCCTTTATTGTTTGATGCATGATGCTTTCTGAAGTGGCGAGCCACTGGATACGTGTTATCCATATTAGCTATGGCTCTTAGATGTTGCAGTATACGTACATGGGCCTGTAGTTTACTGGACCCTACATAATTCAACCCACATGGGCAAGTTAGTACGTATACTGTATACTCAGTTTTACAGTTTAGCATTTTGTTGATCACATAGGGTTTAGTTCTAAAGGGACTCAAATAAGTTTTTGTATTTACACCATGTGTACAGGCTTTGCAGGTCGGACATCTTTTAAAACCCTTCAGATTCTGATACCATGAAGGTTTGCCAATGATTTCTGGATCTGACACCACTAGTGCATCCCTCATTGAGGGACCTCTGCTATAAGAAATGGACACCCTCTGCGGTAGCAGGGGTCCTAATACTGGGTCGCTTAGAACTTTGGGCCATGCATCTTGAATAAGTTTTTGGATGGTTTTATGTTGTCTGCTGTAACCCACAACTAAACGAAAATTATCCACTTCCAGATCACCTTGGCTTGGCTGTGAACCTATTTTTGTCTGGTCAGAATTTTTAACAGTTTTACCAGCCAATAATGTATCTCTCTCAGTTAAGTTAGTTTTTGCTATAGCCTGATTTATAGTTTTATTGGAGTAACCCCTGGCTAGGAATCTTTCCTTACTATCCTGTTGGGCTAACTCTAAATCTTTCTGGGTGCTGCATATCCTCTTTATCCTATATATATATAGATGCATGTACTGTTAAATCTTTTTGATCATTTTATTCAACTATATATAAAGGTGGCGCAAAGGTCAAAGCTGCCCAGTCGGCGCTGAGGATCTGGGTTTGAGTCTCGGCGTTGGCGCAAGATCCTGTGATTTTGAGCAACTCACTAAGGCATAGATGCATCAAGCTAAACACCGCTCGCAAAGGGATGCATCATCCCAAATGCAAAAATTGCAATTTAAGAAATCGCAAATTTGCGATTACGTAAATTGCTATTGCATTTAAGGAATCTCAAATTGCGATTCCTTAAATACAATGCATTAAAGTTAAAAAAATTGCGATTTCGCTAATAGGGGGAGCAAATTACCATGAAGTTGAACTTCATGATAATTTGCAAATTTTACACACAAACATGCCCTTAGGGCATGTGTGTGTGCAAGATGTACCCATATGCAGATTTCAGGGGTGCAACAGGGTGTCCTTTTGATACCCTGGCACCCTTGAAACTGCAATCTCAATTTGCGATTCTCTACTTGAGAATCGCAAATTGAGATTGTCTTCCCATTCATTCCTTTTGGCCTCTAGGCCCATAGGAATCAATGGGGAGGTATTTCTTAATTGCGACTCGCAATTTGCGAGTTGCAATTAAGGAATTTCAAGAAATCGATATTTTTTAAGCAAGTTCTTCTTGCATAGCCTTTTGCTATTCCTTATTAGCGAATCCTTATTTTTCGCTAATAAAGAATCGCAAAATGGGTGCTTGATGAATCTATGGGGTAATCTCCCCATGGACAGCGCCTGGATACCCTCTCGGTTTTTAACCGTCGCTATATAAATGTACAAACTTAAACTCTATCTTTGATAAATCAGAGATAACAGTGAGAATGGAAAGGAGAGTGGGTACGGATTTTTTTTAACATTTGGAGAGAAAGGTTCAGAATTTTCATTGTTTATAAGAATAGCAAAAGAGAGGTGGAGCAAAAGGGTACGTTGAAAAGATTAGAGTGACAGGAGCCGAAAACGAGAGAGGACTAGCTGGGGTGCTGAGTCAAGAAAAAGCGGGGCTAGAGCATAAGCAGTTGTTAAGACGAGGCAAAGAAAACACAACTTAAAGTGAAGGGAGAAGGAAATCCAGCCAATGGAAGCAGAGGCATGGATAGACTGGGAAACATTGGTTGTCCCATATTAATTTGCTGCATGCTTCTCAAATGCCGTGTCTGTTGAATGCTGGTAACTTATCTTGTGAAGTGGATGGTTTTACAGTAAGTGGCGGTCTTCCAAGGACGTGAAGGCCTGTCATGTGAAAAACGTTCAAAAACGTCAGTTTATCCAAACAAGAACTAAAATAGACCATACTAATGCCTGGAGATGAAACATTCCAATATGAGGAACATGTTATCCACAGTCTATGAAAAGAGAGAACACAACGTTACTGGGTGATTCCGTGAAAGGCAACTTCAAACTGAAGCTTAGGATTTTTATTAAATGCACTTCGAGGAGATGGAAATATTTGCAGGCAGCAGTTATAATATGAAATATGTTGATAATTGTTTCAGTCCAGAATGACCCAATGTCACTGTGTCACTTTTATTGATGGGAATAATAGACCCCCAAGAATGGATTCCAATCAGGTTACATGAATACACAACAATTATTTTGACGCCGTAGTGCTTTGAGATACTAGTGGGCACCTCACATAATAATTTTGGAATGACTGGTTTGGCAGTATTAGAATTCTGCCCTAATTCTTACAGGTGTGTAATATGTGTGTCTGTGGACAAATAGCTGTGTTTGTGTGGGGGTATAAATGTGTATTTGTTCTTGTGTGTAGCTGTGTGATTGGTGGTCTGTATAAAGCATCGCATTCAATCTCAATGAGCCCAATGAAACACGGGAGCCAGATAAAAGGGACTTACCCACCATCTAGAACTTGAATATTGGCGGGGAGAGGCAGTATCTGTAGAGGAGTGATTACGTAAGGACTGGTGCTGCAAATGGATGAATCAATTTGATTTAAATTCGAAGAATTAGGAGGTTTCCTGTAGATACCTAGCTTCTTCAAATATAAATATATATACCCAGAGAGACATGCAGTTTAAATACTGTGCACAACCACTTCCTAACTCCACCTCCTGTCCAGCATAGAAATAAAGAGCGTACTAATTCAATCTTTACACAGTACGTCGTGTGGTCAATTGTCAAACAGTACATTGTATTCATTGTAATCAATGACAATACAGTTTATCTAACTACAATTTTTGTTGTTATCACAGAGGAAAAAATGATCGCTATTTTTCACACTGAGGTATTAGCACATATAAAACCCAAATAAAAAAGATTGCTAAAAAATGGGCCTGTATAGCAGCAACAGCAATGAAGGGCAAGTGCCCTAAAAACTGTATTCAACTAATCTGTTTATATTATGCTCATTTCAGAAGGATTTCACGAAGGAGGATTCAAAGATATAGAGCACAATATATTGCATGGATGAATAAGTCTTTATTCAATAAAAACATATCTTATAGCAAATTACAATACAATTAAAATACATTTTTTGCAGTACCCTGGTAAAACATTGAACAAAAGCCTTTTAGTTCGGATGGACCATGCCCAACTTAAAAATTTAGAAACACCACATAAAAACAAAGTCCGGGTATCCGACTTCAGAATACGTAGGGCCACAATATGGTGCCGAGTGCCTAATTCTCGGCAGATGGGTTTCAACCAACAATGTCTTGGCACTTAATATGCTGGGTATTCGAACATCAGATGGGCAACAGACTCAACTCGTGACGGGCAAACTGGGCAATAAGGTGAGGTCGAAGACGATGCCTTCCAGCGCGCAGTCAATTCATTTACTGTAAGGGTGCTCACTTTAAATTTAAAACACAGCGCCCGGTCAGTTGGATTTGTAATAATGTCAAGGTATGGTTCATAGACGGGCACGTCCTTAAGCCTCAAAAACTCGGTAGTGGTTCTGCCTTGCTTCGAATTCGAATTGTTACTACTGGTTATCCAGTTCCAATACAATTTCTTAAGAGTGGCCTTCGGGGGAGCAGTTCTAGAATCCCAAGCGTCTCCGAGGCCCAACTCACATAGTAAGGATTTAACATCATTTAACCACTTAATTTGTGACCATCCATGCATTGACATTACCTCCAAAAGACCTTCCGCGTAAGAGGCCAATTCAGGGACACGCCACAGCCGTGCCCAGAGGAGCAAAGGGCAAATTTGGGCCTGATTTTTAATCGAGCAACACCGTATATCTAAAAGCAACTGTAAGGAAGGAGTACTCATTGGGAGAGCCATAAGATCCTTCAGGAATTTGCTCTCGGATCTGACTAACAACACCGTATTGCTTGTGCCCCAAAGTTCTGCCCCATACCGGGCCGCGCTCACCCCTCTATCTTTATAGATTTCAACAACCGGTGCGATAGCTTTGGTTGTAGAAGAGCGCTGCTCTTTAAGAAGGGACCCTACTATTCTCTTGTGGTTGATTAGCATTTTTTGAATGTGCGCGTTCCACTGCATAGAATCAGTGAGGCGAATACCTAAATAGTCAAACTCCGAAACCCTCTCTAGGGGGACAGAGTTTAATAATGGAGGGTGACCTAATCGTTTGGATGGGTTCAGAACCAGATACTTATTTTTTCCTGTATTAATTATCAGGCCACTTTGGGTACAAAAGATATAAAAACTATCCAGGAGACTCTGCAGGCCCACAGGGGACTTGGAAATGAGGAGGGTGTCATCAGCGAATAGGAGATTTGGTATACGCTTGCCCGCCAGGGAAGGTGCATCAGATGGAATTTTTAAGAGACGGTCAACCACTCCATTCAAATAAAGAGAGAATAGAATGGGGGCGAGCACACAACCCTGGCGGACACCACTATTCACTAGGATTCTGTTGTTTTTTTTGCCCCTGGGTGCCCCACCGTACCTAGGCAAAATTGTCAGAATGTAACCTAACCAACAGAGACAAAATATACGGAGGCATCCCCATTTCAGTTAGAACCCCCCACAACCCCTCCCGAGGTACTAGGTCAAAGGCAGTCTTCAAGTCTATGAAGGCTAGATAGAGACTGCCCTTGCCCAGCACCACCAACTTCCAATAAAGACGCATCAATCTAAAGGCCTGCTCAATGGTCCCTGTGCCTAAATCCGGTTTGATAGTCAGATAAGATGTTGTTTTCATCCACCCACTAAAGCACCCTCCCCAAAAACCACTTTCCCTGCGACCTTCTGCGAACAGTCAATGAGACTTAACGGGCGATAGTTCGCGGGGTCGTCCCGACAGCCCTTCTTAAAGATAGGGACGAGCTCCGCCCCTTCCATGAATCAGGATCAGGGACTGGCGCACCATTGTTAACAGCATTAAGTAGTGATGTTATTATTCGCCCCCACTCAATCGGGTTAGCACGTAGCAGGTCGGCCGGGATGCCATTAGGCCCAGCTGCTTTAAGAGGCACCAGGGATCTTATAACATTCTCAACTTCCTTAAGTGTAAAGGGGTGCCCTATTGATTCCCCTAGTCGGGTGGTTGGGATAATATGAGGCAAGCGCTGCACCTGGCTATCTTCCATGGTAATTGTGTATAGGGAGGAAAAGTGGTTAAGCCAGCGTTGGCCCGGGATGTTACACGTAATGAGGGTGTTATCTGCCTATCCCTGGTCCTCACTGGTAGCCAGAACGCTCTGGAATCTCTCCCTGCACTGGCCACCTTTAGGTCAGACCAAAACCGGTCTTCCCATTCTTTCTTTGCCTCATTGATAGTTTGTTTGTAATCTTTCCTCGCTACCCTAGTCCTAGCCTGGGATTTGCTTTTAATAGCAGCTATTAGCACAGATTTATTCCTCCTGCATTTTTAGTAAACCAGCCCAGAGTATTCTTGCTTCTTTTGCTCTCTGCCACAGTAGGATCCCTATTTGGGACTACAAACACATTTCCCAATTCCTTGACAGTCTCACAGAAAAGAGCCGTCACTTCGTTTAATGTCAGGGAGGGAGATTCAATCCTGGCCTGTGCAGTCCCCAGGAATGCCCCTATAGCTTGGAGTTTCCCCTCATATAGTGCGACCCTACACCATTTAAGCCGTCTCCCACAATTGGAGGGACGAACTTCCCTAGCGGTGGATGTTTTAGTGGGCAAGGTCAAGGCAGACGCCCCTGGCCACAGGTGGTATAAGGCCAGGGATAATGGATTATGGTCACTGTCTGCTGAGGGAAGACTTCCATGTCGTCCATGAATGTCCAAAGCTTAAGATCAAGAAGGATATAATCTATCCTAGAGGTGCGATTCACCCTGTTAAAAGTGTGGGCTCCCTTTATGTCCAAGGTAGTTCTACCATTTGCAGCCCTCAGCCAAAACTCGAGTGACAAAGAATTAAACTGAATGGCCTGTTGGGACCACTTCCTTATCGGGTCAATTGTTAAGGGGGGAATACCTCTTCTAGAGTCCTCATCGGCAATGTCCAGAATGTCGTCCGAGTCAAGGGGTTCATAGGTGCAGTTAAAGTCCCCCGCAACAAGAACATACACTGTCCGAGTAAACCCTCGAGGTTTTCGACTGTGGGGGACAACGATCCCCCCTTAGTACCCCTGGCATAGATGTTAAAGATGTCTAAAGTTAACCCTCTCTGTGGCCCCCTGACCGTGATTTTTAATATGTCAGGGGAATTTGTTGCGCTCTGCACAATTTGGCACCCCAACAATATATCCACCCATATAAGAAGCCCACCTGAAGGGCGACCTTTCCCAGAGACTGAGGAAACTGAAGGCATGTGGTATGTACTGTAACCAACCTTGTGACAGGTCTCCCTGCTCCAAGTCTCTTGGAAGATACAAATAGAGTGGGCCTCCACCAGGGTATTCCAGTCGGGTAAAGCCAAATTCCGTGAAATACCTGCAATTTTCCAGCTGAGAATCCCAAGAACTGGATCCGTCACAGTGGGTCCAGGTGAACAACGGGCGTGTCCACCAGGGTACCAGCTCGCTGTGGAGACACTTCCAGAATTTCCTCACCTGCGTCCCCACCTTTGTCATTTTGAATTAAGTAAATGGCATAAGGTGTCTTCGGCCCAAAACTACGGGGTGTAGAGTTAAGCCCACTACAGGGGTTGAAGTCAACAGTCGGTCCTAGACATTAATTCAACATGCAAAAAAATGTTTATAATGATATACTTCAATTGATTTCTTCAGTCACCATTGGATTTAATCCACTATGGTTAATGTAGAACAGAACATGATAGATATAGTAGCCCAAAATATCGATTGGTACAAGAAAACATACCTGAAACCAATAAGTCTCACCAAAGTCCAAGAGACTTTCTTATTTAATATATATTTTGAAAATAGCAATTATAAAATACAATTATTTACAAACGGGGTTTTAATATCAATGATGTGCACAGAAAAGAGTGAGAGTAAGTGCTTGTGTGAATGATCAAGGAGATCAGTGAAGGAAAATGAAAATGATTTATGTACAAAAGTGAGCCTGCCCTAACTCAAAAGCCCGCAAAAAATGTAACTCTTTTTCGCTGGCACGTGGTTCAAAGGTCCTCCGTATTCCTTAATTTGCACAAGAGACAAATTAGGAGGGAATAGGAGGGGGGGGGGGCGGGGCAGGAAAATGTAGGTGCAGGCTCCAAGGGAAATTGTCGACGTTTCAACCCAAAAACAGAAAGCCGGGTAACTGGATTCCTCAGGGACGGGTCTTCATCAGGAAGGGGCAAGGGAGAAGGGGGGCGAAGGGTTTCTCAATGTGCACGTAGGTAAAGTAGGTAAAGTAACCCCAATATCAGTGGGCGAATAACTATCATGTTCTGTTCTAAATTAACCATAGTGGATTAAATCTAATGGTGACTAAAGAAATCAATTGAAGTATATCATTATAAAAAATGTTTTGCATGTTGAATCAATGTCTAGGACCAACTGTTGACTATAATACTTGATACCCAGGTCCTTTGACTACAATTGCGTTACCCCCTGTTTAATAACACTACAGGGGTTGGGCAGGGGACCAAAGAGTGCACTGACCTCACCCGACTGGCTGGGCTCGGGTTTTGCTAATAGGCTCGAGGATGTACCCGTTTCATGATTATGGACACCTTGTCAATAGCTACAGCCCCTCCCAAAGCTTCCAAAGCCTATGCTGGAAGGGTAATCCCGATAGGAAACATAGCTATTGGAAAAAAAGGTATTCTGTTTCCTACCCCTGGGCTGGCAGGGGAGATTAAGTTATCCTACAGCACTGATGTAGAAGTAACTTAGATCGACTGCACCCATACCTGACCGACCGCCCTCAACCTGCCAGTTACAGATGAACTGTGCAACCCTGACATCTTTAAAATTCACAACGATGCTGTCCCCCTGGCAGTCCTTATACCTATTGCCCACCCACCCCACCCTTCTGACATGTAAAATCTGGCCATCCAGCTTGCTTGGTAATGGTCTGTTCTCCATCAGCCAGTGCATGGTTTTGTTTTTGAGCTCCTGATAAGTTTCTGATTGGTCTCCCTTCAGCTGCGGAACTCCAATTAGCACCGCGACAAGCTGGCGGGAGATCAGTTGTGGGGAGTCTTGGGGCACCATTAGATTCCGAGAGGGGACGTTGGGAGTTCACTGCAGAATTACGGTTATGACTACCCTTGGCGACCCGTTTGGGAATGTTATTCTGCCTTGATGTCCTCTCGTGAGTAGTTTTCTTTGTTACACTGTGGGGGGGGTGGGGGCTAGCTGGATGTTGCCCATTCACATTGGACGACCTAGGGCTAACTGCCTGTGTGCTGGTGAGAGGTCCGGCTAAAACTACCCCTGACATCCCTGTCTTAGCTGGCAGAGTACCATCAGGGGTTGCTAACGGCCGCAGTGTAGCTAAGTCCTGGCCCATATCTGAGTTTCTAATCTGTGTTTGTACTGCCTGGGAATTCTTAGCATGTCATTTATTTAGGGATTTTAGAGAAAAAAAGTTACCCAGAGTAGCCTGCTCGAATCGATCCAGCCTCTCAGCCACAGACTTCACCCTTTCCAACACTGGGAGAATCAAATATTTCACCAATTTCTCAATTTGAGCTACAAGTGGGCTCGAAGGTGGAAAGCCTAAGACAGAAGTAGGTGCGAGGCTACCAATCTGTTCCTGTGTTGTGCAGGTATGCTCGAGTTGAATCGGGTTCATAAACTGGGCACTTCCTGCAATTAGGTTTGGTGTCCGTGTCATTGCTTTCTTTCTCCCCTCCCTCCGGGAGTTCCCTGTGTCCAGAGTTGCCTTAGATTTAAGCTTTTTGGCCGAATGAATTCGCCCTCCTTTTTTACAGCTTGTGACTCTCTTCCTTTTAACGGGAGGAAGTCTCAAGCCCGCTGCTATCGCTTTCGGCTGATTACCTAGGTGACCCTTGGATGAATTCGAAAAGCCCAACTGCACGATGGTTTCAGGGGGGGCCACTGGTATTTCGAGAGGGGTGGGAAAAGTTGGCCTGATGGGCACTAACCCGTTAAGCCTATCCAAACTTGCCCTAATGGCACCCACATTGTTTTGGGTTTGATCCGGTGATACCCCGTCGGCATGCACTATCACATTAGGAGGGGAAACTGCTAGAGCTAATGACCCTAAGGAGGAATGCTTATGGTTAGGAAGGTTGAGTGAGAGACGACGTTCCGTGATAGCAATTTCCTTTTCTAGCACAGAAAATGCTCGGGTAATGAACTGATCCATTGTTCCACTCACACAGCCATCCCCACCCTCCAAATTTTTCCTGACCTGGTTGCTATTGGCATGGGAATATAGCTCTGGGGAAGGGCCAACACCCTTAAAAGAAAAATACAAGTTAGGGCATAAATTAAGTACAAATAAAACCTGGGATTGGTGACAAAAGGATATGGGGGTGGCCCTGCCCGGCCTCCTTCGGCCTGTGACGGCCTTGGCTGGTCCCGCCCTTGTCCTGGGCTTCTCCCGGGACGCTCCTGCGCAGCGGAACACCGATTCCTAGATGTAGGGCCCTCAATGACCTGTGGACTGGGCTAGCAAGAGAGGCGGGACCAGGTGGTGTCGGTCGTAGCAGGGACTCCTGGGATTGTGAGTCCCTGCTCACTCCTATCGCAGCCTACACAATGTCAGGTGATGCCTCTCAGTCCACGTCCCCAGGGGCAGTCCAGATGAAATGATGCTCCAGCTGACTCAACAAAACGCAGCCAAACCCGCGGAGCGGGTGCGGCAAGGTGTGGGTTTTTAAACCGGTATTCTAAGTTCTCCGGCGTTGCTCCAAACCCGGCAAATGAGAAAATAGTGTCCCGCTGATAGGGGGAAGTAGGCTGCTTTAATCCGCTCGGTGACCTGAGGGCGGGGCTGGCAAGAGAGGTGGGACCAGGTGGTGTCGGTCGTAGCAGGGACTCCTTGGATAGTGAGGTCCTGCTTACTCCTATTGCAGCCCACACGATGTAAGGTGATGCCCCTCAGTCCACGTACCCTGGGCAGTCCAGATGAAATGATGCTCCCGCTGACTCAACAAAACACAGTGGTACCCTTGGAGCGGGTGCGGCAAGGTGTGGATTTTTAAACTGGTATTCTAAGTTCTCCGGCGTTGCTCCAAACCCGGCAAACAAGAAAATAGTGTCCCGCTGATAGGGGGAAGCAGACTGCTTTAATCCGCTCGGTGACCTGAGGGCGGGCTGGCAAGAGAGGCGGGACCAGGTGGTGTCGGTCGTAGCAGGGACTCCTGGGATAATGAGTCCCTGCTCACTCCTATCGCAGCCCACACAATGTCAGGTGATGCCCCTCAGTGCACGTCCCCTGGGCAGTCCAGATCACAGCACAATATATTAAAAACCACTAAAAAATATTAAGTGCGAAATTTGTGCATAATTGTGTTCACATTTCAAAAGAGCAAAAATACCAGAACAATACCCAGTATCAGCAGCATACATGTAGTAGTTCTCAAAGTGCCAAGTGCAATAAAGTGCAATTTAGTATACGATCAGCTAATTCATAAATGTTACTTTTAGATTGCAGCAGGAATATTCGGGAAAAAGTGCATACAGTGCCATGAAATAACAGACCCTAACAGGCTATATCTACAACTCGTTAAAACTTGTATCCATATTCCAGAATACAAGATTTAGAATTATCATTTTATTCCTAATTGCAGTGCCCCATTGGGTTATAAAAAGCCATCCTCAGCACGTATAAAAACTGGTAAAACCATAAAAACGGTAAAACCAATATAAAATCGTGCTAGTCAAAACATGTTGATAAAAGCTAAGATCTAAAAGCTATCTGATATTACTGCAATAAAGAGGAAACAAATCAAAGGACCTTCACTAACATCCCAAAAATTTAATTGACAAGATACAGTTTCTAATCTGAAATGTTACAGAAAATTGTGTAGGTCCTCCCCCATGTTAAGAACATTCGGAATCTTGCTATTAAGAAGTACTATATAATGGCTCTCCAGCTGTCTTAATCTCTTTTCTCTATCTCCTCCTCTCTTGGAGACAGGAACGCGTCACTTACAAAATATTTCAAATCGTTAAGATTATTATTGTGAACTAATTTAAAATGACGCGCCACTGGATAACTGGGATCAGAGTTAACTATTGCCCGTAAATGTTGTAAAATCCGGTTAAACACCTGGAGTTTAGTACTCCCAATGTATTGCAAATTGTAAGTGTATTGTAACACATATACTGCATGATCTGTCTTATAGGTGTATAGACTGTTGATCTTACTAACAGTCTCTGAAAATGCTTCTTGATACTCTGTAGTATTAATTCCGAATTTACATGCTCTACAAGAGCTACATTTATAAAATCCAGTTCTTTTGGATAACCAATTAGATTTGATAGTAACTTCAGGACTTTGTTTAACCAAGGCATCCCTCATGGACGGTGGTCTCCGAAATATTATGGCTGGATTGTCCTCTAGTAAGGGGGCAAAAGTGATATCTGTCTTAAGGATAGGCCCGTTAGATTTCACAATTTGTCTAATTTTGCGTTATTGGCAATTAAAAGTCGTGATATGCCTAATTTTAGTTTTCTCAACCCCACTCTGCTCAATTTCTGGAGGGATATTAGTAGTAACCAAAGTATCCGCAGAAGGGATAGGGGTCTTGGCCATCACTTTACTCAGGGAATTAGTAAGTTCATTTTTATTGTAACCCCTGACTAAACATCTTTGAAAAGAGTCCTCCAGACAGATATTCAGATATTCAAATCCGCCTCATTATTGCAGATTTTCTGAATTCTTAAAAATTCCCCATATGGAATACTTTTAATTAGGTGGCGAGGATGATTACTCTGGGCATGTAAAATGGAATTTCCTGCCGTAACCTTTCTATGCATTCTGGTCTTGATCTCATTATTAACAATGTAAACTTCAACATCAAGAAAATTAACTTTGACATTATTTATGGTGGCTGTGAATTCAAGATTCAGATTATTGACATTGATCTCTTTAACAAAGTCTTCAGCGGATGCCCTACAACCCGGCCAGATTATAAAGACATTGTTATAAAGCGCCACATGTTGATGATGCCTGTCTCAGTGTCCTCCAGACAACCACGGGGCTGACCCAGAATATGTCTCTCCCACAAGCCCACGTGTAAACACGTGTAACTGGGGGAGAAGCATGCTTCCATGGCCACACCCCGCAGCTGCTGGTACACCTCGTTATTACATAGAAAATAATTGTTTTTGAGGATAAATCAATCATTTGGATCAACATCTTACTGTGATCATAGAATCTTATGTCCTTGTCAGACAGGAAATATTCAATTGCTCTTAGACCATCACTGTGATTTATGGACGTATAGAGAGAAGAAATGTCCATTACCAAAAACTGGTATTCTGGTTTCCAGCAAACTCCATTCAATTTATTCAAAAAGTCACTTGTGTCTCTTATGTAAGTTGGGAGGGCCTCCATAAAACCGTGAAGAAAAAAGTCCACATACTTAGATATTGCCGCCAATAACCCATTTTGGTCTGAGATGATCGGTCACCCCGGTATAGGAGATGTACCTTTGTGGATTTTGGGCAACAAGTATAATGTGGGAGTTATCGGATGATCTTTCTTTAAAAATTCAAACTCCTTTTTGCTGATTAGCCCATCTCTCTTCCACTGTGTCAAGTTGGTGTGGACTAATTGCTTCACCTTATTCAGTTCATTAAAAGAGGCCTTTCTGTAGCACAATGGATCATTAAGCTGTCTCTCAGCCTCTGTAATATAAACATCCCGTGGCCATAGAACAACATTGCCACCCTTGTCTGCTTTGTTTTCTATGATGTTGCCATGATTGTTGATTTTGCGAATGAGATTAGAGTATTGTTTATCTTTAAAGCTCCTATGCTTTTGATTCACTGCCACAGTGTGATTCAACCTCTTCAAATCCTCAATCATTTTATCATTAAAAATGTCAATGGCGTCCCTCTGCATCAATGGGACAAATGTTGATCGAGGACAAAAAGGACTTTTAGCAGCACTACCACTTCTGATACCCATAGATTTCAACGCTGCTTGAGTATTATCGATAGTCTCATTTTCTGAGTCTAAGAGAGAGTGTGCAGTTTTCAGGGACGTGGTGTCCAATATAGTAAAAGTCCTACAAGGTTGAGATTCTTGTAAAATAATAGTGGCTTGATCACTTTTTTTTATTCAACGTGTGATATTTCAAAAGTTTAAGGCCTAGATGTATCAAGCATTTTGCGATTCGTTAAGGCCAAAATTCGCAGAATTTCGGCCTTAACGAATCGCAAACGGACATTTTGCATCTTTTGGGATGTATGTGAAATTAGCAAAATACGGAATCGCAAAAAATTGCGATTCCTTATCTTGCTTAAGCATTTAAGGAATCGCAATTTTGCGATTCCTTAAATGCCATGTATGAAACTTTTTTAATTTGAGAATTCAGGTTAAGGAATCGCAAATTAACACCAACTTGAGGTTCGTGTTAATTTGAGAAATCCTTTCAAAAACCAAAATTTGGCAATTTTGAGGGTGGCATGTGACACACATACATGCCCAAAGGGCTTGTATGTGCGCCATATGCACACACATGTAAGTTTCAGGGGTGCAGCAGGGTGTCCATGAGACACCCCTGCACCCTTGCAATAATTCTCAAATTGCGATTAGCAAATTGCGAATTCGCAATTTGAGAATTATTTCGCAATCGTTCCTATGGGCCTCCTGGCCCATGGGAATGAATGGGAAATTATTCCTTATTTGCGAATTCACAACTTGCGAATTCGCAAATTAGGAATAATAAGGAATCGCAAAAAAATAGCGATTTAAAACATACATCCCATTTTGCGATTTCTTAATAGCGATTCGGTAAAAATCGCTATTAAGGAATCGCAAATAGGAACGATGATACATCAAGGCCTAAGTTTTTGAATACATTTGAAAACATCTATCCTAGATTGGAAACTGTTTTTAGGGCAAAAGGAGAGGCTCAAGGCCAGAAGTTGAGTTTCAGCAGTATGTAGGTCCAGGTCTGTTAGATTAATCACTGTATTTTCATTATCTCTGATTTTTTCATTTTTTTGGATTTTTAAATTGTTTTCTCAATTTTTTTCTTCTTTTTTGCATTTGATGTTTCATCATTCCCTATGGTGTGAGGGGAAATAATACAGCCCATTAAATTCATTAAGGATTCCCCTTCCCTCTTTTCTTTTTCTCGAAGCCGCCAGCGCTTCCTCCTCTCCTTGCGGCATTTGTTGCGTCTGTGGTGCCTCTCACTTGTTGTGTGCCCCTCGATCTTAGAGTGTTGCGCCAATCTTCCACCATAAACCCCAATTCTTCTGATGGAATAAAGCTACTGGCAGCAACCTGTTGAACATTTTTTCATCTTCAGAACCTGTGCTGCTGTATATGGAGCTTAAATCCGTGTCTGATAGCGCAGGAGCAATGACAATCACTGAAAAATCCCCAGGTTATAGGGACATTACAGTTAGGAAATAGAATTTAAAAAAAACATACAAATTCACTGAAAAACCAAAGGTTACAGAGACTTTATAGTTAGGCTAACATTTCACTCGTACAAAACCAAACAATTCAGCAGTTGTAGTTAGCTGAGCTAGCTATAACTCACAGTTGCACAATGCACTGCTTATGACCTCACATATAACATCACTTATGGCATGGTCAGTGACATCACTGAGGACATGTCAAATGCCATCACTAATGGCATCATCCAAAGAAAAACACTGACGCACACCCACTTACATCCCCACAAAAACATGTCATACACCCACTCCCACACAATCACCAACAATTTCATTCACAGAACCCATGCAAACACACACACATATTATCACTCAACCACACAGCCACTAACAGAACAGTGTCACATATAGACACTCATGTACCTACTCACTTACCAATACAGCCAGCCACAGATCCAGTTATAGAGACATAGACACACTTACGCTTCCAGTCATACACCCCTACAGCTACAAAGTAAATGAGTTAATCATACACTTACTGACATACCTACTCAGTCACCCATGCAGTCACACAGCCCCTAACTCACCCACACAATTAATCACATAGTCACTCAGTCACTTATACATATACTAAAACATATACGGACACATGCATCAACCTATTTAGGAAGTGCAAATGGTGCGAATCGGTAAATTCGGCCGTTTGCGATTCCTTAATAGGTTTTTGGGATGCATCAATCATTTTAGGTAAAATCGCTATTTTTAGCGATTTCCAAAAATGCGATTGCTTTTAAGGAATCGCAAATTTGCGATTCCTTAAAAGCAATGCATGATTGTTTTTAAAATTGCAAATTCGCAATTAGGGGGTGCAAATTACCACGAGGGTGAACCTCGTGGTAATTTGCAGTAGTAGTAGTAGTAGTAGTAGTAGTGATATCGAAATCCACTGTTGCCAAAAGTCTCAAGACGTCACCAGTATCCTTAAGGTATGTTGGAGTTTCGGATACAATTGGTTTTAAGAAAAAATCCACGAACGTGGACAAGGGCTCAAGGAGTGAGCCGATGCCCGATATAATGGGGCGTCCTGGGGGTGGCCTTTTTTCTTTATGTATTTTAGGTAGACAATAGAAGTAAGGTATTACAGGATGAGTCGTGATCAGATATCTTGCTTCAGAAGGTGTGATCCATCCTTCACTTGATGCTTCTTCGATCAGACTTTTAATCTCGTGTGTAATCCTGGTGGTAGGGTCCTCAGTCAAGCGACGATAGGCTCTTGTGTCATTGAGCTGTCTCAAGCACTCTTCTCGATAGACTTCGGTATCTAGGAGTACTATAGCCCCACCCTTGTCGGCTGGTTTTATTGTCAGGGATGTATCCTTTGCCAGTCCCGCAAGGGCCGTTTTCTCAGCTCTCGTGACATTGTGGTAAGGCCTGTGCTTATATTGACTAAGATTCTTGATGTCATGGGTTACTGCCTGTTCAAAAGCAATTACCCTTGCTGGAACCTGATGGCTCAAAGGCGTGTATGTAGATTTAGGTCTGAGACCGGTATTGCGGTCTATTGGGTCATCTGTATCCGTAGTCTCTTGGTTGGTATTGAAGAAGAAATGTAGGCGTATCTTCCTATAGAACATTTCTAATTCACGCCTCAGTGTAAAGGGGTCACAAATATTCGTAGGAACGAACCCTAGCCCTTTGTTTAGAATAGATTTTTCATCTGTGGTAAGTATCCGAGTACTCAGGTTAACGACTAAGTCGTTGTCCCTGTCCTCGATGTGCTCGTCTGTTGTTGACCTGATCGAGTGTCTGTGTGTGTCGAGGTGGTTTCCGGTGCCCAATGTACTCCCTGTTGTCCTCTCCTTTTCCCTCGATTTCTGCCTCGGCCCTGCCATAAAAAAGAGGACTGATCTTGGTAAAATTGTGGATGAGGTGGAAAGTTGGGCATTTGGTAGCCCATTGGTGGTATGCCCATAGGTGGTTGTTGGTAGCCCCAGGGTGCTGGAGGCCACCATTGGGCAGAGTGTGGATAGAAGTTTGGCATACCTCGCCCTCTATTAGCTCTTCTTTGATAACCCCTACCCCTCCCTCGACCAGGTGTTCCTGTGTTCATGTTATTTGAATCACTTGAGTCAGTGTCTGAGTTTGAAGAGGAATAGTTGGACCCATATTTCTTGCCCTTAGAATTGAAATCTGGGGCCACATAGTTGTCGCTAGTGTAGGGGTAAGCTTGTTCCATAGAGAACCGGGCTAAATCTTTTTTAAATTTATCAATTTTACTCATTAGAATGTTGTCTCTGTAGTCTTTGTTTGTTTTATTGGTCTCATCCATGTTCTTTTTGAAAATCACGGGTCTGATTGCAGCGTTAATTTGACCTTCAAGAACCTGTATTTCAATAAGCACTGCATCAGCTGCTTTCTTGGCTGTTTTAATTATCAAAATCAACCAGTCGCGCGTGCAGCGCCATGCTATGAGAGACCAATTCCGTAAAAATTCTTTATCTGTGAGAAAGAGTCTGGGTACATTGGTTACGATCAGGCCGGATGGTGCACATTTACCTTGCAGATATTCATTCATTATCACCCCGTGTAAAGAGATGCGGGAATGGTTCTTTTTAAGATTTAGTAAGGTCACCCAATCATCTTGGGTGGTAGTAGATGTAGTGGGTAAATCATCTAGAATGCTTGGATTATCTGTGATGATATTATTAAGGTCTTCGTCATCGAATGCTAACCCACCGAAGTCAGCCATCGCAATACGAGACCTCCGTGGCTAAAAAGAATCAACCAAGTGAGCGGAAACTAAAGCTGACCTCAAACGTGAGGAGCCTAGGATTTAAAATGAATGGACCCGCAGCCTGTATCTAGAATCTGCATTCTGATCCACCGCACCGGAGGCATTCCGGGGATGTCACCAGCCCAGCCCGCCACAGTCGGACCCGAATAAAGTAAACTCGATGGAGATATTTAAATTGGATGAGGCGGAGACGCATAGCTAAGGCCTCCCTCCAATCTTCTTCCTCCAAGACCACCACATCTTCCTCCCATGGCCCCCTCAATTTCTCCAACTAGGATGCACTGTGGGTGACCAGGGTCTGATATATTTTCGATATCTTTTTGGTCTCGAGGTCTCCCATAATATTTTTTGCTTCCAGCGGACTAAAGTCGGGTATAGAGTCAAGACCCTCCAGATTAGGGGTGAGCGTATGCCGGAGCTGGAGGTACCTGAAGAATTGAGACTGGGGCATCCCAAACTCCTCCTGCAGATCACGAAATGATTTGAGGGAGCCATTCAGCACGTCGCCCAAGGTGGATATGCCAATGGCGTCCCAGCCCCCGAAAATCCTGAAGGGCCGCTAAGTCGGGCAAGCGCCTAGTGTGCCGCAGGGGGGTTTCCTCCATAAGTGTGTTCCACCATCCCAAATGCTGCTGAGATTGTCGCCAAATCTGGAAGACTACTTTCGTGGCCGGAGGCAATGCACTACCCAGCGCTGGTGAATAAAGTATCGAGTGAAGAGTGGACTGCCCCATCAGGTATCGCTCCACAGCGTAGGCCGGGTCCCCCCTGTCTCCACACCACCACTCGTTGGGGACCAACAGGTGCAAGGCCTGATAATATGAAAGGATATCCGATATCCCAAGACCTCCACAGTATGGTGAGAAAAAGCATGTACGCAATGCAATACGCACCGCTCCTCCTCCCCAGAGAAACTGCCCCAGAGCCAAGTTCACCAGCCGGAACCATTTGGGTGTAATCGGGTGCGGATGGTTCTGCAATTGGTACAGCAAGTGGGGGAATGCCACCATTTTGAATATTGCCGACCTGCCCTATATCGTTAGCGGCATTCGGGCCCTTGTCTTGATATCCGCCTGTATGCGCTTCGAGACCGGCACCACATTCCGCTCCCAGGACACCGCTGGAACATCAGATATGAACCCGCCCAGATATTTAAGGCCCCCCCCACCGCTTCCTGCAGCGTGGACACCCACTTACCTACTTTATCCCGAGCCCCAAGCACCCAGAGCATAGACTTACGAGGATTCATGTATAACCCGGAGGCCTCCCCAAAGATTTGCATAATTTCCAGGATCCGCGGCCCTGACTTATTCAGTGCCGTTAAAAAGAAAAGGACATCATCCGCGTACAGGGCTATCCTATCCGAAAGACCAGTAGCCCATTCAAATCCCTCCATCTATGCATCCATGCTTACCCAGGCTGCAACTGGTTCCATAGCCAGGGCATATAGATAAGGCGACAGGGGGCACCCCTGCCGAGTGCCGCAATGGACTGCAAAGTCAGACGATACCGTACCCGCTACCGGGACCGACGCTGTCAAGTCAGTGTATAGTAGCTATACATACGAAAAAAAACGGGGACCAAGATTAAGCCGATGGAGAAGGGCGAACAAGTAGACTCAGCTCAGAGAATCGAATGCCCTATCCATGTCTGCCAGCTGGAGTGCCGCCTGCACCTCCGTCTGCCGGACCGCCGCCAGGGCTACATGGGACCGCCGTATGTTGTGCTGCATCGCCCTTTGGGGCATGAACCCGGCCTGGTCCGGGTGGACCAAAGCAGAGATGCATGGCAGGAGGCGTTTGGCCAGAGCCTTGGCCAAGACCGTCACCTCCACATTAAGTAGGGATAGGGGGTGGTAAGAGGCATGCTGTTCCAGGGGCCGACCCAGCTTATGAAACACTACAACCTCCGCTTGTCACCAGTCTTGGGGAGCCGACCGGTCTCCCTGATCTCCTCCACCGCTGCCCGATAATGAGACGGGAAACCCATTGGGTCCCGGGTCCTTTCCTGAGTTGAGTTCTCCCAGGGCCTTGCACGGTTCTTCCACCGATAGGGGGAGTTCAAGCCGTTGGCGAGTATTATCAGATACCACTTTGGGCGGGAGGTCTGCATTAAATTTGTCCACAGTCTCCTCAGGAAGACACTCCCGCGGAGCATATTAATCAGCGTAGTAAGTGGTGAAACTCTCCGCTATGGCCCTGGAATCTGTTAGCGGCACCCCACTCTCATCATGCACCCCTGGAAGGGCCTGCGGATGGAACACGCCCTGACAGAGCCGATGCAGCAGTTCACTTGATTTGTCTCCCCATTGGCAGATTCTACTACGTGTCGCCAAACAGACCTGACGGGCCTCACCCAGTAGGAGGGAGGCGTACGACTGCTGCGTCTGCAATAGCTGACGCACAGCCAGACCATCGGCTGCTGTACACCATGCTATATCCACCCCCCATAACGTGGGCTTCAGTGCTTCACAGAGCGTCACCGCACTAGGTACCGATCCCACATTGACTGCGAAATAATCAGCGATTGCCTCCCGCATGTGTCTCATGTAGTCAGCATTCTGCAAATGCCAAACCACTAGCCGTCAGCGGAAGGTCTGTCGCACCCTACCCAGCCGCAGCTCCACGAACACCGGAGAATGGTCCGACAGCCCCCTGGGAAGGATCCCATCAGATCTCACGTTTGTCACCATCGCCATGGGAACAAAAATGTAGTCGAGCCGAGAAAATGATTTGTGTACCGCTGATAGATAGGTAAACTCCTTCATGTCGCCAGGTGTCCACCCAGTCCAGGCCCAGGGAGTGCAGTTTTGTGGGGTGTGTACTGGTCGGACCCCCTTCTATCCTACTTCTGTCCCTGCTCATGTCCAAAACATTGTTCCAGTCTCCACCCACCACAGTGGCTACATCTTGCATATCAGCCTACAGCGAAAGCAGCTTCTCAACTAAGAACCACTGTAACGGGGGGCACACACACAACCCACCACTATGGGATCCTCCCGATCTTGCCCCGAAGAAATACGTAGCGTCCCTGGTGCTCCAACCATTGCTGCAAATGTACGTACGGGACCCTGCGGTGAATCAAGACCGCCAACCCCCTAGACCCCTGCGTAAACCCCGCATAAAAGACCTGCTGGAAGCCATAGCGCTGCAAGCAAAGGACCTTGGAACCCAACAAGTGGGTCTCCTGCAGCAGAAGGATGTCAGCTCCGGCCCTTTTTGCCTGAAGCAGGACCGCCCTGTTTAATTTTGTCCAAGACCCCACGCACATTCCAGCTTACTACTTGGAGGGTGCCCGCAGACACCCGATCATCTACTGCCCAACTAGCCATCAGGCATCAAGCACGATATAACATGAACCGGAGGACCTGACTGTGTACATGCATGCAGTGGTGTGCCCAGTGTAAAAGCGCAACCCAACCCCTCAACCAAACCCCGTTCCCACAACAAACCCCCCACCCCATACCTCAAAAACTCTGAAGTACCTATTGCAGCGGGATCCACACCATATCCCCAACGGGGAGGGATAGTCTGTACCCACCAATGGATCCGTAACTCCCAGCCCATGGCTCCTAGGCCCACTCCCCACTCACACCAATCGGGTGGGGGTCCACCCCTCCTAAGGACTCCCTCAACTAAGGAAAACATAATCAGTCACGCAGTCCTGTAGGAGAAGCATCTCTGCACCATGCAACACATGAGACTCATGGATTAACTATCTGACGTTGGGAAGCTGAATCTCCCCGAGAGGAGGCCACACAGGACATAGAGCGTCTCTGGGACCGCGATCTTCTGTGTCCCCTCCGGCGCTGACCACTAGGATTCTTCAACTGCCCCTCGCCGCCATGAACGATTGGCGCTGTTGCTGCACCAGTTTGGTATAGTCTGGGAACACCAGGATGCGATGGTTGTCATACAGCAGGGGTTCTTTGATGCAGGCCTGTTTCAACACAGTGTCTCGGTCAAGGTAATTCAGCAGCCTCGCAATATCTGGCCGCGGACAAGCCCCCACAGACGTTTTGAGTGAGCGCCCTATGCGCCCGCTCCACGGTAAAGCACCAGGTCAGTGCATCCGGAGAAAGCCACCTTTCCAGCCATTAAGTGAGGAAGTGCTCCATACTACCATTCTCACAACCCTCCGAGAATCCCACAAAGCGCAGGTTGTTCTGCCGTGCCCGTTCCTCCGCATCCTCGACCCGGAGGGTCAGTCCCTTCTGGACACCTTCCATGCCCTCCTCCTTCTGCTTGAGGACCGACACATCATCCTCCACCCCCGAGATGCAGGTCTCAGATTCCGTGTTGCGGGATACTGCATTCCGGAAGTCCTGACGGAGCAGCATAACATCCGCGCCCACAGCCCCAATATTGCATGTGTCTGGATTGGGTGATTGCCGCCATCAGGTCTGCGTTGTCAAGCCCAGCCTCCTTGGCTCCCCCAGCCGCACCACCCGCCGCTCCCGGGCCAGTGAACTTATCTATGGGACCGTGCTTCATGGCACCACCGCTGCCCTTGTCCCTCATCATGGTGGCCTACCGGAGTGCCCAGATACGACGAAGCCAGGCGCAAGCATCAGGACCACCCCTGAGCCAGACCGCTCACTCCAGGCACCCCGACACTCCCACGCGGCCCGATATAGCCGCCGATCCCCGGGCAACCGTAGACCAAGGAGAAGGAAGGGGTCCACACTCGCGGTCACCCACCACCAGAGCCCGAGCCCCGCAATCTCTGGACAAGACACTGGGCCCTGTAGCAGCCACAGGGCACTTGCTGCCTCCACTCACGGCCCGACACAGCCGCCGAACCCTCTGCACAACGAGCCACCAGAGAAAGTGGGGGGCCCCACTCGAACACCCTCCAGCAATAGACGCCCAACCGCATGGGACCAGCCGGAATGGGGGAGCAAGCTCATGCCCGGGGCCCTCAAATCAGGCCCTACAACAGGACACGAGGCACAGGGGTCACCGAGCCCCTCAGCAGGCA
The DNA here is from genome assembly GCF_964263255.1 of Lissotriton vulgaris. Lineage (NCBI taxonomy): Eukaryota > Metazoa > Chordata > Amphibia > Caudata > Salamandridae > Lissotriton > Lissotriton vulgaris. The sequence continues at coordinate 1,977,163,780 of NC_141689.1, read as the reverse complement.
GCTAAACCCCCTCTTCTCAGCCCCCACCAACAGAGTTCCACCGGGCTCCGGGGCCGCCCCGCCCCACGACAGGCACACCACAGCAGGTTCACAGGGCCCAAGCAGCTGAGGGGCCCCACCGCAATCCACCGGCCTCTCATGTAGCCCCGCTGGTTCCACTCCCAACTAAGTCACAAGGCACTCCCGGGAGGGCACACACCAGGTCCGGCCGACCTCCTTTCAGGCCCCAGAGTCCTCACTGCAGGAGCACCTCCGGGCCAACTCGCCGCCTCCACCACGGGGCTCGAAGATCACCATAGAGTCCAGGCAGCTCCCCAAAGGCCTCCTTTCAGCCCCCGAATGTATGCAATATAGCCGCCGTCCCCCTGACGCCAGCGGTCCAGAGGGGAGAAGGGGCCCGACACACCATACACCCTGAAGGAGGGCCCACTCGCACCTGAAGCCTTAGGATCCAGCCGCACTCCGCACGAGGGATGCGGACACAGCCAGGCCCCCTGCCGGCCAGGGCGTCTCCTCCGCCCCGCAGCTCCTCACCGGTACCAAGAGCCCACTCTCCGGGGCCAACCTGCCCCTCGTAGAACTCCGCCACCACCTATTGGGACACCAATCCTCCGCCTTGAGCTCACACGGGCGATCTCACGGCATACAGCATGTCCAGGGTCGCCAAACTTTTCACCCCGGCTTCACCAGTTCCAACCAGGCATTGCAGACATGGCCACTGCAGCACCCAGCCGCTGCAGATGCCTGCCGCTGCTCACCGGACTGCCCAGCAGGTAGCTGGCACCGAGATGCCCCCTCTAGTACTCAATAATTGTCAGAGGGAGCCAGGATAATTGACGGATTGATGATGGGCTAGACAGAGCAAATTAGCACGCGGCCGCCATGTCAGCCAGCCAAGCCACACGTAACCTTTGTTTTTTCAGTGAATTTAAAAAAAAATTATAATTCTATTTCTTAAGTATAAAGTCTCTGTGAGTGTAACCTTTTAGTTTTTTCAGTGAATTTCACATTTAAAAAAAATCTATTTCATAACTATAACATCCCTGTATTTTGTTTCCATAATTAGATATTGGAAATTACATCTGCACGGTGCACCATTTATTGTTGTATTTGACATCAAATCATTTGAAAAGTAAATGGATCATCTTATTTCAAGATATTTTTAATTCTTACTATGATGTTGCAATTGCGATGTACTGACGTTGAATCCCGTGTGTTTTTGAGAAAGTGTAAAACACATATGTAGACATATTTTAGATAAAGCTTCAGTGTAGCTGTTTAGTAAGATACTAATTACAAACTACAACACTGAAGGAAGCGATGACGTCAGTAGTCACAAATACAAATGGCAGAGTGTAAAACAGATATATAGACATATTTTACACAAAGTTTGAGCCTAGCTGTTTAGTAACATATTGGTTTAACTTAATTTCAACAACACATTTGAAAAAAACAACAGTTTAAAAAAATCACTTTCAACATCCGAACTCGCGAATGGAACATAATTACCAAACACCCATCACTCTACCCATTGTCTTTTTTTTTTTTAAAGACCTTTATTACTCAGACCACTTTTGACATTCCTCGCCTAAAACCCAGCGGGCCGGCTTCCAATCAAACATTTCAGTATAATAGTACATTGACACAGCCCCATGCCGTCAACCCGGGGGTACGGCGGCGAAACGGAGTTCAAGTACACGAGATCCCGAAGGATATTGGAGGATAAGGAAGGTCACATTTTACAAATTTATGCAAATAATAAGGTCTATCGTAAATAAATTCTGTATCCAGAAAAGGAACTAACAAAAACAAACCCCCCGGTAACTTGGTCATCAGATTACAGTACTGTATGGTTCTAGGCAGTGCCGGTGTATGTACAGAGACTAGACGCCCACAAGTGCATGACTCAGTTAGTAATGGCCAGTATTATACGTCCAAGGAGCTAGATTGCATGGTTGGAGGAGGCTCACATATATTCCCCCTGTAGTCATTCCATCTGGACCATATGTCTACCCATTTGCGAGGACATCCTCTTGAGACATACACTGTCTTCTCCTGCCGCATGCACCAGTCCATGTTACTTTGCCAGTCCCTCAGTTTCGGCGGGTTAGGGTCCCCCCGCAACCTCGCAATGTTCCTTTTAGCCACTACCAGCCCAAGTGATACCCACAGTTTCTCTCTGTGCGTCAGGTCAGTGGGTTCCCAGATGTTAAGCAGACATCTCTTGGCCTCAGGTCTAATTTCTACCTCCCACACCTCCTGCATGCAGTGCACTACTCTCCCCCAGTACTGTTGCACTTTTTGAACCCCCATAGGGTATGAAAGAAGGTGCCCTCTACGCCACATCCCCTGCGACAGAGTCCATCCCCACCATTTCTCATCAATTGCAGCCTCGTACAGGAGATATAAATTCTATGCAGAATTTTAAGTTGAATTAGGCGCAGTCGGCAGAAATGAGCACCTCACGGGGGGAGGCCAGGGCAGACCTCCATTCCTCCTCATCATTTTCCAACCCATCGGCAATCAATTTCTCTTTTAAGGGTAGTAGCAGGTCAGGGGAATTATTTATCAGCTTTTTGTACGTGAGAGATATGGCGTGTTCCGGAATGTTCCAGTTTAATAGCCTGTCTTCCAGAGGGGAGCTCTGAGGTAGTGTGGTGCCAGGTGGAACGTGTGTCTGAAGGGAGTGTCGCACCTGTAAGTATCTGAAGTATTCGGTGTGCGCCAGGTCGTATGTGGCCTGCATTTGAGCGAATGTGTGAACTCCTTTAGGGCCCCAGGTGTCTTTTATTTGGGAGATACCTATTAGGTCCCAGTTCCGGAACCCTTTAGTTCGACCCAGGTTGCCTAACTTTTCGGATGCCAGAGTGGTGTTGCCATGGTGAGGACCCCTGACCACCCCAATTGTTTCTGTGCTGTATGTCATATCTGCACAGAGTGTTGTGTAGGCCCAGTAAGTCGAAGTTTGCCCAGTTTAGAGTAGAGAGCTATTTCATAGTTCCCCCCAGGAAGTTTCCATCTGTCCATCCCATAGGCCAGATCATTCCCATCCCCATAAGTCCCTTGATTTATCGCTGTGAGATGAGCTGCCCAGTAGTATTTGCGAATGTCAGGGAGGGCTATGCCACCGTCATACCACCCCAGCGTGAGTTTCGACAGAGCAATACGCGGGGCGCCCACCCAAAGGAGGGTGCGCTGAGCTGCCTCGATTGCTGTAAAGTAGGCATTAGGCATCATGTCTGGATAATTTTGAAGGGCGTAGAGAAACCTGGGCAGCGCCATCATTTTGAACAAGGCAGCTCAGCCTAGTAATGATAACGGAAGGCCCTGCCAGGACTTGGCCTCTCGTTGGAGACACCTTAGGGGAGGTTGTAGATTGCGCTCGTAGGACAGGGCCTTGTCCTTGGATATGAACACTCCCAGGTATTTGAAGCTGTCCTTAGCGACTGGGATGGGACAAGTGTCAGGGAGCTTTGGGGGGTTCCCCGCTGAGGACGTAAAGACACGATTTGCTCCAGTTGATGCTGAAGCCGGAATTTCGACCAAAGCTCGCGAAGATGTCAAGGGCCGCAAGGATTGACCGTCGTGGCTTAGAGAGGTAGAGGAGAATATCGTCCGCATAAAGGGATATTTTGTCTTCCCATCCCTCCACCCATTCTATTCCACGAAGGTAGACGTCATGTCTGATCCAGGCAGCCAGCGGCTCAAGGGAGAGGGCGAACAAGAGAGGAGAGAGGGGGAAGCCCTGTCGAGTTGCTCGCTCCAAAGTAAAGACCTCCGACACTTTATTGTTCACTAGGACCTGTGCCAGGGGTTCCGTATAGAGGAGACGAACCCACTCCACAAAATGGGGCCCAAAGCCCAGTTTACACAGGACAGCGAACATGTATGGCCACTCTAGGGTGTCAAATGCCATGGTGGCGTCCAGGGAGACCACAACCGCGTCCTCCTTCAATCCATGGCGTTGTCCGATCACCCCGTGTAAACGTCTGATATTTAGGGCCGTGTTTCGATGTGGCATAAAGCCCGACTGGTCAGGATGCACCAGCGTATTCAGTATTGGTTTAAGCCTATTAGCGAGTGTTTTTGCCAGTATTTTGGGATCCGCGTTGAGGAGGGAAATCGGCCTGTAGGAGGCACAGGATTCAACTGGTTTCCCCTCGTTCGGGATAGCCACAATAGTAGCAATGCGCTGGTCTCGTGGCAGTATCCCTTCCTTTCTGCTGGTGTCAAACATGGCTTTAAGGTGTTTGCTAATTGTCTCAGGTTTAATCTTATATAATTCTATCGGAGACCGTTGGGACCCAACGCTTTTACTGGCCGGAGTTCCATTATTGCACACTGTATTTCGGCCGCAGTGAGTGGACTATCAATGGTTTCCCGGTCCTCATCCGACAGACACAGCATTCGGATATCAGTGAGGAGGGCTATAGAGTCCTCCTCCGGGCGGTCAGACACCCTAGTATAGACCTGCTTGTAGTGCCTAGCGAACTCCTCCACCACGTCCCGCGGCTCAGTGAGAATCGCCCCGGATTGAGTGTGTATTAGCGGCACAGTCTTCCTGGCCTGTTGCTTCCTGTCAAGCCAGGCGATAAGTTTTCCGGCTTTGTCACCCTGACCGTATAACCTGCCCATTTTATGTCAAGCTATTGTCTGGGCCTCCTGGGAGACCAATGCTCTGTATTCCGCCAGCTTGAGTTGCCATTGGTGTCGGATCGTCCTTCCCCCTTTCTCGAGCGCTTCCGCCTCAAGCTCTGCCAGCTCCGCCTCAGCTATGGTGACTTGACTGTGCTGTTCTCTCCGCCTGCCAGAGATGACTGATAGCGCTTCCCCCCGTACTACCGTTTTAAACGCCTCCCATACCGTGACAGGGGAGTCTACTGAACCCTCATTTTCTTAAAAATATTGAGTGATAGAGGCGTCGATTTTCCCCCGCGTGTCATCGTTCTGCAGGTGCCAGGGGCTTATCGGCGCCACGCACCCCTCCCTCCTTGTTCCGAATGAGATGTGCGTCGTTACCGGCGAGTGGTCCGATATGCCTCGCGTAAGGAGTGTTGCCTCTCGAACTATAGTGTGATGCTGCAGGACGGTGAGAATGTATTCGAGGCGTGAGAAAGTGTGATGTGGCCCAGAGAAGAAGGTGAATTGGCTGGTTGTGGGATGAAGGTGGCGCCAAACGTCGGTGAGTCCGAAGGCCTCAAGAAACTCAGCCAACCATTGCTGTCCTTGGGGTATGGTTCTGGAGGGCTGTCTATTCACCGTGCCCGACACCACCAAGTTGAAGTCCCCGCCCAGGATCAACTGACCTTCGGGGAGGGAGAGTAACGATTTGCCCAAGTCTGCAAAGGCAGGAGCCTGCAAGCCCGGCGGGACATACGCAGAGAGCAAGTTCAGTACGTACCCCTCCCACCTGCCTGTGACCACCGTAAAGCGGCCCTGTGGTTCCGATTTTGTGCCATCGATGTGGAGGGGCAAGGAGCGGCGGATGAGGATTCCCACCCCTCTTGAGCCTGAGGTGAAGCCGGAGTGTGAGGCAAGCGTGTAACCCCACCTGTTGAGGGCCCGACATGTGTTCCCCAGTAAATGAGTTTCTTGCAGCATTACTATGTCAGGTTGGTGCCATTTAATGAATTGCAAGACTACAGTACGCTTGAGTCTGTCCCCAAGTCCATTCACATTCCAGCTCATTATTTTAAGGCTCTTTTCCAAGTTCCTAGCCATAACCATTACTTTGAAAGCAGTCCCTACCTAGCACTCCTGAACCAGTAAAGTCTTCATGGACATAAATTCTGTATGACCAAAACAGACCCAGTACTCCCCAACCCTTCCCGGATCCCCCCCAGCAGCGAAACTCTCCAACTCCATTACCCACCCTGGTTCTCCCCGAAACTCTAACAGTGCAAACAATAACATGCATATCAGACAGTTGACTCCATGCTTTCCTCCCCGTATCAACCCCCCACATCCCGCCCACCTCTGCGAAATCAAAACCCCCCCTCCTTGCCCCCTGCTCCGTGGGTTTCAAACTACCCACCACTCCAATTAGCAGAGTGCCTGTCGCCCAACCCTACCCAGGTGGAACACCGAGGAACTTTTAACTAGGGATTAATGTGGCCAGCTCCGTCCCGGCCGCCCTCCCGCAGTGTCCCAGGTCATTCGGCACCTCAGGCCAAGGGTGTATGAGTCCTATAGGGGAGCCCGTCCCTTAAACCATGGGCAGGCCCCATGCAGTCCCCTCGGAGTGCCCAGGAATACAAACAATCACACTGTATACATTACTGTCCGGCTTCTTCCAAGTCCAGTGTGTGCCGCCTCATCACGCTGTGTTATCTCCGGGTGAGTCCCAGCGGGGACTGTTCGACCTCAACAACCAGAATCGTTGGCTCTGCTCACCATTCTCAACTCCCCCTGCCGCCGATCCCGGGGAGGGGTGTCCTGTGTCTCTCCACTGTCCGCCGTTTTGAAGAGGGCGGGACACTGCCAACGTTGTGTCAATCCACTCCTGTACAGTCGCTCGCGAGGTGAAGAAGTGGGACTTGCCGCCATGTATAATCTTTAGTTTCGCGGGAAAGAACATCATGTATCGAACTCCGTGGTCACGTAGTGCCGCCTTGACCCCCTGGAAGGAGCGCCTCTCCTGTTGCACCTGCAGCGTCAAGTCAGGGAAAAAACGAACTGTGGATCCCTCGTACTGTAGGTCCCCATGTTGTCTGGCAGCCTGTAGGATCGCATCCCGGTCTCGGTAATTGAGTATTTTGGTGATAATCGTTCGCGGTGGGGCGCCAGGTTTGGGTTTAGGAATCGGGGCCCGGTGGGCCCGCTCAACAGTAAATATCTTGGAAAGCCTCTTGGGTTTAAGGTGGCGGAGTATCAAGTCTTCGAGAAATAGCTCCGTAATATCACCCTCCAGATCTTCCTCTACGCCCACCACGCGTATGTTGCTCCTCCGAGCCCTACCTTCCTGGTCGTCGAGTCGAAGTGCCATCTGTCGGTGTTGGTGGACAAGCTCGCTGACCCTGCGTTCAAGCTTCTTCTCCGACTCCTGAAGGACTTTAATGTCCACTTTGTTGGTTTTCGAGCGGTCTGTGGTCTTTCCCAAGTCTGTACGGAGCAGATTCACTTCGATAGTGATCTTGTCCATCTTCGTTTCAAGGCTGGTGCCGAGGGTCTGAATTGCCGCCATAATGGACGTCAGGGAGGGTTCCGCCTGCCCCGTGCCTTCCTTCATTGCTCTCCCGGCCTGCGTCTGCGTTTTGGGCACCGTGTATTGATCAAGTTTGTTGGTTTGAGACACAACACCCCCTTTAGGCCGCATGGTCTATCTAGTGCCCTTGGGGTCGGATGGTCCGTCACCCACCTTCTTGCGGGCCGTCGCCAGCTCAGATCAATCAATCAATCAAAGCATTTATATAGCGCACTACTCACCCAGAGGGTCTCAAGGTGCTAGGGGAGGGGGGTCCGCTACTGCTCGAACAGCCAGGTCTTGAGTTGCTTCCTGAAGGCGAGGTGGTCCTGGGTCAAGCAGAGGTGGGTCGGGAGGGAGTTCCATGTCTTGGTGGCGAGGTAGGAGAAGGACCGTCCCCCTGTGGTGGCTCTTCAGAAGCGGGGGACGGCGGCGAGGGCGTGGCCGGTCGATCGAAGCTGGCGTTTGGGAGCGTAGAATTTGAGGCGGCTGTTGAGGTATCCTGGGCCTTGGTTGTGTAGGGCTTTGTGTGCGTGGGTGAGGAGTCCGAAGGTGATTCTCTTGTTGACCGGGAGCCAGTGCAGGTCTCTCAGGTGTCCGGAGATGTGACTGCGACGGGGGATGTCCAGGATGAGTCGTGCTGAGACGTGCTGGATCCGCTGGAGTCTCTTCTGGAGTTTGGCGGTGGTTCCGGCGTAGAGGGAGTTGCCGTAGTCCAGACGGCTGGTGACGAGGGCCTGGGTGACCGTCTTCCTGGTCTCGGTGGAGATCCACCGGAAGATCTTACGTAGCATGCGCAGGATGTTGAAGTACGACGAGGAGACGGCGTTGACTTGTCTGGTCATGGAGAGGGAGGAGTCCAGGATGAAGCCCAGGTTGCGTGCGTGGTCTGTTGGTTTGGGTGCGCTGCCTAGGGCAGGGGGCCACCAGGAGTCGTCCCAGGCGGAGGGTGAGGATCCCAGGATGAGGACTTCCGTCTTGTCCGAGTTCAGCTTCAGGCGGCTGTTCTTCATCCATTCGGCTACCTCTTTCATCCCTTCGTGAAGGTTGGCTCTGGCGGTGGCGGGGTCGTTGGTGAGATCCACTCTCCGCCTCCGACAAACCACAACCAGGACTGCAGGTACTGTTCAAGCTCTATAGCAGCACGTGGCCTGCTGCCAGGGGTGCACTCCGAGACTCTCTGTCGTGATCCCAAGCTCTTCAGGTCTGCAGTCACTCACAACCGGCCCACCTGTCAGCCGGTGTCCCGTGAACCAGCCGCCTCCAAAGCCATGGGTATGTGCCCTTCCTCTAATGGGCGCCCTTGTGCCACAGTTAGGGGCAGCAGCTGCCTGTCAGGCTGTGGGTAGCGCGGGCCGGTTGTTTCCCCTGCACGCTCAAATGGCAGTAGCGCTGTGTGTAGCAGCACTCCCTACTTCTAGGGTAGGCGATTAGCTGTGTTCCGAGTCTCGGTGTGTGGGTCCCTCTGGACTGCAGGGTCTCGCTGGCCGCCTTGTCAGACGACCCCAGGGCTCCGATATTTCCGCGCCGCTGCGGAGGCCACGCCCCCGCTTTCGCGCCTCTCAGGCCGCGGACTGCTGCAGGCCGAAAGCCGGGACCTAGATTAGCAGAGGCGGCGGCTCCCGGACTCCAGGTACGAGACGCCGGGTCGCCGCTGAGAGTCGCGGCCGTCTCACGGAGCCTCGGGGGGTTCTCCAAGCCTGGAGGTTGCTCCGAGGGATCACCAAGCCCGAGGGAGCTGAGGGCTGCCTTCAGAGAGCCTCTCAGCCAGGATTATGCGCAGATTTGTAAAGGGACACTGACGGCCCGGCGGAGCTAGGGAATCAGGCGGCCATTTCCTACGGCGCCTGGCCACGCCCACTCTACCCATTGTCACCCAGACTCATTTAGAACATTGTGCTGTTTTTTAACTTTTTTTTTACTATTTCTACAAAAATAAAGTGGAATCTGAAGAACCATAGGATGAACTATAACTGGTTAATGTTGTTGAATACCAGGAGGACTCAGCTGCACATGAACAGTCATCTGATGAAGAACCTGCAATAATGAAACAAAATATATCTTTTTTTTTTCTCTATTGTATCTGTTAAATCGGAGATCACAACTAAATTGGTAAGATGCAGCATACGTGAGAAGACATTATCTCAGGTCACAGCCAAAACCTTTTCTTGTGGTATACCAAGCATGTTGTTCCTCTTGAAAACATACTAGAAGGGGGGCGGAGCTAGCCGGCGTCGATGGCGGATGCGTAAGAGCGGAGCTCCTCGCTGTCGCCCGTTAAAATCCTACATTTGATCCTGTTTCAGCAGTGGCATTCACAATTTGAGAGCGGGGGTCCCCGCCGCTCACCCTGCTTAGGCTCCGGTGTGGCTTTGAAAGAAGGCTGAGCCCGGACTACACCCTTCAGGGACCTCCTCGGTGTGCGCCGGACCAGGCCCCAAGACCTCGGACTCTCCTTGGCAGAGGGCCGCTCTACGTCACCCGACGTGCGGCTGCAGTGCTACTCACGCCTCGGGGACTCACGGAGCTCCGCGGAGAGACGCACGGACCTGGCCCCAGGTCAAAGTAGCAGGCATCGGAGGAGCTCTGAGGAGAGCGGTGGAGGGTAATAACCCCTGCGGAGACGGCCATTCACCTGTGGGGGTGAGTGAGAGTCTTCATCAACCCCGACACGGCACTCCGGTCCCAAGTCGGCTCCAGCCTTTCTAGCGGCCGGCCTGAAGGACGTTGCTGAGCTGGTAACGGAGAAAGACGCACTCGCAGTGGTGTACCCGGGACTCTGGAGACCGAGGTTACCCCCTGACACTGGTATTCCGGCTTGGCCCTGACCGCCCCTGCAACGCGAGAAGGCAAAGGACTAGCCATTTTGCACCAACCTCGGGGGCGCACGTGGCCTGAACTGTTGCCGAGTTGGGAGTCCAGAAGTCTTCGCCTGGACTACAGGCCCCTTGCGCTGTGGTCACCGGAACTCCACCAGGTCGGGGGGGGGGCAGTGCGCACCCCCACATAACACTAAGCCCTTTCCGGGGACAGGCGGGAATAACCAGCAAGCTCCCGCCTCACGGCCAGCGAGACTGCAGAACCCCCAGGCACAGCTATGGGTAAGGGGGACAGAACCCAACCGAAGCTATCCTTCAACCAGCGGCGACAGAAGGAGCCGGAACCGCAAGTTGCTCAATCCCCAGCGGCCGCTGGCGATCCAGGTACCTCTCTATGCGCCGAAATAAAGGGAATGCTCATGACGATGGAGAAGGGCCTGCAGGAAGGCATATCTGCCATTGGCACTAAGATCGACGCGCTGTCCTACCGGATGGATCGCATGACAGAAAGAATGGACAAGCATGCGGAGAGGCTGGACATGGCGGAGCGCCGTTTGACGGAGGCAGAGGAAGCGCAAACGGAGTGGGACACTGACCGCAAGCAGTTCAGTCGACTGCTACAGGTCATACAAGACAAATCCGAGGATTTGGAGGTGCGCTCTCGGCGCTCTAATGTCCGCATCACAGGAGTGGCAGAGATGACCCACACCGGTAAAATGGAACTGTTCATAGAAAAACTCCTGGTGTTGCTCTTGGGAGAAGACACGTTTTCGCCAATGTTCATCGTAGAGCGAGCACACTGCACCCTCGGTCCTCGACCCCCCCTGGGCGCTAATCCCAGACCAATCATTGCGAAACTACTAAACTATAGGGACAGGGATGCGGCCCTCAGGGCAGCCCGGGAGAAGGGGAAATTACAATACGAGGGAATGGACATATCACTGTACCCTGATTTCACGGCAAAGGTCCAAGAGGAGAGACGGCGCTTTGCCCCGTACAAACAGCAGCTCCGTGATCTGGGCCTGGACTATGCCATGTTATACCCGGCGAGGCTACGCATTAACCGACAGGGCCACTCTCACTTCTTCACGGACCCAAAAGAACTGCAAAAATCCCTGAAGGTGTGGGCGAGGGAGCACCGAGGGAGCCCTGAGACACAACCGACAGAGCCGAGGAGTAACAACGATCTCGAGGAGCAGGACTGACCATGGGGCGGAAACCAGAGACTTGTAGAGAGACTGCAGAGTAACAATCCTCATGATTCGCCCCGGGGTACACGGACGACGCTCTCACCATGAGGTTGCACTCAGGTGATGGCTCACAGCACAAAAACGTGTAGGTGAGGGTGTTACAGTGCTGGGCGGTGCTACTGGGGGGTCGAGCTTCCTTTGTTGGATATACCACAGGTCGCAATCAGACTCTAGGCGCTGCATGTGAAGGGAATAAGAACTATGAATGCTACTCCGGAGTCGGTGGGGGGGGGACACTCGACAGGCAGCAGCATAAGGTGCATTCCTGCCACTGTTGATCAATATGAGGAGGGCGATGGGGGTGGGGCGTAACATTGATAGTGCCTTGTGGTCCCAGCAGGAGGGGGACAGCAGTCGAACTTTTCTGGCTACCTCAGCCCCAGCGCTGTCAGCACTTCTGGCTCAATCTGAGCCTTGTTTGGGAATTGAACATGGGTTTATTGCAGGGGGGGAAGGGGGTGGTTTGGGGGACTCGGTCAGACCAGGTTGGGGTTGGTTGGCTGTGGGCGGGGGGGGGGGAGGTCTGGAAGGTTTGCGATGTGGTGTTTTGGGGGAGGGAATGCATGCGTGCTCCGACTTGTTGCTTTGCTGATGGGTGTTTTGCTGCTGTTGCATGTACTGTATCTTTTGAGCCATGATGTGCTTCTCACGGCCCATGTAGTGGGGTCTCTCAAGTTCCAGGGCATACACAAGGTTATACACCCCGACCAGTGTCACATAGTCCAGTAGAGGGGGGGTGTTCCTCACTGCGTTGTTGCGCCCCTGTCGCTAACGGGTTGGCGAGGCGCGATCCTGGGAACATACAGGGTACGACACCGCCTTGGTAATGGCTAACCTACCGCCAGGGGATACGATTGGGGACACTGAGACCTTCAGAGCCCTGACATGGAATGTGAGGGGTCTAAACGACTTCCATAAGCTCCGCAAGGTCTTGCACTATCTTGAAAGACATCATATAGATTTGGACTTGCTCCAAGAAACTCACCTTCCCAACACTAGTAAGATGCTCTCACATAAGGGACTCCAGGGTAACTCCACATATGCAGGTTTCACTACTCACGCACGGGGGGTCCTCACATGGGCCAACCCTAGATCCAAACTGCGCCTCACACAGATGTGCGCTGACCTGGAGGGGAGGTGTGTGCTAAGCAGATGTGCGGGTAAGGGGCAGGACTTAGTCGTCATGAATGTGTATGGTCCTAACTACGACTCTCCTGACTTCTACGCTGCAGTGGCGGGTCACTGCGCAGAGTGGAGTACAACCAGGATGCTATGGGGAGGGGATTTAAATTTTATTTTTGACACTGAACTGGACAGATCCGATGGTCCGCCCAGGCGCCCGGCGGCCGCCGCGCTGCAAATGCAACTCGAGATGGTGCGATTGGGACTAGTGGACGTGTGGAGGGAGAGACACCGGGACAGGGGGGGTTACACACACTTCTCTGTGTATCACAATATCCACACCAGAATAGACTACTGGATGTCCACACACTCCCTCCTAGCGATGGTGAAAGGCTGTAGTGTGCTTCCCCGAACACTGTCAGACCACTCCCCGATACTGTTGGTGCTAGATACCCATAGGCCGAGGATCCCCCCATTCACGTGGCGCTTCCCACCATACTCTCTGCTGGACGAGACATTCAGGGGGGAGCTGGGTGAAGAGATAGACATGTTCTTTGCTACCAACATAGGCTCAGTGGACAGCTTCCGGAGGGTGTGGGAGGCCTTTAAGGTCTACATCAGGGGGGTAGCAATGGCTAAGCACTCCAGCGCCCTGAAGGCCATTAGACAAAGACTGAAGCACTTAGAGGGGCAAATAGCAGAGCAGGAAAGGCGACATGCTGCAGGCACGGTGCCGGCGGATGACAGAATCCTCCGGGAGCTCCTGAAAGAGTTCCATGATGAGGCAGACAGGGAGGTCCGTCATCTGGGCAAATATGCCACTGCACACGTGTATGGGGAGGGGGAACGACCTGGCTCACTCCTCGCCAAGATAATGAAAGGTGCTAGGCGACGGCAGGTAGTCACGGAGCTGACTTCGGACGGGGGGACTTGCTCACGGAGGAAAGGGACATTCTCACTGAATTCAGAAACTTCTACGCGCAGCTATATACTACGAAGACTTCTGGGGTAGAGGACCAAATTGACAACTACCTGGGCTATATCAACATGCCGTTCCTTGAAAATTGGCAGAGGGAATTCTTGATGTCTACTATACAACAAGAAGAGATCTCAGATGCGTTGGATGGCATGAGGGCCGACAGTGCCCCTGGGGCGGATGGACTGACAGTTGCCTTTTACAAGGCGTTCAGGGATAAACTTCTACCGCACCTCTCAACTCTGTTTGAGGACATCTGCAAGGAAGGAACCATGCCGCCCTCTATGAGAGAGGCAATAATAGTAACAATACGGAAGCCCCACAACCTTGTAGGCTCGTACCGCCCGCTATCCCTTATAAATGTGGATGCTAAGCTCTATGCAAAAGTACTAGCGGCCCGGTTGGCATTGGTGGCCCCTGAACTAGTTGCCCCGGAACAGGCAGGCTTTATACCGTCACGCAACCTCACATACAATATACGGACGGTGATGGGGACCATACAACACACGAGGCAAGACTCCAAAGCTATTGCGGTCTTCCTGGACATGGAGAAAGCGTTTGACTCCGTGGAGTGGCCGTTCCTGCGCAAAGTCCTCAAGAAATTGGGCCTGGGTGACCTCTTCCTCCAACTACTAGGTGCCCTCTACTACAAACCCACAGCGCGAGTACGGCTGGGAGACTCCGTCTCAGAAACGTTTGACATCAGCAGAGGCACAAGACAGGGATGCCCCCTGTCGCCGCTCCTCTACGCACTGGTGGCGGAACCTCTGGCCTGCGCTATCAGAGAGTATCACGCCTATGAGGCCATCAATTACCCCACCTACAAAATAGGGATATCCACGTACGCTGACGACACCTTACTTTATGTCAGGGATCCGGCGACTAACCTCTCCTCGGTCCTGAGGGAAGTGGTCCGCTTCGGTGCTCTCTCAGGGCTCAAGGTCAACTGGCCCAAATCAGTGGCGTTCCCCCTGACCCCGATCACTGACCCCTTTGAAATGGAATACCCGCTCCAATGGTCCACAGACCCGATTCGCTACTTGGGTATAATGATTCATACTGATCCAGAAATTATGATCAGAGAAAACTATGGTGTTGCCTACAACAAACTAGCAGACGATATTGAGCTCTGGATCAAGCTGCCACTGTCACTTATGGGACGTATCTCTATCATAAAAATGGTGGTCCTTCCGAGATTTCTGTTTCTTTTTAATAACATTCCGGTCGTCCTCTCTAAGGCTTTCTTCGCCACCCTCAATAAACTGCTCGTTCGGTTGGCTTGGGCTGGCAAGCAACCCAGAGTGAAGTGGGAGGTCCTTAAGCTACCATATGAACAAGGGGGTCTAGCAGCGCCAGATATGGAGCGCTATTACAGGCTTGCACAGGCCTCCCATCTCCACACTTGGATTCACGGTAGCCAGGATATTCCACACGTTATTCTGGAGAGGCTGTTCGCTGACCCGGTCCCCCTTCCAGCGACAATCTGTGGCCCAGTGGACCCCTGGGTGGGAACCTTAGACTCCCTACTAGCCACTAATCACGCTTGGCATTCTGTACTACAGAGGCAAGACAAAGAGCTGATGTACACACCGAACATGCCAATCCTTTGGGCAATATGGCTCCCCACGTTGGCGGAACTGGGGGTCTGCAAGGCCCTGCGAGAACTGGGAGCCCACACCTTGGGAGACCTGTTCGAGCATGGGAAGGTCAAGACGTAGGAGCAGCTGACGCGAGGAGGGGGGAGGTCCACGTCGCTCCAGCGCTTCCAGTTCCACAGGGTTCGGAGTGCATTCCTGGAGTTGTTGGGCCCTAACCTGGAAGAACCGCCGGAGGTCCCGGAGCTAACTTATGGTATTGCCACCGCGGCGCCGCAAAAACTGATAACAAAACTTTACAAAATTGGACACGGACATACTGCACTCCAATACACCAGGGCGCGATTGACCTGGCAGACCGATCTGCAAACCCAGATAGATGACAGCATGTGGGCTCACTGCTGTGCGGCCGATTGGTCCACTTTAAATATCTGCAACGTGTTTACTACACGCCGGAGAGGCTACATAGGTATGGACTTCGTGATACGCCGGAATGTGAGAGGTGTCATGCCCCGGTGGCTGACTTCCTGCATACGGCCTGGGCATGTCCGGGGGTGCAGCGATTCTGGCTTACGGTATTTGCTGAAATGAGCACTATAGTGGAGATGGAGTTGCCTATGGACCCGGCTCTAGCCCTGCTAGGTTTTGTAAAAAAGGTTCCCATTGCGGTGAGAAAGTTGGTCAGCATGGGCATGCTCCTGGCCAAAAGAGTAGTGGCAATGTGTTGGATGAGGGGCCCACTTCCGACACTGAGGCGCTGGTCCAGTGACATGCTGTATTGCAACACGCAATCGGAGCTCTACAGCGAGTTGCTCCCACCCCGGAGTCGGCCTGGCAACCTCTGGGCATTGTATCGGACCTACGTAAACGCTAGAGACCTGGAAGACGAACACACTGCGCGGGAGGGAGAGGGACCCTTGGAGCCCCTCGTAGGGGACACATAGGCGGTTGGCTGAGGGGAGGCGAGGTCATGTTGCGCCCTGGACTCAGATCCAGGTTGAAGCAGTCAGGGAAGCGACTACTCCTTCTCTTGATATAGAACCGGGGGGACAGGGTACACTCGAGGGCAGGGACATAGGGGGTGGCCCTATGGGCTACTGGACAGGCCATGCGGTGCGGCCCGCATTACACTCATAGCTAACACACTATCACATACACGGAGCAGCAACTGGGGAGTTGGTGGGGCGGATGGATGTTCGAGGGAAGGGCGGGGGGAGAAAAAGTTAAAATGTACTGTTTTGTACACGCAAACGCAGAGCGAATATACGTTTGACAACAAAGGACTTTTGCCTTCAAAGACTCTTCACACGTTGGGAATATGCTTTGTATTCTTCTTGAAAATTTTTGGTAATCAGCACTCATGCCTGTCTAATGTGATGCCGGCCCGAGATGGGTTGTAGGCGAGCAGCTCTGTATGTATTGCATTTTGCTAACTTGAAAATAAATTAATTAAATTTTTTTTTTAAAAAAACATACTAGAAGGAGCAACCTAAAATTCCACAGAGAAAAAAAAGGAGAGGGATAATCAGTCTCTAGCCCCTGCTCCTGAGAACAAAGTTACAGCTCTAGTGCAGAGCAGACGTAGCGAAATGTCACCTGCCTAAATTGTTTTGCTACCTTCTGCATTAAGTATAACACCATCGTAACACCCTGGAAGCAGTCTGTGGATGTAATTTTGCAGAATGTGAAAAACCATACTTGTTAATTTTTATTCTTTTTTTATTGCAGCAGTTCAAGCACTGTGAACCAATGTAAACCAAGAAAAATTTATTATGGTTTAATTTAGAACATTAGGCAACATTAGGCAACCAAAACAATATACAATGGTAAAGTTGAGACAATACAACTTAAGGTTACCTATTAAAGTACCTCCATTTAGTTTTTATCTATTGTCATCCTTGTAAATAAATACCTTTCCTCCAGTTGAAAACAGTTTTTAATTTCCACCAACTTGCTGTAGACAATACACTCAGTAGGCTGGATAATGTCTCAGAAAATCATATTTCATATACATTTCAACACACTACCACATTTTGTTATCCTAAATTGTCCATAGAACTTTGGTTCTAGACATTACAGATATAAGTTTACTAACCATGTATTTAGTCTTGATTTGAATGCCATCTCTATGTCATTGCACTCTGTCCATCATTTTTGACATCTTTAATATATTGTGTAGATGTTATATTAACTCCTTCATGAAATATGTTTGCTATAGGTTTTCACACTTTTCTTTTTGAAATGGAAATGTATCCAGCTACAAAGTTTGTAACTTCAGTTTCTAATTTACTACCATCCTCTCTGCATCACTGTGACATGACTATGACATATTTCCAATACGTTTGTACTAATAATGCACAAATTCTAATCTGTAGTTGGACAGTTCATATCTTGATGGGCATTTTTGGTTACATTTCAAAAGCCATATCTTTACAATCTGTTAACATCAAGAAGAGAAATTGTTCCGAATTAATTTCAGTGCTAGGGGTGAATTCACAATTGTCACCATTATTGTTCCATTTATACCTTAAACCAAATAATTAATTAATATTCTCATCCTCTAATCGTCCTAGCATTACCATTAAACATTCTTGAGCATCCTGCTGAACATTTTCAGAAAATACTAGTAACCCAATACATTTCTCTACCTTTTAGACCTTTCTGTAGCTCTGTTGGTGAGTACTTTGGATAATAATTCAGTCATAAACATTTTGAGAGGTTTACAGCTTACATCCTCAAATAATGAAAGGTGATTTGTCACACAATCTTCAATAAACAAGGTGTCCCTCCAAATTTATATACTTTCTAACCTTGCAGGGATCCAATCCTTGTAAAGTACTTATTTTGTGTTTTAAACGTTACCTTGTAAAGATATGTAGAGATTTTCTTTGCATGTTAATGGAATGGTGTTGCATATTACAAACACTACTACGATTCCATTTGTATCCAGGACCTGCCTACGCCTTCCCTGTACCTCTTCTGCAATAACCTGTTCTACATTACTAAACCTGTTCTACATTACTAAACACTATCATCTCTTTCGCTTTAGGAGTGCCATTCATCATTTCATTACGCTGCCCTCTTGCATCAACAACGTGAACTAATGTGTTATCCAGGAGATAGGTTTCTTCCTTAAAGAATGGATGTGTATATATCCATTCTCCACTAAAAACGGTACACATGGACAACACCATTTTGTCAAGCGTCTTCATTCTATTTATAATCAAAATGGAAAGATTCCTCTTCAAAGCAAAGGCCGTTTCAACTACTACCTCAAATTGTTCTTTCTGTTTCAGCGCCTCTCTCCTTCTTCCATACTTTTTAATTTTTCTCAGTAGTTTTAGAACCACAACTATGAAACATTCCGGTTCTGATTTCCTTAAACTGCTTCTGTCTCCTAGTTAAGGTGTGTCCATCTTTGTTACATTATTTCCTGTTCTTGTAATATAGATTTTGTCCACTCTTATTCTTTCCCAAAGTTTGGTTTTTATTTTGATTATGTTTTAATCTCTGCAGGTATCCACATATTTTTAAGAATTGACTATCTCCTCTTACCAGTAGCTCTTTTTTCTTTCACTACTTTTTCTGCATTTTCCCTGTGTGTGACTTAGTTGTGCAGAGATACTGTAGTTGCTTCTATTGCGTTACCGACGCGAAGCTTTTAAATATTAGCATTTGTACCTCGTGGAAATAATTTTGTTTTCTGTGTTTTAAAACTTATAAATTGGCAATCAGCATTCCTGTTCGCCCACACGCAGTCACCCCAGCATACACACGCTCGTTCCTGCCGTTTTAGGGCAAGGTACTGAGCAGTAGGAAAAATCGTGGCGGCCATTTTGGGGCGGGATAGAGCGGTGAGAGCGCTCTAGGCTCGGCTTCATAAGGAGCCCCCAGGCAGTGTTTTACGAGCTAGCAAGCACTCGGCAGCCTGCCAAACAGCTTGTGAGGGGACAGATAAAATCGTCTCTGTCACCAGAGGACCTGAAATTGTTTTTAGGAAGCGTTACCGACGCGAAGCTTTTAAATATTAGCATTTGTACCCCGTGGAAATAATTTTGTTTTCTGTGTTTTAAAACTTATAAATTGGCAATCAGCATTCCTGTTCGCCCACACGCAGTCACCCCAGCATACACACGCTCGTTCCTGCCGTTTTAGGGCAAGGTACCGAGCAGTAGGAAAAATCGTGGCGGCCATTTTGGGGCGGGATAGAGCGGTGAGAGCGCTCTAGGCTCGGCTTCATAAGGAAACGGTCTCTTCCGCGTTAGCGGACGCGTTTTGAGCGGACGCGCCTCGTCTTCGCCGGAGTCCAGCCAGAGTCAGCCCGTCTGTGCCCGTCCGGGCCAGGCCGGGACATAGGGCACGACCCTCTGCCCACCTCATAGTAAAGATATGCTAACAGGTAACCAACTTAGGGCGTTACGCCCCTCTAGCCATGACACCTGTATAACTTTGAATCCTCTACTAGCTGGTGCACAATCATGCCCTGAGTGTACTCTTACCCTGACTAACTATCAGCCCTATCCTGATACCCCACAGGAGACTGTTTTTAAATCCTATCAACAGAAAGTCAGTTCAAAAGAATATTTATTCTTTCTGATAAACTGCCGTTCACTGCCCCAGCATAAATTAGATATTTTTCACCTATTGACTGACAGAAAGCCCATCGCTATATTCTTAACGGAGACGTGGCTCCACGATGGATCGGGCCCCGATGTTCCAACCGCCCTCCCCCCGAGCTATGCTATAGCTAGGAGAGATAGGGTAGGACAAATAGGAGGGGGTATTGCTATTATCTACAGCAGAGAATATGTGTGCACTTTTGAACCTGCAGCTATTCCTAACTGCGAGGCTGCTTCTTTCAAAATTTCCCTCAGTCCAAATTTCACTTTTTCCGGACTATTAATCTACCGACCACCAGTTAATAATCCACCCTGGTCAGATGACTTGGCAAATTTTATCCTACCCCAACATCTAAATGCCCAAAATTACACCGTACTAGGAGATTTGAATCTTCATCTAGACGACGCCCAAAGCAAGACCTGTAAAAATCTAATAGATGACCTCATGGTGTTGGACATGACACTACGTAACAGCGGTCCAACTCACAAAGCCGGACACTTGCTGGACCCTATAATATCAAGCATGAAAGAACTTTCATGGCTTAACACCACGCCTGTTCTCTGGTCAGATCACTTTCTTCTAACTTTTGCCATTCTGCTAGAGCCCAAAAAGGGTCCTATCTCAACTCCTACAGAATCTTTTAGAAGAAACTGGAAATTCTTAAATTTGGAGGAGTTAAACAACGCTTTGAAAGAAAATCATCCAAATTTGGATGGAGATATGGATAGTATTGCAGATCTAACACAAAAGTGGCTAACTAGCGCCGTTGATATGTGCCTTCCCCTAGCCCGTTACAAAGGGAAAGTCCATCGCCCTCCTGCCCCCTGGTTCACAGAAGCCTTAAAGAAAGAAAAATCTAGTTGCAAGAACCTAGAGAGACAGTGGCGAAAAAATTACGACATTTATCAAAAAGAAGTTTACCGAAAGGCCAGAAATTGTTACCATTCAGCTTGCATGAAAGCCAAAGCTTGCTATGTCACCGATACAATTAACATGGCCGTAAACAAATCCCAGACTCTCTTTAATACGGTAAAAGAGTTAGCTGGGGAAAATGCTAGAGCAGAACCTACCCCTCTAAATACCCAGCAATGCCAGGATTTGGCCTCTTTCTTTACGAATAAGATTGAGAACATCGTCTCTAATATTAAAAATGCTAACAAGTCAACAGACAAGCAAGGAAACATCACTCTAGTATCTAGAGTAAACTGTCATCTTGAAACCTGGCCTCCTATTAAATTAGATATACTGAAGGAATTACTTAAATCCATCAAATCGGGTTCCCCATGTGACCCTATTCCTGTCAGTATCGTAAACAAATTAGAGGATGCTGCCTTGACTCCCATAGCAGAAATACTGAATGCATCCATAGAGCAAGCTACAGTTCCTGCTCTATGGAAACATGCTATGGTCAGCCCCCTACTTAAAAAACCAGGCGCAGACCCGATGATATTGGCCAATTATCGCCCAATTTCGCTGCTACCCGCCTTTTCCAAGATTCTAGAGAGACATATCCATAAGGCACTTTCAGCATATGTAGAAAACAATAACCTCCTACATTCGTCGCAATCGGGGTTTAGGAGTGGTTTCTCTACTGAGACGGCCCTGCTCGGGGTCACAGAAAAGATCAGGGAGCTTATGGACGACGGCCAAACAGTAGCACTGGTCTTGTTAGATCTCAGTGCGGCTTTCGACACCATTTCTCACTCCATACTGCTGGACAGGCTGGGGGAGAATGGTGTCGAAGGCAAAGCTCTGAAATGGATGAAATCCTACCTCTCCTCCGTACTTTTCAGATCTCCTCTTCGGAGGCTTGCTCTGAGGTATTCCACTCTCCTCATGGAGTGCCACAAGGATCAATTTTGAGCCCTCTGCTTTTTAATTTATACCTTCGTCCACTGGCCAATCTTGTAGAAAATGTTGGCTTAAGTTTAATGACTTATGCAGATGACTCACAAGTCCTTTTCTCACTCTCCAAATCTGACACGTCTACCCCATCTGCATTAAAAGTAGGCCTCCAAGAATTTTTTTGCTGGATGTCAGACAACCAGCTTAAACTGAATGGAGATAAAACGGAGGTGCTCCTGCTGGGAAATAGCAAAGATCTCTGGAATGATTCCCATTGGCCACCATCATTGGGTAAACTTCCATCTCCCGCCACGCAGGTTAGAAACCTTGGGATCACCATTGATGACTGTTTATCTATGTCCCAGCAAGCAAACAAAGTGGCAGGTATATGCTTCACCATTATCAAATGGTTACGCAAAATCCTCTGGATGCTGCCACCTACTACCCAGAAGACCGTGGTCAATGCCTTAGTGACATCTCGGCTTGATTACGGCAACATCTTATACCTGGGCTCAAATAAGGCAGTGATAAAGCGTCTGCAACTAGTGCAGAACGCTGCGGCTAGATTGCTCTGTAAAATCCCTAGATCTGCTAGGATCACCCAACATCTCAATGATCTGCATTGGCTCAAGGTTGAGAACCGTATCCGTTTCAAAGCCTTGAGCTACTTATTTAAAATCAAAGCTGGCACTGCCCCTAAATATCTTCAGGCCCTTGCAAAGCCCTACCTCCCAAATCGTAACCTGCGTTCAGGTACAGCGGCAAATTTTGCAGTACCTAGGTTTAAAAGAGCCAGAATAGGCGGGAGATCTTTCTCCTACCTGGGGCCAATGCTGTGGAACACGCTGCCCTCCCACATTCGCAAGGAAGAAAGCTATGTGAATTTTAGAAAGAACATAAAAACGTGGCTTTTCAATAAATAATTGCTTTGTCTGTTCTCTCCCCAGTGATCTCTGAGTGTCTAGCGTTCCTGGCGCCGGGAAACCCTTTGTGGGTAGCTGCGCGCCTTACAAATGCTATAAAATAAAATAAAAATAAAATATTGCTTTTTCCTCTGAACTTTTGTAAGCATTCTGACTTTCTGTAGCTATGTAGATATTGCTCTGTAAAAAAAAAAAGTTTTTTAATGTTTTCTACGGCCAAGGAACCAAATAGTTTACTACTGACTTACACATAACATAAAAACTGTTTTTATGTTAAATTGCAGTTTTAAATCTACAGATGAACCTAGCTACATAACTACATGCACTTACTTTAATATAACTTTCTGCAACCAGAAAAAACATCTCTGACCATCTAAACATATACGAACCGGTCATATACGTAAAATACTACATTGACCAATACCTCCTAATACATACTGTTGGAAATGGCCCTTTTTGCAGGGTTATCCTCAAACTTTTTACTTCTTCCGTTCTATTTTTTCCTGACCTATTTGTGTTGGTTTTAGGACTCTGGGCATGGTACCACTGCTAATCAGTGCTAAAGTGCATATGTTCTCTGTGTAAATTGTGTCATGGATTGGTGTTTCCATGATAAGATATTTGATTTACTTGTTAGTCCCTAGTAAAGTGCACTGAGTGTGCCAGGGCCTGTAACTCAAATGCTAATAGTGGGCATGCAGCACTGATTGTGCCACCCACGTGAGTAGGCCTACAAAGGTAACTCAGATCTGCCATTGCAGAGTCTACGCGCAGTTTGTAACAGCCATGTCGACTTCACCAGTGCACACACTTGCCAGTCCCTAACCCTCCTTTTTCTTAAATGTCAGGCACCCCTAAGAAAGGCCCAAGGTACCTCTGTGGGCAGGGTGCAGTGTATGTGAGCGGTAGGACATGCCCTGGTTTGAGTGGCATGTCCTGATAGTGAATTACAGCCCATTTTGTTTTTCACAATTGCAAGGCTAGCTGTTCCCCTTAGGACAGAATGGGAAGTTTGTTTACATCATCTTATAAACATAACAGGCACTTGGAACTAGGTAGGAAAATAAAGATTAGTATGCCTGATCTCAGAATCTAAAGATGCATCTTTTGGTGAAGGTTATTTTTACAGTCTGTGTTTGAAAATACCACTTTTAGAAAGTAGGCATTTTCTTGCATCCTGTGTGCCTCTGCTGGAATGTGGATTGCCTGTCTGGGTTTTGGATGACAGAAGGCTGGGGAGCAGAGTGGCTCAAGATATTCTAGGTAGGGTCGGGAAAGGGCTGAATAGACCTGGGCTGCAATGGGGGAAGGGGGAGGAGATTTCCTCGCACCTCAAAGGACCTGGTCTGCCTCTGACAATGCTGTCTCCACCTCCTGCCAGGAAATCACACCAGAAAAGTCAGAACTGGTTCTGGCTGGGCACAGACACTCTCTGCCTAAGAGATCAAAGTATTTTAGGATATTAATATTGGGACCGAGACCCCTAAACTTTAGAACTCTTTTGGATCAAGAAGACTGCCAAGAAGAAGAGCTGGAGAAGCTGTGAGAAGGAACTACCACTTTGCTGTGTGCTTTGCCGTGTTGGCCTGCAGTGGCTGCCTCTGTCTTGGGCAGTGAAAGGACTGGACTAAACTTTCTGCAATCTACTTTTGTGAGTTTCTCCATGGGCTTTAGGTAGAGCTTGCTCCCTGTTCAAGAAGTCTCAGGAACAGCAAAGGCCCCAAGCTCTTCTGCCCTCAGCACTAGTGACTGTGTGTTTTGTGCTACAACAGAAGAAAAGCAACCCAATGACATCTATGACGCTGCTGCCGACTCCGTGTCCTAAAGGCACTGCAGAGGGCACCGCCGTGCCGCACCACACCACGACCCTGGTCTCACTGGCATTGCCTGCTGACGCTTCCACCGAGCCGCTGATTGCACCACGACCTGTGGGCACCGTACTCCGTACCGCCTCGCTTCACGACGACGCCTTGGCTCAGCAGAGGGCACCGCTGCAATGGAACCCTGGTCTCACCGATGACGCCTGCTGACGCCGCAACCGAGCCGCTGCTCGCACTGCGACCTGTGGGCACCACACTCCACACTGACTTGCTTCACGACAACGCCTTGGCCTAACCGTCGACGAAGCTGTACACCAAAATCTATGGCGCTGCTTGCACCGTGGTTCGAGGGCACCGGTCGTAAAGTTACACAACGCACTGCCCTCATCCCTTACCGCAGCCGTGGCCTACCGACACCGGCACCATCGACTCCAGTTCGTCAGCCAACTACAGCACGTCAGCAACGACGACAAAGCTGCTTGCACCGTGACCTGCCAGCACTGTGACGAGCACCGCCTTCATCTCGCACTGTGACCCTGGTCTCACCGACAACGCCATTTGACGCCACCACCGAGATGCTGCTCGCACGGCACCCTAAGGGCACAGCACGCTGCACCGCAGCACTTCACAGCGCAGAACACAATGCCAGCGCTCCTGACTCCAACAGAGAGGAGATCGACCTGCAGTGCGTGTGATTTCGAGGGCCCCGACGACTCCGCACCGACCTCCAGAACCGACGCCTGCGGACGCCGTGTTTTTAGAAGCTCATTGAGAGGTCGCCGACGCCCTGTATTTCTAAAAGGTACTGTTTGCTGGTCGTCCCGACACCGTATCTGGCCCGCGACGCCGCGGTCAGCCAGAACTAATTGGATTTGTTCACTTACAATGCTGTGATAGCCCCGGACAGAGCTATCGATATCAAGGAACTGTTTTTAAAGCCTATTTTGAAGACTGTGGATGTTCAAGTACTGTACTGTGGATTTTTATAGTTTTCGGTCTTGTCTTAAGTTTATAAAAATATAGGATATTTTTCTAAACTGGTATGGTGTCCTTTTGTAGTGCTTACACTGTATTACTGTTGGTTATGTGCAAATGCTTTACACACTGCCTCTAGGATAAGCCTGACTGCTCGTGCCAAGATAGTAGGGGGGTGAGTAGGGGTTATTTTAAGGGTGTAACTCTCTTATCCTGACTAGAGTGGTGGTTTCTGCCTGGCTTTGGCACATACCCTAGCCTGCCAAAAATCCCCTTTCTAACACATACCTAATAAGTAACTACTTTATAATTCATATTCATGCACAGTACATTTTATTTTTTATTCATGATTGCACTACTCCTGTTTAATAATGTGAGTACAAGTACTACAATTTCCAGAATGCAAATAACAGATTTCTCTGTTCTGCACATGATGGTTAAACATTTAAAACATTGTCATTTTAAAGGCATTGCCCATGGTAACTTTCAAAAGTACTGACATCTTAAACACATATCCTCTGCCTGATATAGAGCATCTGATATATTTTTTTTCATATCACTGTGATACTCTTTTTCATCTAACTCACATATACATCTTCATTTCTAATGTAAATGTTTTAAATGATTAAAAAGTTTTATACATACCAGTGAATTCAGTTTGCACATTATATTGTTGTTTTTACTGTTTCTGGATAGTTTTGATACTGTTAAGATTTGTAAAA
Organism: Lissotriton vulgaris; assembly: GCF_964263255.1. NCBI lineage: Eukaryota > Metazoa > Chordata > Amphibia > Caudata > Salamandridae > Lissotriton > Lissotriton vulgaris. The sequence continues at coordinate 1,977,137,930 of NC_141689.1, read as the reverse complement.
ACTAAGCACCAGAATGGTACATCACTCTCTTACAAAGCAACCTTAACATGGCAACCTCTTTAACCTTCCAGTCTGTGATCATCAGAAAGGCAGCAAATGAACTCAAGTCTTTCATTTTAGAAAACTCTATCTCCACTTGTGAATGGTTAGCATCTGTTAACCCTTTCCAACTCTTTCAAAACGAGGTTCCTGTCTCTGCGTGTTCTCAATGTTTTCACGATGATCGTGGGGAAGTCGCATAAAAAACAGGAGTCCAAACTGATATTTAGCTTCAGTTTATTTAAATTTAAATACTGCACAACTTTATTACATATCCTGAGTTGGAAATTAATGTTTACCATTACTTACATTGTGTCGTAACTACTCAACTTAAAAAAAAATGGTCTGTCTCTTTAATGCCCTTCACGCAATACACTCTTAGCTCAGTGTACCCAGCAACCCAGTAGAACCATTAGGTTCACAAGTTCACAGCTCATTCAAGAAGGAACATGCCACTTCCAAATGAGATACAGCAGGTGTGGTTTACCCTACATAATCAAAAGCATATCCATGTCTGTATTACATTTTTTTAAACAACAGCCAATAATAGGACATCTTGCTAATGCATAGAACAAACTACCTAACTTTATTCACTTGCATACCGACAGCATCCAATCAAATATATCTTAAAAAAAGAAAACACCTTTATTTGAACTGCTTTTTATTTGGAAACTGCCTCATTCAGTACCAACATTCTCCTGAATACTATTGCTCCTTAACTTCAAAATGCTTACAGTATGGATTGTTGGCCACTGCTACATGTATTGGGCTAAAGAGACTGTAAAAAAGAGAGGTATTGACCGATACTTGGGTTTGCCAAATGTGCAGATGTACAGATAAAGGCACTGGGGTGTTTTTAAGTAACCTGAAACTCTGCATCCGGTCTTATGTGTAGCAGCCATATACATACAACCAACACAACAGCCATTGTCAGAGCCACCCTAGTAAGTGATTTTTTAAAGATTTTTTTTCTCTTTAGTTTTTCGGGAACTTCAAGATGACGTGGTGATCCCCGCGGACACGTCGCAAAAATGGAAAACAAAAGCAGGCATTCAATGGCCACCAACACATCCAAAACAATATGTACAAAAAATTCTGCTCGAGAGGCTCTAGGGGGGTGGCTATCCTCATACATCGCAGGATCCATTATATCTACTCCACCCAGTGGACCGATACACAAGGTCGTTATGTCATTATTAAGGGCACATTGGGTAAGGAGCCGTTGGTGTTAAGGAGTGTCTATGCCCCCCCCTGCAGTGGTCCCTGGTTGAAAAACTGTTTGGTACATGGGCCGATATTCCGGACAACCTACAAGTTATAGGAGGAGACTGGAATGACGTCATGGACAGCCAAATTCACAGGTCTCGCCCCGGGGGTGCTGGGGTAGTAGGCCCATCAACTAAACTTCATGGTATCACTTGGGGTCTTATTTGGGTGGACACTTGGCGACACTTACATGGCAATACGAGGGGCTATACTTACGTTTCCGCGGTTCATAAATCCTTTTCCAGGCTGGATTACCTGTTTGTCCCAGGTGAGGCAATACATAGAAGTAGAAGCGGCGGGCATCCTCCCCCACGGGCTGTCGGACCACTCTCCCATAATGGTTGATATTGGCCTCGATAAAGAGCGGCGGCCATTCAGGCGGCGCTTATCGGTGTGGCATCTACAGCTGCCGGACTACCAGAAACACTTGGGTGAGGCCATTGCCCACTTTCTAACCGAAAATGTGGGGTCGGTAGCAGATGTTAGTACGGTGTGCGAGTCGATGAAGCCGACGCTCAGAGGGGTGGACATAGCATGGTGTGCAGCAGCGAAGAAGAAAGGTAGGGAGAATCTGGTTTGGGCTGAGGCCAACATAGCGGCATTAGAGCTTCTGGGGAGTACAGGGGTGCGCGCTGCGGGGCAGCTCCTTCTAGTGCAGCAATCGTATGCGTTCATGCTGATGGACGACGCCAAGCAGATCTGGCTTGCTACATGCAGCCTGTTGGAACCGGAGGTCTCTGGTTGGCACAGGTATGCACTTGTGACAAGCATGGACCCTCAGCTCCACGTCAGGGCAAGGGAACTACTCCTTTTAATAACCCCTGCTCACCCTCTAGGTAGTGTGGCACGAGCAGACAAGGTTAATCTTCAGGGCGATAGTAAGTTAAGCATTCATGATCACACACAGTAAACCCACTGACCCGCCACAAATGGACAGCAGTTGTATGGTTGTATCATAAATACGTATACTTTATATAATAGATAGATTCAAGCAGGATTATCACAAGACCAGAATAACGTTCAGTAAATTGCGGTCACCAGATTACAATAGGCATACTTAGTCTTTCAATGTTCATTGTTTAGCAAGGTACGACGACAGGGAAATAAGAACGTTGCGGACCCTGGATCCGTTATGAAATCGAGACAGAGTCCAAATGTACCTTGCTGGTGGAAGTCCGAGGCGTTTCAGGCGCGGCTACTTGTGAGGGCGGACCCCGAACGAGGTCGACGGTTCTCCAGAGGATCTCTCCTGCTCAATCCCCCTCGAGGAGCGAGGTGAATGAGCTAGACTGTGGAGGGTTGCGGCGATACGGGATCGGTGCAGCTCACCGGGCGAGGCGCCGTTCAGGACTGCGGGGCGAACTACTTCTTAGCATGCCGGGTCTGACTCGTAGATCTGTGAGGGGCGTCGAGTTCTCGGGCAGACGGGTGCAGCACCAGGCTTCCGGCACCACGGTTTCTTCAGGTGCGGCAAGAGCCTTGGTATGCAGGAGCGCAAAGCGAGACAGTCAGGTACGTTACGATGTATGGACCGTCCGAGGCTATGAGATGCTCTCCGTGCAGATTCCGGCTGGAGAAGATGAGAGGTGCGAAGCTCGCTCCGCAAGCGGCGAGGTGACAGGAGAGCAGGTGGCCCGGCACTGAAGCGGAGAGCGGGTCAGGGATGAGCAGGGCTCTTTACGGCGGGGCGACCAAGCTCCGAGCTGTCACGACCTGGGAGAGAGTGAAGGCACCCGAGTCACGACTCTGGCGAGGGAATAAGAACTGAGGCCCAACAGCAAATGGGCACAAGCAGAGAGAACCCAATGGTCCTGGGGTTCCGTTCAGGGGGCAAGCTCTCGATCAAGCCCTTGGAGATCGTTTCAGGCACAAGTCTACAAAGTCCTATCTGGTCCTTTCCTCTCCGTTCTCAGCAAGGCACCACTGCAGGACTGTCTTTACAGGATACAGACTGGTTTCCATCCTTCAGCTTCTCTTGGTCCTTCTAGTCAGGCAGAGGTTTGTCGTGGTCAAAACTGGATCTGATTTGTAAGGAGCGGAGCTCCTACATTTATACTGCATTTCTTTTGTCTTTGCAGACCAGGGGGCCTGAGCCTGGTTTAACCCGGTTCTGAAGTACTTCGTTGACAGGACGCTGCCGTCTTCTTTCAGGGTGCAGGGCAGAGACATCAGACTCTCCGCAGGAGGTGGAGCCAGCATTGTGGTGGTGGAGCACAACCCTATTCAGAGCCAAGGACTACTCCGCCCACCCATCCTGGTGTAAGCATCCCATTCACCACCTGGAGCACCCGACTATCCCCGGGAATCTCCCAGCCCTGTCACTCACACAAACCCAGACAGCAGATACACATCCTGGCAGAGGCGGGCTGAACAGTTAGGCGAGCAAAGGCTAACTTTCTAAAAGTAGCATTTGCAAACACAGGATATTAAAATAAACCTTACTAAAGGAAGTATTTTATTATTCTGAGTTCAGGCATACTAAACTCGACTTGCTACCGTGTTCCCTGAGCCTGCCGGGACTATAGCGTGTAATAGCTCCGTCAGCTCATCTGGCCTAAGAGAACAGGTACCCTTCAATAGTGAAGAACGAGAGAGGCGGTAATTCACTACTAGGACATGCCACACTCTAGGCCTGTCCTAGCATACACTTACAATGCACCCTGCCGTAGGCCTACCATATGGGTGACTGATTTGAAGGTGAGGGAAGGTTCAGGGACTGGCAAGTGTGGGCACTTGCACAGTCAGCGTGACAGTACGGGACTGTACGCGGGGTCAGCAATGGCGGACCCGAGGCATATCTTACGAGGCCGCTTCTGTGTGTGGCGCAACCAGCGCTGCAGGCCCACTAGCAGCATTTGTATCTACAAGCCCCGGCACGCCTTGTGCACTTTACTGGGGACTGACAGTAAACCAAATAATCCAATCATGGAAATCAATTACATTATACACTTTACATTGGGAGCACTTGCACTGCAGCACGGATCGGCCGTGGCGCAGTGCCCTGAGCATCGAACACCAGCAAAACATCTGAGGCACATCAGCAAAAAGTGGAAGGGAGACTCACGCCAAGGTGCCAGGTCGAACACAGCCGGATTTATCAATGGGGGGATAAATCTGGGACGATGCTCCACCCGGCTCTGTCAGCGTGCGTTCTTGGCCCAGATGCTGCCTTGGATATCGGACCATGAGGGATCATTGGTCACAGATCCCACGGCAATGGCGGAGGGGTTTGCCACCTACTACGCCGGTTTATATGCCCCAAACAAATGTCTCCCCGCCGATGTGGTAGACAAATTCCTGGTGGATATGGCACCGCGTGCAGTTTCAGACGAGGTACAGGATCGACTGGACCTCCCCTTAACGGAGGAGGAACTAGGCACAGCACTGGGCGAGCTTAATACTGGTAAAGCGCCCAGGCCCAACGGGTTTCCCAGCAAATTCTTCTAGAAATACCACCTACAGTTGGGGGCATTTTATAGAAGGGTAGTGGAGGATGCCAGGGAGCGGAGCTGCCTTCCACCCGACTGGAGACACGCGGAGGTGGTTGTCTTTCACAAACCTGGCCGTTCCCCCGAGCAGCATGCCTCATACCGCCCGATCTCCTTGTTGAATGTGGAAGCAAAGATTCTGGCTAAAGCATTGGCCAATCGCCTCCTGCCTCACGTGGCCGATCTGGCCCACCCGGACCAGGCCGGCTTTATGCCCCAGAGGGCGACCAGGCATAACATACGAAGAGCGCATGTGGCGGTGGCAGCAGTCCGGAAAACAGGAGTGCCTGCGGTGCTCCTGTTGGCTGACATGGACAGGGCATTCGACTCACTGAGCTGGGTCTACTTATTCGCCCTCTTACCCCGGCTGAATCTGGGTCCCCGTTTTCTATCATATATACGGCTGCTGTACACCGACCTGATAGCCTCAGTCTGGATAGCAGGGGCCACTTCCTCTAAATTCAACATTGGGAGGGGCACCCGACAGGGATGTCCCCTTTTGCCCTATCTTTTTGCCCTGGCCATGGAGCCGTTGGCCATGTGGGTTCGCATGGACGCGCAGCTACGGGGATTTGAGTGGGATCAGGACTTATCTGACAGAATTGCGCTATATGCGGATGATGTCCTCTTTTTTCTAACAGACATTAGCAGGTCAGGACCACGGATCATGGAAATCATGCAGATCTTTGGCGAGACCTCGGGGCTTTACATGAACCATAGCAAATCCAGCTTATGGGTGCTGGGGGGACATGCACAGGCAGGAGCTTGGGCCTCTGCGTTACAAGTTGCCACCGGGGGCATTAAATACCTGGGCGTCTTCATCTTCGAGGTTCCATCGATTGCATGGGAGCCGAATGTTGTGCCGGTGTGGGAGCGGGCCAGACCCGATATCAAAACTTGGTCCCGCATGCCGCTGACCATTTATGGCAGGTCTGCGATCTTTAAAATGGTGGCTCTCCCCAGATTGCTGTATCAACTACAGAATCACCCATATCCGATCCCCTCCCCATGGTTCCAGCAGGTCAATGCAGTATTGGGGCAGTTCCTCTGGACCAGGGGTGCTGTGCGGGTTGCAGTGCGCACATGCTTTCTCTCCGCCTACTGTGGAGGCCTGACGACGTCGGATATCCTCTCTTATTACCAGGCGTCCCATCTCCTCGTCCTCAATGACTGGTGGTACGGGGATAGGAGAGACCCGGCATATGCATTGGAACACCTTCTAATGGGAGCCCACTCGCTTCATACCATACTCTACTGGGCATGGATACGGAAGATATTACAGCCTGGCACGCAATTACTGTTTCAGATCTTGAGGCAGGCCCTGCGGCATATGGGATGGTGGAACACTCTGACGGGAGAAACTCCCCTCTGGTGTAATGGTAGGCTCCCCTGTCTGGCTGCGCTACAAGGCTTTGGGGGGTGCGACAGCATTGGAATCTCCACACTAGGGGATGTACTGTCGGGGGTGACCCTTAAGTCCTTTCAGGAACTAAACCAGGAGTTTGGTATGCCCCGAACCCAGTTCTTCAAATACCTTCAATTCCATCATGCTCTCTCTTCATGTCTGGTGGGATTGGACTCACTCCCCGAGTTTAGTCCCCTAGAAGCCAAAGACTTTATGGGAGATTTGGGCCCCAAAAAGATATCCTGTATATACCAATCCCTAGTCACGCACTGTTCCCCTACGCTGCAGAAGCTACGGGAGTCCTGGGAGGCAGATGTGGGTGCCTTGGAAGAAGACGACTGGAGGGAGGCATTGGCCGGGCCCTGGGGTGCTGCCATATCAATATGCCTTCAGCTTATCCAATTCAAATACCTCCATAGGGTGTATTTGTCTAGGCAACGATTATGGCGGGCGGGTATGATAGGGTCACCGACTGTCTGCGATGTATGCGGTTAGTTGGGACGTTTTTACATACGGTATGGAGCTGTCCTGCACTGGCCAGTTTTGGAAAGGGGTGTGGGACTGTCTGTCTGAAGTGTTTGGGTGGTAACTCCCCCATACACCACAGCTGGGTCTCCTCCATGTACTGGAGGGGGTGGGAGGGAACATCTACAAGAGACATCTGCTATTGTTGGGCCTCACGCTGGCCAAACGGGATGTGGCTAGAGCTTGGAAAGATACCCGAGCCCCTATGGCTGTAGCATGGAAGAGGGGGCTCGACTTTTGCATGGGTCTGGAGGAGCCGATTTTTGTTGCCTGGGGCTGCCCACGGAAACATTACAAAATTTGGAAAAGGTGGGACGATTTTAGGAGCCCACGGCTCGAGCCTCCGGCGGATCAAGACCCCCTGGTAGATGTGGGCTGAGATACTACTGATGGATGCAAACATTGGGTTTAGCTGTACTGTACTGAAGCGGAGACGAAGAATGTTGACCTTGCGATGGGGGTGGGGTCTTGCGGGGGTAAGGATAACGGAAGGGTTGGGGGGGCAATGCTTATTCCAACCCATGTAATTGTTGATTGATCATCTCAGTAGAAAATTGGATTGCACTTTATTGCTTGAGGCTTAAATGTCCTGCAGTTATCTCTGGGGTACAGAGACCTGCATATTGTGTACAATCTTTAATAAAATATGTTTAAAAAAAAAATCTGCTCATCGCCTTACAAACATTACTATATACATGCTTCTTTCAATGCATGTTTAACTTCATATTTTTATACTAAGAGTCTTAAAAAACCATCTTTCGGGGCATGGCTTCATGCCAAGCACTGCAGCTGCTTGATACAGGGGCTCCCGGGGCACTGAGGCTCATTTAAAAAATCCAGACACTTAATCCGACACATCACCACCTAGACCTGGGGACAACCGGCACCAGCAGAACTGATCCCGGTCAAAATCCGACGCCGAAAACAGGTCCGGAAGCGGATAGAAAAGAAGGGCCTGTTGCCGTGGCTGCAGCACCGGCCTGAACTGATGGAGTACCCGAGCGGAAGTGAGGGCTTGACGGAGGAAGAGGTTGGAGACTGACCGGTCCGCCGCTGGGTGTGAGGCGGGCAGCGCGCTCTGAGGGGCAATGGAAGCAGAAATCAGAGTGCAGACCCCAATATATTCCTCCTGAATTGCTGGGGCAAAGGTGCAGAAGCGGTGCAACCTACCGGGGTCCGAAACTCCCCTGGTAAAGTGCAGCGACCAGCGCACCACTGGTGGGGACGAGCCCCGACTGAACACACACGCATACGGCGATCCTCGGAAAACTGCTACAATGGAGACGGGCGCGCCCGCATATTCCCTGCCCTACCGGCTGTGATATTTAGGCCGTGGGCGGTGCGGGACGGGGCGCCCGGCTGGAGGTAGGGAGGCGCGGGAGACAGCGTCTGACATCGGACCGAAACATCGGAGGCTGAGAGGTGGCAGTGCCGGCCTCATAAGTGGATCATATGGTGAACGATACCCTGCGGTGAAGAAACACAGATAACCAGTACCGCAGCCGAGACGCAGGGCGCTGAGGGAGCGCTACGCCGGCATTGCAGCTCCGCCTCATACGCCACAGGACTAGCTCGGCCTGAATTCAAGGTCCCTCAACAGCAAGTGAGGCAGGCGATGATTACCAAGACACTGCTTAGGGGTCCTGGATAGCCGCCAGGATAACAGCCGGAACTGACTATTATTAATGCCCCAAATACACAATTATCAGAGATCCACACTCCCGGCTGGGAAACGTTATTGAAGGACGCCGTGCACACGCTGAGGCAACGGGGGAGCAGCCAACCCATGACCAAGATACTTATCCATAGTATCCAGGTGAGCGAGCAGCCCGACACGAACCACACCACAGGCATAAGCCGGGGGCGGTGACGGCGTGCTAGCCCTGCGATAATGAAAAGAGCGCTGGGACACAGCAATAGAGGGTGACAGAAACGAAGCCATGCCATCCCTAGACAAGTGAAGAACATTGGGGTGTCCTGGGAACTGCCAGCTTCAGAACCATATATGTAACATCATCAGCAGTGCATTGCGGGAGCGCGAGTTATAGTTAGCTGAAGTAACTATAACGGGGGAATTTCATTGGTTTTATATGAGTAAAATGTCTAGTTAACTATAACATGTGTCAAACCTATGGTTTTTTCAGTCAATTTCATAGGTTTTGTAAATGCTACTTCCTAACTATAACGTGAGTAAAACCTATGGTTTTTTCAGTGAATTTCATAGGTTTTTTGAAAGCTACTTCCTAACTATAACAGGTTTAAAACCTATGTTTTTTTCAGTGAATTTCATAGGTTTTGCTATTATTGAACTATATCGTGAATGCAAGCTATAGTTTTGTCAATGATTTTCCGCAAATATTTTTTTCGGAAAGAAACAGTTTTCTTGACTGTCAGAGTTGTATAGAGACTCCTTGTAAAGCGGTACTGGATTAGAAAGTCTCTACCTTATTTTGAACGTATTGAAATTTGTCAGTAAATGGAGATCACCTTTGTAAACTTTCGTGGGCGACCTGGTGCGCGCACCCTCCTATATATTCCGAGAAAACATTGCAATTCCAACTCATTGGGTTTCTTCATAGATCCTTCAAAGAACTTATAGTACGTCAAAGAGACTGTACCTAGCCTTCTTTTTTATTGTTATGAAACTTTTCAGTAAATGGAGCCGAATGTCTTTTTAAACTTTCGTGCGTGACCGGATGCACACACCCCGGTATTTTTTCAAAAACATAAAAGGTTTTATACTTTAACAATTGTATGCTTGAATCCCCCTCAGAAGATGTACAAAATCAGGATGTGTTTAGGTTTACTCCTTTTCACGTTTTGAAACTTCACTGAATTAGACCGCTACTTCCAAATGACGTACGTGACCAGATACTGTCACCCCGTGCACGTCCTGATACGCGCATGTGAAGTCATGTGACTTGAAAACAACATTTCCAATTTCTTCTTAGTAGTTTCTGTTCTGGAATTTTCACAGATCCCATCCACTTCCCTCCCTCAGCACGTACACGCCCTAATGCGCGTATGTGAAGTCATGTGACTCAAAAACAACACTTCCAATTGGTTCTTAGTAGTTTCTATTCTGGAATTTTCACGGACCACTCCACCCACTTCCCTCACTATCTTTTGTACTCTCAAGGGAGAACAACGTCTTACATCTTTCAGAAGACTTTGCTGAAATGGCTGCCGCTCCGAATTCATCTTCCGAATCTGAACAAAATGATCGACTACCTTTAAGAAAAAAGAAAGAATCTTTCATCTGGCAATTTTTCACTTATCCGAAGGATAAAAAAAAAGTGAATGCTCCAAAAGTAACTTGCACAATATGTGACGCAGTTCTTTCAAGAGGAAATCCGTCCAAAAAGTATTCCTTTTCCATACATACCATGATGAGGCATGTGAAACAAGTGCACCCTGTGCAATTTTCACAGGCAACGACAAGAGCTCTGGCCACGCAACTACCATCAGAGGTGGCCAGCACATCTTCTGGTCGACGACCTGTATCTCCATCCAGTGCAGAGATGGACTTGAGACCATATTTGGCAAAGGTGCATATGAAATGCAACGAGTGTGGAGAAATTCTTCTGTACGGAGAGCAGAGCCTCAATCTTATTAAAATAAAAATTGAGACTCATCAATGCTCCGACAAAAGATAATTTTTTTCATTTCATTTTGATCCTGTGTCACAGTTTTACAGTTGAAAATGTCGGTGCAAGTTTTAAAAATCAAAAGCAATATAACACTTGTTTAAAAAAAAAAAAAATGTTCTTTTCAGAACTAACTTATTGTACCAAAAAGAGCTCTATTCACAAGCTGAAGTATCGACGCTTTTTTTCACGACAATTATGCAAAAAAGCGACGATACTTCGGAAATATGATGAAGGAGACGTAATACATTATCGTCGGTTTCATCGATAGGACACTGCCGATAAAACGACGATAATAGCCTTCATAATATGATCTATGAATTGCAACCGAAACGTACGTTACTTGTCTTTACATCTAACATTAGATTCGATTGCAATTCATAGAGCATATTATCAACGCCGTTATCGCCGCTATATCTGCAGTTTTCTGTCGATAAAAGCGGCGTTAATGTTTTACCTATCCTTGAAAATATTCTGCTGCACCTTCTTGAAATCGGCATTACATCGCCTGCCATAAGACCACTTTGCATATATTGCGTACAGTAAGTTACTGACATGCAAACTGGGCGTACGTCAAAGCACATGCAAAATGTGGTTGGAGGGCAAAACACCCTATCACAAAAAGAGGCGTTGCGAGAAAAAGAGGTGCTATAAACTAGTTTATCGCAGAACTGTTAAAGCCTGCTCTAATCAAACATTCGACATCGTTAACATAAGAGTGTCGAAAATAAAACTAAATCCACCCCGTCCCCTAATTACAAGGCACACATTACTGTGTGAAAACAACGTTTGTTTTCACACGATAATGTTAAGTACCGCGGCTGTTACAGCATTTACTATCACATATGTGTTCTCATTGATATTAAAGCACTAACACCGTGGAAAATTCCACCCATACCATTGATATTTACAACGCCGAGCTGCGGCGATTTTTATCGCTTAGGGGCCTTGCTATTATGAAGGTTTATCTCCTAAGTCTCTGATTCTCAAACTGTGCAACGCGGCTCCCCTGTGCACCGTAATGAGGTGCCAGGGGCGCCGCGCACATTCTAAACTGACTAACCGTCCGTAAATTCCACGGACACCCCTACCCTGTTATCTGTAATAACAGCTGCTCCCCTCTGAGAGGCCTCACTCCCACTGCTGCAGCGGCCTCGCAGTCCTCCAGGAGCACAGGAGCAGCCCCTCCCACCCATTGAAGTTCTGTGTCGGTCTCATTACCACTTAGTAAATGAAAATAAGCACTGAAGAATATTCAAGTATGTAGTACTCCTCCTGATACAGCATACAGAATGGATTGTGTTAGGTATAAAAAAGTGGAACACCCACGCTACAATCATATAGAACACTTCCTTTAAAGAAGCCTGTGAATAAGTTTAAAAGATCAGGTTAACCTTCTTTTACTCTCTCATCATTCTTGAACATAAGTATTTACAATACTATATTGAACAATGCCATGGTTGCTACTTTTTTATTTTAAGAATCTTGCAATCATTCGCAAAGCCAATAGTCATGGCTTCTTTTTCCTGACAAAAAACTTGCAATATTACATATCTACATAGAATGACAGAAAAAACATAACACTACAAAGGCCCAACACTCTACTAAACGCAGATTTTTAACCTATGGGGCAGATTTATGTTGACTGGTTCATCCCCAGGGATGCACCAGTTAATGTGCGCCACAGTATGCCACTGCTCCGCCACCCATGGTGCGCCACATTTATAATGCGGCGCACCATGGTGCAAAAACAGCACAGATGCGTACCGCATCTGTGCCGGAAAGGTGATACATTGCTACAGTCGCGTCGCAAGTGTGACGCAGCTCCAGCAAGGCTCAGAAGTGCCCCATATTCACAATGTTGCGTCAAGACCTACGCCTGCTTGAAGCACATGCAGAGTTTTGAAGCAGCATGGGCCTGAAAGTGACTGAGTGAAATCTCATAGATTTCACTCAGCCACTTTCAGGAGGCGTTCCTGCAAAGGAACGCCCCCCCTTCACAGGAACACTTCCTTATGGTGCAGGGCTTTACAATGTGACATATCTCCTAGATGCATCATGTTGTAAATATGGCGCATTATTTGCACCGTCCTTGCATCAAATAAAGTGACGAAATTGTAGCGCAAAGAGACGCAAGGTCATCATAAATCTGCCCCTATGTGTTTTAAAGTGCCCTCTAAATTACAACCAACACTCTCTTTGAAGAGACCCCCCAGTTTTTTTAACACCTCTTAACTCCTCCCATGCTCATGACAGAGCCGCTTCGTCATGAGCATCGCCTGAGCTGTCCTCATGGCGGAGCGGTTTTGTCATGGCCTTGCTGCTGCGCTTGCGCAGCACTGATTTTGCGCCTGCGCGGCGCGTTCTATTGACTAAGCGGGGCCATCACGGAACCGCTCCGTCATGAGCACAGCTCAACCACGGCTCGTGAAGGAGTGGCTCCATCATGAGCATGCGAGCACCACTCAGCCCCCCGCCCCCCTAACGCTGAGGCAGAATTGCCACTGCAGAAAAGGACTTAAAGTCCTGAAAAGAACACCATTTAACATTTAATATCATTTACCACCAATATTTTCATATATCAGTGTTGCTGAACTCACTCAGTGAAATGTCGCTGATTTCATTAAATCACTTTTAAGGCACTCCTTATGACAATGCACCCAATCCTGTGTGGAAGTGCTTATATTAAACATGACACTGGTATAACCAGGATAGACAAAGAAATGACACAGTGATGGAAAAATTTCTTTATTTTTTATAATGACCTAAGAAATAGTAACAAAGTAAAAGTAAATTTCTTTTAAAAACATAGTATCTGTGGAAGAAAAGTAAAAATAAGATTATAATGTACATTTCATAAAACAAAAAAAAGTAGGAGTGAATGAAACAGAAAGTAAAAGAAAAAAAGACCAAGGGAGAGAGAAAGAGACAGAGACAGAATGTCTAGTATATAAATCAATGAGTAACATAATTAATTGAAAGAGATAATAGCACTGAAGGAATGAGTGTCTAAACGAAAGTAAAGTAAGAGAGAAAATAAAAGTATGATTAGTGATAGTACACGAAGTAAACAGTCTCTTAAAGAAACACAGTAATAGTACAGGAATATCTTAAGGAGATAAATAAAATGAAAGAAAAACAGTAAGAGAAACAGAGTGAAAAAGGGTGAATAACAGAAAGTAAACGGAGTACAAATAAACAAGCACTGCAAGACACATATAAATAGAAATAAAATAGGGTAAGAGAAGTAAAGTATGGGCCTTATTTATGAAGGCCTTGCGCCGCCCATGCGTCACTTTTAACATGGCAAAAATTGGTGCATCTGTGGCGCAAGGCTTTCATAAGTGAGGCCCTTTACATTTAAGTGTAAGAATTGAGCATAATTAATGAAAGCAAAGTAAGGGAACAAATATTAGCTACAGTAAGACAAACATAGTAAGATTCTAGAAACAAAGGTGATGCAAGGTCAATAAAGGTGAGTCACCATGAGACAACAGTCGAAAAAAACTGAAGAGATAGATAGACTGAACAAGATAGTGACAGAAAAGATGTTACAGAAACAGGGAAAAAATTAAACAACACAAAATGTGAATGAGTTAAACGGAATAAGTGTGACTAAACAGTACTGAGAAAGGAAGGAGATCAAAACAATAAGAATAAGAGAGAGGCAGACAAAACTCTCAGATGTTATTAGTTGTACTTACCTTATAAATGTAATATCTGTGGAAGACAGTAAAAAAATCTGTTATAATACATATTTCTAAATTCAATGTAACAAAATAACTTAAACAACATATTACATGGTTTATTTTTCCTGTCCTCAGAATACATTGATTTTCACTATAAACAGTGATTTCAATATTAATCATCATATAACAGCGGGGAAAAAAAACACAATGAAAATGATTGTGTTTAAAAAAAAACGTACAAAATCTCCATACATAATATAAATACCTGAAAAAAACATGTCTTAAATGTTTTTCTCTAATTCGCAATTTCTTGAGTAAGCACACTACATCTTCCACAGTTACAAACTAATTAAACTATACCACCTATTTTTAAATATATCTCAACAAATCCCCGTGCAAGTATCTTCTTTAAAAATCTATCTTAAGTACACATTTTCATCTCTCATACCTTTCCGCATGGCCAAATTGTATAAGTTAACTCGTTATCTTTTAAATACCTCTCCAAAAACGTGTGTCCATATATGTTCTAAAATAATTATCTGAAGTACTCATTTTCTTGTCTCATATTTTTCGGCGTGGCCAAATACTATGAGTTAAGTAGTTATTTTCTGAAATTTCTTAATCTTAGTTTTATCTATTCTTTTCTGAATCTTTCCAGTTAAAAATTGTAACGTGTTCTGTACCATCAAACATTAAGTAAACTTGTACCTGATGTTATCACTATGCCAAATACAAATTTCATTTCTAGATTTGCACACCCTCAGTCACATGATATTTCTAAACAACAGAGTTTCATATCTTTACAGTATTAATCTTCCTACACCAAGTCATTTCACTGAAATTTGGGTTGCAAAAATAGCGGATAAGAGTTAGTTAAGTCAAACAGCAAACGTTTCTTAAAAGTCAATTGACTATCATTGCAAAGCGTCCAGCCTGTTAGACACTTCAAATAGGCTGTGTAATGTCCTGATGATGTTGAAGGCCCTTCATGAAAAATAATGGCTACAGTTACAAATGTTCTTCTAGAAATAGATACTTGAGAAGCCACAACATTTTTAATTAAAGTTGACAATTTACTCCCATCAGCTCTGCATCGTTGAAACATTAAAATTACATATTGTCCATATCTGTGGATAAATAAAGTTGATAACATTTCAGACTTACATTGAGAACAGACCATGTTCTGATGCGCATCTTTAACTAGTTTATTAAAAGACACTTCTTTACAGTCTGGTAATGTTAAATTTATAAATCTTTCACTGTGTATATCAGTAATACTTGAAAATGAGCAATTATCACACTTATGTTCCCATTTATAAGAAAGGCCAAAAAGACTATCAATATCTACACCTTCTTCTTCCAAAACGGTAAACATATACATAATAAATTCCTGACAATCTTGCTGAATATTCTGAGAAAATTGATTTAGTCCTGCACATATGTCTAAAACATTCCTTAGTTCTGAAACACTTGCTACTTCACTATCACCACTGCTACATTTTTCAAATACAGAATTTAATGAACAACAAAATGTTTGCTCCCGATTTTGTACAATCTGTTGCTTAACATTTTTTAGAAAAAAAACAACATTAACTACTACATTTGCATAGCAGTTGACACCAGACCTGTTTTCAAACTTAAATCCAACAATCTCTTCAATACTAACCTTTGTCTTACGCCTACCAATGACAGGTACATCTTTTTTTATTCAGATTTCAGGTTTCAAGTCTTTATTTCGATTTTTGACAAATCATAAAAGACACATTAAAATACAAAGTAATCGAACAAATCAAATTTTTAAACAAAAAAACTGTATAGGAATGAGGAAAAGAACAACTTCTCCTTTTCTGAACAACCATACGCCCTTCAATTAAAGGATATTGAGGTAAACTTGGAGCATATTCTCTTCTTAACCTATTATACTCCTTCACACAATTTAAATCTGCACTAATCTTTGTCTCATCATAATCAATTAGATAAAGTCCACATAAAGTTCTAACTCGAGATAAAGCAACATACGCCATACCCTCTTTGAATACAGTGCTTCCAATATTTACCAAAGCACAATCTACACTTAAACCTTGAGATTTGTGAATAGTCACTGCATATGCCAAACAAATTGGAAATTGCTTCCGACTGACATATAAGTCTTTCACAAGCAAAAAACGAGTTGAACAGCGACTAATTTGTTGAACTTCCTCAATTCCATCAAATTTTATTCTTAAAAATTCAATCTCATCTCTATTTGTGTAATTGACAAAACCAACAACATTACCCATTGCTCCATTTACCAATCCTCTTTCTACATGTAAATTTCTCTGTAAAATTATCCGACAATTTAAACATACATACAGATTTTTCTCTAAGCCAGCAGTTTTAGATATAGATTTCTGAAAAGAATCCAATTTTAACTTCAACTTTTCAGACAAAACAATAGTACTACCTTCATGCTCTATTCTATCTTTAGCTTCCAGTTACTTAATTTCTTGATTTTCTAAATTCAACATTTTCTCATTAAAAACTGAGCATTCTTTGAGAGTTGGCATCAAGCATATGACTGACTTATCTGCTACCTCTTTACTATATATTTTCTCAGGTACATTATCTTCATTAGGAAACAGCTTGGAAAGTAATCGTGTTCGTAGAGTGTCTTTCGCATCTTCAGTTAGTTTTCCAATCCTTATATCTTGAAGAATATTTCCATATTTTGTATCCTTTGCCTGTCGCATATTTTGAATCAGTTCAGTATTCAAATACAGGTTGTCCTTTCACAGGAGTTAGCTGCAGTAGATCTCCAAAAACTATGACATGTGTACCTCCAAATAACACATCATACTCTGTCTTAAGTATCTGTTGCATTCTTAAATGCACAAAAGCAAGCATTAAATTGGATACCATGCTTACCTCATCAATAATAAGAAGTTTCATTTTTTTAAGGACTCTAGAAACTTCAAAACAAGCTTCTCCAGATAGATTGTGATATTGTAATTTATTTTCATGTTCAACTGGCAGCATCAGTAAACAATGTAAAGTAATACCTTTAATATTATGTGCTGCCAATCCAGTTGGAGCAGTAACAACACACGACAGTGTTGACTGAGTTCTTTGCTGTAGATATGTAGTAATTCCTTTAATTAGGAAACTTTTACCAGTTCCATCTTCTCCACTTACATATAGTCGAATAGGTTCAAATGACATACATGAGCAATCTTTTTTCTCATGACGAAAGCCATGCTCAATGTGCTCAGCAGTGGCTGCTTCATTTTGGATAATTGGTTGTCCCAGTGGATCTTGACTTAATGAAGCCGAACTTTGACTACCTTGTGAACTATCTCTAACAATCTCCGCTGCAATTGTTGCTTCTTGCTCTATTTCATCATTCAACATTTGGAGATAGTTACTAAAAACAGGACATTCGATACTACTTTTAGATGCCTCGCATGAATCTTCATAACTATCAAAGTCACCAAGTAGTTCCTCTTCTGTACGCCATGGTTTAAAGAGTTGCAATAGAGCAAAATAGTAAAATTCTCTTTTGTCAGGTGTATCGCAACTCAGTTTTCGATGATTAATCAAGTGTCCTTTTCTTTGTTTCACCAGACATCCTTCATGTCCAATTACAGCGTGTACACCTTTATCAATATTCTCTGTAATATTCCTTTTAAAAGTGTAGTTTTGAAGTATTTCATACAGACAAATGTTTTCAAGCAGAGTACTTCTATTTGGATAGTATGTATCCAACATATTTGTTTTCAGAATGTCTGTACTGTTTGGTTCTTTCTGGGCTAAATATTCAATTTCTCGCACAGGTTTCAGAACACGGTTTCGTGTTTCTGCAAGACCCAAACTCACCCAGAGAATAGTCCTTGATTTTGCATAAAGACTTGCTGATGATAACCGATCACAACATTCATATGCTCCAATTTCTCGATGAGACAACATCTTCAAACTGTACGTATACAATTTCTTGCTTAGGCTCTTTTCATGAGAAATGTCTTCCCACATCTCCTTCAGTTCCGTCTTTTCAGATTTCGTGATGTAAGACGTTACATATCGAGCCACAGCAATAGAGTTGTCTGCAACATATTGTATGTCCATGTTAGCATTCCACATGGACAAAATGACTGTGTTATAGTCATTTATATATTTGGATTTTTCACCTCTTCTTAAATTGTACGTATTTTTAGGTGACCTTCTTCTGATGTTATGTCGCAAAGATGACATCAAATTGTTGACTCTTCCTTTTGAAAGTACCGGTCGTGCAAATCCAAAACGACATTTGGTGTAGAATTTACTCTTTGATTTGAATTTTCGCCAACAATATTTTCCACAACGATGACTTTGAAAGCGTAACACTTTTCCTCTTAAGTCCTTATCAGTTGTACTATTAGGTATGTCACATACTGTTCAATAAAAGACAGTACAGTCTCATCCAAGTCTGTTCCAAATTTAGGAGCATCCTTGATCCATAACAGCATATGAATATTAGGAGCACCTCTTGCTTGATATTCTTTTCTCCAAAAGAAATCCAGTACTTCACCAAGAGGCGGATTTTTCTTGTTTGTAATAAAAGACATCATAGCTTCAAATCTATGATTAAAATATCTGCAAACATTAACCGGATCTAACGAACACAGTTCTCCAGGTGTCTTGTAGTTTATATTTTCTATGTTTGCATTCGCCTCCCGAAAAAATTCAAGTAAATCTTCCCAAGCGTACTCTGCACAGCTTAGAGTTAAAAACCATGTAGGTGCTCCTAAGTTTATAAACACGCACTTCAAATCTCCATGACGACGGTACCAATACTCATTAGTACCACGCTGACAAGCCATTAAATTAATTAGGTTTGAATCTAAAACACTATCTTTCTGTTGCACTTTATCCATAAATTCCTTTGCTGAAATATTTTGCAGATGAACTCCACTTTTTAAGATATGGTTTACTGCATAAGACAGACCAGATAAGTCACTCTCAAACAGAAGATGAAACAAATATGGAATGCATTGGCGAAACCTCGGATCTTCTGCATATAATCTTGTTGTCCGGTACTCAGATGCAGGAATCTGCATAGGTCGATCATCATATTGTGTACCTTCACCTGTAGGGAATAACTGTGGAAAACAACGACCTTCCAAACTTTCTTCCCATACACTAATAGGATTTCCTTTTGCTTTTTTCATCTGAGATAATTCAATAGCATTCCCTATTGCTTCTTTGGAATGCAGTGGATGAACACTGTAATGCTCATAAATTTCTTCACTTCTGAATAAGTCAACTTTTTCAATTCGTCCAATAGACAAATCATTGTCCTCTTCTTCACTTACTTCTTCTTCTTCTACGTATACATCTTTATAGTACTTATTGTTTTGGACTAAATACAACGTTGCCTTTTTGACTTTTCTAACATCCACTAAATCTTACCAGATTTTCTTACTCTTTGTAGGTACACCATTAACTAGAATAACTAGAGGTTCCTCTTCTACATTTTCAACACCAATTGTTTCCATATTTTTTTTTAAATCAAGTGGCAAATATCCAACTCTACCCTTTAATCCTATTTGTAAATCTGAAGGATTTAATTTGCCAGTCTTAGGCTCCATACGAACAATAGCCTGAAAAGGATGTACACATTGAATCAGAATAGTCTCATAAGTATTTAAATCCATCAATTCCGATGGAATATTTATCAACTCAAGATTATTATGGACAGCTCTAGCAGGCATTCTATTTTCATTTAGTTTATTATAACAATATTTACAAATACGTTGCTCAAAACCCAAATCAAAATAGTTTTCCACCAACAAATAAGTTGCAAAATCTTTCCATTGAATATTAATTTCATCTTCACTTTTTAAATATAAATCAACTAATCTAGTTTGACTTTTGTAATGAATGCGTCGACAACAGACACAAGGAAACTTTGGTTTCTCACCTGCAATAGCCTTAAACTTTGTTATTTCCTGTTCAAAATCTTCAATATTAACATTTACAACATTCTCTAACACATTTCCTTCTATAATTATATCAGTTTCTGCATTATCTTCCTCTGGACCAAAATAACTTACCTCAATTTCTGCACAAATCTTCTTAACATCTAATTCACATCCATGCAAAAGAGCACTATTTAACTGTTTAAGTTTAAGTGCTGGACTTTTTGCATAATACAACTTTCTCACTAATTTTCTCATTTTGGTATGATGTACTGCTAACATCCTGAAGTGATGAAACACACACTGGCATATTTTTTTAGAAAGACAAGCCAGAGAATGACCTTGCAGACCTATTTTTTATCGCACTGTGCAATGATCTAATTCGTGCAACATTACAATTTTTTTAAAGACTTTCTTTAGTGTACTTAGGCAAGAAATTGCAAAAGAAATCAATTGAATCCTACAAATCCTACTACAATTCCAACTGTAAACAGGAATATTAGGACGTCCCTCTAAAACTTCTCCAGCCATCACCTCTTCTGCATTTCAAACCACAATTTTCTCTTTCTCAATTACACAACTATCCTTAACCTCATATGCTCGACCACTGGTATCAAAAGCATGCATCAAATCGTTACTTTGAAAGTAACTCTCTTCATTAAAAAATGGCTCAGAAGTTGAAGTATGCATCTACTTCCCAGAAAACACTTCACAAAAATTACTTCTATTTATGTGTCTCTTCCATTTACTTTTAGCTTTTAAAACTCGGATTGCCTTATTTAGTGTATTTATTCTATTAAGTACTAAAATAAATAATTTTCTTTTTGTCTCAAACGCACGCTGAACAATACCCTCTATATGTTCTTTCTTCTTATAAAAAGCAGATCTTCTTTTACAAACTTTCTCCTTTTTTAATAAATTAAAAACTACTCTGTTATAAAACATACGCTTCCTGATTTGCGTAAACTGATTCGTCCGACTTTTACAATAAAGATTTTCCTCTCTGCTGATTCCAGAAACATTTTTATGTTTTGTTCCATTTCTCCTTCTCGATACTGATAACTATTTTTCCTTTTGAACGTTATCGATAACATTTTTCCTTTGACATAATCTTCTTAAAAAAGTTTTGGTTTTCTTACCAGGAGCACTCATCTTTTTATCCGTCCTTTGTTGTTTTGATAATTCTTGAATTCTACTTTACGTTTCTGATGAAAATGACAATCTGTAAAACACAAACATAACAAATATTATAGTTGGCTACTAGCATATAACATACAAATTAAAACCACAAATTCATTTTCTAAGTAGAATAAAGACAAAGAAACAGTCTCTGAACAGAGGAGGAAATCCTGTAGTGAATGTTGGTTCTAAATTTATGACAGTCCATAGCTGTGTTAACATTATAGATGTATTTTCTAATTCTATTTTTAAAAGTATACAAACAGTACACTTTTTTCAAGAATTATCGGTCATCCTAGTGCTTTAATCTTTTAACTATAATCTCTTTAACACTTCATGAGAACATGTCTTGTCACTCTCATAAAGCAGATGAACGACGAATAGGACAAGGAAACTGTCTTCAAGAATCCTTTACTATGAAAAATAATTTTATTTATTTAAAAGTTCATAAATTAAAAGAACTTCAAGCATAACGTCATCAGGTACTTCTTGTAATTGATAGTCCTCATCTTCAAAACACTCCTCATCCCCTTCCACCATCTCTAAGTATGCAGAGTCCAAGGAAATGTCCATAAAATCATCATTTTCATTTTGTATTTCCTCCTGAAACACTGCTTCTAATAACTCGTCCATCAGTTCATTTATAATTTCAAAATGAATTTCATTTTCTTGAGAACAATTCTCCATCTCTATATTCTGTTTGATCTTCTGTATTTTTTTAAAAAAATATAAAGACTAATTTATATCTTTTTCATAAATATATAACTTAAAAGTACCTTTACTAATTTTTAAACTACATATATTTTTATAATTTCTAACTTATTAACTACATATATTAAGATAGCACCTTCCTCTTGTTTTGAAAACAAATTGGCTGTATAACCCTAAACATTAACACTGTTCCTTTTTTTGCATTAAATAATTACTGCTGTAAAAAGACATTTTACTGTAAAATTTGTTTTTAGATTTTCTAGATATCAGAAATATTGATAAACTTTATAATTAATTTTTAGAAATCCATTTTCTGAGTTTCAGCACTACAAAGTGCTATTCAAACTATATACACTCAAAAGAGAAAGCTCACATTGTACAAACTATAACATTCACTTAACAGATTACTACTTCCCACAGAGACAGTTGCTTTTATGTTTGAACAGCATACTGAGCATGTGAATTTCATAGCATATACAAAATTTCATGCTAACCATGAAGAACCACATCATAATAAAGCTCTGCAAATATATGTAAAACAGTGCCTATAGATAGTACAGTCAGAGATATACAGGAAAGATACCCATCACACCAAGAGCCATATCATAATACCCCTCTGTAAATGAAGAAAAAAGACTGGCAAAGAAAATACAGCATGATTTCAAAAATAATGAAGACTTCGCAAGAATTATTCCATGGAAACCGGAAAGAATTATACTCAAATGATACGTAAACCTGAACTCCATCAAAAAGAACACATGCACCAGGCCCATAAAAAGTTAATTTCAACTGTCAGTGGAAAAATATCTCAAAATACATATCTAGTACAAGCAGATACAGACATGGCAAAAATAGAAGATAAAATCATTTAAAAAAAAAAAAATGTTTTTGTCCTCATCTTGCGATATCTGTATGATTACGAAATATCAGGTACCTCTGGTTTCTTTCCGAAACTGCCCCTCGGTCTCTCTTGTCTGGGGAGTTTTTATCTTCCTCTTGTGATTTAGAGGAGTTTCCTTTACCCGTTACATACCATTGTCTCTGGTTTGGGGCGAGGGGAGCTAGTCAGCTTGACTACTTGGCAAGTACCATACTTGTCCACCAGAAGATGTATCGCGTTAATCATTGGACTTATATTTAGATCTTATTTGGGGTTTAAGAAACTTTCGAAACTTTCCCAGAACTTGAATCTCTTGCTTGCATTTCCTATCCGATCAAGTTTATTAATTCTTTTGGCCGAGTTCAACCATTCTGCATGAGTTGGGCTGGAGGGCCCTATCCATTTAATACAGATTTCCCTCCTTGCAAGAACTATTAATACAAAAAGGAGATTTTCTTGCCCTTTAGTGAGCCCCCCTTCATTTCCTGGGTCTACAATCCCAAAGAGGGTAAGAGTTGTACTTACGGTTAGTTGCTTGGTCAGGATAGTGCTCAGGGTCTTACCAACTTGGTCCCAAAATTCTTTCAGTTGGGGGCAGTTTTTGAACATGTGGATGTCATCTGCTCTTTCTTCTCCACATTTTGGGCATTTCTTTATTCCTGCGTTCTTAAATTTGGAGAGCTTTCTTGGTGTCCAGTATGCCCTGTGAATTGTGTACAAGTGGTTCCTTTTTAAGGCCGCGGATTTCAGAGTTGACCAGCATTTCGCCATGGATTTTTCCCAAATTAGATCTAAGTCTGCTATTGGTAGGTCTTTCCCCCAAATTTGTATTTCTGTATTGGGGTTTGTGACATTGGCCTTTATCAGAGCCCAGTACCATTTCGCTACTTCTTTTGGTATTCGTGTTGCTACAACCATTTCCTTTTCCACTTTTTCACTATCATTGTTTATGCTGGGTAAAGTCTTTGACCAGCTTAGAATTTGATAGAATTTGAATTTAGATAGTGTGTTGTTTGTCAACTCTTGTAGCTCTGACCATGTTTTTAGATTCGATCCATTTAATATTTGCCCCCAGTATTTTACATTGGCTCTTTTTAATGGAAGAGCAAGTATGTCTTTGAGGCATTCTGGGGTTCCTGGAGAGTCCCAGATGGGGGCCCATTTGCTGTAATACGTTATTTTCAGGGTTCCTCTGATTTGTGCCCACAATCTTTGCTGCGTCCCTTAGTGTCTTAAGTTTTATTTTTTTGAAGTACTTGGGGTGTCCAAACTTAAACAATACATGGTCATCTAGTTTTGTAATTGCTTGTAAGTATTTTGGATAATTTTTGTGGCTTTTTAGTAGTACTCTGATGTTCTTAAATTGGAAAGCTCTGCAGTACTCCATCAGGTCCGGGCTAGCTAGTCCTACATCTTTCTTCCCCCTCCTGATTTTTTTCCAAGCAATCCTCCTGCTTTTTGCTGCCCATATGAAGCTTGTGATGACTCTCTGTGCTTGTGCTAGCCCCGATTTTCCAAACTCCAATGGTATTGCATTAAATAGGAAAGTGAATTTTGGTAAGATGGTCATCTTGATTATGTTTGACCTCCCTATCAAACTGAGTGGTAAAGAGGCCCATGCTTCGAGCACTTTCCTTACGTCTCCGGTTATCTTGTTCAGGGTACGTTGTGGAATCTTTTTTTATATTGTGGTTTACTAGGATTCCTAAATATCTGATTTCATTTTTTATGTTGTGACTCTGAAATGAGGTGTTCCATGTCATGATCTCTGTTTTCGTTTGGTTTACCAGGTACCCCGAAACTTTCCCAAATGTTTCTATGGTTTTTCCGATAGTCTCCTTGGCTTTTAGGTAGTCATCCGTGAAGATCATTAAGTCATCAGCATATAGTGCGATTTTCTTCTCCCATGAATGGTGTTTGAATGGAGTGATTTTTTTATTGTTTCTTAACTTGTTCGCTAGCGGTTCAATTTATAAATTGAAAAGCAAAGGTGAAAGGGGACAACCCTGCCTCGTTCCTCTGCTTATCTTTATGTCTTCTGTGAGACTGCCGTTTATTAAAACCTTGGATCTTGGATCCTTGTATATTTGGTTTATCATATGTATGAAGTTTGATCCTATATTGTTTTTAACCATAACCTTCTCAAGGAAGGCCCAGTTGACCCTGTCAAAGGCCTTTGCGGCATCGACGGTAAGTATGGTGAGAGGAGTTTTCTGATGTGTTGCGATATCTATTGCAGTTAATAGTTCTTGTGTGACTTCATGTAGATTCCTCCCTTTGATGAACCCTTTTTGATCCTGGTGCAACAATTTTGGTAATACTTTCCCTAACCGAGCTGCCATTATTTTTGTAAATATTTTATAGTCTGCATTCAGCAGTGATATCAGGCGATACGACTCGCATCTGGCAGGATTCTTTCCGGGTTTTAGGATGATTGTAATTATGGCATCATTCCAGGAGTCTGGTACAGCTTTCTGTTGTTTGAGAATTATATTGATTAATTTAGTCATATGAGGAAGTAGAGAGTCTTTAAGTGCCATGTATAGTTCGTTCGGTAAAGCATCGGGCCCCGCTGCCTTTCCTTTTTTCAGGCTCTTAATGGCGTCCGCCACTTCGCCTTCGTGGACTTCTTTGTTCAGGACTTCACTTTCATCTTCCATTAGTTTTAAAAGCGCAACATCATCCAAGTAGGAATTGATCATTTGATCTTGTGGATTTGTATCTTCAGTATAAAGCTCTTTAAAGAATTTCCAGAATTCTTTGCCTGATGACATTTTCGTCAGAGTTTTGAGCAGTTTGATCATCTGGGATAATGCTTCTCACTTTGTTTCTGGTCAAATCAGTTTTGAGTTTCCATGCCAACCATTTTCCGCAACCTTCACCATATTCGTGCTTTGCTAGTTTGCTGGAGTCCCATTTTTTTTCTATCTTTCCTCTAAGACATGGTTACTCATAGCACGTCCCGCGGGCCGGTGGCGGCCCGGCAAGCCTTCCCTGGCGGCCCGCGGACGTTGCAGACAATTTACCTGTTTTAAAACAAAAAAAATTGAAGAGTGATAGCAAACACTGCACGTTGCGTCTCTGAGAGACTCTGCTGCTCTGTGGGGGCCGGGTATTCCGTGATAGTCAGAGTGCAGCTGCAGGGGCCTAAGAGGTCAAATACAAAAGCCTCATTAACATACAAATGGTCTTTTAAAGACCTTTGAAGTACTCGGGTGCGGCAGTGTGCGCGCCCGGGAATCTGTCTCAGCCCAGGCACACATGCAGGGTGAGATGAAGAAGTTGACGAACCCCTGTTACGTTTTACTTTGTCCCGGTTCTTTACTACCCGCCTCCCCAGTTTGAAGACCACCACATAACGGACACTCACTAAAATCACTACCAAGCTGTACTTTGTTGCTAAGTGACTATCGATATTACCCACAGCTAATCTATGATATTATTTAAGACAGACTTCTGTACCAGCTCACTTACTGGACAGGCAAGCATTCATATGCTGTATTTGTACCAAGTTGTGCCACGCACCACTGTATCCAACCTTTAATAGCAGATGCAAAAGGTTATTTACTTATGTCCAGGTTAACCCAAAACCAATAAAATAGATTTTAAAAAAGACATATGCTGGGCGATGTAGCACAAGCTTACGGGTTTTAGAAATAAGCAACCGACTGAAGGTTCTACCCACATTAAAAATCACTAACTTCTCCAGAAGTTGGGGATTGAGCAAGAGGCCGGAAAATACTTTCACAGACAGAGGCAACCCGAAGACACCAACAACAGACAGGCCCTGAAAAGATACTGAAAATAGTGCACCGCTTGATCAAACCTGCCTTCTGGTGAGGCAAATAAGCCCACAGGAACATGTGAAAGGGGTCCTGGGAGATTGCTAAATTTGAGCCGAAAACATTCATACTGAAAGAGGTGGCTGCAGCAAAGATCCACACACCAAAAATGTAACAGCTATGAAATAAACACAAAAAATAAAGAGGCAAGCTGAGAAATTGAGAAGCAATTGAAGAGAGAGCGAGAGAGGGAGCGAGAGGGACAGAGCGAGGAGAGGGACAGAGCGAGGAGAGAGACAGAGCGAGGAGGGAGACAGAGCGAGGAGGGAGACAGAGCGAGGAGGGGGACAGAGCGAGGAGGGGGACAGAGCAAGGAGGGAGACAGAGCGGGGAGGGGGATAGAGCAAGGAGGGGGACAGAGCGAGGAGGGGGACAGAGCGAGGAGGGGGACAGAGCGAGGGAGACAGAGGGAGAGAGAGAGAGAGGGAGACAGAGTGAGTGAGAGGGAGTGAGACCGTCTGAGTGAGACAGAGGGAGAAATAGAGAGAGATGGAGGGAGGAAGAGAGAGGGAGCGAGAGGTTGAGAGAAAGAGGTTGAGAGAGGGAGAGAGAGAGAGAGAAATGTGTGTATGCCGGGTCCGGTGGCTCAGTGGACGAAGGCGTCTGCTGCAGGGACCTGTGTTCAACCCCATGGTCACAGTTTTTTTTGTTACTCTAGCCCCGCCCCCTACTTTACTGACCCGGCACCCACTAGTGCGGCCCTCGGACACAAACTACACTGTAAACTTGGCCCCCGAGAGAAAGTTTGTGAGTACCCATGCTCTAAGATGTAGTCCATTTTCTCTTTTTGCTGCTGTTTTTTTTGAAGAAGTTCTTGTTTCCTTACCTCGTCTTGTTCCACAGAAATGGCGATATCTAGGGAATTAATGTTATTTTCCAAGTCTGAGATCTCTTGTTTTAATTGCTTATTTTTACGAGCCCCTAGACTCAGAAGTTTGCCCCTTATAACAGCTTTAAACGTATCCCAAGTTGTTTGTTCTGAGGTACCTGAGGCGTTTAATTCGAAAAAGCTTTTTGTTTCAACTTCCAGTTCCCTTATCAACTGTTCGTCTTGTAGCAAGGCTCTCTCAACTGTGAATCTTCTTTCCGTTTCTTTTACTGTGAGTGAGATACTTTTTCCACGTTCTTTGCTAATTCATTGCTGACCAAAAAGTAGTCGATTCTTGATTTATGGCCTAGCTTTTTGTTATGCAAGGTAAAAAGATGCATTTTATCTCCTTTGTTTTTTCAAATGTCTGTTAGGTCAGGATCTCTTTTGTAAATCCCAATCCATTCTCTCATTTTTTTCAAAATTCGTCTGTCTTCCTGGTGGTGATCTATCTAATTTTAAGTCCATCACTAGATTGAAGTCACCTCCCAATATTATGGGAGAGGTGGCTAATAGTAACTGCGAGTATAAGTTTCGTAGGGGGTCGGCATCGTCAAGATTGGGCCCATTGTAGCCTGCGATGGTGATGGGAGAATTTTCTATTTTGACGCAGGTTATGGCCCATCTGCCTTTACTGTCTACTTCTGAGGAGGTTAGGGTCGCTTTTAATGATTTTTTAAAAATTATCACAATTCCCTTGATATTACATTGTTGTGTAGTGCATACGTGGAAATCTACCCATCGTAAATTCTTAATTGTTTGGTCCCATTCTTCTTTTAGGAGATGAGTCTCTTGCAGTATTATTATCTCACTTTTTCAGTTCTGATTAATTCCAAGATTTTATTTCTCCTACTTTTTGTCCTCAAGCCATTTACGTTCCAAGATAACATTTTTATGTCTCTACTCATGCTCCCCATATTTATTATTCATGTGTTGCGATTTTTTGTAAGATGTAACTCCAGTTTGTTTTCTTTTCCTAAATTTTCGCAGATGAGGAATTTTTTGTTTTTTTCCCCTATTTTGCTCCCCACCCTTTTTCGTGTGATTTTATGTTTTCTTGATTGTGCTTTAAAGTTGCCCTCCCCGGGGAAGCCTCCATCTTCTTTTCCTTCGGTTATCTTCATAACCCTTTTAGGTTCCCGTTCCCGTGATTCTTTCATATGTACAATTATAAGAGATAATTGGTTGTGTGCACCTTCATGTTTTATATATGCTTTTTCCGTTAGTTTTTTTTTTTGTTTTTATGATGTATTTATGATGTGTTTTCTTTACATAAGTTCCTTTAGCTCAGGGGTTCCTCTGAACGCGCTTGATCTTTTATTTGTTGTATCAGTTCTTTCACCTCTTCTGGTTCTCTCATGTTTCGCATTTTATTTCGCCACATGATGCGTAACGACGGTGGAAATTTCATCTGCACTGTGGCACCTAGTTTTTTTTTTTTTGTAAAACAATTTTTATTGCAGAGTTCAATTTACGCATTACAGGTAGTATGCAGTGATGTATATGCGGGATCCAAATTTCTCATATTCCCCCCCACAAAAATTCACACAGCTTCACTATCCGCATTCCTGGGGCTGGGTGATATTCGTCTCACCCAGTGCATCGCCTCCGCCACTACTCGATGGCGTATCTAGTGATCAACCGCTGTCTGCTTTTAACTTTCTTTTCCCCCCACCAACCCCCCCCTCTTCTAGCATCTGGTCAGTGTGAACTGTGAGACGGTGTCAATGGGATGCTGCACCCCCCCCCCTTCTTCACGCCCCCCCCCCCACCCCCGGTGTTCTATGGTGTCCCGTGTCCGGTTTGCCGCATGTTGGAGTGTGTTGATAACCTGCGGAGTTTGGAGATGTTTAATGAGTGTGTGTGTCCAAGGTGGGTGCTGGGATTGGTACCGCCACCCCGGGTACTCCTGGGTCCTCTACTTCCTCCTCCTCTTCACTCTCCACTGTACTATCTAAGTGCCTGGACTAGAGTTTCCCACGCTAGTGCCGCTTCCTGAGCCTTCTCATCTGGCCCCCGTCGGGCCAGTTGATACCTGATCGTGCTCTCTGCTGCTGCCCATTTCTGAAACTCAGTTAGCCATTTCCGATGTGTCGGCGCCACCTTCGATTTCCATCCCCTAGTGAGCTCCCTCTTCGCAAGGAGTAGGCCCATGTCTATAAATTTGCTTGTCAGCTTATTCTTACGTGTGTGTGGAAACCAGTGTAGGAGTGTAGTTGCGCCATCGTAGTGTAGTTCCCTGTCCGTGACCGCATTCATGGTGCCGCCCACTTCCCTCCAGAAGTCCTGTAGGTGCGGCAAGTCTCTCAACATGTGTAGCAAGTCCGCTTCCAACAGTGCGCATCTAGGACACGCTGCGTCCGCTGCTCCAAAGTATTGTGCTATTTTGTTCGGAGTAAGGTAAGCTCTATGAAGGATATAGAGCTGTATTAATTGGAACCGGGCATTTCTAGTGCTCTTCCTGGGCCTCTGAACCAACTGGGCCCACGTCGTATCCGGGATCTCCCTCTGCAGGTCTGTCTCCCATTGGGTCTTTAGGCGCGTAAGGGGCAGCAAGGTGCTCGCGAGTATTCTGGAGTGCAGGCACGTGACTGCCTTGACTGTACCTGCGGCCATCATCACATACTGACATGGTGGTGACGTCGCGGGCTCACACAGTCCCTCACCCCAGTGTGATTGGATCCCTCGCACCACAGCTGCGTGTAGTAGGTAGTCTCCTCTCGGAAGGTCGTACTGTTCCTGTAAGGACTGGTACGGCGTGAGCACCCCGTCAGTGTAGAGGTCTCCTACCACCTGCAGGCCAGCCTCCTCCCAGCTCTGGAGGTTTGACCAGTCGCTGCCATGCGGCAGCGCCGTGAGCATACCCAGTGGGATTTCGGGTGCGTACGGGTGTCCGGGGCCAGCACGCTTTTGCACGCGGTTCCAGCATAGCCTCAGTGTCCGTTCCTCTTGAGACAAGTCCCTGAGTGCTAGCCTCTGTTGTAGGGTGATGTATGCCAGCACATGGCGGGGGTGCCAGTGTCCCTCTCCTGCTCCGGGCCCCGGTATACACTTGCCACTTCCTGCGTGAGGAATTGCAGTTGGGCGGCCAAATAATAAAGCTCGAAATCGGGGACCGCGAGTCCGCCCTCGTTCTTCGGGCGGGTCAGGGTTGCCAAGGCTATTCTCCGCCTACCAGTTCCCCACAGAAAAGACACCACTTGGGATTTTAGTCGTCGAAAGACGGTACTCGGTATCCACACAGGCAGGGTTCGAAAGAAGTACAATAATCGCGGTAGGGCGATCATTTTAAGCAGCGAGACTCGGCCTGTCATAGACAAAGGGAGGGTGGCCCAGAAAAGCATGCTACCCTGCAGCGTTCGGATGCAACGGTTTATATTGCCTTCCAGTAGGTCTACGGGTTTGTGGTAAATATACACCATTAGGTAGGGCAGACAGGTCGGCTCCCAGCGGAGCTCGGGACGGGTCAGGGGGCACCTCTCCGCCCTCCGGAGAGGTGCCCCCTTCGCCCAGTTCACTTTCAGGCCCGATACATCCCCGAAACGTGCTAGCAGGTCTTCTGCCCCTTCCACTGCCTCCTCGGCATTCTCCAGGAACAGTAGGAGGTCGTCCGCATATAATGATATGTGGTGACGAATCCCGTTTACCTCCAGCCCTTGGTAGGAATCGCCTTTCCTAGCCAGTGCCGCCAGTGGTTCTATCGCAAGGGCAAACAGCAAGGGAGAGAGTGCACACCCTTGTCTAGTACCCCTATGCACTGCATACCTATCTGATATCAACACTCCCACTCGCACCCTAGCGCCCGCCGATGCATATAACACTTCCGTCCACCGCACATAGTCATCCCCGATGCCAAAACTTCGCAGCACCCTGTACAGGTAGCTCCATTCCAGGCTGTCGAAGGCTTTCTCTATGTCAATCGCCATCACCATAGGGGCTCTGGCGGTCGGTGGCGTGTCCGCCACCAGCCTCAGCAACCTGCGAATGTTATGAGATGTATTTCTAGTGGGTATAAAGCCTGATTGATCCTTATGGATCAAGTCTTGCATATGGGTCATCAGCCTGGTGGCTAGTATGGTGCTCAAGATTTTATAATCCGTCGTTAGCATCGACAGTGGTCTGTACGATGCCGGGTCAGAGCTGGTCCTATGCGGCTTTAGCAAGGGGATCATGAGCGCCTCGCGTATCAAACAGGGCAGTTCCCCCCTCTCTTTTGCTTCATTGTATATTATTTGGAGCCGTGGGGCTAGGATATCAATGTATTTACCATAGAACTCGATGGGCAGACCGTTCACTCCCGGTGTTTTCCTGCGTGCCATTCTCTTTATGGCCCCCCTAATTTCCGCTAGGTCAGTTGGGCCCCCGAGGGCTTCTGCTTGGTCCGGCTCTAGGCATGGTAATTGTATCTCAGACAACAAGGCCTCCAACATCTCGGTTTGATCTACCGGGCCTCCCCTATACAGTCGCTCGTAATATGCTTTAAAGCATCGCAATATGTCTGGCTGGGTGCTATACGTGGTGCCGTCCGTATCAGTCTGTGATAGTATTGGGGCAGCACCCCTGCTGGGATTTGCCAACCAGGCTAGGAGCGTCCCCGTCTTATCCCCCTCAGCGAGTGCCTTGGTTAAGTATGTTTTGTGATCAAAACAACGAAGGCGCTCCACCTCCACCACCACTGCTTCCCGCGCTGAGCATACCCTATCCTGCATGTCGGGGTGGTTGGGCCGTTGTATCTCTACCTCCCTCAGGGCTTGCTCAGCCTTGTCCACGTCTTCGACTAGTGTTCGCCATACGCCCGCGAACTTCCCTATACAGTGCCCCCTTACTACCACCTTGAGCGCGTCCTATTCCACTGCCCTGGAAGAGGCAGTCCCCTCATTCTCGGCAAAGTATTGGGATATTCTACCTTCCAACGCTCCGCTGAACGGTGGATCGTCCAATGTGTCCGGATGGAGCCGCCATGTTGGGATTGGCGAAACTTCATTCATCCAGGCAAATGTAAGGAGTAGGGGGTTGTGGTCCGAGATCGTGCGTGCTAGGTATTCGGTTCGGGCAACCATTGGCAACACCGACTGGGAGCATAGGAAAGCGTCTATGCGAACGTGGAGGTCGTGCATACCCGAATAGAAGGAATAATCCCTATCAGTTGGGTGTTGGGCGCACCATGCATCCGTCAGGTCCCACATCCCCTGCCAGTTTCATCTGTGTTTTGCTAGTCTGTGGACTGGGGATGCGTGTAGAGGTGGGTGTGACCTATCGAGAATGGCGTCTTCCACTGAGTTGAAGTCCCCCCCCCAGCAGCACTGATCCCGTTAAATAAGAGGCTAACTGTTTGGTCAGCCTAGTGAAGTATGATGCCTGCTCCACGTTTGGCGCATAGGTGCTGCAAAGTGTCAACTGACGACCCCTGAGCAAACCCTCGACTGCCACATACCTCCCTTCTGGGTCTACTGTGTGCCTAGTAACCTGAAAGGGAACCCCCGCCCGGACCCAAAGAAGTGTTCCCCTGGCAAATGCCGAGTACGTGGTGTGGAACAGTTGACCCCTCCATCTCCTCTGCAGTGCGGCGCCCTCCTTTTTAGTTAAATGGGTCTCTTGTAGAAAGGCAATGTGGATCCCTCTGCGGACCAGGTAGGCGTGTACCTTGTGCCTCTTTGTCATGGAATTTAGTCCCCGCACATTCTAGGACACACACTTCAACGAGCCCATATTAGCCATCACCCCAGTCAGTGCGAATTAAGTCAATAAACGTACGCTTCCGGACACCAGACACCTTCCCACCACCTCCCATCCCCAACTCCCCGCCCAACCTCCCGTCCCCAAGTGTACCTCGAGTCACCCCAACTACTCCAGGTCCCCCCTCCCCCAGAACAGGACCCAACTGCGAAGTAGAGGCACCCATCCAAACTAGCGAGCGAACGTGCTCACGTAAACTTGTAGTCCGTAGTAATCACCACGGAGGCCTTATGGGCCCTGTGGCGCGTGAGCTGGCTACTGAACCTTTCAAGCCTCATTCCCACGCCCCTCCGCCCCACAATACTCAATGCGACTCATGAAAGAAAAGTCTCACATTAGTCCGTTCCAATGTTCATGGGGGCGCCGCCTTCAGGTTCTCTTCTCTCAGAAACCGCGGACAGCTGTTAGGGCTCAACGATTTCCCCCGAAGTCTGGGGGGTGACCTTCGGGCCCCTAGCACCCTCCAGCCCCGAGAAGTCAGTGTCTGATCCCGTGGCCTGGGCCTCTGAGGCTGATTCTCTTGCCGATTGGACCGGCACCGATCCCGACACCTCCTTAACTGCCTGCAGCGCTGCTCTTCGTTCTTCTTCAGTTTGCGATGTTGACGGCTTCTTGGATCCCCGGTTGCGCCCTCGGAGCCTTCTCGATCGCCTGATCGCATGGTTCTGGCGTTCCTCCTCGGCTCTAAATCGAGCCCCATCCGTGCCCGCCTTGTAGGTGTCCCACCAGGTCCAGGCATCCGCCGGAGTTTCAAAGAGCAGCGCCTTGTCGTCCACTATCACTCGTAACTTGGCCGGGAACATCAGGGAGTATTGCAGTCCCTCGGTGCGTAGCTCCTTTTTGATGGAGAGGAAGGAGGCTCGCTGTTTCTGGGTTTCAAATGTATAGTCCGGGAATAGTGTGACTTTGCTATTGTCCACCTGGAATGGGCCCGCATCCCTGGCCCGCTGAAGGAGCCAGTCTCTGTCCTTATAGTGGAGCAATTTGATGACCACCGGGCGCGGCGGGAGACCCTGGAGCGGGCTGGACTCCCGTCCCCCTTGGGCCCTCTAGGCTTTCCCATCTTGCACCTCCTTGCAATTCCGGACTCTCAAGGGTGATCCGGCGACAACGACGTCTCTCGCAACAGTCCGCCGCCAGCCTCAAGGTGGTCTCGCTGCTAGCCGTCGTCAGGTGGTGAGCCGGGTCTTTGGGGGCCGCGTTGCGGAGGTCGAAAATGGCGCCAGTGGCCTGTTAGGGCTCCTCAGCTTCCCCGGTAACTGGGCGTCAGGGGTCCGCACCGGGGTCCACCAGCCGACCCCGTCTCTCGGTCAGCACTCCTTTAAGCTCACCTCAACGTACAGCGGAGCTGGCGAACTGAAGCCACCCCCCACGAAGGAAGCACAACCTGGGGCCAGAGTCGGGGTGGAAAGTGTAGGATGCGCAATTCCACAGCGGGTGTACTCCTCCCCCCGGTCCCGGCTCTCTGCTTCCACGACCCACGGGTCCAGGGCGATGGTGCTGTGGTCCGATTCAATGCCCCTCCAGGCCCCTCGCAGAGACAGCGTCACCTTTCATATTAGGCCCGGGTCAGGCAGCCACCCAATCAAGTCGCAGGTCCCGTTGTCGGGCCGCAAAGTATCTCCTCCGGGTGAGGTTGGGCGTCCCCTGGGCAATCTCCACACCTGATGTCTCCATAGGGCCCTCCCAAAGCAAGGCCGGCTGTGACTCGGCTGCTCACGGGCGTACTGTGCCGTTGCAGGACTCGGCAGCACCCATAGGAATCACAGGCCTCAAAGCCGGGGCCCAGGGTAAGCCCTTTGCGGTTGTGGGCGGAGCCCCGCCAGAGCTCCGCTCCCGATCGGACCTCGCACTGACCTCAGGGTTTGCCGGTGCCCCGGGCGGCCGCAGCCGCTCTCTAGTAGTCCAGTGCTTCACGGCTCTCCTCTCTGTGGCCGCAGGACCTCAGGGGCAGGTCCGTCGCTATTCCTCGGCGGCCGCTAGGAAGGGTGCCGCCATCTTGCCCACGGCCGTCTCGGGTGCTCCGCGCCCTTCAGCGCCCTTTGTGCTTGGTGTCGCGGCGCGCTTCCCCAACTGGAACAGACTTGAGGGTTGGCTCCCGGATCGACCCGATTTCCACGGGGATCCCGGGTCTGATACAGGATTAGTGGCGGATTACGGGCTGAGGGTCGGGAGCCTCGCTAGGCTGCGACCGTTTCCATCGGCTGCTAGCCACGCCCCCCTCTCACCGTGGCACCTAGTTGTTGCAATTCTGACATTAAGTTTCCTAGTTTCCATTGTCTGGTCTGGGAGGCCTTTGACATGTCAGATCTTATTTTAAAAGTCCAACTGTCCTTGTTGTAAGTTCCTTTTTTCAGAGCCTCTCCCAGGATCCTGTCTTTCAGCATATACGTTTTGAAGTTTACTAAGATCTTCCTGGGGGTCTTTCTTTCTTTGCTCTTTACGAAGGGGTCTCTGTGTACTCTCTGTATGTCTTACTCTAGTACCCCTTTGTCTACCCATGGGAAATTTTCTGCCAGAAGTGCCACTACAAATGTTTTAATGTCCTTTCCCTCTTGGTTCTCCGGTACATTTAGAACCCTGATATTGTTTTTCCTCGCCTGATTCTCCAAGGATTCCATTTTTTTCATTCATGATTTTGTTCTCTAGCCTTAGGGAGTTAATTTCCTTCCTGTTTTTTTTGACCCTTTTGTCTAGGGCAACAACTTCACTTTCCACTGCCGTGACTCTGTCTCCTAGAGCGTTTAACTTGTTATCCAGTTTTTCGCATACTTCCTGAATTTTATTTTGCTTAGCTTCTGAAATGGAGAATTTCTCTTTCATTTCTACCCATATCTTCTCAAGGAGTTCGTCTGTATGGTTTTTTGATATTTCTTTTTGACTGCCTAGAGAACTAGCATCGTCCTCTTCTTTGTCTTCGTCCTCTGGAGTTATATTTGCTGCTGCAACAGAGGGCTCAGGACCCCCCTCCGCCATGTGTATTTCTTGGGCTTCAACACCTTCTGCTGTTCCGCTTCCTTTATTGGATTTCCATATGTCTTCCAAGCTCTTTGTTCTAGTAAGTTCTTTTTCTTGTTTCTGGATTTTCTCCTTTTCTTTAAGCTGCCTGAACCTATTTTCCCGGCTCGGGCGGTGATCGTCCGTGGGTTCTCTTTTTCCAACGGGAGAATGTCTGCCAATTTTATTACCTCTTCTCTTTCTCCCTTCAGAGATTCTGGAGCGGACTTTGCTTGCTCGGAAGCTTGAAGTTCTGGCTTCGGCCCTTGCTGTTGAATTTTAAAATAGGTTCTTAGGGAGGGAGTAACCTTTATTTTTGATCTTTGCGAGGGGTCCAATTTATCTTTCTCTTTCACTATGGTAGTCTTGGGTTGATCTTTTGATATGGTTTTTTGTCTTTTCCTACTCACTCTCGGTGTAATACCTTTAGGGAATTGCTCGTGACTTAAGAAATTCCTATTGCGCAGGCAATATGGATCAAGTCTTGCATATGGGCCATCAGCCTGGTGGCTAGTATGGTGCTCAAGATTTTATAATCCGTCGTTAGCATCGACAGTGGTCTGTACGATGCCGGGTCAGAGCTGGTCCTATGCGGCTTTAGCAAGGGGATCATGAGCGCCTCGCGTATCGAACAGGGCAGTTCCCCCCTCTCTT
The DNA here is from genome assembly GCF_964263255.1 of Lissotriton vulgaris. Lineage (NCBI taxonomy): Eukaryota > Metazoa > Chordata > Amphibia > Caudata > Salamandridae > Lissotriton > Lissotriton vulgaris. Next base: position 1,977,101,074 of record NC_141689.1, on the reverse strand, counting down.
TTGCTTCATTGTATATTATTTGGAGCCGTGGGGCTAGGATATCAATGTATTTACCATAGAACTCGATGGGCAGACCGTTCACTCCCGGTGTTTTCCTGCGTGCCATTCTCTTTATGGCCCCCCTAATTTCCGCTAGGTCAGTTGGGCCCCCGAGGGCTTCTGCTTGGTCCGGCTCTAGGCATGGTAATTGTATCTCAGACAACAAGGCCTCCAACATCTCGGTTTGATCTACCGGGCCTCCCCTATACAGTCGCTCGTAATATGCTTTAAAGCATCGCAATATGTATGGCTGGGTGCTATACGTGGTGCCGTCCGTATCGGTCAGTGATAGTATTGGGGCAGCACCCCTGCTGGGATTTGCCAACCAGGCTAGGAGCGTCCCCGTCTTATCCCCCTCAGCGAGTGCCTTGGTTAAGTATGTTTTGTGATCAAAACAACGAAGGCGCTCCACCTCCACCACCACTGCTTCCCGCGCTGAGCATACCCTATCCTGCATGTCGGGGTGGTTGGGCCGTTGTATCTCTACCTCCCTCAGGGCTTGCTCGGCCTTGTCCACGTCTTCGACTAGTGTTCGCCGTACGCCCGCGAACTTACCTATACAGTGCCCCCTTACTACCACCTTGAGCGCATCCCATTCCACTGCCCTGGAAGAGGCAGTCCCCTCATTCTCGGCAAAGTATTGGGATATTCTACCTTCCAACGCTCCGCTGAACGGTGGATCGTCCAATGTGTCCGGATGGAGCCGCCATGTTGGGATTGGCGAAACTTCATTCATCCAGGCAAATGTAAGGAGTAGGGGGTTGTGGTCCGAGATCGTGCGTGCTAGGTATTCGGTTCGGGCAACCATTGGCAACACCGACTGGGAGCATAGGAAAGCGTCTATGCGAACGTGGAGGTCGTGCATACCCGAATAGAAGGAATAATCCCTATCAGTTGGGTGTTGGGCGCGCCATGCATCCGTCAGGTCCCACATCCCCTGCCAGTTTCATCTGTGTTTTGCTAGTCTGTGGACTGGGGATGCGTGTAGAGGTGGGTGTGACCTATCGAGAATGGCGTCTTCCACGGAGTTGAAGTCCCCCCCCAGCAGCACTGATCCCGTTAAATAAGAGGCTAACTGTTTGGTCAGCCTAGTGAAGTATGATGCCTGCTCCACGTTTGGCGCATAGGTGCTGCAAAGTGTCAACTGACGACCCCTGAGCAAACCCTCGACTGCCACATACCTCCCTTCTGGGTCTACTGTGTGCCTAGTAACCTGAAAGGGAACCCCCGCCCGGACCCAAAGAAGTGTTCCCCTGGCAAATGCTGAGTACGTGGTGTGGAACAGTTGACCCCTCCATCTCCTCTGCAGTGCGGCGCCCTCCTTTTTAGTTAAATGGGTCTCTTGTAGAAAGGCAATGTGGATCCCTCTGCGGACCAGGTAGGCGTGTACCTTGTGCCTCTTTGTCATGGAATTTAGTCCCCGCACATTCTAGGACACACACTTCAACGAGCCCATATTAGCCATCACCCCAGTCAGTGTGAATTAAGTCAATAAACGTACGCTTCCGGACACCAGACACCTTCCCACCACCTCCCACCCCCAACTCCCCGCCCAACCTCCCGTCCCCAAGTGTACCTCGAGTCACCCCAACTACTCCAGGTCCCCCCTCCCGCAGAACAGGACCCAACTGCGAAGTAGAGGCACCCATCCAAACTAGCGAGCGAACGTGCTCACGTAAACTTGTAGTCCGTAGTAATCACCACGGAGGCCTTATGGGCCCTGTGGCGCGTGAGCTGGCTACTGAACCTTTCAAGCCTCGTTCCCACGCCCCTCCGCCCCACAATACTCAATGCGACTCATGAAAGAAAAGTCTCACATTAGTCCGTTCCAATGTTCATGGGGGCGCCGCCTTCAGGTTCTCTTCTCTCAGAAACCGCGGACAGCTGTTAGGGCTCAACGATTTCCCCCGAAGTCTGGGGGGTGACCTTCGGGCCCCTAGCACCCTCCAGCCCCGAGAAGTCAGTGTCTGATCCCGTGGCCAGGGCCTCTGAGGCTGATTCTCTTGCCGATTGGACCGGCACCGATCCCGACACCTCCTTAACTGCCTGCAGCGCTGCTCTTCGTTCTTCTTCAGTTTGCGATGTTGACGGCTTCTTGGATCCCCGGTTGCGCCCTCGGAGCCTTCTCGATCGCCTGATCGCATGGTTCTGGCGCTCCTCCTCGGCTCTAAATCGAGCCCCATCCGTGCCCGCCTTGTAGGTGTCCCACCAGGTCCAGGCATCCGTCGGAGTTTCAAAGAACAGCGCCTTGTCGTCCACTATCACTCGTAACTTGGCCGGGAACAGCAGGGAGTATTGCAGTCCCTCGGTGCATAGCTCCTTTTTGATGGAGAGGAAGGAGGCTCGCTGTTTCTGGGTTTCAAATGTATAGTCCGGAAATAGTGTGACTTTGCTATTGTCCACCTGGAATGGGCCCGCATCCCTGGCCCGCTGAAGGAGCCAGTCTCTGTCCTTATAGTGGAGCAATTTGATGACCACCGGGCGCGGCGGGAGACCCTGGAGCGGGCTGGACTCCCGTCCCCCTTGGGCCCTATACTCTTAAGGGTGATCCGGCGACAACGACGTCTCTCGCAACAGTCCGCCGCCAGCCTCAAGGTGGTCTCGCTGCTAGCCGTCGTCAGGTGGTGAGCCGGGTCTATGGGGGCCGCGTTGCGGAGGTCAAAAATGGCGCCAGTGGCCTGTTAGGGCTCCTCAGCTTCCCCGGTAACCGGGCGTCAGGGGTCCGCACCGGGGTCCACCAGCCGACCCCGTCTCTCGGTCAGCACTCCTTTAAGCACACCTCAACGTACAGCGGAGCTGGCGAACTGAAGCCACCCCCCACGAAGGAAGCACAACCTGGGGCCAGAGTCGGGGTGGAAAGTGTAGGATGTGCAATTCCACAGCGGGTGTACTCCTCCCCCCGGTCCCGGCTCTCTGCTTCTACGACCCACGGGTCCAGGGCGATGGTGCTGTGGTCCGATTCAATGCCCCTCCAGGCCCCTCGCAGAGACAGCGTCACCTTTCATGTTAGGCCCGGGTCAGGCAGCCACCCAATCAAGTCGCAGGTCCCGTTGTCGGGCCGCAAAGTATCTCCTCCGGGTGAGGTTGGGCGTCCCCTGGGCAATCTCCACACCTGATGTCTCCGTAGGGCCCTCCCAAAGCAAGGCCGGCTGTGACTCGGCTGCTCACGGGCGTACTGTGCCGTTGCAGGACTCGGCAGCACCCATAGGAATCACAGGCCTCAAAGCCGGGGCCCAGGGTAAGCCCTTTGCGGTTGTGGGCGGAGCCCCGCCAGAGCTCCGCTCCCGATCGGACCTCGCACTGACCTCAGGGTCCGCCGGTGCCCCGGGTGGCCGCAGCCGCTCTCTAGTAGTCCAGTGCTTCACGGCTCTCCTCTCTGTGGCCGCAGGACCTCAGGGGCAGGTCCGTCGCTATTCCTCGGCGCCCGCTAGGAAGGGTTCCGCCATCTTGCCCGCGGCCGTCTCGGGTGCTCCGCGCCCTTCAGCGCCCTTTGTGCTTGGTGTCGCGGCGCGCTTCCCCAACTGGAACAGACTTGAGGGTTGGCTCCCGGATCGACCCGATTTCCACGGGGATCCCGGGTCTGATACAGGATTAGTGGCGGATTACGGGCTGAGGGTCGGGAGCCTCGCTAGGCTGCGACCGTTTCCATCGGCTGCTAGCCACGCCCCCCTCTAACCGTGGCACCTAGTTGTTGCAATTCTGACATTAAGTTTCCTAGTTCCCATTGTCTGGTCTGGGAGGCCTTTGACATGTCAGATCTTATTTTAAAAGTCCAACTGTCCTTGTTGTAAGTTCCTTTTTTCAGAGCCTCTCTCAGGATCCTGTCTTTCAGCATATACGTTTTGAAGTTTACTAAGATCTTCCTGGGGGTCTTTCTTTCTTTGCTCTTTACGAAGGGGTCTCTGTGTACTCTCTGTATGTCTTACTCTAGTACCCCTTTGTCTACCCATGGGACATTTTCTGCCAGAAGTGCCACTACAAATGTTTTAATGTCCTTTCCCTCTTGGTTCTCCTGTACATTTAGAACCCTGATATTGTTTTTCCTCGCCTGATTCTCCAAGGATTCCATTTTTTTCATTCATGATTTTGTTCTCTAGCCTTAGGGAGTTAATTTCCTTCCTGTTTTTTTCGACCCTTTTGTCTAGGGCAACAACTTCACTTTCCACTGCCGTGACTCTGTCTCCTAGAGCGTTTAACTTGTTATCCAGTTTTTCGCATACTTCCTGAATTTTATTTTGCTTAGCTTCTGAAATGGAGAATTTCTCTTTCATTTCTACCCATATCTTCTCAAGGAGTTCGTCTGTATGGTTTTTTGATATTTCTTTTTGACTGCCTAGAGAACTAGCATCGTCCTCTTCTTTGTCTTCGTCCTCTGGAGTTATATTTGCTGCTGCAACAGAGGGCTCAGTACCCCCCTCCGCCATGTGTATTTCTTGGGCTTCAACGCATTCTGCTGTTCCGCTTCCTTTATTGGATTTCCAGATGTCTTCCAAGCTCTTTGATCTAGTAAGTTCTTTTTCTTGTTTCTGGATTTTCTCCTTTTCTTTAAGCTGCCTGAACCTATTTTCCCGGCTCGGGCGGTGATCGTCCGTGGGTTCTCTTTTTCCAACGGGAGAATGTCTGCCAATTTTATTACCTCTTCTCTTTCTCCCTTCAGAGATTCTGGAGCGGACTTTGCTTGCTCTGAAGCTTGAAGTTCTGGCTTCGGCCCTTGCTGTTGAATTTTAAAATAGGTTCTTAGGGAGGGAGTAACCTTTATTTTTGATCTTTGCGAGGGGTCCAATTTATCTTTCTCTTTCACTATGGTAGTCTTGGGTTGATCTTTTGATATGGTTTTTTGTCTTTTCCTACTCACTCTCGGTGTAATACCTTTAGGGAATTGCTCGTGACTTAAGAAATTCCTATTGCGCAGGCAATATGGATCAAGTCTTGCATATGGGCCATCAGCCTGGTGGCTAGTATGGTGCTCAAGATTTTATAATCCGTCGTTAGCATCGACAGTGGTCTGTACGATGCCGGGTCAGAGCTGGTCCTATGCGGCTTTAGCAAGGGGATCATGAGCGCCTCGCGTATCGAACAGGGCAGTTCCCCCCTCTCTTTTGCTTCATTGTATATTATTTGGAGCCGTGGGGCTAGGATATCAATGTATTTACCATAGAACTCGATGGGCAGACCGTTCACTCCCGGTGTTTTCCTGCGTGCCATTCTCTTTATGGCCCCCCTAATTTCCGCTAGGTCAGTTGGGCCCCCGAGGGCTTCTGCTTGGTCCGGCTCTAGGCATGGTAATTGTATCTCAGACAACAAGGCCTCCAACATCTCGGTTTGATCTACCGGGCCTCCCCTATACAGTCGCTCGTAATATGCTTTAAAGCATCGCAGTATGTCTGGCTGGGTGCTATACGTGGTGCCGTCCGTATCGGTCAGAGATAGTATTGGGGCAGCACCCCTGCTGGGATTTGCCAACCAGGCTAGGAGCGTCCCCGTCTTATCCCCCTCAGCGAGTGCCTTGGTTAAGTATGTTTTGTGATCAAAACAACGAAGGCGCTCCACCTCCACCACCACTGCTTCCCGCGCTGAGCATACCCTATCCTGCATGTCGGGGTGGTTGGGCCGTTGTATCTCTACCTCCCTCAGGGCTTGCTCGGCCTTGTCCACGTCTTCGACTAGTGTTCGCCGTACGCCCGCGAACTTCCCTATACAGTGCCCCCTTACTACCACCTTGAGCGCGTCCCATTCCACTGCCCTGGAAGAGGCAGTCCCCTCATTCTCGGCAAAGTATTGGGATATTCTACCTTCCAACGCTCCGCTGAACGGTGGATCGTCCAATGTGTCCGGATGGAGCCGCCATGTTGGGATTGGCGAAATTTCATTCATCCAGGCAAATGTAAGGAGTAGGGGGTTGTGGTCCGAGATCGTGCGTGCTAGGTATTCGGTTCGGGCAACCATTGGCAACACCGACTGGGAGCATAGGAAAGCGTCTATGCGAACGTGGAGGTCGTGCATACCCGAATAGAAGGAATAATCCCTATCAGTTGGGTGTTGGGCACGCCATGCATCCGTCAGGTCCCACATCCCCTGCCAGTTTCATCTGTGTTTTGCTAGTCTGTGGACTGGGGATGCGTGTAGAGGTGGGTGTGACCTATCGAGAATGGCGTCTTCCACGGAGTTGAAGTCCCCCCCCAGCAGCACTGATCCCGTTAAATAAGAGGCTAACTGTTTGGTCAGCCTAGTGAAGTATGATGCCTGCTCCACGTTTGGCGCATAGGTGCTGCAAAGTGTCAACTGACGACCCCTGAGTAAACCCTCGACTGCCACATACCTCCCTTCTGGGTCTACTGTGTGCCTAGTAACCTGAAAGGGAACCCCCGCCCGGACCCAAAGAAGTGTTCCCCTGGCAAATGCCGAGTACGTGGTGTGGAACAGTTGACCCCTCCATCTCCTCTGCAGTGCGGCGCCCTCCTTTTTAGTTAAATGGGTCTCTTGTAGAAAGGCAATGTGGATCCCTCTGCGGACCAGGTAGGCGTGTACCTTGTGCCTCTTTGTCATGGAATTTAGTCCCCGCACATTCTAGGACACACACTTCAACGAGCCCATATTAGCCATCACCCCAGTCAGTGTGAATTAAGTCAATAAACGTACGCTTCCGGACACCAGACACCTTCCCACCACCTCCCATCCCCAACTCCCCGCCCAACCTCCCGTCCCCAAGTGTACCTCGAGTCACCCCAACTACTCCAGGTCCCCCCTCCCCCAGAACAGGACCCAACTGCGAAGTAGAGGCACCCATCCAAACTAGCGAGCGAACGTGCTCACGTAAACTTGTAGTCCGTAGTAATCACCACGGAGGCCTTATGGGCCCTGTGGCGCGTGAGCTGGCTACTGAACCTTTCAAGCCTCGTTCCCACGCCCCTCCGCCCCACAATACTCAATGCGACTCATGAAAGAAAAGTCTCACATTAGTCCGTTCCAATGTTCATGGGGGCGCCGCCTTCAGGTTCTCTTCTCTCAGAAACCGCGGACAGCTGTTAGGGCTCAACGATTTCCCCCGAAGTCTGGGGGGTGACCTTCGGGCCCCTAGCACCCTCCAGCCCCGAGAAGTCAGTGTCTGATCCCGCGGCCAGGGCCTCTGAGGCTGATTCTCTTGCCGATTGGACCGGCACCGATCCCGACACCTCCTTAACTGCCTGCAGCGCTGCTCTTCGTTCTTCTTCAGTTTGCGATGTTGACGGCTTCTTGGATCCCCGGTTGCGCCCTCGGAGCCTTTTCGATCGCCTGATCGCATGGTTCTGGCGCTCCTCCTCGGCTCTAAATCGAGCCCCATCCGTGCCCGCCTTGTAGGTGTCCCACCAGGTCCAGGCATCCGTCGGAGTTTCAAAGAACAGCGCCTTGTCGTCCACTATCACTCGTAACTTGGCCGGGAACAGCAGGGAGTATTGCAGTCCCTCGGTGCGTAGCTCCTTTTTGATGGAGAGGAAGGAGGCTCGCTGTTTCTGGGTTTCAAATGTATAGTCCGGGAATAGTGTGACTTTGCTATTGTCCACCTGGAATGGGCCCGCATCCCTGGCCCGTTGAAGGAGCCCGTCTCTGTCCTTATAGTGGAGCAATTTGATGACCACCGGGCACGGCGGGAGACCCTGGAGCGGGCTGGACTCCCGTCCCCCTTGGGCCCTATACTCTCAAGGGTGATCCGGCGACAACGACGTCTCTCGCAACAGTCCGCCGCCAGCCTCAAGGTGGTCTCGCTGCTAGCCGTCGTCAGGTGCTGAGCTGGGTCTTTGGGGGCCGCGTTGCGGAGGTCGAAAATGGCGCCAGTGGCCTGTTAGGGCTCCTCAGCTTCCCCGGTAACTGGGCGTCAGGGGTCCGCACCGGGGTCCACCAGCCGACCCCGTCTCTCGGTCAGCACTCCTTTAAGCACACCTCAACGTACAGCGGAGCTGGCGAACTGAAGCCACCCCCCACGAAGGAAGCACAACCTGGGGCCAGAGTCGGGGTGAAAAGTGTAGGATGTGCAATTCCACAGCGGGTGTACTCCTCCCCCCGGTCCCGGCTCTTTGCTTCCACGACCCACGGGTCCAGGGCGATGGTGCTGTGGTCCGATTCAATGCCCCTCCAGGCCCCTCGCAGAGACAGCGTCACCTTTCATGTTAGGCCCGGGTCAGGCAGCCACCCAATCAAGTCGCAGGTCCCGTTGTCGGGCCGCAAAGTATCTCCTCCGGGTGAGGTTGGGCGTCCCCTGGGCAATCTCCACACCTGATGTCTCCGTAGGGCCCTCCCAAAGCAAGGCCGGCTGTGACTCGGCTGCTCACGGGCGTACTGTGCCATTGCAGGACTCGGCAGCACCCATAGGAATCACAGGCCTCAAAGGCGGGGCCCAGGGTAAGCCCTTTGCGGTTGTGGGCGGAGACCCGCCAGAGCTCCGCTCCCGATCGGACCTCGCACTGACCTCAGGGTCCGCCGGTGCCCCGGGTGGCCGCAGCCGCTCTCTAGTAGTCCAGTGCTTCACGGCTCTCCTCTCTGTGGCCGCAGGACCTCTGGGGCAGGTCCGTCGCTATTCCTCGGCGCCCGCTAGGAAGGGTTCCGCCATCTTGGCCGCGGCCGTCTCGGGTGCTCCGCGCCCTTCAGCGCCCTTTGTGCTTGGTGTCGCGGCGCGCTTCCCCAACTGGAACAGACTTGAGGGTTGGCTCCCGGATCGACCCGATTTCCACGGGGATCCCGGGTCTGATACAGGATTAGTGGCGGATTACGGGCTGAGGGTCGGGAGCCTCGCTAGGCTGCGACCGTTTCCATCGGCTGCTAGCCACGCCCCCCTCTCACCGTGGCACCTAGTTGTTGCAATTCTGACATTAAGTTTCCTAGTTCCCATTGTCTGGTCTGGGAGGCCTTTGACATGTCAGATCTTATTTTAAAAGTCCAACTGTCCTTGTTGTAAGTTCCTTTTTTCAGAGCCTCTCCCAGGATCCTGTCTTTCAGCATATACGTTTTGAAGTTTACTAAGATCTTCCTGGGGGTCTTTCTTTCTTTGCTCTTTACGAAGGGGTCTCTGTGTACTCTCTGTATGTCTTACTCTAGTACCCCTTTGTCTACCCATGGGAAATTTTCTGCCAGAAGTGCCACTACAAATGTTTTAATGTCCTTTCCCTCTTGGTTCTCCGGTACATTTAGAACCCTGATATTGTTTTTCCTCGCCTGATTCTCCAAGGATTCCATTTTTTTCATTCATGATTTTGTTCTCTAGCCTTAGGGAGTTAATTTCCTTCCTGTTTTTTTCGACCCTTTTGTCTAGGGCAACAACTTCACTTTCCACTGCCGTGACTCTGTCTCCTAGAGCGTTTAACTTGTTATCCAGTTTTTCGCATACTTCCTGAATTTTATTTTGCTTAGCTTCTGAAATGGAGAATTTCTCTTTCATTTCTACCCATATCTTCTCAAGGAGTTCGTCTGTATGGTTTTTTGATATTTCTTTTTGACTGCCTAGAGAACTAGCATCGTCCTCTTCTTTGTCTTCGTCCTCTGGAGTTATATTTGCTGCTGCAACAGAGGGCTCAGTACCCCCCTCCGCCATGTGTATTTCTTGGGCTTCAACGCCTTCTGCTGTTCCGCTTCCTTTATTGGATTTCCAGATGTCTTCCAAGCTCTTTGATCTAGTAAGTTCTTTTTCTTGTTTCTGGATTTTCTCCTTTTCTTTAAGCTGCCTGAACCTATTTTCCCGGCTCGGGCGGTGATCGTCCGTGGGTTCTCTTTTTCCAACGGGAGAATGTCTGCCAATTTTATTACCTCTTCTCTTTCTCCCTTCAGAGATTCTGGAGCGGACTTTGCTTGCTCGGAAGCTTGAAGTTCTGGCTTCGGCCCTTGCTGTTGAATTTTAAAATAGGTTCTTAGGGAGGGAGTAACCTTTATTTTTGATCTTTGCGAGGGGTCCAATTTATCTTTCTCTTTCACTATGGTAGTCTTGGGTTGATCTTTTGATATGGTTTTTTGTCTTTTCCTACTCACTCTCGGTGTAATACCTTTAGGGAATTGCTTGTGACTTAAGAAATTCCTATTGCGCAGGCAATATGGATCAAGTCTTGCATATGGGCCATCAGCCTGGTGGCTAGTATGGTGCTCAAGATTTTATAATCCGTCGTTAGCATCGACAGTGGTCTGTACGATGCCGGGTCAGAGCTGGTCCTATGCGGCTTTAGCAAGGGGATCATGAGCGCCTCGCGTATCGAACAGGGCAGTTCCCCCCTCTCTTTTGCTTCATTGTATATTATTTGGAGCCGTGGGGCTAGGATATCAATGTATTTACCATAGAACTCGATGGGCAGACCGTTCACTCCCGGTGTTTTCCTGCGTGCCATTCTCTTTATGGCCCCCCTAATTTCCGCTAGGTCAGTTGGGCCCCCGAGGGCTTCTGCTTGGTCCGGCTCTAGGCATGGTAATTGTATCTCAGACAACAAGGCCTCCAACATCTAGGTTTGATCTACCGGGCCTCCCCTACAGTCGCTCGTAATATGCTTTAAAGCATCGCAATATGTCTGGCTGGGTGCTATACGTGGTGCCGTCCGTATCGGTCAGTGATAGTATTGGGGCAGCACCCCTGCTGGGATTTGCCAACCAGGCTAGGAGCGTCCCCGTCTTATCCCCCTCAGCGAGTGCCTTGGTTAAGTATGTTTTGTGATCAAAACAACGAAGGCGCTCCACCTCCACCACCACTGCTTCCCGCGCTGAGCATACCCTATCCTGCATGTCGGGGTGGTTGGGCCGTTGTATCTCTACCTCCCTCAGGGCTTGCTCGGCCTTGTCCACGTCTTCGACTAGTGTTCGCCGTACGCCCGCGAACTTCCCTATACAGTGCCCCCTTACTACCACCTTGAGCGCGTCCCATTCCACTGCCCTGGAAGAGGCAGTCCCCTCATTCTCGGCAAAGTATTGGGATATTCTACCTTCCAACGCTCTGCTGAACGGTGGATCGTCCAATGTGTCCGGATGGAGCCGCCATGTTGGGATTGTCGAAACTTCATTCATCCAGGCAAATGTAAGGAGTAGGGGGTTGTGGTCCGAGATCGTGCGTGCTAGGTATTCGGTTCGGGCAACCATTGGCAACACCGACTGGGAGCATAGGAAAGCGTCTATGCGAACGTGGAGGTCGTGCATACCCGAATAGAAGGAATAATCCCTATCAGTTGGGTGTTGGGCGCGCCATGCATCCGTCAGGTCCCACATCCCCTGCCAGTTTCATCTGTGTTTTGCTAGTCTGTGGACTGGGGATGCGTGTAGAGGTGGGTGTGACCTATCGAGAATGGCGTCTTCCACGGAGTTGAAGTCCCCCCCCAGCAGCACTGATCCCGTTAAATAAGAGGCTAACTGTTTGGTCAGCCTAGTGAAGTATGATGCCTGCTCCACGTTTGGCGCATAGGTGCTGCAAAGTGTCAACTGACGACCCCTGAGCAAACCCTCGACTGCCACATACCTCCCTTCTGGGTCTACTGTGTGCCTAGTAACCTGAAAGGGAACCCCCGCCCGGACCCAAAGAAGTGTTCCCCTGGCAAATGCCGAGTACGTGGTGTGGAACAGTTGACCCCTCCATCTCCTCTGCAGTGCGGCGCCCTGCTTTTTAGTTAAATGGGTCTCTTGTAGAAAGGCAATGTGGATCCCTCTGCAGACCAGGTAGGCGTGTACCTTGTGCCTCTTTGTCATGGAATTTAGTCCCCGCACATTCTAGGACACACACTTCAACGAGCCCATATTAGCCATCACCCCAGTCAGTGTGAATTAAGTCAATAAACGTACGCTTCCGGACACCAGACACCTTCCCACCACCTCCCATCCCCAACTCCCCGCCCAACCTCCCGTCCCCAAGTGTACCTCGAGTCACCCCAACTACTCCAGGTCCCCCCTCCCCCAGAACAGGACCCAACTGCGAAGTAGAGGCACCCATCCAAACTAGCCAGCGAACGTGCTCACGTAAACTTGTAGTCCGTAGTAATCACCACGGAGGCCTTATGGGCCCTGTGCCGCGTGAGCTGGCTACTGAACCTTTCAAGCCTCGTTCCCACGCCCCTCCGCCCCACAATACTCAATGCGACTCATGAAAGAAAAGTCTCACATTAGTCCGTTCCAATGTTCATGGGGGCGCCGCCTTCAGGTTCTCTTCTCTCAGAAACCGCGGACAGCTGTTAGGGCTCAACGATTTCCCCCGAAGTCTGGGGGGTGACCTTCGGGCCCCTAGCAACCTCCAGCCCCGAGAAGTCAGTGTCTGATCCCGTGGCCAGGGCCTCTGAGGCTGATTCTCTTGCCGATTGGACCGGCACCGATCCCGACACCTCCTTAACTGCCTGCAGCGCTGCTCTTCGTTCTTCTTCAGTTTGCGATGTTGACGGCTTCTTGGATCCCCGGTTGCGCCCTCGGAGCCTTCTCGATCACCTGATCGCATGGTTTTGGCGCTCCTCCTCGGCTCTAAATCGAGCCCCATCCGTGCCCGCCTTGTAGGTGTCCCACCAGGTCCAGGCATCCGTCGGAGTTTCAAAGAACAGCGCCTTGTCGTCCACTATCACTCGTAACTTGGCCGGGAACAGCAGGGAGTATTGCAGTCCCTCGGTGCGTAGCTCCTTTTTGATGGAGAGGAAGGAGGCTCGCTGTTTCTGGGTTTCAAATGTATAGTCCGGGAATAGTGTGACTTTGCTATTGTCCACCTGGAATGGGCCCGCATCCCTGGCCCGCTGAAGGAGCCAGTCTCTGTCCTTATAGTGGAGCAATTTGATGACCACCGGGCGCGGCGGGAGACCCTGGAGCGGGCTGGACTCCCGTCCCCCTTGGGCCCTATAGGCTTTCCCATCTTGCACCTCCTTGCAATTCCGGACTCTCAAGGGTGATCCGGCGACAACGACGTCTCTCGCAACAGTCCGCCGCCAGCCTCAAGGTGGTCTCGCTGCTAGCTGTCGTCAGGTGGTGAGCCGGGTCTTTGGGGGCCGCCTTGCGGAGGTCGAAAATGGCGCCAGTGGCCTGTTAGGGCTTCTCAGCTTCCCCGGTAACCGGGCGTCAGGGGTACGCACCGGGGTCCACCAGCCGACCCCGTCTCTCGGTCAGCACTCCTTTAAGCACACCTCAACGTACAGCGGAGCTGGCGAACTGAAGCCACCCCCCACGAAGGAAGCACAACCTGGGGCCAGAGTCGGGGTGGAAAGTGTAGGATGTGCAATTCCACAGCGGGTGTACTCCTCCCCCCGGTCCCGGCTCTCTGCTTCCACGACCCACGGGTCCAGGGCGATGGTGCTGTGGTCCGATTCAATGTCCCTCCAGGCCCCTCGCAGAGACAGCGTCACCTTTCATGATAGGCCCGGGTCAGGCAGCCACCCAATCAAGTCGCAGGTCCCGTTGTCGGGCCGCAAAGTATCTCCTCCGGGTGAGGTTGGGCGTCCCCTGGGCAATCTCCACACCTGATGTCTCCGTAGGGCCCTCCCAAAGCAAGGCCGGCTGTGACTCGGCTGCTCACGGGCGTACTGTGCCGTTGCAGGACTCGGCAGCACCCATAGGAATCACAGGCCTCAAAGCCGGGGCCCAGGGTAAGCCCTTTGCGGTTGTGGGCGGAGCCCCGCCAGAGCTCCGCTCCCGATCGGACCTCGCACTGACCTCAAGGTCCGCCGGTGCCCCGGGTGGCCGCAGCCGCTCTCTAGTAGTCCAGTGCTTCACGGCTCTCCTCTCTGTGGCCGCAGGACCTCAGGGGCAGGTCCGTCGCTATTCCTCGGCGGCCGCTAGGAAGGGTGCCGCCATCTTGCCCACGGCCGTCTCGGGTGCTCCGCGCCCTTCAGCGCCCTTTGTGCTTGGTGTCGCGGCGCGCTTCCCCAACTGGAACAGACTTGAGGGTTGGCTCCCGGATCGACCCGATTTCCACGGGGATCCCGGGTCTGATACAGGATTAGTGGCGGATTACGGGCTGAGGGTCGGGAGCCTCGCTAGGCTGCGACCGTTTCCATCGGCTGCTAGCCACGCCCCCCTCTCACGGTGGCACCTAGTTGTTGCAATTCTGACATTAAGTTTCCTAGTTCCCATTGTCTGGTCTGGGAGGCCTTTGACATGTCAGATCTTATTTTAAAAGTCCAACTGTCCTTGTTGTAAGTTCCTTTTTTCAGAGCCTCTCCCAGGATCCTGTCTTTCAGCATATACGTTTTGAAGTTTACTAAGATCTTCCTGGGGGTCTTTCTTTCTTTGCTCTTTACGAAGGGGTCTCTGTGTACTCTCTGTATGTCTTCCTCTAGTACCCCTTTGTCTACCCATGGGAAATGTTCTGCCAGAAGTGCCACTACAAATGTTTTAATGTCCTTTCCCTCTTGGTTCTCCGGTACATTTAGAACCCTGATATTGTTTTTCCTCGCCTGATTCTCCAAGGATTCCATTTTTTTCATTCATGATTTTGTTCTCTAGCCTTAGGGAGTTAATTTCCTTCCTGTTTTTTTCGACCCTTTTGTCTAGGGCAACAACTTCACTTTCCACTGCCGTGACTCTGTCTCCTAGAGCGTTTAACTTGTTATCCAGTTTTTCGCATACTTCCTGAATTTTATTTTGCTTAGCTTCTGAAATGGAGAATTTCTCTTTCATTTCTACCCATATCTTCTCAAGGAGTTCGTCTGTATGGTTTTTTGATATTTCTTTTTGACTGCCTAGAGAACTAGCATCGTCCTCTTCTTTGTCTTCGTCCTCTGGAGTTATATTTGCTGCTGCAACAGAGGGCTCAGTACCCCCCTCCGCCATGTGTATTTCTTGGGCTTCAACACCTTCTGCTGTTCCGCTTCCTTTATTGGATTTCCAGATGTCTTCCAAGCTCTTTGTTCTAGTAAGTTCTTTTTCTTGTTTCTGGATTTTCTCCTTTTCTTTAAGCTGCCTGAACCTATTTTCCCGGCTCGGGCGGTGATCGTCCGTGGGTTCTCTTTTTCCAACGGGAGAATGTCTGCCAATTTTATTACCTCTTCTCTTTCTCCCTTCAGAGATTCTGGAGCGGACTTTGTTTGCTCGGAAGCTTGAAGTTCTGGCTTCGGCCCTTGCTGTTGAATTTTAAAATAGGTTCTAAGGGAGGGAGTAACCTTTATTTTTGATCTTTGCGAGGGGTCCAATTTATCTTTCTCTTTCACTATGGTAGTCTTGGGTTGATCTTTTGATATGGTTTTTTGTCTTTTCCTACTCACTCTCGGTGTAATACCTTTAGGGAATTGCTCGTGACTTAAGAAATTCCTATTGCGCAGGCTGTAGAAAGATTTTGTTTGTTTAACCTGGTTTCCTGATTGCTGAGGCTCTAGTGGTTCTTCGACTCCCACTCGATTTTTTTTTACTGGGCTCACCTCTAAATTCTGGAGTTCATCTTCTTTATTCTCCTGTACTGGATTTACAAAATTACTCATAGGCTGATAGTTTATAAATGGCTTTACAGTTATCTTTTGTTTCAGGGCAGCAATATGACAGGGTTGAGCAGTGTACTGATTGTTGAATTTGTTGCATATGCTAATTTGTGGCGTTATGCAGAATACTCTCGGTGTCCAAACCTTCTCAGTGTTGCTGAAGTTGTCTAGTTCCCTTATAGTGCTTCTGTGGGACGCTGCAGTTTTGAGACTTTTTATTTTCCAGCACCCTGCTGATTTCTCGTTTGTTCTCCTAAATCGTGTTGTGTCTTTTGTGTCTTTTGCACTTTTTGTGTTTTCTCTGTGTCCGCTTGCACTGACTGAAGCACTGAATGAGGCAGCCTTCGCTCCGCTGTCTGCTCCGCTGTCTGCTTCCGTGTGCTGAGAGCGTTCCTGTCTGGCTCTGACTCTACCGCTCGTGCCCCGTAACTGATAGCACAGTCTTCCGGAGGCACGGCGGCAGTGTGACTTTGCCTCTGCTGCTGCGTCCCACCGATGCAACCGCTCCCCCACTCCGGCTCCAGCGCAGCTACCTGGCTCCCGCTCAAACACGCCCGATCCGCTCCTCTCACCTATACCAACGGGTGCCTCCCCGAGCTTCAGACGGCGAGTTCCAACCAGGGCGGATGCTGCTTTCACCAAGCCTCCACGCGACAGGCACAAGAATTCCTTTGTTGCCCCACTGCCAAACTAGGGAGAGAGAAGACCAAGGGAACACACCATCCCAGGAGAGAACCCCACACAAGGTAGGAGAACTATTGAACTCTCGATGCGCTCCGTACCTTTTCTTCGTCTTTAGGAGCTTTCCCAACCGTTACGTTTCCATAGAATCACGGGTGCTCCGGGAGCTCACCGACTGAGCTTCCTACTCAGCCGCCATCTTCCCAGCCACTCCTCCTTCAGAGTTAATCTGTAGCACAACGCGTGCAGCCACTACGCCTCTCCCCTGCTGTGGCTGTAAGGGTTCGATGACCTCAGAGTTAATCTGTAGCACAACGTGTGCAGCCACTACACCTCTCCCCTGCTGCGGCTGTAAGGGTTCGATGACCAAAAATAGAAGATAAAATCATGGTCCAAACCGAAATTTTACAAATAGTTTAAAAAATCTTCTTTATTATTTAAATGTGCACCCAAAAAAATTACCTTTCAAAAGTACCAACTCACCTGAAAAAAAGAATATAATTTCTTAAATTCAGTGAAGTGGAAGGCAGGTTATGCTGTTCAGCACTAAACACTATAAAAAAGAGAATAATGAAATTTAATTAACATATTACAGACATATTTCTTACACAACATAGAGCCATTGTAGCAAAGAACAAGCATAACAGATAAATTCCCCAAGATTCTTTACCATTAGATATCCTAATGCCTAACTAAGTTCAATAATTATTTATTTAACACATGACATAACTAAATATAAAATAAAATATCAAATATAGAGTACAAAATAGATACAGGACAGGAGAGATACAGACTACAGGAAAAAGAGAGACAGTAGCAGGAAGAGGAACATAAAGAGACAAACTAGCATTCAAAGCACAAACAAATAGGCAGAAAAATAACACCACCACTGAAAAGTCAAGAAATAAAGGGAAGGTACAATAAAGATAAAGATGACCATACAGACAGAGTCACAAAGTAGAAATAACAGACAAAGAACAAAGAAGACAAAAGACAGGAGGTACAGAGACAGAGAGGACAGCAGGCAAACACTACAATAGGGTGAGAGAGAGCAGAAGGAACACAGAGATGGACAAACAAAGCACAAGAGAGAGAAAGATGGAGAGAAGAAGAGTGAATAAGAGGAAAAGAGATGTACACCACCATACAGACAATCTAGGAGGAAGACTGAGAACAGAACACAGAGAAGCATACAAAAAGAGCACGAGAAGGAGAGAGATATCACAAGGGACAGTGAAGGTAAGAGTGCTTTCAGGCCAAAAATAAAACAATCTCAGAAATGAATAAATATAGTGAAAACCACAACCAACACAAAGAGACCAAGGGAAACAAAAAGAATAGGATACAAAACGTCTCATTTATGAAAGGCTTGCGCCACAGATATGTCACTTTTTCCCATGTTAAAAGGGATGCACCGGCGGCACAAGGCCTTCATAATTAAAGGCCCATGTGAAAGAGAACAACAACTGCATAGAGAGAAAATGTATAAGACACACCAACGGTAAAAATCAAAGAATAGGCAACATGCAGAAAAACTGCACAGTAGACAAAGATACAGAGGGCGAGCCAGACACACTAAAATATATAAAGTAAACAGCACAAAAACAGTATGTTGAGAAAACGAAAACAGCAACACAGATTTATGTATACTGACTCCACTAACTTAGTGCAAGAATGTATCTGTTACAAGAACTTCTGTATAATCTTAAATCACAACTCTTTTTTTCCCTTTACCCCAACCACTTTCCCCTCTAAACTCTCACCCACCATTGCAGCTCTCGACCACAAACCACACTGTAAATTGTGCCCTCTAATTTTTAACATATAGGTATGATACAACACGTAACATCATACCTACAGCAACTAAGTACTAATACCTTTGACAAAGATTAATAGCTGCACAACTTAACTAAAAAGTCTGCCTACGCCAGGCTTCAAAAGTGCAGCCCAATACACAGCAAGCCTACCTTTAAGAAACTGCCTGTGCTGAAACTCGAACAGACCCGGCCAACTTAAAGCCCTGAAAGTAAATTTTCTCCTCTCTCTTTAAACCAGGAGTCTCCAAACCGGTTCTGAAGGGCCGGATCCATGCCATATTTTTTGGATAACCCCATTCAAAAACATGTAGTAATTTTTAAAATCTGGCATGCATCTGGCCCTTCAGGGCTGCTTTGGAAACCCCTGCTTTAAACCTTTACATTTCATTTTCAAACCACGTTTTCTTTCCATAACACACGTTTTTTTCAATGCTCCACATTCAACCCCTTAAACACTTTTCCCTTTTTAGTATCCGAAGCCTCAACTGCAACATGGCTAATGCACAAATTAATTAGTCTACCTTTCCCGTTTTTTCACTCTTTAAACTCTAAAAATGTCTTCACATAAATAGATACCCGCGGCTCAGTACCTCCTACAGTCATAAAACTAAGTTGCTCCCTTTCACTTACAAATGCCTTTGAGACGGCAAATAAATGTCTGGCAGATTTACAATCCCCTTACGCCACTTTAGCATCACTTTTAACATGTGACAAGTGAAGCATAACTACCGC
Source organism: Lissotriton vulgaris (assembly GCF_964263255.1). NCBI lineage: Eukaryota > Metazoa > Chordata > Amphibia > Caudata > Salamandridae > Lissotriton > Lissotriton vulgaris. The sequence goes on along the minus strand of NC_141689.1, from coordinate 1,977,082,431 downwards.
ACGGAGCATGTTAATCTGCCCCTAAATCTTTATAGAAATGACTGTAGTCAAACATGTAATTAGTCGATCAAATGCAGGCACTTTCAATCACATGACTTATTTAACTAGAAGCGCTGTAATGTTGCATGTCTTTTCAAAGATACACCAGTGCCTGCTATAATGCCGACTTTTTCTTTATTCTTCAACAGTGGTTATTTTTTTTTTCATGTAATGAAAATTACTATGACTTTTTAAACGGCAAAGCTTACGCTGTAATAATCACTCTGCATATGCTCCCTTATAAGGATTTAGTTTCCCTACCCCCGCATGGGAACCTTGATGTTTCCATCTGGCCGCGAATTCCGGCCTTGAATCACAAGACATGAACAACAGTCTTCTTGTCACAAAAACAAGTTACCCTACCATCTGTTCGCAAACATATCTTTCACTTAGCTAATATTCACAGAGAAGAGCATTCCTTATAAAATAGTGACCTTCCTTTACAATTTGCCGAGGTGACTCCCTACAATTTTAACGCATCCTCCACTTCAAGACAGCCCTATTTTTTTTATAACTACTAAGCAATGGTTTACTGACTTGTCTGCCAGAAATTATTTCAAGTCATTCTGCTACTCTTCACTCCATAGTCGGCGACCTATTTTTTAGGATTTCCTGTTCTACTATCAGTGCTGCGACTTTTCTGTTCCTATCTTGTTTATTACAAAATGGATGTCCCTCCTATCTTCGCAAACGAGGCAGAGCACTTAGAACTATTTGGCCAGAGGATGCTTGAGTACTACGGCATCTTACCACTCTCGACTTTGAGTGCTTCATATCGATTATCATTTCAATTTTCCTATTTCACCTGTGTGCAGCCTGTATTTCATTGCCTGAGCTGTGATTTCATATGGGCCCTGGACTTATGTCTCTGCAACTTGGTACCTCCTGAAGTGAATTACAATCATCTCATGAATCCGTTAATTGATCATGAACAGCTTTGTTCCAACGGAGGAATTATGGCCTTTGCAGCGATACAAGGAGTTCTGGGTCATTGGAATATATTCGCAGCGGCTCAAGATTTCCTGGCACACACCTACATTGAAAACCCACCGAGTTGTCCTCTGATGGTACTAGAGGCTCCGGTATTTGAAGACCATGTATGTTGTTTTCCTCTTTTCAATTGGATGGCTGACATGTTTTCGGATCATAACAGTGACTTCCTTTTAGAAGCGGTAGCTGCCTATTTCGCCTACACAATTGTAGAATGACTCTTATGCAAGCCATTGACGTCCACATTTTGTTTTGCCACCCTATCTTTTTAACGTTTTCTTGGATTTTTTTTTACATCAACAGACCTATTGGCTTTACTAACAGGGGACATTATAATTTCCTGCTGGACAGATTTTTGTGTTTTATGTGGACTAAATTATTTTTCCTCAGCTACTCTATTTCGAACTTTACTTTTTATTAAACTCTAATGTCAACAATTCTGTTGCATATCTTATCTTATCTTATTTCAAACGTACTCGGAGCAAAACTGGGTAATATATGCTACATGTGCCCTGATTAATGTGTAAAGATAGCATGAGTTTTTTATAAGTGTAAACGCCATTTCTCCTTGTAACTGCGTATTTTTGCCACACACACCTCTTCTCCTTTAGTTTTCCATGACCTGAAATATTTTTAATGCATACAAGAAAAATATGTTCTTTCACTAATATTTCCATTACTTTTTGTGCTGTATAAAGATATGTCAATACAGTAGTTCTTCTCAACACTAATTTGGGAACGTTCCAACAGATTACATACATGCATCTCCAGCCAACTTGTCGCTTTTGGCGCCTTTTTTTTTCCTTCCACAATAGCATAACACAAACTTGATAGTGCTTCGTATGCAGAGAGCAGATTGTTAATGAGCTGATGTCTAACCACTAGCATTTTCATGTATCGTTCCTAAACTGAAAGGCAAGACACCTTCTTAGATTTAATAAAATATAATGTACTTCCTCATAACAGTGTACAATTAATTTTGCTAAACCATATTCATTTTACATCAACTATACCGTTTCTATTCTATGTACTAGTGACTAAACCGATTACTTTGTTTCTTGAAATGTCTGTACTCGTATTAGATAAGAGACTTGCCTTGAAAACAGTGCATTTCTGAATAAACATTTCAAATATACACGTTCTCTCTTTTAATCCATAATCTCAACTGAAATAATTGTATACTAAAAGAATATTCATGTGTTTTCCACATAACCTCAGCTGTACTAAATTCATGTTTTCTTTTGTCGACCTGACTTACTCATACTAGAACCTGCAGGCCTATGACGGCCCGTCAACCCTTTCTTAGTGGGTCGCACACCATGCAAACAGTTGTACCTCTGTAAAAAAATAATTTATTACTGTTACCAAGCACCACCGCAGTTCCGCTTGACTCAGTCTTAATCACTGCTCCCCCGCTTCTCCAGACCAGACGCTATGTCGTATTTCACTACTTATCACGCTTTCATCTCCACAATAACAAACACTTCTCTGCCAGCCACCAGTGAACAGAGTGCAGATGCAGAGGCACTAAGTAGTGAAATACGACATACCCTCTGCTCTGTGGAGCCAACCGAGCAGTAATTGTGAAAGTAGACATTCACTAGCGCTTCAAAAAAGCATCTCAATTATATAAATATTTTTTTGAAAACGTTCCAAGTACTTTGATGCGACTATCTGTGTGTCCCTGCACAGCAAACTTCCTCAGCCCGGACTGAAGGCAGACACAGACAGACACACACACAGTAAGATAACACAGGGCAACGGAGACGGAAAACAGAACGGAGATTAAGATGGAGTCAAACGGCAGGAGGGAGAGAGATATTTGTATACTCGGTTTGCTACCTCAATGTATGAAGGCATGTACTGCACAAACCTGCGTACAACCTCATGGTCAGAACTTTTCATTTTATTTTACTCGACCACCTCCCCCTCTCACCCCACCCCCACCAGTGCAGGCCGCGGCCACAAACCACACTGTAATTTTGTTGTCTGACAGAAAGTTTATGAATACCTTAATCATTACCACTTTTTGACGACGATTTCACATTTGTACTACACAAACCTATGTACAACCTCATGGCCACAACTTTTCATTTTATTTTACTCGACCACCTCCCCTTCTCACCCCACCCCCACCAGTGCAGGCCGCGGCCACAAACCACACTGTAATTTTGTCGTCTGACAGAAAGTTTATGAATTCCTTAATCATTACCACTTTTTGTCAACGGTTTCACAGTTGTAATACACGAACCTGTGTACAACCTCATGGTCAGAACTTTTCATTTTATTTTACTCGACCACCTCCCCCTCTCACCCCACCCCCACCAGTGTAGGCCGCGGCCACAAACCACACTGTAATTTTGTCGTCTGACAGAAAATGTATGAATACCTTAATCATTACCACTTTTTGTTGACGGTTTCACATTTGTACTACACAAACCTATGTACAACCTCATGGTCAGAACTTTCCCTTTTATTTTACTCGACCACCTCCCCCTCTCACGCCACCCCCACCAGTGCAGGCCACGGCCACAAACCACACTGTAATTTTGTCGTCTGACAGAAAGTTTAGGAATTCATTAAGCATTAGCACTTTTTGACGACGGTATCACAGGTAATGTACCATTTCTCTCTCTATCTGCATTATCTGTGTCTCTGCTAATACCATATTTTCATTTCAAAATCAACTTCTCTCATTATATGTAAACGCTTCAAAATCACACAAATAATTTCTCTCTATATTAAACATATTTTACATTCCATTTTTTGCTGTTCACCAAAATTATATACAAAACTATAATTTACATTGTAAACAATATGAAGGAAAGGCTCGCAACTCCCATTAAATTCACAGGACTTCAGGCCCACACGCCCCTCCCGTCTGGTGTAGCAGCCTAAGGTAACATATATATTCTAGGTACACACACCGCCGCACCTGAACGTTTCACATCTCTATAAACATCCATTTGAATGTTAAGTAGGCTTTGCACTTATTTTACCCCTCCTAAAAGCCACTGCACCTTTACTCTGCCAACTAATTAAACATTCAAGTTCGCCCAACACATTTTTTTTAATTTGCCCCCCCAAAATTTCGTTCCAGTTTCGTCTCTGACTCACAGTGATTTTAAAAAACTAACAGTAAAATATTACATAAGAACATGACTGAACACCATTTAGCTTATTGAAATTTATTATGCAAAATGTAAAACTAATAATTGCAAACAAATAATGTCGATAAAGAGTGATGAAATGAAATGGAAAAATAGTTTTAAAAATACAAGACATTATGACAGCCAAAAATTAGGTTACTTTGAGACTGTGAGGAAAATGAACCAATTTTAGTGACTAAACCACATTTTACACTACATGACAAAGCAAACAGTTACAGACTTACCTTTACCAATGCTTTGTACGATGTAGAACAGTGACAGTCACAAAACAGATATTCGTTTGCACAACTCTGAATAATGCTTCTATCACTGCAACCAAAATTCAATGGCACAGATATCCTGTCAATACAGACTCATATATGTCTCTTCAACCAATCATATTTCTTCCCGCAAAATTTTGAAATAAAATTAACATTTCAGTTAATTGTCCCTCACAATATTTTTAATGTCACATAAAAGTCACCCATCACCCACTGCCTTCTCTGGCTGTTTCCATGGTAACACCTCATTCTGCACCTGGCTGAAGGCACAGGTCAAAGGTTCATATCTCAACGTTCTACATCAAACTAAGAAGACTGTTTTCCCTCCAGAAACACCTGCCTATCCACAGCTCTGTTACATGTCATTTTCTTGACACCCAATAATACTTTTCGTTTTACATAAACATTAACATGCAACGTAGTCTTCAATCTTGAGGTATTACAATCAACCAATCATTTTTATTTTTTACAACCACACCAAGCCTCATCCATTTTTTTATCCTGACTTTCAGCTTCTAACTACCATTTGACTTCCAGAACCCATCGGAGTACGAGTGCATGTGCCTTGAAAATGAAGGTTTGGCTTTTAGGACACAGCTATATTCACTGGAGTGGAAAATATGCAGCAAACAGACGAATTTCCAACCTTGATTTACCAAATGTGCAGATAACGTGGATTGGCCAGAGAGGATTGAGATGTCACCAATTGATGCCTTTGGTGAAAACTTTTATGCATCTCCCAGAACCAGACCTTATAATTGTGCACTGTGGTGGGAACGATCTAGGCACATTGACTGGGGTAGGTCTGGAAATGCTTCTAAAAGACACCTTTCGACAATTGATGACACTTTTTCCTCGAACTGCCTTGGTATATTCCAATATATGCCAAAGACAGACATGGAATTGGTCCAATCAACATTGTGCACAAATTGAGAAAGCAAGGAAACATGTAAATAAATCTTTTTCTGCTTTCCTCAGAGATTATAGCATGGGTTCTATTTACCACAACTACTTGCGTTACAACATGCAAGGCATCTATAGGAGAGATGGTGTTCATTTCACGGATGAGGGAAACAGAATCTTCCTCTGTAACATGAGACTCTGCATCGGTACTTACTTATAAATGCAGAAAAAACTCAATTAACACAAGGGCTCTTTTCAGAGCCACCTTATATCTAAGCACTCAAACTTCTGATTTATCTCCATCTTCACACTCTTGTATATAGGTGTGCGCGACCGGTGCGCGCACCCCGCAACTTTAAAAAAAAAAAAATAATAATATTTTCGCGTTCAAGGGCCTTACTGCACCCCCTGAGAAAACCTACGCAGCCACACAATATCTACCTTCTCCCCTTTCCATGTTCCAACGCTTTGAAATGTACAATATATTCACTCGCACTAACAAAATGGCGGTCAACACTTCCTGATTTCCTTCGAATCAAACGTTCACTGACGTCACACAGCTCGTGCGCGCGTATAGATATATAATTCACTTTAACTTTAATTTTCTCAGCAACTACTGAACGGATTTACACCATTCAAAAAAAACGTAATCCGCGAGCCGGACTCTACCGTTTTGCCAAATTTCTTATAAATCCATTCAGCCGTTCGAGCTGTAGCCGTGTCTAAACGTCCTATGGAAAATAACATGGAGAAAACATGTTTTGGGACCCCCCTTTTATCTCAGCCCCCACTTGATGAATCCCCCCAAACTTTCAGGGAAGGACCGCAGCAGACCAAGCCATCTTCTTTGAGAAATTCACGAAGATTCATCCACCGGGGCCAAAGTTAATCCAAATAAAATGTTGAGGATTTCCTATGGAAACTAGGTCCTAACTATAACTACCTACTGGCGACCGCCAGTAGGTAATATATATATATATATATATATATATATATATATATATATATATATATATATATATATATATATATATATATATGTATTCAAAACAGCCATCCACACGAAGAAGAAGGCGGCAACCACAGAGGAGATTTACTTCAGAGCAGCTTTAATAATGGAAACGCACAGTCCGGTGGCGCCGAATGCATTTCAGCGCATTGCCTTCCTCAGCGCCCTTCACCCGACAGAATGTCCCGGTAAGTACCTCCTGCTGTCTTTTGATGGAAACGAGGCTCCGCTCCTCCCCCTCGCCGTGAAGCTCACCTGTTGCAGTGCACGTTAGTACTCACGCACCACAACTCCCATAATGCCATATGTTAAGGCAGAATGGGCCGGTGACATGGAGGAGGCTCAAATGTTCTTTTTCTTTGTGCAGTAGCCCAAATCAGCAGGGCTCGATGTTCATCTATGTCCGTTCTCCGCCAGTCCAGCCGCTCCTCCGGTCTCCTCTATACCATCACAGCCCTCGTGTAAGGCAGCAAGTGAACGGGGGCAAACTGCCACAACTGGAGGTAAATTACCTCCACCGCCCCAGTCGCCACACACAAAGGCAGGTCCGAAGTGTATCCTTACCAGGAATATTAATTGTGCTGTTGAGGCACTACCAATGGACTTCTTTCCAAGACGTGATGGGGGTTATCCAAATGCGCCATTGGTTAGCGCATGACAATGTTCAAAACAGCCATCCACACGAAGAAGAAGGCGGCAACCACAGAGGAGATTTACTTCAGAGCAGCTTTAATAACGGAAACGCACAGTCCGGTGGTGGCGAATGCATTTCGGCACATTACCTTCCTCAGCGCCCTTCACCCGACAGAATGTCCCGGTAAGTACCTCCTGCTGTCTTTTGATGGAAACAAGGCTCCGCTCCTCCCCCTCGCCGTGAAGCTCACCTGTTGCAGTGCACGTTAGTACTCACGCACCACAACTCCCATAATGCCATATGTTAAGGCAGAATGGGCCGGTGACATGGAGGAGGCTCAAATGTTCTTTTTCTTTGTGCAGTAGCCCAAATCAGCAGGGCTCGATGTTCATCTATGTCCGTTCTCCGCCTGTCCAGCCGCTCCAAAAGAAAACAACATTCCTTCAAAAACGCAGCACGGGCCACACCAAACATGCTTAAAAAGATTCTTTATTTCAAGACTGGCACTACGCGTTTCGAGTTCTACAACCCTTAATCATATGCCACTTGCCGTTTCGTCAGTGGGTTTGTTTGTTCTTAAATAACGTATCTTACAAGACATCAAAGTTGGACACCATCCATTCTCCCTGTTAAAGGTTGCCTTTTATCCTTTTATATATATATATATATAGATATATATCTATATATATCTATATATATATATATATTTTTTTTTTATATATATATTTATATATATATATATATGTATATATATATATATATATTCACAGAAAAAACCATAGGTTTTACACCAGTTATAGTTACCTGGAAATTTTACTGACATAAAACCATTGAAATTCCCACGTTATAGTTAGTTGGACTCACTATAACTTGCGCGCCTGCAATGCACTGCTGATGACGTCACATATTACATCACTCATGACATGGTCAGTGACATCACTCATGACATCACTGATGACACCATCCTTGTGGCAGAGTGACAGACCTCCTTTCAATTACTCAAAATCCACTGGAGCACATATCTTGAGACATAGCAAAGGCGCATTGGGCTACTAGTCCCTACAATTTTGCCAAGTTTGGTGTAAATCCATTCAGCCGTATGATAAAAAGGGCCTATGGAAATTAACATGGGGAAAACGCGTTTTGGGACCCCCCTTTTATCTCGGCCCCCGCTTTTTTGAGGAAATTTTCAAGCAGATTCGTCAACCGGTGCCAAAGTTATTCCAAATAGAATTTTGAGATTTAACATTGAAAAAAATCCTAACTATAACTACCTACTGGCGACTGCCAGTAGGTAATATATATATATATATATATATATATATATATATATATATATATATATATATATATATATATATATATATATATATATTATATATATATATATATATATATATATATATATATATATATATATATATATATATATATATATATATATATATAATATATATATATATATATATATATATATATATATATATATATATATGTATATATAGTATCCACGATTTGTCTCCAAAATGACGAGGCTACACCCAGCGTGTAAAGTCCATTTAATGCCAAGGATTGCCTCTTCCACAGCGTAACACACAAATATGGGCAAACGCGTTTCGGGCGTAGGACGGCCTTGTTCACTGGCAACAGAGACCCCAAGGAATGAGCAAACCACCTGAGCACAATAAATGTTCCGCCCATGTGGGCGTGTGCCCCATGGAATTCTGGTCTTGATGGTCCGTTCAAAATAACACCCCAGTGGGCTCCAAGGGATCTCAAAGTACATAGTCTTACCCCAGTGGGTATGCGTTGCTGCGTGGAATAGGATAGTAACACCCTCCTTAGCTCCTTATATATATATATCAAACCAACAAGAGTCACCTGGTACGGAACAGCCAACAACAGGTAAGTATTCGCCAGTTCATTTATTGAGAGGCAGCATTTGTAGAAACTTCAGGCATGTCAACGAATACATCTTTTACCAGCCCGACGCCTTTCATGTAAGACATTTCTTCAGGAGCTTTGGGAGATAGCAGTCATCAGATGCAGTGATTTTGGTGGCAACAGAAGTACCTTCAACGTCCTGCCTCAATAGACGTGGCCAATTCACTGACCTTCTGGTCGTTGTAGTTTCCGCCTTATTGCTACAGTGAGCTGCTGTTTCTGTGGCTGTAATTGATTGCTATGAAATCCAAGTGGAGTGTGACAGAAACATGGAGCTTCGCATTTGCTTGTAACTCCTTTCAATACGGCACCTGTTCCTTCAACAGTCACGCCGCTTGACTCAACCGCAGGGGTGCATGAACGACACTGGAGCTTACTTCCATGGCTCAGGCAAGCCATAAATATAAGACCAACAAGAGTCACCTGGTACGGAAGAGCCCACAACAGGTAAGTATTCGCAAGGTCATTTATTGAGAGGAAGCATTTGTAGAAACTTCAGGCATTTCAACAAATACATCTTTTCCCAGCCCGATGCGTTTCATGTAAGACATTTCTTCAGGAGTTCTGGGAGATAGCAGTCATCAGATGCGGTGATTTTGGCGGCAACAGAAGTACCTTCAACGTCCTGCCTCAATAGGCATGGCCAATTCACTGGCCTTCTGGTCGTTGTAGTTTCCGCCGTATTGCTACAGTGAGCTGCTGTTTCTGTGGCTGTAATTGATTGCTATGAAATCCAAGTGGAGTGTGACAGAAACATGGAGCTTCGCATTTGCGGGTAACTCCTCTCAATACGGCACCTGTTCCTTCAACAGTCACGCCACTTGACGCAACGGCAGGCGTGCCAGAACGACATCGGGGGTACTTCCACGGCTCAGGCAAGCCGTAAATATCAAACCAACAAGAGTCATCTGGTACGGAAGAGCCCACAACAGGAAAGTATTCGCCAGTTAATTTATTGAGAGGAAGCATTTGTAGAAACTTCAGGCATGTCAATGAATACATCTTTTCACAGCCCGACGCGTTTCGTGTAAGACTTTTCTTCAGGAGCTCTGGGAGATAGCAGTCATCAGATGCGGTGATTTTGGCGGCAACAGAAGTACCTTCAACGTCCTGCCTCAATAGACGTGGCCAATTCACTGACCTTCTGGTCGTTGTAGTTTCCGCCTTATTGCTACAGTGAGCTGCTGTTTCTGTGGCTGTAATTGATTGCTATGAAATCCAAGTGGAGTGTGACAGAAACATGGAGCTTCGCATTTGCTTGTAACTCCTCTCAATAGGGCACCTGTTCCTTCAACATTCACGCCACTTGACGCAACCGCAGAGGTGCCAGAACGACACCGGGGCTTACTTCCATGGCTCAGGCAAGTCGTAAATATCAAACCAACAAGAGTCACCTGGTACGGAAGAGCCCACAACAGGTAAGTATTCGCCAGTTCATTTATTGAGAGGATGCATTTGTAGAAACTCAGGCATGTCAACGAGTACATCTTTTCCCAGCCCGACGTGCTTCATGTAAGACATTTCTTCAGGAGCTCTGGGAGATAGCAGTCATCAGATACGGGGATTTTGGCGGCAACAGAAGTATCTTCAACATCCTGCCTGAATAGGCGTGGCCAATTCACTGTCCGTCTGGTCGTTGTAGTTTCCGCCTTATTCAGTTCAGTTTTTATAGTCTTTATTTCGAAGTTTTCCTTCATAAAAGACATAACATACATAAAAATTCACAGAAAAAAACAAGAGAATAATATTAGTCAAAAGCAAAAATTTAAAAAGAATAAACCTTAATATAAGCAAATAACCACTTAATACATTTTTTCCTTTAGCAGTTATCAACAAGAAACCATACCAACAATATCTGGAACAGTTTCCATTATACACAATGTTAGAACCAACGAATATAACAGGCAATATGTCCCAGAACATAATCAGTCAATTTCAGTTTCAAAATAATCTAGATAAATTAATAATGGACGCTATTTGCTAGCTTCTTTGATATACCTTGCACGGATTACCCAAGCCCATCCAAGAAATTTTGCCAAACCAATAGACACCCACTCAGCTGTATTAGTTCTTAGAATGTGTATTGCTTCTTTACACACCTGTGTTTTTGTTCGTTGACAGACTGGTTTGAGCCACTTCAGGCGGGGTGCGCGATAGGCATGACATTCGAATAAGAAATGGCTCTCAGTTTCGTTAACTTCTAAACAAAAGGGGCAATACATTTTCAGACTATTCTGCCATTTGTTAGTAAATTCCCTAATTGGTAAGGTGCCTACTCTGAATTGATGATAGAGTTTTCTATCTAGGCCTTTGGTGATGTTATCCCAATACGTCTCAAGTTGGGGAATTACTTTATAAAGCAAGAAGGAACTGGTAAGTGAAGAACCAGCTGAAAGTAAAATCATATCTTTTTTAACAACTGACCAGAACAACTGTTTAAACTCATTCTTTGAGGGAAAGGTTTGATTACCTGGATCTGACCAATGTAATGGTAGACCCATCTTAAGGAGGGTTGCTTTGATACTTTTGAACCAGGGTATATATCCTGAGCCAAAAGATAGTTGAACCTCCCGAAGCTCATTAGCAAACATTATCAATTCTGGGGTAGACCAAATTCTTCTCCATAAAGCAACCATTCTAAATAGGGCTTGATTTTTAAGAGAATGGCAGCCCAATTCACTGGCCTTCTGGTCGTTGTAGTTTCCGCCTTATTGCTACAGTGAGCTGCTGTTTCTGTGGCTGTAATTGATTGCTATGAAATCCAAGTGGGGTGTGACAGAAACATGGAGCTTCGCATTTGCTTGTAACTCCTTTCAATACGGCACCTGTTCCTTCAACAGTCACGCCGCTTGACGCAACCGCAGGGGTGCCTGAACGACACTGGAGTTTACTTCCATGGCTCAGGCAAGCCATAAATATCAAACCAACAAGAGTCACCTGGTATGGAAGAGCCCACAACAGGTAAGTATTCGCAAGGTCATTTATTGAGAGGAAGCATTTGTAGAAACTTCAGGCATTTCAACAAATACATCTTTTCCCAGCCCGATGCGTTTCATGTAAGACATTTCTTCAGGAGTTCTGGGAGATAGCAGTCATCAGATGCGGTGATTTTGGCGGCAACAGAAGTACCTTCAACGTCCTGCCTCAATAGGCATGGCCAATTCACTGGCCTTCTGGTCGTTGTAGTTTCCGCCGTATTGCTACAGTGAACTGCTGTTTCTGTGGCTGTAATTGATTGCTATGAAATCCAAGTGGAGTGTGACAGAAACATGGAACTTCGCATTTGCGGGTAACTCCTCTCAATACGGCACCTGTTCCTTCAACAGTCACGCCACTTGACGCAACCGCAGGCGTGCCAGAACGACATCGGGGGTACTTCCACGGCTCAGGCAAGCCGTAAATATCAAACCAACAAGAGTCACCTGGTACGGAAGAGCCCACAACAGGAAAGTATTCGCCAGTTAATTTATTGAGAGGAAGCATTTGTAGAAACTTCAGGCATGTCAATGAATACATCTTTTCACAGCCCGACGCGTTTCGTGTAAGACTTTTCTTCAGGAGCTCTGGGAGATAGCAGTCATCAGATGCGGTGATTTTGGCGGCAACAGAAGTACCTTCAACGTCCTGCCTCAATAGGCGTGGCCAATTCACTGGTCTTCTGGTCGTTGTAGTTTCTGCCGTATTGCTACAGTGAGCTGCCGTTTCTGTGGCTGTAATTGATTGCTATGAAATCCAAGTGGAGTGTGACAGAAACATGGAGCTTCGCATTTGCTTGTAGCTCCTGTCAATACGGTACCTGTTCCTTCAACAGTCACGCCACTTGACGCAACCGCAGGGTTGCCAGAACGACACCGGGGCTTACTTCCATGGCTCAGGCAAGCCGTAAATATCAAACCAACAAGAGTCACCTGGTTCGGAAGAGCCCACAACAGGTAAGTATTCCCCAGTTCATTTATTGAGAGGAAGCATTTGTAGAAACTGAAGGCATGTCAACGAATACATCTTTCCCAGCCCGACGCTTTTCATGTAATTGATTTCTTCAGGAGCTCTGGGAGATAGCAGTCATCAGATGCGGTGATTTTGGCGGCAACAGAAGTACCTTCAACGTCCTGCCTCAAAAGGCGTGGCCAATTCACTGGCCTTCTGGTCGTTGTAGTTTTCGCCGTATTGCTACAGTGAGCTGCCGTTTCTGTGGTTGTAATTGATTGCTATGAAATCCAAGTGGAGTGTGACAGAAAGATGGAGCTTCGCATTTGCTTGTAACTCCTCTCAATACGGCACCTGTTCCTTCAACAGTCATGCCGCTTGACGCAACCGCAGGGGGGCCAGAACGACACCGGGGCTTACTTCCACGACTCAGGCAAGCCGTAAATATCAAACCAACAAGAGTCACCTTGTACGGAAGAGCCCACAACAGGTAAGTATTGCCCAGTTCATTTATTGAGAGGAAGCATTTGTAGAAACTGCAGGCATGTCAACGAATACATCTTTCCCAGCCTGACGCTTTTCATGTAATAGATATATTCAGGAGCTCTGGGAGATAGCAGTCATCAGATGCGGTGATTTTGGCGGCAACAGAAGTACCTTCAACGTCCTGCCTCAATAGGCGTGGCCAATTCACTAGCCTTCTGGTCATTGTAGTTTCCGCCGTATTGCTACAGTGAGCTGCCGTTTCTGTGGCTGTAATTGATTGCTATGAAATCCCAGTGGAGTGTGACAGAAACATAGAGCTTCGCATTTGCTTTTAACTCCTCTCCATACGGCACCTGTTCCTTCAACAGTCACGCCGCTTGACGCAACCGCAGGGGTGCCTGAACGACACTGGAGCTTACTTCCATGGCTCAGGCAAGCCATAAATATCAAACCAACAAGAGTCACCTGGTACGGAAGAGCCCACAACAGGTAAGTATTCGCAAGGTCATTTATTGAGAGGAAGCATTTGTAGAAACTTCAGGCATTTCAACAAATACATCTTTTCCCTGCCCGATGCGTTTCATGTAAGACATTTCTTCAGGAGTTCTGGGAGATAGCAGTCATCAGATGCGGTGATTTTGGCGGCAACAGAAGTACCTTCAACGTCCTGCCTCAATAGGCATGGCCAATTCACTGGCCTTCTGGTCGTTGTAGTTTCCGCCATATTGCTACAGTGAGCTGCTGTTTCTGTGGCTGTAATTGATTGCTATGAAATCCAAGTGGAGTGTGACAGAAACATGGAGCTTCGCATTTGCGGGTAACTCCTCTCAATACGGCACCTGTTCCTTCAACAGTCACGCCACTTGACGCAACGGCAGGCGTGCCAGAACGACATCGGGGGTACTTCCACGGCTCAGGCAAGCCGTAAATATCAAACCAACAAGAGTCACCTGGTACGGAAGAGCCCACAACAGGAAAGTATTCGCCAGTTAATTTATTGAGAGGAAGCATTTGTAGAAACTTCAGGCATGTCAATGAATACATCTTTTCTTAGCCCGACGCGTTTCGTGTAAGACTTTTCTTCAGGAGCTCCGGGAGATAGCAGTCATCAGATGCTGTGATTTTGGCGGCAACAGAAGTACCTTCAACGTCCTGCCTCAATAGGCGTGGCCAATTCACTGGTCTTCTGGTCGTTGTAGTTTCTGCCGTATTGCTACAGTGAGCTGCCGTTTCTGTGGCTGTAATTGATTGCTATGAAATCCAAGTGGAGTGCGACAGAAACATGGAGCTTTGCATTTGCTTGTAACTCCTCTCAATACGGTACCTGTTCCTTCAACAGTCACGCCACTTGACGCAACCGCAGGGGTGCCAGAACGACACCGGGGCTTACTTCCATGGCTCAGGCAAGCCGTAAATATCAAACCAACAAGAGTCACCTGGTTCGGAAGAGCCCACAACAGGTAAGTATTCCCCAGTTCATTTATTGAGAGGAAGCATTTGTAGAAACTGCAGGCATGTCAACGAATACATCTTTCCCAGCCCGACGCTTTTAATGTAATTGATTTCTTCAGGAGCTCTGGGAGATAGCAGTCATCAGATGCGGTGATTTTGGCGGCAACAGAAGTACCTTCAACGTCCTGCCTCAATAGACGTGGCCAATTCACTGACCTTCTGGTCGTTGTAGTTTCCGCCTTATTGCTACAGTGAGCTGCTGTTTCTGTGGCTGTAATTAATTGCTATGAAATCCAAGTGGGGTGTGACAGAAACATGGAGCTTCGCATTTGCTTGTAACTCCTCTCAATACGGCACCTGTTCCTTCAACAGTCACGCCGCTTGACGCAACCGCAGGGGGGCCAGAACGACACCGGGGCTTACTTCCACGACTCAGGCAAGCCGTAAATATCAAACCAACAAGAGTCACCTGGTACGGAAGAGCCCACAACAGGTAAGTATTGCCCAGTTCATTTATTGAGAGGAAGCATTTGTAGAAACTGCAGGCATGTCAACGAATACATCTTTCCCAGCCTGACGCTTTTCATGTAATAGATATCTTCAGGAGCTCTGGGAGATAGCAGTCATCAGATGCGGTGATTTTGGCGGCAACAGAAGTACCTTCAACGTCCTGCCTCAATAGGCGTGGCCAATTCACTAGCCTTCTGGTCATTGTAGTTTCCGCCGTATTGCTACAGTGAGCTGCCGTTTCTGTGGCTGTAATTGATTGCTATGAAATCCAAGTGGATTGTGACAGAAACATGGAGCTTCGCATTTGCTTGTAACTCCTCTCAATACGGCACCTATTCCTTCAACAGTCACGCCGCTTGACGCAACCGCAGGGGTGCTAGAACCGCACCGGGGCTTACTTCCATGGCTCAGGCAAGCCGCAAATAGCAAACCAACAAGAGTCACCTGGTACGGAAGAGCCCACAACAGGTAAGTATTCGCCAGTTCATTTATTGAGAGGAAGCATTTGTAGAAACTTCAGGTATGTCAACGAATACATCTTTTCCCAGCCCGACACGTTTCTTGTAAGACATTTCTTAAGGAGCTCTGGGAGATAGCAGTCATCAGATGAGGTGATTTTGACGGCAACAGAAGTACCTTCAACGTCCTGCCTCAATAGGCGTGGCCAATTCACTGGCCTTCTGGTCGTTGTAGTTTCTGCTGTATTGCTACAGTGAGCTGCCGTTTCTGTGGCTGTAATTGATTGCTATGAAATCCAAGTGGAGTGTGACAGAAACATGGAGCTTCGCATTTGCTTTTAACTCCTCTCAATAGGGCACCTGTTCCTTCAACATTCACGCCACTTGACGCAACCGCAGGGGTGCCAGAACGACACCGGGGCTTACTTCCATGGCTCATGCAAGCCGTAAATATCAAACCAACAAGAGTCACCTGGTACGGAAGAGCCCACAACAGGTAAGTATTCGCCAGTTCATTTATTGAGAGGATGCATTTGTAGAAACTCAGGCATGTCAACGAGTACATCTTTTCCCAGCCCGACGTGCTTCATGTAAGACATTTCTTTAGGAGCTCTGGGAGATAGCAGTCATCAGATACGGTGATTTTGGCGGCAACAGAAGTATCTTCAACGTCCTGCCTGAATAGGCGTGGCCAATTCACTGTCCGTCTGGTCTCTGTAGTTTCCGCCGTATTGCTACAGTGAGCTGCCATTTCTGTGGCTGTAATTGATTGCTATGAAATCCCAGTGGAGTGTGACAGAAACATAGAGCTTCGCATTTGCTTGTAACTCCTCTCCATACGGCACCTGTTCCTTCAACAGTCACGCCGCTTGACGCAACCGCAGGGGTGCCATAACGACACCGTGGCTTACTTCCACGGCTCAGGCAAGAAGTAAATATCAAACCAACAGGAGTCACTTGGTACGGAAGCCGCGAGTGAAGCCCTGCTGTGTCTTGATACAGCCCATGATGCCGCGTCAAGCTACGTGTCAGCGCAAAGGACTGGTTTGCCCAATGGAATGAATTACCAAGCCGTTCAAGCTGCCTAAGATGTTTCACATGACCCACTTGGGATTTTAAAGGAGAACATTGGGGTGATTTCACATGACGACTCACTGTAGGAATAATGATCAGTAATACAAGATACAGCAGGCCGCACATGTGGCCACGCCCATCTGGGCGGGGACTTTTTATCATAACGAGCACTGCTCAAAATGTCTGTGTCTACATCCTTCTCAAGCTCCCAGCCCCTGAAGAAGTGATTACCCACGAAACGCATAGGGCATGCAGCAAGAATATTGTGATGTTGAGGCACTCTGGCTGCTTGTAATGCTTCCCTTTCATTAAAGAAGTGGCGATTGAAACTTACCTGTGTCGGGCTCCTCACTGCAAGCAACAGTCTGGTTGGATAGTATGCGGCACAGCCTGAGCCGCGAGTGAAGCCCCGCTGTGTCTTGATACAGCCCTGCTGCCGCGTCAAGCTACATGTCAGCGCAAAGGACAGGTTTGCCCAATTGAAGGAATTACCAAGCGGTTCAAGCTGCCTAAGATGTTTCACACAACCCACTTGGGATTTTAAAAGAGAACATTGGGGTGATTTCACATGACGACTCACTGTAGGAATAATGGGCAGTACTACAAGATCCAGCAGGCCGCACACGTGGCCACGCCCATGTGGGCAGCGACTTTTTATCATAACGAGCACTGCTCAAAACGTCTGTGTCTAAATTCTTCTCAAGCCCCCAGCCCCTGAAGAAGTGATTACCGATGAAACGCGTAGGGCATGCGGCAAGAATATTATGATGTTGAGGCACTCTGGCTGCTTGTACTGCTGCCCTTTCATTAAAGAAAGGGTGTTTGAAAATTACCTGTGTCGGGCTCCTCACTGCAAGCAACAGTCTGGTTGGATAGTATGCGGCGCAGCCTGAGCCGCGAGTGAAACCCTGCTGTGTCTTGATACAGCCCTGCTGCCACGTCAAGCTACGTGTCAGCGCAAAGGACACGTTTGCCCAATGGAAGGAATTGCCAAGCGGTTCAAGCTGCCTAAAATGTTTCACATGACCCACTTGGGATTTTAAAAGAGAACATTGGGGTGATTTCACATGACGACTCACTGTAGGAATAATGGGCAGTACTACAAGATCCAGCAGGCCGCACACGTGGCCAAGCCCATCTGGGCAGAGACTTTTTATAACGAGCAATGCTCAAAACGTCTGTGTCTACATCCTTCTCAAGCCCCCAGCCCCTGAAGAAGTGATTACCCACGAAACGCGTAGGGCATGCGGCAAGAATATTATGATGTCGAGGCACTCTGGCTGCTTGTAATGCTTCCCTTTCATTAAAGAAGGGGCGATTGAAACTTACCTGTGTCGGGCTCCTCACTGCAGGCAACAGTCTGGTTGGATAGTATGCAGTGCAGCCTGAGCCGCAAGTGAAGCCCCGCTGTGTCTTGATACAGCCCTGCTGCCGCGTCAAGCTACGTGTCAGTGCAAAGGACAGGTTTGCCCAAAGGAAGGAATTACCAAGCGGTTCAAGCTGCCTAAGATGTTTCACACGACCCACTTGGGATTTTAAAAGAGAACATTGGGGTGATTTCACATGACGACTCACTGTAGGAAAAATGGGCAGTACTACAAGATCCAGCAGGCCGCACACGTGGCCACACCCATCTGGGCGGGGACTTTTTATCATAATGAGCACTGCTCAAAATGTCTGTGTCTACATCCTTCTCAAGCCCCCAGCCCCTGAAGAAGTGATTACCCATGAAACGCGTAGGGCATGCGGCAAGAATATTATGATGTGGGCACTCTGGCTGCTTGTAATGCTTCCCTTTCATTAAAGAAGTGACGATTGAAACTTACCTGTGTCAGGCTCCTCACTGCAGGTACAAGTCTGGTTGGATAGCATGCGGCGCAGCCTGAGCCGCGAGTGAAGCCCTGCTGCGTCTTAATACAGCCCTGCTGCCGCGTCAAGCTATGTGTCAGCGATAAGAACAGGTTTGCCCATTGGAAGGAATTACCAAGCGGTTCAAGCTACCTAAGATGTTTCACGCGACCCACTTGGGATTTTAAAAGAGAACATTGGGGTGATTTCACATGACGACTCACTGTAGGAATAATGGGCAGTACTACAAGAACCAGCAGGCCGTACACGTGGCCACGCCCATCTGGGCGGGGACTTTTTATCATAACGAGCAATGCGCAAAACGTCTGTGTCTACATCCTTCTCAAGCCCCCAGCCCCTGAAGAAGTGATTACCCACGAAACGCGTAGGGCATGCGGCAAGAATATTATGATGTTGAGGCACTCTGGCTGCTTGTAATGCTTCCCTTTCATTAAAGAAGTGGGAATTGAAACGTACCTGTGTCGGGCTCCTCACTGCAGGCAACAGTCTGGTTGGATAGTATGCGGCGCAGCCTGAGCCGCGAGTGAAGCCCCGCTGTGTCTTGATACAGCCCTGCTGCCTCTTGATACTGCCCTCCTGCCGCGCCAAGCTACGTGTCAGCGATAAGGACAGGTTTGCCCATTGGAAGGAATTACCAAGCGGTTCAAGCTACCTAAGATGTTTCACACGACCCACTTGGGATTTTAAAAGAGAACATTGGGGTGATTTCACATGACGACTCACTGTAGGAAAAATGGGCATTACTACAAAATCCAGCAGGCCATACACGTGGCCACGCCCATCTGGGCGGGGACTTTTTATCATAAGGAGCAATGCTCAAAATGTCTGTGTCTACATCCTTCTCAAGCCCCCAGCCCCTGAAGAAGTGATTACCCACGAAACGCGTAGGGCATGCGGCAAGAATATTATGATGTCGAGGCACTCTGGCTGCTTGTAATGCTTCCCTTTCATTAAAGAAGTGGCGATTGAAACTTACCTGTGTCCGGCTCCT
The DNA here is from genome assembly GCF_964263255.1 of Lissotriton vulgaris. Lineage (NCBI taxonomy): Eukaryota > Metazoa > Chordata > Amphibia > Caudata > Salamandridae > Lissotriton > Lissotriton vulgaris. The sequence continues at coordinate 1,977,062,715 of NC_141689.1, read as the reverse complement.
CACTGCAGGCAACAGTCTGGTTGGATATTATGCGGCGGAGCCTGAGCCGCGAGTGAAGCCCCATTGCGTCTTGATACAGCCCTGCTGCCGCGTCAAGCTACGTGTCAGCGCAAAGGACAGGTTTGCACAATGAAAGAAATTACCAAGCGGTTCAAGCTGCCTAAGATGTTTCACACAACCTACTTGGGATTTTAAAAGAGAACATTGGGGTGATTTCACATGACGACTCACTGTAGGAATAATGGGCAGTACTACAAGATCCAGCAGGCTGCACACTTGGCCACGCCCATCTGGGCGGGTACTTTTTATCATAACGAGCACTGCTCAAAATGTCTGTGTCTACATCCTTCTCAAGCCCCCAGCCCCTGAAGAAGTGATTACCCATGAAACGCGTAGGGCATGCGGCAAGAATATTATGATGTGGGCACTCTGGCTGCTTGTAATGCTTCCCTTTCATTCAAGAAGTGACGATTGAAACTTACCTGTGTCGGGCTCCTCACTGCAGGTACAAGTCTGGTTGGATAGCATGCGGCGCAGCCTGAGCCGCGAGTGAAGCCCTGCTGCGTCTTGATACAGCCCTGCTGCCGCGTCAAGCTACGTGTCAGCGATAAGGACAGGTTTGCCCATTGGAAGGAATTACCAAGCGGTTCAAGCTACCTAAGATGTTTCACACGACCCACTTGGGATTTTAAAAGAGAACATTGGGGTGATTTCACATGACGACTCACTGTAGGAATAATGGGCAGTACTACAAGAACCAGCAGGCCGTACACGTGGCCACGCCCATCTGGGCGGGGACTTTTTATCATAACGAGCAATGCGCAAAACGTCTGTGTCTACATCCTTCTCAAGCCCCCAGCCCCTGAAGAAGTGATTACCCACGAAACGCGTAGGGCATGCGGCAAGAATATTATAATGTTAAGGCACTGTGGCTGCTTGTAATGCTTCCCTTTCATTAAAGAAGTGGGGATTGAAACTTACCTGTGTCGGGCTCCTCACTGCAGGCAACAGTCTGGTTGGATAGTATGTGGCGCAGCCTGAGCCGCGAGGGAAGCCCCGCTGTGTCTTGATACAGCCCTGCTGCCTCGTGATACAGCCCTGCTGCCGCGTCAAGCTACGTGTCAGCAATAAGGACAGGTTTGCCCATTGGAAGGAATTACCAAGCGGTTCAAGCTACCTAAGATGTTTCACACGACCCACTTTGGGTTTTAAAAGAGAACATTGGGGTGATTTCACATGACAACTCACTGTAGGAATAATGGGCATTACTACAAGATTCAGCAGGCCGTACACGTGTCCACACCCATCTGTGCGGGGACTTTTTATCATAACGAGCAATGCTCAAAACGTCTGTGTCTACATCCTTCTCAAGCACCCAGCCCCTGAAGAAGTGATTACCCACGAAACGCGTAGGGCATGCGTCAAGAATATTATGATGTTGAGGCACTCTGGCTGCTTGTAATGCTTCCCTTTCATTAAAGAAGGGGCGATTGAATCTTACCTGTGTCGGGCTCCTCACTGCAGGCAACAGTCTGGTTGGATAGTATGCGGCACAGCCTGAGCCGCGAGTGAAGCTCCGCTGTTTCGTGATACAGCCCTACTGCCGCGTCAAGCTACCTGTCAGCGCAAAGGACAGGTTTGCCCAATGAAAGAAATTACCAAGCGGTTCAAGCTGCCTAAGATGTTTCACACAACCTACTTGGGATTTTAAAAGAGAACATTGGGGTGATATCACATGACGACTCACTGTAGGAATAATGGGCAGTACTACAAGATCCAGCAGGCTGCACACTTGGCCACGCCCATCTGGGCGGGGACTTTTTATCATAACGAGCACTGCTCAAAACGTCTGTGTCTAAATTCTTCTCAAGCCCCTAGACCCTGAAGAAGTGATTACCGATGAAACGCGTAGGGCATGTGGCAAGAATATTATGATGTTGAGGCACTCTGGCTGCTTGTACTGCTGCCCTTTCATTAAAGAAGGGGTGTTTGAAAATTACCTGTGTCGGGCTCCTCACTGCAGGCAACAGTCTAGTTGGATAGTATGCGGCGCAGCCTGAGCCGCGAGTGAAGCCCTGCTGTGTCTTGATACAGCCCTGCTGCCACGTCAAGCTACGTGTCAGCGCAAAGGACAGGTTTGCCCAATGGAAGGAATTGCCAAGCAGTTCAAGCTGCCTAAAATGTTTTACACGACCCATTCGGGATTTTAAAAGAGAACATTGGGCTGATTTCACATGACGACTCACAGTAGGAATAATGGGCAGTACTACAAGATCCAGCAGGCCGCACACGTGGCCACACCCATCTGGGCGGGGACTTTTTATCATAATGAGCACTGCTCAAAATGTCTGTGTCTACATCCTTCTCAAGCCCCCAGCCCCTGAAGAAGTGATTACCCATGAAACACGTAGGGCATGCGGCAAGAATATTATGATGTGGGCACTCTGGCTGCTTGTAATGCTTCCCTTTCATTAAAGAAGCTCCTCACTGCAGGCAACAGTCTGGTTGGATAGTATGCGGCGCAGCCTGAGCCGCGAGTGAAGCCCCGCTGTGCCTTGATACAGCCCTGCTGCCGCGTCAAGCTACGTGTCAGCTCAAAGGACAGGTTTGCCCAATGGAAGGATCACGCTTCTTTTTCATGGAGGGAATGTAATGTTTTCAGCGACCCTCAATTCACTAGTTCAAACAAAAATTCCAGTTTTTTACTCAAGGTAAGGTAAGAAGGGATTCAGTTTTTTTATATCCTACTCAATGGTTTTACAGGTGGACATGCATCTCTTCGTCCCCATTCAGACCCATCGGGTACTTGGTTTTGAATCTCATTATCATCCTGGACTCTAGCCTGCGCAGCTTCTGGATTCGATTGCCACCTCGTTCATTCAGGGGAATAGTCGCCAGACCTGAATATTTTATGTGCAGCCATGTTTTTCCCTTGTGTTATTTTAGATGTTTAACGATGGCATATGTGTGGTCATCATTTTGTATCGCGCGTGTGTGCTCCAGTATGTGTTTCTTTAGGGGACAAATTGTACTCCCTATGTATTGTTTTCCACAACAACATTCAAAAATTTACACCACATAGGTTGAGCCACAGGTTATAGTTTCTCTAATTTCAAATGTTTTACCAGTGGGATCTTTCAAATTGTTGCTGTTTCTCCCAATTTTACATGCTTTGCATGTCATGCATTTCGTGAACCCTTTAGATCTTGTTTCTAGCCACGTTTCTGTTTTTCTGCTTTTAAAGTGGCTTCTTACCAAGTAGTCCGATAGGTTTGGTGCTCTCTTATATGAGACTAGTGGGAGTTCCCCAATGCTGTTCCCTATGTCAGGATCCTTCTTGAGCACATTCCAGTACTTGATTAGTGTTCTTTGAATTTTATAGCTCTCTTTACTGTAGGTGATTATCAAACGTCGTTGCTCACTGTTTGTTAAGCTCTGCTTGTTTCCACTATTGGCTCCCAATACTTAGATTAGTTTTTCTGTTGTTTTCTCTTTCTCTTCTCTTTCTTTTCTATGTACAAGAGTTTCTACCCTTGTTTTTAGTCTTGCTTTGGTTTCTCCTCTCTCTATGTCTGTGTCTTTGTATACGTGTTGTAGGAAATGTTTTTTTGTATCCCAAAATGTAATTTCCATTTCTAGATCTTCCGAGCAGTTCCTTTTCATTCGCTATAGTTCTCCGTATGGAATGCTCTTCTTTAGAGTTTGAGGATGAAAGCTTGACCCATGGAGGAGATTGTTCGTTGCTGTCTTCTTTCTATGCACAGTGGTGTACATCTTGTTGTTTTTAATGTAGACCTTAGTGTCTAAAAATTCTACCTCCCTCGAGCTGATGGTATATGTGAATTTTAGGCCTATGTCATTTTCATTCAGTACATCAAAGAAGGTGCGAAATTCAGTTTCTGTCCCCTTCCGTAGTATGAATAAGTCATCAATGAAACGTAGCCAAAGGGCTACGTTCACTATATGATGGTTGTTTCTCTCTCTCCAAGCTATGTTCCTCTGGCACCACCCCATCATGAGATTCGAATAGCTTGGAGAGAAGGAAACTCCCATTGCAGTGCCACAGCATTGGACATAGAGTTTTTTATTGAAAAGAAAGATGTTATTAAGTAGACACATGGTTATCATGTCGATAATCATCTTTAAGTATTCCAACTCATTGATTGGTTTTTGTTTTACAAAATATTGAATTGCTTGTATGCCTATTTGATGATCAATAGAGGTATACAGCGATACCACATCAATTGTCACTAACTCGTATGTTGGCTGCCACTGGGTGCCCATTAAAGTTCGTAGGAAATCCCCGGTGTCCTTGATCTAGGAGTTTAGTGTGGGAACTATTGGGGCCAAGAAGTAATCTACGTAGTCAGAGACATTTTCATACAGGCTCCCACAGCTGGAAATAATTGGACATCGAGGTGGCCTGTTGAGTGTTTTGTGGACTTTTGCAAGAAAGTACATGGTTGGCATGATTGGATTTTCTACCATCAAGAATTTCTTTTCTTCTTCTATATATAAAGTGCAAATCAAAAATTAACTGTGCAATTGTTTTCTGAAGCCCACTGGGGGATCATGAACAATAATCAAATGAAATGGCACGGAGCAGCACCCACCTGAGGGTAAGAATTTTACTTATGAGCACCGCAAGTTCCAGCATGCAATGCACTGTTTCACTCTCCTGCGTTGCTGCTTGTCGCACCCGTTTGCAATGGGTTGTTCTTTTTTGGGAGCGAATTGAGCGTGTTCGGGGCGCTGTTTGCGTGCTCGGGCGATAGTAGCTCGCAAACTTACCCATGCGGTCGCCTATGGGCACGGCCATCTTGTTTTTTCAATTGACCCGCCTGTTTGTGATGCCATTTTTCCTGTTCTGGGTCGCGTATAGCGTGTTCGCGATGCGTATGTCATGTTCGGGATACGGTATTTACTTGTTCGCGACGACTAGTGCGTGTTCGCGGGAATTATCACGCGAACTTACCCACGCAGTCGCGATGGGAGCAGCCATCTTGTTTTTTCACTCTATGCTATGGTTCTGGGCCTAGTTTTCTATCCTTACTTAATCTTTGCAATCCTTAGTTTTTTACACTGTTTTTCTGACTTTTTTTTATTTATCATCTATCTCTCTCTGTCCCTAAGTTTATATTATGCATTTTATTTCGACTTTTACAGTGTTTTTTAAAACTTTTCTACTGTTTTATTTTACTTCTTTCTTTAAGCTCCTACTTCTTCCCCATAACTTTATTTTTTCCCTATAACTTTTTTTTTCCACCTCCACCCCAGAACCATGGCCAAGGGCAGCGGTACCGGCTCCAAGAACAAGGTGCCTGCGCCCAAGAGCCGGCTGCCTTGGGGCAGAATGCGCCCTACAGGGGTGCAGGCCCGGCAGCTTTCCGGCGAGGCGGAGGTGGCTGCCCTTGTTTTTTTCATCCAGCGCCACCTCCCCTTGACATAGGCAACAGGTTGGCAGGCCAGGCTCCGGGTACCCTACCCAGGAGCATCACCGCTGGTGGGAAAAGGTGTACCGGCCTGTGTTACGCTGCTCAAGGATCTGGCGCACCGACAACCAGCTGGCCCACCGGTGGACAGACATCCTGGATCGGGAGCAGGACCTGTTGGACCTGCTAGGTGTCGAGGTCGTGGGGCTTGGTGAGTAGCTAATGTATAGTAGTATAAGTATTGTGTCTAATTTCTTGACGAATAACATGATTACTGGTGCTTAGTTACATTGCAGGTAAATTATGTTTCTAAATCTTCTGTGATTGTAGGACACAGGTGCTCGGCGCTATTCTTACTTATTTGCAACTTTGCGCTAGCTTGGGCTAATTAAAGTAAGATCTTACTTTAGAGAACCAAAGTTAGTTAATGCTATTGCTAGAGAGAGTCTAGTCCTTCCATTGTCCTGTGAAATAGTGATGGATGGATAATAGGTTTACTTAGTATTAGTTCTTTTTTTTTACGGTCTGTGTGACGCCTCCTCTGTCACTGAGTGCTGCTTACCCCAGTCATCCATAGAACCTTTTGGAGTTTGTTTAGTGAGTGGTAGGCTTAGCATTATCAGTCAGTAGCAGAACAACATCACACGCAACCTACCAACAATTTTGTGTATGCACAAAATTATACATGCGTCCTCCATCTCATCTCTTCATTTTTGAAGGCAAAAATAAAATGGAACTGCCGATTTACTGAACAATTGGCCCATCTGGAATAGGTGGTCTAGGTCAGGTGGTACTTAGGCTTTGTTTGTATTCTGGAATCAGAATGATTATGGAACATTTGATTAGTGTTTCATAAGTAAGTAGACGGTCCGTGAATCCTGCAAGCCAGTAGTCCATCTGATTAGGTAGGTCAATTTTATTGCAATTATTGTTTCCTAAAATGTTTTTTGAGCGTTTTTTTATGATTTATTGGTTTCACAGAACTCATTAATGTTTGTCTCTTTCATTATTATTTCTTACATGATCAGCACCCAGGGGCAAGAAGACTGGGACCGAGTTGGCGGGGACAACCATCAGAGGACCGCTCCTCTACTGAGGGCCCTGCTGCTGGCTCCAGTAAGTCCTCCAGTGGTTATATTAACAATTATATTTCCCTAACTTTTCCTGCACCTTATTTTTCCGAACTATTAATTACGGTTCAACTTCCTAATTCAATTTTTTCAAAAGCTACTTTGACCTTGACTATCTGTTTCCAAATTCTGGTTATCCCTTCCTTTACGTTTCTTCTAACTGGCTCTGTAATGACTCTCTGTACTACTATGTTATTTATTTATTTTATTTATAAAGTTTTCTATAGCACAAACTTGACCCAAGAGGGTATTGGAGCGCTTTACTTGTAGGATCGTTGCATTACAAGTTACATCAGATACAAGAGCATAGTAAGGTACAGTGCACATAAACAATGTTTCAATAAGTCGTAGGAGGGAGCGGAGTGAGGGGTAATAGTGGGTAGACACGTAGGAACCATGCCCAATGTCCGGCTGGGTAGGTGACGGTCAAGGGGGAAACCAGGGCCAATCTCCTCATTAGCTGTCAAGCAGTTCCATCCGTCATCTATTAGTCTGTCTGTAGCTAAGCTTGCCCAACTGGCCACTATTTTTTAAGTTTTTCTTTTTAATAAAGCTCAGATAGACCAATAGGTCTAGCCACTGGGTCCACTCCTGTCCTTTGGGTTGTCCTCTTTAATCTTGAGGCTTTGACAATTCCCACCAACAAAATGCCCAACCAGATGTTTAACTCGTATTTTTGTTAGGATAGTAGTACATTCTACTACTGTTGTGGGGATTCTGCACAGCCACATACACAACTATGCAGTAGAAAATAGTATGTTGGTGATGGGTGTTGGACCTTACTCACACCTCAGTCAGAACTCAGAACCTACAATCCCCTGACTGACTAGCTATAGTGTCTCATTAGGTCCTGAACCCCCACACGAAGATACCCTATGATTACACAACCCAGAACATAACACCCTTTCGCTTACTCACTCGTGTAAGTACACCACAACAAATACCATAGAGTCTATGTGTAAGTTCAAAAGGTTTAATTATATTCAAATAACAAGCTTTGTATGTTGTTCTATGAAATTACTACAGCCAGCTCCAACATGCAAAATTCATAAGATTAAAACAGTAAACATGTGTTTCAAGTGCATGGTAGAAGACAAATGATCTGTGTGAATTCTGATAGACCCCTCACCGTTGAACGTAGAAATACTGGTTACATGCATCACAAGCTCTGCAAATCTCTGGTTTGTAGAAGGGAATCTTCTGCCTATTATGAGAAAAATTATGCAAGCATTTCGCAGTCATGCTAAAAAGTGTAACATTATGGCTAAGCAATAGGAACTAACCGATGTCCATAAAAAAAAGTGGCTTGTTTTTCGACCTCTTTTCTTTTGCACGCAACACTCTTGGCCTAAAAGGCGTCTTACTGCACAACAAGCTTTTAGGTAACATGCGCAAAAGAATAGACATGAATCTAAAAAGGTTACATTGCTCGGGAAAACTTTCCAAAGAGTAGAGTAGAAGTAGAGATGACCCTAGGGAACATAATACTACTAATGTCTGTCTACTGACTCTACTCTAGTACGCAATTTGGACAAGTGATGATTTATGTTGTACTTTAACTGTTTTTTCAATCTTCCTAGTGAAAATGAATAAAATAGAGGGAGGTGTACAGGCATCTAAAAAAGTGTAATTTTTATTCTAGGCTTACTGCCAGTACCAACCACCAGTGCCAGCAGGGCCAGCGGCAATGGTGATGCTGCCATTCCGGAAGGCAGGAGATGCAGCACCTGCAGGAGCTCCTAGGGGGGGCCAGCAGCAGTGGTGGGCGGTGGTAAGTTATATTCATTACTTATTGGCATTACTATGGAGTTCTGGACTTTTTGGTTCCGTCCAGAGGTGTCAGGGAACAAGTCAAGTCAAGTCAAGTCAGGAAATTTATATAGCGCACTACATACCCAGAGGGTTTCAAGGCGCTTAGGAAGGGGAGGAGGATTACTTGTCAAATATCCACGTTTTAAGTTGCTTTCTGAATGCCAGGTGGTTCTGGGTAAGGCGAAGGTAAGCGGGGAGTGAGTTCCATGTTTTAGCAGCCAGGTATGAGAAGGATCTGCCTCCCATGGTGGTCTTGTTGATGCGAGGTACAGTGGCGAGGGCTTGGCTGGAAGAACGTAGTTGGCGGGGGGGGTGTAGAAGGACAGTCGTGAGTTGAGGCATTCTGGTCCGATGTCGTAGAGTGATTTGTGTGCGTGGGTTAGCAGTCGGAAAGTGATCCTCTTATTGACGGGTAGCCAGTGGAGGTCTTTAAGGTGACCAGAGATGTGTTCGTAGCGTGGGATGTCTAATATGATCCTGGCTGAGGCGTTTTGGATTCGTTGGAGTTTCTTCTGGAGTTTAGCGGTAGTGCCTGCGTAGAGAGTGTTTCCGTAGTCCAGACGGCTCGTGACCAGAGCATGGGTGACTGTTTTCCTTGTTTCGGTGGGGATCCAACACCCAAAGACCCCGGAGTTCCACCTGCCTTGGTGCGCAAATGAACAGAAACACGGGCTTCTCGATGGTGGCGTCAAAGACCAAAGGTTTATTACTCCAGGGACACAGAAGTCACAGAAACCACACATGGGCAGATTCTAGGAGCCTGTTCAAATTGTACAAAGAGGGTTGCTCCTTATATACTAAATTTTGGCCTTCAGGCGAATTCTTCACATGTTGGTACATTCCCAAAACCCTTGTGCCCTAAACAATAAATATTTGGCGTTACACAGGAACCGTCGATAAAATCTGATACCAAACATCTATGAAGGGGGGTTCCCACTAGTTCATCACAATCCCTTGTCAATATTGCATTCAAGAGCCGGACCGCCTCATCGTAAATTTCGTTACCTCCCCCTAATAAAGATTCAGAAAGAAAGAAACGGAGCCAGGTGTGGAAGATAGAAAAGCGGGATAAGAGATGTTTGTAGGTTGTAAATGGGCAAGGCTACCGGCTTCGACCACCTAATCATGATCAGGACAATGGACACGAAGACCAGTTTGGCGGGGCTGGCCTCGGGCAGAGGAGGCAGCCTTTGTCGAGTCATGCAGCTACAGCGTGATCTGGTTTAAGGTGCACGTGTCATGAAAGAGGTGAATCTCCGGCTAAGGCTACGTGTCCTTAATCGAAATGAAGTGATCAGAGGTTATTGCGTATGTGAGGGCAAGAAACACAAAATGGCTGCCATGATCTAAGATGGATGCCGTGGGTAGATCAGAAATGGGTTCATAACAGGAGCGCTCTTGCTCGTAGCGTAGCGAAAACACCAGGATATGCTAAATGGATCATTTGCGGTTCGCTGATACCAATATTATGTATTTCCGACAATATTGAAAACACAGGTTCAAATCGTCACGGAACCTCAACTACTAGCTGGAAGGGGAACACTTCACTCACTGTACTGTGAGACGTATTAATTAAGTATGAACTTGAAGTTGTAGTGAACAATATACAACGGTTGAAGAAGACACCCTTTACTTAGCATTACCAATGCATTAGCAATTGCATTAACAGCGTGAGTTGAGTAACCAATGGCCAGCTGTGAAAGCTTTATGGAGAAGACTAAAAGTCAGATCAGATGACCTTGATGGATGTGTTGAACAAAAAGGGAAAGAAGGGTGAAAGGAGGAAGGACGGGCGAGATGTAATACGACTAGCAGAGAAGGATACTTTGGAAGCAGCATGCAGATGGCTGATAGGAATCTGATGATTGGTTTGTTGAAGGATGGGTGGAAGGTGAAAGAAGATGCCTGCCTGGGTGGGCGACACAGCATGGGTGGATACTGGATAGCAAGAATCATCAGCGGTGTTTGTGTCAAACTCAAATCCAAGGCAAGGAAGGAAGGAGTGGACGCAAGGGTGGTTGTTGGTGAAACCAGATAAGGTTTGTTAAATGATATATAAAGAAGAATGGTAGACATTTACTTTTAATGGATGGATACCTGGATGTATTCATCATAGACAGCATAGGTGGAGACTGTCACTGGATGCAGAGTCTTACTTTGAAGAGAATGTAAAAGAAACTGCATCAGAGTAGCAAAGCAGAAGGTAATATATAAAAGTACTATTTTCAGAATACATTTGACTCAGTAGTTTGCAAGCATATCATATATATATTATCAAGCACCTTCCTCTGACTCTGAGGTCCACTTCCTACCTATGTTAATTTATTTTCGATTGTGTCAACCAGCCTGCAAAGGGTGGGCTATCTGTTGGTTGCACAATCAATAAGCAAAGTATCTTATGCACTAGCGGTCAGTGGTGGTGGGTGGTGATGTGGGGAGGCGGAGGGGCAGAGTGGGGATAGTAAACTATGGATTATGAATGCAGTGCCCCTCCCACATCACCACCCGTGAGCACTCCCACTACTAACCGCTACTGGACTGATATATCATTGTTCCATATATAAGCAATGACCGTTGGATCAGATATATAATTTTAATATGCCTTTTTGTAGTAGCCAGGGTAGAGTGAAAGTGAAATTGAACAATTGCCCTTCATGCAACAGAGAGAGTATGGCCATTGCCATCCGTAATTGAAAAATACGAGCTTCCCCATCTGCAGACAGTAGTAAATAAAAGTAACGGGAGTCTGCCTATTGACTCGTATGTTGGTCTTTAACGCAAGCTTAGCTAACTGAGCTGGCATGCCGGCTACAACAAGGTTATGTAATTTAGCTAAACTAGAGATAAGAAAAAGACTGGTGTTCTATGTACTGGAGTCCATAGTACTAGGGCTAGTATAATGCCTGAAAAAAAAGTCAACAAATGTTAGAGGCCGAGGAAGCGGGAGGGTAGATACCACAAATGTTATGTACTGCGCTTGCTAGTGCTACTGTGCCACTATGTGTTGAAATAATTTTGTGGTACTGTTTTGCTAAGACTATTGGTTACAATTCTGTTTCATTCTTTAAAGATCCTCGTTCCCATGACAAACCAATGCTGAAGGAGTTGGCTGCCAGGGCCCGGCACCGGAAACTGGAGGCCATCTGCGAAGAATACAGCCGCCTGGTGGCTCAGGCAGAGGAGGAGGAGGAGGAGGCGGCAGCAGCTGTAACATCTTCCATTGCCCTTAGTCCCAGCCAGACCCCGCCTTCAGTGGTACGGTGCCGCGGTCTGGCAGCCGCCCACCGCCGCACATTTTCAACGACTACTGCCCCCCACCATGGATGCAAATGCAAGTGTAGGGCATTTCGGCGCCAAATTCTCCTCCGGGTGGCAAGCTAGAGGAGCAGTTAGAGGAGCGAGTAAAGATCATGGTGAATAAACACCTAAAAGCCCGCCGAATGTAGAAGGACCCCATTAAATTGCTCATTTGTTATTACTTTTGTTGGTGGGTGGGAATTGGGTGGTGGGGTTCCTGACTTTCTGGACATTGTTTGGATTTTTTTGATTTGGACTTTGATTGGGGTTAGGGAAAGGGGTGGGGCAGGTGTGGGATAGTTTATTTTTGTTAGGGAAATACATTTTATTTATTTATACTTACACACAAGATGTTAATGTTTTGTGGGGGGTTACTGTTTTACAAATGTATTATGTCACATGGTTTCCTTGCTGCTGCAGGGCAGCAGCCAGTGTTGGATTTAAATAATCTGCCAATTTTGTCACAAGCAAATAGATACCCCTCACTGAGTTATATTTGTCCTACTAGTTGCTTCTCCTATTCCATTATACCTCCCAGCAAACGTATCTTACCTGTAATTGATGATGTTTATGTTTGGCACAGCAATGGCTGCATGGTTTCCCAAGAGAATGGAGAAGATGCCATGGTTGTGGTGGTAGTAGTAGACAATGGCACTAGTATTTGCAAGCAAAAAGAAAGAGACAGTCACTTGCCTCAGAGACACTGTGGGAGTAGTAGAATGAAGTAAAGTACAGTACAGAAGAAGACTGCCAAACAAACAATATTGCAACTGCTAAAGTAAAATAAAACATAATGGTGATGGGCACAGCCTAGTACAAGAAGTTAAGAAGTTAAACTGTAGTTGTGTCGAGCGAGTGACTTCACACAATCGTAATCCGTAAACTTTACTGCTGTGTGGTAGGATGTTGAATTCGATGATGAATCCAATCAATGCCGGCAATTCATTATAATGTATTAGGTGGGTCCCTTCGGAAAAACAAAATTGGCTTGTACATAGACTGAGCAAGGGTGGGCAAGCAGATCGTCGCCCTGCCTTGAAATTGAATTAGTGTTGCTTTCACCACATCTGCCCCAGGAAGAGTGTGATCAATTGTTGGTGTACATTGAATGTAGCCACATCACACCTCAATATAAATCACACAGCCCAGGGGAAGAGGGTTAGGGTTTAATACTTAACACTTATAGTTCAAAGATCTTTTGCGTGTGCAATTATTCCATCCTTGCCTATTTCTGGTTGCGAATCCCTCGCCTTCTCCATTGTACTCTCCCCGCACCAATCATTCTCAGGGCTCTTAGTCTATAGACCTCCGGGTCTGAGGGGTTCCTTCTTCGATGAGCTTCAATCAGCTATCACTACTCTATGCCTGAAGGTGGAACACTGCATAATGCTAGGGGATTTCAACATCCACATGGATGTCGAGTCGGACAGAAAAGCTATTAAAATCACGGACATCACTGCTCCTCTTGGTCTAACCCCTTACATCTCAAGTGCGACTCATGATAAGGGTCACACTCTCGACCAAGTGTTCTCCACCATTCCCCTTATTATGTCCCGTCCCACTCCTGTTCTATGGTCTGACCACTCCTTGATCAGTTTTCAAATCCAGGGTAGAAGTAAAACTTCATGTATTAATTCGGACCAAATTAGGCACCCCAGTAGACCCTTCCATAAAATTACCCCTGAGAGTCTTGCTCAAGCGTATCAGGAACATCCCTGTACCCTATCCGGTCATCTGGAGAGGGACCTTGAAACTTTTCAGAAATGGCTGACTGAAAGGCTTGATGATCTTGCCCCTCTTTCTACGCCTCGTTCATCTATCAAGCGTAGTTCGGCCCCTTGGTTTTCTAAGTCACTTGCTCTTGCTCGGCGTAACTGCAAGCTAGCCGAAAGATTATGGCGGAAACAATATGATCAGGAAGCTAAGTCCACCTACAAACTATCTATCAAATCTTATCATACAGCTATCCTGGAGGACAAAAAGAATTATTTCACCAACAGAATTGAATCTGCGTCAAACTCCTCTAAAGAAATTTTTACCATCGTAAAAGAGTTTGTTTCTCCCAAATCTAGTTTAGTCCAGCATAAATTTTCCGAACCTTGGGTAAAAGAGCTAGCCATCTTCTTTAATACTAAAATCAGACTGATCCAAGAATCCTTTCCTCCAGCTGCCCCTAATGTATCTTTAATAGATTCCAATCTGTTGTCTTTTCCATCTGATCCATGCCACATTCTATCGGAGTTTCCACCTTTATCGGAATCTATCTCTCTGGATCTCTTACTCAGGATTAAATCAGGTTCTCCGCTTGACCCCTGCCCGGCGAGTTTTCTAGCTAGGAATGCTATGATTCTAAATTCCCTAATTTATCCTGTATTGACCCTATCCTTGTCTAGCGGCATTGTTCCGCCAGCCTGGAAGAAGGCAATGGTTGTTTCCCTTCTAAAAAAACCAGGCCTTGATCCAGAGATACATGCTTACTATAGGCCCATATCTCTACTGCCCAGTTTAGCAAAGATCGTCGAGAAGCACGTCCACTCTGTGCTTTCTTCCTTTCTTGAAGATCAGGGGTTACTCCACTCTACCCAATCTGGCTTCCGCTCCAATTTGATCACTGAGACCGCTCTATTGGAAGTAAATGAAGCCATTAAGGAAGTTCTCGACGCAGGTGGAAGAGCTATGCTGGTGATGTTGGATCTGTCGGCGGCCTTCGACACCGTCCCGCATGAGGCCCTCTTGAGAAGACTTCACGAGATTGGTCTCAGAGGGACGGTGTTGAGCTGGCTAAGATCTTACCTAGCGGGTCGTTGACAAGTAGTCTGGGCCCCGCCGTACTCCGCCGATGTGCCGCCTATGGATGTCGGAGTCCCACAAGGGTCGGTGCTAAGCCCGACCCTTTTTAACATCTTCATGACTCCATTGGCGGTACTTGCGGAGTCCATGGGTGCCCAGATCATATCATACGCTGACGACACCCAGCTTCTCTTCACCTGCAAGAAGGGCATGGAGTTCGACGGGGAGAGTATCCGTGGTTGCCTTGGGGCTGTCTTCGACTGGTTTCAGCGAAGCAGCCTCAAGTGCAACCCTGATAAATCTGAGGTGCTCTTCTTTGGCTGTCAGGCAGACCCGCCTTGGCAGGAATGGTGGCCGGTGTGCATGTCACCCCCTTCTTCTTCCTCCGTGGTTGCTAAAAACCTGGGGATCAAAATCGACAATACCCTTTTGTTGAAAACACAGATCGCAGGTCTCACCAGCACCTGCTTTGGTCTGCTAAAAATGCTGCGTAAATTTCTTTAGTCCACAGGAAGTTGACAGTACAGGCTCTGATCTGTTCCAGGATTGACTATTCAAATGTTCTCTACCTGGGTTTACCGGATTACCTCCTTCATAAACTTCAGGTAGTACAAAACTCAGCGGCAAGGGCTATTTTCGGCCTACCTCGGCATGCTAGGTCATCTGAGTTGCTTTCCTCCCTTCATTGGCTCCCTGTCAAGAAGCGTATTACTTTCAAAGCTCTCACATTAGCCCATAAGGCACTCCATCTGGTTGGGGCCTCGTACATTCAGAAACGGCTCCTTTTCTATAAACCCACCAGATCTCTCCGATCTGAATGTCTCGGCCTGGCAACGGTTCCTCCCATTAGGAAGGTCAGGATAGGTGGACGATCCTTTAAACATCTCGCCCCCAAACTATGGAACTCCCTTCCTGTTGATCTTCGCCGTACCTCCAATCTGCTTGCCTTTAGAAAGGCTTTGAAAACTTGGCTTTACAATCAGTAATTTGTTATGTTTCTGTTCTTTCCATCTTTCTTTCTCAGCTACGGGTCATAAAGCGCCGGGACACTCCTTGGAGTAGCCGTGCGCTATATAAGTTACCCCCATTAACATTAACATTAACATGAATGGATGGGAAGGGGGGTTTGGAGAAAGGTTTGACAAATAAAAACAGTACGCATGGACACAACAAAAGTAAAACACAATCTTTGAAGACGACGGTCATACACTATCCAATAAATCTATAAATGGAGAAAAAGGAAATGCATGCATGATGAAGATAACTTAATGGTTAATGAGTAGTAGTTACTAACTACTACCACACAATTAGACCATACAGGCCAGCAGTATTATATGAAATTTTCCTTGCCTGTATGCCCTCAGAGAGCCCCAAATTACCTGCTGTAAAGCTAGCAAAGAAAATAAAAAAATAGTTGTAGGGATCAATTAGCAAACAAACAACAATACAACAACACAAAGTTGTAATGATTGAAGAGAAAAAATAAATCAAATCATTTAAAAGAGGAATGATGAATATGGTACTAAAGTTACTGTATTATCCAGGTCCAATTGTGGAGTTGCATCTCGTCATTCATCTTGGTCTTCCCTTCCATGGACACTCTGAATATCATTGTTGGGCGCCACTGGCTGGCTGATGCGATTGGTAAGGTAAGTGTGAGTTGTTGCTCCCAGTATAATAGCACTGGGTAAAGGCTGGCCTGTAAGTGTTGATGGAAAAACAAAAGGGGTATTGAATAATAAATGAATTTTAAAAAAGCATAAATTACGGTGTAGTGCAAGAAGACAAGACTCCTGAGCGAGAACACTTTCAGACTGAGGTGGCTTGGGTACATCGTGTTTACTCTAGTATTTACACAGCATTAAGCTACAACAGGACAGGAGCCAGCACAGAACAGGCACACGGCACCGGGCCGTGACCCAACCTCCATTTACCTTAAAATTTGACAGAGCCAGACAAAATGCATATGCAGCAACCTAGCATTTTCCAAATCAAGTGACTAAATCAAAGCACCACTGTCAGTCATACCACTATTCGACTCCATCACTACATGAACATGTAGCCTAGGTCTGCTGTGGTTCTTGTTGAATTGTTGTGTTTACCTTTTATGCCAGTTCATGAAATGCAGTTATTCCATCAATCATCTCCGATCCAACTGACTGACTGCGTGCAAAGATAGTATGGTCATCATCATCATAATGTGGCTATTAAACAACAAGGAAGCATTGACTGTCACTTGAGTCACTTTTACTTTGTAGATTAACTGGTATAGCTTGACTTAATGCACATTTTCTCAGAGTCAGCAAGCATTCAATGCAATGCATGGCATCATTCATTAATCATACCTGTCTTGCTCTTCTCTTTGGCTGTCAGATCAGATGTCAAGCCTTCTGACAGTGATGACGAGTTTACTTTTGGATGCCTGCTCAAGTTCCAACAGTGAAGAGTTGTGGATACCTGCAGATGGAGGCGATAGCCTTAGGACAGTGATGAGTTTCGGCTTGGAAACAAAACAGAAGATAGCTATATTCACGAACATTTCAGATCTTATGGAGGAACTGTTAGAGGCAACATTTATTGTACTATTCTCCATCTCCATCCAATGTCTGGCTTGATGGCAATGTATTTAGGGCAAGTCAGAAAGATGGAGCAGGACTCTGAGGAGTGGAGTGGACAGTTAAATGCACAGATGTACAACAGCAATAGGTAAATAAAAATAGGAGACGGTGGTGATGGATTTGTTGTGATTTGATTTGAACCAGAAAGATAGATAAACACACAAATAAAGGAAGGAAGAAAGTAACAATTTGAAAGCCTAGTTGTCAGGGAAGAGGAGCTCGTCCTCAAACTCTGGTAGTTCAGACAGAAGTAGGTCATGTAACCCACTACTTATGTCTTCGGAGTCGCTCTCCTCTTCCTGCTGTGATTCACGTATTTTGTAGTTTGGTGGTATGAAGATGCTGATTCATTATGATCATGGTTAACCTCTTCAAGCTTTTGGCCAAGAGACTGGCCCTTTTCACAGTTACAATGGCACCAGCAGCACTGAAAACACGCTCAGAAGAGACACTTGCGACAGGGTAAGCCAGATACCTTTTCTCCAGCCTGCTGAGCACTGGCCATTGGCTTCTTTTCCCATACCAATATACCAATAGGCTTTTCTCCATGAAGACCTCTGTTGTGTCATCCAGATAGGCCTGGACTATCCGCTCAATGTTCAGGGGTGCTCCAATTTTTTTGGCCTCTTTTGACTTTGCATCAGCAATGGACTTACCCATCCCTTTCCATAGAAACCAATCAGTTACCATTTGGTTTGATGTGGCTGATGATCCTGTTGGTGCTGTTGTTGATGTTATTATTGGTAGTGTTGGTGACTGCTGGGAGGCAAACGCACTGCTCTCATGTTCTGAAGTAGAACTTGACTCTGGATGCCCTGTAGTACTTGCTCTGTGCTTGGGTGGCAGGCCTCTAATTAAGAGCCATTTGTTTTCTAAATCAGTGGCTTCCTCAGCTATCAACGTTTTGTACTTGGCAACATCCACTTCTAAAAAAGGAAGCAGTGCATTACTGTTCAGAAGTAATTTGTACCATGGATCTAAAATTGTGGCAGTAATGTAATGTCGATGTCACACGATCTTATTTTGAATCCTTGTATTTTCAGATAAGCGAACAGCTAAGGTGTTCGCCAAATAACATGCTCTACTTTGTCATCCACACCTTCGTACGTTTCAGACACCTCCTTCAGCTGTTGCTCCAGCATGTACAACAATGAGATAGCTTCGCCCATAGTACAGTCCTCCCTGCTGACTGCACTTGTGAAGACCTCACAAGAAAGTAGCATCTATGTGAAGGCATTGGCCTATCTCAACGGTCAACGCTTTCACAGAAGGATCCCCTAATCTTCTTGTCATGACATAAGCAAGTGGTATGTACTACTCAAACAGACGATCAAACATGTACTAAGTTGAGTTCCAACGTGTTGGCACCTCCTGGTTGAGTGCTTTGACTGGCATTTTATGCTCATGTTGAATGACCCTCAGCTGCTTCCGGGCTTTAAAAGAATGGTTGAAATATGTGCATATTCTTCTGCAGGTGGTCAGTAAGTTGATGACTTTGCTTTCATTTTTCAAAAAGTCTTGAACAACAATGTTAATGCAGTGTGCCAAACACGGGACCCTGAAATAGCCACCATCTTTCATGGCCCTAACTACATTACTGCCATTGTCCGTGGCAATAAAACAAATGTTAAGCCCTCTTGGTCACAGCCACTCAAAGACCTTGCTGTTAAACTCATCCAAAATGTTTGCAGCACATGGCAACAGTTGCATGTTTGTGAGTATCATTAAAAATCTCAGCAGTGTCAATGCCTACAGATATCTTTTCTCTAACACCCGAAAAAGAGATCCAGTGTGCAGTGATGCACATGTAATTAGTGGCTTGGTAACTTGTAAACATGTCGGTTGTCAGGTGGATACTCTGAACAGCACTCTGTTTAAGGCTTTCCCAAGCAATTCCAGTGCGTCGTGATGTAGTGCTGGAACAGCAACTCTGGTGAAATAGTAGCGGCTTGGAACCTTCCATTTTGGGCAGATGGTTGTCACAAATTCCAGAAAACCCAACCCTTCAACAAAAGAAAAAAGGAGAAGGTCCAATGCTAATATTTTATCCAGCTTCGCATTGCACAAACGTGCTATTGGGTGGTTGTGTTCGTACTGTCCCTCGAGCCTTGTAAACATGCTAAGAATGGTACGCTGCAGGGTATTCCTTTCTGTTTGGCTCGACACTGCACTTTTTTGCATTGCAGTACCCCTTGGTGTCTCAGGCGGACTCTTACCCTTGTGCCACTGAGATGTTGCTGGTGCTGAGGATGTGGGCGGTACCACTGCAGTGCTGGGGACAGGCCTACTTTGTGTTCCACTACCAGGGAGAATTTCTTCTTCTTCCTGTTCCACCGTGAGCGGACCTTATACTCGTTTATTCCCACCAACAGCAATTGTTCCAGTTTTTATGCAACGACAGTGGTCCTCCCAGTTGATTGTGTGGTGTTTTTTCAGTAGGGTCATTTGGCCTCTGGTACCATAGTTTGTACCAGGCTTACCACGACTAACAGAGGTATGACAAATGGAGCATATCGCAATGTTCTCTTCCTTTTCGCTAACCGTAAAGAAGTCCCACACTGGGGAGCTTAACATTTGTCTCCTGCTGGAGGTGCCACTTCCAATG
Source organism: Lissotriton vulgaris (assembly GCF_964263255.1). Taxonomy (NCBI): domain Eukaryota; kingdom Metazoa; phylum Chordata; class Amphibia; order Caudata; family Salamandridae; genus Lissotriton; species Lissotriton vulgaris. The sequence continues at coordinate 1,977,043,031 of NC_141689.1, read as the reverse complement.
CCAGATGAACTGGAGGGTGTGTGTTGAATTTGACTCTGAGGCTGTGCAGTACCACTACCTACTTCTGCTGAGTTGGTGCTTGTGCTGGATGTAGGACGCTGCCAGCCCTTTGCTAATGTAAATATGGAAGCTGGAGGTAGTGTTGGTGTTACCTGTGTTGGAGGTATGCATGCTACATCCATACTACTCGCAGCTGTTTCGGATAGGGTAAAAATGTTGGTCTCCATGTCCTCGGGGCTGGGAGTGATGTTTGTGATGACTGGCTCATCATCATTATCCTGCACCTTGACGCCCATCGGGCTTAGTTGTGCTATAAAAATTGATTTTCATTTCATTTCATTTCATTGCTGTTCTACATCGACCTCCATAAGTCTAAGGCTTTCTGGAACCTTCCTTTTCCCTAGCCTGGCCTTGGGATGTGTCTCCCTCTCATGCTCAGATTGTTGTGGCTCCCTAGTGAGATCTAGATCATCAGAAGGGATGCTTAGCGAAGAACTCGATGGACTAACCCTCCTATTCCTTGCTGGGGATTTGGAAGACAATGGATCTCCTGAATAAGTGGCTTCCTCTTCATCTTCCTCTGCACGAAGCTAAATTTCCTGAATTGCCCCTACTTCAGGGGGTACAACAACTACTATTACGGGTGGTGGTTGCAGCTGTTGTTGTTCACCACTTATCTGCTGTGTTCCCTCCTGTGTTGATTGTGTACTAATTTGAGAAAGCGATAAGTTTAGGTCAGGCTCAGCATCACTGCTTTCCACCATTAGGTTGGCTACCTCTTCCACACTCAATTGCTTGGGCCTGGGTTGGTGGGTTGGGCCCACTGTTTCGAAGGTGCTGCCCCCAGCTTACCCCCCGTACACCACTACTGCAGGCATAATTTTTGGTTTCCCAAAAAGGTTTTGGGGTCAACACCAGACTTAGTGTCACTTCCTTCTTCTGTTGTTCCTTCCTAGCAACAACTTTCTTGGAGGACCTGGTACCTGCTTTCTTTGGTCCCATCTTCTTAAGATGTCAGCAGCACTCAGTTGTACAAGTTGCAGAGATGTCTGGTCAGGTCACACCACACGTCAAGTACAACAGCAGGACCTCTGTCTGGCAGTACAACAGGTGAAGATGACAGACACCTCCTTCTCAGTCTTTTGTGCACCTAAAAGCAAAAAAGCCAGAAGAACATCAGTCAAATGTGGAATTTGTTGTGCTTTAATTTTAATTACTACTAGTGTACTGTGTACACTAAGGAAGAGTAAGAATAGCAAAGAACAAAAATACAAATGTTGCGGAAGTGGAACCTCTTTAGCCTTAATTTGTGCATCATGTGAGGTGGATGGAGCATCAGGGACCTGCAGCTGGCAATGGGGATGGAAGCAGTAAGCCAAGAGGAACAATGAAAAGAAATACAGGCCTATGTGGCAAAAACAGCACACTACTGCTACCACCACAAAATGGCCCCCACCCACATGGTCACTCATCACAGGCACAAGGGCAAGGCCCGCAAAACAATAAACTCGAGCAGGCCTATATCGCTATATGGCCAGACAAAGGATGCCTGTTACACAACACAGCTTTAATGCAAAATAGAAAGTCTGCATGGCTAAAAAGGTTGGAAAGTTATACAACAACAACACAGTGGAGAAGTGTGGCTCAATGATTAGAGCGGCAGACCCTGATGCAGAGGTCTAGCCCGGGACCAGGGTTCAATTCCCCGCCTCGGCGGGTCTTGGGCTCAAAATTCCACGGACCTGATAATTCTCGCCTCGGTGCCTATTCCAATCATGGAGTCCCACTCTGCAACTCTGGGCAATAGCTTGCTTAATCTCCACAACGACCCCCACAACGCTAAGGATGCCTGGCGTCCACCTTGGGGGTGCCCAGGAGTGGATGCCTCACAGGTAAAGCCAGGATGGGTTCCACAGCGGTATTCGTACAAGCGCCTTGAGACCCTTGCGGGTGAGTAGTGCGCTATACAAGTATCAATTTACATTTACATTTACATTCCATATACATGCAACAAAGGCATTTATTAACACACATCCAAAAAGTTAACTACACCGCAAAAACCACATTTCGGAATTCAATCCAATGCCATCCATGCCCTAAATTATGTTTAAATTCAACAGACAACATAGAAACAGTTGTTTCAAGCAACCCGGATGAGTACCTCTGGGACTCTGGGCCTACTGGCAGAATAGGTCACAAGTTTAGAGGACTATGGCAAAACACAGTGGATGGTCCCACAAAATGGCCGCCACCACATGGCCTGGCTACCCACAACAACATGAAAAGAAAGAGGAGACAGACAATGCTGGCCTATGGCAAAAGCACAATGCTTGGCTTCACAAAATGGTCTATACTAAAGGGGATGATGGATGGAGCGTTTGAGCAAATCAAACACTACCCCCAGTCAACTGATCTGGGTTTAATCCATACCATTCTTTAGGTCACTCAGCCACCCCAGTTCAGACATGGCCATATGCTAATCAGTCTGACCCTGTGCCTCATGGGAACAGTCCAGCCCGAACTGCCAAGCCATGCCTTCCCTGGGCCGGAAACAAGCATCCTGGGACCGGTTTCGGATTCATAATCCTCATCAGCCAGGTTATCTTGAATCCAGTGACCAAGTGAGCAAGGGACTCACGTTTGAGCATACCCTGCTAACTTAGGGCAAACAAAGCGATACAAAAGGTGATGATGGACGGAGCGTTTGAGCAAATCAAACACTCACCCCCAGTCAACTGATCTGGGTTTAATCCATCACCATTATTTAGCTCATTCAGCCACCCCTGTTCAGACAGGGCCATATGCAAATCAGTCTGACCCTGTGCCTCATGGGAACTGTCCAGCCCAAACTGCCAAGCCATGTCTTCCCTGGACCGGAAACAAGCATCCTGGGACCGGTTTCGAATTCATAATCGTCATCAGCCAGGCTATCTTGAATCCAGTGGCCAAGTGAGCAAGGGACTCACGTCTGAGCATACCCTGCCAACTTAGGGCAAACAAAGCGATACAAAAGGGGATGATGGACGGAGCATTTGAGCAAATCAAACACTCACCCCCAGTTACCTGATATGGGTTTAACCCATCACCATTCTTTAGCTCACTCAGCCACCCCAGTTCAGACATGGCCATAGGCAAATCAGTCTGACCCTGTGCTTCATGGGAACAGTCCAGCCCGAACTGCCAAGCCATGTCTTATGGACCGGAAACAAGCATCCTGGGACCGGTTTCGGATTCATAATCGTCATCAGCCAGGCTATCTTGAATCCAGTGGCCAAGTGAGCAAGGGACTCAGGTCTGAGCATACCCTGCCAACTTAGGGCAAACAAAGCGATACAAAAGGGGATGATGGACGGAGCATTTGAGCAAATCAAACACTCACCCCCAGTTAACTGATCTGGGTTTAATCCATCACCTTTCTTTAGCTCACTCAGCCACCCCAGTTCAGACATGGCCATAGGCAAATTAGTCTGACCCTGAGCTTCATGGGAACAGTCCAGCCCGAACTGCCAAGCCATGTCTTCTGGACCGGAAACAAGCATCCTAGGACCGGTTTCGGATTCGTAATCCTCATCAGCCAGGCTATCTTGAATCCATTGGCCAAGTGAGCAAGGGACTCACGTCTGAGCTTACCCTGCCAACTTAGGGCAAACAAAGCGATACAAAAGGGGATGATGGATGGAGCGTTTGAGCAAATCAAACACTCACCCCCAGTTAACTGATCTGGGTTTAATCCATCACCATTCTTTAGCTCACTCAGCCACCCCAGTTCAGACATGGCCATATGCAAATCAGTCTGACCCTGTGCCTCATGGGAACAGTCCAGCCCGAACTGCCAAGCCATGTCTTCCCTGAACCGGAAACAAGCATCCTGGGACCAGTTTCAGATTCATAATCCTCATCAGCCAGGCTATCTTGAATCCAGTGGCTAAGTGAGCAAGGGACTCACGTCTGAGCTTACCCTGCCAACTTAGGGCAAACAAAGCGATACAAAAGGGGATGATGGACGGAGCGTTCGAGCAAATCAAACACTCACCCCCAGTCAACTGATCTGGGTTTAATTCATCACCATTCTTTAGCTCACTCAGCCACCCCAGCTCAGGCATGGCCATATGCAAATCGGTCTGACCTGTGCCTCATGGGAACAGTTCAGCCCGAACTGCCAAGCCATGTCTTCCCTGGACTGGAAACAAACATCCTGGGACCGGTTTCGGATTCATCATCCTCATCAGCCAGGCTATCTTGAATCCAGTGGCCAAGTGAGCAAGGGACTCACGTCTGAACATACCCTGCCAACTTAGGGCAAACAAAGCGATACAAAAGGGGATGATGGACGGAGCGTTTGAGCAAATCAAACACTCACCTCCAGTCCACTGATCTGGGTTTAATCCGTCACCATTCTTTAGCTCACTCAGCCACCCCTTTTCAGACATGGCCATATGCAAATCAGTCTGACCCTGTGCCTCATGGGAACAGTCTAGCCTGAACTGCCAAGACACGTATGCCTTGGACCGGAAACAAGCATCCTGGGACCGGGTTCGGATTCATAATCCTCATCAACCAGGCTATCTTGAATCCATTGGCCAAGTGAGCAAGGGACTCACGTCTGAGCATACCCTGCCAACTTAGGGCACATCCAGAAAACACATCAGGGATCCCCTTGGATTGGTAAGGTAAAGCATCAGCATATAGTGACATTTTGTCCTCCCATTCCAACGTCCATCGCAAGCCTTGGATCGATCTGTCCCACCGAACCCACGCCGCCAAGGGCTCCAGGGCCAGGGCAAACAGAAGCGGGGACAAGGGAAATCCCTGTCTCATGCCCCTCCCAAGGAGAAAGTCGGTAGACTTTCGATTATTTACCACCACTCTGGCCAGGATATTCGCTTACAGAAGACGCACCCAGTTAATAAAGTCCGGTCCAAAACCCATCTTCCCCAATACTGCAAACAGGTAGGGCCACTCAACCCTATCGAATGCCATGGTGGCGTCCAGAGACACCAGCAACGCCGGCTCTTGTATCGTTGGGGTCCTGCTCAGTATCCCATGCAACCTGTGCAGATTAAGGGCCGTATTCCGACGCGGCATGGAGCCGGACTGACCCGGGTGTATCAAGGTGGTGATGGCTTTGGCTAATCTAGTCGCAAGCAGCTTCGCCAAGACTTTAGGTTCAGCATTCAGCAATGAGGTAGGTCTATACGATGAACAGAGCGTCTTGGGTTCACCGGCTTTGCGGATGACCACTATATTCGCCACCCGCTGGTCATACGGGAGCTGACCCCTCTCTCTACTCTCTTCAAACATGGACTGAACAAAAGGAGCGAGTTTGTTGGCACTCAATTTATACAGTTCAATGGGAATTCTGTTCAGGCCCGTGGCCTTCCCGGAATGTACTCCTCGGATGGCCAGCACCACCTCATCATTCGTAAGTGGAGAATCTAAATACTCCCGGTTGTCATCCGATAGCGTGTGCATCTGGATATCCTTGATCATTGCACTGTGATCTGCCTCCATGTGCACCCTAGCCGAGGTATATACCCCACCATAATATTTCAAGAATTTGTCCGCTGCGGCTTGTGGGTCTATGACTTTACTGGAATTTTCTCTCTGTAATTCTGGTACCAGCCTCGATGCCCACTCTCTGTTTTCAAGCCACGCTATCAGTTTATCGGCTTGATCTTCATGCTTCTACAACCTGCTTTGAGTCTCATCGTTCTGCACCCTATCCTTGTCCCTAGCTAGTCCCCTATATTCATCCTGTCTCAGTTTTAACCAATGTATACCTTCCGGTGTTGCTGCCCTGGACACCTCCACTTCTAGCCTTGTCACTTATTTATTTATTTATTTAGTTATTTTTTACATTTGTACAGCGCTCTGCTACCCGTGAGTGTCCTGGCGCTCTGAAAACTCCATAGGCAAAGTCAATTAAAGCTTAATTAGTGAACAGCCAGGTCTTAAGAGCTCTCCTAAAGGCCATGAGGTCCGTCATCTTTCTAAGAGCCGGGGGTAGGGCTGTCCTGGCCTTGGCTGCTCCCAACACAAAGCTTCTGCTTCCCCACCGCACTTTCTTAATTCGAGGAACTGCAATCAGTCGGGCGTTAGCAGATCTAAGGTGCCTTGTCGGGAGATACCACAAAAAATGCTGTCGGACAAAAGATGGCCCAAGACCTCTCAAGGCCTTAAACACCAGAAAGAGTGCTTTAAACAAGATCCGCTTTCGCACCGGGAGCCAGTGAAGTTTAGCTAGCTCCTGGGAAATGGGGGCATACTTTGGAAGGCCCGTAATAAGCTGAGCCGCCGCATTTTGTAGGACCTGCAATTTGTTTACTATGCCCTGTTGGGCATTAAGAAGCAGACTGTTACAGTAATCCAGCCGAGATAATACCAGCGTGGTGACTACTGTTTTTTCCCCACTTTCTGGGATAAATGGCAGAATCTTTCGGATGGATTTGAGCAAAAAGGAAATGGAGAAAGATAGTGCATTAACCTGTGGTCGGAAGGTAAGCTGGTCATCGATCAGAACCCTAAGTTCTTAACTTTAGGCACAGGGGTGGGGGCATTTACCATCTGCTCAGGCCACCAGTTTGGACTCCAAAAGTTGACATTTGAGCCAAACACTATAACTTCCGTTTTGGCCGAATTTACCACTTGTACCTCTGCCCTCTCTATTTCTGCATGCCGTTGCTTTTTTTCTCCGGAACCAAAGATAAAACTTTCCCCCCCCGAATAACGGTTTTATATGCTTCCCACAGGATCTGTGCGGAGTCCACCGTCTCCCTATTTTCCTCTCCGTGATCTTGACAATCTCTTTCTTGGTGGCAGGGTCTCTCAAGTGCCATGTGCTGATAGGAGCTACCCTGCCTACATCAAACTGGCCAATTTCCAAGTGAAGCCAAATTAGAGAGTGATCAGTGACTCCCCTTCCCCCCAGGTGTCTCGCCTCCCGAACCGCAGCAGCCTGTGCCGCTGGTACCGGTACATAGTCTATTCTAGACAGGCTATGATGCACGGTGGATACGTGTGTATAGTGTACCCCATTTGGATTGTGTATCCTCTAACTGTCCACCAGCCCCGTTGTTTCTGGAAATTCAAGAAGCCACCTCTGCGCCGGCCTCCCCTTCTACCACCGCATTAAAGTCCCCCTCTATCACAAGGAGGCCCAACGGCAAAGTCAGGAAGATAGCGCCCAGGTCTTGGAAAGTGTCGGATTGAAGGCCAGGTGGGACATAAATGGAAACAAAGGTAATTGTCCTCCCTTCCCACTACCTTGATACACCTATGTACCGACCTCTCGGGTCAGACCATGTAGCCTGAATATGTAGGTGAAAATTGTTTTTCACAAAGACACCAACCCCTCAAGACCCCGTAGTAAACCCAGCGTGTGCAGCCAACTTATAACCCCCTTTGTGTAGGGCCATGCAACGATTGCAGATAAGATGAGTCTCCTATAGTAGCACTACATCCGGGGAGTTACATCAAATCACTGGCTGACCATTCCCCTCTTAATTTTATCTCCGAGGCCGTTTACATTCCAACTAAGCACATTTATCCCCGATCCTCGTCTAGCATTTGCCATTATACTGGTATGGAAGCAATAGTCATAACATTGTCTCCTGATGCGAAAAGATAAAAAGCAAAAACACTTTTCAAACGATTCTGCATACAATAAGATCCCAAAAACAGGAATCCCTGTTGGCCCCAAACCCCACCCCCCTCCCCCCTCCCTGAACCCCTGCATATGGCTGACGCCGATACCCAACTAACAGTGTGCTTGTCGCCCAATACCTAACCTACGAACTAACTAAAGGTAGTAACAAGGAGGAAAACCAATGCCCCGCCCCCCCCTCTAACCCTCCAAAGCACAACCCCCAAATCTAGGGCAATCCACAGCAATCTTACAGTCAACAGAATCCAGTCAAAGAACTGGCTGAGGATCTGCTCCACTGCCTGACAATCTAAAACAGCATGAATGTTCCTACAGCCTCCATCATTCCCGCTCCTGCTGTTCTTCTCCTCCACCGTGGTCTCGCCCCTCCTGCCCATTCGAGTGTCTGCTGTCTATCCAGTCTGATGCCACCTCAGGGTTGTCAAAAAACCAGGCCTTCCCTTCGATTTCCACCCGTAGGCGAGCCGGGTACATCATGGCATACTTTAGTCCCTTGTCCTTGAGTTTCTTCTTCACCGAAAGAAATCTTTGCCATTGTTTCTGCACCACCTGGAGGAAGTCTGGGAAAAAGGAAAGTGTGGCATTCTTGTACCGCAGGGGGGCCCCCGCACGAGCTGCCTGCAGGATCGTATGTCCCTCCCGACACCCTATGGGTGCGCTCGATTGTAAAAAGGTTGCTCAGTCCCTTGGGCTTGAGACGATTGAGGACAATATCTTCCACAAACAGCTCCAGTGCTGGGGCCTCTGACCTCTTGTGGCACCCGAAGGATGCGTATGTTGTTGCGCCTAGTCCTTCCTTCGTATTCGTCGAGCTTCTGGTCTGTAAGATCACAAGAAGTTTTGAGGTCACAAACCTCCTGCTGCAGCCACGCCATATCGTACTTTAAGTTACTCACAAAAGGAATGGTGGTAGTGTTCCCCTAACAAAAGGGAAAACGTCTGCATATAAGTTAATATCTTTCACAGAAATAGTTTTAAACGTGTAGTACAAAACGTAGTAATTGTTATGTAGCCCGCAATGGGTGCTCTTGTGGCCTGATGCACACCCACCACCAGAAGTGTCAAAAGGCACAATGTGCCTAGAAAACAAGAAAAAAATGAGAGCAGGCCACTCAGCACTCCACCTAATGTCCAATTAATATATATTCTAGGAAATCCTGGATCTGTGTTCAGATTCTGTCAAAACCAGTTGATCTATCTTACGTTAGTCCACAATCATAGATATGTAATGTCCAATATTTTCCACAAAACTCCAAATTCAGAGATTCCAAATTTTTATTGTAAATCCATAAATATATAACAACTTCACAGCTCACACCGCCGACACGTGTTTCGTCTCACAGAGACTTTTTCAAGGCAAAGAAGATAAAAGTGTAGGTATAAATGCTGCCCTGGGTCCGGTTTTAGTAGGTCGGAATATGTTCACCCAAGTGTGGGTCCTCAATTATGATAGAGATGGAAAATATACGCCCACAATTCCTCTCCTCACAAATAAAACTGTGTGGAGAATCTTCTATTGTTCGTTGCATTTAGCGGTTGGCAGATAAATCATGTTGAGGCTAGATATGCTTTATCCGAATATTGGGACATCTATCCACAGCGTACTGTAGGGCAATATACGCCCGTTTTCGTGTATAGCACGTATGTACTGGGTGGAGGTCCCTCTTTGATATCTAAGCGTACATGAATTAAGACCTTGGTCAGTCTCTATGGAGTCGATAGTCGGCCGACCTTCAGTGCCGTTGTCAAAAAAAAAAAACTTTAAGCTAGCAGTCTCAAAATCGAGCAATTTAACTTTTTCGCACGCCTTCGTAAGATCTGCTCGTATCAAGTTGACCTCAATCGTGACCGTGTTCAATTTATTGTCCAAAGCTTTCATTTTTAACCCAGAGATGATTGGACACCATTTATGGCCGCCATGACATCGGTGAGCGTTGGTTCCGCGGGAGAGCCTAGAGAGTCCCCCCTGACAACTGGGCCCGTTTCGAGTCTGTGGGGGAGCCCTTAGGCATCGTGTAGCGGTCCAGCTTGTTGGACTGGATATGTTTTGACCCCTTAGAGAATCTGGGCAAGGTCTTGTCAGTGTCAGGCTTGGTCGCCACCAGGGTGTCGGCCACTCGCTGTCCCAGCACACAGTTCTCGATAATTCCCCCGGGGCCCGGAATCCTGGGGCCCACTGCGTGCCCTCCAGCTGCCCCATGTCTATCGACAGCTCCGCCGCGATACAAATATCTGAGGCCAACAGACGTCTACACAACTCAGTGAGCAGGCAGGGAAACAGCCGTTCACCCCAATGACTCTAGTGTCAATGCAGGTCTCTCAACAAGGTGACGGCCGTCTCACCACCACGAAGGCTCACAACCCCAGCTAGCCTCAGGAGAACACTGGTGTTACTTGCCAACAGTCGGTGATGCAGGGGGTTGGAATAGGTAATCACCCAGGGGCCAATCACTCTGGAAGCTTCATAATTGTCGCCCTGATCTCAAATGGCGCACTCGGCCTCCTGCCATTCGACTCCGTGGCGCAATGCGTGGAGGCCCAAGAGCAGTCTCTCCAGTACAGTGATGCCAAGTGTATGTGTGTGCCACTCCGCAGAAGCTTCCACTCAGAGGGTCCCGCCACGGCACCTCGCCAACCCTACAGGGACAAATCACACTGGCCTGGATTCTTCACTGGGCCTGTTACCCAAGTGCACCACAGGCCTCTTCCCAGCAATCAGGCGCCTCAGCCGCTGCCAGACGCTGTTTACTCTAATCCAGCACGGAGCTTTTAGGACCCTCCATGCTCCATTGCGATCAAGTCTCAGTCTACATCAGCACGGGCCCCATTGTGGGTGTGGGACCGTGTAGCCTGATCTCCTCAGCCTCAAAGGGCCACCACAGCTGATCCTCAGCGTGCCGAGGCAGCAGGCAGTTACCCGACACCCGAGTGCAGCTTCTCGCCACTGCCGAGGCCCGTTAGTGTACATTCGCCTTGTAGCGCGGAGCTGCACCTTTGTCCTCAGCGCCGCTCAAAGCCTGGGCAGATTGGGCCCCCAACTTGGGGCAGGACACCTCACCGAAGCGACCAAGCTACCCTCCGAGCCTCTGCAACGTCGTCCGCAGCCATCGGCCGTCCGCAATTTAGTTCCGGGCCGGGCCGGCAACTTCTGTTTTTCGGCCCCGGTGTTGACAACCTCGGTGCCGGTCACAGCACCCACTCAAGTACCTCACTCGGGGGGCGAGCAGGCCGCCAGTCGCCGGACGGCATAACTTTGGCCTCCAACGTCGCAAGGGCTCAGGAGCACCGTGGGGAGCGTTGCTTTCATTCAGCCGTCGGGATAATGCAGCTGTAGGAAGGGGTCGATGGAGCCGAGCCCTCATGCGGCCGTGCGAGGCACCTCCTCCAAAAAAGGAATTTATTTACACACATCCAAAAAGTTAACTACACCCCAAAAACCACATTTTGGAATTCAATCCATCCATGCCCTAAATGATGCTTAAATTCAACAGACCACATAGAAACTGTTGCTTCAAGAACCCCTGATGAGTACCTCTGGGAGTCTGGGCCTACGGGCAGAATAAGCCACAAGTTTGGAGGCCTTTGGCAAAAGCACAGTGAATGGTCCCACAAAATGGCTGCCACCACATGGCCTGGCCACCCACAACATTATGAAAAGAAAGAGAAGACAGACAATGCAGGCCTATGGCAAAAGCACAATGCTCGGCTTCACAAAATGGCCGCCACCCACATAGTCAGCCTACCCAAAATAACAAGAAAGTAAATACAAAGGACAAGAACAGGAAGTTGGAGTCTCTGAGGAACTTACTTCCTCTTTTAAAAAAACTGTAAAAACAGAAAAATGACTCCATGCTTCAAAAACTACAACCAAATGACATCCTGAGGAGTTTTTTTAGCAAAATGAAAAAAATCATCATTTTTGAGAAGGTTTTATGCAGCTCGAGAGATATTGTTCGCCCGATTGCAAATTCAGCATGTTCGACATTGCGAGCTGTACAAAAAGTCGTTATCGCGCGCACGAACACGCAGATTGTGCGCGCGAAGAAGACAAAAGTGTAAGTCCGCGTTGTCGCGCTGTGTAGAGTTACCTACTGGCAGAAAAGCCCTATATATTTAACACACATCCAAAAACTGAAATTGCAACCCAAAAACCTCATTTTGCAATTCAATCCAAAGCCATCCATGCCATCCATGATGTTAAAATTCAACGGACAACACAAAAACAGTTGTTTAACTTTCATGCACCCATGATGACTGTTGATGGCCCCCCCCTTGACTCAGGTCTTGCTTTGGGGCAACGACGGACAGAGCGGGGCCTCCATCTTCCTGAGCTGGGTCCAGGAGAGGTGAGGTCTAGTCCCCGGTCAATCTGGATGTGAGACACACCGTTTGATACAGAGGAATATGAATACAGACTAATATGTCCATCCATACCCTTTTCATTATTTATTAGTATATTCTTTTCGTATTTTCACTAGCGGTAGAAATTTAGTAGAAAAGGGGCCCTGAAGAAAGCAGTGGGACACCTTTCCCTACTGGCTGAAACATGTTGGCCCCTAGTGGCAGTATTTATTTGTTTGATACTGCCTTATTGCACTGTTCTTGATTTTAATTAGGGGAAGAGACAAGATTCCAAATAAAACGTCCTTTTTTTGTCTCTTCACTCTATTTTATTCACTACTCTTTTTCTTTTTTCACTGCACTGGTTCCCATATGACTCTATTTCTCTCATGGTCAGCACAGTAATTGTGGGCTTGACCCATAGAATATTTACAGATTGGGTGTGGAAAGGGTCTCAATGATCAAGAGACAGACCGCCCCAAGACTTTGGATGACCAAATGAGATTATTGATCATCGCATGACATTTGATGGGAACCCATTATTCATATAGATATCTCTTTTGAGTCTAACCAACAATCACTTGCGGTTCTGATTTTTGTTCACTGTTATGCCTTTCTTTATAGGCTTTATAGGAATTTTGTATCCTTGACTGATTTGGTAACAGTCAACCCCTTTTCATAGTCCATTAATTTGGCTTTTGTATGAGACCCCCGGTTTTCTACGAGTTTTCTGATGATGAGCAGTACCTCTGGGCCTACTGGCAGAGTAAGCCACAAGCTTGGAGGCCTATGGTAAAAGCACAGTGGCTGCTACCACAAAATGGCCACCACCACATGGCCAGGCCACCCACAATAACAAGAAAGTACATACAATGAACTCAAGCATGCCTATATCACTATATGAACTCCTAGGGTTACCTATTGGCTGAAAAGCCCTTATTTAATCAACACACCTAAAAAATGAAATTCCCCTCCAAAAACCACATTTTGCAATTCATTCCAATGCCATCCATGGTGTTAAAAACTTGAAATTCAACAGACACCACAGAAACATGGTTGGACCCATGGTTACCTCTGGGCCTACTGGCTGAAATTTCAAAGAAATACAACTTGGCCCCTACTGAAAGTACAGGCCACCCACAACAATAATTTTTAAAAACAATGAAAATCCCAGAAAACAGTAGGTAAAAAAAGCCCCATTCAAACAAACAGGTACACCAATTCTCCAACCTACTTGTAAAATAAAATCTCAAATCCAGAAGTTCTCAATAAATCCAATCTAATGATATGATGCAGCAGACATACATACAAAAGTGATCATTCCAGCTCCAAATCTAAATGGAGGTGAACAGCACATGGACAAAGCTCTGGTAGGAACCTGCTGGAAAGGAACAGGAAGTTGGAGACTCAGGGGCACTTCCTTTCTCTTGAAAAAAAGAGGAGAAAAAAAGAGGAGAAAAAAAGAGGAGAAAAAAAGAGGACTCCTTGCACAAAATACTACAGGCAAATCACAATCTGAGAAGTTTTTCTGAGCAAAATGATCATTTTCTAGAAGGTTTTATTGTGCTCGAGAGATATTCTTTGCCAGATTGTAGTTTTTGCGTGTTCGGGAACGCGATCTTACCAACACTGCCGCCGGAAGGAAGATGTGTTCGCACATCCAAATGACGTGTTCGCACAGTCTTGCGGGATCATGCGGCTGGATTCCAAACCTCGTGGTGCACGCGACCGGGATAGAAAATCGAGTCGGCGAACGCAGAATCACAGTAAGTCTTTACCGCGCACACGAGAACACATATTTTGCACGCGAGGAAGAAAAAGAACTACGCTACGCTGTAGATTTGATAGTATTCGGCAACTTCGTGCTCTACGAGTCTACGCGAACCACAAACTTACAAAAACTTCGCAAAGTCCAAGAGCGGAGCGTAGTTCACTGCCCAGAGTTAATTTAAACCTGTGAACCAGGACCAAGGGAAGCCCCGAAACGCGTCAGGAAGGAGAACGTATCGGACTGCAGTTGCTGGTTTTTACTTATAAGATAATAAATGATTCAGAAGAAATCAACTGTTGTGGAGTACAACTTCATTTTGAGGACAATCTCCCCTTTTGGAACATCTTTTTGGCTGTCCTTCCAAGAAGATTGCACCACTACAAAAAACGACATGTGGGGCCACTGGGCTTGGTACTGCTCTGAGCCTGCCTTTTGGACACAGCCGTTAAAGGAGTGAAAATCGAAAATTAACTATGCAATTGTTTTCTGGAGCCCACTGGAGGGTCATGAACAATAATCAAATCAAATGACACTGAGCAGCACCCACCTGAGAGTAAGAATTTTTCTTATGAGCACCGCAAGTTCCAGCATGCAATTCACTGTTTCACTCACCTGAGAGGCCCACTGGATTGCAGCAGAACTAATTAAGCATGCAAAAAGTGTTTGTGAGTGAGCTGCAAAGTTTCATTTAAACCTGTGAACAAGAGGCATGGGGAGCTCCGAAATGCGTCAGGAAAGAGAAAGTATTAGCCTGCAGTTGGCGGTTTTTGCTTTTAAGAAAATTAATGATTTAGAAGAAATCAACTGCTGTGGAGTGCAACATCATTTTGAGGGCAACCCCCGCTTTTGGAACATGTTTTTGGCAGTCCTGCCATGAAGATTGCACCACTACAAAAAATGACATGTTGGGCCACTGGGCTTGGTACTGCCATGAGCCTGCCTTGTGGAAACAGCAGTAGTTAAAGCGGTAAAAATCGAAAATTAACTGTTCAATTGTTTTCTGAAGCCCAAGGGAAGGTCATGAACAATACTCAAATGAAATGACATGGAGCAGCACCCACCTGAGGATAAGGATTTTACTTATGAGCACCGCAATTTCGAGCATGCAATGCACTATTTCACTCACATGAGAGGCCCACTGGAGGGCAGCAGAACTAATTAAGCATGCAGAAGGTGTTTGTGAGTGAGCTGCAAAATTTCATTTAAACCTGTGAAAAAGGAGCATGAGGAGCTCCGAAGCGCATCAGGAAAGAGAAAGTATCAGACTGCAGTTGGCAGTTTTTGCTTTTGAAAAAAATTAATGATTCAGAAGAAATCAATTGCTGTGGAGTGCAACTTAATTTTGTGGGGAAAACCTCCCTTTTTGTAACATATATATATATATCTATCTATCTATCTATATATCTATCTATATATATATATATATATATATATATATATATATATATATATATATATATATATATATATATATATATATATATATAGCTGTATAAATACTTATGAGAGCAGTATGTTTTCTATGTCAATTTGTCAATGAGGAGTGGCTTTATTTGTATGACACCATTTAAGACACGCCTCTATGTTTGCACGTCATGTGATCAAGACCGGGGAGACCCTGTCGAAACGCGTCATGCTGAGGAGGTCGTTTTGAAATAAACAGCATACACTTCAATAAGCTGCTTGTGGTCTGTACCTGTTTGTTTTTCCCGCCGTGGATTTTGGCATCAGGATTTGCTTATATATATATATATTATATATATTATATATATATATATATATATATATATATATATATACCAGCACGGGGTTTGCATTTCCCCAGCTAGAAATGCCTTTCCCAAGATACTGGTGCACTTTTGGTGGCTGGGCACCACGGACGCTGATGCGAAAGTTTTGAGGACTGTCTGGCGTGTACTATTTTGTTAATTTGGTCTCCTTCTACCTCGAGTTTTTGTGCCTGGGTGGAATGGACAAAATATGCTGCCTAAAACCATTTAATTGGAGACCTTAATTTCTGAGACACAAAATGTTATAGTTTTATTTGGCATTTGCCCACCGGACTAATGCAATACTGACATTGATTTACAATTGGGACATTTGCCTAGATTGAAATTTGTTTTCATGTGGTCGCCACCAATACTTATAAAGTTGCCATGATGCATTAATGGAGTGGGAGTCTTCAGCAACCTCAGTACGCACCAGGTGGCAGTCATTCAAGACGACATTTCATCAGTTTGTGCTTGTTCTGGCCTCATAGTTCGAGTGTCAGCATTATGCTGTTAATACTGTTGGAGACTTGAAAAACTGACCAGTGAAAATTCCGGAATACAAGAGGATATCGTTATCCGAATGTGTGACAAATGCTGATTTCCGGTGGACTCATGTCTGTGAAATGTGAAATAGTGATATTTTGTCTCATCTCCGTTACATTTGAGCATTTTTGCAGCACGATTTTAATCAATTTTTATTAATAGTTACTATATATACATAACAAATAGGCTGGCAATACAATGTGAATGTGAGAGGTTGACGCCGTGTTTCAATTGCCTGATAAATGATCACCATGGCAGGCGACTTTAAGTTCTTGTTTATGTAACTATGTAACTATTGAACGTAAAAGGTGCATATTATGCTGGTTTGGAATTTTGCTGCGAAATGTAACATTATATGTGCTTATTTTTTACATATTCGTTGACCAGTGATGTCATAGGCATTTACAATACTGCATTTATGCTGGTATTAATGTAAAGATCGCTTCGCAAGAGTATTTTTTCTATGTTGATGCCTGCGCTTGGTGGCAAGGGCTTTAAATACCTATGCATTTTTGACGCCAATTAGATTGAGAAAGCCTTCTGCGAAGGCGAAACGCGTCTCTCTGAGCTCGGGGTCGAGGGAGACCCATGCAATAAATAAGCCATATCCTGACAGCTTCGTGTGCGTGCCTTCTTCTTTGGGAGCAGGACTGGGTGTTTATATATATATATATATATATATATATATATATATATATATATATATATATATATATATATATATATATATATATATATATATATATCCATACCACTGCTTCTCTCCGTTGAAAACAAGCAGGACACAGCTCCGGATACCAACAGGGGATTTATTGAGCACAGCACAAACCAGTCCTCGCAGTCCGTGAAACGCTTCGTGGCAGACGCGTTTCTAGCCAGATTTGGCCGTCATCAGTGCCGGTCTCACAGGCTGGTGGTCACATCCTTGGGCTCAGAGACCCCTCCCTTAAGGCAGTCTCTCGGCTCCTCCTCCTTTGCGCCGGTGTGGTTGTGGCTCAGGGCAAATTGCATGCTGGGTGCCGTAGTCCAACTAAGTCCAGCATTCAGTGTGGCTGAACCAAAGCAACAAGTGATGCCCCAAAATTCATGGCGCTGGGCACAGCACTCGCGCCCAAAATGTCCTGATTTAATCTTCCCGCTCTACCTCTGCTGGTATCCTTATCAGCCAGCATAAATACCGCCTACTCTCTCCCCTCACTCCAATAACCGCCACGTGGCAATAACTTGTTGTTTGGGGGGGCGCCGCATGTTAGCACTGCTCGTACTCACACCAAAGGATTTGCTGAATACATGCGGAGCACCTGAACGAGAGGGTGTGTCCTTACGCCGGTATCAGCAAACCGGCGTTATAAATCCATACCACTGCTTCTCTCCGTTGAAAACAAGCAGGACACAGCTCCAGATACCAACAGGGGATTTATTGAGCACAGCACAAACCAGTCCTCGCAGTCCGTGAAACGCTTCGTGGCAGACGCGTTTCTAGCCAGATTTGGCCGTCATCAGTGCCGGTCTCACAGGCTGGTGGTCACATCCTTGGGCTCAGAGACCCCTCCCTTAAGGCAGTCTCTCGGCTCCTCCTCCTTTGCGCCGGTGTGGTTGTGGCTCAGGGCAAATTGCATGCTGGGTGCCGTAGTCCAACTAAGTCCAGCATTCAGTGTGGCTGAACCAAAGCAACAAGTGATGCCCCAAAATTCATGGCGCTGGGCACAGCACTCGCGCACAAAATGTCCTTATTTAATCTTCCCGCTCTACCTCTGCTGGTATCCTTATCAGGCAGCATAAATACCGCCTACTCTCTCCCCTCACTCCAATAACCGCCACGTGGCAATAACTTGTTGTTTGGGGGAGCGCCGCATGTTAGCACTGCTCGTACTCACACCAAAGGATTTGCTGAATACATGCGGAGCACCTAAACGAGAGGGTGTGTCCTTACGCCGGTATCAGCAAACCGGCGTTATAAATCCATACCACTGCTTCTCTCCGTTGAAAACAAGCAGGACACAGCTCCGGATACCAACAGGGGATTTATTGAGCACAGCACAAACCAGTCCTCGCAGTCCGTGAAACGCTTCGTGGCAGACGCGTTTCTAGCCAGATTTGGCCGTCATCAGTGCCGGTCTCACAGGCTGGTGGTCACATCCTTGGGCTCAGAGACCCCTCCCTTAAGGCAGTCTCTCGGCTCCTCCTCCTTTGTGCCGGTGTGGTTTCCAAACAGAGTTGCCCCCAGAGGAAAAAGCCACAAACAGGTAGTTTTGAATCCATTTCTTTATTCACGTTGGCTGCATACAGGGCGGGCAGAGAATGTCCTCGCAATCGTGGTTCCCTTGTCAGACGCGTTTCAAATCCTTCGATTCGTCACGTTGCATATAATCCCCCTCACTTGAGGGGGATTATATGCAACTACAAAGACCATAAGGCTTTGAACAGACCACGCCTACCTGAGCGGGTAATTGAATTATTTAAGTTGCATCTTCCGGTCCTGAGCTGCATATTTCCTGAGGTCACTGAAGACAAATAGAAGGATTTGAAACGCGTCTGACAAGGGAACCACGATTGCGAGGACATTCTCTGCCCGCCTTGTATGCAGCCAACGTGATTAAAGAACTTGGTGGTCCTTCTGGAACCCCTGAGAAGGGCTGAGGGATCAGGGGTCTCTACCCTGCCCCCTTTTCGCGTTTTTCACTCTTGTTTTGTGCTCTCTTGTGCCTCACTTCTGCTGAGAAACAAGATGGCTGCTCATGTGGTCCCAGAAGGATAATAACATATATAAACGTTATCTGCGAATAGAATTAGCATTTACAAAACCTTTGAAATGTATTGAAAAAAATATAGGTTTCAAGCCTGGTATAGTTAGGAATGAGAATTTAAAAAACCTTGCAAATTCACTTAAAAAACCATAGGTTTCAGGCCTTATATAGTATTATAGTTGAGAATTAGCATTTAAAAAACCTTGCAAAAATCACTTAAAGAACCATAGGTTTCAGGCCTTATATAGTTAGGAATTAGCATTTAAAAAACCATTGAAATTGCGCCTATATAGTTAGTTGTACTAACTATATTTCGCAAACCCGCAATCCACTGCTGATGATGTCACATATTACATCATTCGTGACATGGTCAGTGACATCACTGATGACATCTCAAATGACATCACTGATGACATCACTGATGACATCTCATTTGACATCACTGATCCCATCACTGATGATATCATTCATGTGATAATACGATGCACCTCCTCACACTCTAATATAACCATGGATACACCAAGTGTTAAATACAGACTACCCTTCTTGAAACCATTGACACACCAATACCAGTTAATACATACGCACTCACTGATTCCTAGGTCTACACACATATTCACTTATTCACCCATAGAATCACTCATACTTACAGTCACTCATCAATGCAACAAGATCATATGCACTCATACACCTATACAGACACTCACACACTGCCACTCATCCATTGAGTTACTCACACACCTAGCCTGCACTCAACCCCAATTTTGCCTACGCCGCCTCCTACCGATGCCCTCACTCATACCACCAACTTCCACCCTACCTCAACCACACCCTTCGCCTCCAAAGTCTCTCACCTTACGAATACCAACCCACATACTATTACCACAGAGCCCAACACTAACACCAGCGCACCCCCCGTCCCCCACTCTAGTACCCTACTCAATCACTCACCCGCGGTTCCCATCCCCAGCCCCACACTGGACAAGATTATGTCCACCCTCCTCTTAGTCATAGAAGATCTTCACACTTTCAAAGAACTTCTCTACATACACCCCAGACACCACTCACCCACCACCACTTCCCCACCCAACAAATCACACTCCCTCCCTACGGACCCTCTCATTCAATACTCCCCACATTGGACCTCTATCCCCGATCGCAATCACACCAACCGCCCGACGCGCCCTCAATCCTCTTTTGGACCATGACATACACAACCTACTCCGTTCATATGTCCCAGTTCCCCTTAACCACACAACCACACATCTCTCCATACCCACGATTCACTCAAATCCCCTTAGGCCTCCCACACAAAACATCAGAAGCTCCGTCCCCAATAACTTTAGAAAAGTCCCCCTCTCTCTAGAACCTTCTACCACCCTTTTCATTCCCCGACTCAAATGCATACTACTCAACTGCAGATTGGCCCCTAGACACTCCTCCGAAATCGCGGATCTCATCTTAAATATGGACCTTGACCTAGCCATTCTGACGGAAACCTGGCTTACTGAATCTTCTACATCCATAATGGACATTTTAGTCCCCCCAACTATCACATCATTAGACTTGACAGGATCGCCAAGACGGGCGGGGGAATCGCATGCATTTTTAGGAGCAACCTCTCTGTTACTAAAGCCACTTCTCCCTCCCTCACCTCCTGTGAACTCATCTGCCTCAATGTCACCAGCGAGAGCAAACCTATATGCTCTCTACATGTCATCTACCACCCACCCGGGGACAACCTCACCTTCACCCAACAACTCATGGACACGATCTCCACCAATTCCGGACGGCAGAACACTCAAATCTACCTGGGTGACCTCAATCTCCATTAGAACAATCACAATGATGCGGTGGTGAATAGTCTTAAAACTTTCCTCAACGCGCTTGACCTCACCCAAATCTGCAACAGCCCGACCCATGACAAAGGCTCTATACTCGACCTTATCCTCACCAAAGAAGACACCACCCAACTGGGGGCAATCCAACCCTGTGACTGGTCAGACAACCACATTATCACATTCTTCATCAATGAAAAAGTTAAACTTAACCCGGCTCAACCCACCAAATCCAAGATTTGGAAAAGGGACCTGAAGAAACTCAACCCCAACTCCCTACCTTCCCACAGCTGCAATCTCCTCCTTCCCCCTACTGGCGCCTCAGACGTACAATCTCTGACCAACCTCTACCTCAACTCTATGACCTCAATAATCAATGAAGCCGCCCCCCTGCAACTGAAGAGAGTCTCCACCAAGAACTCTAACCCATGGTAGGATGGTAGACTCAACGAAGATAGGCGTGCCATGCGAATGGCAGAGCGCACCTGGAGATCAGTCCACTCAGCACTGCACCCTAAAACTCTTAAGAAAAAGAGAAACGCCTACTTTAGGAAAATCAAACGCTCAAAAAAGGATTTCTTCAGCATCCAGCTCGATCTAGCAAAAAACCGCCCAAGAAAACTGTTTGACCTAGTCAAAACTCAAACCAAGGACCTACAATCAAACAGCACAACAAGCGAAATACCTCCCCGTGAAGACTTCTCTGCTTTCTTTGAGCTGAAGACTGATAACATAAGAAGCGATCTCCTCAATGATGTGAGACACTACTCCAGCTCCAACACCTACTCCGAAGAAACAATTAACAAACTGCTCGGCACCTTGAAACCCTCTAATCACCTCACAGACCCCTTACCTGCTAATGCTGTTAAAGACTTCATCCCCCTACTCCTCCCACTTTAGACTAAAATCATTAACAGCTCCCTTCACCAAGGACTCATCCCTGACTCCCTTAAGGTGGGAGAAGTCACGCCTCTACTCAAGAAAACTACAGCTGACCCTTCTGACCTAAACAATTACCGCCCTATCACCAATATCCCCACCCAGGCCAAACTGCTGGAAAAATGCGTACAGCTCCAACTGACAAAACACATCGATCAATTTGACCTCCTCAACCCTCATCAGTCAGGCTTCCGAGCAAGACACAGTACGGAAACGGCTGTGACACACATAATTGATGACGCCCTTCAAATCCTAGATCATAACGACACCTGCCTCCTCATCCTACTTGATCTATCCTCAGCATTTGACACCGTCAAACATGAGAATCTACTTGAGCTGTTAAGCACCAGAATGGGTCTATCTGGGACTGTTCTCAAGTGGTTCACTTCCTTTCTGCATAATCGGTCTCAAAAGTTCAAGGTCAACAACGTGCTATCCCCATCTGTGCCTGTAACATTAGGCGTCCCACAAGGATCTTGCCTATCCCCAACTTTGTTCAATATAGTCATGGAACCACTCACCACTTTGTTACAAGCATCTAATGTACACTTTCACATGTACGCCGATGACACTCAACTCTATCTCAAAATACAATCCCCGGAAGACATCAAACTTCTGAACTCTACGCTCAGAAACACCCAATCATAATCACCTCAAACTAAATGCTCTGAAAACTGAGTTCCTTCTGATCTCACCTCCTGCGAAAATCTCCACCACCCAAACCTGGCTTAAGCACCTAACTGCACTTAATGTCCAACCCACTATCGTGGACTCCGCTAAATCCTTAGGCATCACACTTGACACCAATCTCAACATGCAGCAGCATATCAGCAAAGCGACTGGGGGAGCTAATTTCCAAAGCAACACTTTGAGGAAACTTAAACCCTTCCTCCAAGCTAAGGACTACCAAACTGCAGTACAAGCCCTAGTCATACCACGCATAGACTATGGAATCGTCGCTCTCAGCGGACTCCCCCGATCAACAACCGCACCCTTAAGAGCCTCCTTGAACGCTGCAGCGAGGCTTATCACTGGATCAAAAAAACGTTCTCATATTTCCCCTGACTTAAAATCCCTGAACTGGCTGCCTCTCAAAGCCAGGATACAGCTGAAAATCACTTGTATGACTCACATGGCTGTACACCACAATTCACCCAACTACCTCACTCAAAAGCTGACTATATCAGGGGGCTCGAGATCCACCAGAAGCACAAAAAATCTCCTCCTAAAACCGCAAAGATTCCGGAAGGAAAAAACTTATAAACGATCCTTCTCTGGAATGGCACCCAGGATCTGGAATGCTCTCCTTCCCGAAACAAGGGTTATCTCCTCCACTGCTTTTTTTAAGAAAGAAGTAAAAGCCATCCTTATGGCTAAATTCACTTGAACTCTTTTATGGATATATCGAACACACTGCACCAACTTTGTATTATTTGCTTATCTGATTGTCTAACTGTACTTTTTGTTTTATCTGATTGTTATCCTATTTGCTAATCACTTACTGACTACTACTATTTTGTACCCAAAAGTTTGTCTAATCACTCCCTTGTTTCCCTTACCCCTCGTTTCTGTAAAGCGCTCTGATGTCTGCAAAGATCTTGTTCGCGCTAAATAAAACTTAGAAAATAAATGCAAAGAATCAACCACACTTCCATTTCCTCAACTATACAGTTATACACACAACACCTTACTTATTCAAACATATACTAACACATACTTACTCTCTTATACAATCACTGATACAAGTACACAATTATCCATACAGCCACTCACACATTCACTGGCTCTCATGTATAGTCATTTATATATGCCAACTCTCACATGCACTGTGTTTTACATATGTACTTACTTGGACATGTAGCACTGAGATATCCATTCACGGACTAACACACCCATGCACACAGTCAAACGCCCATATAGCTGTTTCCACATGCACTCTTGAACTCATACACCTAGTGAATCACCTACAAAAACTACAACAAATCCAAAACAAAAAACCTCCACCTGAGTTATCATCAATGCTCCTGGCTGCGCCCACATCACCCACCACCTGATACACCTACACTGCCTCAATATCAACAAAAGGATCACCTTCAAGCTCCTCAGCCTTACTTACAAAATACTCCACAACACCAGACTAATCTACCTTAATAGCACTCATCCTAAAGGGCAAATTTTGATCTTAAAATGTTGTCTTTAAAAATATTAGGTAAGAATTTGGCAACTGTTTGGGCAAATGTTGCTTAAAAACTAATTGAGTATCATTACACTGTATCCAACCTTTCAGACATTTTAAATAAACAATGTAATGTCCAGATGTGGTAGAAGGTCCATCTTGAATAATAATAGCAACAGCTATAAATGTTCTTCCTGATATTGAACATTGACCAGCTACATAATTTTTAATTAAAGTTTTCAATTTTGTTCCATCAGTTCTACACCGTTGCAGCATTAAAATACCATACTGTCCATATCTTTGTATAAGTAATGTTGATGACATTTCTGATTTACATTGGCTACACTGCATGTTTTGACTTGCTCCTAATTAGATTGTTAAAAGACACTGATTGACAGTCAGGTAAAGTCAAATATATGAATCTCTCAGTGTCTATGTCAGTGCTACATGTAAACAAACAATTTTGACAGTCATGTTGCCATTTATAAGAAAGGCCAAAAATGATTTCAATATCTATACCTTCATCTTCCAGTACACCAAGCATAAACATTAAAAATTCCTGATAATCTTGCTGAATATTCTGCATAAATTGACTAGAACCAGAACATAGGTCCAAAACATTTCGAATATCAGAAACACTTTGCCTTTCACTTTTATCACTACTACATTTGGCATAAACAGAATTCAACAATGAACAGAATCTTTTGTCCCGATTTTCTTCAATTTGCTGTTGGAAACTTTCAAGAAAAAAACAACATTAACCACTACATTAGCATAGCAGTTGACAACAGAACTATTTTCAAACCGATAACCAACATTCTCTTCAACACTGTCCTTTTTCTTTTTGCTTGCAAGCGCAACTTCATCTTGTTTTTCTTTCTTTCTGTACAGTTTCACAACAGATATTCAATCGCTGGATATTGACCTAAATTGGGTGCATATTATCTTCTTAATCTATTATACTCTTTCACACAGTTTGCATCTGCAGAAACCTTTGTCTCATCAAAATCAATCAAGTAAAATCCAGATAAAGTTCTGACTCGAGACAAAGCAACATATGCCATACCTTCTTTAACCCCTCCCCTGCTGGTGACGGAACCACTCCGTCATAAGCCGCGGTCGCACTGTGCTGATGACGGAGCGGTTCCGCCACGGCACGCGCGGATTCCATGCCTGCGCTGAGCATTCCATTAAGCGGGCGGGGCCATGACGGAACCGCTCCGTCATGAGCACAGCTCGACCTAGGCTGGTGACAGAGCGGTTCCGTCACCAGCATTGGTGCGCCACGCAGCTCACGACCCCTTAGCGCTGCGCAGCGAAGGGGTTAAACATGGTACTTCTAATATTTACTAAAGCACAATCTGCACTTAAACCTTGAGATTTATGAATGGTCACCGCATATGCCAAATCTGTTTTCTGCAGACATACAAATCTTTTACAAGCAAAAAACGAGCTGCACAATGACTAACTAGTTGTACTTCAGCAATTTCATCAAATTTGATTTTCAAAAATTCAATCCCACCTCTATTTACATAATTAACAAAATCATGCTCCATTTACAAAACCTTTTTGCACATTCAAATTACGTCGCAAAATTACTCTACAATTTACACATGCAAACAAATTCTTTTCTAAACCAGCAGTTTTACTTGTCGATTTCTCTAAAGAATCCAATTTCCTCTTCAAGTTTTTACTCAAAATAATACTGATTCCTTCATGTTCTATTTCATTAATTACTTCAAATTCTATAATTTCTTCATTTTCCAACTTCAACATTTCTTCTTTGAATATGGAACATTCAGGCAGTGTTGGCATTAATCAGATTACAGATTTGTTTTCTGCAATTCTCATGTATATTTTCTCTGGGACAATATTGCGTTTGAAAACAAATTGGAAAGTAATTGTATCTGTAAAGCTTGTTTGCCATGTTCGGTTAATTTTCCAATTCTTATATCTTGAAGAATTGTTCCATATTCAACATCATTTGCTTGTCGCATATTTGTAGTAAGTACCAAATGTTTACATTGCCAATACTCCCCAAAGACTTTCTAGTATCTTCATGTACCAGTGTTTTAAACACTGGCTGTCCTTTTACAGGAGTAAGTTGTAGAAGATCTCCAAAAACTATGATGTGTTTTCCTCCGAATAATACGTCATACTCTGTTTTAAGAATTTGCTGCATTCTTAAATGCACAAAGGTAAGCATTAAGTTTGAGACCATGCTTACCTCATCAATAATGAGAAGCTTCATTTTCCTCAACACTCTTGAAACTTCACAAAAAGCTTCTCCAGATAGCTTGTGGTATTGTAATTTGTTGTCATGCTTTACTGGTAGCATTAATAAATGATGTAAAGTAATTCCTTTAATATTGTGAGCTGCTAATCCAGTTGGAGCAGTGACAACACAAGACAAATGTGACTCAGGTCTTTTCTGTAGAAAACTTGTGATTACTTTAATAAAAAAACTTTTTCCTGTTCCAGCTTGTCCACTCACATACATACGGATAGGTTCAAATGAGTAGCAAGAGCCCTCTTTCTTCTCATGAAGAAATCCATGGTCAATCTGTTCTCTCACTTGATCATATATATCTTTCTGCTCCAGATTTAGTTGTTCTTCCAAGTTTCCTAAGTTTGTTAGATCTTCTTGACCTTGATACATTATTGTTTCCACCTCTTCCATAGCAGTTGCTGCTTCATTTAGAACAATTGGTTCTCCTAATGGGTCCTGACTCAATGGAGCAGAAGTTTGACTGTCTTGAGAACTGTCTCTAGCAATCTCAGCTGCAATTGTTCAATTTTGTCATTCAACATTTTGACATAATTCTCAAAATCTCCAAGTAATTGCAATTCTGAACGCCATGGTTTGAAAAGTTGCAAAAGAGCTAAATAGTAAAATTCCCTTTTGTCAGGTGTTTCGCAACTCAGTTTACGGTGATTAATCAAATGTTATTTTGTTTGTTTCACCAGACATCCTTCAGTACCAATAACGGCATATATACCATTATGAATGTTTTCGGTAATATTCTGTTTAAAAATATAGTTTTGCAGCACTTCATAGAGACAAATGTTCTCAAGATGATGACTTATATTTGGATAATATGTACCCAACATATTTGTTTTCACAATATGAGTACTTTCTGCCTCTTTTTCAGCTAAATATTCAATTTCTTGTACAGATTTAATAACTCGGTTTCGTGTTGCAGCAAGACTAGACTCACCCAAATGATTCTTCTAGATTTAGAGTACAGACTTGCAGATGATAAGCATCCGAGCATTCATACGCTCCAATTTCTCGATGAGATAACATCTTCAAACTGTAACTGTATAATTTCTTACTTAGACTCTTCTCATGGGAAATCTCTTCCCACATTTCCTTCAATTGCGTCTTTTCTGACTTTGTTATGTACAATGTCACATATTGAGCAACATCAATGGAATTGTCTGCAATATATTGAATATCCATATTAGCATTCCACATAGACAAAATGACTGAGTTATAGTCATTTATGTATTTTGACTCTTCATTTCTTCTTAAGTTGTAGGTATTTTTTGGAGACTTTCTTGTGATATTATGTTGCAAAGATGACATAAAACTGTTCACTCTTCCTTTCGATATTACAGGTCGAGGAAATCGAAAACTGCATTTGCTGTAGAATTTGTCCTTAGATTTGTACTTTCTAGTACAGTATTTCCCACAACGATGGCTTTGGAATCGTAAGACTTGTTGTCTTAAGTTGTTATCTTGTGTACTTTTGGGTAAATCACATGTAGCGTATTCTTCAATAAAAGACAACATGGTATCATCTGAGTCTGTTCCAAATTTGGCAGCATCTTTGATCCATAATAGCATATGTATGTGAGGAGCACCTCTTGCTTGATACTCCTTTCTCCAAAAGAAATCCAGAACCTCTCCAAGAGGAGGATTTTTTTATTGGTGATAAAAGACATCATAGCTTGGAATCTATGATTTAAATACCTGCATACATTAACAGGATCCAAAGAGCACAATTCTCCAGGTGTCTTGTATACGATATTTGGTATATTTGTATTTGCCTCTCGTAGAAATTGAAGTAAATCATCCTAAGCATATTCAGCACAGCTTAAAGTAAGGAACCATGTAGGAGTTCCTAAGTTCCTTAGCATACATTTAAGTTCTCCATGACAACGGTACTAGTACTCATTAGTACCACGCTGACATTCCATCAGATTAATCAGCTGAGTTTCTAAAACATTATCTTTCTGTTGTACTTTATCCATAAATTCCTTTGCTGAAACATTTTGCAGATGTACACCTGTTTTCAATATATGGTTTACTGCATAAGAAAGTCCAGACAAATCACTCTCAAATAAAAGATGAAACAAATATGGAATACATTCTCGAAATCTTGCATATTCTGCATATAATCTTGATGTCCGGTATTCAGATGCAGGAATCTGCACATCATATCGTCCTCCTTTTCCTGTAGGAAACAACTGAGGGAAACAACGAGCTTCCGAACTTTTTTCCCATACGCTAATGGGACTTCCTTTTACTTCCTTCATTTGAAATAACTCTATAGCATTCCCCATCATATCTTTGGAATGCAATGGATGAACACTGTAATGTTCGTAGATTTCTTCAGTTCTGGACACATCCACTGTTTCAATTTGTCCAGAAGGCGTCACTATCTTCTTGTACAGTTATTTATTTTTCTCCCACATACACATTTTTGTAAGATTGATTATTTTTTATCAGATACAACGTTGCCTTTTTCACTTTCCTATCATCCACTAATTCTTGCCATATTTTCTTACTCTTAGTAGGAACGCCATTAACAAGAATAACTAAAGGTTCATCCTCTACATTTTCTACACCAATAGTTTCAATATTTTTCTTTAATCTAGAGGCAAATATACAACTCTTCCCTTTAATCCTCTCTGTAAATCAGAAGGAGGCAATTTTCCTGTCTTAGGCTCCATACGAACAATAGCCTGAAATGGATGCACACATTGAATAAGAATAGACTCATAGGTATTTAAATCCATCAGTTCCGAAGGAATATTTACCAACTCAAGATTATTATGCACAGCTCTAGCAGGCATTTTGTTCTCATCTAATTTGTTATAACAATATTTACAAATACGCTGATCAGAACATAAATCAAAACAATTCTCTACCAACAAATAAGTTGCAAAATCCTTCCACTCATTATTATTTTCCTTTTCACTTTTTAAATACAGATCAACAGTCCTGGTCTGATTTTTATAATGAATTCATCAACAACAGATACAAGAATAATTTGGCCTTTCAACTGAAATCACCTTAAACTGTATAATTTCTTGCTCAAAATTTTCTACACTGCACTGTCCTACAATCTCACCCACATTTTCTTCTATTAATCTCTCACTTTCTCCACTGTCTTCCTGAGGACCAAAGTAACTAATCTCAATTTCATCACAAACATTTGTTACATCTGATACAGATCCACGCAAAAGAGCACTGTTCAGCTTTTTTAACATTAGTGCTGGCCTTTTTGCGTAATACAATGTTTCCTCATCTGAGTATGATGTACTGCTAACATCCTGAAATGGTGGAAAACACTTTGACATACTTTTTTAGAAAGACAAGGCAGAGAATGACCTTGCAAACCAGTATTTTCTTTCACTCTGCAAAGGTCTAGTCCTTGTAACATCTTAATGTTAATGTTAATGTTAGTTAGTTCTTATATAGCGCAGGTTCACCATCAGGTCTCTTCGCACTTCTAGAGGAAAGAATTACAACAGACAAGGCATTGAGCCAGAATGGACAGGTTTAATTTGTGGTCAGTGCCTCCAGAAACAAGATAGTTTTAAGTTTTTTCCTAAAAGGAAGGAGACCCGGTTCTTTACGCAAATCTCCTGGAAGGTTGTTCCAAAGCTGTGGGATCAAAGTGGAAAAGGCTATCCCACCCTTGCGAGCCGAATAAAACCGTGGGATAACCAGCTGGCAAGCAGCAGAGGAACGAAGAGTCCGAGTAGGAGTGTAACTCATCAGGCGATTCCTGATGTATACTGGGGCCTGTCCATATATGGCCTTGTGGGCAATGCAAAGGCCCTTAAAAGATGCTCGCTGCCTGATAGGTAGCCAATGTAATTTGGAGAGCAATGGGGAGACATGAGACTGTCTGGGTAGATTAAAAATAAGGCGCGCCACATCGTTCTGCACAACCTGTAGTCTTCTCAATAATTTCCCGGGGAGGCCGATGTAGAGGGCATTCCCATAATCCAACCTAGACAGTATTGTAGCAGAAACAATGACCTGGAGGGAAATAGTGGTGAGAAGAGGGACAAGCTTCCGCAAACTCCTCAATATCCCTGTGCAGGTGCCAACCACTGCCGACACTTGGTTGTTCATAGAGAGGTCAGCGTCGATTTTGTTGCCCAGACTTCTGACCACTGAGACTGGGTTGGGAATAACTCCTAATTCCCGCGGCCAAAACAGGTCACACCAAGGGCTGTTGATACATGGAACAGCCAGAATTTCCGTCTTGTCTGGATTTATTTTGAGTGAATTGTCAGTCATCCAGCTCCCTGTGAAACGCAGCACTTCTTGTATGTAATCCTGATTGGCGCTCGAGTTGTTGATCCGTACAGGTAGCTGGGTGTCGTCTGCTTAATTGAAAACCTGGCAGTCCAGCTGAGCCAGTCTCTCCACCAGCGGTTGAAGATATAGATTAAAGAGCAGAGGTGACAGCGCCGAACCCTGTGGAACACCGCACGTCAGGGAACCAGTGATCGATACCTGAACCCCCAACTGTACCCTCTGCTTTCAGTCAGTCAAGAAGGATTCGAGCCATTAATTTTTGTTTAACACTTTTCTTGGTATAACTACATAAGAAATTGTGTACAACATCAATAGATTCTTGCCGCACACTGCAAATACTACTACAATTCCAAGTGTACACTGGAGCTTTAGGACGTCTCCCTAAAACTTCACCAGCTAACACCTCTTCTGCATTTCTAGGAACAATTTTCTCTTTCTCAATAGGACAACCATTTCTAACCTCATAAGCACGACCAGTAGTGTCAACTGCATGCAACAAATCATTACTCTGAAGATAACTTTCTTCATTAAAAAAAGGCTCAGAACTTGAACTGTTTCCATTCACCCAAAAAAACTCACAATAATTATTTCTGTTAATTAGTCTTCTCCACCTACTTTTGCCCTTCATTAAATGGATTGGTTTATCTAGTGATCTAATTCTATTGATACTAAAATAAACAGTTCTCTTTTCAATTCCAAAGCTTTCTCAACTACATTTTCTATAGCTTTCTCCTTCTTATAAAATACTGTTTTTTTCTTATATACCTTAATTTCTTTCATTAAATATGATACTAATCTATTATAAAACATTTTTTCCTAATTTCTATGAATTGATTTTTCCAACTTGTACTATACACAGTTTTGTCTGCACTTGATTTTCTATTATTGTTTTCTTTATTAGTAGTTTTTTTTGGTTGCTGATACACTAAAGACATTTTTCTGTGTGTGAACACTACTCTTAGTGTTTAATATTTTTTTCAAAAAAGTACTCCTGCTCTCACCAGGACTTTCTTTCTGTTTGTTAAGACATCTCTCTTCATGTAAATATTCTTTGTGAGTTCTCTTCAAATACACACTTTTCTTTCGTTGCTTCGTCTTTTGGTACTTCGTTGGCATGATGCAGTATTTTTAGTATCGATAAACACAACCTATAATAAAAAATATATATAACATTACAACAACAAAAAAATATCAAATATTCTATTATATTACTTACAAGAACAGAGGGAAAAGTATGAGGACAAACCTAGGACTATAAAAATAAAAGGAGTTACAACAAAAGAACAAGGAGTATGAAACAAGGAAAATTTAATAAAAGATGAGAGTATAAAAATACAGTACAATATTAATGGAATTAAGAAACAGCCGTGGTATGTTGAGGGAGTTGCAATGGGGCAGGCAGGTGGGGCGGAGGAGGGGCAGGGTGAGGAGTGATAAACAACAGAATCTGGGGGCATATTACCAACAAGTAGTGATATTTATCGCTAAATAGGGTTAGCGATGATTTTTTTATCGCTGGATATGTTAGCGGAGAAAACATGCTATTAGCAATGTAATAACCAGCGATAGCAGCGAAATGCGTGAATATCGCTAAGAATACAGCGATATTCACGCATTAGAGACGAAATGGTCTTAGCCATGTTATCCACCTCCCATTGGATAACATGGCTAAGAACTGGTCTGGGCAGGTGTTAGTATTTGGAAATATTCGCGGTTAGCGTGAATATTTCCAACGCTACGCCTGCCTTGCTAATAGGCAACAGCGACGTTAGTGACTGCTTTCAGTCCGTAACTGGTTGGGTACGACCACTTTGAACGTCATTAGCGATAAACCTCGCTGACATGCAAAGCGGGCCCCAAACTGCTCGCTATTGCCTAAAAGCTGTTGCTAACATCGGTTAGCAACAGGTTGCTAATAGGTCAATAGAATTATCGCTGCTTAGCGGCTGAAAACAGATGCTAAATCGGCAATTATTGCCTATTGTCCCCCTTGGTAATATGCTCCCTAGATCATTGCAGGTAATTAAACAATTAAAGTAATAAAACGAATTTCGGGACATATTATCAACAAAAGGCGATAGTTTATGGTCATTTTCATCGGCAGGAAAATGCAGATAAAGCGACGATAATGAGCTTGATAATATGCCCTTGAGAATTCCCATACCAGCCCAGGTTAACACCGGAACTTGGGCTTCTATAGCAATTTACAAGAACCTATTATCAAGCCCATTTTCGTCGTTTTATCGGCAGTTTCCTGCACATAAAACGTCGATAATTTTAACACTGGTCCTTAATAATATGACTTTCAGTGCCATATTATCAGTAAAGGCCAATACATTATCGCCACTTTTACCAGCAGGAAACTGCCACTAAAGCGGCGATAATGGTCTCGATAATATATCCTTGTGAATTCACATAGAAGCCCAGGTTATTACCATAACCTGAGCTTCTATGGGAATTCACAAGGATATATTATCAAGAGCATTATGACCGCTTTACCAGCAGTTTCCTGTTCATAAAAGCGGCGATAATGTATCCTCCTTTATTGATAATATGGCCCATAATCCTTTAATATACAGAGAGGCACAAAATGATATTAAAGAAAAAAACATAACAGCATGCATTATAGCAAAACACATTTACTACTATAAAACGTTTAACAACGGACGAATATAGGAGCATATTATCAAGACAGGCAATAACATTATCAACATTTTATCAGCAGTTTGCTGCTGATAAAGTGGCGATAATTGTATCGCCGAGTCTTGATAATATACCCCATAATTAATGGACAAAGATACACTGCACACACGCACTCCCATACAACTTTTCAACTCACCTTTCAAATTGAATTCTAGATTAACAGGAATACCATTCACACAGTGGATATTCTTCTACAAAATCTCTGGAGTTCAGTGTTTGCAGAAAAACCGTCAGAGTGAACTTTTCCCTCTCATTTTACACATACATACATATAAATAACCAATTAAAATCCTGTACACATTAATTCAAAAGAAAACACACATTTCTATTGGTTTAACATTCCAAACCTTTCCAACTAATAGACCTGTGAACCCTTCCCCATTCCACAATCTGACAGTTACCATGGAAACACTTCAGGAAACACCTAACTCAGCACACAGGTGAAAAGTTCATCATACATTGTTGCAAATTGAAACCACAAGTATGCTGGACTGGAGAATATACCAGCTTATCTTATGTAACATTCTTTTCTATCACTTTTTCTTAACCAATAAAAATAAGGGTTATAAAAAACAGATAGATGGAACCTAGTTTTCTGTAAAGTGTTGTTAAACAACCAATCATTTCTTTTCTTTTTTGAAAACTGCATGTTGTCCATCATTTTAGAAAAATCTTACTTTTCAAACTACCATTTCATTTTCTGAGACCTTCAGAGTGCATCCAGATCTCTCTTCAAAATACCTACAGTGTGGATTGTGGGACACAGCTATATTTTCTGGAATCAAAGGTACGCACAACAGAAAAGAATTCACAAGGACCTTGGTTTACCAAATGTAGACATTAAATGGATTGGACAGAGAGGATTAAAGTTGTGCCACTTGATGCCATTAGTGAAATCCTTTATGCATCTCCAACACCCTGACCTCATAATTGTGCACTTTGGTGGCAATGACCTAGGCACTTTGACTGGGGTAGCTCTGGAAATGCTCACGAAGGACACCTTTGCACAATTGATGACACTGTTCCCCAAAACTCTCTTTGTATATTCTAATATATGCCAAAGGCAGAAATGGAAGCGGTTCAACCACTATTGTCCACAGTTTGAAAAAGCTAGGAAACATGTGAATAAACCTGTTTCTGCCTTTCTCCGAGACTATCGAATGGGGTCCATTTACAACAACAATCTGTGTTTCAATATGCGTCTCAATATACAGATGAGGGAAACAGAGTCCTCCTCATAAACGTAATACTCTGCATCGGTTCTTACTTGTAGGTACTAAAATCTCGCAATAAACACAACTGCTCTTTTTAGAGCCACACAACACATAAACAAATACACTTCATAAATATCTAAAATTATTTTTATTTTTCTTGCTTACGTACGCTTACGTGACGACTTTCAACATTACAGCTGTAGGTCGTCCATACGTGGTTGGTACGCGTACAATAAATCTACCACTCCCTGTTCAACACTGGAACGCTCTCTCTACCAGCGTACGACAGACCCAGGACCTGAAGACTTCTCAAGACCTGGCTCTTCGATCAAGAGCAGTGCCCCCCCAGCGCCTTGAGACCCTTACGGGTATGTAGCGCGCTTTAGAAATGCAGTGATTGATTGATTGAATGATTTATTGATACGTTCAGAATGTTTCTATCCTGCCCCCTTCCCTTATTTCTCAACTTTGTTTTACTGTTTCCTTGTGACTTGGCTAATGTGACAAATAAGATGGTTTGCAACACTTCCTGGTTTGGAGTAATGACAGCCAATCAGCATGCAGCTCCTGCTCGTAATTGTACATATTTCTGTACGCGTACGCTGCGATATTTCTTTAGAAAATATAAAAAAAATAGAGCCTAAACATGCATGTACGACCTTCTAACCAGATGTGATCGTCACCACGAAGCCATTAACATGCATTTCGGGTCATATTATCAACAAAACAATATGGATAATCGCCGCTTTATCGCCACTTTCCTGGTGATAAAAGCGGGGATAATGTGTCGCCTTTTGTTGATATCGTGTTTTGTTGATAAACTTGCAAACATATACATGGCATTGTTCCTGCCTACTTCCTCCAGCCGTATACTGCACTGACCATACAGTTTTGCCCAAGTGGACTCACACAATTATATACAATTATCTACCGGCATTATGTCTTCTTGTCTGTTTTAAAAGGATATCCATGCATTCCCATTCGGAAGATCAAAAATGTGGCAGCATTCAAGCGGGAAGTGAAGAGCCTTTTGATGAACAAATACAATAAATAGAGAAGAACATCGATCACTGCCCTGATCTATTGCTGCTTGACTTCAGAACATTTATGACATCAGAAAGGCGAAGTATAATCAATATTATAAAGATTTGCTAATTCTAGGTTATGAAACGGCCCAAAACCTACCTCCAAACGGTATCTTTAAATGACCTTATAACCGCATCCCTCAGGGACTTATAACTATCTACCTCACCTATGTGTATATACTTTGCTTTTGATACAATTGGAGCTGCAACTCACTTTGATCACACTGGCACATGTGTCAAGAATGATTGCATCTCATCTACCTCATATCTGTGATTCTTTTTACTGTCTATATATATGTTATGTTTTTCACCTACCCTATGTTAAGCGCTCTGATACCCACGGGTCTTGTTCGCGCTATACAAAACTCTATAATAAATAAATAAATAAATAATAAATAATACCTAAGATATTTTTAAAAGTTAAAAACATGAGATTCTACTGGGAGGTAGCTGACATGATTTGATACTACATTTCATAAAATCATAGATGAGATTGAAAATCCTCTTCCATATTGAGGCCTTCAGAAAATTTGGTATTGAGTTCAATTATAAAACATGATTCTAATTGCCTCAATTTCTGCCATGATGTTGATCAAAGTGATGGGCCACAGGATATGCTTTGTCTCCATTTTCTATTGCCCTTAAGTGCTGTAGCACTCTCTAGTGTATCGGCAAGATTGTGCTGCCTAAGTAACTCATGCCACAAGGGCATTGAAGAACATATGTGTATAACACCAAGGAGAGTAAGGGAAGTTTGCACAGTCTTATGTGTGGTGGGAACTCCTGGTCCCCTAAACTAGAATTAAACAAACAGTGGAGGAGTACCCCCTATGGGCCAAAAAGAATTTATACTAAGAAGAGATTCCTTCAGTATCAGGAGCTTAAGGCCTTGATTTTAGCAAAAGATTGCCCCAACCTTTTATATTGGACAGTCATAGTCCTTATAGAAGACCCCTCACTCACCAACCTAGTTGGTGACATGCTTCATCATCGGGGTCCCACCCCATAGGCCGAGTGCCTACAGGGTGTGCTGCGACACCTGGTTACAGTGGAGCGGGTTTTTTTGATTTTTATATGTGCGAATGATAATTATGAAAAGTGTGTTAAAAAGGGTTCAAGTCTACTCACACCAAGAATTTATTCTGGAGTGCTCGGACCCTATTAAAAATATATATGTTGCACCAGTGCCTATTTAGGAAGGGTTAGGTGCTACGAGACGTGTGAAAAAGAATAAATAGCGTAATGTGCTATGTGAATTATTTACAAGTTAAAATAGGTCTACATGTTTCAACCACTGATCGTATTAGGTGGTTTTCGTCAGGACCGTGTTGTTTGGATGTCCAGGTAACCACTAAAACAGAGGGAAAGGGGAAGTGGATAAAATAACAAAAGAAAAGAGAGACTGCCTTTGAGTGATAGTATACACTCGTCGAATTGGTCCTCTGGGTCTTCTGGTAACACCTGTAAGGGAACCCTAATTAATATACATACATTTCTAACCAACATTTGAGGTCATATTCTAT
This sequence comes from Lissotriton vulgaris, assembly GCF_964263255.1. Classification (NCBI taxonomy): domain Eukaryota; kingdom Metazoa; phylum Chordata; class Amphibia; order Caudata; family Salamandridae; genus Lissotriton; species Lissotriton vulgaris. The sequence goes on along the minus strand of NC_141689.1, from coordinate 1,977,006,154 downwards.
ACTATTATAACGCTTACCCCTGGACCTTAGGCAATTGCTTCTCTCTCATTTTCAACTGAACTCGGGTTTTCTTATGGCCTACGTAAAACACAGTACCATTAGTTCTCATGAATTACTTTACATGAATTACTTGGCGTGACTCTATAGTGTCTCTTATTATAGAATGTATACCTGACAGGGTTGAAGGAAGCTCTGTAACTTAAGTCCATAAACATAGAGTTCCGTAGTTCACCAACATAAATTCTGCAGTTCCATAAGGATTCAAACCCTAACTATGAGTAAGCTATAAAAGAAAGAAGACAGCTTCTGGCGAACAAGTTAAGTCACTCGTTAACCTCTTGAATTGAAGACGCCCAGGATGCGTCGAATGCGGTTCAAAAATACAGTCTAGAAATGAGGTTGAAGATTCTTACTTCGTTGTCCCACGTTGCGCATGCGAATGCTGAAATACCTTTAGGTTGAAGAAATAGAATGCTTCTCTGAAATTTCGTAACTCCAGGATTTCACTCTGACTCCTCAAACGACTTCAGATGAAGTGCGCAGTTTGTTATCGGAACGAGCATCTCACCTGCAGCATCTGTCGCGAGCTGAGAAGCACTAGACCGGCAACCTCGACCTCTGCCGCGTCCTGCTTCTTCCGCCATGTGTGTACTGCTACTTCGGAGTTCAATCAAACACCGTTTAAGAAAAATTACTGGTACCACATGATGTATTTTCAAACGCGAGTGTCTACATCGCGTTTGACCTCCTAACGTGATTTTAGGGGGTTTTCCACCATGTTGAATAGTCGCTAGACAAGTCTTGACAGTAGGTAGTTATAGTTTGGACCTATTTTCCATAGGAAATCCACAACATTCTATTTGCAATAACTTTGGGGTCGGTTGACAAATGTTCGCAATATTTTCAAAACTTACGGCAGTACCTCCCTCCAAAATAGGGCCCCCCAGTTTTGGCTTTGTAGGAAACATTCTGTGGAAGGTTTGAGTTAATCTTGGAGCATGTACGTTTGAAGAAGGTTCCCAGGATCTCTCCTCTGGTCCATAACCTTTCCATTCAACCAAGTAATATAACTTTTTTCTGGAAATTTTAGAGTCTAGAATTCTGCTAACCTCAAACTCTTCTCCTGATTCTACATCGATGGGGGAAGGAGCCACTTTAAGCCTAACATTTTTTGGATTCTTTTTAAGAAGGGAAACATGAAAGGCTGGATGTATTTTCAATGATTTTGGAAGTTGTAATTTGACTACCACTGGGTTTATGACTTTCAACACCTTAAATGGACCAATAAATCGGGGTTGAAACTTTCTGTTTCCTTTTAATATTAGATGTTTGGTAGACAACCATACCTCATCACCCACCTCAAAACTGGACCCTGATCTCCTTTTTTTATCTGCTTGTCTTTTGTACGACTCTTTAGCCTTGGTTAAGTTCTTCTGGGCCTTGTCATAAGCTACTCTCAAATCGGTCATGACTTCAGTAATTGCTGGCACTGTTTCATCCATTTTACCTAAAACTAGTCTCGGGTGTCTTCCTGAATTTAGATAGAATGGGGAATACCCAGTGGAATCATGCACAGCATTGTTATAGGCAAATTCCGCTGACCACAATAACTCGGATCAATTACCCTCCTGTTCTAACAGAAAGAGTGGAAGATACTGTTCTAACTCCTGGTTGACTCTCTCCGTCTGACCATCTGTTTCTGGGTGGTAACTGGTCGAGTATCGCGTGTCAACCCCAAGGCTATGCATGAATTTTCTCCAAAATTTACATATGAATTGAGTACCCCTATCTGATATAAGGATTTGTGGAATCCCATGAGCCCGCACTATATTTTGATTAAATAGTTGAACTAACTGGGGAGCAGTGGGAGCATCTTTAAAGGGAATGAAGTGTCCCATCTTAGAAAAGGAATCAACTAGCACCAAAATGACCGTATGCCCCAAACTAGATGGAAGATCTACAATTAAATCTAATGACACGGTATGCCACGGGCCTGGGGCATTAGGCAAAGGCTGTAATAACCCTTGAGGAGCACTTCGGTTAGGTTTCCCTTTAATACACAATTCAAAGGTTGAAACATACTGTCCTACCTGAGCTGCCATGCCTGGCCACCATAAATGCCGTTTTATCAGTTCCAGAGTCTTTTTAACTCCCTTATGACCAGCAAGACGTTCATCATGAAAACTTTTCAAAGGCTTTTCCTGCAATTCTTTGGTCGGTAGGTACAACTTGCCATCATAAAAAGGGAGGCCATTAACCAGTTTTCTTGTCATCAGACGTAGCCCAATTGGTAAGTTCTGTGGAGTGATTCTTCAAAATTTCCTCTGTAATTTCTTCTAACTGGATAACTCCTATTACCTTTTCCAACAGAATGATTAACTCTGGACGTGGTGGTTTAATTTCTTCAGAAGAATTCAATCTTGACAAGGCGTCAGCCTTGCCATTTTGAGATCCCGGTTTGTAGGTGATCACAAAATCGAACTCCGAGAAATACAATGACCATCTCAATTGTCGTGGCGTGAGAGTTTTTGCAGACTTCAAAAATTGCAAATTGCGGTGATCCGTGAATACAGTCACACAATGTTTGACCCCTAATAGGTAATGACGCCAATCTTGAAATGCTTCTTTCACTGCTAACAACTCCTTGTCGGCTATGGAATAATTGCATTCTGGTTCAGATAATTTTCTTGATCAGTAGGCTACAGGGTGAAGTTGCCCAGTTAATTTGTCTCTCTGAGATAATATGCCTCCTGTAGCGAAGTCTGACGCATCGGTTTCCACATAAAATGGTTGTTCGGAGTCTGGGTGTTTCAAAATTGGAGCGGTAACAAAAGCCTTCTTAAGCGTCTGAAACGATTTTTCTGGCTCTTCCGACCATTCAAATGTTTTCCCTTTCTTCAATAGTCGGGTGATAGGTGAAACCTTCTCAGAAAAATTGGGTATAAATCTGCGATAAAAATTAGCAGACCCAATAAAACTTTGTATCTCCTTCACACATCTTGGAGAAGACCATTCTTGTATGACCTGAACCTTAGAATCATCCATTTCCACTCCGTCGGCTGACAAGACAAAGCCCAAGGATTCCACTCGATCAGCATGAAAAGAGCATTTTTCAAGCTTAACATAAAGGTGATTCTCGAGCAGCTTCTGTAACACCGCACATACATGCTGCACATGCTCCTGGATGCTGTTTGAAAAAATCAAAATGTCTTCGATGTAGACTACCGCAACTCGATTCAAAAACTCCCGGAGGACATCATTAACAAAATGCTGAAACGCTGCAGGAACGTTGCTCAATCCATAGGGCATCACTTGATACTCGAACAGACCGTATTTGGTCCGGAAGGCCGTCTTCCACTCATCGCCCTCGGCCACTCTTACCAAATGATACGCCCCCTAAGATCAAGTTTGGTTTATATTTTGGCTCCCTTAACTTGCTCCAAAAGCTGAGAAATTAGGGGAAGTGGGTACCTGTTTTTTACGGTGACTTGGTTCAGCGCTCTGTAGTCAATGCAGGTTCGAAGAGTGCCGTCCTTTTTGGGACGGAAAAACAAAGGCGATGACGCAGGGGACTATGACGGCCGGATAAATCCAATCTTCAAATATTCGTCAAGTATTCCTTCAGATATACATTCTCGGCTTCAGTTAACGCATGAATGCGACTACATGGTAACGCAGCCCCTGGTTCGAGTTCAATTTTACAATCATATTCTCTATGAGGTGGAAGTCTCTCCGCATTTTTTTTGTCAAACACACTAGCAAGATCACAATATTCTTTTGGGATTTCCTGAGTTATGATGGTACAAATACTGTTGCCAAGTTGAGCGAGCTGAGAAGCTGGTGATTCTTCACTTTTCGGCTTATTTCTCGAAAAGCAATTCTTCAGGCAATGTTCGGAATTCATCTTCACGGTTCTTCGTTCCCAATCTATAGAAGGATTGTGTTCAGACAACCATGGTAACCCCAATATTAGTTGAAATTGTGGGGCGTCTATAAGATTGAATCTTATGAATTCACGGTGGCCCTGCAACCCAACCCATTCCAAAGTTTCTGTTTCATTAATGATGGGACCGGAGGTAAGATTAGTGCCATCTACAGCTTTTACTACTTCTGGATGTCTCTTCTTGATGGTTCTGACTCCAATTTCTTGTGCATATGGCAAATCACAAAAATTCCCTGTGGCCCCAGAGTCGATCATGACCGAGACTTCCTGGATTTCTTGGAACCCGAATTTCACAGAGAATGAGATAGTGAGATGTGGCGCTGATGATTGTAAGGTATTGATCAATTGTTGAGATTCCTGAGTTGACTCATTGCAACATCCCACCAGGGCAACTCCCTCTACTGATGGGATCTGTCTTTTACCCCTTGATTCGTCTTTGGTCTTTTCGGGCATTCTTTCACAAAATGCCCCAAAGTTCCACATTACAAACACAGCTGGTTTGTACGCCGCTTCTCCTTCTCTTCTCTAGACAAGGGCCCCCTGATAGAACCAATTTGCATAGGTTCTTCACTTGAATTGACTTCTGTCTTGTTACCCTCTGACTTGATTCGGTCTAAACGAGGAACGTAGGGTTTAAAATCCTTCTTTTTCTCGGACCTTCTTTCAAATTGACGGTGGTCAAGTTGGAGGACTAAGTCGATCAATTCAGATATGTCCTGTGGCCGCTTCGGTATCTGAGCCAGAGCATCTTTAAGCTCGTCTTTAAGCCCCCGATAGAAAATTGCTGAGCGCTTTTCTTCTGGCCAATCCGTCTCCACAATCAGTTTGATGAACTGTGCAATATAAGCCACCAAATCACGATACCCTTGTTTGAGGTCTAAAAGTTCATTATCGATAGCTTGATTTGCAGTTCTTCTGTCGAAGATTCTCAAAAACTCCCTTTTGAAAAGATCAAAATCGTACAAAGCTGGGTCATTACGAGAGACCAAAGGCATGGACCAGGCAGCGGCATCACCGCTCAAATACGACAGCATGAAAGCAACCTTAACTTGATCTTCTTTAAACACCACTGCTCGACATAAAAAGTGTAATGAGCATTGGGTAAGAAAAATTTGGGCCTTATGTGGATCCCCACTGAATCTCTCTGGATTAGCCAATGGAACTACAGGGGCTACTGAATGAACCACTTGTGTGGCTACTTCCAAAGCTGAACCCACACTAGAATGTATTCCTGGCAATGGTGTGGTACCTGCCAATAACTCTTCCATTTTTAATTTAATCTGGTGAGTTTCCTGTTGGGAACGCTTAACCTCCTCTCTTAAGGCTCTATTTTCCTCAACTGAATGAGTTAACTGACTCTGCAACCCCTCCAGAATTCCTGCCAACGCCTTTAAATCTAACCCCTCCGCCATGTCGACTCAGGTGGATGACTGGCACTTCAATCTGTCACGAAGGCCTGATGAATCCACAGGAGTCGACGTTAGTCCCAACGCCCCTCTGCCTCAGGAGCCACCCGACACTACAATGTCCAGGTAACCACTAAAACAGAAGGGAAAGGGGAAGTGGATTAAATAACAAAAGAAAAGAGAGACTGCCTTCGAGTGATAGTACACACTCGTCAAATTGGTCCTCTGGGTCTTCTGGTAACACCTGTAAGGGAACCCTAATTAATATACATACATTTCTAACCAACATTTGAAGTCATATTCTATACTATTATAACGCTTACCCCTGGACCTTAGGCAATTGCTTCTCTCTCCTTAATTTTCAACTGAACTCGGGTTTTCTTATGACCTACGTAAAACACAGTACCATTAGTTCTCATGAATTACTTTACATGAATTACTTGGCGTGACTCTATAGTGTCTCTTATTATAGAATGTATACCTGACAGGGTTGAAGGAAGCTCTGTAACTTAAGTCCATAAACATAGAGTTCCGTAGTTCACCAACATAAATTCTGCAGTTCCATAAGGATTCAAACCCTAACTATGAGTAAGCTATAAAAGAAAGAAGACAGCTTCTGGGGAACAAGTTAAATCACTCGTTAACCTCTTGAATTGAAGACGCCCAGGATGCGTCGAATGCGGTTCAAACATACAGTCTAGGAATGAGGTTGAAGATTCTTACTTCGTTGTCCCACGTTGCGCAGGAATGAGGTTGAAGAATCTTACTTCGTTGTCCCACGTTGCGCATGCGAATGCTGAAATACCTTTAGGTTGAAGAAATACAATGCTTCTCTGAAATTTTGGAACTCCAGGATTTCACTCTGACTCCGCAAACGACTTCAGTTTAAGTGCGCAGTTCGTTATCGGAACGCGCATCTCACCTGCAGCATCTGTCGCGAGCTGAGAAGCACTAGACCGGCAACCTCGAACTCTGCCGCGTCCTGCTTCTTCCGCCATGTGTGTACTGCTACTTTGGAGTTCAATCAAACACCGCTTAAGAGAAATTACTGGTACCACATGACGTCTTTTCAAACGCGAGTGTCTACATAGCGTTTGACCTACTAACGTGATTTTAGGGGGTTTTCCACCATGTTGAATAGTCGCTAGACAAGTAGGTAGTTATAGTTTGGATCTATTTTCCATAGGAAATCCGCAACATTCTATTTGCAATAACTTTGGGGTCGGTTGACAAATGTTCGCAATATTTTCAAAACTTACGGCCCGCTCCGTTCTGCTCCTACTCTTGGGGGTGATTCGTCAAATGTGGGCCGAGAAAAAAGTGGGTCCCAAAATGCGTTTTCGCCATGTTATTTCCCATAAGAAATTTTAGGCACGGCTACAGCCCAAACTGCTGAACGGGATTACACCAAATGTTGCAAAAAGGTGGCCCTTGTTTCGGAAAGCACCCTTTTTTAAATGTTGTAAATCCGTTCAGTAGTTCCTGAGAAAATTTAAAAAATAGTGGTGAAAAAATAATTTGCCCATAGGAAAAACTGCTGAATGGAATTACACCAAATTTGGAAAAAAGGAACTGTTTGGCTCAGAAAGCGACCTTTTTAAAAATGGCGTATATTCGTTCAGTAGTTTTTGAGAAATTAAGGAATAAAGATAGTGATATCTATGGCCAGAGTGGATCCGCGCAACCTGTGCGCATCCTGCCCGCACCGTCCCGATCATGAGCTTCATGTTAATTGGCTGTCAACACTCCAAACCAAGAAGTGTTGGCAGCTGTCTTATGCCTTGGTAGAACCGAGGCACAAGAAATTAGGAAAACAAGTGCGCAAAAAGGGGGCAGGGTAGAAAAACCCTGACCCCCTAGGCCTGCTTAGGGGGTCCCACAAGGATCCCAAGGACCCAAAAATGTTTTCTTTTTTTAAAAAGCAGCTAAATCGGTGCATGGTGCGTGGATTCTGCGGAGAAATTTTAAAAAACGAAGCGCAGGCTCCCGTGCTTCATTTAATTAAATCCCCTGTGTGGGCCAGGTCCTGGGAGTATATGAAAAAATGTGTCGGGCCCCAATCCCCACCACACTACCCTGGGGACGGCCACCCCTGAGGCTTTCTAAAATATTTGCGGGGAGGGCCACAGCCCTCCCCGCACCCCCGGGGACCGCCACCCCCGGGGCTTTTATTTTAAATTGGTAAGGGGCCTCCAAGTCCCCCCAAGCCCTGGGGACCACCACCCCGGGGCTTTATTTACATATTTGTGGAGGGATCACGCCCCCGCAATCCGGGGGACCGCCACCCTGGGGCTTGTTTTAAAAAAATAAACTACCTGTGTGGGGGGGCTCGAGCCCCCCCACATGCCCCGGGGACCGCCACCTCCCTGGGGCACTAAATATTTAAAGTAGGGGGTCTTTTACAGACCCCCAAATCCCGGGGACTACTACCTCCCTGGGGTTTTGTCACTGATGGGAGTTTATGATGGCCTATGGGACCACCTCCCCCCAGGGATGGCTCCTGCAGTGTCCCGGGGTGCCCACCCCCCATGACACTGCAGTTTGCTACGGCAGGGCGGGAGCCTCGTGGCTCCTGCCCTGCCATAGAAAACTTGGTTTGGATTTTGAAAGAGAGAGCAGGGAAACCTGTTCTCTCTTTCAAAATCCAAACCAGATTGCTTTTCCACACGGGAGCTGCATGTTAGTAACTCCCCATGTGGAAAAGCAATGCTGGATCCCGAAGGACGCGGGGAGCAGGCGGGACAGTGGTGGAATTGCGGCTCCCTCCACGGTCCCCAAAATTGTATATAGGTCCCGGGGGATGGGGTCCCCGGGGAGAATATAAATTAGTGATAGGAGCAAAAAAACTATTTTACGTTAAAATTTAGAGTCGCACACACAGCGCAGCGCTCAACGCAGCCCCCTGGTGGGAACGCGTTGGGTGTGCAACTCCAAAACGCACTGGGTGCACGACTCCAAGCAAAAAAATAAATAATATGTTTTTTAAATGTACATCAAGCTTATATGTTTAGATCTTGGGTGGCTCTAAAATAGCTCTTGTGTTTATTGGGAGATTTGGTACCTACAAGTAAGTACCGATGCAGAGTTTAAAGTTGTTGAGGAAGACTCTGTTAACCTCATCTGTAAAATGAACATCATCTCTCTTATAGATGCCATCCATATTAAAATTCAGATTGTTGTTGTAAATGGACCCCATCCTATAATCTCTGAGATAATCATAAACAGCTTTATTCAAATGTTTCCTAGCTTTCTCAATCTGTGGACATAATTGATTGGACCAGTTCCATTTCTGTCTTTGGCATATATTGAAATAGACAAGAGCAGTTTGGGAGAAAAGTTACATCAATTCTCCAAAGGTGTCCTCTATAAGCATTTCGATACCTACCCCAGTCAAAGTGCCTTGGTCATTGCCACCACAGTGCACAATTATGAGGTCAGGGTGTTGGAGATGCAAAAAGGATTTAACCATTGACATCAATTGGTGCCACTTTAATCCTCTCTGTCCAATCCATTTAATGTCTACATTTGGCAAAGCTAAATCTTTGTCAATTCTTTTGCTTTCAGCATACCTTTTGAACCAGAAAATATAGCTGTGTACCACAATCCACACTCTAAGCATCTTGAAGGGCGGTCTGGATGCACTCAGAAGGTGTCTGTATGTAAAATGGGGAGTTTGAAAACTAAGGGGCATATTATCAAGCACAGTGTTAAAATTATCGCCACTTTAGCGGCAGAAAACTGCAGCTAAAGCGGCGATAATGGGCTTGATAATATGCCCTTGAGAATTCCAATAGAAGCCCATGTTGACACCAGAACATATTATCAAGCCCATTATCGCCGCTTTACAGCAATTTTCTGCTGCTAAAGCGAGATAATTTTAATTCTGTTTTTGATCATATTTTTCTAAAATTATGGATAATATGCAGTTTTAAAAAAGAAGAGAAATGACTGACACGTTTGGGAACATTATAGACTAAACAATAGGGTGCATGTTTCTGTTTTAAAAGCATGTTTCTTAGTGCTTAATTTAAACAGTTTTTAAAGGAACATTACATAGGATAAGCTGATATTTTGAAAAGTCAAGCACACTTGCTGTTTGAATTTGCAACATTGTGTGCTGAACTTGTGACCTGTGTATTCAGTTGAGTGTTCCATGAACTGTTACTATGGTAACAGGCATTAAGCAGAATGGGGGTAGGGTTCAAAGTTATGTCAATTGGAAAGGGTTGAAATGTGTAACCAATAGAAATATGTATTAGCTTTTGAATTAATGTGGGAAGTAATGTGATTTGATATTTACATGTATATGTGTGCAGAATGACAGGGAAAGTTTGCCATTTTTTGGTTTTGCTAGGAGCAGTGCACTACAGACATTCTGTACATGAAAATCTGGTGTGTGATTCATATACTTCTTAATCTACTAATCAATTTGAAAGGTGAGTTATTAATTTGTGAAGTGTTGTATGTGGTGCCTTTGTTTTCACTGTGTCTCTCCTGCTAAGGTCCAGGGAATAGTCTTGCTTGTCTAGAATCATCACACTGTGAGTCTGTGTGTACTTGTGCAACCATTGTGACAGACGCATGTGGTTACTTCATGTCTTTGCTGACAAATAAGTGTTCAAAAAGCTATCTCGTTGTCAAATTTCAGTAGTATTAGAACTGAGTGATTGCTTATGCATTTGCAGAAGGAGTCGAGCATTCACACTAGAGTGCAGTAATGAAATGTGTAGAATGTATGCAGTCACCTTACCCCTTCCAGACTAGTGAGTGTCTTCTGACAAAGTCCTGGGAATAGTCTTGCTTGTCTAGAATAACACTGTGAGTCTGTGTGCACTTATGCAAGCATTGTGGCAGAGGCATGTAGTTACTTCATGTCTTTGCAGAAACAAAAGTGCTTAAAAAGCTGTCCTGTTGTCAAATTGCAGTAGTGTTAGAACCCAGTGATTGCTTATGCATTTGCAGAATGAGTCAGACATTCACACCAGAATGCAGTAGTGAAATGTGTTGAATGTATGCAGTCACCGTACCCCTTCCAGACTAGTGAGTTTCTCCTGCTAAAGTCCAAGGAATAGTCTTGTTTGTCTAGAATCACACTGGGAGTCTGTTTGCACTTGTTCAACCATTGTGGCAGAAGCATGTGGTTACTTCATGCCTTTGCTGACAGATAGCTGCTTAAAAGCTGTCCTGTTGCCAAATTTCAGTAGTATTAGTACCCAGTGATTGCTTATGCATTCGCAGAATGAGTCAGGCATTCACACTAGAGTGCAGTAGTGAAATGTGTAGAATGTATGCAGTCACCTTACCCCTTCCAGACTAGTGAGTTTCTCCTGCTAAAGTCCAGGGAATAGTCTTGCTTGTCTAGAATCATACTGTGAGTCTGTGTGCACTTGTGCAAGCATTGTGGCAGAAGCATGTAGTTACTTCATGTCTTTGCAGACACATACGTGCTTAAAAAGCTGTCCTGTTGTCAATTTTCAGTAGTATTAGTACCCAGTGATTGCTTATGCATTCGCAGAATGAGTCAGGCATTCACACTAGAGTGCAGTAGTGAAATGTGTAGAATGTATGCAGTCACCTTACCGCTTCCAGACTAGTGAGTTTCACCTGCTGAAGTCCAGGGAAAAGTCTTGCTTGTGTAGAATAACATTGTGAGTGTGTGTGCACTTGTGCAACAATTGTGGTAGAAGCATGTGGTTACTTCATGTCTGTGCAGACACATAAGTGCCTAAAAAGCTGTCCTGTTGTCAAATTTCAGTAGTATTAGTACCCAGTGATTGCTTATGAATTCGCAGAATGAGTCAGGCATTCACACTAGAATGCAGTAGTGAAATGTGTAGAATGTATGCAGTCACCTTAACGCTTTCAGACTAGTGAGTTTCACCTGCTGAAGTCCAGGGAATAGTGTCGCTTGTCTAGAATCATACTGTGAGTCTGTGTGCACTTGTGCAAGCATTGTGGGAGAAGCATGTAGTTACTTCATGTCTTTGCAGACACATACGTGCTTAAAAAGCTGTCCTGTTGTCAAATTTCAATAGTATTAGTACCTAGTGATTTCTTATGCATTCGCAGAATGAGTCAGGCATTCACACTAGAGTGCAGTAGTGAAATGTGTAGAATGTATGCAGTCACCTTACCGCTTCCAGACTAGTGAGTTTCTCCTGCTGAAGTCCAGGGAAAAGTCTTGCTTGTGTAGAATCACATTGTGAGTGTGTGTGCACTTGTGCAACCATTGTGGCAGAAGCATGTGGTTAATCATGTCTGTGCAGACACATAAGTGCTTAAAAAGCTGCCCTGTTTTCAAAGTTCAGTAGTATTAGAACCCAGTGATTGCTCATGCATTCGCAGAATGAGTCAGGCATTCACACTAGAGTGCAGTAGTGAAATGAATAGAATGTATGCAGTCACCTTACCCCATCCAGACTAGTGAGTTTCTCCTGCTAAAGTCCAAGGAATAGTCTTGCTTGTCTAGAATCACACTGTGAGTCTGTTTGCACTTGTTCAACCATTGTGGCAGAAGCATGTGGTTACTTCATGACTTTGCTGACACATAAGTGCTTAAAAAGCTATCTTGTTGTCGGATTTCAGTAGTATTAGAAGTGAGTGACTGCTCATGCATTTGCAGAATGAGTCAAACATTCACACTAGAGTGCAGTAATGAAATGTGTAGAATGTATGCAGTCACCTTACCCATTCCAGACTAGTAAGTGTCTCCTGCTAAAGTCCTGGGAATAGTCCTGCTTGTCTAGAATCACACTGTGAGTCTGTGCGCACTTATGCAAGCATTGTGGCAGAGGCATGTAGTTACTTCATGTCTTTGCAGAAACATAAGTGCTTTAAAAACTGTCCTGTTGTCAAATTGCAGTAGTATTAGAACCCAATGATTGCTTATGCATTCGTAGAATGAGTCAGGCATTCACACTAGAGTGTAGTAGTGAAATTTGTAGAATGTATGCAGCCACCTTACCCCTTCCAGACTAGTGAGTTTCTCCTGCTAAAGTCCAGGGAATAGTCTTGCTTGTCTAGAATCACACTGTGAGTCTGTGTGCACTTGTGCAAGCATTGTGGCAGAAGCATGTGGTTACTTTATGTCTGATGAAACATAACTGCTTAAAAACGTATCCTAGTGTCAAGTTTCAGTAGTATTAGAAGCTAGTCATTGCTTATGTATTCGCAGAATGAGTCCGGATTCACTCTAACAGTGCTATTGTGAAATGTGTAGAATGTATACAGTCACCTAACCCCTTTCAGACTAGTAAGTCTCTTCTGGTAAAGTCCAAGGAATAATATTGCTTGTGTAGAATCACACTGTGAGTATGTGTCCACTTCTGCAACCATTGTGACAGAAACATGTGGTTATTTCATCCCTTTCCAGACACATAACTGCTTAAAAATCTACGGCCCTTGCCCTCCTCTAGTGACCCATTCAGCACCATGTACTAATCAATTCACTGCTCCAAACCCCAACCACTTATAAATTCATCCAGGCAGTTTCCATGCAGTATTCTAATCATTCAGTCAGTAATCATGCAGTGACTCAGGCCTTAGCACATAGACTACTTTAAACACCTATCCACTATGCATGCAGTCCTCTAACCACCTACACATTTGTCTTTCAACACCTTCAATTCCCCAGTCAGTGTCCATACACTCCAGCAAACACACTGTCACTCTCTTTGCACTCCTATAGTGACCCATTTAGCACCATTTTTGTTGTCCTCATACGCCAAAAGATATTCTCGAAGATCTTTCCCTTGTTACCAACCACTGATACCGAATGTAACCAGGAATGCTCATACCCTCCGAAGATCTTATTAGAAGCACTTTTTGGAGATACCCATCAGAGATAAATCAATTCAGTTCCTCTAACTGGCCACCATAGAACTGATCTTAGGGTACTTTAAACTACAAAAAGGCATAATCATTGGACCGTATTCTTAAAGCTTGTCCAACCAAGAGATACATGGAGTCCAAAAATGTTTTTTTCTCTTCCAATTCATGCTATCTAATTTCAGTGTATATTTAATTGCATTAATCCAATCTAAATAAGTTGGTGCAGTATCTTTTATCCATAATTTACATATTTCTCTTCGAGCTAATATGGTTAAATAAAACAGCAACTTATTAGTCTCTCGAGAAAGGGATTCAAAATTCAAAGCAATACCAAAAAAACTAGTGAGGTACTGACCTTACATTTAACTTCAATATACTTTCCATACCTTCAGATACCGCACACCAATTATTATGCAAGGCAGGACATGTTAAAACATATGGAGATTGTCTGCTTTTTCCATCTTACATTTAGGACAACAAGGAACAATCCCCTTCGAGAATTTAGCAAGCTTAGCAGGAGACCAATAAACTCTGTGAAGAGAGAAAAAATGATTGCGTTTTAAATTGGCAGGAGAGACTGTAGTATGAAGTATGTCAAAAGATACTTGCCATAACTTCTCCAAATCGACGTCCAAGATATGCTCTCCCCACAGATGAGATGGCAGAGTGAAATCGCTGTCTTCTGCTTCTAAGATGGCTCAATAAAGGGTTGCTGTCTTTATCTTCCTAGTTTTTCCTTGACGTAAATCCTCGACTGCGCTTGTTGTTCCTACTTGCGATCCTATCGCCTGGCTCCAGCTCTTCATTTGAAAGTATATAAACTTAGATAAGTTGTTATTAGTGAGACAAGAAATCTCTTCCAAGGATATCAATGCTCCCTCCATCAATAACTGAGACCAGTGATTAATGTCCGCATCCATTAAAGGCTTTGCGAGGCTGTCTTTTCTCCATTCCGGGTAACCAGGAGACTCCCAAATAGGAGACATGGCCGTGTTGAATGTAAGTTTCAGGGCCTTCCTTAATCTGGCCCAGGTAAAATCCATATCCCTCAGCATCTTCAATCGCACCTTTTTAAAGAAGCGCAGATCTCCATATTTATATTGAAAATCATTTGAACCCCCATGAATCCCTATCAGCATTTCATTAAACATTATGCCTATTTCTGACCTGCCTGGACAATTAAAAAGTAGGATTCCTGCTTTAAGCAGCAAGGTCCATGCGTATAACTTCACGTCCGGGGCACACAAACCGCCTTTACTCTTTTTCCTGCTCAGTTTCCTCCACGAAACCCTGATACCCTTTGAGGCCCATACAAAGGAATTGAATTTAGCATGAATTTGTCTGAGCTTATCTTCATTAAAAGGTAACGGGATATTATGAAACAAAAAAATCAATTTGGGGAGCAGCATCATCTTTATAATATTCACTCTTCCGATAAGTGTAAGGGGGAGAAGAGACCAACCCTTTAACATCACTCTGATTTCTTTTGTTACTTTGTCTTCATTTCTGTTTGTTAATTTTGCAATAACCTGGGTGATTTGGACTCCGAAATATCTTAACTCCTGTTTTACGATAGGAAGCCGGGTTTCGACATTCCAAAGCATACGTTTCGTTTTGAGCTGGTTGATCTGATACCCAGACAACTGGCCAAACTGGCTTGCAGCATTGTATATCACCGGAATTGCTTGAATTGGGTCTGACGTGTATATAAGCATGTCGTCAGCATATAGTGAGGCTTTTCTCTCCCAATTCCTAAATTTAAAAGGTACTATGCTCATGTCTTGTCGGATCCTCTCCGCAGGGGACTCAATGTATAAATTAAAAAGCAAGTGCGAAAGGGGACATCCCTGTCTTGTCCCTCTTTTAACGCATATGGGTGCTGATAAGTTCCCGTTAACCAAAACTCTAGCAGTGGTATACTGATAAATTGAAGAAATAGCTCTGCAAAAATTCTTCCCCAAGTTACATTTCTCTAACACCCTAGTTAAAAAGACCCAAATTACACGGTCAAATGCCTTGGCGGCGGCGAGCGTGATAATGTCCATAGGCAATTTATGTAGAGATGCTAGATCTATAGCTCCCACCAATGCTTGGTTCAGATTCTGTATATATCACCCTCTAACAAATCCCTTCTGATCCTCATGCACCAATTTGCCAGCAACACCGTTTAGTCTCTCCGCTAAAATTCCGGCAAAGGTTTTATAGTCCAGATTCAGCAGAGAGACTGGCTTGTATGAGTCGCATGATGCCTGTGATCCAGGCCTTAGCACATGGATAGCTACAAACCTCTGTCCAATATGCATGCAGTCCTCTAACCACCTACACACTTGTCTTTCACACCTTCAATTCCCCAGTCAGTATCCATACACTCTAGCAAACACCCTGTCACTCCCCTTGCACTCCTCTAGTGACCTAATCAGCACTATGTACTAATCCATTCACTGTGCCAAAACACAACCACTTATAAATGTATCCAAGCATTCTCCTTGCTGTACTCTAATCATTCAGTCAGTACCCACCTACTCATGCAGTTACTCAGGCCTTAGCACATAGACTGCTTCAAACCCCTATCCACTATGCATGCAATCCTCTAACCACCTACACATTTGACTTTCACACCTTCAGTTCCCCGTCAGTGTCCATACACTCCAGCAAATACCTTGTCACTCCCTTTGCACTCCTCTAGTGACCCATTCAGCACCATGTACTAATCCATTCACTGTGCCAAAACCCATGCACTTATAAATTCACTCAGGCACTCTATGTCCAGTACTCCAATAATTCAGCCAGTACCCAATTACTCATGCACTGACTCAGACCTTAGCACATAGACTGCTTCAAACCACTATCCACTATGCATGCAGTCCTCTAACCACCTACACATTTGTCTTTCACACCTTCAATTCCCAAGTCAGTGTCCATACACTCCAGCAAATACCCTGTCACTCCCTTTGCACTCCTCTAGTGACCCATTCAGCACCATGTACTAATCCATCCACTGCGCCAAAACCCAACCACTTATAAATTCACGCAGCCACTCTCTTTACAATACTCTAATTATTGAGTCAGTAACCAAGTATTCATGCAGTGACTCAGGCCTTAGCACATAGACTGCTTCAAACCTCTATCCACTATGCATGCAATCCTCTACCCACCTACACACTTGTCTTTCATACTTCAATTCCCCAGTCAGTGTCCATACAATCCAGCAAACACTCTGTCACTCCCCTTGCACTCCTCTAGTGACCCATTCAGCAGCATGTAGTAATCCATTCACTGCGCCAAAACCCAACCACTTATAAATTCACCCAGGCATTCTCCTTTCAATACTCTAATCATTCAGTCAGTACCCAAGTACTCATGCAGTTTCCTTGCAGTATTCTAATCATTCAGTCAGTAATCATGCAGTGACTCAGGCCTTAGCACATAGACTACTTCAAACACCTATCCACTATGCATGCAGTCCTCTAATCACCTACACATTTGTCTTTTACACCTTCAATTCCTCAGTCAGTGTCCACACACTCCCGCAAACACCCTGTCACTCCCTTTGCACTCCTCTATTGACCTATTCAGCACAATGTACTTATCCATTCACTGTACCAAAACACAACCACTTATAAATTAATCCAGGCATTCTCCTTGCTGCACTCTAATCATTCAGCCAGTACCCAACTACTTATGCAGTGACTCAGGCCTTAGCACATAGACTGATTCAGTCCCCTATCCACTATGCATGCAGTCCTCTAACAACCAACACATTTGTCTTTCACACCTTCAATTCCCAAGTCAGTGCCCATACACTCCAGCAAATACCCTGTCACTCCCTTTGCACTCCTCTAGTGACCCATTCAGCACCATGTACTAATCCATTTACTGCGCCAAAACCCAACCACTTATAAATTCACGTATCCACTTTCTTTGCAGTACTCTAATTATTCAGTCAGTACCCAAGTATTCATGCAGTGACTCAGGCCTTAGCACATAGACTGCTTCAAACCTCTATCCACTATGCATGCAGTCCTCTAACCACCTACACACTTATCGTTCACACCTTCAATTCCTCAGTCAGTGTCCATACACTACAGCAAACACTCTGTCACTCCCCTTGCACTGCTCTAGTGACCCATTCAGCACCATGTACTAATCCATTCAATTCACCAAAACCCAACCACTTATAAATTCACTCAGGCATTCTCCTTGCAGTACTCTAATCATTCAGTCAGTTCCCAAGTACTCATACAATGTTCCAGACCTTAACAGATACACTGGTACAAACCCTTGTTCATTACACATGGAGTCCTCTAACCACTTACACATTTGTCTTTCAGTCCTTCAATTACAATTTCAATTAGTCAATATGAAAGAAAGTGCTTAAATGTTTTATATACAATGAGTTTGTTTAGTAATAGAACAATACAATTTATTGATTTATTGAAATAAATGTATATACATTTATTTTTATAGATAGTATTTATCATCATTAAAATAAACTCATCATGCCTAAAAAATCATTAAAGAGAAAAGATTAGAAAAGGGACTATTATTTAGGGAAAATTCAACAACAAGTATTGGATGGCCAAAATCATATGGGGAAAAAGAATAAGTCTTCCGGTAAGACAACAAAAAATACATTAAAAATCTTTCAAAGCCTAGAAACCGTGTGCAGATTGTGCAAAGTACAAACAATGCTTCAACCAGATAAAAAGGAATATGAATAAAAACAAAGGAAAAAAATGAAAATTACATTCAAAAGACACAATGTATGGTAAAAGAAGGCAAAACCAGTAATTAGAAAAAATATTTGTATAATAGAGTTGTTTTTAACTTGCTGAAAGATGTGAAAAAATATTTAAAAAGAGCGCTGTTTTATAAAAAAGAATCATATTGAATCCATTGTTCAAAAGGCTTTTGAATTAAAAAGGAAATTAATCATTTTAGTTTTAAACAGAATTCGGTCACTAGATAAATCTATGTGCTTTCAAAAATTAGACTAGGACACTTGTAACTACGTTACATGGAGTGGTATAGAAAACCCTCACAAACGCTATGATTTATCGTGAGTGCGGTATGTTTTGATTCTCCGCCCCTCATAGACGTTTGGCATTCGTCATTGGGTAATCTATTCGTGCAGCATGCCAGCCTCAAGCCTGAGGACCACTCTGGAGCAGCGTAGCAGTGTCCAGAAATGAATTTGGCTGTTACCACTTTGGTGAATGTAGAGGGTAGGGTTATATTAAAAAACAAAACATCACCGAGTGATCATTTTATTCATAAATGACTGTATGTTCTAAAAAATATACTTAGATCCAGTAACTCGATCTGAAAGTATACACCTAACCATTTTTTACTTTTACAAATCACACCTCTTTTTGAATAAAATGATCACTCGGGTGATGGTTTGTTTTTTAATATAACCCTACCCTCTACATTCACCAAAGTGGTAACGGCCAAATTCAATTCTTGATAGCACATATCATATTTGGGGAAACAACTGGACACACATTCCTCCTCCCTAACTTTGATAGAGATGACACTAGATAAATCTATCCATTTTATGAAGGCCAAAAGTGAGACGAAAAGAGTATGAACAGAACAAATTTTTGTGTTTTTTTTTGGGGTGAATGGAAACACAGTTCAAGTTCAGAGCCTTTCCTTAATGAAGAGAGTTGATACCAGTGGTCAAGCTTATGAGGTTAGAAATGGTTGTCCAATTGAGAAAGAGAAGATGGTTCCCAGAAATGTAGAAGAAGGGATAGCTGATGAAGTTCTAGGGAGAAGTCCTAAAGCCCCAGTGTATACTTGGGACTGCAATAGTTTTTGTAGTATACTACAGAAATCTATTGATATTGTACGCAATTTCTTACAACAATATAGTAAAAAAGGTGTTAAACAAAAGATTACGCTGCTACAAGGACTAGATCCTTGGAGAGTGAGAAAAAATACTGGTTTGCAAGGTCATTCTCTGGCTTGTCTTTCTAGAAAAGTATATTAACGTTTTTTCCATCATTTCAGGATGTTAGCAGTGGATCACTGAAATAATATAGACTGCCAAAATATCGACCTGCAAAAATATCGTTGCCAAAATATCGACAGACAAAATATCGACTTTCTATCTACAAACAGGTAAGTACAAAAATATCGAGTACAAAATATCGTTAACAATAATATAGATGTAAAAAATATCGACTTTATTAAAAACAGTGTTAAATTAAATTAATATTAAATTTAAATGACTAAAATATACTTAAAAATACTTAAATTAAATTATAATAATTAAATAATAAATGAAAATAATAAAAAAAAATTACAATCTTATTTGTTGACCCTGAACCCTAAAATATACCCCTTTACCCAAAAACCCAAAACTGACCCTGAACCCTAAAAATACCCCTTTACCCAAAAACTAAAAACTGACCCTGAACCCTAAAAATGCCCCTTTACCCAAAAACTGAAAACTGACCCTGAACCCTAAAAATGCCCCTTTACCCAAAAACTGAAAACTGACCCTGAACCCTAAAAATGCCCCTTTACCCAAAAACTGAAAACTGACCCTGAACCCTAAAAATACCCCTTTACCCAAAAACTGAAAACTGACCCTGAACCCTAAAAATGCCCCTTTACCCAAAAACTGAAAACTGACCCTGAACCCTAAAAATGCCCCTTTACCCAAAAACTGAAAACTGACCCTGAACCCTAAAAATGCCCCTTTACCCAAAAACTGAAAACTGACCCTGAACCCTAAAAATACCCCTTTACCCAAAAACTGAAAACTGACCCTGAACCCTAAAAATGGCCCTTTACCCAAAAACTGAAAACTGACCCTGAACCCTAAAAATACCCCTTTACCCAAAAACTGAAAACTGACCCTGAACCCTAAAAATGCCCCTTTACCCAAAAACTGAAAACTGACCCTGAACCCTAAAAATGCCCCTTTACCCAAAAACTGAAAACTGACCCTGTACCCTAAAAATGCCCCTTTACCCAAAAACTAAAAACTGACCCTGAACCTTAAAAATACTCCTTTACCCAAAATTTATCAATATTATTTAATTACCAATTAATTATTAATTAACAATAACAATAAAGTAAATATATTAGCACATTAGCTGTAATTATTTAATTAATTAATATTATTTTTTCCCAATTAATTACTTAAGAATAACACAAAATTATATATTAAAATGTACTCTAATTAATGTAATTAACTAATTACAATTAATCAATTACCAATTAATTACTAATTCAAAATATGTACAAAATTATATTAATTAATTAACTAATTATTATTAATTATCAATTAATTATTAATTATAAATATTTACAAACATATATTAATTAATTAATTATTATTAAATTACTTCCCACCCTATTCCCCTATAAACCCACAACCCGCTACAGAATTACATAACGCAATTATTAAAAAAACAAATTCCATTTAATAAAATATTTTATAACATTAATACACACTTTTCACACATATTATTACATAAAAATACACTATAAAATATTATATATTATTAAAAATTCGATATTTTTGCTATCTATATTTTAAACAGTCGATATTACTTCACTTACCTGAAAAAAGATATGTTTGTAGTCGATATTATGTCCAGTCGATATTTTGTCCAGTCTATATTTAAAACTCGATATTATGTCCAGTCGATATTTTGGAGTCGATATTTTGTCTGTTCACCGTTAGCAGTACCTCATTCTCAAATGCGGAAGTTAGTCAGAAGATTGTATTACGCAAAAAGTCCAGCACTAATGTTAAATGAGTTGAACAGTGCTCTTTTGCGTGGGTCAGTATCAGATGTGAAGAAGGTTTGTGATGAAATTGAGTTTTCGTACTTTGCTCCTGGACAAGAGAGTGCAGAAACTGACACATTAATAGAGGAAAATATTGAGTAAAATGTGCACACACTACTACAAAAAAATTTGAAGAACACATTACAAAGTTTAAGGTGATTTCAGGTGAAAGGCCAAATTATTCTTGTATTTGTTGCCGGCAAACTCACTATCAAAAATAAGACTAGGACTCTTGATCTGTATTTAAAATGTGAAAGAGAAAATAATGATAAGTGGAAGGAATTTGCAACTTATTTGTTGGTAGAGAATTGTTTTGATTTAGGTTCTGATCAGCGTATTTTCAAATATTGTTATAACAAATTAGACGAGAATAAAATGCCCGCAAGAGCTGTCCATAATAATCTAGAGTTGGTAACTATTCCTCCAGAACTGATAGATTTAAATACGTATGATTATGTTCTGACATAATATTAAAAGACAGGGATGTCCCTGTCTTTTAAGATTCATTATCCCCCCAGTCCCCTATAAGCCTGTGCGGGGTCCTCCTTTACTTTTTAACTTAACTGACATAATATTATGCACCCATTTCAGGCTATTGTTCGTATGGAGCCTAAAACAGGTAAATTGCCTCCTCCAGATTTACAGAGAGGGATTAAAAGGAAGAGTTGTATATTTATCTCTAGATTTTAAGAAAAATATTGACACTATTGGTGTAGAGAATGTAGAAAGTGAACCTCTAGTTATTATATAGGATAAAAACAATGAGTACTATGAAAAAATGTATGTGGAAGAAGAAATACTTTTAGGAGATAAAAATAATACGTCAAGTGGTCAAATTGAAAAAGTGAACATGTCGAAAAGTGAAGAAATCTATGAACATTATAGTGTACATCCACTTCATTCAAAAGAAATCATGGGGAATACTATTGAATTATTCCAAATGAAAAAAGTGAAGGGTAGTCCCATGAGTGTATGGGAAAAAAGTTTGGAAGCTCGTTGTCTCTCGCAGCTGTTCTCAACAGAAAAAGGTGGACGATATGATCAACAACCTGTGCAGATTCCTGCATCTGAATATTGGACAACAAGATTGTATGCAGAAGATCCAAGATTTCGACAATGTATCCCATATATATATTTCATCTTTTATCTGAGAGTGACTTGTCTGGACTTTCATATACAGCCAGCCACATTTTGAAAACAGGAGTACATCTTCAAAATGTTTCTGCAAAGGAATTTATGGATAAAGTACATCAGAGAGACGATGATTTAGAATCTCAGCTGATTAATTTTATGGCATGTCAGCGTGGTACTAATAAGTATTGGTTAAGCATGGGCGAAATGTGTAAATTCGCGATCCGCGAATTGGTGCGAATTGCGAACTCTCAATTCGCAAAATTCACAAATTTGTGGGAATTTGTGAATTTGCTGTTTTTGCCAGTTCGCGAGGGTTTTGTACAAGTTTGGGAACGCAAACTTACTTGTGTGGTCGCAACGGTCGCGACCATGTTATTTCTACGTGTCCAGCCTGTTTGCCACCCTGTGGTTCATCGCGGCCACCCTCTGGTTCATCACTGCCACCCTCTGGTTCACCAATGCCACCCTCTGGATCATCACTGTCCCCCTCTGGTTTATCACAGCACCCTCTGGTTCATCACTGCCACCCTCTGGTTGATCACTGCCATCCTCTGGTTCATCCCTGCCACCCTCTGGTTCATCACTGCCAGCCTCTCGTTTGCCACTTGCACCCTCTGGATCATCACTGTCCCCCTCTGGTTTATCACAGCACCCTCTGGTTCATCACTGCCACCCTCTGGTTGATCACTGCCATCCTCTGGTTCATCCCTGCCACCCTCTGGATCATCACTGCCACCCCCTGCTTCACCAGTGCCACCCTCTGGTTCATCACTGCCACCCTCTGGTTCAAGGCTGTGGATTGGGGCAGGGAGGGCTGAATGAAACTAGACACTGCCTGGGGCACACAAGGTGTCCCATGCAAAGTACAGTTCAAACCGGTGCTGGGGCTCTCCAGCTCCAGCTCTGGCGTGAAACTGGACAAAGGGAAAGGGGTGTTACCACCCCCTTCCTGGGTCCCACCCATAGGAGGGACCTAGCAGGAGATTCAGCCCCTAGATTTGGAATAAAGGTAGGAGCTGTGCCAATGCAAACCAGATCATCCTGACTGAAACTTTGAAATGAAACTCTGCACCCTTCGACATCCCACTCAACGTGGAAGACTGAAGAATCTCCTTTGTGGTCAAGGAGTGGCCACCCTGTGCAAGCAGGCACCATCAGCGCATCAAGACTTTCTTTGCCGTTGCTCCCGCCGGAGCTCGAACAACAGAGATCAACAAGACCCAAACTCCCATACATCCAACAGCCCGATTCACAGTCCTGGCAAAGCTGAGACCCGTGGAGGCGACGAGAGACGTGGGACCGGCCATCTTGAAGAGTCAACAAAGTGCTTCCTGTGCAGCTCCCAAGGCACCCTCGATGCTGTGCTTTGTGGTTTGAGAAGCCCCAGTCCCAAGCAGCCTGTGCTCCAAAGATCACTGCTCCACTCTCACCGAGTGCTGCGTGGGCCCCTTCTGCACTTTTCCTGCTTGCCGCATTGTCCGGTCGCTTGCCTGTTGGCTAGTGGCCTCTGTGACAAAGATCCATTGAAACTACACTGCTGGTCTAGTTGCTCCAGACTGGCCCTAGCTCCCCTGAAAAGGAGCCATCGATCTGACCTTCCCGGTCCGATCCAGAAGACATCTTTGAGTCCTGTTTGGGTTGCATTTGCCAAGGTTTGGTGACTCCAATTCGAGAACCGACACTGCCAACAGCAAGAGCCTTTGTGGGACAGCTCGTGTCCACCAGCTGGTCATCTTCGATCCTTCCTGGTCCACATGGCAGCGAAGACAAACTACTCAACAGCACCTGATTGCAACTGACACTGCCTGGTTCCGTCCTGGTTCCATCCTGGTCACTGGCTAGTGACCTAGACTCTGTCCCCTCTGCTTTCAGGTACTCTACATCTTCGGTCCACCCTTGGATCCAACCGGACTCTTCTCTCCTGGCCGCCTGCAGCATCTTTACCTCCAGGCTCCATAGAACTCCACAAAGAAACCCGACGCACTTTGGCACCTACGTAACCGCTTCCTGTTATTGTTATGTTATAAAGGTCTCTTCTATAGCGCACGGCTACTCCAAGGAGTTTCCCGGTGCTTTGGCAAAGAGAACTGAAAGAGAAAGTGCACAACACAACACCGACCGCGGGCCGACAGAGAATTACTGGGAGAAAAGCCAGGTCTTCAGGTCCTTTCTGAAAGAGAGCAAACTGGTGGCTTTCCTTAAGGAAAAAGGAAGCTTATTCCAGCATCAAGGTGCCAAGTACCGGAATGAACGACCTCCAATGCGAGCACGTCTGATGTTAGGGACAACGGCTTTAGCCAGCAAAGCGGACCTTAAAGTCCTCCTGGGGGCATAGAAGGCCATACGCTTCCCGATGTATTTTGGGCCAATCGAGTGGAGGGCCTTAAAGGCAAGGGTCAGGACCTTGAAAGTAATTCTCTTAGAGACTGGGAGCCAATGCAGTCTCTTGAGTAGCTCCGAATCTCTTGCCCTTCACTGTAATCCAAAGATGGCTCTGGCAGCCGAATTCTGCACGACTTGCAGGCGTGCCATCAGGTATTTGGGAAGGCCAAGGTAGAGAGCGTTCGCGTAATCAAGACGCGAGCCTATCAAGGCCTGGACAATAATTTTTTTATGTTGCAGAGACAGTAGTGGAAGAAACTTCCGCAGCATTTTCAAGATGCCAAAACATTTCCCTGTCAGCCCTATGATCTGGGGTCTGAAGGAGAGATCATCATCACACAGGACACCTAGATTTTTGGCTTTTGACGAGGCAGCAACAGGCGGGAACATATCGCGGGGCCACCATGTCTTCCAACAGGGATCTGGCGGACATCCGAAAAAAAGCAGCTCTGATTTATCAGAGTTGCACTTCAGACTGTGCCTCTGAAACCAGTCAAATACAGCTCCCAGGCATTCCTTAATCCGGCCGCTGTCAAAATCCTCACCCTTGTTACACGTGAAAAGGAGCTGGGTGTCGTCAGCATAGGATATGATCCGGGCACCGAAAGATTCCGCCACCGCCGCTGGAGGGGCCATATAGATGTTAAAAAGGGTGGGGCTCAGGATGGACCCTTGAGGAACCCCAACCTCCAGCGGCGGCATTTCTGCGGAAAACCGGGGTGCCCAGATTACTTGTCGGCGGTTGGGCAGAAAAGACTTAAACCAATTCCACACCGTCCCACGAAAGCCGATCTCCCAGAGTCTTAAAAGGAGACCGTCGTGGGGAACGGTGTCGAAAGCCGCCGACAAATCCAACATGACCAAGATGGCTTTGCCCCCACCATCCAAAATCTCTCTTATGGCATCGGTGATCTGTCTCCGTGCTGAAATTCGCACCGAAACCCATTTGAGAGTCATGCAAGATATTGTTGCTCTAAATAAAGCTGGAAATGGAGAGATGCACATGCTTCTCAATCACCTTAGCCAGTGAGGGAAGGAGGGAGATTGGTCTGTAATTGGCCTGAACAAGGGGATCTAGAGATGGTTTTTTAAGCAGCGGCAAAATCAAGGCGTGCTTCCAAGCCATAGGAACCTCTCCCGTTGTCAGGGAAGAATTAAGCAGTGGATTGAGCAAGATGTTAACTGCAGGTGCCACTCTCCCTAGGCATTTCGCTGGGCAAGGGTCAAGTGGCGAACCCAATTGAAGCCGAGACAGGAGGTCAAGGGAGGAAGCAAGAGGGATGGAAGGGAAAACCAAAAGAAAAGGGCCTTTCTCTATCAAGGAAGGTGGCACAGTGATCGAATGGCAGGCAGCTGGAACAAGGCCAGCGTCAGGAAAAGAGTCCTGAATGGATTTTATTTTATTAATAAAGAACTCACTAAGCTGGCTAATCCAAAGTTCAGTATGAGAATGGATGGGCGTACTCGAGGAAGGGGAGATAAACTCTTTTACAATTCTAAAAATGTCTTTGCTCATGTTTTCCGCTACCTCGATTCTGCGCTCACGATAGACTTTTTTTTCATCCACAATATGTTTGTGGTACAGTTGTATAGCATCCCTATATTTTATTTTGTCCTCCGGGTCGTACATGCGCCGCCAAGCTCTTTCAGCCTTCTTGCAATCTTGGCGCATCTTACCTAGAAGAGGAGTGAACCAAGGGGCCGAGGCGTGCCTGCCCGCAGATTTGGCTGGCTTAGCGGGGGCTAGCTCCTCAAATCTAATTGTAAGCCACTTTTGAACCAAGTCAAGATCTTGTTCCAAGTTACCAGATAACAGGCAGAGATGTTGGCAGAGAGCAACAGAGAGCATTTCCGCCGTAACTAGATGGAAAGGCCGAACCACCCGTCTGGTATCTTTCGCCAGTCTTGTACCAGGCGTAGCAGAAAAAGGAATGCAGAATTTAATTAAAAAGTGGTCTGACCACAGAACTGGAAGAGGCGGGGAGACATCGATTAGACTAGTTGAAAAAATCTGGTCAATAGTATGGCCTTTGATATGAGTAGGGCTGGAAATATAGGGAATCAACCCTAAAGAAGAGGCAATGTCCTGCAGCTTAATAGTATCCGGGTCCACTATATAGTCCATGTGAAGATTAAGATCTCCCAATACAATACAATGCTCCAATATCAGGCAGGGCACCGAAAGTGCCGCCTGTAGTTCATCAAAGAAGGAGCCAAGAGGTCCCGGTGCCTTGTAAATAAGAATCCCAGCGCAAGTTTGACGGGGAGACAGCCTAAGAGTGAAACCTAAGGCTTCACAACCCGTGATATTATCAACGGGAAAAGTTGAACAAGGAAAGCTCTTGTCAACAATTAGTGCCACACCTCCACCCCTGCCTTCCACTCTATCCCTCCTATAGATAGTGTAATCCGGGGGATAGCAGCGGCCAGATCAGGGCCGGAGCACTCACTCAGCCATGTCTCAGTAAGAAACAGACACAATGTTTTAAGGTCTGATAGCAAGTTCCAGATGTCGGAGGAGTGTCTACTGAGAGATCTGGTATTAAGGAGATGACACTGAAAGTATAGGGATGTGGAATCAGGCAGAAAGCCCTCCTGACTAGGCATGTGCCAACCACAGCCAGAACAGCCCTTCCTAAGAGAACGGCCACCTGGAAAGACATGGTGGCAGGTGGAAATATGTCCTCGTAGAGCTAATAGCTCAGTGGAGGAATAGGAGAGCATGGAAACTACAGGTGCACACCCTGTGACCTGCGAAAAGAGCAAGATGTAGGAGAAGACCTGCGGGCCTACCTCGCCGACCTCCGAGACGCTGACGAGCGCAGACGAGCTGGACTCTGGCACGACTCAGGTAATCTCGTTACCTCACCTGTGGGTGAGGTAACGAGATTATACCGGTGCTCCTATAGTGGTTTACACCTCTAGTGTCCTCATTTTTAGTGGCTAAGTTCTAGTCCAGTCGGAAGACTCCTAAACCTATAACTTTCTGATTTTTACGCACCATTGACTTGTATGGTAAACGCGGCTGCATATAGACACTGCACCCGCATCCTGTGGGCCTCCTATGTCCTAACCTTCGTTACTCCAGTGTAGGCCCAGCGATTCCCTAGGCCTGTTCATTGTTTTGACGTGGTACTTATACCACTTTCTTAATATATGGTTTGAGTGGCCACCCTGCCTATCCATAATTGTGCATCTTATTGTATGTTATACTGTGTTCTTGGTTTAACGCTGGTGCTCCTGTGCTCATAAAGAGTCAAGGGGATTATTCCAGAAATAAATACATATATTTTATAATATATAATTTGTGTGGTGTCCTTTTATTTGGTATTTAAAGGATTGCATATGGTAAAACAGCTGGCTTCACATGCCCTCTTGAGTTTAGCCTAAGACTGCTTTTGGCCATGCTACCACAAGGATAGCTGGTCTTTAAGGTTGACTTACAACCAATTACCATAAGGGTCGTTTGGACTGGCGCAAGGTGCTCACTAGAATATTGATCATCATATACCAGGCCAACTTCTCACACACAGCACCCTCTGGTTTGCCACTGCCACACTCTGGATCATCACTGCTACCCTCTGGTTCATCACTGCCACCCTCGGGTTTGCCACTCCCACCCTCTGGATCATCGCTGTCCCCCTCTGGTTTATCACAGTACCCTCTGGTTCACCACTGCCACCCTCTGGATCATCGCTGCCACCTTCTGGTTGATCACTGCCATCCTCTGGTTCATCCCTGCCACCCTCTAGTTCATCACTGCCACTCTCTGGTTTGCCACTGCCACCCTCTGGATCATCACTGTCCCACTCTGGTTTATCACAGCACCCTCTGGTTCGTCACTGCCACCGTCTGGTTGATCACTGCCATCCTCTGGTTCGTCCCTGCCACCCTCTGGTTCATCACTGCCACCCTCTGGTTTGCCACTGCCACCCTCTAGATCATCACTGCCCCCCTCTGGTTTATCACAGCACCCTCTGGTTCATCACTGCCACCCTCTGGTTGATCACTGCCATCCTCTGGTTCATCCCTGCCACCCTCTGGTTGATCACTGCCACCCTATGGTTGATCACTGCCATCCTCTGGTTCATCTCTGCCACCCTCTGGTTCATCACTGCCACCCTCTGGTTTGCCACTGCCACCCTCTGGATCATCACTGTCCCACTCTGGTTTATCACAGTACACTCTGGTTCATCACTGCCACCCTCGGGTTGATCACTGACATCCTCTGGTTCATCCCTGCCACCCTCTGTTTCATCACTGCCACCCTCTGGCTTGCCACTGCCACCCTCTGGATCATCACTGTCCCCCTCTGGTTTATTACAGCACCCTCTGGTTCATCAATACCACCCTCTGGTTGATCACTGCCATCCTCTGGTTCATCCCTGCCACCCTCTGGTTCATCACTGCCACCCTCTGGTTTGCCACTTCCACCCTCTGGATCATCACTGCCCCCCTCTGGTTTATCACAGAACCCTCTGGTTCATCACTGCCACCCTCTGGTTGATCACTGCCACCCTCTGGTTTAAGGCTGCCACCCTCTGGTTCATCACTGCCATCCTCTGGTTCATCTCTGCCACCCTCTAGTTCATCACTGCCACCCTCTGGTTTGCCACTGCCACCCTCTGGATCATCACTGTCCCCCTCTGGTTTATCACATCACCCTCTGGTTCACCACTACCACCCTCTTTTTCACCACTGTAGATTATGAGGGAAAGCAAAGCACACCTTCCCAGCCTCAACTGAGATGAATTAATTTGGGGCTGGTTAATGTGTCACTGAATTTGTGCTTCAAGTCTGGCACCTGCTTCCTTAGCTGTAAGATCTTCCTGTTGCAGTTATTTTTTTACAGGAGCATTGTGCTATACTTGTAACTATTCTCTGACCCTGCTTTGAGGGTCAGAGCAGGGTCAGAGAATAGTCGAAAGTAGGCAACTGAACTCTGGAGGGGCCCCTCAGGAAGCACTACAGGGAATGGTTACAAATTAGCTTGAACCTTTGCACCTGTTAAGTGCTTTCAGTTTTCCAAAATTTGTTTTTCTGCCATTTCGCGAGATTCGCGGGATGTGAAATCGTGCGAAATTGATCTTGCAATCCGCAAATTCGTTCGAATTTGCTGATTTCTTTTTTTGCGTGTTCGGGCGTTTTTTTGCTTCTTTGCGGACCGCTTGCAGCGCACCGACCCCGAGGTTGCCCATGCGGTCGTGTACGGGCGTGGCCATCTTGTTTGCGTGATGTGTTTCCGTTTCCGGGCGCTCGTTGTATGCTTGCGTCGTATGCGGCGCGCGATTACGTATTCATGGGCGTTTTTGCGTGCTCGCGGGGAAATTTCGTGCAAACTTACCCATGCGGTCCTCTATGGGTGCGGCCATCTTGTTTTTCATTCACTGCTATGATTTTGGGCATGCTACCTTTCTATCCACCTTACATCTTTGTAATCCTATGTTTTTCTGAACTTTTTTTTTGTTTTGCTTATTATCTCTCTCTTCAATTTCCTACATCTATATTTTGTGTTTTTTTAAAAACTTTTTCTTACTTTATTACCTACTTTATTTCTTTAGCTGTCTCTCTTATTTTTTTTCACACCTATTCTTCTTTCCTTCTTCTTGTGCCCAGGACCATGGCTAAGGGAAGCGACAAGGGCGTCCCCGGGTCGCTTGCGGGCGTTGGAGGGGGGAGGAAGTGCAGCCTAGGGCGATCTTCTCTGTGGTGGAGGTGGCCGCCTTGATGGTTTTTTGTGCAAGTCCACCTCCCTAAGACCGTGGCAGCAGGTGGGTGGATTGCTTCTGGTTACATCCTCCGGGAGTGCCGCCAGCTGTGGGAGAAGGTGTGCCGGCGAATGTCTAAGGAGTCTGGGGTCCGGCGCACCTACCACCAAGTGACGCACCGGTGGAGTGACATCTCGGACCGGGAGCATGACATGATCGACCTGCTCAGTGTGGAGATCCCTGGCCTTGGTAAGTAGCTATTTAATAACTACTTGTTTTCCTTCTGCTCTGTTATATTGCTAATACATTTTTTTCCTGAAGAGTACAAATGCTGCTGATTAGATTACCTTGCAGGAAATTAATGTTTAAATAGCTTCTGTCATTCCAGGTGCTCACCTGGTTATTGGCGTTGCTACTATGCTTACTTGTTTGCAACTTTTTAGTCATTTGAGAGCATTACTACGTAATGCTAGAGACAGTAGACTCAAGTCTAGTCCTTCTTTGTACTCCTGGTGCTGCCACATTGAAGAGATAGTGGTGGATTGATACGTTGAGTATATTATGTATTACTTGTTATAGGACATTTGTTAGTGGTCTGCAATCATGATGAAGGACTGTGTCTGTCACGCTACGTCTCGTGCTGCTGAGTGATGGCAGTCGCAGTAGAACATTTTTGTTGTTGATGTAGTTAGTGAATTACATAACTTTCCTATTAGACGGTCTGCGAATCCTGCAATACTGTACTACTCTCCTCCTAGTTGACCAGATCAGATGCAATTGATGTTAATTTGTTTCCCCGACATAATTTTAGATTGAGTACAAAGAAATCAAATATTTCCCAAAAAACAATCATCCATGTTGTGTTTCTTTATTTCATGATCACCAGCAACTCCCAGGGGCAAGGCGCCGGCGACGACCGAGACTCCTGTGGCAGAAGTGGACAGGAGCAGTCCCTTGCAGGCTCTTCTTCTGGCCCCAGTAAGTTGTTTTATTGTTATATTAATACTTATACTTCCCTAACTTTTACGGCTCCTATTCATTATAAACCGGTTCCTAATAATTCTATGTTTTACAAAATAGTCTTTGATCTTCTTCTAATGTAGACTACTTTCTACATTCTTATCGTGGCTCTACCATCACTCTCTGTGCTACTACTAGTTACAATTATGAGTCGGTCTGTGTAGGTAGCTAGGCTTGCCCATTCAGCAACCGGTGTGAAACAAAACTCTGATACAGCAATAGCTCTAGGCACTGAGTGCAGTCCTCTTGGTTGCTCTTGCTGTCTATTCCAGTCTTCTTAATGTAAGTGCTTTGACAATTTTCAACAACAAAATGTCATTGTTTACACCAAGTAAAAGGTAGCAGTTGCCTTTTTGATTTGAGAGGAGCACATCCCATACCGCTAGTGTTTCGGGGACTATTCTGCACACAAAGAAGTATGGACAAGATAAATAGGACATTGTTGATAATAGGTGCAGTTCGACTTTTGACATACCTCTGTCCGAACAGAAGTTGAACCCCCAATCCCCTGACCGACTATCTAGAATGTCTGACCAATGATTTTATGACCCAGAAGAAGACTACCTCCGAGTCTCGGCCTATCTGAGTCACTGAAACATGACTGCCAAGTGCAGTAGTTCAAACCTTTCCGCTCACTCACTCGTAAACAAAAACCACACAGTGTTTGTTAGTTTTAAAGTTTTATTTTCAATTAAGAAATGAAAACACTATTCCATTATTTTTATTAGCGTAGTATTCTGATGGATAAAGATGACGTTAAAGTTGAAACAACATTCCCATGAATGAAATTAGTATGACTCAAACTTAATAATAGTTAACAGGCACATGAAACTATTAGAATAACTGTGCGGGAGCCCCCACCTTCTTTACAGTACTTAAAGTACTGCTGGTGATGACTTAGTAGTAGTTGGTGAATTGTCTGGCAGAAGGGCAATGGAATCTTCTTTCTGTAACGAGAAAAATGGTGCCCGTTAAGCAAGCATTCATCAGTTGTCATGTGAAGTGTAGCATTTAATGGAATAAGCATATAAAAGGTTAACAATCTCCCCAAAACCGTTACTTTTTTTCAATCCCAGTAATAAAAAAATGTGTTATGTTACATTTTCTTCCATTACGAGACAAAATAGGGGGTTGTGTATGGCATCTGAAAATATGACATGTTTTTCCTAGATGTCACAACATCTGACGCGGCATAGATGACCACCAGTGCCGGCGCCAGCAGTGCAGAGGGGTCCACTCAGGATGCGGCGGCGCCAACAGGAGGAGCTGGGGGGAAGACTCAGCGGCGGCGGACGGTGGTAAGTTATTATACTCCTTACTTATTGAATTTTTTTTTAGCAGGCTCGCAAAGGAGCGTATGATGTACTGTACAGTAGTGCACAGTACACTAGTATAAGTACACTGTAATGTCAAGAACATTTACTAATTTAGAACTACTTTTTGAGCTATCACGGAGAAGACAGTCAACCTTGACTTTTAATAGCATTAGCGGCGGTACTTCTCTGGTAACCAATGGCACCCTCTATTTCACTTCAACTCAGCTGGCAAATTTTTACTGTGAAGCCAAGTCATATCAGATGAAGTTTAGGGATGTGAAAAATGAAAAGTTAAAGAAGGGTGAAACGAAGGACGAGCGAGTTTTAATATTTATGACTGCAAAGAATGGTTTTGTTGAATGCAATTCAACATAAGAAGACAGCGGTTTCCAAAATATAATGAAAAGGGTGTTAGTTGGTTTTTGACAAAAATAAATTTTGGTACATTTAAGACATTAGGAAGAATCATAGACGTACTTTTGAAGCCTGGATGTTATCTTCTTTATCCTCCTCGTCGATAGCAGAGGTGTATGATGTACTAGAGCAGACGCTGAGTGGAAGAAGTATGGCCAGTGGCAGTGCCAACCCTATAGAAAAATAAGATATTCAGATCCCCACTTGCATGTACTGCTTAAAGTACTGCGAGTCTGCATCATCATGACCTGTGTCTGTATTTCTTGGATAGAAGCTGAGTGAGCTGCCATTATGGCGGCTAGCACAAGTTCACGTACCAGTGATTTCTTTTGCAACCCAAGAGAAAAAAAGTAAAAAAAGGCCTTTATTTAGGACTCTCTGACTATGTATGTAGTAGTGAGTCCACCCCAGTGCTGCTAGTGGAATTCCTGAAACTCCTGGTAAGGTCACAGGCTTACAAAGACAGAGGAAAGATACATGCCAAAATGTTATACTGTTACAACAGGTATCTGTGCACACGTCGCCTTTTACAGAGTAAATGCTGTAGGTAATCAAACAACTCAACCAATAGACAATTCTTTTAATTCTGTCCAAACGCGCTGTGCAGCTAGGTCATAACTCCACTTTTCCACCATGGATGTCCTGAAAAACAAATGCAATCAATATTAGACTGTGCCAGCGTTGCTCCCAGACCCCAAAACCCACCCCCAAACATCAGGAACCCCCCAAAACAGCACCCCAAAGACAAGCAAGTGAGCAAAAACGCAAAAACTTTTTTACCTCCGGTTTTCTCCAAACCACTTTTATCCGGTATTAGACAGTCCCAGCAATTCCCCCAGAGCTGTCAACTCAGGCAAAAACAAGTAGAAGACCCCCAAACAGCCAAAAATCAAAACTACAAAAATGGGGACTTAGAAATTTTCAGGCAAATTTCCAAAATCACTCCACGAGCGCTCTGCAGCTAGGCCCTAACTCCCCTTTGCCACCATGGACTTTCTTCAATCCACTTGCAATCAAAAGTATCCATACCCAGCGTTGCTCCAAGACCCCAAAACCCACCCACATACGCCAGGAAGCCCCCCAAACAGGCCCCCAAAAACGCTAAAGTGAGCGAAATGTCAGAAAATGCAAATTTTTTCCTCATGGATTTTCTCCAAAACACTTTTTTCCGGTATTAGACCTTCCCAGCAATGGCCCCAGAGCCGTCAACCCAGGCGAAAACAAGTAGAAGACCCCCAAACAGCCAAAAAGCAAAACTACAAAAATGGGGACTTAGAAATGTTCAGGCAAATTTCCAAAATCACTCCACGCGCGCTCTGCAGCTAGGCCCTAACTCCCCTTTGCCACCATGGATTTGCTTCAAACCTCTTGTAATCAAAAGTATCCATACTCAGCAGTGCTCCCAGACCCCACAACTCACCCACAAACACCCGGAACCCCCCAAACAGCACCTCAAAGACAAGCAAGTCAGCAAAAACACAAAAAAATTCACCTCCGATTTTGTCCAAACCACTTTTATCCGGTATTAGAAATTCCCAGCAGTGGCCCCAGACCCCTTCAGCCACACGCAAAAAAGCAGAACACACCCAAACAGGCAAAAAGCAAAAATGGGCCTACTACCTTCAATTCAGTCCAAATAAGCTGTGCAGCTAGGCCCTAACTCCGTTTTTCCACCATGGATTTCCTAAAAAACAAATGCAATCAACATTAGACTGTGCCAGCAGTCCTCCCAGACCCCAAACTCCACCCACAAACACCTGGAACCCCCCCAAACAGCACCTCAAAGACAAGCAAGTCAGCAAAAACGCAAAAAATATTTCACCTCAGATTTTGTCCAAACCACTTTTATCCAGTATTAGACATTCCCTGCAATGGCCCAGAACCCTGCAGCCACCCGTAAAAAAGCAGAACACCCCTAAACAGGCAAAAAGCCAAAATGGGCGTACTACCTTCAATTCAGTCCAAATACGCTGTGCAGCTAGGCCCTAACTCAGCTTTTCCACCATGGATTTCCTGAAAAACAAATGCAATCAACATTAGACTGTGCCAGCAGTGCTCCCAGACCCCAAAACCCACCCCCAACAACCTAAAAGCCCACCAAACAGCACCCCAAAGACAGGCAAGTGATCAAAAGCGCAAAATCTTTTTCTGCTCCGATTTTCTCCAAACCACTTTTATCCGGTATTAGACTTTCACAGCAATGCCCCAGACCCGTCAACTCACCCGCAAAGAAGTAGAACACCCCCACAAGTGCGGAGTCTTTCGTCATTGGGCGTAATCCAGCCATCTGCTTTGAGGGAAATAGGAGTCTGGAGGAAGAGGATAGTGAACTTGTGAACCTGAGGAATGCAGACTGCGGCACCTTCAAATCAATAAGCAAATAAGTAAAGACAGTTCTGCTGATGGGCTTGTTTTTGTGATTAGGTGATTAAAGTATTTTTTTTATTTAGATTTTGCAAAGCAAAGAAAGACAGACACACAGGAATAATAGTGAATAAGGACGAAAATAAAGTTAGTGATTCATTGACTCATTTTCAGGGCTCGGTGTCAGGGAAGAAGAGCTCGTCCTCAAACTCTGCGAATTCAGACGGGAGTAGGTAACTTAACAGAGAAGAACTTCCCTTATCTAAGTTGGTGTCCTCCTCGTCTTCTTCCTGCGTGCATTCTCGTATTTTGTAATCTGGTGGTATGAGGTGCTGATTCATCTTGATCATTGTTAACCTCTCCACATTTTTGGGTGTGAGGCGGGTCCTTTTGGAAGTTACAGTGCCACCAGCAGCACTGAAAACACGTTCAGAAGACACGCTTGCGAGTGGGTAAGACAAGTAATTTATAGCCAGGTTAGTGATCTCTGGCCACACATCTATTTTCCCATGCCAATACGCCAATGGGTCAGCATGAACATAGACCTCTGTTGAGTCATTCAGATAGTCCTGCACCATCGACTCAAGGTTCTCCAGGGTTCCTCCACTGTGCTTACTTTTTGCTGGGACCTTTTGAGAAGCAAACCCAAGCTGAGTTAGCCAATCCTCTTCTTCACACAATGTTACTGTTGTTTCTGGTGCAGATGATACGGTTGCTGGTGTCTTTAACGGCTGAGAGGGAAAATCACTCACTTCTGCCACAGCCACAGATGCAGAAGTGGATTTTTTTGACTCCGGATGACCTGCTGATGCTGATGTACTGCCTTTTCCTTTAATGTCCTGACGTTCTCTTTCAAACCGACTGGCTGACACAGCTAGCCAATGTTTGTACTTTGTTTCATCTGCGTCATCAAAAGTAAAGAATACTCTGCCTGCCACTGTCTTTTTGTACCGTGGATCCAGAATAGTGGCACAAATGTAATGTTGTTCTGTGTGGATCTTTTGAAGACGTTCATCGCAAAGTAGGCGCTGTAATAACTGCTCCGCCAAATCAAATGCTTCTTGCTTTCCATCTTTTTGAAACGTAGAAGACACTGCCATCAGTTGGTGCTCTAACATGCGCAACAATCGGATAGCTTTTCCCAAATTACAGTCCTCCCTGCTGACTGCACGCATGAAGACCTCAAAATGACGAAGCATGTCAGTCAGGCTTTTAACTAGCTTCCATTGCTCCACCTGTATCCTCAGGTCCATCATAGGTGTACCCAGTGTAAAGAAATACTGATCGACTACCGCATACTGCTCATACAGACGCTCAATCATGTAGAAGGTTGAGTTCCAACGTGTTACCACCTCCTGGATGAATGCTTTCACTGGCAGTTTACGTTCATGTTGCAGGCACCTCAGCTGCTTCCGGGCCTTAAAAGAATGGTTAAAATGTGTGCACATTCTTTGGCAGGTGGTCAGTAACTCGCACAGTGGACTTTCTTCACTCAAGAATTTTTTAACAACCAGGTTTATACAGTGCGCCAAACACGGCACTCTGAAATAGTTACCCTTATCCATGGCCTTAACTATATTGGCGCCATTATCCGTGGAAACATAACCAATCATGCGTTTTCTTGGGGACAGCCATTGAAAGACCTTTGTGTTAAACTCATGCAAAATGTTTTCTCCTGTATGATTTTTCTCTATGGCAAACATGGCTAGTGTTGCATGTTTCCGAGCAGCTTTATAAACTTTTTCCGGGTCAACACCTGCAGATACCTTTGCTTTAACCCCTGAAAAAGAGACCCAGTGTGCAGTGATGCATATGTAATCAACGGCTTGGCAACAGGTCCACATGTCTGTTGTCAGATGTATAGTGTGAACAGCACTCTTCTGCAAAGTTTCCCCAATCACCTCCAGCACATCTTCATGTAGTGCTGGAACCGCAACTCTGGCAAAATAGAACCGGATAGGAACCTTTCTGTTTAGGGCAGAGCGTTGCCACTGATTCAAGAAAACCCACCCCTTCCACAAAAGAAAAAGGGAGAAGGTCGATCACTAGCATTTTAGCCAGCTTAGTGTTATACAGACGCGTCATTGGGTGGTTGTGTTCAAATGGCGCATCTGAAAACAACATGCTTCTAATGGTGGGCTGGACCATTTTACGGGATGATGATGACTTCTTCGACCCAGTTACGCTCGGTGATGATGAACTTTTTCGCATTGGTGTCTCACTCTCTCCCACACTCTTAGTGTGGCTTATATATCTTGCAGGGGGTGTGCTGCTGACAGGGGTACTGGGTGTAAGTGAAGAAATGTTTGACGCTTCATCCTCCTCGTCATCATCAGATGAAACATCAACGGATACAATTTGTTGACTTGCAATTCGGGCTGCCTTGATCTCCTTTAGGTGCGCATGCCATTTGACAGTGTGCTGTCTCTCAAGATGACCTCTCTGGCCTCCGGTACCATAGTTGGTACCAAGCTTACCACGACTAACTCGAAGCTTACAAATGGTACAAATGGCTATGTTTTCCCTTGTTGGGCTAACACTAAAGAAGTCCCAAACTGCGGACTTCAAATGTCTGTGGGGGGGGGGGAGGAGGCGATACTGGGAATGCTAATGCCAGATGAAGTGGTGGATGTGTGTTGCCGAAACTTACTGTGTTGTGCACTTACAGCACCACTAATTGAGGAAATGGAGGTTGAGGTGGGTGGAGGTCCCTTCTGGTGAGAAAATATGGAAGCGGTAGGTGGTGGTGTACTAGTTAACTGCATTGGTGGTGGTCCAATTGCCATGTCGCCAACATCACGCTCAGCAGCATTTCGGGCTAGGGTAAAAATGTCTATTTGCTGCATGCCCGCTGAGGCTGCAGTGACGTCTAAGATGACTGCGTCGTCGTCGTGAGAGTCTTCATCAGCAGGAGTATACACCACTTCTTGTTCAGCGTCATCATCACACTCCAAAACTATGAGACTTTCGGGGACCTTCCTTTTACGCTTAGCTACCTTTGTCAGATCATGGTGTGCCTCACTCTCAGACAGCCGTGGTGGTTCCCAATTTTCATCCATATCATCAGAAGGAAGGGGGCTTGAAGAAGATGTAGACACCATCCTGATCTTTTCCTTGATAGGGATCTGGAAGACAATGAATGATCAGGACGAGTGGCTTCCTCGAATGATACCTCAGCTTGAATGTCGATTTCCTTATGTGCCCCTACTTCGGGAGGAACAACTATTGTGGGCACTTGTGCCGGTTCATGCACCTCTGCTTGCGCATCTCCTTGCGCCGCCTCTCCTTCCACATGTACTTGGGCTTGTACTTGCACATGTGGTTGTTGTTGCGGCTGTGGTTGTTGAACACTCGTCAGATGAGTTACAACAACCTGTGTTGATTGAGGGATGCTGCTACTTTTTTGCGATGAGCCAACATCACTGGTCGATGGTGATTGAACAACTATACTGGCTGCCTCTGCAGCACTCAAGGGCTTGGACTTACGTTGGCGTGGTGGTGGTGGCACTGAGCCCAGTGGAGCGGGGGTGAGGCTCCCAGCTTGGTCCCTAGCAGACCCCGCTGCTGCTGCAGGCGTACTTTTTTTTCCCCCAAAAATGCGGCGGTCGGCACACCAGTCTCCTTGGTAAGTGGCGCCACTTGCTTCTTCTGCTCCTTACTGGCAACTTTCTTGCTAGAGGAGCGACGGGCAACTTTTTTTGGGGCCATCTTCATCAGATGTCAGAACAGGAGGCCACAGTTGCACAAGTTGCAGAGTTGTCTGTGGCCACACGTGACGTTGTGCTGCACACACCGCAGCAGGACTTGTTCCTGCCACTGATGAGGAACGATGAGGCTGATGATTCGTCTTTCTGCACCTAAAAGCAAATGAAGCCAGAGGAACATCAGTTAAATAAATGTTGCATATGTAGTGCTTCAATTATTAGTTTGCAAGTAAGCATTTTTATTACACCCACCCCCCAAAATGGAAAGATCAATAAAATGCACCACTGACAGAGTACCACTGGGCATAATAGATGAAAGCATGGCAGACTGGGTGCAGGCCTATGGCACAACAAAGCACACTGCCTGGCTTCAAAATGGTCCCTAGACCCCCACCCACATGGCCAGGCCCTACCTAGACCAGTCCTCAAAATGGCCCCCACCCACATGGCCATGCCCCATCAACACCTCAAAAAATCAAAAAACACACAAAAATCACCACAATCCAATGACATCCATGCCCACAATCAGGTTCAAATTTAAGACACCCCACAGAAAGACTAGGCCCATGCACCACTGAGTAACCCTGGGCATAATGGATGAAAGCAAGGCACATTGGATGCAGGCCTATGGCACAAAGCACACTGCCTGGCTTCAAAATGGCCCCAAGACCCCCACCACATGGCCAGGCCCTGCCTGGCCCACGCCTCAAAATGCCCCCCACCCACATGGACAGGCCCAACACCACCCCCAATAATCGAAAAACACACAAAAATAACCACAATCCAATGCCATCCATGCCCTCAATCATGTTCAAATTCAAGACACCCCACAGAAAGACTAGGCCCATGCACCACTGAGTACCCCGGCCCTGGGCATAATGGATGAAAGCATGGCAGACTGGGTGCAGGCCTGTGGCACAACAAAGCACACTGCCTGGCTTCAAAATGTCCCCTAGACCCCCACCACATGGCCAGGCCCTGCCTGTACCAGTCCTCAAAATGGCCCCCACCCACATGGACAGGCCCAATCAACACCCCAAAAAATCGAAAAAAACACACAAAAATCACCACAACCCAATGCCATCCATGCCCTCCATGATGTTTACATTAAAGAGACCACACAGAAAGACTCAGTCCATGCACCACCGAGTACCCCTGGGCAAAAGGCCCCAACACCACCCCCAAAAATCGAAAAACACACAAAAGTCACCACAATCCAATGCCATCCGTGCCCTCAATCATGTTCAAATTCAAGACACCCCACAGAAAGACTAGGCCCATGCACCACTGAGTACCCCTGGGCATAATGGATGAAAGCATGGCAGACTGGGTGCAGGCCTATGGCACAACAAAGCACACTGCCTGGCTTCAAAATGGCCCCTAGACCCCCACCACATGGCCAGGCCCTGCCTGTACCAGGCCTCAAAATGGCCCCCAACCACATGGACAGGCCCCATCAACACCCCAAAAAATCAAAAAACACACATACATCACCACAATCCAATGCCATCCATGCCCTCCATGATGTTTACATTGAAGAGACCCCACAGAAAGACTAGGCCCATGCACCACTGAGTACCCCGGCCCTGGGCATAATGGATGAAAGCATGGCAGACTGGGTGCAGGCCTGTGGCACAACAAAGCACACTGCCTGGCTTCAAAATGTCCCCTAGACCCCCACCACATGGCCAGGCCCTGCCTGTACCAGTCCTCAAAATGGCCCCCACCCACATGGACAGGCCCAATCAACACCCCAAAAAATCGAAAAAAACACACAAAAATCACCACAACCCAATGCCATCCATGCCCTCCATGATGTTTACATTAAAGAGACCACACAGAAAGACTCAGTCCATGCACCACCGAGTACCCCTGGGCAAAAGGCCCCAACACCACCCCCAAAAATCGAAAAACACACAAAAGTCACCACAATCCAATGCCATCCGTGCCCTCAATCATGTTCAAATTCAAGACACCCCACAGAAAGACTAGGCCCATGCACCACTGAGTACCCCTGGGCATAATGGATGAAAGCATGGCAGACTGGGTGCAGGCCTATGGCACAACAAAGCACACTGCCTGGCTTCAAAATGGCCCCTAGACCCCCACCACATGGCCAGGCCCTGCCTGTACCAGGCCTCAAAATGGCCCCCAACCACATGGACAGGCCCCATCAACACCCCAAAAAATCAAAAAACACACATACATCACCACAATCCAATGCCATCCATGCCCTCCATGATGTTTACATTGAAGAGACCCCACAGAAAGACTCAGTCCATGCACCACCGAGTATCCCTGGGCAAAAGGCCCCAACACCACCCCTAAAAATCGAAAAACACACAAAAATCACCACAATCCAATGCCATCCATGCCCTAAATGATGTTGAAATTCAACAAAACAGTTGTATCATGCACCCATAACTAACCCTGTTCCTACTGGATACTGTGGCTACCCACAATATATTTTATTTAATGTTCTGAAAAAGTTCCAAAATTGTAGTTGCAGCAACTGTAATGCCCAAAAACATACAACATCAACTTACTTGTGAAATTTCTAATCCAAAAGTGATCCAAAGAAAGTCAAAAAGGCCTCAAATCCAAATATCCAGCAGCATCCACAAAAAGTAATCCTTCCAGGTCAAGATCCAAATCAAAGTGACCAGGACATGAACAAAGCACTGGGAGGAGTCTGCTGGACAGGAACAGGAAGTTGAAGACTGTGGGGCATTTCCTTCCTCCCCCCCCCCCACCAAAATGGACTCCTTGGTAAAATAAGTGCAGGCAAATGTCAACCTGAGGAGTTATTCTGATAAAAATCATCATTTTCAGAAGGTTTATGCAGCCTGCTGGTGGATTTCTTGTGCAGAATTGCAAATTTTGCAATTTTGAGAGTGCGAGATTGTTGCTGCCCGCCGCATCTACGTGTTTGCAATTGTTTACTCCCGCTATGCGTGATCACAAGCCTTTATGACGTACTCACGTTGACAAACTCTCGCTGCGCAAGGTGGCGGGCGCGATGACGTAATCGCGGTCGACAAACTCTTGCGGGATCACGCAGCAAGATCCAAAATGGCGCAGCACACGCAAACATGGAGAAAAACAAACTCTTCAAACGCTGAATGTAAGTGAACGCCGCGCGCTGCAATATTGTATTTGTCAAGCGTGAACAAGCAAAAAAATCCGCTGCGTGCGAATTTTCGAATTTTCGGCAAAGTTGCGAGAATTCGCCGATCGCAAATTTGCCGAAAATCAGCAAATTCCACGAGCGGAACAGATTTTACGCTCATACTTAATATTGGTACTGTCGTCATGGAGAACTTAAATGTATGCTAAGGAACTTAGGAACTCCTACGTGGTTTCTTACCCTAAGCTGTGCTGAATATGCTTGGGATGATTTACTTGAATTTCTTCAAGAGGCAAATTCTAATATAAAAAATATTTAATACAAGACACCTGGGGAATTATGCTCTTTGAATCCTGTTAATGTATGCAGATATTTCAATCAAAGGTTTGAAGCTATGATGTCTTTTTTCTTCAATAAAAAGAATCCAACTCTTGGAGAAGTTGTGGCTTTCTTTTGGAGAAAGGAGTATCAAGCTAGAGGTGCTCCTCATATACATGTGCTGATATGGATCAATGATGCACCAACATTCGGAACTGATTTGTATGATACTGTTTTGTCTTTTAACGCCTTAACTGTGGCAACAATTCCGCCGCGGTGCAGCTGTTCTAATAAGTGGACAGGGCTGCGTCGGCCGTTGGCCATTCGCATCACTGGGGAGGGAGTGCTGCCGACGGGAGCATGGAAGGGGTTATTGAAGAATATGCCACATGTGCTATACCAAAAAGAACAGAAGAAAACAACTTAAGGCAACAATTTTTACGATTCCAAAGTCATCGATGAGGAAAATACTGTAGATGAAAGTACAAGTCTAAGGAAAAGTTTTTTACCAAATGTCATTTTGGATTTCCACGTCCTGTAATATCCAAAGGAAGAGTAAACAGTTTTATGTCTGTTGTGAGACATACCATCACTAGAAAATCCCCCAAAAATACATACAATTTGAGAAAAAGTGAAGAATCAAAATACATAAATGATTATAATACAGTTATTCTCTCAATGTTGAATGCTAATATGGATATTCAGTATGTTGCGGATAATTCTATTGCTGTTGCCCGGTATGTGACATCCTATATTACAAAATCAGAAAAGACAGAATTGAAAGAAATGTGGGAAGAAATTTCTCACGAGAAGAGTCTTAGTAAGAAATTATATCGTTTCAGTTTGAAGATGTTATCCCATCGAGAAATTGGAGCGTCTGAATGCTCTGATCGGTTGTCATCTGCAAGTTTATATTCAAAATCTAGAAGAATCATTTAAGTGAGTGTAGGTCTTGCTGCAACTCTAAATCGAGTACTTAAATCTATACAAGACATTGAATATTTAGCAGATAAAGATCCGGAAAGTACAGATATTGTCAAAACAAACATGTTGGACACATATTATCGAAAATAGAATTCATCATCTTGAGAACATATGTCTTTATGAAATGCTGCAATATTACACTTTTAAACGGAATACTACAGAAAACATAAATGATGGAAAATATGGTTCCGAAGATTGTTTGGTGAGACAAAGGAAAGGAAATCTGTTTAATCGCAGAAAACTGAGTTATGATACTCCTGATAGAATATCATTTTACTATTTAGCACTTTTGCAACTCTTCAAACTGTGGAGTACAGAATTGGAATTACTTGGAGATTTTCAGAGCTATGAAGATTCCTTCAATGCTTATAAAGATACCATAGAATGTACTGTTTTTGCAAATTATCTCAAAATGTTGAACAATGAAATTGATCAAGAAGCTACTATTGCAGCTGTGATTGCTAGAGACCGTTCTCAAGATAGTCAAAGTTCTGCTCCACTGAGTCAGAATCCACTAGGACAACCAATTCTTGAAAATGAAGCGGCAATCACCACGAATGAAGTGGAAACAGCAATGCATCAAGCTCAAGAAGATATTATGGACTTAGGAAACTTGGAATAACAACTAAATGTTGAACAGAAAGAAATATATCAGCAAGTGAGACAACAGATTGCCCATGGATTTCTTTATGAAAAGAAAGAATGCACGTCCGCATCATTTCAACCTATCTGAATGCATGTCAGTGGTCAAGCTGGAACGGGAAAACGTTTCTTAATTAAAGTATTGACCAGTTATCTACAGAAAACAACTGACTCACATTTGTCTTGTGTTGTAACTGCTCCAACTGGGTTGGCAGCATACAACACTAAAGGAATCACATTACATCGTTTACTAATGCTACCTGTAGAACATGAAAATAAATTGGAATATAATTAACTATCTGGAGAAGCTTGCTATGAAGTTTCGAGAGTGCTAAAGAAAATGAAACTTCTGATTATTGATGAGGAAAGCATGGTCTCAACCTTAATGCTTGCTTTTGTGCTTTTAAGAATACAGCAAATTCTTAAAACAGATTACGATGTCTTATTT
Organism: Lissotriton vulgaris; assembly: GCF_964263255.1. Classification (NCBI taxonomy): domain Eukaryota; kingdom Metazoa; phylum Chordata; class Amphibia; order Caudata; family Salamandridae; genus Lissotriton; species Lissotriton vulgaris. Next base: position 1,976,961,605 of record NC_141689.1, on the reverse strand, counting down.
GGAGGAAAACATGTAATAGTTTTTGGAGATCTACTGCAACTTACCCCTGTAAAAGAACAACCAGTATTTAAAACACTGTGCATGAAGACACCAGAAAGTCTTTTGGAAGTGTTAGAAACGTTAAGATTTGATCATATTTTTAATACAAATATGCAACAGGCAAATGATGTTGATTATGGAACTATTCTTCAAGATATAAGAATTGGAGTACTGACAGAACATGGCAAACAAGCTTTGCAAAGTCGACTACTTACGAATTTGTTTCCAAATAAAAACATAGGGGCTCATTAGGATAGCGGATTTTCAGCATCCTTTGGGCCGGCGGAAGCCACCGCCGGCCCGGAGGATGCGGAAAATCCGCTGCGGACCCACCAAAGACCCACCGCCACATTAGGATGGCTGGTGGGTCCTGGTTTCAGTCCGCTGTTTTTCCGCCACGGTTGGCTTACAACCGCGGCGGAAAAGCTCTAATATGGCGGCGGTGTCTCTCAGACAATGCCAGCCATATTAGGATGGGTGTTAAAAAATGCTTTTCCGCAGCGGGTTTTCCGCCGTGGAAAAGCATGTGGAACTTCACTGCAGGGGTCCGTTGCGGGCCCCCTGGGTGAAGGTGGGGTGGGGGGGTGCGCATGGGGGGTACCTATGGTACCCCCCTGCATTTGTATGCAGGAATCGGCAGGCACCGCACGGTGCCTGCCGCTTTCTGCATACAAATGCAATGTATGCATTTTTACTATTGCGGCGGGTGCAGCTTCAAGCCGCACCCACCGCAATGGTAAAAATAGAGGATGTGACTACCAGGGTGGCGGTCACATCCTAATTTCACAGGAGGGAACTCCGCAGGCCATGCAGAGGTTCCCTCCTACTCTGGGGTCACGGACGGACGCAAGTCCGTCCACGATCGTAATGGGCCCCTAAGTTCCTAAAAAAATATATATGAAACTTGCAGAAAGAAATCTATATTCTGCTTAATGCCAACACTGCGCAAGTGTCCTATATTTAAGTAACTACTTTTGAACCTAGAAAATGAAGAAATAATAAAAATGGAAGCCATTGAAAAAATAGAGCATGAAGGAATCACTATTATTTTGACAGAAAAATTGAAAACAAAATTGGATTCTTTAGAAAAATCGATATCTAAAACTGCTGATTTAGAAAAGAATCTGTATGTATGTATAAACTGTCGGGTAATTTTAAGGTGTAATTTGGATGTAGAAAAAGGTTTAGTAAATGGAGCAATGGGTAAAGTTGTTGATTTTGTTAATTATCAAAATAGCGATGGAATTGAATAAAAAAAAATCAAATTTGATCAAATTGAAGAAGTAAAACAAATTGGTCGTTCTTCAGTTTGTTTTTTGCTTGTTAAAGATTTATATGTTCGTAGAAAACAGTTTCCACTTTCTCTGGCATATGCAGTGACTGTTCATAAATCTCAAAGATTAAGTGTAGACAGTGCTTTGGTGAACATTGGAAGTACCGTGTTTAGAGAGGGTATAGCATATGTTGCTTTGTTCCGAGTCAGAACTTTATCTTGATTGTTTTTTATTGATTTTTATGAGAGAAAGATTACTGCAGATGCAGACTGTGTAAAAGAGTATAATAGGTTAAGAAGAGCATATGCTCCCAATTTAGGTGAATATCCTGTATTTGAAAAGTGTGTAGTAGGTTGAAAAAAGAAGATATGAGAATATCTGTTGTGAAGTTATAGAGAAGGAAAAAAACCAAGATAATGTTGAGATTGCAAGCAAAAAGAAAAAGGACACTATTGAAGAGCTTGTTGGTTATCAGTTGGAAAATAGTTTGGGTATCAACTCCTATATTAATGAAGTGGTCAATGTTGTTTTTTTTCTAGAAAGTTTGCAACAGCAAATTATGGAGAATCATGAAAAAAGATGTTGTTCCTTGTTGCATTGTATTTATGAAAAATTGAGAACTGATAAAAAATTCAAAGCGTTTCTGATATTCGTAATCTTTTGGATATATGTTCTGATTCTATACAATTTACGCAGAATATCCAACAAGATGCTGAGGAATTTCTAATGTATATGCTTGCCGTATTGGAAAGTGAAGGAATAGAAATTGAAAATCTTTTTGGCCTTTGTTATAAATGGGAACATCAATGTGAAGATTGTATGTTTAGATGTAGCACTAATATAGATGTTGAAAGATTTATATATTTGACTTTACCAGACTGTAAAACAGTGTCTTGCAACAAAATAGTTAAAGCAGCAAATCAAAACATGGAGTGTAGCCAATGCAAATGAGAAATGTTATCAACATTATTTATACGAAGATATGGACAATATATCATTTTAATGATACATTGTTGTACAGCTGATGGAAGGAAACTGCAAACTTTAATTAAACATTTTGTAGCAAGACAATATTAGGAAGACCTTTTGTAGCAGTAGCAATTATTTTCCATGATGGTCCTTCCACAATATCTGGACATTACACTGTTTATTTAAAATATAATAAAGGATAGACATATTGCAATGATGCACATTTGCTATTTAAACATCATTTGCCTGATGAATTACCAAATTCCTACTCAATATTTTTAAAACCAACGTTTTAAGAACATAATTCGGCCTATGAGGAATATATAAAATGTATTAATACGATTACTATTGGACAATTTCAGTATAAAGAATTTCAGGAATGCTATTTAGCCTAGAGGAAAGGTATACATTTGAATTAAGGACTTTTTCTTGCACATTCTTACAGCATATATTTTTAAACAACATTATTTACAGTGTATGAAAATTAAAAATAATTGTTCATTGAATTATTATTTGAGTTCTTTCATAATCAAGTAAGAAAATTCTCTTAGAAGGAAGCATTTTATATATGTGTGATTTGTATTATATGGTATGTTATTGCGGATGTAGTTTTTTTGGAATGTTCAGAAATATTTGAGTATATTAATAATATTTTTGACACACTCTTGTTTTTTTTAAACAATCTTATTGATTGGTCTTTTTTGCCCGCTATTATGTGATGAGTAACATTGAAATCACTGTTTGTAGTGAAATTCAATATATTCTGAGAACAGCAAAAAAAGGCAAAGAAAATAATGTATATAATGTTATAATTATGTTGTGTTGTATAAAATATAATATTATATATTATACCTGAATTTTTTCTTCTCTTACACAGATCCTAATTCTAATATATGAAATTTTCAGAAATGTAAATTATGAAAAACAACTGAAAAAAATGATTCGCGTTTTTAATATTTACTACTGTGAAGGTAAGATTAACTAAGTATTAAAACACACAATGGGCTGTGTTTGCACACTGGTGAAGAAAGGGGGGATGGACTGAGTTAATATGTGTGGAAACATGCACTGTGGGCGTTTTAAGTTACAGGATAAAGTCCCCTTGGATCCTGAGGGTCCCTGGGGGCCAACTAACCCACCAGATATGTGCAGATAGTTCCAGAGAGTTGCATTGCTGAGAGGTGTAAATTGGGACATGGCTTCAAACCACCTCTCTACAACGCAGCTCTATGATAATTAATAGAGGGACATGGTGAGCTGCTAGGCCCCAGGAACTTTCAGGATTAAAAGAGTCTTAATTCCTCAACTTAAAACATTCCACAGAGTGTGTTTGCACATGTCACATCAGGCTTCATCCCATCCCTTCATCACTATGTTAACACGCCCTATAACCTTTTTATATTATGAGATTAAGTCACCTTGAATCCTAAGAGTTCTAAGTCTGTCCTAACCAGTTTCACATTCATCCACCCAGCACTATGTATCTATCCTATCACTTTCCTAAAACGTAAGTACTTATAAATTTATCTTGCACTCTCTTTGCAGTACTGAAATTATTCTAGTTATTAGTCATATACTTAAGGATTGGCCTAGTCACTAATCCTAGTACAAATGAATTGCCTAATATACTATGTATAAAGACCTGCATGAAGCTACAAAATATTAATACAGTCTTCAAAATACCCAGCTTATATCTATGTAGTTTTAGAATTTCTCTGTCATAGAATCCCAAGTGACCTGAAAAAAAAAATTGAATGGTTCATAACATTTGCCATTGTAACTATTGAAGTACTTCAACCATGACAATCATTATTGTTGGAGCATCTTTGGAAAGATATCTCTGTGCTTACCGTCTGTCACTGCCAATACCTAAGCTCTAATGGGGCAGATTTAGAAGCATCTTGTAACAACAATATGTCACTTTTTGTAGCATAGTGATGGCGCCAGACACTCCTTCATATTTACAAGGAGAGAAAAAGGCACCCTATGTAGCTTTTCTTCTCCATATAAATATAACCTCATCATACACACCACTTTGCGTTGAAGGGGCGTTCCAAAGGTGTTGCTGTGGGTGTTTGCACACAACACTCATACAACAACGCACATCTCCACAATTATCATAAATTATAAATCTGGAGATGTGTGTGAATGCTGCACCATTCTCCAGTTGGTGTAGCAAGGCACAACAAGGAGAATTGTTTTCATTTCTCCTCATTTTTTCTCTTTCAATATATGCTGCATTGCACAGCATACATTGAAAGAGAAAAAGGCCTTCACTGATTGTTTTTGTGCAGGAAGGTGTCGCTTCCTGCACAAAAACAATCTCCCCACGACACAGATATCCTTGCACCATGGTGCAAGGGTGCCTGTGTCACCACATGGCTGCAGTTTGTACAGCAGTGCAGAGGGAATCATAGAGTTGCAACATATTTGTGTGCATATTTTGCATCCCTGTGCTTCGGAAGTACCACAGCACAGTGCAGCTAAAGAACTTACATTGTCATGATGCAGCACTTCCATATAGTTCTGCACTTATGCATTCAACTTGCACTACTAATACATTCTTTCAGTCAATTATGCACTACACATACATTCAACCAAACTTTCACACATTATCTTACAAATATAGCTCTTTCTTTAACCAGATAAGTTAGTTCTGAAAAAAGAACTTTTTTTCTTGGTTTTTTTGTGTTGTATTTTTTTTTTGTTTTTCTAAGCGATTTTATTTTTTGGTGTTTTTTCAAAAGAAAAAAGACTGATAAAAACAGGAAACTTCAGGAATTAACTAGCATTCCCCCCCAAAAAAGAAACAAAAGTCTAGCAACGGTGATTACATTGCGCAGCACACACTGCTTCAATAGACTGCTCACCATAATCAGCTTGTGCTGCTTTAAAAACGCGAACTCATGATGTATGTCTGGTGGTGATGTGCTTGTTAAAGGTCCAGATGGTCCAGGAACTGCAGGTGGAGGGTTTTGTTTGGCTGGCCTACACTCCTCCCTAGCAAGATTCACTGGATGAAGAGTCTTCAGATGCTTGTACATAGAGCCAGTACCGCACAAATATTTTTTGTCAGCACTACCTCTGGATAGGACTCTTTGGCATATCCTGCAGGTGACTTTTGTAGCATTCACCTTCTTTTGCCCCTCCGGGAAAGTAAAAAACTTCCACACCACCGACACAGGTCTTTGAGGACGTGGAGGTTCTGCAACAAATTCTTCCTCTGAAGAATGTTCTGAATCTTCTTGTGGCTGCTGTCCTGAAGCCACATTGTCCTGGATTTGAAAAACACCACAAAAGAAATGATGGCAATAAAGTTCTTCTAAGCTCAGAGATGTGTCTCCAAAGAAGCTCAAAGAAGAATGATTGAAATGGGTGGGGTCCTTCAATAGTTACAATGGGAAATGTTATGAACCAATCAAATCTTTTTTTTCAGGTCACATGGGATCCGTGCACCGTGCGCACAGGCAGAATGCACCCAACGCAACTTCGCGAAATTGCATTTAAAAATACTATAAGTTTATTACAAGTAAAAATATATTATTTTTATGAATAGCTTAGATAATGTCTAGCCCTAATATGTATATATATATATATATATATATATATATATATATATATATATATATATATATATATATATATATATATATATATATATATATATATATATATATATATATATATATCATTTCAGACATCAAAAAACTTTTTCTGGAGTCGCGCATTCACCGCGTCTAACACGTATAAAATGTCACGCGGAAGTACGCGAGCGTCGCGTACAGTAATGTGCATGTGTCGCGAATACATGGGAGCTAGAGTCGCGTACCGGTCGCCTAGCGATGGCGCGCGAAAATACGCACCCGTCGCACACCTTACACGGATCCTTCACAACATTCCTAAAATGGCGGCTAGGTTCCGCGCAGCAATCGAGAAAGGTACGCTTTGGGTGCACGACTCCCCTTAAACATTTGAAAAAAAAACACTAAAGAAATTAATAATATAAATATTTTAAAATAAAATTATAAAACAAATAAACAATAATTCAGTTTAAAAAAAACATTTTTCCCATTTATATTAATATATAATGTCATTAAAAAAAGTATGTAAGGGGGCGTGGCTAGCAACCAACGATGGCGGTCGCAGCTTAGAGAGGCTCCCGTGACGAGGCAGCTTCCCACTCAAATCCGTCATATTTATTCTGATTTTCGAGGTGCTTAGAGGGGTGGATCGGACCCAGAGGCCGTGCAGCACCCGGTGATCCAACCTTGGGACGGCGAGGTCCCTGAAACAGCGCGATCATCGCTTGGCAGAAGGCAGCGAGAGGTGGGGCCTAGCGCTCTCCTGGAGGCAGCGGAGTTGCGTAAACTTGGGACCCAGCCGGAAATAATCTTTTATCGGCGGTGGTTGGCCGGAAGTACCGCTGTCCGGGACCCACTGCCAGAACCATCCGTAATCATCCTCCGGCGGCCCGGTGATGCACGTGGGGCCCCGAGACGGCCTGTGGTGGTAGATACTCGCTGACCACGCCTGGAGGCGCCGCAAATAACGCCGGGGCTCAGGCGGCCGGACCCGCCATTTTGGGCGTTGGCTGCACGTTGTGCCCCAGGCTCACCCAGCAACCACCCCCGCGGAACCGCCCGCCATGGCGGAGCGATAAAGACTTGCGGTTTTAGGGACCTCCCAGGCGCCTACTACTGCAACAGTCGACTAACGTGACCCCCCACGGATGACGGCAAGATAACGAACCACCGGCCCTCCTTGATTTGATCACGGACCTGCGCTGGTCCAAAAAGATCGTCAGACCACAGCCATGTCTAACAGAGGCCCCAGGAATACCACTACTCAGGTAAAACTGGACAAATTTGCTTACGAGAGACAGACTCCTCCTCAAGAACAGCGCAAAAATGCGGGGAAAACATCGGAGTTTGAGGGGGCGACACTAGAGGACGTTCTGGCGGCGCTGGCTCAGGTGCAAGCAACGGTAGGAACGACAGCCACGGAAGTCACCCTGATACGAGCGGACCTCCAGAAAATGAATGAAAGGGTTAAGCAGGTCGAGGTGGTCACTAAATCACTGGTCGAAGATGTGTCTGAGTTACAAACGGCGGTGGAACGTCTGCAAACGGATAACAAACTACTCAGAGATAAGTTGGATGACCAAGAAGGGCGCTCCCGGTGCAATAACGTTCGAATTTTAGGAGTGCTGGAATCTGAAGACAAGGGCGCCATGGACCTCTATGTGGAAGAGTTAATCAAAACCAGACTCCAGCCCAAAGGCCTCTCAAACTTTTTTTCGGTGGAACGGGCCCATAGAGTGCCGGGGGGCAAACCAAAGACAGGTGGTTCGCCTAGACCAATATTGGCGAGACTTTTCAATTTCAGGGACCGCGACGCCATCTTGCAGGCCGCGAGGGTGGCGCCGCCGATCCAAATAAAACTCAAGAATTGCCTTCTTCCCAGACTATACGGCAGAGGTCTCCAGGAAGCGCAGAACGTTCCTGGAGGTAAAGAAAACTTTGAGGGAAAAGGAGCTGCCGTACTCGATGCTCTTTCCGGCCCGGCTGCGAGTGGTAGCGAACAAAAAAGTATGGTTTTTCAATACTCCGGAAACGGCCCCGGACTGGCTTGAGGGATGGCATACTGTGGACCGGCAGCGGAGGCGACACAAGTCCGACCAGGATCGTAGAATCGACAGCAGAACTGGCTCACAGACGTCTGGACGTGGAGGAGCGGAGAGTTCTCCTTCCCGTGGTTTTGCAGGGGCTGGTGGTGAAGAATGAAACCCATACTCCAATTCTCTTGAACAGGGCAATCGCCGACCATTTACACACTGTTGTATAAGCTGCAGTTGGACACTGGCACGAACACCCCTACGGCACGCAGGGATGCAGCCTGCTCGGGGAGACGCTCTCCCCCCTACACGCAAGTACTCTGGTTACGGGATGGGTTAAGCACTCTGCTCAGTTGGGGGGGGCGGGCAGTTGAAAGTCCGTTTGGCAGGGTAGCAGGGAGGAGGGTGGGGGGGTTGTATTGTTACAGTTAGGAATGTATGTATACGGTTGAGGACAATGTTTTAATTCCTGTATGAGTCAGTACATGATAGTTGGGATGGACAATGATCGTAAGCCCCCGTGATGTCCCTTGGCTCTTCGCTGTGCATTGGCATAGCCACCATACCAGATCCACTTCTTGGCCGATACATCATGAATCCCGGAGTACCTAATGGCTGATAACTCTGTCCCGGCAGGGGGGGGTAGTGTACCCTGAATCGCAGTGCCCTCCCCTACGTTTGCTGTCTTGGAATGTGAGAGGTCTAGGGGACAAGGTCAAGCGAGGGTTGGTACTGACCGCAATTAAAAGACAACAGCCCACCATAGCCCTACTGCAGGAAACTCATCTGGTAGGGGGGGCTACAAAGGCCTTGGACAGACGAGGATATAAAATGTTGGTCCACTCTGAGTTCACGTCCGGTTCCAGGGGGACCGGTATCCTAATACAGAAAAACGCACGATTCATCCCCTTACTGACTAAGACTGATGACCAGGGCTGCTTCGGGGCCTTGCAGGGGCAGTGGGAGGGGAAACTTTTTAATTTGGTCTCAGTGTATATCCCACGGCACTGCACTCGGTTCACCTCCCAAAACTAGGTAACTTTCTTCTGACTCTTCCTGAGGGCGAGATCATCCTGGGGGGGGGGATTTTAATGCAGTTATGGACACACAGCTTGATAAACACCCCACGCCGGTTCAGGCGGGGGGGTCTCCTACCTCCAGCGGTTTGCAGCGGCCATGGGACTGACTGACATCTGGAGACATTTACACCCTGGCACGAAACAATACACTTTCCACTCCGCTGTGCATGGCAGCCTCTCTTGCATTGACCACTTCCTGACGCTGGGAGAGGGCCTCCAACATATAGATGCAATGGTAATTCACCCTCGAGGGATTTCAGACCACTCGCCACTCACGCTAACACTTTCTTCACAGGCACGATCACGCAAACGCATTTACCCCATTCACGCTACCTACTTTAAAGTTCCACAGGTTTGCAAGGCCCTTAAAAGAACAACAAAGCAATATTTCCAAGAAAACATACAGCCAGTGCGCTCCCCCGAGACACTTTGGGAAGCCTATAAAACGGTCCTGCGGGGACAAGCCATTAACTCCATTACGGGTCATAAAAGACAGCTGTCTCAGGTATTGGTCAATCTGGAGGTGGCTTTACAGGAACGGACCACGGCCCATGAACAGCACCCCTCTCCATCAACCCTTCACACACTCACCCTTCAACAACAGCTATATAACGACCACCGGCGCATCCAAGTAAAAGGACACATAACCGACACTCAAAATAGAATCTACGAGGTGGGTGAAAAAGCTGGGAAAATGCTGGCGTGGCTTGATAAACGGGAGGGTAATTCCAGGGGATCCAACGTCTGAAAGACGAACATGGGGCGGTACACACAGACCCAAGACGTATCACGGAGCTACTCGCTGCCCATTTTGAACGGGTGTACACCCCGGAACGTGTGATCACACCCGAGATGGCCAAAGACCTCCTGGCTCCGATCGAGGTCCAAACATTGTCACCGGAAGCGTCAAATGAGTTGGAGGCGGACATCACTGCCGATAAAATCCAACTGGCGATTAGGGCAAAGCAATGGGACCCAATGGCATACCCATTGAATGGTACCATGCAGTGCCTGAGACCCTCAGTGAACATCTATTGGGAATGTTTACTGAATGTCTAGAGAGGGGTTCCCTTCCGCCGGATCAGCGTGCGGCGACCATCGTAACTATTCCTAAACCGGGCAAACCACCTGATGAGTGTTCCTCTTATCGCCCCATATCCCTGCTAAATGCCGAAGTTAAGATTCTGGCTAAACTCCTAGCGACAAGAAACCTGCCCCATCTGTCGTCGATTACACATCCGGACCAATCCGGATTTATGCCACACAGAAACACAGCGTTGAATCTGCGAAGGCTGCACGGTGTGCTGCCTAGAGCAGATTCCATCAACACACCAGCAGTAATTTTGGTGCCTGACGCTAAAATGGCATTTGATCTGGTGGAATGGGCATATCTTTTTGAGGCACTGAAGCGCTTGGGATTCGGGGCCCGCTTTATCGCGTGGGTCAAACTATTGACCCGATGGCACACGTGGTAGTTAATGGCCATATCTCGCGCACGTTCCTGCTGGGGAGGGGCACACGGCAGGGATGTCCTTTGTCACCCCTGCTGTTCGCTATCTCTTTGGAACCTCTCGCGACCCTTATAAGGACCTCGCCTCTCCTCAAGGGCGTATCATGGAGTGGGGGATGGGAGGACCGACTGTCTTTATATGCAGACGATATGTTGATTTATCTAACAGACCCCGAATGCGGAGTGCCAGCTTTGTTACACATTTGTGACACCCATGGCAGCGTTTCCGGCTGTACGCTGAACTGGAATAAGTCGGAACTGTATGTTTTGCAGGGGCAGGCCCCGAACCTTGGCGAGCCGTGCCCACTAACGATAGCGGGCTCGTCGTTTAAGTATCTGGGCATTCATGTCACTAGGGACCCAACGGAATTCATAGATAAGAACCTGAAGCCTCACTTGGATAGACTTAAACGAGATGTTATGTTCTGGTCGGGTCTTCCGCTAACACTCCTGGGTAGAGCTGCACTCTATAAAATGATGGCGTTGCCACGTTTTTTGTATGTCCTCGAAAATACACCCTATCCTGTAGCCCCTAGGTTTTTCCAGAAAGTGGCAGCACTAGTTTCCAACCTTTTATGGGGGAACCTCCCTGCACGCATTGCACAATCCAAGCTGCACAGAGGCTGGTACGACGGGGGTATTGCACTACCTAACTTAAGACTGTATTACTGGGCAGCACACCTTAAGCCGATCAACCAATGGATTCACGCACCTCAAACCGAGCGAGCGTTCCAGTCAGACAGGGCACAATTGGGCACGAACAGTCTGTTGGGTCCGTTGTATGATCACCGTAAAGTTCGTGCCTTACTGGGACCCACTAGATTAACAGTTCATTTGTGGCATACAGCAACAGCAGCGCTGGGTTGGAAACGGAAGATCACCAAGATGACCCCGCTGTGGGACTCTCGGGTGCTGGGCAACATGAGGAACAGCAAGGGTTTTACACACTGGGATACTATAGGGATTTCCACAGTGGGTGATCTTTGGGAGAGGAATGGGGTGATACCTTTTGCCCGGCTAAAAGAATTATACGACCTTGGTAACAGGGAACTTTACAGGTACATCCAAATACAACATGCATTGCTCGCAGCCCTGCCCCCCGACACACCTCTGCCCGAGTCCTCGCCATTGGAAGACCGCCTCCTTACTGATTGTATGATGGAAAGGGCAACATCACTCACTTATCGCAAACTGCTCAATAATTTCCCAGATCCAACACTCCTGTTAAAGGGGAAATGGGAGGGTGACACTAGCGAAATGGACGAACATGAGTGGAATGAGGCACTTGGGCCCCCTAAGGAAGTTGGCATCTCGGCGCGAATGCGGCTAGTACAACTCAAGATACTACACAGGGTATATTACACTAGGACCATGTTACACCGCATCCATAGGACACCACATCCTTACTGCCTTTGTGGGTGTGGGGAGGAAGGAACATTTTTCCACACCATATGGGAATGCCCCAAGATTCGGGAATACTGGAAACAGATACTCCGCACAATCTCACAAACATTAGATCTGTCGCTGTTGCCTGACCCACGGAGGTGCTTACTAAACATATGGGAGCCTACCGACCTTTCCAGATATGAACAGCTCTGGGTCACGGTAGGATTAATGGTGGCAAAACGAGACATCGCACAGCGCTGGGGTGCGGCAGAAATGCCGACCAAGTCACAATGGTGACTGAATATGGACAGGGTGATGGTAACCGAAAGGGCAGTTTATTCTAACCGGGCCTGCCCAGGGAAATGGAATAAGGTTTGGACGAAATGGAATGTGTACAGGGGGGAAATTTGTGATCCCTTGCTGGAAGATGATCAAGATGTCTCCGACGAGGAAGAGGAAGAGGGGTGAAGCTAGGTGAGATGTGTGAGGAGAAGGGAAGCCAAGGATACTGTACGGGATCTCCTATTAGAATTGATACGTGGGAAGCAGGGGGTGGATGTAAGGGTAAAATTGGTGGGGAGCGATCGAGTGCCTGGGTATGAGATTAGAGTAGGCCTCTCCCAAGAGGCACTTGTAACTCAAACTGTATTGATTCATGCAAGATCGTAATATTATTCCTGACGTTTTAAGTTAAAGTTTGTTGTTTTTTCAAAAAAAGTAAAATCAAAAACCTCATCCAGCGTCGACACAGATATCTGAGATGCACTTTTATTTTGCAGCGACCTTATTTGAATATATACAGAGACTGATGACTTAATAACTATTTTGAAATGCTGCATTTTGAATCACGAACCGTGTTAGCGGCCGGCCCACTGGGTTGTAGGCATTCCGCTGTGTACTATAAAATGTGCAATAAAGGTTTAAAAAAAAAAAAAGTATGTAAAAATAAACAGTTAAAAAAATGTAGAAAATCAGTATCAAAAAATTAAATATAACTATTATATTTAAAAATTATCATTGAAAAAACCTTTGAAATTCAGTGAAAAAAACATAGGTTTCAGACATGTTATAGTTAGGAATTAGCATGTAAAAAACCTTAGAAATTCACTGAAAAAAAGCATAGGTTTCAGGGCTGTTATAGTTAGCTAGACATATCACTCGTACAAAACCATTGAAATTCCTCCATTATACTATAACTCGCGCACACGCAATCACTGCTGATGATGTCATATATTGCATCATTTATGACATGGTCAGTGACATCACTGATGACATCTCAAATGACATCACTGATGACATCATCCACGTGACAATTTGATACACCTCATCATAAACTAGTATAACCTTTCCTCACTCACTATAAAATACAGAGTACCATATTTGAAACCATTGACACACCAATACAAGTTTGTAAAAACCCACTCAGTGATTCCTAGATCTACACACACATCTAACCACTTACCTATAGATTCACTCATATATGCTGTCAAAGATCAATAGAACACTTTCAAATATACTTATACACCTACATCGACATTACACACCACCACACATCCTATTCACTTATGCAGTCATCCTACTCACTTATGCAAACAATTGATCATACTTACTTTTAATCAGCTACACACTTATACAAACACCACTTCATTTATTCATATAGATAATAACTCATATTTAGTGTCTTATAAAATCACTATTACAAGTATACAGTTATCCATATAGTCACTCATACAATCACTGAGTCTTATGTATACTTATTTTTATACAACAACTGTCACATACACTGCCCTCTATTTTTCTACTTTGTTGGACATATACCATTGAGAGATATATTTGCTCATCACCACACCCATAAAGACATTCACTTACCCAAACAACTGTTTCCACATGCAGTCTTAACCTCATATACCTACTAAATCAACAATTTACACATCTTTGAACAGTTACACCCACCCCACCGAACCACACACACATTCACTCTCCCATACAAATACTCAGTTAACTAATCAACAACTAATATAGACTTTCACATAGCTAGTAACCAACTTATGCAGTAGTTTACACAACAAGAGACAGAGTGATACAGATATTCACACAGTTTAGTCACTATCTCATATATTTAGTGTGACACTTTAAATTAGTCACTTAAACAGTCAATCACACTGCTACTAAATCCTCCATCCAGACACTTATACATCCACTCATTCTTCAATGCAGATTGCTCTATATATAATACATATTTAAATAACGAACCAAACCACAGTCACTGGATGATGTCATCAGTAATGTCATCAGTGATGGTATTTGAGATGTCATCAGTGATGTCATCAGTGATGTCACTCACCATGTCATGAATGATGTAATAAGTAACATCATCTGCAGTGGATTGCTAGCGCGAGTTATAGTTAGTAGAACTAACTATAACGGAGGAATTTCAATGGTTTTGTACAAGTGATATGTCCAGCTAACTATAACAGCCCTGAAACCTATGATCTTTTTCATTAAATATATATATATATATATATATATATATATATATATATATATATATATATATATATATATATATATATATATATATATATATATATATATATATATATTAATTACCTACTGGCGGTCGCCAGTAGGTATATATAGTTAGGATTTTTTCTCTATGGAACTTTTGAAAATTCTATGTCTAATAACTTTGGCGTTTGTGGACGGAATCGGCTGAAATTTTCAGGAAAATTGCACATTTTGTTTCTGATCAGCCCCTGAAAATTTGGGGGGGTTCGTCAAGGGGGGGCCGAGAAAAAAGGGGGGTCCCAAAACGCGTTTTTCCCATTCATTTTTCCATAGGGCGTTTGGCCTCACTTTTAGCTCGAACGGCTGAATGGATTTACACGAAACTTGGCAAAATTGTAGGGACTGTTAGCCCGATGTGCCTTTGCTGGGTCTCAATATATGTGCTCCAGTGGATTTTGAGAAATTAACGTTTTAAAAAACAGATATATCTGTGACATCGTTCCGGATAGCGCTCAAGTTCGCGTACTTTTCGCGTAACGGAGCTTTGCGAAGCGAAGCTGATTGGCTCCCCGGTGTCTGTCAACATTCTAAACAGTCCGTAGGGGCCGCCATCTTGTCTCTCGGTAGGATCGAGAGACAAGAGGAGTCCAAAACGAAGGGGCAAATGACCATAAGGGGGCATAGTAGATCCTCCCTGACCCCCTAGGTTTGATGTGGAGGCTGTAAAAGGGCCCCGCCGGGCAAAAAAAAAAAAAAAAAATTTTCGTGGGGCGCGCCCGGTACGCGTACCGGAAAGCAGTCTGGGGAGCATACTATAAGGAAACAAGAATGATTGACTTTTAACTTATTGCATGTTTATTGATTGTTCGTTTTTTTGTTGTTGTTGTTTATTTACGTAGCAACATGTAGGTACCAATGCAGAGTCTACAAATCAATAAATGCCGTCTCCTTTGTAGATATCTTGCCTGTTGTTATAGAAGTTATTGTGGTATATGGAGTTCATACCATAGTCTGTCAGGAAGGCTGAAACAACATGGAGGCAGGAGATGATAAAGAGATGTTAAATACACATTGGAGATTGTATAGTGGAAGAAAGGAAGTAACTATGAGCAAAGTTAGTATGTAACACAAAAAAGTTGCACAGTATATTTAAAGTCTGACTTCACGTTATAATCAATTTGCTACTAGTTTACAATATACATATAAAAATGAATAATGTGTCAAACAATTTTTGAATTATGAAATAAAAATTTATTATTCTGATTGTTTCTCAAAATTTAAAAGAAATTCTAAAAAATCATATCATTTTTTTTCATTTTCCAGTAGAAAATCTATTGCATCCACACATTGCAGAAGTTCATTGTTTATTGAATCGTCAAAGAAATCATGGTCAATTTCGTTTTTTGTTCCTGCTTCAATTTTCAAGTTATTTTCTTGTTGCCCTTCCATTTTGTATTCTGAAAAATGAATTTTTAAAAAATATATCAGTACAGATAGGGCACTGTTGGGTTTCAGTACAGACAGGCAGTTTGGTTATTTAAACAGTGATAATATGAAGAAAATTATCAAATAAACTCTTAGTCAATTCTGAATTATACTAGACAAGTCTAACTTCATCCATAACTCAGGGCCGGCGCTAGGCATGGGCAGCGTGGGCTGCCGCACAGGGCCTCGCACTCAGCCCACCAGCATGGGGCCACGCACTGGTGATGTGTCCTTTTGTTTCCCTGGAGATCTATCACAAAGAAAGGTGTCGCCTGCAATTAAGGTCCATTGGAAGGGGCCCCTCCCTGGGCCTCTCATGGATGGTGTCAGGAGGCATAGGGGAGGGAGAAGGAGACGCTCCCTCAATTGCAAGGAGACCATTCACAGACACTGTGGGGGGCCCATTGTCCAGCATTTTGGCGCACCCACAGTTTTAACTTTTAGACCACAATCAATTTTCACACCTATGAAGGTGTGAGAAATGCGTGTGGAGTAAAAGTTAAAACTGTGGGGGCGCCAAAATGCTGGACAATGGGGCCCCCACAGTGTCTGTGAATGTTCTCCTTGCAAGGGGCCACTTATGTAAATTGGAGGGGGCCTCGCGCACGTTCCCTTTTAGCCCAGGGCCTCGCAAATCCTAGGACCGGCCCTGCCATAACTAAAACAGAGAAGTCTATTTTATTCTATAGGTATTACAGAGTGATAGAATATAACTGTCAGAAAATGTTTTTCTAATTAGCT
Organism: Lissotriton vulgaris; assembly: GCF_964263255.1. Taxonomy (NCBI): domain Eukaryota; kingdom Metazoa; phylum Chordata; class Amphibia; order Caudata; family Salamandridae; genus Lissotriton; species Lissotriton vulgaris. Next base: position 1,976,945,000 of record NC_141689.1, on the reverse strand, counting down.
TACAGTACAGAACATACTTCAGTTTTAAAAATAATATCTTACCTTACCTTTTAAATACAACTTGAAGTTATCAGTTGATTTTTAGTGGATATGCACTTCAAGAAGTAGTAGTCAAAATGGCTGTGTTTCTCTCTCTTTGTTTATATATATTCAGGTACATAACCAATCAAATGTCATGATATATAGTAGAAATTGAAAGTAATATTTTAATTGGTTGTCATTTCCAACACTTCCGATATGTTTTGTTGTTTTGTGAAGTAATTTACCTCAGGGATTTTAGAGAGTTCTACATGCTAAATGGCTAAATGGTATTCCAACGAAATTTGTGAAAATGGTAGGGATTGGTATGTAGTATGAGCTAATGTTTAATTGGTGAAAGTGTCTCCAGTGGTTTTTCTGTAAATTACTTTCCCACTTTTTTTGAGCGAGTGCTTGTCAGTGCGCGTCCCGGTACGCGAACTTGCAGCGTTACGGGAGTCCTCCATTTTGTGTTTCGGTAGAATTGAGATACAAGATGGAGGGTAAATAATGTTCAGAATGGGTAGATGGGGGTACTTTAGACGTATCCTGACCCTCTAAGTTTTCTGAGGGTGGCTGAGGAGGCTCATATATGTTGAGAAAAAAAAATTGAATTTTTCGCGTGGTTAGCTGCCGGTACGCAAACTGGGTAGCGAACCGGGAAGCGAATATATGTGAAAATAAGTGAAAAAAGGTACATTCGAAATTTCAAAAGAGTAAATAAAGTTAAGGTAGCTCTGAAAAGAGCTTTTGGGTTCTGTGTAAGTTCTAGATACTTATAAGTAGGAACCAATACACATTCTTAAATTTAGTATGAAAACTCTGTTCCCCTCCTCCGTAGATATCTTGCATATAGTAACGCAAGTTATTGTTGTCGATGCAGCCCATTCCATGGTCTCTCATGTAAGCTGAAACAGACTTATTTACATGCTTCCTCGATTTCTCAATTTGTGGACAAAATTGATTGGACCACCTCCATTTTTGTCTTTGGCATATATTGGAATATACCAAGGCAGTTTGAGGAAAAAGTGTCATCAATTGCTCAAAGGTGTCTTTTAGGAGCATTTCCAGACCTACCCCAGTCAAAGTGCCCAAATCGTTTCCTCCACAGTGCACTATTATGAGGTCAGGGTTTGGCAAATGTAAAAAGGTTTTCACCAATGGTATCAATTGGTGACATTTCAATCCTCTTTGACCAATCCATTTGATTTCCACATTTTGTAAATTGAGGTTGTGTAAATTTCTGTTATCAGCATACCTGTGAGCCCAGTGGATATAGCTATGTCCAAGAATCCAGACTGAAAACATGGCTAGAGGAGTTTTTGCTGCAGTCAGATGAAGTGTGGGAATGAAATGGCAGTTGAAATAGTGAAGTTTGTAATGAAAAAAACTGTGGAGTTTAAGTGCAAATGATTCTTTAGCAGTGATTGTTGTATTTCCATTGCTGAAAACAGAAAGTTAGGGTGCATGGATGTGTTCTTTGAAATATGTAATTTGAATGGTTAATAAAAAATTATGTTATGAAAGATTGCAGTGGATTAGCAGGTGTACTGAGAGTTCAGAGTTCATTTGAAACATTGTTGTGTGAACTTGTAAACATGAGAGGTCTGGCAGGCGGTAGTTGCTATGGAAAAAAGGTAGAAAGGGCAGAGGGGGGAAGGGTGTTGATTTGAAAATAGTGAGGGAAGAGTTTTGATTGGCTGACATGAGAGATATATGTGATGAATATCAGCGTTTCAGTGCCTTTGTTGGTTCCAGCCTCTGGAGTGCATACCTTTAATTCTGCTAAAGAATAATTGGTGTCTTTCTGAGACTGTTTTGAATTTCAAAAAGAATTTGTAAAGGTGAGTTCTCGTTTATATATTTTAGATAAAGACTAGTATGCTTTTTTGCGTAAATAAGAAAGTCAGCTGTGTATTTAAAATGATGTTTTGCGTCAAGTGTTTGCATTCTGCTTTCAAAGGCGATTTTGCATTCTTTTACCAATTGTAATTGTAAATAATGTAAAGTATTAGTACTGACAAGGTGTGTATGTACATAGGAGCTGTGCTGTGTTTTCAAATTATGATCAGAAAATCGTTTTTAAGGAAAAGGCATGCTTTAAAAAATTAGGAGAAATTATTTACTTGTGATGTGACTCCTGCAATGCGTCGGTTTTGCGGAACAGATATATGATGCATTTGTGTTGTTATTGTTACGGTGTATATGTAAAAAATGATGCATAAGTGTTGCACGGGCATTGTAAATACTCTCCTATGTGTGCTTAGCAATTTCAAGTCACTTCCCCCGGGTTCAAGGGCCTTGTAAATACGTCCCCATGTGTGTCTGGTCATTTGAAGTCACTTTCCCCGTGGTGCAAGGCCCTTGTAAATACGCCCCCATGTGTGCCTGAAAAAGTTTCATTTTGATTGTTTGAGTTACATAGCCATGTTAAAAGTTATTGAAAAAAAGGTGCAAGTTCCTTAAAAAAACGTTTTCATGTGTATTAGGGCATTTTTGGTCTGTTCCCCATGAATGTAGGTGTATAATTGTTTTACATAAAAGGTTTAAAAACTTTTTTTGAAATCAAATGCATGCACACTTAGGGCCCGATGTAGGTGGTCGTTTCAGGGCATTTACCGACCGGTTACGGCCGATTTTGGCCGTTTCCGACCAGTAAATGGCCAATCGGTATGTAGGGGCCTAAATCCAAGGCCACATGTAGGTAAATCTACATTTACAAAATCGGTAAAATTACCGATTCGGTAAAATACCGAATCGGTAATTTTACTGATTCTGTAAATTTCCTATGTAGGTGGGACTCTTCTGAGTCCCAAAGGCCTTAACGAATCGGTATTTTAGCATGAAATCCAACTTCATGGTAAAATACCGATTCCGGTGTGCATGCACATGTGTGCATGCACATGTGTGCATGCACACCTATGTCATGTGACAGGCAGACCTGCCCTTAGGGCAGGTATGCCTGCCACATGGCACCTGTGCCTGTTTTGAGGGTGCCAGAGGGTGTCAAAGTGACACCCCCTGCACCCTTGTGAATTCTTTAATTACCGATTCGGTAAATACCGAATCGGTAATGCCTAATCATTCCTATGGGCTTCAAAGCCCATAGGAATGAATGATTGTTTGAGTTACATAGCCATGTTAAAAGAAAATGATGCATAAGTGTTGCACGGGCATTGTAAATACTCTCCTATGTGTGCTTAGCAATTTCAAGTCACTTCTCCCGGGTTCAAGGGCCTTGTAAATACGTCCCCATGTGTGTCTGGTCATTTGAAGTCACTTTCCCAGTGGTGCAAGGCCCTTGTAAATACGCCCCCATGTGTGCCTGAAAAATTTCCATTTTGATTGTTTGAGTTACAAAGCCATGTTAAAAGTTATTGAAAAAAAGGTGCAAGTTCCTTAAAAAAGCGTTTTCATATGTATTAGGGCATTTTAAGTCAGTTCCCCATGAATGTAGGTGTATAATTGTTTTACATAAAAGGTTTTAAAACTTTTTTTGAAATCAAATGCATGCACACTTAGGGCCCGATGTAGGTGGTTGTTTCAGGCCATTTACCGACCGGTTATGGCCGATTTTGGCCGTTTCCGACCCGTAAATGGCCAATCGGTATGTAGGGGCCTAAATCCAAGGCCACATGTAGGTAAATCTACATTTACAGAATCGGTAAAATTGTTTTTGATGGTAAAATACCGATTCGTAAAGGCTCCTGGCACTCTGAAGAGTCCCACCTACATATGGGTGGCTTGAAATCGGTATATTTACCGATGTTTTATTTTACCGAATCGGTAAAATTACCGATTCGGTAATTTTACCGATTCGGTAATATATTGCCCCCTACATAACAAATTTTGTAAACTGGTCGGTAACGGCCGAAAATACCGTTTTTCGTCCGATACCGACCGCCCTATATCTGTCCCTTAAAGTTTTAGGGAAAGATTTATGATGGTTGTGCGCCTCTTTTGTGCTGCTGTTGCGTCACTTTTATAATGCAGGAGAGATTTACAAGATGCACCATGTTGCAAAACAGCAGCCGCGGGTCGTGGAGGGAGTTACGGTGGGGCAGGTAGGCGGGGAGGGGGAGGGGCAGGGTGGAGGGACGTAAACACTGGCATATGGATTATTGCAGGTAAGTACACAATTTAATGTGTGTAAAGTTTCATGTGGGCTTTTTGTTGCAGGGTGGGCAGTCATTTGTATGAAAGCCCTGTAATTTTATCACTATCACAGTAAAATTAAAAATATTTTATTGAATCATTTTTATAGCATTGTTGAATCTAATTCTTACTGTTATTGATTTACTGTTTGGTAATAGTGGTTAATAAATTTTTTGATTATATTTTACCACAGATTCAACTGCAGATTATTTGGAAATTAGACAATGCCGTCTAAGGATAGAATTCGAAAGGCTACAAAACGTCAAAGACAGCAGATTACTAAAAGCATGCAGCAGTCCTCTACATTAAAATCACCTCAACGCACGAAGAAAGCTCCGGGTAAGAGAACGAAATCATTCCTTAGAAACATTTGTAGAAACAAAAGTATAACTACAGAACAAGTTTTAGTCCAGAAAAAGAGAGCCAATTTAAATGGAAAGGAAAGGCCCGTCAAAAAAGTTTCTGCTAGAGCAGGAGATAACTCTGTGCATGGCAGTAGAAGGGAAAATACATTCAGGGACATTCAAATCGCCATCAAATCGGCCAAGAGAGCGTTCTACGTAAATGCCATTAAAGAAGCCAGCCAAAAGCAAAAAACTTTATTTACGATAGTAAAGACCTTCACCCATCCCAAAGCTCTCCAACCCGAAATCCCCCCATCCCAAGAGCTATGCGATAAGATCTCAGAATATTTTGACGAAAAAATTACCTCCATTCAAAAAAACTTCCCCCCTCCCCCTACCACCCATAAACTTCCCCATCCCGATCAACCTTGTTTGACTGCTGGCAGTCTCAAAAACTTCACCCCGGTCACCCTGGCCCAAACCAGAGAAGCGATTCTTTCCTGCAAATCCGGCTCCCCCTCAGACCCCTGCCCTCCTAAGATTCTCCATCTAATCATTGATGAGATCAACCCTATCGTCAATGACATTATCAACCTGTCACTCAGTTCTGGATCTGTTCCTCGCTTATGGAAAAAGGGTGTTGTCAAACCACTTATGAAAAAAGCTAATAAATCCCCAGTGGACTTGACCAATCTCTGCCCTATCACCCTTCTCCCCGCTCTGGGTAAAATAACAGAACAGCTAGTCCACAAAGAACTTAAATCCTTTCTGGAAACCCACAACATACTCCATCCCCAGCAATCCGGGTTCCGGCCTAAACATTCAACCGAAACTGCCTTAATAGAACTGACCGACACCATCAAAACGTTACAAGACCAAAGGAAGAAGGCCATTCTGATCCTTCTTGACCTCACGGCAGCTTTCGACACCATATCCCATTCCATCCTGATCAACAGATTAATAGACATCGGTATCTCTGACTCAGCCCTATCATGGATCAGATCATTCCTCAGCGATAGGTCCCAAACTGTCACCCTGGGCCCTTTTCAATCCAATGAGAAAACGGTGTCCTCCGGAGTCCCCCAAGGTTCCATCTTAAGCCCCCTCCTTATTAACATTTATCTCATCCCTCTTCTCACCCTGATAGAATCATTCGGCATAACTGTCACCTCATACGCCGATGATACTCAGTTGATCATCCCTCTAGACGAAAATTCCAACAAGGCAGAGCTCAATCTCAAACACTGCCTAACTGCTGTATTCCAATGGATGGACTCAAACCACCTCCGTTTCAACTTAAACAAAACAGAGATCCTCCCCATCGGAAAGAACGCCTCTTTCTGTCCTGCCCTTTGGTGGCCTGAAAACTCTGCTGCCCCCCCCCCCCAGACCGTCACTACTGCTAGAAACCTCGGGGTTCTTTTTGACTCTGATCTTTCATTTGACCATCATGCCACGACCGTAGCCGGCAAATGCTTCGGCATAATCAAATCCCTGAGAAAGTTCTTCGACTTCCTCCCCCTAGATTCTAGAAAAACGGTAACAGTAGCCCTCATTCTCTCGCGTGTGGACTACTGTAACGGTCTCTTGGCAGGTACCAAGAAGTCCACCCTCTCCAAACTCCAAAGTGTTTTACACACTGCCGCCCGCCTAGTCCTAAAATTACCTCGTAAATCCTCAATCTCCGCAGCCCTAAAGACCTTACATTGGCTTCCCCTGCACAAGAGAATACTCTTCAAGATTCTCACCGTTGCCTTTCGAGCCTTTAACAAAACAGGTCCCATCTATCTTACCAGACGCTTCCCACACTACTACCCGAGTCGTTCCCTTCGATCTTCCCATGAAAATTTCATTACCTCCACCAAGTTCAACCTGAAGTCTAAAGGCGGAAAAACCCTAAGCACTCTGGCTATTAAAGCCTGGAACAGTATCCCCAGATACCTAAGACTTCAGACACTTGAGAAACCATTTAGAAAACTTCTCAAAACATGGATTTTCAACCTTCCTGACGATTGGACTAAAGCCTCCATCTAGCCTCCCCCCTACCACTCTGCGACCTGGCTTCAAGGACTTTCAGCGCCATGATGCTTCTTCCGGAGCGAACGCTGCGCTCTATAAATACCCCTCCAAATATCCAAATATCCAAATTCGTAGGCGAATGTTCTGCAACAGGGTAATTGTCAATTTGCTAAAACAATTTAAGAAAGGTCAACAGAAAGTGGCATTTTATAAGAAAAAGAAAAATGTAGAGAAAATTATTGATCAGGCTTTCGAAATTAAGCGAAAGTTATTTATTTTGGTAATTAATAGAATTAGGAAACTAAACAAGGTAATCTATGTTTTCAAATCTAATAGTAGATGGAAGAGAGAAGTTAATGAAATAATTTTTGTGAGTTTTCTTAGGAGAATGGATGCATAGTTCAAATAGTGAGGCATTTTTTAATGAGGAGAGTTATTTTCAGGATAATGATTTGGTGCATGCAGTTGACAGCAGTGGTCGAGCATATGAGGTAAAAGATGGTCGTCCGGTTGAAAAAGAAATACTTGTGTCTGCAGATGCAGAAGAGGTGTTAAGTGATGAGGTTTTAGGGAGACGTCCTAAGGGACCAGTGTACACCTGGAAGTGTAGTTCTATTTGCAGTGTGCGACAGAATTCTATCAATTTGCTTTGTGAATTTGTACGGACATTTAATAAGAAGAGTTTAAAACAAAAAATAAAGTTGTTGCAAGAATTAGATCCTTGCAGAGTGAGACAAGTGACAGGTTTGCGTGGTATTCACTGGCTTGTCTTTCTAGGAGAGTGTGCCAGAGTGTTTTTCATCATTTAAGGATGCTAGTAGTGCATCAAAATAAAGTGAGGAAATTAGTTAGAATGTTGTAATATGCTAAGAGTCCTGCAATTATGCTTAAAAAATTAAGCAGAGCTCTTTTGCATGGTTCTGATGTAGATGTGAAGAATATTTGTCAAGAAATTGAGTTCTGTTACTTTGCTGGTAAAGAGAACAATGTTGATATTGAACCACTAGAAGAAGGTAATGTGGAAGACAGTGTACAGATTTTCAGTACACATAAGTTCCACAAGGAAATTTCCACGTTTATGGTGAAAACATGTGAGAGGCCTAATTTCACTTGTGTGTGTTGTCGACGGACTTATTATAAGAATCAGACTAAGTTAGTGGATTTATATGGAAAAAGTGATATGGAAAACGATAGTGAATGGAAGGATTTTGTCACATACTTGATGGTAGAAAATTGTTTTGATTTGGGAGCAGAGCAACGTATGTGTACTTATTGCTATAACAAATTAAACCAAAACCAGATGCCTGCTAGAGCGGTTTATAATAATCTGGAACTAGTTGACATTCCTTCTGAATTAAAGGATTTAAATACTTATGAATGTATTTTGATTTAAAGTGTCCATCCCTTCCAGGCTATTGTACGAATGGAGCCAAAGACAGGGAAGTTGCCTCCATCAGATTTACAGAGAGGATTAAAGGGAAGGGTTGTTTATTTGCCTTTGGATTTGAAGAAAAACATTAATACAATTGGAGTAGAGAAAGTGGAAGAGGAACCTCTGGTTATCATAGTTAATGTAAATGTATGTAAATGTATTGCGATTTATATAGCGCACGTATCACCCGAAGGCATCAAGGCGCTTGCCTTGGGAACCCGTCCTGGTATTCCCCTGTGAGATAACCCCAGGAGGGTATCCACAAGGTGAAAGCCAGGCATCCCGCCACGAGGGGCCGTAGTGGAGATTAAGCAAGCTATTGCCCAAAGTCACAGAGTGTGAACCCGTGAGTCGAGTAGGCACCGGAACGAGAATTATCGAGTCCGTGGAATTTTTGAGCCCAAGACCCGCAGAGGCAGGGAATTGAACCCTGGTCCAGGACCGATCTCAGCTTCCGGGTCTGCCGCCTCTAACCCCTGAGCCACACTTCTCCACTGGTGTTAATGGTGTTCCGACAAAGAGTAAGAAAATCTGGCAAGATTTAGTGGATGTTAGGAAAGTCAAAAAGGCAACATTGTATTTGATAAAAAATAATGAGTACTACAAGAATGTATGTGTTGTAGAAGAGGAAGTAAGTGAAGAAGAGGACAACGATTTGTGTCCTGGACAAATTGAGAAAGTAGAAGCCTCTAAAAAGGAAGAAATATATGAACATTATAGTGTTCATCCTTTGCATTCCAAGGAAGTCATGGGGAATGCTATTGAGTTGTTTCAAATGAAACAAGCCAAAGGGAGTCCCATTAGTGTTTGGGAGGAAAGTTTGGAAGCTCTATGTTTCCCACAGTTATTTCCCACAGGTCGAGGAGGACGATATGATGAGCGACCTGTTCAAATTCCTGCTTCAGAATACCGGACTTTTCGATTGTATGCAGAAGATCCTAGGTTTCGACAATGCATTCCCTATTTATTTCATCTACTGTTTGAAAGTGATCTCTCTGGATTGTCTTATGCAGTGAACCACATCTTGAAAAGTGGTGTACAACTGCGAAATATCTCGGCAAGGGACTTTATGGATAAAGTCAATGTGCAAGACAGTATTTTGGATTCTCACCTGATTAATCTCATGGCTTGTCAGCGTGGTACTAATGAGTATTGGTACCGCCGTCATGGTGACTTAAAATGTATGCTGAGGAATTTAGGAACTCCCACATGATTCCTCACTCTCAGCTGTGCTGAGTATGGCTGGGAAGACTTACTTGAATTTCTACGAGAGGTAAATGGAAACATTGAAAATATTGAATTCAAGACACCCGGAGAACTGTGCTCTTTGGATCCAGTGAATGTATGCAGGTATTTTAATCATAGATTTGAAGCTATGATGTCTTTCATCACGAACAAGAAAAATCCACCTCTTGGAGAGGTGTTGGATTTCTTCTGGAGAAAGGAGTATCAAGCAAGAGGTGCTCCTCATATACATATGCTGCTATGGATCAAAGATGCACCCAAATTTGGAACAGATCCGGATGACTTAGTGATGAGTTTCATAGAACAGTATGCTACATGTGCTGTTCCAAATACAAACTAAGACAAAAGTCTAAGAGAACAAGTTTTATGGTTTCAAAGCCATCGTTGTGGAAAGTACTGTCGTCGTAAATTCAGAAACAAGGACAAGTACTACACCAAATGTCGTTTTGCATTTCCACGGTCGGTGATATCAAAAGGAAGAGTTAACAATTTGATGTCTTCGCTGGGACATAATGTGACGAGGAAATCACCCAAAAACACATACAATTTGAAAAGAAACGAAGAGTCCAAGTACATCAACGACTACAACCCAGTGATTTTGTCCATGTGGAATGCTAACATGGATATACAGTTTGTGGCTGACAACTGTATGGCTGTGGCTCGGTATGTGACGTCTTACATCACCAAAAAAGAAAAGACAGAACTGAAGGATATGTGGGAGGATATTTCCCATGAAAAGAGCCTCAGTAAGAAGTTGTACAGTTTCAGTTTGAAGATGTTGTCGCATCGAGAAATCGGAGCTTACGAATGTTCTGACCGGTTATCTTCAGCAAGTCTCTATGCCAAATCTAGGAGTATCATTTGGGCGAGTCTTGGTCTTGCTGCAACGCGTAATCGAGTTCTGAAACCTGTACGGGAAATTGAGTATTTGGCGGAGAAGGAGCCAAACAGTACAGATATTTTGAAGACCAACATGTTGGATACATATTATCCAAATAGAAGCAGTCACCTGGAGAATGCTTGTTTGTATGATGTTCTTCAAAATTACGTTTTCAAGAGGAACATCAAAGAAGATATTGATAAAGGAGTGTATGCTGTAATTGGAAGTGAGGGATGTCTGGTCAAGCAAAAAAAATGTCAATTGATAAATCATCGAAAATTGGATTGCGAATCTCCCGAAAGAAAAGAGTTTTTCTATTTAGCTCTTTTGCAACTTTTCAAGCCTTGGCGTGCAAAAGAGGAACTGCTTGGGGATTTCCTCTGTTACGGAGACTCTTTCAATGCAGCCAAGGAGTCCATAGAATGTCCTGTTTTTCCAAAATATCTACAAATGTTGAATGCAGAAATTGAGCAGGAAGCAACAATTGCAGCCGAGATTGCTAGAGACAGTTCTCAGGACAGTCAGAGTTCTGTTTCATTGAGTCAGGATCCACTAGGAGAACCAGCTATTGAAAATGAAGCTGCCACTGCCATGATTGATCTCCGTGGAAAGAGCCATGGCACATGCTCAGAAGGATGCGGTTAACTTAGAAAATTTGGAAAGACAACTTAACGTTGAGCAGAGGAAAATATATGACGAAGTTACCAACCAAATTGAGCATGGATTAAGTCATGAGAAGAAAGAGTGTTCGTGTACGTCGTTGAAGCCTGTCCTACTATACGTGAGTGGAGAAGCAGGAACTGGAAAAAGTTTCCTTATTAAAGCAATTTCATGTTATCTGCAGAAAAGGACGGAGTTATCGCTGTCTTGTGTTGTGACCGCTCCAACTGGACTGGCAGCTCATAACATTAAAGGGATTACTTTGCATCGGTTACTGATGCTGCCAGTGGAGCATGATAACAAATTACAATATCACAAATTATCTGGGGATGCTTGTTGTGAAGTATCTAGAGTGTTGAAGAAGATGAAACTTCTTATCATTGACGAAGTAAGCATGGTTTCCAATGTCATGCTTGCCTTTGTGCATTTGAGAATGCAGGAAGTTCTTAAAACAGAGTATGATGTGTTATTCGGTGGCAAACACATCATTGTTTTTGGTGATCTTCTGCAGCTGACACCAGTGAAAGGACAACCAGTGTTTAAACTGCTTACACATGAAGATACCAAGAAGTGCCTAGGGAGCATTGGCAACGTTAACATATGGTTAAACTTCAGTTATGCTGAGCTGCGTGAAAATATGCGTCATGCGAAGGACGAAGATTACAAGAATATTCTGCAAGATGTAAGAATCGGGAAAGTGACTGAGCGTGGTAAAGAAGCTTTACATGCACGCTTACTGTCAAATTTATATCCAGAAGAAGACGTTTTGCCAGAGGATATTTTTCAGAAAATTACTGTGAAGAAATCTGGAATATGTTTGATGCCAACTCTTGCAGAATGTTCCATCTTCAACAACAAAATGTTGAATTTAGAAAAACAAGAGATTGTGAAACTGGAAGCTATTAACAAAATAGAGCATATGGGAGCAACAATTATTTTGTCTGAGAATTTGAAATCTAAATTGGATTCATTAGAGAAGACTATATCTAAAACTGCGGGTTTTGAAAAGACTTTGAATGTGTGCTTAAATTGCCGTATCATTTTGAGAAGGAATTTACATGTTGAAAGAGGTCTGGTAAATGGATCAATGGGTAATGTTGTTGATTTTGAGAAATACAGAAGTAGAGATGGAATTGAATTTTTAAAAATTAAATTTGATGGCATTGAGGAAGTACAGCTAATTGGTCGTTGCACAGCAAGGTTTTTGCTTGTAAAAGACTTATATGTTCGCCCTAAGCAGTTTCCTGTTTGCTTGGCATATGCGGTGACAATTCATAAATCGCAAGGTTTAAGTGTAGACACTGCTTTAGTGAATTTTGGCAGTTCTGTATTCAAAGAGGGTATGGCTTATGTAGCATTGTCACGAGTCAGAACTTTATCGGGATTGTACTTGATTGACTGTGATGTCACAAACATTTGTGCGGATCTAGATTGTGTTAAGGAATACAATAGGTTAAGAAGAGAGTATGCGCCACATTTGCTTCAATATCCTTTGTTTGAGAAACGTGTGGTAGGCCAGAAACGAAGAAATATCAGTAATAGTAGGGAGGTTGAAGCAAAAAGAACAAAAGTCGATGATCCAAAAATTGTAAGCAGGAATAAAATGAATTCTGTTGAAAATGTTGTTGGTTTTAAATTTGAAATAGTTCTCTTTTCACTAGAGACTTTCAAAGAACAGATTGTGATCAATTCGGAACAAAGTTTATGCTGTTTATTGAATTCTGTGTTAGAGAAATGTAGTGCTGATAGAACGAGAGTAGAAATGATGAATGATGTAATATGTGACATCATCAGCAGTTATTGCAACTAACTATATATGCGAATCTCTATGGTTTTGTGCGAGTAAATTAAGGTTTTGTAAATGCTAATCCCTAACTATATATGGTCTATAACCAATGGTTTTTTCATTGAATATATATATAATTGGTTGGCAACATCTTGATAATGTGGCAAAAACTCTTTGAGCACATAAGGGGATTTTAACCCAGAATCATTTAATAATACTTAGGGATTTATCCCGGTATCAAGAGAAAGTGGTCAGTAAGCAAATGACTGTTAACATTCATTGTAAATACTTGTAAATATCGTATTACTGTGATATGCGAGTCCATCAATTGTGTTTACCCAATGGTTGTAAAAAATGAAAAAAATGAAAAAATTCAAATGAACCAATCACTAATGAGCACTGTGCACTTTAAATACGCTAAAAAAATATGGTTACGCTGTCATGTGATCAAGGCTTTGTGCCGAAACGTTATGGCGACAGCTGAATAAACGAGAATAACCAGCATCCAAATTGTGGTCCGTGTCTGTTTCCAGCGCGATCAAGTCAAGGGTGATTGTGGCAGGAGAACGGAGGTTTTTGTATATGTGCAGCCGTTACGATATCACACGGCTCAAACACGGACCCCTTCCGAAAGTCGGCTTGAAAGGAAAAAGCTGACTGGTCGACGCGAAGTGGTATCCGGTCTGAGGTATCTCGGATCTTCTTTGCGGCTTCCGGAAAGGGAGATTAGCGTCGGACCCCCCTGGAGTACGAAGATTGGAGACGTAAGTCCAGTCCCCCGGAAAGCGGCACAGGGAGAAAGTGCACGAGTTCGGGAGCAAGGACAGAGGACTACGTGACAAAAAACAATCAAGGTACCGGCGGGAGGAAGGTACGGATGCGCGGGGTTACCTGTGGTGAAAAATCCAAACAACCCACAGTGTAACGTGACGCCCGCGTTAATTGCTATCAGCGCAATAGAATGTCTGCCGACAGCGTAGGAGAGCGGGAAGCAAGGGCAAGCACAATGTTCTCGGATAGGCAATCGGTAAAACCGACTACCGGGATACAAGAAGAGGCTGCCAGTAGCTCCAAAAACGTATCCCTGATTGACAAAATAAAAATATTAGAAAAAAAGTCCCGCCAGGAACAGAGCAAATGGTGGGAGTCAAAATCCCTACAAAGCTACATTGAAGTTAGAAGGATACCGCGTGGGTTACGCATACTAACAGCTCCCAGTTATGAGAATCCGAACCCGGACCTAATGAAGGAGTGGGCCGAAATAAATCTAGAAGCATCAAGACAGCAGGTCCTAGTCCTGATAAAGTATGCTGATATCGATAGAGCACGTTTACTAGAGGAGATATCTAGCATCTATGAGGAATTGGAGGGAATGGGTCCGGAAGATGAAAAAGAAAAATTACTAAAAGAAATGAAAACCAGGTTGAAAAAAGAGGAGGAGAAAATAATAGACCGCAAAACCTATAAGTTCCAAAGAGATCGTAAGGACTACGAATTAGGACAAATTTTCACATTTTCGAAACGATATGACTCCTTATGTAATGCGTCATCAGGCAAAAATCAGGCAAACAAACAAACCAAGGCATCTCAAGCAAAAACACGAAGAGACCAAACTGACTCAACCATGTCGGATTTCAGCTCTGAGGGTGGAAGCGGATCAGAGTCGGAACAAAGGGAGGTGAATGGGGAAACACAACAGAAAAGACCCTCCCCTGGTGAAGAGATTGTTTTTTTATGCCAAAACAGACTGCAATCACTAAGACCTGGGACACGAAAAAATTACAACGAAGGAGGAAGAACTACATCGCGAGGAAGATGAGGAGGGCAAGGCAGCGGAGGAAAACCAAATCAAACAACGTGGAGAGGCCGGGGGAAATGGGACAAGAAACAGTAACCCCACAAAACAACACAATAATCAATTTAACCAAAATGACTTTAACACAAAAGGAAGAAGAAATCCTACAGCTTGGACTGTCGTTTGCCCCTAGATCGAACCTTGATTACGCCAAAACGCGAATAGATGTATACAAAGCGGTGAGAAAACTGAAACTCAAAAAATACCATAAGCAAAAGAAAACGGAAGGAGAAAACACCCAGGATGAGGAACAAGGCGCCCTCACACAGGAGATGGAGGAATTATGGAATAAGGAGGGCGAAGAAGCACAACCGCCCATGCCAAATATATTTGGCGGAACAAGGAACAAGCAAAGAGAGGGGCAAATGGGGTTAACGAAGCTGAAACCCCCATCCACATTCTGCCCGATATTACCACGAGATGGAATAGACATCTTCCATGAAAATGTGACTAATGACCTGAAGGAATTGCAGAAGCGCATAAGCAAGGGACACTACAAAAACAACGAACAAACCAAGAAATATGAAAACTTGATAACAAAACTGAGCAAAGATAAAAATATAGTAGTTCGACCCAGTGACAAGGGGGGCAACGTAGTCCTGCTCACAAAGGAAATGTATGAAAAAGAAGCACTTATGCAACTCAATAATCGAGATCATTATGAGAGAGTGAACATGGCAACAATTAAAGGATGGCAGATCGAATATCATGGCTGGTTGACAAAATGGAAAAGGAGGAAACTTATATCTGAAGCAGAATACCGGTATTTAAAGGTGGACCATCCGGTGATGCCATGCATTTACTTTATTCCAAAAGTGCACAAAGACCAAAAAGAACCCCCGGGGAGACCCATCATCAATGCAATAGGGGGGTTGCTTGAAAATACATCGGTATATATAGATCAGTTTCTACAAACCTTTGTGAAAAGCTTGGAATCATATATCCGGGACTCGAGTGATTTCCTTGGAAAAATGTGCAACATTGACTGGCAACCGGGAGACTGGCTGTTAGCACTAGACGTAAGTGCCTTATTTACAAGCATAAAACATCTAGATTGTATAAATGTGGTTAAGTACTATCTATCCAGAAGACCTGATGATTGTAAAGAACACACTGAAATGTTGATAATGATGTTGACTTATTGCCTAGAACACAATGTTTTCATATTCAACAACCTACTATACCGTCAATGCCAGGGGGTGGCAAAGGGGGCCAGTTTTTCACCGAGCGTGGCATGTTTACACATGGGGGCTTGGGAGGAGCTGGTCCTCAAAATTAACTTTGAAAAAGAGATGAAAGAAAACATTGTAACATGGTATCGTTTTATAGACGATCTGTTTGTAGTGTGGAGAGGGTCACAAGTGGATGCGGAAAAATTCATTGAAAATCTAAATGTGAATGAGTTAAATATTAACTTTACCTACACAATGAGCCAGACAAAGATCCCCTTTTTGGACATAGAAATATATACCAATGAAAATAACCTAGCAAGCAGATTATTCCGCAAAACAACAGCAGGGAACACGATCCTACACGCCAGCAGTACTCACCCGGCCCATCTAATACGGAGCATTCCGTACGGTGAGATGCTAAGGATTCGCAGGCTGTGTAGTGAACCTGATGAATTGCTAAGAGCACAAGATGATTGTGCCAAGCGGTTCATGGAGCGAGGGTATAGCAAAGGGGTCATACAACAGGCAATCAGAAAATCCATGGTCAAGGACCGTAAGGATTTATTAGGCATTGTAAATGCCTCGGCTGAGGCATCTGATAATGAACTCGCAACTAACCCTGACCACGACAAACAGGCAGAACCATTCCGCATAATAGTGGGGTACTGTAATCAACATCAAGAGGTACGAAAAATCATTAACAAAAATTGGCCAATAGTCAGCAGTGATCCCTTAATAGGTCAGGATCTCCCCAAGAAAGTCTCCATAACCTTCAGCAAAGCACCCAACATGAGACAAAGATTGGTGGTAACCTGCCCAGAAATCATTGACAGTAGCTCTTGGTATCAGAACAATCAAGGCTTTTTCAGGTGCAAAACCTGCAAAGCATGTGTTCATGGTGTGAACAAGAAAATGTACAAGGACGGATTCAGTGACCAAGAGCATCGTATTACAAAGGTCCTGACATGTAAAACGGACTACGCCGTTTACGTCCTTGAGTGCCCCTGCAAACTGCAATATGTGGGAAGCACGAAGCTTCCCGTGCACAAAAGGATATTGCAGCACCTAAGGGCGATAACCACGCAGGATAACACCTATCCCGTGGCGAGGCATTTTAAAAGTCAACACCAAAGTAACAACAAGGAGCTGAAATATTGGGTGGTGGATGCTGTAACTGCAAGTAGGAGGGGAGGCAATCGGGAAAACAAATTACGTAAAATGGAAACCAACTACATACTCAAGTTAAATAGCAAACACCCTATAGGTCTGAATCTGACTGAGGATTTGTACACATGTCTGCACAACTAAAGATTATGAATAGTAAAAATGCCCCAATACGATAAAAAAGTGTCAATATTATAATCTATGTAAATAAGGTGTACATATATGAAATAATGGAGAATGGAGGGTTGATGAAACGGAATTTTAAAGAAAAATGTGTTGTACATAGATGTATATTTTAGAACAACTGTGTATACGTGTATATATATAAATGTATATATGTAAATACGATATCAACTGTAAATAGTTAATTTTATACAAAAACTGGTTGGGCAACTATCATATTCGCTGACAAAATCAATCACATGTGACAATTGAGTAAAAAGTAGAAGGACCATATTTACTGATACTTAGTACAGAAGTAGGCAACCTGAAGTATATGATCATCAAGAGTGGAGTAACTGGGAAAAACAATGTTGAAATGAAAAGCATAAGTATAATCGTAGTGGGATGTTAAAAAGAGGGAGAAAAGTTTGGATCTACAAACAGCAATAATGAAGAAATAATAGCTATTATCTAAAATTGAAAATGTATAGCCCCTTTTTTCACACTGTTTTTAAACCCTTTTTTGCACAGGAGCACTTTATTTGGGAATGGGAAATAACACAAACCATGCAAGGAAAGATGAAGTATTAAATGAAATGTCAAAAATAATCTTGAATTAAGTAATGGGGATGATGGCCAACATGGGGATTTAACCCAGGATTGCAATTGGTTGGCAACATCTTATTAATGTGGCAAAAACTCTTTGAGCACATAAGGGGATTTTAACCCAGAATCATTTAATAATACTTATCAAGAGAAAGTGGTCAGTAAGCAAATGACTGTTAACATTCATTGTAAATACTTGTAAATATCGTATTACTGTGATATGCGAGTCCATCAATTGTGTTTACCCAATGGTTGTAAAAAATGAAAAAAATGAAAAAATTCAAATGAACCAATCACTAATGAGCACTGTGCACTTTAAATACGCTAAAAAAATATGGTTACGCTGTCATGTGATCAAGGCTTTGTGCCGAAACGTTATGGCGACAGCTGAATAAACGAGAATAACCAGCATCCAAATTGTGGTCCGTGTCTGTTTCCAGCGCGATCAAGTCAAGGGTGATTGTGGCAGGAGAACGGAGGTTTTTGTATGTATATATATATATATATATATATATATATATATATATATATATATATATATATATATATATATATATATATATATATATATATATATATATATATATATATATATACCAAAACTCGCAGGAACCCCATTTGAGGACGGCCACTGGAAGTATTTCAATAATCAATAAGTTCACAGGCAGCAGGCCAGCAGTCAAAGCTTCAGGTGCTGAACATCAAGGAATAAGCCGCCAAACGCGTTCAGTGTCAGAGTAAAAACAAAGTGAATCCCAAGTGGGTTTGATGAGGGCATCCTGTAGTCGCCTGCCAGTGATGTTAAATGAGATGTCATCAGTGATGTCATCAGTGATGTCATTTGAGATGTCATCAGTGATGTCATCAGTGATGTCACTGACCATGTCATGAATGATGTAATGTATGACATCATCATCAGTGGATTGCGGGTGCGCTAAATATAGTTAGTACAACTTACTATATAGGAGCAATTTCCATGGTTTTTTAAATGCTAATTTCTAACTATATAAGGCCTGAAACCTATGGTTTTTAAGTGAATTTGCAAGGTTTTTAAAATGCTAGTTCCTAATTATAAAAGGCCTGAAACCTATGGTTTTTAAGTGAATTTGAAGGTTTTTTAAATGCTAATTCCGAACTATAATACTATATAAGGCCTGAAACCTATGGTTTTTTAAGTGAATTTGCAAGATTTTTTAAATGCTAATTCCTAACTATAAAAGGCCTGAAACCTATGGTTTTTTCAGTGAATTTGCAAGTCTTTTTAAATGCTAATTCCTAACTATATCAGACGTGAAACCTATATTTTTTTTCAATAAATTTCAAAGGTTTTGTAATGCTAATTCTATTAGCGGATAATGATTATATATGTTATTATCCTTCTGGGACCACCTGAGCAGCCATCTTGTTTCTCAGGAGAAGTGAGGCACAAGAGAGCACAAAACAAGAGTGGAAAACACTAAAAAAGGAGGCAGGGTAGAGACCCCCTAACCCCCTAGCCCTTCTCAGGGGGTCCCAGAAGGACCACCAAGTGCAAAAATTATTTTTTTTTAAATCGCGGGGTATGCGCACACCGTACGTGTACCGTACGCGTACGGTGTGCGTACCCACGATTTTTTAGATTTTTTTTTTTTGCCCTTGGGGGTCCTTCTGGGACCCCCTGATAAGGGCTAGAAGGTTGGGGGGTCTCTACCCTGCCCCCTTTTCATGTTCTCCACTCTTGTTTTGGGCTCTCTTGTTCCTCAGTTCTCCTGAAAAACAAGATGGTGGCCAACACTTCCTGGTTTGGACAGTTTGGAATGTTGACAGTCGACTGCCAGCCAATCAGAAACTCGCTCGCGCACGGTACGCGTACGGTGCGCGTACAGTGAACGCATATAGATATTTAATTTGCTCAAATTCAATTTTCTCAACAACTACTGGAGGGATTTTCACCAAATATAGAAAAGGAACTACTGCATACCTGTCCGTACCATTTTGCCAAGTTTGGTGTAATTCCGTTCAGCCGTTCGGGCTGTAGCCGTGTCTAAAGGTCCCATCAAAAATGCCATTTGAAAATTTCAAATTACATTTTCTCAAGAACTACTGCAGGGATTTTCACCAAACATAGCAAAGGCACATGTGAATACCAGTCCCTACCATTTTGCCAAGTTTGGTGTAATGCCATTCAGCCGTTCGGGCTGTAGCCGTGTCTAAAGGTCCCTATGGAAATTAACATGGGGAAAACACATTTTGGGACCCCCCTTTTGGCCCCCGCTTGACGAATCCCCCCGAAACTTTCAGGGAAGGAGGGGAGCGGAGCTGGCCAAAATTCTCGAAAATTACACGCAGATTCCTTAATCGGCGCCAAAGTTATTCCCAATAGAATGTTGAGTGCATATAGATATATAATTTGCTAAATCCAATTTTCTCAACAACTACTGGAGAGATTTTAATTTTCACCAAATAAAGAAAAGGCACTACTGCATACCTGTCCCTACCATTTTGCCAAGTTTGGTGTAATTCCGTTCAGCCGTTCGGGCTGTAGCCGTGTCTAAAAGTCCCATAGAAAATGCCATTTGAAAAATATCAAATTCAATTTTCTCAAGAACTACTGGAGGGATTTTCACCAAACATACAAAAGACACTGCTGCATACCAGTCCCTACCATTTTGCCAAATCTGGTGTAATTCCGTTCAGCCGTTCCAGCTGTAGCTTTGTCAGAATGTCCCTATGGAAATTAATATGGGGAAAACACGTTTTGGGGCCCCCCTTTTTTCTCGGCCCCCGCTTAACGAATCCCCCCAAAAGTTTCAGGGAAGGAGCGGAGCACAGCGAGGCAAATTTAAGGAAAATTACAGGCAGATCAATCAATTGGCGCCAAAGTTATTTCCAATAGAATGTTCGGAATTTCCTATGGTAACTAGGTCCTAACTATATATACCTACCGGGGACTGCCAGTAGGTAAATATATATATATATATATATATATATATATATATATATATATATCAACAGAATCCTCACGATCACGATCAAGGAAGACAAGCCACACCATCAGGTACTTCAAGGGTTGTTTATTTGGGCATAAACAATCGACGCGTTTCGAGCTCACGGGCTCTTGGTCACATGACCAGCGTTTTTTTTACTCGTGTATATATGCAGTTGCATTATCATGGAAAGGGAAGAAAGATCTACGTGTTTACAAACATCACACGTAGACCCCTTTAAAAGCAGTGCGTTTTAATCACAGCACGAGATAGAAACTCATGGAGTATCTAAATTAAATGCATTATCCCAGTTGTTTGGTTTAAAGAAAATATTATTAATGACTAGCCACATAACATTTTCAAGTTTCAATGTTACGTTTAAATGTACATTAAGGGTGTAGTACCCACAGTAATCTTGTTTCAAAAATAAACAGGTTGTAAGGTTATTGTAAATTTAAACAGAATGGAGTAACAAACAGATTTCGAGAGAGGATCTGAGTATATCTGTAAAGCCTAGGATCACTCGGGTATAGTACCCTATGTATCAAACTGGTAATTCCACTCTCATTATACTCATTATAATATAGGTGAGAAAAACGGGGGTGGGGAGCTATGTTCTATGTCTAATCAAAAACATGTCAGATAGTGAAAAAGTATTGGTGATATATTCCGGCCCTCCCCTAAATGATGGAAAAAATAATAAGAGAACGAACTCGTGCTCATAGTTGTATTGTATTTATCCAAGTGAAGCAGTGGTGCTCATAGCAATAACTTCTATCAGTGGTTTGTTGCTTCAATTCAAGACGAGGTCTTATACTCTGGGGAGAGGGAAAAGTCAAAACAAAACATATTAGTACATTATAATCAACTGTACTCTTGCATATTAAGAAACAACATAGCAATGTCCACGAAATCATAAACTTCACAGTTACAACCTGTTTTAAATATGGGATAATAAAACCTCTATACTGGAAAAAACCAAACAAATACTTAAAAACAAACAATATTGGTTAAAAGACATATTTAGAGAGATATGTCATGAAATCAGAGTACCTAGAGAGGGTGGTTAGGAAGCCTCCCGACCAGTAGTTTATAAATGTACATACATTTCTTCATCAATATTCATCCCAAAAGGAAAGATACATCCTGCCTGTAAGATGAATTTGGACTCTGCTCTGCGTAAAGCGGTCAGACGGTCCCCTCCTCTAATATGTTTGGGGATAGAATCCAGTGCGAAAAATTTCGCCTTGGTCCAGTCTCCATCATGATACTGATGGAAGTGTTTGGCGGTACTGTATGCAAAATCTTTGTTAGTGATTGCACGCCAGTGCTCCAGAATTCGTTTTTTCACAGGGAAAGTGGTTGAGCCTATGTACCATTTGCCGCAAGGGCAGGTCACAACATAAATGACATGGTCAGTGGTACACTGTATGTTTTTGGTTATTCTCCATTTCCTTTTTGTTCTTTTAAGCTCGACCTCCCTGACGTTAGCACTGTGGCTGCAGGCCTTACACTTCCCACACTTAAAGAACCCACCTCTCGCCGATAGCCAGGTTTTCTTTTTTTCTAGATGGCTCTGTACTATTAGATCTTTAATGGATTTTCCTCTTCTATAGGTGATGGAGGGATGTGGATCTAGTCTTTCCTTGAGTACCTTATCTTGTAAGAGGATGTCCCATCTTTTCTTTATGATCTGGCTGAAGGCTGAAGACTGGGTATTATAAGTGGTTATCAGTCTTATCTCAGCTTTCTCTCGCCTGGAGCCCAAATCACGGATACCGATGGCGCAGAAGAAGAGAGGAGACCCAAGTGCAGGTGAGCAGTGATTTATTCAGTCGTGATGAAGGCGCACCTCAGCATAACGTTTCGGCCTTCACAGAGGCCTTGGTCACATGACCGCATGCAAGGGGAAAGGCAAAATTTAAAGTGCTAGTGCCGTTGAGTTTGTAACGTGATTGGTTGAATCTAATCACATGTAATTGTATCTACCAGTAGACATAGACAACAGATTTGTTAAACAGTGTCACGTATCTCTGGGTAATCCCCCTAGTAATGAGAGCAATGTGCAAAGAGCAATGTGCAAAATACAAGGTGTTAATAATACCATCAAGACCAATTAAGCAGTCAATAAATAACAGTAAATACTTTTTACAAATAACGTTATTAAAATCCGAGTACAAAAAGAATATATATATATATATACTATATCAACAATAATAAATATATTTACAATGACCACATATCCAGGTATATACATTGAATGAAATTATGGATTGATGTTACACGTAACCGCATAAATGCAATTTACGGACCCATAAAATCATAGCAATCTTAAATAAATAAATATATTGCACTATGCTAGCAATCTGTCTATGTCCTTAAGAACATGTGGGGAGGAGATAATTCTTGTTTGTTTCAAATACATTATCGCAGCCTCCCCCTTATATACTTATGGTAGGATATACCTATAGCATATGATTATACAACAGCACTGGTGAAAGTGAACAGTGAAATGTGAATCAAATTGTTTTTTCATTTTATATATTTCTCAAAAGGTTAAATTGGACAGTCCTGTATATTATACTGGCACATAGCCTAAGCCTAGGCTATATTGCACAACTTGGTTGGTCGCAGTACTGGACACTCTCAGGACTTGGAATTTTTAAAGGAATCTTTGACAGCCCGATTAATTCACAGGATACACATGCTCAACAACGATCCAGACAGATAAGTCACATGATTGTGCTCCAGGTAACCCATTATATTCAAGAGGGGCCCCCAGAAGGAGTAGGTTACTCAGAGACAGGTATAGAAATCTTCCGTGGAATTCAACCCTCCCGGGGCTCTACTATCCATTTCTAATATATACCTCGTGTCTAACCTTCTCAGTGCTCCATCCCTGTCTCCTCCTCTCCTTAATGGGCCTATACTGTCTATGGCATAATACTTCAATAGAGTGCTATTGTTGTTGTGGCACTCTTTGAAATGGCGCGCAACCGGGTATGCCGGGTCACTGGTGTTAATGGCCCTTATGTGCTGGAGTATCCTCTTGTGCACCTGCAGCTTGGTACTACCCACATACCGCAGGGCACACGGACACTCCAGCACATATACCACAAATTCATTTTTGCAAGTCAGTTGTTTTTTGATCTTGCGAGCACTGGTAGTGAAAGGAACCACATATTCTGATTTATTGAGCCCATGTTGGCAGGTCTTGCAGGAAGAACATTTCCTAAAGCCCTTGCTCTTGTCTAACCAGTTCTTGTGTAATACCACCTCAGGGCTGGATTTAACAAGGGCATCCTGCATAGAATATGCCTTTCTATAGGTGATAGATGGTTTAGCTGGGATGTTGTCACCTATAATTGGGTCACATTTGATTAAGTCCCAGTGCTTGGTGATGATCTTTCTAAGCGCGCCATGTTGTCTGTTATAGGCCCAAATCAGTCGTGCAGACTGGTATTGGGAGGTTGCAAGTCCTGATTTGTCTTTATGCTGAAGGGTCTGGCTTTGTGGCAAAGCATTTGCTTTGGCCATAGCTTTGTCAATTAGACCAGGCTTATACCCTCTCGCCAGGAATCTCGTTTTGCTAGCCTCCTGCGCTAGACGGCATTGAGCCTCAGTGCTGCTCAAACGTCTGATAGGCAGCATCTCCCCATAGGGGATGCTGCGTATGAGGTGGGAGGGATGGTGGCTGCTGGCATGGAGTACTGTATTTCCAGCCGTGGGCTTCCTGTATAGCCTGGTCTCAAGTTTGTCCCGACAGTTTTTGATAGTCATGTCGAGAAAGTGTACCTGATCCTGACTGATGTCTGAGGTAAACGAAAGATTGAAATTGTTACAGTTCAGTGTCTCAATAAAATGCTCAGCTTCCTGACGTGTGCCTCTCCAAATAAAAAACACATCGTCTATATAACGATACCAGCGCACTATAGACCGCGTTGCTGTGTCAGAGTGTTCACCATAGAGGACCTGTCTCTCCCAGTAACCCATATGCAAACAGGCATAACTGGGAGAGAAACAGGCCCCCATGGCGACTCCTCTGACCTGCTGATAGTATCTGTTATTAAACATAAAGAAATTATGGTTTAAACAGAATGAAATCATGGCTAACAACATACGATTGTGTTCTACCATCATAACCGATCTCTGACCCAAATAGAACTCAATGGCCCGTAGACCATCTTGGTGGTTAATGCTGGTGTACAAAGATGTAACGTCTAATGTTACTAGAAACCACTCAGGATCCCAAACTATGTCCTCGATTTTGCGCAAAAAATCATTGGAATCCTGGACAAATGACGGCAGACTTTGTACATGTTCTTGCAAGAATGAATCCACATATATAGTTGTTTTTTCCAGCAATCCCCCGCATGCTGCAATGATTGGTCTTCCCGGGGGACTGGTAGCCCGATGTGCCTTTGCTAGGTCTCAAGATATGTGCTCCAGTGGATTTTGAGAAATTAACGTTCAAAAAAATATATACATCTGTGACAGCGTCCCGGTTAGCGCCCCGGTTCGCGTACCAGATGCGTTACGGAACTTCGCGTGGAGAAGCGGATTGGCTCCCCGGTGACTGTGAACATTCTAAACAGTTCGGAGCGGCCGCCATCTTGTCTCTCGGTAGGATCAAGAGACAAGAGGTGAAAATAAACGAAGGGGGAAATGAATGAAAGGGTGCAAGGTAGACCCCTCCTTACCCCCTAGGATTGATGTGGGGGCTATTAAAGGGCCCCGCGGGCAAAAAAAAAATGTTTTCGATTTTTCGCGGTGGAAGCGCTACCTGGTACGCGAACCGGGTAGCTTACCGGTAGCGTAACGGGAGTCCGCCATCTTGCGTTAAGGTCTAATTTGGACACAAGATGGATGATAAACAATGCTGGGATTGTGTAAAAGGGGTCAAGGGAGACATATCCTGACCCCCTAGGTTTTGTGAGGGTGGATGAGGAGGTCAATATATGTCCAAAAAAGAAAAATAAATTCAAATTTACGCGCGGTTAGCGCCCGCTGCGCGAACCGGGTAGCGCTCCGGAAAGCGTAAATCGTGAAAGTTAGTAAACAAAAAGTTCCATTTAAAATTTATTTAGAGTAATCATAGTTAGGGTAGCTCTGAAAAGAGCTTTTGGGTCTGTGGAAGATTTAGGTACTTATAAGTATGTACCAATACACAGTCTTAAATTCTGGATGAAAACTCTGTTCCCCTCATCTGTGAAGTGCACACCATCTTCTCTGTAGATATCTTGCATGTAGTAACGCAAGTTATTGTTGTAGATGGAGCCCATTCCATGGTCTCTCATGTAAGCTGAAACAGACTTATTTACATGCTTCCTCGCTTTCTCAATTTGTGGACAAAATTGATTGGACCACCTCCATTTCTGTCTTTGGCATATATTGGAATATACCAAGGCAGTTTGAGGAAAAAGTGCCATCAATTGCTCAAAGGTGTCCTTTAAAAGCTTTCCAGACCTACCCCAGTCAAAGTGCCCAAATCATTTC
Organism: Lissotriton vulgaris; assembly: GCF_964263255.1. Lineage (NCBI taxonomy): Eukaryota > Metazoa > Chordata > Amphibia > Caudata > Salamandridae > Lissotriton > Lissotriton vulgaris. The sequence continues at coordinate 1,976,919,040 of NC_141689.1, read as the reverse complement.
CTCCACAGTGCACTATTATGAGGTCAGGGTTTGGCAAATGCAAAAAGGTTTTTTCCAATGGTATCAATTGGTGACATCTCAATCCTCTCTGGCCAATCCATTTGATTTCCACATTTTGTAAATTGAGGTTGTGTAAATTTCTGTTATCAGCATACCTGTGAGCCCAGTGGATGTAGCTATGTCCAAGAATCCAGACAGAAAACATGGTGAGAGGAGGTTCTGCTGCAGTCAGATGAAGTGTGGGAATGAAATAGCAGTTGGAACAGTAGGAGTTTGTAATGAAAAAAACTGTGGAGTTTCAGTGCTAATGATTTAGTAGCAGTGATTGGTGGATTTTGATTGCTGAAAACAGAAAGTTAGGGTGCATGGATGTGTTCTTTGAAAGATGTAATTCGAATGGTTAAGAAAAAATCATTTTAGGAAACATTGCACTGGATAAGCAGGTGTACTGAGAGTTCAGAATTCATTTGAAACATTGTTGTGTGAACTTGTAAACATGAGAGGTCTTTCAGGAGGTAGTTGCTATGGAAAAAGGCAGAAGGGCAGAGGGGGGAAGGGTGTTGATTTGAAAAAAGTGAGGGAAGAGTTTTGATTGGGTGACATGAGAGATATGTGTGATGAATTACAGCATTTCTGTGCCATTGTTGGTTGCAGCCTCTGGAGGGCATACCCTTTGCTCTGCTAAAGAAAAATTGGTGTGTGTCTGAGACTGTTTTGAAATTCAAAAAGCATTTGCTAAGGTGAGAAAAGATTCATTTAATTTAGATAGAGACTAGTATGCTTTAGGGAGAAAATTAGGAAGAAAGTTGTGTATTTAAAATGTTGCTTTGTGTCACATGTTTTACAAAAAGATTTTGTTTCTTTGAGAAATTGTAATTGGAGATAATGTGAAGTATTAGTACTGACAGGGTGTGCTTGTTCATAGGAGCTGTGCTGTGTTTTCAAATTATGACTTGAAAATCGTTTTTAAGGAAAAGCAATGCTTTTTAAATTTAGGAGAAGGAAAAAATGGTGTCTGCTTCTTTAAACAAATATTTCACTTGCCCCATGATTCAGGGAGAATAATTTGTTTTCTTGATGTGTATAAAAACGTTTCTTGAAGTCATTTAGGTTTCTTGATATGTACTGCTTGAGTTTCATAGCCAGCATGGGGCATATTTACAAGGCCTTTGAGCCACTTTCAAGTTATTTTCCCCATGTTAAAAGTGACGCAAAAGTGGTGCAAGGGCCTTGTAAATACGCCTTCATGTGTGTTAGGGCATTTTAAGTCACTTCCCCATGAATGGGGGAAAATAATTTGCTTACTTGATGTGTTTAAAAACGTTTCTTGAAGTCATTTAGGTTTCTTGATATGTACTGCTAGAGTTTCATAGTCAGCATGGGGCATATTTATAAGGACTTTGAGCCACTTTCACGTTATTTTCCCCATGTTAAAAAAGACGCAAAAGTGGTGCAAGGGCCTTGTAAATACACCCTCATGTGTGTTAGGGTATTTTAAGTCACTTCTCCATGAATCTGGGAGAATAATCTGGTTGCAGCCTCTGGAGTGTATACCCTTTGCTCTGCTAAAGAAAAATTGGTGTGTGTCTGAGACTGTTTTGAAATTCAAAAAGCATTTGCTAAGGTGAGAAAAGATTCATTTAATTTAGATAGAGACTAGTACGCTTTAGGGAGAAAATTAGGAAGAAAGTTGTGTATTTAAAATGCTGCTTTGTGTCAAGTGTTTTACAAAAAGATTTTGTTTCTTTGAGAAATTGTAATTGGAGATAATGTGAAGTATTAGTACTGACAGGGTGTGTTTGTACATAGGAGCTGTGCTGTGTTTTCAAATTATGACTTGAAAATCGTTTTTAAGGAAAAGGAATGCTTTTTAAATTTAAGAGAAGGAAAAAATGGTGTCTGCTTCTTTAAACAAATATTTCACTTGCCCCATGATTCAGGGAGAATAATTTGTTTACTTGATGTGTTTAAAAACGTTTCTTGAAGTCATTTAGGTTTCTTGATATGTACTGCTAGAGTTTCATAGCCAGCATGGGGCATATTTACAAGGCCTTTGAGCCACTTTCAAGTTATTTTCCCCATGTTAAAAGTGACGCAAAAGTGGTGCAAGGGCCCTGTAAATACGCCCTCATGTGTGTTAGGGCATTTTAAGTCACTTCCCCATGAATGGGGGAGAATTATTTGCTTACTTGATGTGTTTAAAAACGTTTCTTGAAGTCATTTAGGTTTCTTGATATGTACTGCTAGAGTTTCATAGTCAGCATGGGGCATATTTACAAGGCCTTTGAGCCGCTTTCACGTTATTTTCTCCATGTTAAAAGTGACACAAAAGTGGTGCAAGGGCCTTGTAAATATGCCCCCATGTGTGTTAAGGCATTTTAAGTCACTTGCCCCATGAATCAGGGAGAATAATTTGCTTACTTGATGTGTTTAAAAACGTTTCTTAAAGTCATTTAGGCATTGAATTCGTAAGCTGCAAACCACACATCCTTGTATGGTTTTTTCACTGTATTCACTAAGAACAACCCCGTCCTGATGACGATCCCGAATCAAGGGGATCGAAACGCCGTCGACCACACAGCGTGAATCAAATGACGCATATGACACTTTCAGCTTTCTTCAAGAAAATAATTGTCTCAAGTGATTGTAACTTGTCGATTTTAATTGAAGCTGCAATTGATGTATATATCACCATCTATGCGCCACCAATGCTGTTCTTAAGCACTTGCACTTCACTTCACTGAAACTGTATATAGCACCTTGCACCAAGTGCCACTGGGTTGTCATAAGATCTAATCTTTACAGTGCTGTTGAAAACTGTAAACATATGTTGAATACCCTTGTCCTTGGTAAATAATACCACCGTTCCTCTAAAATCTTTTTTGACTCCTTGTTTTCTGTTCTCAGTAATGCCTTTAGGCATGCACAATTGAAATTGTCTCTTAATAATACCTGTTGGGAATTGTTTTTGTTTATACAGTACACCCATCCCAACTCGGTTTATGGGTCCCCTCCTGTTCTCCCTATCAGAGTTTCATAGCCAGCATGGGCCATATTTAGAAGGACTTTGAGCCACTTTCACGTTATTTTCCCCATGTTAATAGTGTCGCAAAAGTGGTGCAAGGGCCTTGTAAATACGCCCCCATGTGTGTTAGGCCAGTTTAAGTCACTTGCCCCATGAATCAGGGAGAATAATTTGTTTACTTGATGTGTTTAAAAACGTTTCTTGAAGTCATTTAGGTTTCTTGATATGTACTGCTAGAGTTTCATAGTCAGCATGGGGCATATTTATAAGGACTTTGAGCCACTTTCACATCATTTTCCCCATGTTAAAAGTGATGCAAAAGTGGTGCAAGGGCCTTGTAAATACGCCCTCATGTGTGTTAGGGCATTTTAAGTCACTTCCCCATGAATCTGGGAGAATAATTTGCTTACTTGATGCGTTTAAAAATGTTTCTTGAAGTTATTTAGGTTTCTTGATATGTACTGCTAGAGTTTCATAGTCAGCATGGGGCATATTTATAAGGACTTTGAGCCACTTTCACATCATTTTCCCCATGTTAAAAGTGATGCAAAAGTGGTGCAAGGGCCTTGTAAATACGCCCTCATGTGTGTTAGGGCATTTTAAGTCACTTCCCCATGAATCTGGGAGAATAATTTACTTACTTGATGTGTTTTAAAAATGTGTTTTTTGACTGAAAATGGCTCAAAGGCTTTGTAAATATGCCCCATACTGGCTATGAAACTCTAGCAGTACATATTCTGTCTATGCTGCTAAATTACCATAGGTAGAATTGACAACTAGTGTGTTAATTGTTTACTTACTGTTATTGGTTTACTGTTTGGTAGTAGTATTTAATAAAAAAACAAAAAAAAAAATTACCACAGATTCAACTCAAGATCTTTTGAAAAATTCAAACATGGCCTCAAGGCATTGGAAAAGAAAAGAAGCAAAGCGACTTACACCCCACCTTGGTAAACCATTGCAGCAGTCCTCTACAATAAAAACTTGTCAAGTCACCCAAAAAACTCCGGGTAAGACAACAAAATCTTTTTTAAGAAACATTTGCAGACGAAAAAGTATCACTACAGAACATGTTCTAGTCCAGAAAAAGATAGCCAATTTAAACGCGAAGGAAAGGCCCCTCAAAAATGTTACTGCTAGAGCAGGAGATAACTCTGTGCATGGTAGTAGACGGAAAAATCTGTTTAGAGACATTCGTAGACGAATGTTCCGCAACAGGATAATTGGCAATTTGTTAAAAAACTATTAAGAAAGGTCAACAGAAAGTGGCTTTTTATAAGAGAAAGAAAAATGTAGAGAAAATTATTGCTCAGGCTTTCGAAATTAAGTGAAAGTTATTTATTTTGATAATCAATAGAGTTAGGAAACTAAACAAGGCAATTTATGATTTCAAATCAAATAGTAGATGGAAGAGAACAGTTAATCATAGTAATTTTTGTGTAGTTTTTTCAGGAGAATGGATGCATAGTTCAAGTTGTGAGGCATTTTTTAATGAGGAGAGTTATTTCCAGGACAATGATTTGGTGCATGCAGTTGACACCAGTGGTCGAGCTTATGAGGGGAAAGACGGTTGTCCGGTTGAAAAAGAAAAACTTGTGTCAACAGAGGCAGAAGAGGTGTTAGGTAATGAAGTTTTAGGAAGACGTCCTAAGGGACCAGTGTACACCTGGAAGTGTAGTAGTATTTGCAGTGTGCGACAGGATTCCATCAATTTGCTTTGTGATTTTGTACGGACATTTAATAAGAAACGTTTAAAACAGAAAATGAAGTTGTTGCAAGAATTAGATCCTTGCAGAGTGAGAGAAGTGACAGGTTTGCATGGTCATTCACTGGCTTGTCTTTCCAGGAGAGTATGCCAGAGTGTTTTTCATCATTTCAGGATGCTAGCAGTGCATCATAATAAAGTGAGGAAATTAGTTAGAATGTTGTATTATGCTAAGAGTCCAGCAATTATGCTTAAACAATTAAGCACTGCTCTTTTGCATGGTTCTGAAGTAGATGTGAAGAATATTTGTGAAGAAATTGAGTTTTGTTACTTTGCTAGTAAAGAGAACAATGTTGAAATTGACCCAGTAGAAGAAGGTAATGTGGAAGAGAGTGTACAGATTTGGAGTACAGATAAGTTTCACAAGGAAATTTCCACGTTTATGGTGAAATCAAGTGAGAGGCCTAATTTCACTTGTGTGTGTTGTCGACGGACTTATTATAAGAATCAGACTAAGTTAGTGGATTTATATACAAAAAGTGAAATGGTAAACAATAGTGAATGGAAGGATTTTGCAACATACTTGATGGTAGAAAATCGTTTTGATTTGGGATCAGATCAACGTATGTGTACTTATTGTTTTAACAAATTAAATCAAAACCGGATGCCTGCTAGAGCGGTTCATATTAATCTGGAATTGGTTGACATTCCTTCTGAACTGAAGGATTTAAATACTTATGAATCTATTTTGATTCAAAGTGTCCATCCTTTTCAGGCTATTGTTCGAATGGAGCCTAAGACAGGGAAATTGCCTCCTTCAGATTTACAGAGAGGATTAAAGGGAAGAGTTGTTTATTTGCCTCTGGATTTGAAGAAAAATATTGATACAATTGGTGTAGACAAAGTAGAAGAGGAACCTCTGGTTATCCTAGTTAATGGGGTTCCGACAAAGAGTAAGAAAATCTGGCAAGATTTAGTGGATGTTAGGAAAGTCAAAAAGGCAACGTTGTATTTGATGAAAAACAATGAGTACTACAAGAATGTATGTGTTGCCGAAGACAAACTAAGTGAAGAAGAGGACAGCGATTTGTGTACTGGACAAATAGAGAAAGTAGATGCCTCTAAAAATGAAGAAATATATGAACATTATAGTGTTCATCCTTTGCATTCTAAAGAAGTCATGGGGAATGCTATTGAGTTGTTTCAAATGAAACAAGCCAAAGGGAGTCCCATTAGTGTTTGGGAGGAAAGTTTGGACGCTCGGTGTTTCCCACAGTTATTTCCAACAGGTCGAGGAGAAGGATATGCTGAGCGACCTGATCAAATTCCTGCTTCTGAATACCGGACTTTACGATTGTATGCAGAAGATCCTAGGTTTCATCAATGCATTCCCTATGTGTTTCATCTACTGTATGAAAGTGATCTGTCTGGACTGTCTTATGCAGTGAACCACATCCTGAAAAGTGGTGTACAGCTGCAAAATATCTCGGCAAGGGTGTTTATGGATAAAGTCAATGCGCAAGACAGTATTTTGGATTCTCTCCTGATTAATCTCATGGCATGTCAGCGTGGTACTAATGAGTATTGGTACCATCGTCATGGTGACTTAAAATGTATGCTGAGGAACTTAGGAACTCCCACATGGTTCCTCACTCTCAGCTGTGCCGAGTATGGCTGGGAAGACTTACTTGAATTTCTACGAGAGGCAAATGGAAACATTGAAAATATCGAATTCAAGACTTCCGGAGAACTGTGCTCTTTGGATCCAGTCAATGTATGCAGGTACTTCAATCATAGATTTGAAGCTATGATGTCTTTCATTACGAACAAGAAAAATCCACCTCTTGGAGAGGTGTTGGATTTCTTCTGGAGAAAGTAGTATCAAGCAAGAGGTGCTCCTCATATACATATGCTGCTATGGATCAAAGATGCACCCAAATTTGGAACAGATCCGGATGACTTAGTGATGAGTTTCATAGAACAGTATTCTACATGTGCTGTTCCAAAGACAAAGGAGGACAAAAGTTTAAGAGAGCAAGTTTTACGCTTTCAACACCATTGTTGTGGAAAGTACTGTCGTCATAAATTCAGAAACAAGAACAAGTTCTATACAAAATGTCTTTTTGGGTTTCCACGATCAGTGATATCTGAAGGAAGAGTGAACAATTTGATGTCTTCGCTGCGACATAATGTGACGAGGAAATCACCCAAAAATACATACAATTTAAAAAGAAACGAAGAGTCCAAGTACATCAACGACTACAACCCAGTGATTTTGTCCATGTGGAATGCTAACATGGATATACAGTTTGTGGCTGACAACTGTATGGCTGTGGTATGTGACGTCTTATATCACAAAAAAAGAAAAGACAGAACTGAAGGATATGTGGGATGACATTTCACATGAAAAGAGCCTCAGTAAGAAGTTGTACAGTTTCAGTCTAAAGATGTTGTCGCATCGAGAAATCGGAGCATACGAATGTTCTGATCGGTTATCTTCAGCAAGTCTCTATGCCAAATCTAGGAGTATATTTTGGGTGAGTCTTGGTCTTGCTGCAACACGTAATCGAGTTCTGAAACCTGTACGGGAAATTGAGTATTTGGCGGAGAAGGAGCCACACAGTACAGATATTTTGAAGACCAACATGTTGGATACATATTATCCAAATAGAAGCAGTCACCTCAAGAATGTTTGTCTGTATGAGGTTCTACAAAATTACATATTCAAGAGGAACATCAAAGAAGATATTGATAAAGGAGTGTATGCTGTAAATGGAAGTGAGGGATGTCTGGTCAAGCAAAGAAAATGCCAATTTGTAAAGATCGAAAATTGAATTGCGAATCTCCTGAAAGAAAAGAGTTTTTCTATTTAGCTCTTTTGCAATTTTTCAAGCCTTGGCGTGCAGAAGAGGAACTGCTTGGAGATTTCCTCTGTTATGAAGATTCTTTCAATGCAGCCAAGGAGTCCATAGAATGTCCTGTTTTTCCAAAATATCTAGAAATTTTGAATGCAGAAATCGAGCAGGAAGCAACAATTGCAGCTGAGATTGCTAGAGACAGTTCTCAGGACAGTCAGAGTTCCACTTCATTGAGTCAGGATCCACTAGGAGGACCAGTTATCGAAAATGAAGCTGCCACTGCCATGATTGAAGTGGAAAGAGCCATGGCACATGCTCAGGAATATGCGGTTAACTTAAAAGATTTGGAAAGACAACTCAACGTTGAGCAGAGGAAAATATATGACGAAGTTACCAACCAAATTGATCATGGATTAAGTCATGAGAAGAAAGAGTGCTTTACGTCATTGAAGCCTGTCCGACTGTACGTGAGTGGAGAAGCAGGAACTGGAAAAAGTTTCCTCATTAAAGCAGTTTCATGCAGTTTCATGCTATTTGCAGAAAAGGACTGAGTCATCGCTGTCTTGTGTTGTCACCGCTCCAACTGGTCTGGCAGCACATAACATTAAAGGTATTACTTTGCATCGTCCACTGATGCTGCCAGTGAAGCATGATAACAAATTACAATACCACAAACTTCTCTGCCGCCATTCTCGGCGAGGGAGAGGCCACGCCCACTTTAAGGCCACGCCCACCCGCCGCCCACGGTACTTAAACGCTGCCTTCAGCGCGACAAATTCAGAATCCTTGAAAGCTCCTGAGGCGGAAGCCGGGAGACGAAGCACTTTTTTTAAAAATTGTTTATGTGTCACAATTCGCCGAAATACTCTGTATTTTAAAACTTCACTCACCCGTTTACCTCTCTGGAGCGGGCTCAGAATCACCAAAACAGCGACCCCTTCGCTGCAACGCTAAACCACCTAACAAACTTCTCTGCCGCCATTCTCGGCGAGGGAGAGAGGCCACGCCCACTTTAAGGCCACGCCCACCCGCCCTTTTCCTACACATTTAAGATGTGCAACTACCGGACGCGCAGCGGACGGGCGCAGCGGGCGCGCCGAAGGCGCGTCAAAGGCAAGCCCGTCTGGGCCCGTCCGGGCCCAGAAGGCCCTAGGCCCCGTCACTATGCCGGGTACTCCTCAGGTTCGAGTAATGTACACAGCGGATACTTTACACGACTTACGACCTAAGAACATCCTAGCCTGCCACCACTCGTTTACTGCAGGTAAGGCATTCTCGACCTGTCCACAATGCAATCCGACTCCCATCCTGAAATCAACCACCCTTGCTTTGAAGCTAGGACTTCTTAACTGCCTCTCTGACAACACCGACTCGGATGTTGTCACGGCCCTCCCCTCCGGGTATATCTGTCAAGCCCTTAATAGACCTAGAGGGAGAGGAGGCGGGGTAGCTATAATCCACAGGGAACAATTTACCTGCCGGATGACCAACGCTGGTATTGAGGATTGCGAGAGCGGTCAATTCTCCATCCAAATCTCCCCAGCTCTTACCCTGGCAGGGCTTCTAATTTACCGCCCCCCAGGGGCCCTGGGTAATTTTATCAACGCTGTTTTCGAATCCGTTTCACAACTAGCTTCTTCCACCCCCAACTTCCTTATACTAGGTGACTTGAACGTCCATTTTCTGGACCCCACGGATCGAGCAGCATCGGACATTAGACACGATTTAACTTCTTTAGATATTCGTCTAGTGAATAACGAGCCTACCCACGATAAGGGCCATCTATTGGATCCGATCCTCACCAACATAGCAACAATGACCACTAACCTACCGGTGACCCTACCATGGACGGACCACTTTCTGGTCCCCTTTTCCTGGGAAATCCCCACACCCACTTACTCAATCCCTAAAACCCTAGTTAACGACCGACAATGGCGCAAACTATCACCTGAGATATGGGCCAACTCTCTTGCAGAGTCCATCCCTGCGCTCTCCTCTGACCCCAATACAGCTGACAAACAATTCAGCGATTGGATCACTTCCTCCCTGGATATGTTGCTTCCGAAAACTACCACCCTCAAACAACCTAAAAGAATACCCCCCGCTTGGTGGTACACCCCAGAGCTCAAAGTTCTGCGTCAAGAGTGTAAAAAAACCGAACGCTCCTGGAGGCGCGACAAAACAACAACCAATAAGAACATCTACTCTACTTCTCTTCTGACCTATAAAACTGCTATTCATAAAACCAAAAGCATGTTCTTTCAGGAGAGAATAGAGAAAGCGGGAAGCTCCAGTAAGGAAGCGTACGCCATCCTTAAAGAGCTTTCAAAACCCCAAGGACAAGGACTAGGACCCACTTCCGATCCTAAAGTCGACCTGGAGAAATGCCAGCAACTGGCCAACTTCTTCCACGACAAAATCCGACGAATTCTGGAATTTATCCCCCCCTCCAGTCCTGAGGAAGAAATCGCTTTCCCACACACCTCCACCTGTCTGTCCACGTAGGGCCAGGTCACAGTAGACGAGGTGAGAAATACGTTCAACTCCATGAAGAGCGGTTCCCCTAGTGACCCTGCTCCTCTCCGTATCCTTAAAGAGGTAGCCCCTACTATCATCCCCTCCCTTACACATTTGATTAATACCTCACTCCAACAAGGAGTTGTACCCTCAAGCTGGAAGAAGGCGGTGGTAAAAGCCCTACTGAAGAAACCTACGCTCGACCCCGAGAACCTGGCTAACTACAGGCCCATCTCCCTACTGCCTGGAGTGAGCAAGGTCGCAGAAAAATTGGTCAACAGGAAACTCTCGCAGTTCCTAGAGGCCAATAACAAACTAAAAAGCTCCCAGACGGGCTTCCGACCTGGACAGGGCACGGACATCGCCCTCCTGGCTGCGGTAGAGGAGGCCAGAGCACTATTGGATGGGGGAGGATCAGTGGCAGTGATCCTCCTCGACCTTAGCGCAGCGTTCGATACCGTAGACCACCAACTCCTCATCGAAAGATTGGCTAGAGTTGGAGTGGAAGGTACAGCCCTATCTTGGCTCTCATCTTTCCTGGCCCAACGGTCTTACCATATTTGGGAAAAGAACGCCCGCTCCTCCGAAATGCCCCTCCAATGTGGTGTTCCTCAGGGCTCTTCCCTGAGCCCTACCTTATTTAATATCTATATGTCCACATTGGAGGAGGTTATCACCCCTTTCGGAGTGAGCGTCGTCAGCTACGCCGACGACACACAACTAGTGGTGTCTCTGTCCCATCCCAAGCAACAGAAAGCTGATCTCTTCAACTGCCTTACGCAGGTCCATCGTTGGATGAACAGATCAGCCCTAAAGCTTAATGGGACAAAAACCGAGGTCCTTATACTTGGCCCGAAAGGAACCTCACTTCCCCTGGACAGCTGGCCAGCTTGTTTGGGTCCGCCCCCTGACCCAAAAACAGAGGTGAAAAGTCTGGGTGTGTGGATCGATTCCGATCTCTCTTTCACTTCACAAGCTAAGAAGGTGGCGGGGACCTGCTTTGGTCTCTTAAAATCTCTAAGGAAAGTCCTGCCCCTTCTCCCCCCTAAATCCCAAAAACTATTAGTCCAAGGTCTCATAATATCGAGGCTGGACTATAGTAATGTGATTTACCTGAGCGCCCCCGAAGCGACCCTTACTAAACTGCAGACAATTCAGAACACGACCGCCCGGATCATTACTAACACCCCGGCCAGATCATCTGCTAAACCCGCTCTCAAACTCCTCCACTGGCTCCCCATAAGGGAGAGAGTCAAATTTAAGGCCCTATGTCTCGTCCACAAAACGCTGCATAACCAAGGTCCTCCTGTCCTCAGTAATTTTGTCACCCCCTACAGAAACTCTAGATCCCTCCGTTCCAATGCAGAAAACCTTATCAACACCCCAAGATTCAGGAAAACCCGAACAGGAAGAAGACGTTTCTTGGTACAAGCCTCCCGCCTTTGGAATTCTCTTCCTCGTAACCTACGACTTGAACCTCAATACCTGCGCTTCAGGAAGCTGTTAAAAACCCATCTCTTTCCCTAACCTGTGCACCCCCCCCCCCCCCCCCCTGTCTCTGATCCTTCATCCTCCCTTTCTTCCTATCTCAGTCTCTTGCTCCGCTGATTTGGTGAATTCAGGGTTCCTCAGCGCTGGGATACCTCCGGGTGACTATCGCGCTTTATAAAAATAAATAATAATAATAATAATAATGATAATAATAATAATAATAATAATAACAAGTTATCTGGAGTTGCTTGTTGTGAAGTTTCAAGAGTCCTAAAGAAGATGAAACTTCTTATCATTGACGAAGTAAGCATGGTTTCCAATGTCATGCTTGCCTTTGTGCATTTGAGAATGCAAGAAGTTCTTAAAACAGAGTATGATGTGTTATTCGGTGGCAAACACATCATTGTTTTCGGTGATCTTCTGCAGCTGACACCAGTGAAAGGACAACCAGTGTTTAAACTACTTACGCATGAAGATACCAGGAAGTGCCTAGGGAGCATTGGCAACGTCAATATATGGTTAAACTTCAATTATGCTGAACTGCGTGAAAATATGCGTCAGGCAAAGGATGAAGATTATAAGAATATTCTACAAGATGTTAGAATTGGAAAAGTGACTGAGCATGGGAAGGAAGCTTTACATGCACGATTATTGTCAAATTTGTATCCAGATGAAGACGTTCTGCCAGAGAATATTTTTCAGAAAATTACTGAGAAGAAATCTGGGATATGTTTGATGCCAACTCTGCAACAAGGTTCCATCTTCAACAACAAAATGTTGATTTTAAAAAACCAAGACATAGTGAAACTGGAAGCTATTGACAGAATTGAGCATATGGGAGCAACAATTATTTTGTCTGAAAATTTGAAATCTAAATCGGATTCATTAGAGAAGACTATATCTAAAACTGCGGGTTTTAAAAAGACTCTGAATGTGTGCTTAAATTGCCGTATCATTTTGAGAAGAAATTTAAATGTTGAAAGAGGTCTGGTTAATGGATCAATGGGTAATGTTGTTGATTTTGAGAAATACAGAAATAGAGATGGAATTGAATTTATAAAAATTTAATTTGATGGCATTGAGGATGTACAGCAAATTGGTCGTTGCTCTGCTAGGTTTTTGCTTGTTAAAGACTTATATGTTCGCCGTAAGCAGTTTCCTGTTTGCTTGGCATATGCAGTGACAATCCATAAATCGCAAGGTTTAAGTGTAGACAGTGCTTTGGTGAATATTGGCAGTTCTATGTTCAAGGAGGGTATGGCTTATGTGGCATTATCACGAGTCAGAACTTTATCTGAATTGTACTTGATTGAGTGTGATGAGACAAATATTTGTGCAGATCTAGATTGTGTTAAGGAATACAATAGGTTAAGAAGAGATGAAAACATAAAATGGAAGGTGCACACAATTAAAGTCAAAAAAGGCAGTAAAGTATTAAATATCTTCTTCTTTATTTAGTGGTATTCATTGGACATAGGCACAGCCAACGCGTTTCGTTCCATTTGCCTTAAGGAACTTCGTCAGGGCTGTAAAAAGTGACAAACATATATATACATAAATATACATTTATATAGACACATAAGACAAAAAATTAATTGATTTCACACTAGACTAAAAGAAACCAAGCCCAAATACACATATTTACAAAACCTATTTTTAGAGAAAAAAAAGGAGACAACAAACATTCTTGAACCACAGCTAATCCCAATTTAAAATATACAGCAACTACACTGGCTGTATAAAGTTCTTATACATTTGTTAAAAAAGTGCACAAACACTTATATGAAAATAGCATTATTTACAAGCTTATTTCCAAGCATTGCCACCTATAGTTGATTTCTGCCAATGGTAAGATCATATCCATTTATAGGAAAAAGTTCAGTAAGGAAAGAAAAGAAAGCTCCTAGGATAAGATAATATTCCCAGGAGAACAGAAAATCACATTGCCAAGTTTGCTCATGTCAGAATCATCTCAAGGGAATGGCGTGGACAAGAGCTCAAAAGAAAGTGGCTATCAAGAGACCATCCATTAAGATGGTAAGATGTTCATAGCTATTCAGTAAGAGATGTAAACTTACCAAAAAAAGTATAGTTCAGTGCTGTCAACAAGGTTAGACAAAGATGTGAGGATCAAAGGATTGGTTACCAATAGTGGGTCAAAGTAGTATGATCTAAAGTGAAAAAGCAAACGTATCTATAATTTGTAATGTAATGTAAAGAATGTACAATACAATCAACTCTATAGTTATTTAAATTAAGTCTATAGGTGTACCTGTAGAGACGGTGTCCTCACTGAGTGAGATAGGTCCAGTTGGAATCCTAAGGTAGACTCCCAAGTTCGCCAAAGCTGACCGGTATTGAGTGTAGGATCAGATGATGAGTACAGTTGAATTATAATTCGACGGGAGGTCTATAATGTTAAGAGAATGAGACCCATGGCTGGTTTTATGCACAATAACAGATTCTAAGGTATAAAGCAGATATAAGGCAGGATCATTGTGAGACCGCTGGACACACTCAGAACCTGACAATAGCTAGCTTAAATTTCATTAAGGGAAGCCTAGTGTTAGTAATGTATAAGTCTCACAAGAGACATAACGATAGTCAGAGGAGGCGAAATGGATTCTGCAATTGTTTACTTAGACACACCTTGAGTGACTGTTTCATTTAAGGATGCCTAGTGCTAGCTGAGTGTTATTCTCTCAAGAGACATAATGGCAGTCAAGAGTGGCAAAATGGATTCTGCAAGTATTTATTTGGTCAAACCTCGAGTAACTGTTGAGTCACCATATATTAGTCCAGAATGTCAGTTGTAATATATCAAAAATATTTTTATGGATATCTTAAAAAACCATAGGTCTTAGACATTCATACCATTTATGTTATAATTGAACAAGCAAAGTACAAGTCCCCATTTCCTGGTTGCTACGCACCCCCTCAAATCATAAACACCGGAGAATTTTATTGTATCTCAGTAACCATATATTCACCTCTATAGATTGCCTAGCAAGAGCAAATTCCGGCATAGGTCAGGAAAATTACCTATTGGTTCCCGTGGGGAATATTACTATATTCCTCTTGACTCTGTATCCCGGGAAAGACCGAATATAAAGGCGATACCGCAGCCAATCTGAACAGCAGTGCGGTGTTCGTGGCAATAACCACCGAGCACCTAAGATCAGAGAAAGACATATGTTCATTTGTATAGTACGCACTCCATAAATATTTTAGGAGAAAAAATTGCAAAGAGTCCATGATAGTATCATTGGATGGGTTAAGAAGAGAGTATGCGCCACATTTGCCTCAATATCCTTTGTTTGAAAAACGTGTGGTAGGCCGGAAACGAAGAAATGTGACCAATAGTAGGGAGGTTGTAGCAAAAACACGAAAAGTCGCTGAACCCGAAATTGTAAGCAGAAAGAAAATGGATGCTGTTCAAGATGTTGTTGGTTTTCAATTTGAAAATAGTTCTGGTGTCAACTGCTATGCTAATGTAGTGGTTAATGTTGTCTTTTCTCTAGAAACATTAAAAGAACAGATTGTGGTAAATTCGGATCAAAGATTTTGCTGTTTGTTAAATTCTGTGTTAGAGAAATGTAGCACTGATAGAAGAAAAATAGAAAGTGTATCTGAAATTCGAAATCTCTTAGACAAATGTTCAGGTCAAACCCAATTCTCTCAAAATATTCAGCAGGATTGTTAGGAGTTTTTAATGTATATGCTTGATGTTTTGCAAGATGAAGGTGTAGATGTAGATTATCTGTTTGGCCTTTCTTATCAATGGCAGCATGACTGCGAGAACTGTAGGCTATCAAGTACTACTAGAAAGATTTATATATTTAACTTTGCCAGACAGTAAATCAGTATCCTTTAATAAGCTAGAAAAAGCAGCCGATCAAAACATGGAGTGTAGCCAATGTAAGTCTGCAATGCTGTCCACGTTATTTATACGAAGTTATGGCCAGTATGTCATTTTAATGTTCCAACGATGTAGGTCTGATGGAACTAAATTGAGAACTTTAATTTAAAATTGTTGTGGCTTCGCAGTTGTCAATATCAGGAAGGACTTTTGTAACTGCAGCACTTATATATCATGACGGTCCTTCAACAACTTCAGGACATTACACAGCTTATTTAAAATCTGGAAACGGCTGGTCATTCTGCAATGATTCTGTTTAACTTTCAAAAAACGTTTACCGTTTGACTTAAAAAATTCTTACCTAGTGTTTTTACAACCAACATTTTAGGGAAGGAAAGTGGCCTACGAAGATTGGAGCAGTTGATAAATTTTAGTCTGCTGTTTTAAATTGCTTTGTGAATTAGAGTGATCATAATAAATAAAAATGTAAAGTAGTCATAGAGATACATAACTGGTCTATAATGATTCAAAGAGTTGATATGAATTACTCTGTTGTTTTAAATTGCTTTGTTAGTAACTGAGATCAAGAGAATGAAAAAATTGGAAACGTCATAGAGATAGTGTAAGTGTGCCTCATAGTAAGTGGTATCAATGTTATAGGAAATGTGAAACATGAGTAAACTAGAAGGGGAGATATTATTAGTACAAGATTGTGAAAGTGATTTTGGACGTTTTCTTTCTGAAAGTCGGGGAAAAAGAAAATGACGGGATTCGCTTTGAGGAATTCGAAGAGATTAAATTGGCTCTTACACGATTTGGCCTTGAGGAGAAGTGTGGTAGAGAGCAAAAAGTCATTTATTGTTTCTAACATTTTACTCAGAAAGAAAGAGCTTTTCTTTCAGAAAGTGGCGGGCACGGATTTTTTAGAGCACAACAGAGTATAAGGTGTTCATCGCATATCATTCGACGTCATGGAAAGTAAGTGTACTTTTGATGAGTTCTGATTTCTGATTTGTTATATTATATGGGTTTTTTAAACACAATCATTTTGATTGTGTTTTTTTTCCCCGCTGTTATATGATGAATACCTTCAACTCACTGTTTTTAGTGAAATTTGATATATTCTGAGAACAGCAAAAATAAACCATTTAAAATGTATAATTAATTCTATATTTTGTATTGTGATTTTAAATTTGTACTCATCTTGTCTCATGCTCACTTGTCTTTTACTACCTTATATCAATTCTCTTTACATACTCACATTGCCTTTTGTTTTATTCTCTTTCACCTTTGTTCTCTAACTCCACTTATCTTTCAACCTTTGTTTCCTTATTCCAACTCTGCTTTTTTTCTTTTCTCTCATGCACCATTTTCTAGCTTTTAGACCCTCTTCTTCGCTTCTCTTTTCCATCTCTTCTCCCTTTTGTTTTCAAAAATAAATAATTTTGGATTCGCCTTTTTTGTTACAATCAGTTAGTATAACTCACCTTCACTCATTTATCTTTCTTTGTTGCTTCACTCAGTCTGTATCTGACACTCTTTCCTTCACTTTCTGTGTCCCCTCTCTCCCTCACTCTCTTTTCCTTATTCACCATTTCCTTATTTAGTTTACCTTACTCACATTCTTTTAGTATCTTACACATCTTTAGTTTATTTTTCTCTTCTATCCTTCTTTTCGGTCACTGAATCTATCCTCCTTTTTATTCACTTAGTAATTTACTCTATTTCTATTTCTTTTTGACTCTGTCTGTCTTTCACCGTTACTTTATTTTTCTTTCTGAGTCTTTATCTGCAACTTTATTTCTTTGTAAAATTGTATGATTTTCAACCTTATGCCTTGTCTTTTCTATTTTTTAAATACATGTTTTAATATTTTTCACATTTTTGTTCTTTCTTTCACAGATTGAAATAAAAAAAATGATAAGTGATGGAGTTAACAACAACTATAAAGTAAGTATTTAGTACTTTTTCCCTTACATCTCTATCACATTCAACTTCTATTACTTCCACTGCTTTATTTCCTTAACCGTCAGTTTCCTTCCTTTGCTTTTTCCCTCATTCCTTTTCAATTACTTACTTACTCCACTCCTTCCACTCCTTTTGTCAGTCCCTCTGTTCTCACAGTTCCTCACTCCTTTTCACTCAGTCCGTCTCTCTAACACAAACTGTCACTGTCTCTTCACTCTTTTACTAGTTGTTCTTTATGCTTTCTCTCTGTAGTTCAAGCACACTATCTTATTTAAATTTTTTTGCTGCTTCAATTATTCTTTTTCCATAACTTCTTCTTTTCTTCTTTCTGTTTTTTCTCTCTGTCATTCCACATGTTTTAATCTTATTCACCATCATACACCTTGTTCTAATCCTATTTACTTTCACTCACTGTTTTTTAACACCTTCCCTCAGGGTTGTTGTTTTAGTCCGGTTCTATCCCTACCTCTTACTCCACATCCTTTACTCTCTTTCTTTTTAATTTGAAGATTCATTCACATTCTCCAAGTAACTCTTGTTTATTATTCTTCTACACTCTTTTTTTCTTTCACTTCCTTTTCTATTTTCTTTTTCTCAATTTTTCCCTCTTACAACTTTTCTTTGTATAATTATCTATTATACAGTATCTCTGTGTTACTCCCTCTAGCTGTCTTTCTTTTAACATTATTCTCTCTATCTCCTTCCCTTATATTCACTCTTTATCTTTTTTTCATTTTTTTTTTGGTTCGCTTCCGGTTCGCGTACCGGCGCGCGAACCAGGAAGCGAATAAAAAAAAAGGAGATTGCCAGAGTGCTAAACATTTTAGCATTTTTTTATAAATGGGAGGTAGTTCTGAAAATAACTTTTTTTGTATTGTTTTTGTTGTTTTATATTTTTTTATAATTTTTCTGAACATTTTTTTTTTGTATTTTTTGAACAATTTTACATTTTTTAGTTTTTTTTGAGGGGGAACAACGAAAAACAGGCATTAGAAATGGCTCAACAGGAGCAAAAAAAAGAAATCACTTTTTGGGGCGTTTTGAGCACTTGTGTTTTCATATGCTCTGTTCATTAAATTCACTCTCATCTCCCTGTAACAAAGTAGTCCCCCACAATAAATACACACTAGCTTGATGTGTGCAAAATTGCTCTGGATACTGGGGACCGTCTCCCTCGCCTCTGGTCCCGAAAGACTTTCCTGTGTCGAGGTGGTGGCCACAGGAGTTGGTGAGTTTTCACGGAGGTGACGCACCTCAGCCACGCTGTAATTTATTGAATGCCACCTTTGCATGTGGCGATGCATAGTATAGTTCCCGTAACTATATTTTTTATTTGTGCCTCGGGACAGAACTCCTTCACAGATCAGGCATGTCACATGACGGGCATTGACGTTTTTTTGGCCTTGAGGGAATGTAAAAAATTGCCAAATGAAATTGTCCTTGTGGTGGGATTTCCTGGTCTGTTCACGCAAGAATACTCTCTCCTGTACCTCCTCTTCCTCTTCTTCCTCCTCTTCCTCAGGGTTGGGAAGGAACTGGGTAGGTGGTCCTTTCTTCCTAGGAGGTGGTGGTGGTGGTGGGGGTCCACCAGCTGCAGCTAGTATTGAAGACATCTCTTAATAATGAAAATAGGTCTTCCTCTCACAAAGTTGAAAGTCAGAGTGAGAAAAAAGGTGGGGGCTTTCATCATTTGGGAAAAAAAATGTTCTAAACCAATGAAAAGTGTTACTTTTAGGTCACATGACCTAGCCGTACATTATTAGGAAACCAAAAGTGAAATGAACCAATAAAAAGTTTTATTAACAAGTCACATGACCTGTAACGCTTACGTTACGCGTCCCGCTACGCACCCGGAGCGCATCCGGGGTGCTGCGCTTCGCGCCTCGGTTCGCGCTCCGGAGCACTTCCGGGTGCGCTAACGCGGCGCGTCATAAAACGCATTACGCGGCAACGCGATACGTCGCGCTTACGCGATGCGTCACGATGTTGTTTTCTAACGCGGCAGTTGCGCTAACGGAACGTTTACCGGTTTGCGGACCGGGTCGCGGCACCAAATTGAGCTAACGGGAAGCTACCCGGTGCGCGGACCGGTAGCAAAGCAAAAAAAATAATAAAAAAAATATATACATAAAAAAATTATATTAAAAACATATAAAATATATTTTTCGATTAAAAGAAGAATACATTTTACAGCTTTTGATATTTGCTATTAAAAAACCATTGAAATTCACTGAAAAAAACGTAGGTTATAGACCATATATAGTTAGGAATTAGCATTTACAAAACCTTGAAAATTCACTGAAAAAACAATAGATTATAGACCATATATAGTTAGGAATTAGCATTTACAAAACCTTATTTTACTCACACAAAACCATTGAAATTCGCATATATAGTTAGTTGCACTAACTATATATCGCGCACCCGCAATCCACTGCTGATGATGTCACATATTACATCATTCATGACATGGTCAGTGACATCACTGATGACATCACTGATGACAACATCCAGTGACTGTATGTTTCTGTAAAGTTAAAATATGTCTTACATATTGAAGAATGAGTGGATGTATAAGTGTCTGGATGAAGGATTTAGTAGGTGCATGACTGACTGTATGAGTGAGTGATTAAATGTGTCTCACTGAGTGCATGGGTTAGTGACTAAACTGTCTTAATTTGTGCATCATTATGTCTGTTGTTCTGTAAACTGCTGCATGTGTTGATCAGTAGCTATATGAGTAACTATATGGGTTATTGGTTGGTTGCCCAAGTATTTGTATGGGAGAGTGAGTGTGTGTGTGTGGGTGGCTGGGAGGTGTATGACTCTGTGCATAGATGTGTGAGCAGTTGATTCACTAGATGTATGGGTTCAAAAGTGCATGTGGAAACAGCTGTATGGGCGGTTGACTGTGTGCATGAGTGTATCGGTGAGTGAATGGATATCTCAGTGCTACATGTCAAAGTAAGTACATATGTAAAACACAGTACATGTGAGAGTTGACATATATAAATAACTGTGCATAAGAGCCAGTGAATGTGTGAGTGGCTGTATGGATCATTGTGAACTTGTATCAGGGATTGTATAAGAGAGTAAATATGTGTTAGTATATGTTTGAATAAGTAAGGTGTGTATAACTGCATAGTTGAGGAAATGGAGGTGTGATTGATTCTTTGCATGACTGACTAGGTGTGTGAGTTACTCCATGGATGAGTGACAGTCTGTGAGTGTCTGTTTACACTGAGTGTATCTAAGGTTATATTAGAGTCTGAAGAGGTTCATCGTATAATCACATGAATGATGTCATCAGTGATGTGATCAGTAATGTCAAATGAGATGTCATCAGTGATGTCATCAGTTATGTCATTTGAGATGTCATCAGTGATGTCATTTGAGATGTCATCAGTGATGTCATCAGTGATGTCATTTGAGATGTCATCAGTGATGTCACTGACCATGTCATGAATGATGTAATATCTGACATGATCAGCAGTGGATTGCGGGTGCGCGATATATAGTTAGTGCAACTAACTATATATGCGAATTTCAATGGTTTTGTGTGAGTAAAATAAGGTTTTGTAAATGCTAATTCCTAACTATATATGGTCTATAACCTATGGTTTTTTCAGTGAATAGCTATATATATATATATATATATATAACCTACAGGCGGTTGCCAGTAGGTAGTTATAGTTAGTTACCTAGTTACCATGGGAAAATCGCAACATTCTATTCCCAATAACTTTGGTGCCGATTGACGAATCTTCGCGAAATCTTCAAAACTAATTCTTCGCTGATATCAGCTCCTATGTTGAAAGTGTGGGGGTGATTTATAAAGGGGGGGCTGAGAAAAAAGGGGGTCCCAAAATGTGTTTCTCCATGTTAATTTCCATTAGGAAACCTTAGACAAGGCTACAGGTTGAACGGGCGAACAGATTTACCCCAAATTTGGCAGGGGGAAGGGTCTTGGTCTAGAAAGCACGCTTTCGTTTATTTGGTGTAAATCCGTTCAGTAGTTTTTGAGAAATATTGACATTTACAGTTATCGATATAAGGGAATTCTGCCATCTGATGGCTGAGGCGTTACGAGCACGAGCTTGCTGCTGATTGGCTGCGAGCGGTGTGAGCGTTTGCAACTAGGAAGTGTTGGCCACCATTTTTTGATTCCGTTGATACGAGTAAGGGGAAAAAGGGCAGAAAAAAGTAGGAAAGAGGAGGATAGGAGGCTGTGAGGTCTGTAGGGTGGTTAGAGTGTGTTGTAGAGGGAGTGTGAAGTGAAGTATTTAGCCCTACTGGTGTGAAAGTGCTGTTTTACCCACTGTGAGATGGTGCTGAGGTGAGATGCCAGTACACTTCGGGATGAAATTGTGTGTGTAAACCGTGAGCTGAGTTCTGTAAACAGATGTGTTCTGGGTGCTGTAGCATACTGGCCGAAGCAAAGTATTTACCCCTACCGTTGTGAAAGTGCTGGTTTGCCCACTGTGAGATGGTGCGGAGGTGAGGGCCTGGTGAACTTGATGATGAAAGTATGTGCCTAAACTGTGAGCTGAGTGCTCTGTAGCATCCTGGCAGAAGCAAATTATTTACCCTTACTGGTGTGAAAGTGCTGTTTTGCCTAGAGTGAGATGGTGTTGAGGTGAGGTATCAGTAAAGTCTGGGATGAAAGCGTGTGCTTAAACTGTGAGATGAGTGCTGTAATCTGATGTGCTCTGGGCACTGTAGCATACTGGCCGAAGTGAAGTATTTACTCCTACTGGTGTGAAAGTGCTGTTTTGCCCACTGTGAGATGGTGGTGAAGTGAGGTGCTGGTACATCTGGGGATGAAAGCATATGCCTAAACTGTGAGCTGAGTGGTCTGAAGCATACTGGCAGAACCAAAGTATTTACCCTTACCAGTGTGAAAATGCTGTTTTGTCTAGAGTGAGATGATGAAGACGTGAGGTAATGCTAAACTCGGGGATGAAACTGTGCACCTAAACTGTGAGCTGCGTGCTGTAAACTCATGTGCTCTGGGTGGTATAGCATACTGGCTGTTGTAGCACATGTGTGCAGGTGGTGTTAATATGCGTTTAGAGTATAGCAGGAATGGGAAGCAAAGTACTCACTGGTACCGGTCTGAAGACTCTGGGATGAAACTGTGAGTGTAAGTTGTGAGTTTATTGCTGTAAAGTGATGTGCTGATGGGTGCTGTAGGATACTGGCCGCTGTAGCATACCTGTGTAAGTAGTGTTAGTGTGCGTTTATACTATACAGGGAGTGGGGAGTGAACTACTCACCCCTACCGGTCTTCAGGCTCAAATGAAGTATTTTAGGAAGCATGAATGAAGAAATAATCGTGAAGAATATCATGCAGTATGTTGCAATGCCACAGAAGAAAAATGTTGAAATGAGGTGTGTCTAAGAACATGGCTGTGTGTAATAAATATAGATACATATTAAAGGCATGGAGTTTGCAAATGATATAGAAAGTGTCTTTAAGTGCCATAATTGGACCCACTGGTGCAAGAGCTAGGGCATCCAGCTGATGCAAAGTTGAACCACTTCTGCTATATGGAAACGTAAGCTCCTGCATCAGTTAATTGCTTATTAGATGTTACAGTTGCATGTGACATAAGCAATAGCTATTACACTTGAATGACTCTACATTCTATAAGGAAAATAATGGTAGGATACGATTACAACATGTACGCTTTAAGAAAGGAAAAAAATAAAACAAAATTGCAAAAATGTAATCATCAAACTTTTTAGGTACCTTGGCAGTGCTTTTTTTAACAGAAAATTATTAACAGTAGAATAGTTAGCAATCTTTTGTAAAGTAGATTCAATGTGGTCCGTGTCAGAATTGGTACTAGTTCTACTCACATTGGAACTTTGAGGATGAATACAAACATTGCGCTTCTGAGAAGCACATTCTGTACCTTTCTAGTCAAACCATAAATTATTGTGTTCATCTGTTTTTAAAAAAACATTCTTGTGTAGAGAGCTAAGTTATTGTGCTGAGACAAACTCCAACCGCTTCTGCTGTAGTCAAATCAAAGCTCCTGCATCAGTGAATTGCACATTATATGTTACAGTTCTATATGACCTACACAATAGCTATTAGACATGATTGAATAATTTGTATAATGAAAGTTAAGGTAGTTTATGATTACCACACTGTGCCAACCAGTTCCTAAACAAAGTCGTCTTTTTTCATTTTTATTGCGAGGTTCTGAGAAGAGGTTGACTTTGAGTAAATATGTGTGAAATGGCTTTGTGAATAACAGGGAGGCAGAGAGGCGTGTGCACAAAGAATAGACGTGGTTTCTAAATGGGTGTCGGGTTTACGCTAATTTAGGAAGTAGCTAGCATATTTGCATAGGCCATACATCACCGATCCCTGTTTAAAGTGGAGACGTAAGGGGCAATAATGAAGATAGAGTTCAAATGTCTGAGTATACCTAGAAAGTTGTTATATGAAAGTAGTATGATTGAAGTGTATTATAAAAAAAATAAAGGAAAAGGTAAACAAATATGGAAAAAATTCAATTCAAGAATAACGTGCGTTTCTTACAAGTCTTGAAGATATTCCAGTCCAGATGTTCTTCAGCGGCTTGAGATGCGTAATGTTCCAAGAGGCTATTGTTGCCATCGTCTGAGGAAAGCGAAGCGATCCAATTCATATCCTCGAAGGGACAGTAATGTTCCTCGAATGTTGGAGCGGCAATTTGAATTGGCAGGCAATCTGCAATGAAATGTCGCACGTTGCTGTAGATCTTTTGCGGCTGCGCAGAAATCCCATTCCGCTGTGATTCCTTTTTGCATTACATTTGCCCTTTCTCCACTGCCAGAACAATCACGTTCATGGTTTTCAAGATAATGCATTACCTGCTGGATATCGGGAGTGATTGTTGGGATGTTGGCAAGGCATACATCCATTCGCCAGTCAAATGGGCAAGTTTTGCAATCAAACGATATGTTGAAAATTGTGTAACAATTCACAAAGTGTAAATAGTGGTTCATATTTAAAAGGAAGTGTATTGTACTTGAAGTTTGTGGTATCTGCAGTCGATAAATTTCCCTTGCAGAAGTTAGGGAGACTTCTGTTCAGAGCAAAAGCGCTTTTAGTTTTGTTTGTTTCTTGAAATCTGTTTTCAAACTGAGAATTGAAGCCCAAGTTGCAGTTTGGGAATTAGTTTGTGTGGGTGGGAATAGATAATGCCACAGGAAGTGTTTGAAACAGTAAGTACATGCGGTGTGCCAGCTCACATTCCGTAGGAGTACATGTTATTGAGAAGCAGATAACTGCTTTTAGAAAACTGTGTGAATGTTAGTCGGATTGTGGGAGTTGGCGTTCTTTTAAGAAAGAACGCAAGGTTGGGGCTGTAAGCTTAGAAGTGCCGTGTAGTTGGACATTCTTGGATAGTAATGAATGACTGTCATTGTGGTCACACTTCAACTGCGAGAAAAACTTCTGTATGCTCTTTAAGACAGAGATATGTAAATGGGAGAAACCACTGCTCGTAAATAAACGTGCTACCTTATATAATCATATACAACATGAAAAGCAACATGTGCACCTAGTATGCACAACAACACTACATACTGTGGAAAACCTGGCTAGCCATGTACACAAACTAAACATGGCATGGCACCTCTGCCTCATGCCTCAGCGAAGTTGGCTGCATGAATGATGCTTTCAGCGTGCTGGTATCCAGAAAGCATAATGGCCGCTGTGATGCATATTTGCCCCACAGTTCACCTTTTGACACCGCCGTATGTGAAAGAGGGCCCACCACGTACCGGCGTTAGCTCCTGGGCCGAGGTCTCCGAGCTTGGAAGGCTCCTGAGATTAACGTTGGGTACCGCGACACAAGCACACAGCGCCCAGTCTGAGGCCCAGCACCGTGGAGGGCTCTGTACACTACTAACACAGTAGTCCGACAGGTACCAACAGTGGAACGGGTTTTTGATACCATAGTAGGCGATGCTAGAACTGTATCTGAGAGTGGAGATGAAGGTACTCTCTTCGACTAGGTGTAAAAAACTCTAGGTCCCAACAGTGGAACGGTGTGTTGATCACACAATGGACCATGTCTGATATTACCTGTTGCTGGTTTTTTACAGAACTCCCTCTGTTGAGGTGCATCAGACTCTGTGCTTCAGTAGTTAAATGCTGCACATGGTTATTAGGCTTAGTTGACTGCTATCGCTGGAATACACTGCGGTGCAGCAGGTCCAAACAGTTGAGGATGTCAGACGTTAAAGTTTGTGATGATTTCTGTGTACCCTCTCCGATGAGGTGCAAGTAACTCTAGGTCCCAACAATGGAACGGTGTCTTGATCCCACAATGGACGATGTTAGAACTGTATCTGAGAGTGGAGATGGAGGTACTCCCTTCGACCAGCTGCAACCAACTCTCGGTCCCAACAGTGGAACGGTGTCTTGATCCCACAATGGTCGATGTTAGAACTGTATCTGAGAGTGGAGATGGAGGTACTGGCTTCGACCAGGTGCAACCAGCTATAGGTCTCTACAGTGGAACAGAGTCTTGATTCCACAATGGGTGATGGAGTGGAGATGAAGGTACTCCCTTCTACCAGCTGCAACCAACTCTATGTCCCATCAGTGGAACGGTGTCTTGATCCCACAATGGACGATGTATTACCTGCTGCTTGCTTTTCTCAGAAATTTGTGTGTTGAGGTGCATCACACTCTGTGCTTCCATAGCTAACTGCTGCGCATGATTATTGGGCTTGTTTGACAGTAGTCGGTGGAGTATACTGTGGTTTATAAGGCTATAGTGTACTTGCTTGAAGAAGTTTTTTTAGATGAGTTATAGGTTTAGCAAAATGACCAAATTCATCTTGCAAGTCGAAACGAACAGTGAATAGTGTAGACTGTGAACAGATGAAATCCCAATTTGAATTGTTATGATTTATTTATTGTAGAGTTTTATGTAATTTATGTTGTTGTATTTTGTAAAGAGGGAAAACGTGTTGATGGTTGTGTGTGTGAGTACTGCCTTCAATTAACAATGCAGACAGTAGTTTTCACAATTCAGATTGAGTCGCTATTGTAGATGATGCAGTCCTGTAAGAGAAAAGATTGCTGTAGTGTGCTCTGTCTGCACCACTTATAACCATCATTGCAGGCTCTGCACATGTTTTTTTTGCTTCGCGTATTGCAAACTGTAGAGCTCAAGTCAATGCCACGTGGCTGTGGGCCCTTGCTGAAAGCTCTCTCTGGCCTATACTGCAGACTTCAGTGTTCACATTTGTCATTGAGTCGGTATTGTAGATTATGCTGTCCTGTAGGAAAAGACATTGCTCCAGTTGGCTCTGTCATGCACCACTCATACGCATCATTGCAGGCTCTGCACATTTTATTTGCTTCGCGTTTTGCAAACTCTAGAGCTCAAGTCAATGCCACTTGGCTGTGGGCCCTTGCTGGCCACTCACTCTGGCCTACACTGCAGACAGCAGTGTTCACAATTGAGATTGAGTTGGTATTGTAGATGATGCTGTCCTGTAGGAAAATACATTGCTCCAGTGCGCTCTGTCTGCTCCACTCATGTGCATCACTGCAGACTCTGCACATTTTTTTTGCTTCGCGTATTGCAAACTGTAGAGCTCAAGTCAATGCCACTTGGCTGTGGGCCCTTGCTGGCCACTCACTCTGGCTTACACTGCAGACAGCAGTATTCACAATTGAGATCGAGTCGCTATTGTAGATGAGGTAGTCCTGTAGGAAAAGACATTGCTCTAGTACTTACTGTCTACACCATGCATACCTATCATTGCAGGCTCCGCACACGCTTTTTCGTTGCTTCGCTTGCAACACACTGGGCAGCTCAAATCACCTTATGTAGGTGTGGGTCATTGCTGACCGCTCTCTGTGGCCAACACTGCAGACAGCAGTGTTCACAATGCAGATTAAGTCGGTATTGCAGATGATGCAGTGTTGATGGCAACAGATATTGCTCCTAGTACGGCCTGTCTACCGCACACATTATTGCTGGCTGTGCACATGCTGAATGCTTTTGATGTGGCTATGTGAGTGCACTAGAACTGATGGAGCGTTTATGATATAATATTTTTGTGTATTATTTCAGATCTATTGATTGTGTGTCAGTATACCACAAGTTGTGGTTCTCTCACAATAGAATTATTTCTGTATTATTTCACATCTACTGTCGCTACCTTACAGCAGCACAAATTATCGATTCCTTTAATATTGAATCTCTTTGTGTGATCCAATGATTACTGTTGTAGTTGATGCTAGCAGCAACCATTCCCTGAAGGCTGGTTTACACTCCGCCTACATGCATCCAGCACAGACGTCACTGGATATGTCACCCTGGTAATAAAAAGGAGTCGAGGGCAGGTGCCCTTACCCACTTCCACTATTTATTTGTGTCTGTGTGTTCATTACCTATGCATGATACTGTCTCTGGGCCGTACTATATTACGTTGTGCTGTGGACAGCGTATGCAACCGTGTTACCTCTGGTATTAGAGAAAATTTTGGTAATGTAACTTTTCGGTGTATGGCTATCACAGGTGGAAGGCTACTTTAGAGAGCATGAATATTGATGAAAATGATGGTTGCATGTTGTCTGTAGTGTGAATATGTGTATATTGCAAAACGTTTAGAACAAAGGTCTCTAAACAGAAGAACTGTGTCTCATGAAATGCTGTACAGAGATTGACTACAATTTGTGGCGTTTTCGAACTGTTAGAATGGGAAATGTTATGAATTAATGAAATGGGGTTTTTTATGGTCACATGGCAATCGCGCAGCCAGTGCGCAATGAGATCACATCCGATGTGATTTTGAGAAAATATATTTACTATATTATAGTTTATTACAGTTAGAAATATATAACTGTTTAAAATATTTTTAATTATCGATTGCTCTCATATACACTTTAAAGTTATTTAGATATAGTTTTGAGTAAAAAAAAAATGAGGCAATGGCGTATGCAGCGCAATATCATACGTAACACAGGATGTGGCAGCGTGCATTCATCGCATTTGGATGCGCAGCGGGTGCCACCCCATGCGTACATGACGTAAAAGGCTGCTTGGTAGTGTGTACCGGTCGCATACCACAGTAGCAGCTGGCGTGACCTCATACGTACATGTTGTTACTCGGGACGTGGTGTCACAAACACGTTGGATACTTAGGGTCCCATTATGATGTTGGGCGGATTGCACCTGCCAGGCTGGCGGCAGCCACAGCCAGCCTGGCGGGGGCAATCTGCCCGACATCCACGCTCGTTTTCCCCCCGCCATATTAGTATGGTAGGGAGGACCTCGGTGGACGGCAAGATCGTCCGCCGCTTTTCCGCCCCGGTCGCCTTGCGCCCGGGCAGAAAAGGAAAATATGGTGGCAGTGTCTATTAGACACCGCCAGCCATATTACGATGGGCCAAGGCATGCGGTCTTCACTTGGGGGCCCCCTGCGGGCCCCAAAAAGTAAAGGAGGGGTGGGGGGTGCACATGGGGGGGGGTACCTGTTGTACCCCCCTGCATTTGCATATACAATGCGGTAGGCACCGCGCGGTTCCTGCCGCATTGTGTATGCAAATGCATACATGCATTTATGGCATTGTGGCGGACGGCGCAGAGAGCACCGCCCGCCACATTGTTATAAATGCAGGATGTGGCTGCCACTGTGGCGGCCGCATCCAAATTTCACCCACGGGACCCCCGCCCTTATGGCGGGCGGTCCCTAGTCCCGATAGGATGGTGGGCGGACCCCCTTAATTTAAATTTGGTGGATAGGATTCGCGTGCTGATCGAGGTTGGTAGACTACCGGTACGGGACTGTAGTTTTCTATAAAAAAAAGTTTGATATGCATATTTTGGGGGGAAGATATAAAACATTAAATAATTTTTAAAGTTAAAAAAAGGATAATAGAGTTGCAAAATATTAAAAAACAATTAGAAAAAATATAGGTTTTATAAATATTAAAATATGAAATTAACATTTAAAAAACTTTTGAAATTCACTGATTAGGATTACCACGTGGTTGATGTTATCAGTGATGTCATTTGAGATGTCATCAGTGATGTAACTGACCATGTCATGAGTGATGTGATATGTGACGTCATCAGCAGTGCATTGCGGGTGCGTGAGTTATAGTTAGCTTAACTAACTATAACTGGCGAATTTCTTTGGTTTTATATGAGTCAAATGTCCAACGAACCATAACGTCCCTGAAACCTATGTTTTTTCTGTGAATTTCTAAGGTTTTTTAAATGCTAATTCCTAACTATAAAGTCTGTAAAATCTATGGGGCATATTATCAAGGGGGTTTATCTCTGCTTTTTTGGCTTTAAAAGCCAAGAAAGCAGAGATAAAATTATCTCCCTATTACCTAGCTGCCGCTAACACCAGTTAGCGACAGCTAGTAGGAGATAGTGTCCATCTTGGGCCCCACTTTGCATGTCAGTGATATTTATCACTAATGAGATGCAAGGTGGGCGTGCCAAGATGTTAGAGACTGAAAACAATCGCTAACATCGCTATCTCCTATTACCAACTTTTGGAGATATTCGCGCTAAGCGGGAATATCTCCAAAAGCTAACACCTGCCCTGAGCAGTTCTTAGCCATGTTATCCAATGGGAGGTGGATAACATTGCTAAGAGCATTAGCTCGCTAATGCATGAATATCGCTGACTTTTCAGCGATATTCATGCTTTGCGGCGATTTTTACCGCATTTGCGTTAAACCTTGGTAATACCAAGGTTTATTTGCGGTAAAAATCGCCGCAGCGCTGCGGTAAATTTTTGTCTCTAACCAAGCAATAGCGATAATTATCGCTATTGCTTATATGGTAATATGCCCCCTGGTTTTTTTCTGTGAATATATATAAATCTATCAGTATATATCTATATATGTATATATATATAGATAGATGGATAGATAGATAGATAGATAGATAGATAGATAGATAGATAGATAGATAGATAGATAGATAGATAGATAGATAGATAGATAGATAGATAGATAGATAGATAGATAGATAGATAGATAGATAGATAGATAGATATGAGAGAAACCTATTCAATTTTAATGTATTGCTCAAATTATTTTTATCTAATGTTCTGTTGTTAAACAGTAGGGAACAGGTGGTATCCCAGCTGGAATCTCAGTGTAGCATGTCAATTAATCATGTGTTTGTTAAGCGCGACTACTCACCCGTAAGGGTCTCAAGGCGCTGGGGGTAGGGGGAGGTTACAGGTTCCAGCCCATCAAGGAGGGGGTCTGTCGAAGAGCCAGGTTTAGAGGTTTCTTGCGAAGATGGGGAGCGATGTTATCTGTCTGAGGTGTCGCGTAAGGTCGTACCAGGCTCTTGTCGCGCAGAAGGAGAAGGAGCAGCCTCCCGATCTGGTCTTTCTGGTGCGGGGGACCACGACGTAGGAGAGCTGGGCTTTCCTACAGAGAGGATGTATGTTCAATTCTTTGGAAATAAATGTTATTTTACCTGAACCAGGACGTGTCAGTTAAATCTTCCATGAGATTAGATTACTATAGTGTTCCTGTCAGTTTTCTTGTTAATATTTTTTTAATCAGTTCACTTCCTTGACATAGTGGGCACACAGTCAAAAAAGTTTGGTAACATATTTACAAATGTTTTTGATTGTTGTTTCATTTATTTTCAGAAACTAGTAAACTGGCATTTCAGAAATGTGATTTAATTTTAGTTAGCGCTGATTTGGGACCTTAGGGCCTGCTATTCTTTACTGCAAGCTTTTTTATTACTAATGTGAATGCATTTGACACCTGTATTGGGGAAACATTCTGTGATATCATGACTACTGACAATGTCCTGAGCAGGTGAGATTCGTGTATTGTGTACGCCTTTTAACCCTGTAATCCCTATGCAATAGTGCAGTAGCTTTGCAACATGAGCCTGTCAGATTTGTCTTGACCTTGCTGTCGACTGCATGTGATTGTGAGATTTACTTTTCATTTATTCACCCTGTCTCATTGACTTCATCAGGTATGGCAGAGAAACTACTTGGAAGAACAGGATGGATAACTGAAGGTAATACAATTCTATATACATGTTGATAAATAGCACGGCTCATCAGAGTCTTAACAGTCTGTAATACGTACACTTTTTGCCACCATTTTTCAAAAGATTCTTGTGCCATCATATTTGAAATAGGATTATGCACCCTGCAACTTTTAAAGTTCACCACATTTTACTGGCAGTAAGTGGTCCAGTGTAAAATGCAGTGAGGCAGTGTGGGACCCAAGACTGGAGACGGGTGGTGAAGATTTGTAAATGAGAAGAACATTTTGTTAACATCGGCATATATATGATAGAAGAGCCTTAATTAGGATATGATGACACTAAATGAAATCATGTAAAGGGAGATAGTAAGTGGACACTGGTCTTTCTGAAACTTCAACAGATAGGGCAGAGACAAGCAAGGTAGACTACGAGAATAGGATGAAACCCAGACAAATAATGCCAAAGCTATCAAGGGCTGAATGAGGTATGCTAAGAGTAGCATGGTTGCTAGCAATATGGTTTGAGGGGGAAAAAAAGGCAATAAATGAGAGGTTACTATAATGGGCAGAAACAATTAAATTAGCAGCAGCAAGAGGAAATACGTGTCACAAATGTTGACGGGTTGCCTCCGAGTCCAATTGGCCATGGGGAACTAGTCTGAACACATCATAAGCTATAACAATTTGATTAGCCTTCTAAATGAGGTTACTAGAATCCTATTGTTACAATGGCTTGTTGGTGAAATTGATCAATGGCATCCCTTCAGGCGTTCTCCATAGTGTAATCTCTGTTTATATTGATAATTATAAATAGTCAGGTATTCTAGAGAGAGGTAATAAGGAACTCTGGCACACTCTGACATAAAACTACTGCCCATCAGGTTATTATCAGTTGATTGCCGGTTTATTAGATGTTAACCCATTCCTGTTATGCTGAACAATTGATGCACCATAATTTCAAAGGAATAAATGCCCATGATGATTTAGCCTTAAGCAATCTGCTATTCTCCACTGGCATTCATTTATTTTTCTTGCTTGCTTCTTATTTTTTTATGCAATTGACTACCCTGATCCAAAACATCATTAGAAAGCATATGAACAGTGTTGTGTTTCCCTGACAAAATACTCTGATAGCCTATTCCAAATGGGCACCTCATTCTTCATTCGGACTTGAATTACCCTGAACCCAACTCCCCTTTCCCCCTCAAAAACTGTGTGCCACAGTCACTGGGATCATTTATAAGAAAACTATCACTTTTAATTGATAATAAAGGCCAGACTGTGTCCTCAGTGGCTTTTAATAGGAGTGCTGCCTACAAAACTAATCAAAGATGATCGCTTGATTAGTGCTACCAATAATCATAGGGACGTGGCTAGCCAGGCCAAGATGGTGGACGCTGTCTAGAGAGGCTCCGCTCACCTACCCCATTATCTAACAATAATTCTGGCCAAACCTCACCATCCGCTTTCCCAAAATACTCCATCTCCCTCCTGTAGTAGACCCCTGCTGGCGGTTCCTGCTATGGAGCCGACTACCCTTCTGCAACCCAAACTATGGTGAGCAACAGATGATGGGCTGCAACCGCGTGGAAACAGGCTGAGGAAAATGCAGCGACTATGCTTGCCATGGATACGGTGGCATGCTAATGGATGAACCTAGCTGTTGCCTGTCTGGCAGGCGGTGCACCAGAGGGGGCTACAACTCTTTGAGGCATTGGGATATACCTCAGCACTGGAGCCTCTCTCTCTGGAGAGCATGCAGCCTGCCCCTGGAAGTGTTACTGGTGGACCTGCTGCTGCCTGCAGTGATCGCCCTACCCAGGCGAACCTGAGCACTGCGAGTTTGCTACCTTTCTTGACCGTGTGAACTGCTTGGAGCCTGGAGGCCATGTTGGAGCTTGGCTTGGAAGTGTATGGCGGAGCGGACTGCTTCTGCATGTTGTCTTCCCTGATCTGAGCTTTGCATCAACTGCTCAGCTGCACATGGGTCCAGGTGTGCTGCTCATGGCCCTTTCTATCTGCTCTCTATCTAGCCACTTTAATGCAGCTAGACTGTTGGCCACCTGCGGTGATCGCCCTAGGCAGGTGAGCCAGAGTGCTGTGGGGCTGCTGCCATCCTCCCCGATTCCGCGAGTTGCTCAGAGCGAGCCCTGAGGCTGTGTCGGGCCTAGGGTCAGCTGGGGGGGTGGGGCCAGTGTTCGAGGTGCATTAAAAAAAGTAAGGGAAATGTGATGCTGTGTGGGGGCTGAGTGAGTGAGTGTGGGGGCGGAGTCCAAGGCATGGCTAAAAAAGCAAAATATTCTGTAAAGTTTTCCGGTCTTTCACAACATACAAAAAAACACACCTCAAATGAAAAATAACATACGTGCAAATCAAGGTAATTAGTGGGAAATGCACCATTGGACATTATGAAACATTTATTAGTTAATGGACCACAGAGGTCAGTGATGTAACATGAGCCCCCGGTGTGCTGAGGAGCCTGAGATCCAGCCCGCCCCCGCCGGCACTGTGCAAAGGCACTGGCCTGAGAGCTCCTGACTGGGCCTGGAGTGTGGGGGGCCCTCTCCATGTACTTTGTAGGGGGGGCCTCATGTTTCATTACACCACTGGCAGAGGTCTATGTCTGTAACCAGAGGGCCACAGAATTGAACATTGGTTGAGAATTGTGACTTGTGTATTATTAGTGCTACGAGGTCCAGTCGATGACAGAAAGCACTGTGAATATGAAAGTCTTTATTTTTAACTTGCATTATACTAAGTATAAGATAGGCTGTTACGAAATGCGCAAAAAAGTTTAAGATAAAATGCTTCAAAAATATAGATTTTAATAATACCCAGACTGTACGTACCACCATTTATTTTTTAACTGTCCTTGCAATATCACTCACAAAGAATACATTTGTGTCATCAGGAGACTTTGAGTGATTCAAGCATGTGCAGGTTAACCAGCTGTGCACATTTACATTTCTTTCAAGCAGCAGCCACTCTGACAAGAAGGCTTGCTTAGCTGCCTGTCTCTCTCTAGGTATCTCAGCACAGGAGACTCACTGCCTTCAGAGTTGGATTGGGGCCAAAAATTGGCCCAGGCACCTAAACCAAAAAATAAAGTGGCCCACAATTGCGGAATACAACCTTTCATGACTTTTTGCATGTTTAGTATCATGGGGCTAACTTTTGAATAACTTTATGGTAGACAAAGTTGCCATAGCTTCTAGGGTGAGTAACATTGGTCGGGACTAAAAACGTAATTATTCCACCGCATCTCACCCACTGGTCTCTGGGCATTCATCTTCAGGTCCATGAATCTCTCTTCAATGATGTGCCCCCCTTCCGCCCCCCCTCAGGTCCATGACTTCTTCCTGGCCATTAGGTACTAAAGCTTCTATTTGTTTGTATGGATCCTCACTTTCCATTAATCAACAGTTCACAAGAAGGTCATGCTCATCCTTTAGTCTGTTCACTTTTGAGGACCCGATGCCCTGATCACTTGAAGACAGTGGGGCTCTTGTTCATCATCAGATTGTCAAAAGACTACCCACTCGCCATCAGGAACCTTAAGCTCATTTCAACCCTATGGGTTGAAATGGCCACCCAGTCAGGCTTTCGTCCAAATCTCAGCACAGAGACCGCGCTCCTTGAGGTTTCAGAAACCATTAAAGGGGTTCTGGACACTGGGGGCAAAGCCATGCTGGTGATGCTGGATTTGTCGGCGGCTTTCGACACCGTCCCCCATGATGGCCTTCTCGCAAGACTCTATGAGATAGGACGTGATGCCGCCTCTGGGAGTCGGGGTCCCACAGGGCTCTATTTTGAGTCCGACCCTTTTTAACATCTTCATGACCCCTTTGGCGGCGCTGGCGGAGTCGTTTGGGGCCCAGATCGTATCCTACGCAGACGACACCCAGCTCCTCTTCTCGTGTAAGAGAGGAGGAGACTTTGATGGGGAGAGTATCCGGGATTGCCTTGGGGCTGTTTTTCAATGGTTCCAACTGAACAGCCTCAAGTGCAATTCCGATAAGTCCGAGGTACTCTTCTTTGGGTGCGATACGGAGCCAGACTGGCAGGCTTGGTGGCCCATCAATATGTTCCCTCCGTCTTGTTCATCCCAAACGGCTAAGAACTTGGGGGTCAAGATGGACAAGGGGCTAACGTTGAAATCCCAGATCCTTGGTGTGTCGGGCACCTGCTCCGGCCTCCTTAGGATGCTGCGGAGGTTTCTTCCCCTTTTGTCTGAGGAGCACAGGAAGCTGACTGTGCAGGCCCTGATCAGCTCTAGGTTAGATTATTCGAACGTTCTTTACCTGGGCCTGCCAGAGTATCTGCTACAGCGGCTCCAAGTTGTGCAGAATGCTGCCGCGAGAGCTATTTTTGGTTTGAACAGACGTGCCAGTGCAGCGGGCTTGCTGCAGACATTGCATTGGCTTCCAATCGGCAAACGGATCGCCTTTAAAGCTTTGACTTTGGCCTATAAGGCTCTCCATGCGGTGGGAGCAAAGTACCTCCAAAAGAGACTTGCCTTTTACCATCCGGCTCGTTCTCTGAGGTCAGAATCCCTGTTCTTGGCGGTTGTCCTGCGAGTGAAGAGAGCTCGCCTGGGTGGTCGCTCCTTTGGACTACTGGCGCCACAGTTGTGGAACTCTCTGCCGCTCACACTCCGGGGAGCCACCAGCCTACTTGCTTTTAGAAAAGGTCTCAAAACCTGGTTGTTTACCCAGTAGGCCGCTTTTTTGTTTGCCCTCTCTGCCTTTTGTTTTCTTTTAACTGTGTTATGTTATTGTGCTGTAGCCCTCCTTACTCAAAGCGCCGGGACACTCTTTTTGAGTAGCCGTGCGCTATACAAAAGTAAATATAACATAACATAACATAACTATGGGCCCAGCTGCTCTTGCTCAGCCTCACATCTCTCCGACTCCTGCTCACACTAAGATAACAAGAGTCTTCTGCACACTTCCACATGCCCTTGCAATCCTGATCACCCTCAGGTGCACTTTTATCCCCCTTCAACCATAGGTTCTCTATCTCTTGCTTACTCTTACCAAAACCTCCTGCGGACTCCCATGTCAGTGAAGACCATGCTCACTATGAAATTCTCTCAGGTTCAACTGATGCTCTGTGCAAACTATGGCCTTACTGCTACATCTTCAAACTCCTGTGAAAACCTAATCTCAACATGCTCCCTCTCAATTTTAGGTTCCCAGCAAATGCCCTGCTCAATTTAACTCCTTGAGGCTTGATCTTACACTCTGATATCTTAGTGTCCAGCCTCAATCTTAGTTTGCAGAGGCTCCTGTTAACCTCACTTTCAAGGGACTCCTGCTCGCCCTTCTTAACCTCACTCGCCCAAGACCTCTCATTCCTAGGTTTCTGATTTTCTTGTTCACCCTGCGGCTCACTGCCCTTCCTAGTCGCATATGAATACCCAAACTCCTGCTTATCCTGTTTGCTCAAAGACTCTACATGGTCTCCAGGTTTACTTATACTTATTTTCAAGCCTTGACTGAAATGCCGCCCCCACTGAATGAGAAAAGGGGGGGGGGGGCGGCAGCCTGCTTGCCTGCCTGCTGGCCTCAAGCTCACACCTGTTTACGTCAGGTGTGATTAGGTACACACCATCAGGCTAGCCCCCCCCTTTTCTTGTTTACGTCAGGCGTGATTAGGTACACACCATCAGGCTCAGCACACTGATCGAGTTCTTTTTTCGATTACGTGCAGATTAGTTGTAAAGTTAAGGTGTGCATAGACAACAACCGTGTGAACACCTTAGTGCAATTAGAAGGTTGCACAAAAATCCACTACACACAATCAGACATACTAGGCTGCGAGACTCCCAACTGTGAGTAAAACAGGTGACCAGAACCAGTAGATTACGGTATTTTACAAGCCTGTAAAATCACTTAATTATTTAAATGCCTGTTGCAGGAGCTCATGTGCACACTTCAGGCACAATTTGGACTTTTCCAGACTATTGAAACTAGTACCATTGTGCTGGATAAAGGCAAGGTACATTTCAAATTGTATAAATGCATTACGCAGCAGGCTTTGCATATGTTCTTTATGGGTTTTTTTAAGCAGAAAGAAATGTTATTTGGTTATTGGGGTGTTCCTTTTGGCCTCTGCTCCTGTAATAAAGAGAAGAAGAAAATAATGTGCGCCCTCATATTGGGCCAGATGTAGGAGCCTTAATACCGGTCGGAAACGGCCGATTTCGGCCGTTTCCGACCGGTATTTGGCTTTTGAGATGTAGGGGACATTTTATTTACAGAATCGGTATGTTTACAGATTCGGTATATATACAGAATCGGTAAAATACCGAATCAGTAAATTTACCGATTCTGTAAATCAAGATGTAGGTGGCACTGTAATCAGTGCCACAGGCCCTTACCGAATCGTTATTTACCATGGAATACTATTCCATGGTAAATAACGAATTCCAGTGTACATGCACATCTGTGCATGTACACCTGTGCCATGTGGCACACAGACATGCCCTAAGGGCATATCTGTGTGTCAAATGGCACACAAGCCAGAAACAGGGGTGCAACAGGGTGTCAAAGTGACACCCTGTCACCCTTGCAAAATCGGTAATTTTACCGATTCTGTAATTACAGAATCGGTATTTGCCATTGATTCCTATGGGCTTCAAGGCCCATAGGAATCAATGGCAAATACCGATTCTTTAATTACAGAATCGGTAATTACCGAATCATACAGATTCGGTATTTTTACCGATTATTTTACCTACATAGCAATTACCGAATAGTGAATACCGAATCTGTAAAATTCGGTATTTACCATTCGGTAAATTGCTATTACCTACATCTAGGCCTAAACTCTTTATTGGCACGGTGTGTGACTATGTGTCACCCAGGTGCATTGCCCTTTCTCCAACTTCCTATCAGCCTCACTAGAGTTCTTACTAAAGTTGCCTGTGATCCCTGTGCACTGTACACCTGCTGCAAAAAAGACCTCCTTTATGTCAGCAGCACGTTTACCTTGACCATAAAGGGACATACCTGGGGTACAAATGGCTCCTTACCCCTGTGGCATTCGGTGCTACTACACCTGCTGCATTATTTGTATCTATGCCCCTGAATAAGAAGCATATCTGCTGGCAATCCAACAAAGAGAGTAGCAGCAAGGTGATTTATCGTTGCCCCAGGTCTTCCTGGCATCGGCAAGGACAACAATAGCATTTACATTTATTAAGCCAATTCCTCACCTCAAATTTACCCCAACATTCTGTATGAAATAAGAGAAACATCCTTTTTTCTCTACTAATATTTATTAGTTAAGCATTCTGTTAGATCTGGCACCTTGGCGTGAGTCTCCCTTCCACTTTTTGCTGATGTGCCTCCGATGTTTTGCTGGTTTTCCGATACTCAGGGCACTGCGCCACGGCTGACCCGTGCCGCAGTGCAAGTGCTCCCTACTGTAAATTGTACATGCGATTGGTATCCATGATTGGTTCATTGGATTTACTGTTAGTCCCTAGTAAAGTGCACTAGAGAGTGCCGGGGCATGTAGATGCCAATACTGCTGGTGGGCCTGCAGCGCTGGTTGCGCCACCCACCGAAGCAGCCGTAAAAATGTGTCTGGGAACTGCGACCGCAGAACCCGCGTGCGGTCTCGTACCGTCACGCTAGCTGGGCAAGTGCACCCACTTGCCAGCCCCCGAACCTTCCCTTGACTACATATTAGTCACCCCTATGGTAGGCCTGCGGGCAGGGTGCGTTGTAGGTGTAAGGTAGGACAAGCCCTGATGCGTGTGGCATGTCCTAGTAGTGACTTACAACCAAGACCGTATTTCACTATTGAAGGCTACCTGCTCCATTAGGACAGACTGAGCTGCTGGAGTTATTACACCCTATAATCCCAGCAGGCTCAAGGAGCATGGTAGCGCGTCGTGTTTAGTATGCCTGAACTCAGGATGATAAAATATTTCTTTTAGTAAAGTTTATTTTAGTATCCTGGGTTTGCAAATGCTACTTTTAGAAAGTTAGCATTTGCTTGCCTAACCATTTCAGCCCGCCTCTGCTGGTATGTGTATCTGACTGTCTGGGACGTGTGAGTGACAGGGCTGGGAGGATGACAGGTGGTGAATGTGCAGATTACACCTTAGTGGGAGGTAGGAGTGGCTCTTGACTCGAACTGTAGCTGTGCTCTGCCACCTCAATGCTGGCTCTACCCTCCTGGGGAGCGACTGATGACTCAGCCGGCCCCTGGCCCAGGAAGTGCGAAGCCCCCATCAACAAGGTACTCTGGCAGCCCCTGTCCACACAATGCTGGCTCCACCTCCTGTGGGGCGTCTGATGCGCCTGCCCCTCACACTGAAAGCAGAAGCCGGAGTACACCCCCCAGAGTACTCAAGGACTGAAAGTGGCTATGCAAAGGCCCCCCTGGCCTGCGAGAACAAAAGAAATGTCCTATAAAAGAAGGAGCCCTGCTCCTTGAAAATTAGATCCTGTTTAGGCTACAGAAGGACTCTGCCCGACGAGAAGGACCGGGAAGGACAAGGAAGAGTGCTGTCTCTTGCCTGTGTCTGGTGCCTTGCTGCCGAAGGAGAGGAAAAAGGAAAGACTACGAAAAGACTTTTGCTTTACAAGACTTTTTTGCCAAACTCTGCTATAAGATCTCCAAGGGTTTGCCACTGAACTTGCCCCCTGACCAGCGCCCCAGGACCAGTGGGCGCTACACCCTGAAGAAAGCAAATGCGTGTGCTGCTTCTCGTGGCAGTACCGACGGAGGAATCTCCTCCAAGGCAACGACATCCACCTGACCACCGTGACCGGGGCCCAAAGCAACAGCGAAAGCAAAGTGAGGACCAGCCGCCGCTGGCCCGAACACCGTGACCGCAACTGCACCGGGAGCCCGAGAGCAAAGCGAAGGAGGACCCGTCCGGTCCGAGCTCTCGAGTTGACTGCGCAACAAGCAGCCAATCCACTTGCAAAGACGGACAGTGGCCCTGTGAGAATCCACTAGGTCGGTATCTTGCCCGACAGCTCAGCTGTGAGCGCACAGCTGCACCGGCACTTGGCTGGGTACGTCCTGCACTTGAGGACCGTACTGCCACTTGCCGCCACCACGCAACCGCCGCCTCCAGGGTCGGAGCGGACGACGAGGAGAGGACCCTGCCGCCACAGAACACCGCTGCCCCGGATGGCCCGTGAACTGCTCGGCTGAGAGCCGCAACGAA
This sequence comes from Lissotriton vulgaris, assembly GCF_964263255.1. Lineage (NCBI taxonomy): Eukaryota > Metazoa > Chordata > Amphibia > Caudata > Salamandridae > Lissotriton > Lissotriton vulgaris. Next base: position 1,976,878,413 of record NC_141689.1, on the reverse strand, counting down.
CAGCGACCCCGGGAAGGCAACGCGACGTGGGACAGATCCCCTGGGAGCCGCCTGCTCCACAAGAACTTTGTTGAACTGGGCAGAAGGCCCTAAAGAACTCTTATTGCTCGAAAGAACTGTGGCAACTTGAACTAAGTAACCTGGAACCGCTACTTGAAAGTCTGATAACTGTATTCATAAGCCTGCTTGAATTCTATATAAAGATATATATTTTTACCGAATACAGTCTGGTCTCATTGTGTGGTGGGTTGGTTGTGACGGTGTAATATTGCAAGTGTTTAACCCTATGCGCCCCCAAGATTAGCCTACGACTGCTTAAGCCACACTACCTAGAGGGTAAGCAGAGGTTGTCTGGAAGGTAACCCTCAGCCCTGACGAGGAAGAGAGAGTCCCTGCTTTTCGCTAGTGTTGCACTGCGTCAACTAGAGCCTCCCCCTTCCTACATTGGACGCAGCGGTGAGGATTTTCGAATTTACACTTGCAGTATCTATACCTTAACTTCTGACCATTGCACAGTGATTCCAATCCAGTTACTTAGCCACAGACTTTGCTTTTCGCTGAAAGAAGATTCCGAGTGTAAGAACCATGCCGGGCACGAAGAGCCTGGATGGAGTGGAGTCCACAACCTCTGAGGTGTTGGAGGTGGAGTGGGACGCCGCAAAGCTGGACAAATACTCAAAGACGGAGCTGAAGTTTTTCTGTAAAAAACTCAAAGTTCCGCACGCTGGTTGCAAGAATAAGCCAAAATTCTACAAGGCCCTGAAAGCCTGGATAGAGTCCAGAAAGGCCCCGGAGGATCAAGATGCCCTCGCGGAGCAAGATGCGACTGAAGAGCAGAACGCACCTATGGATCTGGTGGATCTCGAAAGGCAAGACAGCGTGCACAGCTTTGGTAAAGGCCTGTCGCCAGAGGAGCTGGCAGACAGGAAGGAAACAAGGAATCACGAAAGAAAGCTGGCAGAATTGAAAATCCAACTGGAGCTTGAAACAAAAAGAATGGCGCTTGCCCCCTGACCAGCGCCCCCGGACCAGTGGGCGCTACACCCTGAAGAAAGCAACTGCGTGTGCTGCTTCTCGTGGCAGTACCGACGGAGGAATCTCCTCCAAGGCAACGACATCCACCTGACCACCGTGACCGGGGCCCAAAGCAACAGCGAAAGCAAAGTGAGGACCAGCCGCCGCTGGCCCGAACACCGTGACCGCAACTGCACCGGGAGCCCAAGAGCAAAGCGAAGGAGGACCCGTCCGGTCCGAGCTCTCGAGTTGACTGCGCAACAAGCAGCCAATCCACTTGCAAAGACGGACAGTGGCCCTGTGAGAATCCACTAGGTCGGTATCTTGCCCGACAGCTCAGCTGTGAGCGCACAGCTGCACCGGCACTTGGCTGGGTACGTCCTGCACTTGAGGACCGTACTGCCACTTGCCGCCACCACGCAACCGCCGCCTCCAGGGTCGGAGCGGACGACGAGGAGAGGACCCTGCCGCCACAGAACACCGCTGCCCCGGATGACCCGTGAACTGCTTGGCTGAGAGCCGCAATGAACAGCGACCCCGGGAAGGCAACGCGACGTGGGACAGATCCCCTGGGAGCCGCCTGCTCCACAAGAACTTTGTTGAACTGGGCAGAAGGCCCTAAAGAACTCTTATTGCTCGAAAGAACTGTGGCAACTTGAACTAAGTAACCTGGAAGCGCTACTTGAAAGTCTGATAACTGTATTCATAATAAACAAACTGCAGTTATAAAGAAAAGGACAAGTATTCAAATTACTTCAATTTTTTTTAAAGAAATGATCATCTGCGACCAGGGAGTGGGGACAAATGCTGTGTTGTGCCATCCTGAACTGAAGTCACTTTCTTGAAGGCTGGCATCGCCTCGACTCTCTCCCGTTTTAAGGCAGAGAGAGAGAGCTCTGCTGCTCTACCATGGAGAGCCGCCCCCTTGTGCCTTCAGAAGGGGTGGGAGATGGTGACCGTCATTGCTCCGGGGGTCCATTGTCATTCTAACAGGCTCCAACATCCTGAAAAGTAGGTGTGAAAAAACGGCTCACAGCTATCTTAAAGCAATTAGCCTCTACACCGGTCGAATGGCCTCTTTCCCAATCCGATTCGGCATTAACCGTCCCGGGACGGGTGTCTTTTCACGAAAAGTAAGGGAACGGTTTTCCTCGAATTAAAAAAGTATGGGCACGCTGTGCCCCTCGGATCCCGCCCACTTCAACCACTGGGTGGGGCAGACTGCGACGGCGTATTGGGGTCCCTAATTCTGGCCTTGCATTGACTGCCCCCCTCTCTGCTGCTGGCTGTGAGCCAAAGATTGTGAGGCACTTTGTGGTACTTAGGCAGCCAGTGGTGTGAAAGCTGGTGGGGACATGGAGGTCGGATTGGAACTAGGCCCCCACTGCTAATGACTGTGCAGCACTGCCTGTGATGCAGCTACTGGGCGCACTGCATTTGGGTCTATGTGCAACATCTTGGACCCTTTCCATCTGCTCTCTGCCTGGCCACTTTGAGGCAGTGCAACTGTGGTCCAGATAGGACCTGGCCTCCACTGTCACCCACACTCTACACAAGGCACTGTGTGGCCCTTATAGATCTATGGACTGCACCTGTTGACTGGGCCTTGCAGTTTTGACAGGCTGCTGGTCCGTCATTGCTGCTTTGGGGATCTGGCTGCACTCGGCCCGTGGCTTACTGTGAGACAGTCTGGGTCTGGCTACCGGTTGGGGACAAGGTCTGTTCTGGAGTGCCTCCTGGAAACGGGGACACCATCTTAATTCAACAGACTCTGCCTGACCCTTACCATTTGCTCTAGCATGCCTCACTGCTCCCCTTCATTGCCATGCCAACTTTCCTTTAGACTGCACCTGTGCAGTTCCTTGAGGCACCAGGCTCACCCCACTCTTTTTCCACCTGTTCTACTATCATGGGCGGTGTATCCTGGACACTCCTACGTGCCTACATTTATAATGTCGGTCAGGTAACCTCTCAGCAGTGTTGACTTGCAATAGGGGGTTGTCTTTTTTCTTACTGCAGCACTGTGTGTCTCTAATATATACAGCAGTACTGGCGCTTTGAACCACTGTACATCCCACTACGCTGATTACAGTTGAGTTACTGCCTCTGTGTGTGGGGCTTTTTGCCCCTCTGTTCCAGTGCCTGGTACTACCCCATGACTAGTGTGCACCCTCACAGCATTCTATCACTCTCACTTACCTTTGTGCCCCTCTTGTGCCCTGACACCTACTGACTAGGGCCGGGGTGCACCATGCCGCCCACGTGTGTAACTGTCAGTGACCATCACATCGGGCAAACCCTTAGGCACATTCACTTGCGATGGGATGCTTGTGCTCTGCCACCCAGGGCACACCTTCACCAGCCTCTGCCATGCCTGCCAAGAACACCCCAATGTCTGAGCCACTTGACCACTCTGCATCATTGGGAGACAAGCTAGAAACTGCCCTAGCAGATATGGAACATTCTCATAAGTCCTTGGAGGCTAAGATTGACAATGTCGCTACAGATCTCATTCTGCTGAATTCGGACCATCAAAACCTTGCTGACATGGTCACCTCCGTGGAACAGACACTTACAGATCTGCAGCAAAATTCTGTGTGAATTCAATTTGAAATATTCCCTCCTTTTTCCAGCATGCCTTTGAGTGGTTGCAAGTGGAACTATACACTTTTCTGATCCTCAGAACGATATTTGGTGCTGGCTGGAAACCCTGATCCCTAATGCTGCTCAAATGTCTTAGTCTGCCCCTCTGGCAGGCCATTTGCAGGCGGGCGGCCGTCACCACCGCCCTAGATGTCACCAGTCCCGGACTTCTATGACTGCCCCTGACTTGGAACAGATTATCATAGAGTGTTGCTGTGTACAGCAACATGCCGCTGCCCTTACAGAGATGGCACAACATTCGAGCCCTGGCAAAGACTCATGCATTCTTCAAGCGATGAAAGCTCTGTTACCAGTTGGCCCTACTGAATGGCATTCGGGCCCCCCCAGATGTCACTCCGCAAACATCTGAAGACAATATTTGACCTACTTGCTGCCTACTTAATTTCCACTCACTCTAAATGTTGCAATGTTTTGATTGTACATGTCTAACCTTGCTTTGTTCACCCTACAGGTATCTGTAGGTCTAGACCACTGTGTCCCCTTGTAGTGACTCACCCTGATACATTAAACCTGCATCAGGATTTGGTTCTGATGACCTTTAATGTTGACACTTACTCTATTGGCACTTATATCTGTTTTGTAAACTGAGGATTGGCTACCTCTTGTGTTTTTGCCACCCCCATACAGGGATCTTTTTTGTTCCTCTAAAGTTAGTCCCTGATTGGTTTGGGTGGGCGCTCGGTTAGTGTACTGCTCATATGGTATTCCTTGTATGTCTCTTCTTATTATGTTCTTCCATTTTAGTTGAAAAGTGTTAAGTGCCCAGCTTTTTTCCACCCGCTTACTGTGAAACCGTGCCTTTACATACAGTAGTAATTTTAACTCTACCACTTTTGTTCCACCAATACCTTGACCGTCCATGACAGCATGAAGTCCATTAAAGTATTAACTTGGAATGTCCACGATATCTATACCTCTGTACACTGCTATGCCATATACTCTTACCTTAGAAGCCACTCTGACAAAATCTCAGTGCTGCAGGAGTCCCAAGTAAATCACCAAGAAGCAGTTAAATTACAATGTCGCTGGCACGAGCAACAATACACCACTGGTTTTTTCTCCCCTGATCGTGGCACACTATTCTGGGTTAAGCAAGGAGTCCCATTTGTGTCTGGCGAGGTGGTCATAGACCCAGGAGGCATACATGTCCTTATCAACGGTGGACTGAACAGTTACCATACCCTGTTAGGCATCATATATGCTGCCAACACTGATCAGGCAACATTATTGCATTCATTCTCAGGGGTTATACCATGCTGGAAATGAATTCTGTGGCTTCTTGGGAGCGATTTCAATAGTGTACTTGATACTAATTTAAACTGGTCTATCCTCCTTCTGCTCTATATAGATGCCTCCTCAAATGCCTGGGTGCTTCATTATTGGATGCAGAACTGGGGCATCACAAACATATCTGCCAGAGTATACTCTTTCTGTTCTGCTCCCCATTCCTTGCATAGCAAGACTAAAAAGGCACTAGTCCATTTCGAGGCTATCAGCCCAACAAACAATCCCCTCGAGGCAAGGAATCCACGGCCGCCATCTTTAATTGGGGCCTGGACAGCGCTCTAGTGGCTGAGCGATTTGGGCCCAATCCACTATAAAATGGAGCCTCCTCCCCGTCCGCGCAGCGGGCGGGCGCAGCGGGCGCGCTGATGGCGCGCCGAAGGCGCGCCAGAGGCAAGCCCGTCTGGGCCCGTCCGGGCTAGACCGGGCACAGGGCCATCCACTATGCCCGTTTCTCATAGTCCCCGGATCAGACACTCACGTGACTACCTCCTTCAATTCTGCACGGCAGCTCCCTCCCTTGGAGGCCCACCATCTCCCAAGCCCCATGAGGAGTCTGCAGAGACATCCACCCACCAGTACGCCAATGGTATCAGCCTAGCTCTGCTGAACTGCAGATCAGCCCCTAAACACGCCATAGAGATCAAAATGCTGATCGAAGACTCAAAACTAGATATTCTATTCCTCACGGAAACCTGGCTAACATCCCACTCCGAAGCGGACATTGTCAACATGCTCCCCCAGGACTATCTTATACAATATCAAAACAGAAAGGAGGGAAAAGGAGGTGGACTAGCAATTGTCCACAAAAACTCCTTTGTATTTAGGCTACAAGAAGGAGAAATAGAGGATTGCGAAAGCACCCATTTCTCCCTTCAGATAACCCCCAACAATTCACTTATGGGCACTCTGATATATCGTCCACCCGGCAGTCCAGGAAATTTTGTTAACTCACTGCTTGAGTCCACTACTTCCTCCTGCCTCTTATCCCCCAACTTCATCGTGCTAGGTGATTTAAACTTACATTTCGAGGATTACACAGACAAAACGGCTGTGGATCTCACCTCACAATTAAAAGCACTCGATCTTCATTTAATTAACTCAGAGGCTACGCACATCAAAGGTCATCTTTTGAACCCTCTCTTCACTAATCTCCCTAAAACGGAGGTTCGACCTGTGATCCCCCTCCCTTGGACTGACCATTTTCTCCTCCCATTCTTCTGGCAAATTCAAGCAAAAAAGGCCCACAAACCAATCCCTAGAGAAAACGACAGACTATGGTCTAAAATATAATTTGAACAATGGTCACAGGAGCTTATTCGCTCTGCTCCTCTGCCACTCCCTGACCCGGTAAAAGCAGATGAAAACTTTACCAGCTGGCTCACTTCCACTCTGGACATAATCGCCCCGAAACAAGATCAAAAAAAGAAAATAACTCCTTTAAGTCGCCTTGGTTCTCACAAGAACTCAGGAACCTTCGAAAAATTTGTAAAATCCATGAAAGAAAGTGGAGAAAAAACTGGGACCCCCTTATCAAGGAAGAGTATAGAACTGCAATGAGGATCTACAAAGCAGCACGGAAAGCAGCCCAAGTTTCATTCTTTGACAAAAAAATCAAAGCTGAATCTAGCTCATCTGAGAGACCTACAAAATAGTTAAGGAACTTCGTAAAATACCCACCCCCCCCCTCTTTTTAATAACCCTCAGTTGCCAGATGCAACCAAATAGCGGGCTTCTTCCAAAACAATATCACCAACATTTTGGAGTCACTCCCGCCCAAATCAGACAGCAATCCCCCTGCTGCCCCCCTCCCCCCTACCCCCAGACCAACCCTTGACAGCTTTAACCAACTGTCTAACGATGACTTTTTGAAAGCCCTTTCAGATCTGAAAAGTGGCTCCCCCAACGACCCCGCTTCTATTCGAATCCTAAAACAAGTCGGATCTACCATATCCCACCTGGCCACTAACCTAATTAATTCCTCGCTGGGCCAAGGAGTGGTCCCCCCCAGTTGGAAGCATGCCATGGTCAAGGCATTACAGAAGAAACCAGGACATGACCCATCAGACCTATCCAACCTTCGACCGATCTCTCTCCTGCCTGGCTTGAGCAAAATCGCAAAGAAGGCAGTTAACCAGCAATTGTCAGCCTTCCTCGAATCCAATAATCTTCTTCGACCCTCACAAACAGGCTTCCGGCCAGGCCAGGGGACCGAGACAGCCCTCCTGAAAGTGGTAGAGGAGGCTAGATGCATCTTGGATTCAGGGGGATCGGTTTTACTGATCCTCCTGGATCTAAGCGCTGCATTTGATACGGTGGACCACAAGATCCTAATACAGCAACTATCGGAACTAGGAGTGAGAAGCACAGCACTATGCTGGCTCTCCTCCTTCTTAGAAAACCGTACCTTCCAGGTCTGTGAAGGGAACATCCGTTCAGATATCCTTTCCCTCCAGTGTGGAGTCCCCCAGGGCTCTTCACTTAGCCCTACACTGTTTAATACATATATGGCCCCCCTGGAGGATGTGGTCACCCCATTTGGGATAAAAGCCGTCACCTACGCTGACGACACCCAAATGATCGTATCTTTTTCACTCGAGGAAGAAAAAATCAAAAACCTCCATGACTGCCTAGAAGGTATACATACCTGGATGTCCAACTCAAGGCTTAAGCTCAATGGCTCAAAGACCTAGCTTATGCTCCTGGGAAACCAATCACCATCCCTCCCCATCGCTATGTGGCCTTCATGCCTAGGACCCATCCCCCAGCCTAAAACTGAAATTAAAAGTCTGGGCTTCTGGCTGGAACAGAATCTTTCCATGACAACACAAGCCAAAAAAACAGCCGGCACCTGTGTTGGTCTACTCCAATCAACTAGGAAGGTTCTTCCATTACTCCCCGCAACCTCCCAAAAAATGCTCATGCAAGGTCTAATACTATCAAGATTAGACTATTGCAGTGCCCTTTTTTTGGGTGCCCCTGAAGCGACGCTCAATGTCCTGCAGCGAACACAAAATGCCGCTGCACGGATACTCACTGGCACCCCTCGCAGAGTTTCAGCCAAACCTGCCCTTAAACCACTGCACTGGTTGCCGATCCGCGAAAGGGTCAAATTCAAGTCCCTATGTACCACTCATAGAGCCATACAAAACCAAGGACCCCCAATGCTGAAATCTATGCTCTACCCATACACACCTAACAGACCCTTACGATCAGCACAAGGCAACTTGGCCACGGTCCACCAAACTAATGGAAAGGGGCGACCACTCGGTCCCCCCGAACGTATGGTGGAGTACCCCGATCCCCCCGGGAAGCCATTTTTGGGCGGGAGGCGAGTCTCGGCTGGTATGCCCGAAGCGGCGTAGCCGGGGCGCGCCTTTTCCCGCCCAAGAGGGGGTTGTCCTAGACACCAACACCGCTAGCCACGCCCTGGAGGCGGATTGGAGGTGGGTCCACGCCCGCCCGAAGAAGGATAAAAGGAGCGACAAGCCAAGGAAGCATCCTCTTGTTCCTGTGCTCTGAAGCTGCACCTCCCCGTTGCACGTGAGCTCGAGACGGAACGAAGAGCCATTTTTGAGAATTTAATCTTGTGTTTCTGCTTTCAGTGAGTTCGGAGCTTCCTGGCCTAGGACCTTGAGGAATACGTGGACGATGCCCAGCAAGAAGGTCGGAAAGAGGGTCGGGACCGATCAGATGCTTCGTATGCTGATGAAGGACATGGCGGATATGAAGAAGCAGATGGCGGCAATGAATGGTGCGGGGGGACCTAAGAGAGTCATCGGACCAGCATTGCCGGGAGTGGTCCCTAACGGTAGAGGTAGAAGGGCCAAGAGGGGAGCGTCGGGTGGGGAGGCCCCGGTTCCCGAAGCACCCCCAACGCACCCGGTCACCCCGATCGAGGCCCCGACTCCGGTCCCGAACGCGGGGCAACCGATCCCTGTGGTGGTCACTCCTGTGAACGGGGAGGATATGCCTCCTGAGCTGGCTGCCCAGTTGGCGGCATGGTTGGGCAAAGAGAACGAGGGGGCCATGGCTGATGAAGCCAGGGCGATAATGAAGCAGTTGCGGCAATCGAAAGATGCTGCGAAGGCACCGTGTCCTTTTGTTTCCTCGCAGGCTCCCGTGGAACAACCAGTATCGGGCGTTGGTTCGGCAGGGACTACGGTCACAGTGGCCGGTTCAGGTAAGCAGGCATTGCCGATGGCGGGGGAGGGGTCGGTACCTTCAAGGAGGGAAAAGTTGTTCAGCATATCCCGATTGAGGTAAAAGAAAGGATATGGGCTGGTAAATATGTGAACATGTTTTCCTTGTTGACCGATCACTATGAGATTGAGCATGTAAAAAATCAAAAAGAGTTTCTGCATCCTAGTGTATGGCGCGCCAAGATGGCCGGTTTCAGAGTTGATGAATCGATAGGCAATTGGGGCAGAGCGTTTGGAATGTTCACTGCAATTATGGGGGAACGTAGGCCCGAAATATTGGTGGAATTAGCCGTGTATCAGACACGTATCATGGAATTTTATGAAACATATGGTGGCAATCAATGGTTTTGTTACGATAGCATATTTCGTAAGTCCAAGGAGCACGACTCATCCCTGACGTGGGATTGTTTCGACTCCATTTCCTGGCAGAAAATGGAGAAGTCAGGCACGGCGAAGTCGCCATCTTTAGGAGGAAACATGGTCGAGTTTTCCCGCCATTCGTCTGGGGCGCCCTTTCGGGCGGGATCAAGCAATGATCAGCACACAAGGAATAATGGCAACTCAGGAAAAAAAGGGGTCTGCTGGAGCTTTAACAGAGGCAAATGTACTAGGCCGCAGGGATCTTGCAGGTTTAGGCATGAATGTGCAGGGTGCGGGCAGTCCTCGCACCCCGAGACCATGTGCAGAGCCAAAACTGGTGATACGGGAAGTAGAGGGGGCGCCAAACAGGTCTGAAATAGTCTGAGGGGCGCCTCTCCCTACCCCGATTGATATCATGGCACTTATTCCTTGGCTGAACGAATATCGGGATCATATCTCCGCTGGGGTGTTGCGAGATGGTTTTTCGTATGGTTTCCGCATCCCGGCGGGGGATTTTCAGGGTAAAGCACAATGTAGGAACCAACTGCCGGTTCTGCAGAATACGGCGGTGGTACAAGCAAAGATTGGGAAGGAAGTGACCCGAGGTCGGGTTGCTGGACCATATGACATGCCGCCAGTTGCTAATTTTGTTTGTTCGCCTCTGGGAGTGGTCCCCAAAAAGGACCCAGGGGAATTCAGGTTGATACATAATTTGTCAGCACCAAGGGGTCTTTCGGTGAACGATGCAATTGACCCGGGAGTTTGTTCGGTGCGGTACGCATCTTTTGATGAGGCTGTCGCCATGTTGAATCGCCTGGGGCCCGGAGCGCTGATGGCCAAATCAGACATTGAGTCGGCGTTCCGGTTGCTCCCGGTACACCCAGATGATCAGCATCTCCTTGGTTTCATGTTTCAGGGACGCTATTACATGGATAAATGTATGCCAATGGGTTGCTCCATCTCTTGTGCGTATTTTGAGAAATTCAGCAGTTTTTTACAATGGGCGTTCACAAGAACAACGGGGTTTACGCATGTTATGCATTATCTTGATGATTTTCTATTTCTGGGGGCAGCCGGGGATATAGAATGTGCACAGGCTTTGAATGAATTTTGTGATCTCATGACTCGTTTTGGCGTGCCATTGGCACCAGGTAAGACAGTGGGCCCGGCTACTTCGCTCGAGTTTCTTGGAATAGAGCTCGATTCCGAAGAGGGGTGCTTCCGTTTGCCTAAGGAAAAAGTAACGAAATTCAAGTCCCTATGTACCACTCATAGAGCCACGCAAAACCAAGGACCCCCAATGCTGAAATCTATGCTCTACCCATACACACCTAACAGACCCTTACGATCAGCACAAGGCAACTTGGCCACGGTCCACCGAACTAAAAGAGCTCGGACTGGTGGACGCCGCTTCTCGGTGGTCGCCGCAACCCTCTGGAACTCTCTCCCAATTCAACTCCGGTCTGAACCTAATCATATGAAATTCCGAAAGCTTCTCAAAACTCACCTCTTTCCACAATAACCTTTCCCTTCCCTCTCAGCCTCTATCCTCAGTTGTTTGTCTGCAATCACAGCGCTGGGACGCTTCCGGGCAGCCATGCGCTATACAAATCCCAAATTCATTCATTCATTCATTCATAAAAGGATAGATAGCCTAATAAGTACATTGATAATCCGGGTTGCACTCACTCCGACCATGACCCCCAATACTAGCAATTTATGCAGGTGCCAGGGAGCCTCCCAATACCCTTGTGGCAACTTCAACCAGCGACACTGGATGACCCTCCTTTGCACTCCTCAGTTGTCACAGCCATTGAGTGATTCTTTGATCTCAAAGCTGATTCCACTGATGCACAATTTACTGAGTGAGATGTGTTTAAGGTGACAATGCGGGGACACTGTCTGGGGCTGTGCTGGAACATACGTTGACACTTAGATACTGACATATAGCTCATTGAATGCAAGTTTTTGCCCGCATCAAGCATGAACAGAGGGGGAAATTAGACGACCCCATCACACTCTTTGAAATTCATGAGGTGATGTGAGCCTTAGCATCATGCAAGACCCCAGGTCCTGATAGATTGCCTGCGAAATTTTACAAGGCCTATGTGGCACAGTTGGTACCCCGCTTTCAATTACTAAAAGAGAAGGCTCAAAAAACCTACTGCCTTCCAGTCTCTCTTTGAGAGGCACTTCTCATCTCCTTGCCAAAGCTGGACAAAGACCCTGAGGTACTAGGTTCATACTGGCCATTAGCTTGGCTAAACACAGACAATAAAATACTGACAAAAATCCTAGCAGATCGCTGGGGACCGTTGGTTCCACGATTAGTACACCCACACAACCTCAATTAACCTGCCACAATTTTTACGTACTCTGCACTATTTCCCACTTACATGTCCTCATGCAGGCTGCTTGGACCTCAATTTGGAAAGGGCCTTTGACTCTTTGGAATGGTCCTTCCTATTCGCAGTGCTACACCATTATAGCTTCGAAGATAGATTCCTGAGGTTTGTCTGCTTACTGTACACGCAACCTTTGACCAGAGTCAAGACAGGCTCCCATATATCCGCTCCCATCCCTATAGGAAGAGGCATGCTCCAAGGATGCCCACTCTCCCCATTACTCTTTTCTCTGGCAGCTCACCTGCAAGTGCAGGATGATGAGTGTGGCATAGCTCTTGGTGATGGGGTTCACTCAGTCTCTCTTTATGCGGATGACTTGCTCATCTACCTGAGGGATGTTACTTCTATTGCTGATGAGATCCCTTAGACACTCTGACAATTTGCTGATCTCTCTGGCCTGAAAGTCAATTGGGGTTAATCCTGGCTCTTCCCATTATCCCCAACCACACACCTTACCTGGACATCAATCTATTTGCAAACCACCTTACCTGGCAGCCAAATATGTTTAGATACCTGGGAATCTAAATCTATAATTCACCTACAGATTTGTTTGACGGAAACCTGACACATGCTATCACCTCGCTACATGCTCAGATGGCCTTTTGAAAGATATTACCCCTGTCAGTGGTAGGCAGAATGGCTCTGCTCAAGACGGTTGTGCTCCCTCACCTCCTGTACTATTTTGTTAATCTGCCCCTGTACATCGATGCCTCCTTTTTCTTTTCCCTTGAAGGTGTGATCAAGAACTTCATTTGTAACACCTCCCGAAGCTGGGCAGCACTTGCCAAACTTTATCAGCCAAGACTGGAAGTGCCAAACTTCGAGAAATATTACTTGGCATCCCAACTTAAATAAGTAGTGCGTGTGCTTGCCGCTTTGCACTCCACTCACACCGACATACTGGGCCAGCCTGGAGTCTAACCAGCATTTACCAACTATTTCACCCATGTGCCTGGCCACTGCTGCCCAAACCTACACTTTTACTGGTTGCACATCGCTGCTTTAGGCACAGCCTTTATCTCTCAAGGCAGACCATCCCTTATGCGCTGGTTCTTGCACTGTTGGGAACACCATGTGGCCAACACATTACCACCACGGCGGAACTGTCTACCTGGACCTCCGCGATCTCAATAGAGATGGCATGCTCCGGTCTTATGAATCACTGGTAGAAGAATATGGCCTTCCCCTGGACAATTTCTCCTGCACACGTTCCTAGTGTGGGCACTGGGACATAGATGGGGTGATATGACTTGTCCGCCTCCTATGCACCTCACTATACAGTACCTTCATATCCTTGGTCAAGGCAGACACAAAGTGAGCTGGCTAGCTGGGTCTTTACTCTCACACATGGCACAAACACTCGCATCCCTTCGTGGACGGTGGAAGGTAGATCTCAACCGCCCCTGCACGGATAGGGAAAGTTCCTCTCTGTTAGAGGGTCCCACTCACATACCACTCAATGCCCGATTATGATTGATTCTGCTATACTTTCTACAGAGGGCCTACCTCTCCCCTGACAACATTTACAGGTACTTTCTCCGGGTGGAAGCTGCCTGCCCCCGTTGCACGCTGGTACATGCAGATAATATACATATGCTTTGGTCAGGTCCCCAACTGCATTGCGACTGGAGGGGAGTGATGAGCTGCCAAGTACATTGTACTGATAGAGACCTTTGGAACACGTTGGAGGTGTGCATGCTAAGCTTATATTGAAGAAGCAAGAAGAATAAGTTCACATCCTGGTTTATTGACTTGGGTCTATAATTGGCCAAAAGGCTGATCGCCGGTAGATGGAAGTCTTATGATCCTCTGCACCTCAAATCCTGGCTACAGTCATTTACTACCTGGGTGCAGGCAGAGAGTGTTGCCCTGCACAGGGACGACATCTTAGAACTTTGTAAAAACACCCTATAACCAGTAGTTTATTTATTTTATTTTTATTTCTGCAATTTTATATATCGCGAACTTTACCCGAAGGTGTCAGAGCGCTTTACATAGGATCCAGTTGAAAACATAAGGACTGACGGTTACATGCGTAAAAAGATTACAAATTTTTGCATTACATAAGAACCAGATGAAAGCATACGGATTTAGGATTACATGCGTTACAAAAAAGGTACAAACAGAACAAATTGCAAATGTACAAGAGATAAAGTCACACAAGGAGGAGATACAAATGGATATACTCTAGGCCTATACTAGTGATATTTCTATCAACATAGGGAGGGGATACACATGGATATACTCTAAGAGTCACATAGGAATGGTAGAGAGCACAGCGGACTACTGCATATACTAGTGCTTAGAGTTATCACTATGTACATAGGGAAGGGGTAAGACTGGATATACTCTAAGAGTCACATAGGAATGGTAGAGAGCATTGCGGACTACTGCATATTCTAGTGATTAGAGTTATCTCTATATACATAGGGAAGGGATACACATGGATATACTCTAAAAGTCACATAGGAGACTAGTCGTTAGAGTTATCTCTATATACATAGGGAAGGGATCTGACTGGATATACTCTAAAAGTCACATAGGAATGGTGGAGAGCACAACGGTCTACAGCATATACTAGTGATTAGAGTTATCTCTATATACATAGGGAAGGGATAGACATGGATATACTCTAAGAGTCACATAGGAATGGTGGAGAGCACAACGGTCTACAGCATATACTAGTGATTTGAGTTATCTCTATATACATAGGGTAAGGATACACATGGATATACTCTAAGAGTCACATAGGAATGGTAGAGAGTAGAAAGGTCTACTGCATATACTAGTGATTAGAGTTATCTCTATATACATAGGGAAGGGATAGACATGGATATACTCTAAGAGTCACAGAGAAGGGAAGGCACGTGTGATAAACGAGAGAGGGAAGCAGATAGTGGTGAGTAAGACAGTGAGGAGTGTGTCAGAGGCAACAGGAGAGACAATAGGAAAGCCGAAAGGACAGAGGGGGAGGTCAGAGGTTAGTTTGGACGCCATTCTGTCTGAATTACACACCAGCATACCTGATGTTTCCACATCAACCGGATTCTCAACTGGCATGTGATGTAGAGGTAGAGAACATTCCTTGAGACATGCTCCCGAGGCCTCCCCTGACATGCCCATTCCAGGGGTTGTGCAGCCGCATGTAGCATCCCTACCATTGTTGAGACTGGTAGAGACGGACACACAAAATTTAACCTAATAGGTATCTGTCCAGTGTTGCTTGTTGGGGTCTTGAGGCGGGTAGTATGGGCTAGCGATTTAGTTAATATTACTATTTCCCTTTTTCCTCTTGTTTCCGTTGTACCTGATTGAATTATCCACTGCTTGACTCTGATATTGCAAAATGTCGTTTACTGCGCAGGAATCATACCCTCGTCTGTTGGACACTCTCATTTATGCTGTTAAACCCCCCTTAATTGACTGAATGTATGACTTCCATTTGTTTCTCTTCGATTGGTATCGACAGCCACTATGGGAGATACATTAGACTTGCGCAACAGCTGCTGCTTCTCTAGTTCGTCCTGGTAATATTTCTCTTGTCATCACACTTTGTCTTACTGTCAGTTGGCATTGTGATTGTATAATGTAAATTATTTTGAAATTTTTATACTTGCGAGTGTGTAAAAAAACAAAACGCAATAAACAGATTTAATCAAAAATAGTGAGTGCTACCAATAATCATGACTGAGAAAACACATTTGGCCTTTATTCTCGTATGTAATGTAGACCAGACCAATGTCCTTGAATCTTTCAGCAGGATTCTTTTGTTAAGGAGTATTTTCCTTGTACGGCATGCACACTGATGTGTGCTAATGTTGCACGTGTCATGGTCCACTTGAGCTGTAGAAGTTCACGGGCTAAAGCTTTCTAAAAATACTGCTTTACGAACGCTGGAAAGCTGGCTGCCATTATGACAGGAAAGAGTACAGTAACTCGGAAAGACAATTGCGGTCAAAAGACTTTTATCGAGCAATTATGTGCATTAAAGAATGAGGCAAATAAAAACGTCACACAGGAGTTTGCATTCCAAGGCCTACCCGAGACGAAAGATCAGACATTCTTCAGACTGGAAGGCCAGGGAATAAATACAAGCAGACCTCTGCAAATAGAGCTTGGTGCAATTATGTGCCCACGGATTCCACATTTTTTGCAGAACGTTTCGGAGTAGCATTCGACCGTTGCTGGCTGCATTCAGTCTTTGGAACTGTACGAAATAGATCGACTTTGACGTGATTTAGCAACTCTGATGGACTCTAGGTGGTGTTCCAGTTTGAAGGACTGGTCAGCAGCAGTTTATTTTCGAATTCAGACATTGAAAAACAAAACCATTTTATCTATTAATATGAATTAGCAGTTTTCAGAGACTTGTTTTTCATTCTTCTTTTTAACGAAGTGTATTCCTATTTAGAGTTGTTGCATTCCAGTATTTTAACTTGTTCGGGTATCTTTCATATGACTCCACTCTAAAGAAGATTTGGAATAATTTTTGTTTTTTTAGCACTCCCTACCACAGTTTTGCTATTTCAGTACATGTGATGAAGTGTACCGGTGCGATTACTGTTATCTGAGCATCAAGGGCTGAGTCTTTCATTCTGTAATTTGATATTGTGACCCTCAGATTACAGGAGATGCCCGCAGTGAGCTCTTCATTTATCGAGCAGGACTCAGGAGGCGGCTTAATATTTCTCCAGCATGTGAAAATGGTGGAATCCATCATCTTAACATTTTCGTAAGCCTGGTAGGAATCAAGTGATTCATGCTAGATATCCACATTTCTGAAATCAATGTTAACTTGCATTGTTCCCTCCAGCATAAATCTAACCTTGGGAAGTAGTAGTGTCATTCAGTTTGAGCTTCTCTGATACCAATCAGATTGCTAAGAATATTGAGGCCAATTTTAATTTACCGCAGGGCAGCCAATGCGATTGTCCAAAACTTCAAAATGTTTCAGCCAATCTGTTTGACACCTCATTCCAGCTTTTCTGAGTGATCAAGAAGTAACTAATTTTGTTTAGCTGAAATGCCTATGGCCTTCATAGAGTTGGATATGTGTGGAGTAGGTAACATACAACGGTCCAGCATACTGATTGTAATAGTAATTCACAATAAAGATGCATTTTTTTCATATATATTTGCAGATCTTATTCCAAAGAAATGATAGTAGTTCAGTGGAGTTGTTTGAAGTATAATCTTTATTCATAAATTTTCTTCCATTGGGATAAAAAAAGACCGTAGCCAACACGTTTCGTCCTTCACGGACTTCTTCAGGGCAGATGACACATTTTATTGTGGTCTGTACAATCTCCTTTGTAGGACCCGATATGACTCTAATGTATCTTAAGAAATGTTTTTTTCCATATATTGACAATGTGATTCAAGAATTTCTCTCACTAGTGGGTCAGTTCCAGTCAACCGTCCTCATTCCCTAATAAGTGTAAATATGTGGTTTTAGCCAGCACCATAGCGTGGCGTCCATCGCAGTCGGAGTAGGTGCTCAAATAAATGCATGGCGTGCATATTCAAACCTTTGTGGATCCTAAATGTACATATGGAAAAACTAACTTTTGTGAATCTGGCCAAGAGTGCAGTTGGCAAACCTAAACTAATGAAACCTATATTTCACATCTGAGGAGTACAGTATAGGATATAGGATAATCCCCAAAGGAGTTGATATTCATTGCTGCAAAATGCCAACATTTCAAAGTGGGCTCCTGTAACTGCAGGTGTGTCTTCATAATGTGTGTGTTTTTCCTTACATTGATAGATGAAATCTTGCCTGCAATTTCAGAGTAAAGTTGGAGTTTTGTGGATGTTTGTGTATCCCACCAGATTTTCAATTTCCTTTTGTGATGATTAATTGAGTAAAAACGAATGTTACAGTATTTGATGAATATTTCTAAAAAGTGAAGTTTAACAACCTGTACACATAGTGTTCTGTTTTATAGTAAAAGTAGCAAGGACATTGTTAGACCTGGCATCTATTGGCCTGGCTTCCCCTGTCTTTTTGCCTCTGCCTCCTGTATTTTTGATGCTGTGCTGGATTTCGTTTTTGCTGGTTTAGATGCTTTCGGCACTTTGCCTCTGCTGATCAGTGTCAAAGTGCAAGTGCTCCCTGTGTAAATTATGACTGTAATTGGTTATTCATGATTGGCATATTTGTCTCACCAAGAAGTCCCTAGTAAAGTGCACTGAGTGTGCCAGGGCTGGGGATCCAAATGCTACTAGTGGGCCTGCAGCACTAGTTGTGCCACCCACATGAGTAGCCCTAAAATGGTGTCTCAGACCTGCCAACGCAGTGCCTGTGTGCAGTCTGTGAATTGCCATGTCAACCAGGTCAGTGTCCCCACTGACCAGGCCTAACCCTTCCCTTTCTATGCACATTGGTCACCCCTATGGAAGGCCCAAGGTACCCCCTTGGGCAGGGTGTAGTGTATGTGAAAGGTATAGCATGTACTAGTGCAGATGACATGCTCTGGAAGTGAATTACAGCCAATTTTGTTTTTCACTATTGTAAGGCTATCTTGCCCATAGGCTATCATGGGGAATGCTGGCTACAGTGGTTACCTGCATATCTTCCCATAGGAGCAAGATAGGACATAAACGTCTTGTGTCCCTGAACTCAGAATTTAATAACACATGTTTTAGGAAAGGTGGTTTTTAAATCCTGTGTTTGAGAACAGCACTTTTAGAAAGTGGCTGTTATCTTGTCTGACCTTTCTCTGTGCCTTGGCCTGTTTGTGAATTGACTGTCTGGTTTGTGAGTGACAGGGGCTGGGTGGCTCCCAGAGGCTGAGTTGCCCATCCCTGGGCTGAATAGCTCCATCTGTATCTAGAGTGGAGGGAGGGGGTAGCACCTGGGCCTAAATAGGGCTGTGCCTGCCTTCCACAATTCTGGCTCCACCTCCTGCTGGGCGGCTGACGACCCTGCCCCTCTCTCTGAAAGGAAAGGAGAGGCCAGGAAAACAAAGTGCTCAAGGAACACCCAAAACTGGTTCAGACCGGGCTCAGAGCCCTCCTGCACAAAGGGAACAAAGACTTTTAGGGGTATAAGTACAGGACCCCAGACTATAGAATAAAATTAGATCTTCCTTGAATCAAGAAGGAACCTCTGCCAAGGAGAAAGCTGGAAGACTGAAGAAGGAAGACTGTCCTGCTGTGTGCTTGTGGACTGACCTGCAGTTGCTTTGCTGCCAAGGAGAGGGGAAGGACTTTGCTTTGTGCTGTGTCCCCTTGTTTGAAGGAATCTCCAAGGGCCTGTGAAGAGCTGGCTCCCTTTTAAGAAGTCCCCGGAACAAAAGGACTTCACCCTCAGCTCACCTGAACTCTACTGAGAGAGTTCTGTCCTTCCCAGAGTGCTTGGGCCAGTTGTGGTGCCTCTGGAAGTTGTACCTGTGCTTGGGAAGCTGGAAATCAAGATACTAAAGACTTTCTGCAAAGTTTCACGCTTCGCTCGCTTGCGGAGCGCATCCCCGTCAGTGCGAGGAAATTCCCGCTGCTGTGAAGATCAATATCGTCGCAGAGCCTGTTACCGCTGCAAGAACCGACGCATCCTTCGCCTGCGGAACGCATCGCTCCGGTGTAGGAAAAGTACCATCGCTGCGAACATTGTCGCAGAGCCTGTCGTCACTGGGTGAGATCATTGCACCGCCTGCTTGCGGACAGCATCACGCCGCTGCGAGAGTCGTCGCTGTGCCATCACATCGAGGGGCCCCGAGAGGAGAAGATCAATGCTGCGTCACGCAGCGCCGCCGCACCTGAGATCGTCACCAGCCCGAAGATCGTTGCTTCGTACCTTTTGTGAGCCGCTTCCACCGAAACCTGCGCACCGGAATCCACGCAAGGTGTCGCATCCCTCCCCATACAGACCGGAGTCATCGCAACCAGCTCTCTGCATCCAGTGGGGTTGTCGCATCGCCTCCCCAGGGTCTCAGGAGTGACGCATTGCGTGCTTTTCAACGCTGCAGCTTTCACATGGAACTTATGTCGCATCTAAAGGTACTGTTGGCTAAAACATGACGCAACTGTCGATTATTTTAATGACACCTTAAGAACTCT
This sequence comes from Lissotriton vulgaris, assembly GCF_964263255.1. Taxonomy (NCBI): domain Eukaryota; kingdom Metazoa; phylum Chordata; class Amphibia; order Caudata; family Salamandridae; genus Lissotriton; species Lissotriton vulgaris. Next base: position 1,976,858,426 of record NC_141689.1, on the reverse strand, counting down.
TTTGAAACCATATTCTTGAATTGTGTATGTTGGATTTTTGTCGTTTTGGTCTTGTGTAGTTTAGATTAAATACCTTTATTTTTCTAAACTGTTTTGGATTCAGTTTGTAGTGTTTTCACTGTGTTACTGTGAGTGTTGGTACAAATACTTTGCACATTGCCTGTGATAAGCCTGACTGCTCGTGCCAAGCTACCAAGGGGGTGAGCAGGGGTTATCTAAAGAGTGTATCCTTCTTACCCTGACTAGAAGCAAGGGTCCCTATTTGGACAGTAGTACCTACCTCTGCCAACTAGAGACCCCCAGTTCTAACATTGTTGGTCAGGGGTGGGATTTTGAACGTGTATTTGTACTTGACCCACAGTAACTGGTGTACATCACTAGTGAGTGCAGACCACTACGCCACCACATACTACGGTTTAGTTTTTGTTACTGGTTCTATTTTTGAATAACTCTCAAAAGCATCATATCTGTGAAAGGAAAGGCACCCAGTGTGGAAGCAGATTTGGAGTTTGTCATTGAGGATTTGTATACCTACAAAGTTGCAGAGCTTCAGCAATTCTGCCACCAGTTTGAGTGCCCATAAAGGGCAACTACAGGAAGGATGAGTTGCAGAGAATCTTGAAGACCTGGTGGGAGGCCCAAGAAGGAAATGATGCAAATGGAATGGAGGGGTTTCAACCCCATGACTTGCCAGTGGGCAATCCAGGCTCAAGGGCTGGCAGTAACCACTCCAACCGGGGTCCTCCCCCAGCAAAGTTAGAAGAGAGTCAGAGAGTAAGAGACTATGACTTGGAAGTCATGAGAATGAAAATGAAGCAATTGGAAGTAGAAAGGGCAACGGAGGAGAGCAAACATGCCCTTGTCCTGGTGGAAAAGAAATTGCTTTTGGCTCATGAGTTGTGCATGAGGGAACTAGATATCAAGCAGGTGGATTCCAGTTCAAATGGTGACAGCGCACAGCCAGTGCATGGGGTAAAGTATATATTCCCAAGGATTTGGTACAGAATTATAATTGGAGTGAGGATATTTATGCCTGGTTTACTTCTTATGAAATTGCACTGAGAATGAATGGTGTGCCTGAAAAGCATTGGGGGCGAGCCTGTGGAAACATTTTGAGGCTTCTGGGAGGAGTGCTCTAGAGCCCTTAGAGTTAGCAGGTACTATGACCTACCCCAATATGAAGGAGGCCCTATGGCTCAGGTATGGACTTACTCCAGAGCAGTACAGACTGCAGTTCAGGGAACTCTAAGAAGAGAGAGTCTGAGACTTGGATGGAGTGTGTGAATTTGTACTTGCGTGCACTAGAAGGTTGGATGAAGGGCAGCAAAGTAACTGATTATAAGGGGCTGTTGCATTTAATTAGTTGGGAGCACTTGAGTAGTCTTTGTGTTCCAGAGCTGCGCCAGTATCTTTTAGACAGCAAGCTGATAGACCCCATTGAGCTTGCTAAGGAGGCAGACTGTTGGACCAGTACCAGGGTCCACAGAGGAATTGTGGGTACCACAGCCAAAGGTGGGCAGAGTCCCCAGCAGAAGAGTGAGGGGGACAAGGGTAACCAAACGGAGTTCTCTCAAGTGGCCCAAAATAGTTCCCAGGGAAAGGAGTCCCAACCTCCCAAACCCAAACAGCCATGGCCTCCTAGGATCGGAAGGGATAACAGAAGTCCCCCTTCCTGCTATCACTGCAAAGAGGTGGGACATGTTATCAATAGGTGCCCAAAGGAATCTCCAGCACCCACTGGTGCTCCAGCCCCAGGGTTAGCAAGTGTAACTTTGGGAGAGGATTTGATTTCCAGTGGGGGGGAGGGATTAGCAGTCATGACCCTTGTCTCTCTAGGAGACCAATAGATGGTCCAGGATACACTCTCTGCCCCTTAACACTAAGAAATACGGGCAGAAGGTGACTATCAATGGGAGGGAGGTAGAAGCTCTGAGAGACACAGGAGCCAGCGTGACATCCATGAGGTGTCAGTGGGTGTCTGAAGAGCAGGTCATTCCCAATGTACTCCACCCATTAGTTGCAGCTGACAGCTCAGTGCGCCTCTGCAAAGTGGCGCGTGTTCCTTTTGAGTGGAAGGGGGTCTCTGGTCTCTTGGAAGTTGTTGTAAGTGAAGCCTTGCCTGTAGACTGTCTGCTTGGTAATGACCTGGAGAGTTCCCAATGGAAGGATGTGGAATACCAGACTCATCTGGAGATGTTGGGTTTGCCTGTGTGGATCTGCATGACCACGCGGGCTATGGCAGGCACGAGGGGTGATTCAGCAGCAGTGGAGCCTGAAACAGTGGCCCAGGAACTGGCATGGGGAGGAGGAGGCATGGGATGTGGGAAACCCACCCCAGCTGTTCCCACGGCCCAGGAAAGAGCAGAACCTGTAGGGGATGCCCTGTAGCCTACCGGGGGGCAAGTGGCCGAACTGAGGGACCTACCTGAGCAGACCCATTGGCAGCAAGAAGGTGGCCCCTCCAGGGAGGAATTCTGTAAGGTGCAGAATGAGTGCCCTTCCCTCATTGAAGTGCGGCAACAGGCTGCAGACCAGGCAGCAGTTGGAGAGTCCAAGGATCATCTCATTTACTGAGAGGATGACTTGTTGTATAGTGAGCCTAAGTTCACTGAGCCCGGTGCAGCCCGTGTGCTGGTGGTACCTGAGCACTTCATGAACTTACTAATGGATCTGGCTCATGACTTGCCTCTCGCAGGACAAATGGAGCAAGACAAGACTTTCCAAAGGCTTGTCACCCACTTCTTCTGGTCCCAAATGAAGAAGCATGTCTGGACATTTTGTAGATCTTGCCAAATATGTCAGGCCAGTGGCAAGGTTGGAGGGAAGTGTAAGGCACCCCTCCAACCCTTTCCTGTGATGAGCACCCCTTTCGAGCAGGTGGGCATTGACATTGTGGGGCCCCTGGACCCCAAGACAGCCTTAGGCAACAGATTCATCCTGGTCTTGGTGGACCATGCCACCTGGTACCCAAAGCTGTCCCTCTCAGGATAATCACAGCACCCGTGGTGGGCCGTGCATTGATGGGGATCTTTTCCCGTGTGGGGTTCCCCAGAGAGGTGGTCTCTGATCGGGATACGAGTTCCCCACTCCTTACTACCTCTAAGGAAATGGGTTGGTTAAAAGGTTCAACCGCACCCTGAAAGGTATGATTATGGGCCTAGCAGAGCCCATGAGACGGAAGTGGGACATCTTGTTACCATGCCTGTTGTTTGGCTAAGGGAGGTGCCTCAGAAGTCCTTAGTGTTCAGTCCCTTTGAACTCCTGTGTGGTCACCCTGTAAGAGGACCTCTCACACTGGTGAAGGAGGGGTGGGAGAAATCCCGTGGGAAAACCCCCCAGGATGTGTTCAGCTATGTGCTGGCCTTCCGCAACCAGATACAACGCTTCAGGAAGCTCGCACAGGAGAACCTAGAAGCTAGCCAAGAAGAAATGAAAAGATGTTATGACCATAATACCACTCTGGTCAAATTTCAACCTGGTCAGAAAGTGTGGGTGATGGCACCAGTGGAGCCTTGTGCACTCCAAGACAAGTGGACTGGGCCATATGAGGTGGTGGAGCGCAAGAGCAAAGTAACCTACCTGTTTAACTTAAAGACTCCCAGGCAGCCCCTGAGAGTCTTGCATGTGCACCGCCTCAGACCCCACTTTGAGAGGTCTGAAGTGACAATGCTCCTGGCTACCGATGCTGGAGTGAAAGAGGAAAGTGACCCTCTTCCTGACCTCCTGGCAGCCCAGGAGCAAGATGGGTCAGTGAATGGTGTGGTCCTCTCACCCACCCTGATCCCAGAGCAGAAGAGGGACTGTCACCAAGTGTTGGGTCAGTTTGCCTCCCTGTTCTCTCTGACCCCAGTGCGTCCATGATATGGACACTGGAGATAGTCTGCCTGTGAAACAGAAATTTTACATGGTAGCTGACAAGGTCAGGGCCAGCATCAAGCAAGAGGTTTCCAAGATGTTGGCGCTAGAGGTTATTGAGCCATCCAGCAGCCCCTGGGCTAGCCTAGTGGTCTTAGTGCCAAAAGCTGCTGCGCCTGGTGCCACCCCAGAACTCCCATTTTGTCTGGACTACTGTGGCTTCAATGCGGTCACCAAGACTGACGCACACCCAATCCCTAGAGCTCATGAGCTTGTGGATCGGTTGGGAGCTGCCCATACCTCAGTACGTTTGATTTAACTTCTGGGTACTGGCAGATTGCCTTAACTGAGGGTGCCAAGGAGAGGTCCGCGTTCTCAACGCCAGAGGGGCACTTTCAGTTCCGAGTCATGCCCTTTGGGTTGATTAACTCCCCTACCACATTCCAGAGACTGGTCAACCAGGTACTGACTGGGCTGGAGGAATTCAGCATTGCATACCTGGATGACATTGCTGTGTTCAGCTCCACGTGGGAGGAACAAGTTCAAGTTTAAGTTCAGTAATTTGTATAGCGCACTACTCACCCAGAGGGTCTCAAGGCGCTTGGGGGAGGGTGGGTGCATTACTAATCGAATAGCCAGGTTTTAAGCTGCTTTCTAAAGGAGAGATGGTTCTGTGTAAGGCGGAGGTGAGTGGGGAGAGAATTCCAGGTTTTGGCCGCTAAGTAGGAGAAAGATCTTCCTCCCATGGTGGATCTATTGATGTGCGGAATTGCGGTGAGGGCTTGAGTGGATGAACGTAGTTGGCGGGTGGGTGTGTAGAAGGACATACGTTTGTTGTGGCATTCGGGTCCTAGGCCGTAGAGGGCCTTGTGTGCGTGGGTGAGGAGACGGAACGTTACTCTCTTGTTGACGGGAAGCCAGTGGAGATCTTTCAGGTGACCGGAGATGTGGGTTTGACGGGGGATGTCCAGTATGAGTCTGGCTGAGGTGTTTTGGATGCGTTGGAGTTTTTTCTGAAGTTTGGCTGTGGTTCCGGTGTAAAGGGTGTTTCCATAGTCTAGTTGGCTAGTGACTAGTGCGTGGGTGACTGTTTTTCTTGTTTCGGTCGGAATCCAGCGGAAGATTTTTTTGAGCATGCGTAGGATGTTGAAGCATGATGATGAAACGGCATTGACTTGTCAGGTCATCGAGAGGGAGGAGTCTAGGATGAAGCCCAGGTTCCGTGCGGGATCTGGAGAGCCTTTTTAGGTCTCACCAGATATTACAGATGATTTGTCAAGGGGTATGGCACCATCGTTGCCCCCTTGACAGAGCTGACTTCAAGGAAGCAGCCCAAGAGAGTGAATTGGACGGAAGCCTTTAAAACTGCTTTTGATGCCCTGAAAACTGCCATGTGTACAGCACCAGTGCTCAAGGCACCTGATTTCTCCAGTGAGTTTGTAGTGCAGACAGATGCTTCAGAGCATGGTGTGGGAGCAGTACTCTCACAGATCAACGACGAGGGCTGGGACCAACCTGTAGCTTTCATTAGTAGGAGGCTACTACCCAGGGAACAGAGGTGGAGTGCAAGTGAAAGGCAAGCTTTTGCTGTGGTCTGTGCTCTGAAGAAGCTGAGGCCCTACTTGTTTGGAACTCATTTCCGGGTTCAGACAGACCACAGGCCCTTCAGATGGTTAATGCAGATGGGGAGTGAGAACCCAAAACAGTTGAGGTGGTCCATTTCCCTACAGGGTATGGACTTTACGGTGGAGCACCGCCCTGGTACAGAACACGACAACGCTGATGGTCTGTCCAGATTCTTCTGGCTTAGTGAAGAGAACTCTCAAGAGGGTGGGCCGTTCTCCCCACTTTCAGCTGAAGGGGACATGTGTTAGACCTGGCATCTTTTGGGGTGGTTTCCCTTGTCTTTTTGCCTCTGCCTCTGCCTCCTGTATTTTTTACTCTGTGCTGGATTTAATTTTTGCTGGTTTAGATGCTTTGGGCACTTTGCCACTGCTGATCAGTGTCAAAGTGCAAGTGTTGCCTGTGTAAATTATGACTGTAATTGGTTATCCATGATTGGCATATTTGTCTCACCAAGAAGTCCCTAGTAAAGTGCACTGCGTGTGCCAGGGCTGGTGATCCAAATGCTACTAGTGGGCCTGCAGCACTGGTTGTGCCACCCACATGAGTAGCCCTAAAATGCTGTATTGGGCCTGGTAAGGCAGTGCCTGTGTGCAGTCTGTGAACTGCCATGTCAACCTGGTCAGTGTCCCCACAGACCAGGCATATCCCTTCCCTTTCTGTGCACATTGCTAACCCCTATGGAAGGCCCAAGGTACCCCCTTGGGCAAGGTGCAGTGTATGTTTAAGGTAGAGCATGTACTAGTGCAGGTGACATGCTCTGGTTGTGAATTACAGCCATTTTCGTTTTTCACTATTGTAAGGCTATCTTGCCATAGGCTATCATGGGGAATGCTGGCTACAGTGGTTACCTGCATATATTCCCATAGGAGCAAGATAGGACATACAATTCTGGTATCCCTGAACTCAGGATTTAATAACACATCTTTTAGGAAAGGTGTTTTTTAAATCCTGTGTTTGAGAACAGCACTTTTAGAAAGTGGTTGTTTTCTTATCTGACCTTTCTGTGTGCCTTGGCCTGTTTGTGAATTGACTGTCTGGTTTGTGAGTCACAGGGGCTGGGTGGCTCCCAGAGACAGAGTGGGCCATCCCTGGGCTGAATAGCTCCATCTGCATCTAGAGTGGTGGGAGGGGGGTAGCACCTGCGCCTGAATAGGGCTTTGCCTGCCTTCCACAAAGCTGGCTTCACCTCCTGCTGGGTGGCTGACGACCCTGCCCCTCTCTCTGAAAGGAAAGGAGAGGCCAGGAAAACAAAGTGCTCAAGGAAAACCCAGCACTGGTTCAGACCGGGCTCAGAGCCCTCCTGCACAAAGGGACCAAAGACTTTTAGGGGTATAAGTACAGGACCCCAGACTACAAAAAGTTAGATCATTCTGGAATCAAGAAGGAACCTCTGCCAAGGAGAAAGCTGGAAGACTGAAAAAGGAAGACTGTCCTGCTGTGTGCTTGTGTACTGACCTGCAGTTGCTTTTCTGCCAAGGAGTGGGGAAGGACTTTGCTTTGTGATGTGTCCCCTTGATTGAAGGAATCTCCAAGGGCCTGAGAAGAACTGGCTCCCTGTTAAGATGTCCCAGGAACAAAAGAACTTCACCCTAAGCTCCCCTGAACTCTACTGAGAGAGTTCTGTCCTTCCCAGAGTGGTTGGGCCAGTTGTGGTGCCTCTGGAAGTTGTACCTGTGCTTGGGAAGCTGGAAATCAAGATACTAAAGACTTTCTGCAAAGTTTCACGCACCGCTAGCTTGCGGAGCGCATCCCCGTCAGTGCACGGATATTCCCGCCACCACGAAGATCGAGATCGTTGCAGTGCCTGTTGCTGCAGCAAGAACCAATGCATCCTTCGCTTGCGGAAAGCATCGCTCCGGTGCGAGAAAAGTACCATCGCTGCGGACATCGTCACAGAGCCTGTCGTCATTGGGTGAGATCATCGCACCGCCTGCTTGCGGACCGCATCACGTCGCTGCGAGTCTCGCCGCAGAGCCATCGCATCGAGGGGCCGCGAGTGGAGAAGAGCGACGCTGCATCGTGCATCGCCGCCGTACCTGAGATCATCGCCGTCCCGAAGATTGTCGCATTGTACTTTTTTGCGAGCTGCCTACGCCGAAACCTGCACACCGGAATTCACGTAAGGTATCGCATCCCTCCCCATACAGACTGGAGTCATCGCAACATGCCCACAGCATCCAGCGGGGTGGACGCATCGCCTCCCCAGGGTCTCAGGAGTGACGCATCGCTTGCTTTTCAATGCTGCAGCTTTCACTCGGAACTTTTGTCGCATCTAAAGGTACTGTTGGCTAAAACGTGACGCAACTGTGGATTATTTTAACGCATCCTTAAGAACTCTTTTGAAACCATATTTGAACTGTGTATGTTGGATTTTTGTCATTTTGGTCTTGTGTAGTTTAGATTAAATACCTTTATTTTTCTAAACTGTTGTGAAGTCCGTTTGTGGTGTTTTTACTGTGTTACTGTGAGTGTTGCCTTTGATAAGCCTGACTGCTCGTGCCAAGCTACCAAGGGGGTGAGCAGGGGTTATCTAAAGAGTGTATCCTTCTTACCCTGACTAGAAGCAAGGGTCCCAATTTGGACAATGGTGCCTACCTCTGCCAACTAGAGACCTCCAGCTCTAACAGACACGCACCACTTTTTCCATTGCAGCTATATCGTTTTTCTATACTATGAACTTATCCATCGTTCTATTGAGCACACCTACTTCATTACGCACTGGGTTTATATGTGTTATAAAAATACGTCAATGCATAATATAAAACTAACTTAATGTAAAATAAGTGTTATCCAAGACTCTAGAGCTAATAAAATAAAATATTAAAGCACATTCACTTATCAGATTTAATTTGTAGTAAATGAATAATTGAACTATATTATTTAATTCATAAATATTTTTAAACAATAATTTTAAAAACCACATAAACTAACAATTGTATTAATATGTAGTAAATGTTGTTAGGAGTTGTGTTGAATTACTGTAAATTCTTTTGAATTGGTAATACAATTTAAAACCAATATATATATATATATATATTTTTTTTTTACACTGAAAAAAACATAAGTTTCACACCAGTTATAGTTAGGAATTAGCATTTAAAAAAACCTATTAAATTCACTGAAAAAAACGTAGGTTTCACACCAGTTATAGTTAGCTGGAAATTTTACTGACATAAAACCATTGAAATTCCACATTATAGTTAGTTGGACTCACTATAACTTGCGCGCCTGCACTGCACTGCTGATGACGTCACATATTACATCACTCATGACATGGTCAGTGACATCACTCATGACATCACTGATGACACCATCTAGTGAATGTGTGTCTTTCTGTAAAATAAATATGTTTTATATATGTATTTGTAAAGGTCGTTGGAAGAATACATTTTTAAATAAGTGTCTAAATGGATGTTTTGTTTTAAAAAAATGGATTGGTTAACTGGCTTATTAAGTGTATCTTAGTGAATGCATATTGTTAGAACTGGCTATTTCTGGTAGGCTAAGGCTGACGCCAAAGCCAGGCAGAAACCACCATTCCAGTCAGGGCAAGGAAGTCACACACCAAGATAACCTCTGCTCACCCCCTTGGTAGCTTGGCACAAGCAGTAAGGCTAAACTCGGAGGCAATGTGTAAAGCATTTGCGCCAGCGCACAACAGCAACAACATACAGCGCCAAGACACCCTAGGGTATATGCTGCGCTTTATAAATGCCAATAAATAAATAAATAAAATACTAGGCACACCACAAAAGAGACTCCATACAAGGTTATTATAAAAATAACTTTTGTATTGTAAAAACACATCAGATAAAATCACACATATACATGGTGCCAACTGGCACGGGCAATATTCACAGGGATTATGTACACAAGACAGGGCCACATGGGCGCCTGTTAGAATCAGATATAGCACTTCTAGATAAAATGTAGAATATAAAATCACTTCTAGAATAAAGAATAAATGTAACATAAAATAATAATCAAAGATAACAACCAGTAACCACTGGTAACAGGAAGCAGGACCTTACTAGGACCACCTGTACTAAAAAAAGAAGAAACACCTAAGTATCACACAGCATTTAGGGGTCTAAGAAAGAATACATTACTCATGATGCAATAAACCTACATTCAGAGGAGTAATAAAGAGAACACATGATGCCTAAAGCATTCAGAGGTGTTAAGAATAAAGCACATGATGCAATAAAATACATTCAGGGGTGCAGCGCAAGAAGACACATGATAACTAAGCATTCAAAGGTGCAGCGCATGGAAAGAAAGACACATAATGCATAAACCTACACATTCAGAGGTGCCAGAACAGACGTCAATAGCGCAAACAAAACACGCAGTAGGCAATTACTATTAAAACCATAGAAATCACATTGCGCATGACTTACATAAGCCACCACCTGTGGCAGTCCCTAGGCCAACTGGCCTTGTTGGGGCTAAAATGCCCTGGGTCCAAATGTCAGGGCGCGCAGCCATGCAGCGCCAGTCGAAAGTACCAAAACCTAAACGTGGCAGCCGCCCACAAAGTGCTGGGCAGCTGGGATCAAAAAGCTGTGGCAGGGCTCTCAGTAGCCCCTAGAACAAATCTGCGCCACTTGAGCCACACAGGCTCTAAAACAAACACTGTGCACGTTGGAGCCACACAGGCTCTGGCCAACACTGGTCAAACGTTGGAGCTACACTGGCTCTAAAGCAACATGCCCCCTGGAGCCTCCCTGGACTCTCCAAGCGTTGGGGCGACCCACTGCCAACCAGGGCCGCCCTTGAAGCCCTCGTGGCTTCACACTGACCATGAGCGCGAGCTCGCGCTACTGGGGAGGGGCGGACACCGACAATGTGTCCCGGCGCCCCTCCTTGCTCTTCTGCCACCTCGTTGGAGCCATCTGGGCCCGAGGAGAACAGTGGGGCGACCCACTGTCATTCAGGGCCGCCCTACTACCCTGAACATCCTGGGTAGTGCACTGGTGCCATCACGTGCCCCTACGGAGCCTCTCGGGGCTCTCAAGTAATGCCCCCAGAGCCGTCTCAGGCTCTACACACCGTTGGGGCGGCCCGCTGCCATCAAGGGCCGCCCTGAAGCAGTGCCTCTAAACCGGCACCAACACGAAGCCTCCACTCACCGGGACTCCGACGCGACGGCCTCTTCTTCTGGCCAGCGCGGGGCTCCTCTTACACCACGGAGCCCCGCCGGCGCGCTCAGACGCTCTCGGCTGCTCTCCTTCTCTCGGCACCCTCCTCGTGCTGCAGGTTCACCGGCGGCGGAGGCGGGCACCGACCAGGTGCCTCGCGCCCCCTCCGCTCTCGCTCCTCTCGTGGCAGGGCTCCCTCGACACACGGGAGCCCTGTTCACCGGCCATCTTTCTTCCTCCTCTCGTCACCCGGGCAAGCCACGAGCGATGGGCCAATCCCATTGCGGCTCTTGCAGCGAGCCCCCAGTGACGCGGCAAGGCTGGAACAGCGCTCGGCCAATCCCAGCGCGGCATTTCCGGAGCAGCCGGCTTCCACAGCCAATCAGGGAGCGATCTCTTCGCACCAGCTTTACGAAGCCCTCAGTCGGCTTCAGGCCCCCGGGTCGCGGCGGTGAGCTGCGGCTTGATGTCTTCACGACGTCCAGGGTCAGCAGGGCGAATTAGGCACCAACAAACAAAAGGGTATGGAGGGTCAAGGGGAATATTTACCGACCTGTCTGCTCACTCCCCAATAATCAGACTATACACACAAAGGAGCAGAACAGGTCTAGGAGTGGTGTGTGATCACAACAGTAACTAAGGGGCAGGGGGCAGCATATGTGAACCCATGTTGCTGTAGGTTATGGGAAACATTAAGCTAGTACAAAACCCATCAGACCACCCATGTGGTGGAGTTCACGTCACGTGGGAATTGCAGATCAATCCATATCCAAAAGCGGCCATATAGTGCCGGTATGGAAATGGATGTCGGAAAACTAGCAACATGTTTGCCATGTGGTGGACTAGAAAATGTGCAGTGCTCAAAAAAGAGGTGAAAAATAAAATTGACTACCCAGACCCTGAATGAACATTTTAGACAGAAGTCGGTGTGTCAAGGGGTTAAAACTACGCCTGGTGAGACAACTACCATATGGCGCTGCGAGCAGTACGGTCAACATGTTTCTGCCTTAAAGGGGAATTTCTGCCCCAGGCATTCTTCAGGACCTAATATAAATCAGCTACTGCAGACATAACTGTAAAGGTTGTGTACAAAGATGGGATTACTGGTAGAAGGATACATATCTATCAGGACCCTCAGACAAAGATGGGAATACTGGTAGAAGGATACATATCTATCAGGACCCTCAGCATTTGGATGTCCACTTGTGGGAAAGAAGGATATCTTCTTCCTATCAATAAACAAAGAGTTATTGTATAGCAACATAATGTTAAACACACACACACCCCAGCCTCCAGAGAGACTGTATAGACAACACACACATACAAGAATACTTTTATTCTGTATATTAAGGAAGCATAATAGCTTGATCACTGCGAGGCATTTCCTCAAAGTGATACTCACCCAGCATTGTGTGGGTGACGACCTCACCTCACCCGGCGACCGCTCGGGAGAAAGAGGCCCCGCTCTGTGGTGTAGAGAAAGGGACACAGTGAACACACAGTACTACAGTGCCCCAGCCAATTGCACTACACACAAACCCAACAGAGGTGTGATAAGTACCCAACCGGCAAACCTAGTCCACACATATAACCCCTACCCAGAAGAGATGGCGTGGTAAAAACCTCTATAGATGGTTAGGAGAGTCTTATAATAGTGTATGAACCCCTCATATAATGAAGTATTAAGAGGACTCCATGAGAACCAGTCAAGAACAAAAGGTACTGGTGGCAGGGACAGACCAGCAACCAGCCGGAAACTGGTATCCTGAAGTCAGACCCTTCTTAGTATCTAACAGTGTCATAATGTGGCTATTGTCAAAATGAGGCCCTTACAGTCCCATGTAGTTACCCCTAAAGACATCCTAATCACATAATAGGACAGCGCAAATGGACAAGCTCGAACTACACAATTAAACAAGCTTGGACTGCTCTATACGGATTCATAGAGAGAAAGTCTGAAAGAGCAATCACCTGTCCGTCGGTGCCACCGGAAATAAGCCAAGCGGACGTGGAGGCGCTCAGTGGGTCGTTCCCCACCCTTTAAATACTCTCCAATCGTGTGAAAGCTGGCGTGGTGGACGGTGCGCCCTACTGACCAAAACTCGCAAAACAAAACAGAACGCGGCGCGAAATGTAACTGTAACGCGCATGCGCATTAGGCGAAATAAGCGCAAATGAGGTTTACTATAACGAACCAGTTAAATTGGCCACAAAAGCATGCTACGGTCCGTTGCTGGTATTACCGGCATCGTACATGTTGCTGGCATTGTTTAACCGCCGGGAAGAGGATCAATGCGAACCACAAACAGACGCGTGAAACGAGACACTGCTCTCTCGCGCATGCGCTATCCCATATCGAAGCGGGGGGCATGTATGCTATGGAACATAAGGAAGACCGCGTCAGTGCTGGTCCCCTCCTGTTGAACAATGTTATACTCTGGAAAAAATGTACTAGGGTCCGTTCTGTGTCCAGTGTTATGAGCACAGCGGAACAACTCTGTGGATTAGCTTCACTGATGTACTAGTGACACTAACCTCAGCTATGCTTCATAGAAACATACCGTGTTGTGTATAGATGACTCAAATGTGTTAATGACCCAAGAACAGTGTCATTAAAGGTCTAAATCACTATGAAAGCGTTATCATAAGATGTATTCTCATCAGAATGTCGTGGGAACAGGGGTTAAGATGGTGACCAGGTAGACAGAAGGGAAAGCTAACACACCTCAGTTAGGGGAGCTAATAGGACGCAAAAATTGTTTGCATCCGAATTTACTAGACCCGCAACTAAAAAGTTGCTCAAATACTAACAAACAAAAGGGTATGGAGGGTCAAGGGGAATATTTACCGACCTGTCTGCTCACTCCCCAATAATCAGACTATACACACAAAGGAGCAGAACAGGTCTAGGAGTGGTGTGTGATCACAACAGTAACTAAGGGGCAGGGGGCAGCATATGTGAACCCATGTTGCTGTAGGTTATGGGAAACATTAAGCTAGTACAAAACCCATCAGACCACCCATGTGGTGGAGTTCACGTCACGTGGGAATTGCAGATCAATCCATATCCAAAAGCGGCCATATAGTGCCGGTATGGAAATGGATGTCGGAAAACTAGCAACATGTTTGCCATGTGGTGGACTAGAAAATGTGCAGTGCTCAAAAAAGAGGTGAAAAATAAAATTGACTACCCAGACCCTGAATGAACATTTTAGACAGAAGTCGGTGTGTCAAGGGGTTAAAACTACGCCTGGTGAGACAACTACCATATGGCGCTGCGAGCAGTACGGTCAACATGTTTCTGCCTTAAAGGGGAATTTCTGCCCCAGGCATTCTTCAGGACCTAATATAAATCAGCTACTGCAGACATAACTGTAAAGGTTGTGTACAAAGATGGGATTACTGGTAAAAGGATACATATCTATCAGGACCCTCAGACAAAGATGGGAATACTGGTAGAAGGATACATATCTATCAGGACCCTCAGCATTTGGATGTCCACTTGTGGGAAAGAAGGATATCTTCTTCCTATCAATAAACAAAGAGTTATTGTATAGCAACATAATGTTAAACACACACACACCCCAGCCTCCAGAGAGACTGTATAGACAACACACACATACAAGAATACTTTTATTCTGTATATTAAGGAAGCATAATAGCTTGATCACTGCGAGGCATTTCCTCAAAGTGATACTCACCCAGCATTGTGTGGGTGACGACCTCACCTCACCCGGCGACCGCTCGGGAGAAAGAGGCCCCGCTCTGTGGTGTAGAGAAAGGGACACAGTGAACACACAGTACTACAGTGCCCCAGCCAATTGCACTACACACAAACCCAACAGAGGTGTGATAAGTACCCAACCGGCAAACCTAGTCCACACATATAACCCCTACCCAGAAGAGATGGCGTGGTAAAAACCTCTATAGATGGTTAGGAGAGTCTTATAATAGTGTATAAACCCCTCATATAATGAAGTATTAAGAGGACTCCATGAGAACCAGTCAAGAACAAAAGGTACTGGTGGCAGGGACAGACCAGCAACCAGCCGGAAACTGGTATCCTGAAGTCAGACCCTTCTTAGTATCTAACAGTGTCATAATGTGGCTATTGTCAAAATGAGGCCCTTACAGTCCCATGTAGTTACCCCTAAAGACATCCTAATCACATAATAGGACAGCGCAAATGGACAAGCTCGAACTACACAATTAAACAAGCTTGGACTGCTCTATACGGATTCATAGAGAGAAAGTCTGAAAGAGCAATCACCTGTCCGTCGGTGCCACCGGAAATAAGCCAAGCGGACGTGGAGGCGCTCAGTGGGTCGTTCCCCACCCTTTAAATACTCTCCAATCGTGTGAAAGCTGGCGTGGTGGACGGTGCGCCCTACTGACCAAAACTCGCAAAACAAAACAGAACGCGGCGCGAAATGTAACTGTAACGCGCATGCGCATTAGGCGAAATAAGCGCAAATGAGGTTTACTATAACGAACCAGTTAAATTGGCCACAAAAGCATGCTACGGTCCGTTGCTGGTATTACCGGCATCGTACATGTTGCTGGCATTGTTTAACCGCCGGGAAGAGGATCAATGCGAACCACAAACAGACGCGTGAAACGAGACACTGCTCTCTCGCGCATGCGCTATCCCATATCGAAGCGGGGGGCATGTATGCTATGGAACATAAGGAAGACTGCGTCAGTGCTGGTCCCCTCCTGTTGTACAATGTTATACTCTGGAAAAAATGTACTAGGGTCCGTTCTGTGTCCAGTGTTATGAGCACAGCGGAACAACTCTGTGGATTAGCTTCACTGATGTACTAGTGACACTAACCTCAGCTATGCTTCATAGAAACATACCGTGTTGTGTATAGATGACTCAAATGTGTTAATGACCCAAGAACAGTGTCATTAAAGGTCTAAATCACTATGAAAGCGTTATCATAAGATGTATTCTCATCAGAATGTCGTGGGAACAGGGGTTAAGAATTAGGCACCCCCAAGTCCAAATACCAGCGCTACCAAGCGCTTAGGGGCAACAGCAAAAGCGCGCTCAGCGCTATAAGTAAAAAAAAAGCGCTCCTAGCGCTATGAGCAAACCACAGCGCTCCCAGGCGCTGAGGCAACCACACTGGTCCACAAGCCCTCCAGCAGTCCTGGAACAATAAAGATGGAGCAACAAAGCTCCCTGCAGGAAAAATCCATCAGCCCTCTAGGAAAGGCAGCAGGCAGGGGGACAGCCAGGAAGAGTCCCCCAGCAGTCCATCAAATGTCCAGAAGCTGGGCAGGGCCCAGGGATTCCCCTGAGCCCCAGCAGCAGCATGCCCCTGGCAGATTCAAGTTGAAAACAAGAACATTTTGGAAGGGGACACAGCCCCTTCTTATACACAGAAAAGTCTTTGAAGTCCCTTTGATGTCCTTTAAAGCAGGCAGTGTGAGAACCAGCTAGAACTGGTTATAGGGAAGTCCCTTCAGTATCAGGGACAGAGGTGACAGTCGCCCAGCGGGAGGTGGAGCCAGCTTTGTAGTTAGGCAGGCACAGCCCTTCACTATCGGGTGCCATCTCCTCCCACTTCCCTGGCAGCAGATGCTGCCTTTCATCTATGGGCTGACTTCAGACAACCTCCTGGGCTCTCCAGCCCCTGTCATCCTCAAACCAGACAGTCAATCCACAAGCAGGCCCAGGCACTCTGGGCCAGGCTCACCAGCCAATCACACGCCAGCACCAACGTACACAAATATGCCAACTTCCAAAAGTAGTACTTCTAGACTAGACACAGTCATACCGCATACATCATTTTGCAGCATTCATTCTCACAAGTTCATACATACCAAACTCGCCCCTGCACTCCCCACACATGAGGAACTACCATGGGCATACATATTCCCCATTCATTCCTATGGGAGGGCAGGTCACTCACCATTCATTCACAGAGAGCTCAAGCACTTTACACTGTACCACAGTGAAAAAGTGCGCAGAGGCCCAAAATCACCAACACCAGGTTCCATAAACAGGCTAGGAAAAAGCAAAAAGTCTAGGGGTGAACCTGCCCAACGGGCCGGGTCCAACACATATATTAGCGAGTAATGTTTAAATATTTAAATATATGTATCAGTGTTTCACTTAGTATATAAGTGGCTGCATGGGTTGGTGAGTAGCTACATGTGTGTGTGTATGGGTTATTAGATGGGTTTTTTAGTATCAGTATGAGTGTCTGTATGGTTTGGTGGGGGTATTACTTAGCACATAGATGCATCAATGACTGACTCACTGTTTGTATATGTTTTGAAGACAGCATATGTACAGGACTGTATGGGTGGATGATGTGCATATGTGTGTGTTAGTGAGTGAATGACTGTCTGACTAGTGTTTTTATCAGTAACTACATATGTTTTAATCTAATATATGTGAGTATTGATGTTTATAAGTGAGTTTATGTGAGAGTGAGAGATTGTAAGAGTTCCTGTTTAAATAAGTATGTGTTTCTATAAGTGTTTGTTTAAGAGAGTAAGTATGTGTAAGTTTCCTTAGAAGTAAGGTGGTAGTGTGTGTATATTTGTATATGCAAATAAATGGATGTTCTGTAGTTTATTTGCATGTGTGAGTATGTGTTTGAGTAACTTATGGATGACTGTCGGCGTGTAACAGGATGTATAGGTGTATCACTACATATGATGAGTGAGTATATGTATGAGTGACTATATAAAACTGTTGGTGAATGAGTGGATGTGGATATAGATAGTGAAATTACTGAATTGGTTGTTGTAACTGGTATGGGTATGTCCATTTTTTTGAAAATGTTAGTTTCTATTTTTGAATATGTGTTTCAAGGGTTACATTACACTGAAAGGAGGTCTGTCACTCTGTCACAAGGATGGTGTCATCAGTGATGTCATGAGTGATGTCACTGACCATGTCATGAGTGATGTAATATGTGACGTCATCAGCAGTCCATTGCAGGCGCGCAAGTTATAGTGAGTCCAACTAACTATAACGTGGAATTTCAATGGTTTTATGTCAGTAAAATTTCCAGCTAACTATAACTGGTGTGAAACCTATGGTTTTTTCAGTGAATTTAATAGGTTTTTTAAATGCTAATTCCTAACTGTAACTGGTGTGAAACCTATGGTTTTTTCAGTGGATTTCATAGGTTTTTTAAATGCTAATTCCTAACTATAACTGGTGTGAAACCTATGGTTTTTTTCAGTGAATTTCAAAGGTTTTTTAATAGCAAATTTCTATAGCTATGAAATGTAATATTTTATAAAATTAATCCTATATTCTATATTTATGGAATGCTATTTTTTTATGTTTATTCTTATTTATTTTTTGTGCCTTGGAGCGCTCCCGGTGCGCGTACCGGTGAGCGCACCAGTAAGCGCAGTATTCCGGTGCGCCCCGGTGCGCGTACCGGGCGCTCCCCCCGCTAATTTTTTTTAAAAAAAATATTTTTTGGGGCCTATATAGGCCTCCTAAGCCCCCCTCAGAAAACCTAGGGGGTCAGGGGCTGTCTTCCATGTCCCCTTCTACCCATTCCCAATGTTGTTTGTCCTCCATCTTGTGTCTCAATTGTACCGAAACACAAGATGGCGGACTCCCGTAGCACTCCCGGTGCGCGTACCGGAGCGCG
Source organism: Lissotriton vulgaris (assembly GCF_964263255.1). Classification (NCBI taxonomy): domain Eukaryota; kingdom Metazoa; phylum Chordata; class Amphibia; order Caudata; family Salamandridae; genus Lissotriton; species Lissotriton vulgaris. Next base: position 1,976,840,173 of record NC_141689.1, on the reverse strand, counting down.
CACCGGTAAGCGCTCCCTAAAAAAATTTGGGAAGTTAATTTACATAAAAACCACAGGAGACACTTTCACCAAATATAGAATAGGCCTACTACATAGCAGTCCCTACCATTTTCCCAAATTTGGTGGCATTCCATTGAGCCATTTAGGCTGTAGCCCTGTCTAAATATCCTGAGGTAAATTACATGACAAAAACACATATGAAAGTGTTGGAATTTACAACCAATTAAAATGTCACTTACATTTTGTACTTTTATGTGCTGACATTTGATTGGTTAAGTACATGAATATATATGAAAAATGAGAGCGAAACACGGCCATTTTGACTAATACTACCTGTGGTACATTTTGAAAGAATTTTGACAGAAAACTTCAACTACTTTAAAAAAGGTAAGTTGTTAATTTGGAAGGGGAACTATGTTGTGCACTTTAAGTTAATTTGGGAAAACGTTTTCTAATAGTTATATACTGTCCCTCTGTGAGAGTTAGAGATTGAGATAGACTTCTCTGTTATAATTATAGATTGAGTTAGGCTTCTCTCGTATAATTATGAATTAACTTAGGCTTCATCACATGCACTTTTTAATAGTTCTACTTCCTGCCTGAAACCATACACTGCCCAAAAATTACTTCACTGTTAAAAACTCAGAACTACCTGTCTGAACTTAAACCCAACAGTACCCTAACTCTACTGAAATAGTTATTTTTTATGAAATTTACAGAAAGAAAATGGAAGGAGAAAAACAATCAAATGTTATTTCTTTCGAAGTAAAGGTTGAAAATCCAGAAGAACAAAAAGATAAATTTGATTTCATGGATGACTCTTTGGACCAACAGTTAATAGAATGTTTGGAACAAATTGAATCATGTACTAATAATTATGAGGAAATTCCGGACAATATTATGTTGGAAGTTTTATTACATTTTGAAAAAGAATCAAAAGAATAAATTTATATTTAATAATTTTAAATTGTTTGAGACATTATTCATTTTTACATAGTAAGTTTACTCATAGTTACTACCTTTCTCCCACTATATTATCTCCAATGTGTATTTTACATCTCTTTTTCATCATAAGGGAGCAGGATAGACTACCCATGATCCCCTAGGACTTCTCAGGGAGTGCTTAAAGTATCTGTTTCTACTTTCCTGACAGACTATGATATGGATTCCATATACCACAAAAACTTCTGTAACAACATGCAAGATATCTACAGAGGAGACGGTGTACATTAAATTTAAGTCTCTGCATTGGACTTAAATAAAAAAAAAACAACAAAAAGTTTTTTTTTAAAACAGCTACTTTTTTTAAAAACTGTCATTCTTTTTCCCCATGGTACGCTCCCCGGTACGCTCCCCTGAGCGCGTACCAGGTGCTCCCCCCTCTTTTAAGGCCCCCACATCAAGCCTAGGGGGTCAGGGGGGGTCTACCCTGCCCCCTTTTGGTCATTTCCCCCATTGTTTTTGCCACCTCTTTTATCTCGAACCTACTGAGACACAAGATGGCGGCCACTCCCGACTGTTTGGAATGTTTACAGACACCTGAGAGCCAATCAGCTTTCCGCGCGCGAACTCGCGTAGCGCGCTGGTGCGCGCCCCGGTACGCGTACCGGGGCGCGCTTATGGATATATATATGTTTTTTGAACCTAAATTACTCAAAATCCACTGGAGCACATATCTTGAGACATAGCAAAGGCACGTCGGGCTACCAGTCCCTACAATTTTGCCAAGTTTGGTGGAAATCCATTCAGCCGTTCGGGCTAAAAGTGAGGTCGACCGCCCTATGAAAATTAACATGGGGAAAACACGTTTTGGGACCCCCCTTTTATCTCGGCCCCCGCTTGACGAATCCCCCCCAAACTTTCAGGGAAGGACCGGAGCGCCGCGAGGCAAATTTGAGGAATTTTCAGGCAGATTCCTCAACCGGCGCCAAAGTTATACACAATAGAATGTTGAGATTTTGTATTGAAAATAATCCTAACTATAACTACCTACTGGCGACTGCCAGTAGGTAATATATATATATATAATTCTGTCCCCTTTAGTGTGAGAGGGGGGGGACAGATTACAAAAACTCAGGCGACTTGAATCGCGATATATAATCGATCTGCAAAGCAAAATGCCTATGGGACTTAACATGCATGAGGACTTGGCTGTCCATTTAATATAACTGAAATGATATACATGAAGTGTGGATGATTAACCATAACCTTTGCTTCCTTCTATCTTCTATTTTATATGATGAAATATTGAATGTTATACACAATTTGGTTGATATATTGCACCATCACGTTATCTCGATGGGGATGATCATTAGCCCATACAGGGCAGCATAACAGCACCGTTGGTGCGGGTCTGATGATAGCAGTGTATACATTGTATAGCCCATTCTGGGCGTGATACTGATAGTACACTTTATTGAGCCATATTGCGATCTATTTGATTTCTGGATACTTATGAATTGCATGTATCTTGTGGTATTCTTTATATTCTTTATATATGTTATATTACTATCCAGGCACAGACCCACTCTAAGATGGTGGCTAGCTTTCCATCATCGAGTCCTACTTCTATGGTGAGCTGATTTGACACGTTATGGTTTAAATGTAAAGTGTTTGCCGCGTTCCCCGTTTCATTACTGAAGAAGGCCGAGTGCCGAAAGCGCGTTTTGAGAAAATAAACAACTGTGAATTTACCCTGTGAGTGCTGCTTCCTGATTCCTGTTTGATTGCGGGGACGGACTTTTGAGCTGATATTGTTGTCGGGTGCACCCCCGACTAGCAGGCACCAGCCTATGAGTGCGACAGGCAGGTGCAAGTGGAGCGTGGATATATATATATATATATATATATATATATATATATATATATATATATATATATATATATATATATATATATATATATATATATATATATATATATATATATATGCAGAAAAGGCCATTAAGTAAGAAGTGACTCAAGGACACAACGGGGATTATTGAAGGAGCCCTTTAATTCTCTGAAAGTTGCGCAGCATAATGCATTTCGGCTTATACAGCCTTCCTCGGACGCCGCTCGCAACAGAATGATGTCGACTCCCTCCTTGAAGTTTCTGCAATGCTCCGTTTGCTTGGAGATCAGCTGACCCTGCTTGATTGGGACCATCTGCAGTCGAGTCTTTGACTACAGTTTCCAGCGTGCAGTATCCTGGTAGGTACCGAAGCACGGTAGATAGCTGTAATGTCATGTCAAGGGGGGGCCATGTGGTGGCAGGCAGCATCCCAATTACAAAGTTAGAGGTATATATATATATATATATATATATATATATATATATATATATATATATATATATATATATATATATATATATCCACAGAATCCTCTCGTTTGATCAAGGATGACAAGCCACACCATCAGGTACTGCAGAAGGTTGTTTATTTGGGCATAAACGACGCGTTTCGAGCTCACGGGCTCTTGGTCACATGACCAGCATTTTTTTACTCATGTATATATACTGTTGCATTATCATGGAAAGGGAAGAAAGATCTCCGTGTTTACAAACATCACACGGAGATCCCTTTAAAAGCAATGCGTTTTATCTCAGCAGAAACAGAAACTCAAAGAGTATCTAAATTAATGCATTTTCCCAATTGTTTGGTTTTAAAGAAAAGATATTTAGTAAATGACAACATAACATTTCAAGTTAACAATGTCACGTTTCAAAATGCTCATTAGGGTGTAGTACCCATGGTATGTTTACCAAAAAGAACAGGTTGTAAAGCTAGGAGAAATTAATCAAGAAGGGATGAAAAATATAGTTAGAGAGAGGATATAAATATATCTATAAAGACTAAGATCACTTGGGTATAGTACCCTCTGTATCAACATCTGGTGTATTCCAATCTCATTTTATTCATGTTAAGGTAAGTGAAAAAAGGAGCTATGTTCTATGTCTAGTCAACAATGTCAGATAGTGAAAAAAATGATTTAACTCAACCCTCCCCTAGAAAGAGAAGTGGGAGAAGGATCTCGTGCTCATAGTTGTATTTAATATATCCAAGTGAAGCAGTGGTGCTCATAGCAATACTTTCTATCAGTGGTTTGTCGCTTCATATCAAGACGAGGTCTTATACTCTAGGGAGAGGGAAAAGTGAAAACAGAACATATTAGTACATTGAAATCAACTGTACATTTTCATTTAAGAGACAACATAGCAATCTTCACGAAGTCATAACTTTCCAAAATTACAACCTGTTTATATATATATATATATATATATTCCCTGAAAAAACATAGGTTTCACACATGTTATAGTTAGGATTTAGCATTTTAAAAACCTTTGAAATTCACTGAAAAAACCATAGGTTTCACACCAGTTATAGTTAGCTTGCCATTTTACTCATACAAAACCTTTGAAATTCCCCCGTTATAGTTAGTTCAGCTAACTATAACTTGTGCGCCCGCAATGCACTGCTTATGACGTCACATATTACATCACTCATTACATGGTCAGTGACATCACTCATGACATCACTGATGACATCGTGAATTTGCAACGTTTTTAAATGCTAATTCCTAACTATAACGTGGCTGAAACCTATGGTTTTTTCAGTAAATTTCAAAGGTTTTTGAAATGGTAATTCCCAACTATAATGTGGCTGAAGCCTATGGCTTTTTCAGTGAATTTCAATGGTTTTGTAAATTATCATTTTTAAATGTAATAATTGTTATATTTTTTATACTAATTTACTACATTATTATAAATTATTTATTTTTAGATATATTATTTTTTAAATTACATTACATATTTTTAATATAAATTGAAAAAAAAATGTTTTTACACCTCTCTGCAACGCAGCCCCCTGGCGTGTTAGCAGAGGGGGAACTAATTCCCCTTGCATACTAGGGGTCCTTGGGGGCCAACTAGCCCACCTGGAACCTCCAGTATGCGCCAGGGGGCTGCATTGCAGAGAGGTGTAATGAAGCCACACCCTTTTTTATACCTCTCTGCAACGCAGCACCCGGGCGCGTTTGCAGAGGAGGAATTAATACCCCTTGCATACTAGGAGTCCCTGGGAGCCAACTAGCCTACCTGGAACCTCCAGTATGTGCCAGGGGCCTGCATTGCAGAGAGGTATAATGAGGCTATGCCCCTTTTTACACCGCTCTGCTATGCAGCCCCCTGGCGCGTTTGTAGAGGGGGAAGTAATTCCCCTCGCATACTGGGGTTTCCTTGGGGCCAACTAGCCCACCGGGAGCCTCCAGTATGCGCCAGGGGGCTGCATTGCTTTGCCCCTGGGGTCAGCGGTCCCCGGGGCAGTGTGATTGGGCCCCCCCACACTTATTCATCACTATGCCCCTGTGATCTGGACCCCCGGGGGGTAATTTGAAAAAACAATACTGGTTTAAAAAAAAAAAATTTGGGCCTTGGGGCTCCTTGTGGGACCACTTGGGCAGGGATAAGAGGTCAGGGTGTTTCTACCCTGCCCCCTTTTTGTGTTCTACACGTTTATTTTTCTGCTTTCTTGTGCCTCGGTCTACTGAGCACAAGATGGCTGCCAACACTTCCTGGTTTCGAGTGCTGACAGCCAATGAGCATGCAGCTTTCTCGGAAAGGTACGTGCACCGTACGTATACAGTACATGTACGTACGCTGACCCGTACACGCACGATACGTGCACCCCGCTAATTTTCGAAAAAAAAAAAAAATTGCCTTGGGGGTCCTTGTGGGACTCCTTGAGCAGCCCTAGGGGGTCAGGGTGCTTCTACCCTGCCCACTTTTTGAGTTCTACGCGTTTTTTTCGGCTCTCTTGTGCTCAATCTACCGAGGCACAAGATGGCTGCCAACAATTTCTGTTTTGGAGTGTTGACAGACAGTGGCAGCCAATCAGCGTGCAGCTCGCGCACGCGAAGGTCCGCGCACGTACGCATATGTACGCACATGGTCAGCGTACGGTATGCGGACCTGTGCGCATACGGTGCGCGCTTATAGATATATATTTTTTTTCTTTTGATTTTCTCAGGAACTACTGGAGGGATTTACACCATTTAAGCAGAAGCGTGATCTGTGGATCAGACGCTACCATTTTGCCAAATTTCTTGTAATTCCGTTCAGCCATTCCGGCTGTAGCCGTGTCTAATCGTCCTATGGAAAATAACATGGGGAAAACACGTTTTAGGACCCCCTTTTTTTCTCAGCCCCCACTTGACAAATCCCCCCAAAACTTTCAGGGAAGGAGCGGAGCGGGCCATCTTCTTTGAGAAATTCACGAATATTCGTCCACCGGCACCAAAGTTATTCCCAATAGAATGTTGCGGATTTCCTATGGAAACTAGGTTCCAACTATATATATATATATATATATATAGAGAGAGAGAGAGAGAGAGAGAGAGAGAGAGAGAGAGAGAGAGAGTATATATATCAGGTGTTTGATTCATGGGAATGGATGGGCAATAATGAACTATATATATTGGCTTGACACATTTAGGTTTGTAGTAAATTTGAAAGTGTAGTTTGTGAACAGCAATGGTCTTACTCTTTGTGGGTGCATGTTTGTATTAGCATTTCCCTCCTTACACCCCTCCCATTTAGTAATAAGTATTCTCCATTTTCCAGCCACTCCCCCATGTCCCTCCCACAAAAATGTAAACCTTCATTTGCAGAAATCTTTAACTCCTTGGTGGAGATCTCTGCACAGAAAAGATAGGAAAAGTGGAAGCAGAGGTGTCCGCCTGTAGGTTTGTGAACAGCAGCGGAGTTGGGCCAACTTTATTGAAGTCTATTGTAATAATCATCTTAGCACCATTCTTAATATGAAATATACGGACCATGTCACTGATGCAGTGCCAGGAATAATTGCAAAAGAGTTCTCCTGTCAGAACCTACACAATTAGACTCTGTTTGTTACCTCTTCTCTCTTACAACGTACTTTGCCTGACCCCTTCAATATCTGGCAGGTTTCACACCTTTAAAAGAAGCCCTTGGTGAAAGTAACAGTGTCAACAAGATTCACCCCATCTCTGGTCTACACTTGCTACAGAGGGTGCTTGAAAGTAGTATCTCTATTCCTTGTGCAGCGCATCAAGATCATTGATTGCCTCAATAAGTGTTTATCCGACTTCCAATAAGGCTGTACAACTGAAATACGATCCTCCAAGTTGTTGATGATTTTCTTCAATGCCTCAACACTGGAAACTCCTGCCTTCTTGTTCTCCTTGACTGGCCTGTGGCCTTTGACATGGTCAATCACTCTCTGTCGCTCAGCATCCCCACAGAGAGAACGGGCATTGAGGAACTTTTCTTAAATCATTCTATTTCTGACCATCTTTTCGGTTCCAAGCCATTAAAATCTGGTACTGTTTTTCCAAGTTGGCTAAGATACAACAAGGCTGTAACATTTCACCGTGTCCAGCCTCTACATAGAATCTATTGGGTCATCTTCAAGAACTCTGGTACCATGTAGCACCAATATACTGATGACACTCTACCATACCTAGATATTTCCTCCCCTAGAGATAATTCTCTTCTCTCAAGGACACCGGAGATGGTTCAAATATATATACCCACTTACCACCGAAATTAAACTCTCTGAAACAAAATCTGGTGAACTTTCACAATCTAGACACAGACATTAGGTGGCAAGTTATTGAAAAACCTTCACTTCCCATCAGAGGGGGTAACATCACCTGCCTACTGAACAGAGCCGAATGTAAATGGATTACGCTTGTGGACTCTGTTAACCATGGCATGAACACATTTGATGAGTGGAACAGTACTGTCACCACGTAGTCCACCCTTATTCCAGTTCTCCTCCCTCCTGTGACATTGCAGCATTACTTCTCCAGTTGGCCCTTATACGGATGTCTTACTTGAGCCTTAGTTATATTGCCTCTCGTGACCTTGAGACACTTCCACCCTCTTGTCTATACACTACCTGACTGTGATGTCCTCACACTACATACTATGGTTGTTTCCTCATATGCTGTGTGCTTTGCATCATCATTTGATCAACTGTCTTTCTGGATTGCATTTATTATGTACTTTGTCACTTCTGCCCGCGCAGTTTGGCTGTCCTCGCTGTCTATATGCACATCCTGATTGAGATGTCCTCACACAACATACCATGTCTTTTTCCTCATATGCTGTGTGCTGTATTACATCGATTGTGTACTTTGTCACCTCTGCCCGCTCAGTTTGACTGTCCTCGCTCCTCATCTCTTATTAGCACTTTTCCCCTTTAATGTATTCCCCCTCGTTTTCACCCCGCCCCCTCTCGACGTCACAGCGGCCCGCGCCCTATCACACACTACTAATACACCGCACTTCCTCATTCCGGTTGTTGGTGTTGGAGCCACTCCCTGCCCCGTCGCCTCGCCACCCCAGGATTCATCCACTCGCCAGCAGCCACAATATACTCAGGTATGCTCGGACCCTGTTCCTCAGCCCCTTGCCGGATCTGTGGACGCCCGTGTGCCACTGACATTTTCTTACTCCCTTGTCCTTCCCTTGCCAGGCACTGTTACCCTCGCCCTGGACCTAGCCCACACCCGGATTAAATCCACTGAGGTATGTTAAGCTCCGCCTTCCCACCTCGGGCACTAGTCACCATCATCATTGTACTCCACTTATTCCACTCCCCATGTTTCTTTGTCCCGCCAGTTGCAAATCCATGCTTTGGACCACGCCCACGGACCATCTTGGAAACACCATCTAATGTTAGTATACTGCCGGTTCTTCTATCATGTACCCGGCCGATGACCGATCCCTCCCTCCTCACCCTCCCTTCCTTCCTTTCAGCTAGCCCTGCAGACGCCGGATCACTGATCGGCTCTTTAGGCACCCGAGACCCAGGGTGGTGCCCCTCCAGGTATGCTCCTCCTCCTACTTCACCCTGATCACATAAGCTGCTCTCTCCACGCTCCGGGAATTTTATCTAGTTCCACACCATTACTGTTGTCGCGTTCATGATCGCTTAGCCTTCACTCCTGAGCTATAGCTCACTTCCTCATGTAATCCTTCTGGTTCTATGCCATTACTGTTGCCAGACCTATGACCGCGTAGCCTTCACTCCTGCATTATAGCTCACTTCACCTGTAGCCTGACACAAATTGTACTGCACAGGGCATCTATTTACCTGATATACCAGGCATCATCCATCTTGCCCTGGTGCCACCCTTACGCACTCACTTGATATACTCACAGATCCCTTATTGAGATCTTCACTAGTCTCACCCGATAACCTATAGACCCATTCTTCCAGCTCTATCTTCCACTGGCTGCACGCCTCAGCCCTCGAAACCGGACCACGCTATCTGGCCTCGCCCTGACCTCTTTCCTTTCCCCCGCAGCACTCTTCTTAAATTGACAACCCTGTCCTGAAGACGATCCCCATTAAAGATTATCGAAACGCCGTTGACACCACAGGGCAACCCTTTGGCGTATTTCTGCTGTTCGGCTCATGACAAAAAATGGATAATAATGAATGCTGTTGATGTAATTTGTTATTCTTTTGAGCCACCACTGTATATATATTCACCTTGCGCCACTCACGCTGTTCACCTTGATCACTTGTGTCGTCACCTGTGCCCACTTGTATATATCACTACACACTAAGTGCCTCCGGGATGTCTTATGATTCTCTCTATACAGTGCTGCTATAGCTGTATATTCCTATGTAACTGTATGTGATACTATCTGGTGATTAACAACCTTAAGACAAAACAATTGAGTCTCCTTATCTCTTGCCACTGTAATGTTTTCCACACACATGATTAACTGTCTTTGAATTGATACCTGTTGGGATATTGTTTCTACATATATTATATACCCAATCCCGACGTGGTTTATGGGTCCCACTCCTGTCTTGATTCACTACCAATATACTGATGACACTCTACCGTACCTAGATATTTCCTCCCCTACATATAATTCTCTCCTCTCAAGGACACCGGGGATCGTTCAAATATATATACCCACTTACCACCGAAATTAAACTCTCTGAAACAAAATCTATCTTAATTTCACCCATGAAGTCGTCTAACCTACAGGTACTTTCTTGAATCAACTTGTTCACTTCCTTGACCATCATTCCATCATAGTAGACAATGCCAAATTGTGGGGAGTCATCTATGACAGACAACTTAAGCTTCTGTCCCAAATCAGTGACCTGACCATAGGTGCTCACAACTCAGATCAGTCTGTCATATTAGCCAATGTATTCCTGAGGACGAGTAAAGGTCCCTGTTTAAACCTTGATTCTCTTGCGGTTTTATTACCACAACTTGTGCCTCACAGCCCTGAGCCCCCTTCTCCCTCTCAATGTAGTACTGAATGCTGCAGAATGATTTGTGTGCGGTAGCAAGAGGTTTGATCATATTCCTCTTGTGCTTTTAGCACTACATTGCCCTCCCTTTGAATTTAGTGTTCAGTTGCAGCTAGCACGCATCACTCACAAAACCCACACTCAGCGACCACCCCAGCTGTCGGGTTTAAAACTTGAAATTCTCAGAAGGTCAACCTCTTTTTTGCAGCTCTAATTTGTTGCTAGTCAAATCCCCTGCATTCAAACGATTAAAAAAACTATTCATTATAATGGCAGTAGAACTTTCGTCCAACCTCCATCCTGTCTGGAACGGGACCGGATGACTAGCTGTCGACGGTCCCGTCATCGACATTAGGTTGCGACCACCTTCAAGGCGGTCCCAACGTGTGTATTTGGTATTGCGACTGCAACATGCCACAGTGCAAAATAAACACATTTTGCATATCCCTGGCCTGTGTGGCAGGCACCGCATGGTGCCTGCCACATGGTGCAAGGATATGTTGGAGGGCACAAGGGCCCATAGCGGAGGGCCTGGGGGGAAGGGGGACCCGCTAGGTGCCCCAAGAGTCCTTCCATCTGCCTTTTCATAGCGGGTGAACCACCATGAAACGGCTGGCGGAAACTGACATCATAATCCCTATGGTGGTGCCTGAGCAGGCACCGCCGCCATCATAGGGGTTACAGTCCTTCCGATGGGCTCTTTGAACCCTTCAGATTAGTGTATGGCGTTCTCCTTGCCTCCCGACTATCCGCCCACCATCCTAATGCGGCGGGTGGTGTAGAATGGTCCGATGATGTTGGGACCGCCACCAACGGCCTGACAGCGGTGGTCCCACAGCCATCGTAATGAGGCCTTAAGTCTCAATCATTCTCTGGCAGTGCGAGAAGACTTTGGAATTAACGGTCTCGTAGTGTGCACTGTCTATTATTTACCTACAGTCAAAAAAGAAATGAAAGTCCTCTTGTTCAGTGGACTGCTGCGCCCCAGATCATTGCTAACTCACCAACGCTGTGTCGCATTGCTCTTATTGCTTTTATTTGTATTAGCTTTTAACCCCAGTCAATGATTCGCTATTGACGTATGCTACATTTTGCTTCTCTTCATACCATGATATATTTCTTCCACGTTTTATATTATATAACTGGTTGTATTATCTCTCACAAGACGATGTTTTTCCCTCATGTTCTTTCTCTGTTCAGCGTTTTATCGCCCTTGCTATATAAGCGCTGTATTCAACAGCAGCAGTAAAATTATGTAAATTAATAAAATGTATCTGATGAAGTAATTGCAAACGTTCATCGTGGTATTAATGAGCATTTGGAAATGAAAGGATTGCTGTGCACAGGTTTCATACGTCTTTGTTTTCTGGACGCCTCTAGAGCGTGGTGGTACTACAGATTGAACTCACTACGGTCACTGGTTCACGTGTCCTGAACGATATTTTGGCAACTTTCAAGGACAAAGTTGATGAACATTTTGAATTCTTTTAGTACCTCACGCGACAAATGCAACAAAACTGTGAGCGGACAACCCCGGCAGATTAGCAAAAAAAAAAAAAAAGACAGCATGCGAAAAAAATTCAGTGACTGTGGCAACCCATCACGCTCCCGTCAGCTTGAACTCATAAAGCCGGTCCCTGGAGGAGCCGCAGATGCGGGCTGTCCTCGGCCCGCTCACAGCCCGGAATGTTGGATGCTGCAGAAGGCGCGCGTCTCCAGTGCTGGGTTTCTTTTGTTTATAAACAGCGGCGACCGCCTTAAGTGTCCAGCGCGGGGTACAGGGAGCTCTGGGGGGTGGTGAGGAGGGCTGTTTAGGGAGGTGCCGGATCCCCGGACCTCCCCCGCCAGGGCCCTGCCCTGCCTTCCTGCGCTCGCTCACCGACATCCTCCGCACGCCCGCTGCTGGAGCTACTGTGAACAGCCGAGCCCTGCTCTGTCACTGCTACAGTGCGCGCCGGACACCTCCTCCCCATCCCAGCCCCGCAGGAACAGCAGCAGGGATTGCTCCAGTCCACGTTCGAGCCATAGTGAAATCCACGCACACTGGGCCAAGTGTTCAACTCCCAGCGGGGGCGACAATCTTCAAACGACCGAAATCAAGTGAACCTAGTGATCTCTCCAGGGAACTCTTCTCATTTGGGGTCCAGTGATCTCCTCGCAGCCGGGACCGAGCGATCTACCCAACCCTGAATATAGTGGTCTACCCAGTGCCAAGACCAAGTGAGAATCCCAACGCGGGACCCGTCGATATCCGCACAGCCGGGACCAGGTCTTGGCCTCGCGGCCAGGACCCAATGATCTTCTTCCCAGAGCCAGGACCAAGTGATCACCCCAAACCAGGGCATCTTTATCTCTTCACAGACGGGACGAAGTGATCTCCCGGTGATTTCCCAGCAGTCGGTATCCAGTGTCTTCCAAAGGTTGGTTTCACCTACAGAAAGCGGTTGCGGGGGGTTGAGCCGCCTCTGCCTTACCTGGTGACAGCAGGAGCCCCGTTGGAGCCGCGCCGGAGTCTGGGGAGAGCGGGGCTCTTTTCAGCATCGCAGCATCGGCTGCCACTGGATTATTGGACTGGAAAGAGACAGCCGCCAATGCCGCCCGCGGCCACCATGCACTTGCTGGGGGGCACTCTATTTTTCCTCTACTCAGTGCTGGTGCCCGGGGCCGCTGCATACGAATCAGGACAGGGGTACTACGAAGATCCGGATCTGGGGGAGACCAGGGTGAGTAACGATGCACGTGGAATTGCACATAACTTCAGTTCAATTTCCAGTTTGTCCAGACAACGGGTCCCACTGGCACTGATGTGTTCTTTATACCCGGGGTGACGTGTGCCCTGGCTGGGTGCACTTACAAGTTCAGCCTGAAATTTCGGAAGGGGTGTTCACTTCCTACATCTGTACCTTGCTGAAGAAGACCCCTCTGGGGACATCATCTCGGCACGTGCAGAGTGTAGGCATATCCCAGTGGGCACCTGTGGGAGACTCCACCCACACGTAGTGGGTGAGTGGTGGTGTTTGTAGGGGTTAATTTTGGAGAGGGGGTGGCGCCGCTCAGCGGTCACGGCCGATCAAGCTTGTGTTCGGCTCTTTTCCAGTCTCTGTCGTCCAAGGTTAACGAGCTCGCAGTAGTGAACTTTTCCGCTCCCCAGTGAGCCCTCGTGCTTGGACAAGGGGGTGCTGAAAACCACGATTTTACACTGAAAATGTACTCTAGCACCCTCAACCCGCGTCTTTGGCGAGCCTGAGGTGCTGCAGCGACACGACACCACACTTCATGCGCCTCCATGTACAGCCACTGTCGCCTCGGCCCTCTGAATGCAATCCTGTCAGAGATGCAGGGAGCATGGGCGGTAGAGGCACGTGCTGCCGGGTGTGTGAGCAGACGCCGTGTGTCGCTCCGTTCTGCCTCCAGCTCTGGGCGGGTGGGTGGCTACTGCTGTGCGAGTACTTCCGCCCTTCACGCGGGTGACCTCGTTCAGGAGCAGAATGATTTCCAAGTCATCGTCACCCGAGGATCGGCATGCAAGGAATTCACTGAGGGGCTAATGCGGCGCAGAGGGAGGACCACCCTCAGGGAGCCCTCATCCACACTAGTGCTCATGTATGTGTTTTTTATTTTACTTTATCGGAGTCACTGGGCCCCTTCCCGCACGTGGCAGGACGCCACATCAATGTCTATTGGCCATTGAGTTCACTGACATACGTAGAAGGTGCGTGGCACAGCCTCGGGCGGGTTGGGCGAAGGTGGCATATGAGGTCCAACAGGCCTTTCCTCTCCGTTTGTCTGAGGGCGAGATCCGTCTTTGATAACTATCATTGTTTGAAACTTGCGGCCGTGTAGTTCGCCATGTGGCGGCTGCTGCACTTGTCTCGCTAATTCACCGTCCGTCTTCACACTGCAGTGCACGCACTTTCTACCTGTGCAGTGGCCGTGACGAGAGATGCCGTGATTGTATGGGCCCCTGTTCGCGTCTTCTGCCCGACGCAAAGGGATTATCATACTTTGAGCTGTAAGTAATCACTGCAAGTAAGCCGTAGACCTGCGACACAAAGCCCATTCCTGGAACCGTTCCTGGCGAGAGCTGAGCATAGTTTGTGGAAGCAGCTTGTTTACACCTCAGCGTGAACCTGTGTGCACGAGTGTGGGACTTCCCGCCCGTTTGGCAGAACATCTGAGGGGAAGATGCCTACCAGCCCCTGCCCTTTGAACTGCAGCGATCGATACTCTACTATTGATCAGGTTCTTTTTGTTCCCAACTTTGTCAGAGAGCTCCTTTTGTAGAAACACTGTGTCCAGTGCCCCAAAATACTTAAGATGAGACTGCATGCACCGCAGCTCGAGGTGCTGCTCCTGTGATGAGGGGAATGCACACCCGAGATCTACGTGGTACTCAAACCTGGCTAGGTGGTCTCTCGTTTCTGCAGTGTAGGCAGTCACACACAGGAGTTAAAACTTGACCAGGCCCCTGAAATAGTCAAATAGAAGACAACAGAAAGGTCGGATTTTTATAACCATATTGCAAACAAATTGCAATCGGTGAAAACTCCATCTGCCTGGGAAATGTGACATATTTGCCCAGAATCTCCTGGTCTCAGACGCCACTGCTCAGGGTGGAATGTGGACTGGAAAGAGGCTCCAGCATCCAAAAAGTGTCCTTGATACACAGAATGCAGTGATTCGCAAGACATTTAGATCGGATCATGGCGCTAAAGTTGGGAACATTTTGTGATAATTAAAGGGTTTTAAAGCTTGTAGGGCCAGTAACTTTAGTCAAGACTGGAACCACAATTTTTCACATGTATATAACCCACAGATCTCCTGACTCTCATCTTCAGGGCTATGAATTTCTTTCACACCCTCAGGTTCCAGAATGTGTCACTCACCCTTAAGCCTCTTCCTAGTATTCACCCTCAGGTCCCTGAACTGCCTTCAGCCCCCAAGGTTCCTGTTCATCCAGGTGTTCTTATTTCCCAGGTACCAACAGGTCCCGTCTCCAGAGGATCATACCTAAAGTTCTGGAGAATTCTGTCCACCCTCAGGGACTAGTGAGCCATGTCACACCGAATCAGCAGGAAGACGCCCTTTGAGGTGGAGGGTCACTCACTAATGCCACTCATCGAGGCTCTTGTGCATTGTCAGTTGTTTTCTAAAATATCCAGTTACACTCAGAACTTTTCAGCGCATGTCCATACTTGTGTTCCCTGAGATTCTTGTTCGGTATCAGATCCCTAGCACTGCTGCTCACTCTCAGGTGTCCTTACAGTCCTTCTCGCGCTCCAGTCCCCAGATAGCCATATTCACCCTCAGGTCTTATAGATCTTCATTATTCTGACCTGGAAGATCCTTCTCCCCCTTAGTCATTGGGATCATGTTTACCATGTGTTTCTATAAGGCTTCTGTTTACCCTAAGCTCCACGGGCATTCAACTCACCCTAAGGCTCTGAGACACCCGCTCCTAAGCAGAACTTCAAGCGCTTCAAAGCTCCTCCTCAACCCAAGCGCCAAGGGCTTAAGAGTGGCAAAAGGCATTTTAGCTTCGCTTAAGTTTAGTGGAAGATTTGGAATTTTCCCAACTCCCTCCATTAAAAAATGAAGGAGAAATAGTGTCTTTCTTAAAGAGTGTTTTCTCAAATCCATCAACTAAAACTGATTATGTTTGAAAGGCCTCTCAAGAGGTCATGATCTTAATACCTAAATAATGTTTGATTGGTATCCATTACTGTTAACTTCAACAGGGATGCCAGTGAGCAGTCATGCCCAAATTTGGCACGATTGGAGGGGACAGGCTTTTTTTTGTAAGAACAATTACATAAAAAATGTATTTTAAACCGCACCTAGTTAAATGTTATGGATGGGGAAGGTGTCAGTACACATCTCACATGTGACTCACCTTCTGCCATCCCAAAGGCTTTTTTTGGAGAAATCTTTCTGTCAGTAAATCTTTGCACTTCATCTTTCCTTTTGTTCATTGTATAGCTGGGCATACCATTCATTTAATTTCCCCAAATAAGGAATTACATATACGCCTTCATACAGACAAAAAAAACGTATATCTATAAAATAGTAATATGGCTATATACCTGGATTGCTGAAGAAACATTGGACATGAGCATGCGAATGGAACAAAACATTCTGAAAGCTCAAAATTAGAATAATTGATTACTAACTCACTTTTAATTGTTGCCTTATCCATATGTTCGCTGTAACTTGTTTGGATAATTTCTACTGGAAATCAGGACACTGTGCATACTTAGGCTGTCTTTTGCAGTTACACTGGACTTTTAAGATGTTCATAGTATTTGTTACATTAATTAGAAAGAGGCACTCCCCTGTTCAGAGACTGATGAAGGGTACTGCTGTTTTACGTTTGCTTACTCTTGGTACTATTTTAATTTCAAACCGAGGGAAATATGCTAGTTTGTAAATGAATAAGTAGAATGGTGTCAGTTTCTTCACCTGCCCACATACACTCCTCTCGGCTACAATACATGATATGTGGCAGGCAAAAAATAGCAGAGATGACATTATCTCAGACCATTACCTGGGCTGTGAATCGTGTGTCTGTCTTACGTCCACTCTCTGTCGGAAAGAGACCAAACAGCCTCCCTGAGCACTACTGCCAAAGTCTGAAACGTGCCGCTAATCCCCAGGGACTACAGGTGGCTGCACCAATGTTGAGCCTGGGGGTGGGAAAACATGACTCCACTCACTGACCATCAGCACTATCTCAGAACCTCTTTGAGGTGAAGCAGCCTCAGTAATGCTGCACTCAAACAGCAGCCCCCAAGTAGTAGCCTGCTCAGTGCAATGAGTAGAGGAATACAAAAACAGAACCCTCTCGATGGCCTTACCAGTCCCCCCTCCCCCTTTAACTCTCTCAATCCACAAAGTGCTGTTGGCTTCAAAGCAGCAGCTCCCCAGGGCTTGGTCACACACACCTCATGCTGTGACAGTGGGAGTGACCATTGTCATGTCAAAAGGGTGCACAAATAAAGGCAATGCAACCATATTTTATTGGAGTGAAGATGAGTTTAACATGTTCCCTGCAGAGAATATGATAAGACAAAGAGCATAAAAGTATGTTGTCCCGTATTTGGACAATTCAGCAGAGAAGACACTAGCCTAGGTTTATCAGAGGAAGAGCACAATAAAAATCTTTGATTTTGTATATTTCAATGCATACTCATGTAGAGTTTCGTAAATTCGAAAAATTCAGGACATCTGTGCAGTGTCCGGCTTTGCAGTGCACATGAGCTTTATGACTCTGACCTAGCACGACGGCTTGCAAACTCGTCGTCAACTGGCCACAATTATACCAACAGTGTAGATACTGAAGAGCCACGTGCAATGGAAACGCTCACTTGAAGGAACACATCAGGTGGCAATGGTAGCAGTAAATCTCTTCCGTGACTGAACCCTTTGTTATGCGTCTGGAGGCTTCCTGGCTCTGTTGCTCCTGCTGTTTCTGCTCGATTCCACCACATGGCATAGATCTGTCTGCTCTCTAGGCGCAGGTTTTGTGGAATCTTTTTTTTGTAGAAACAGAATGGACACATTGAAGAATAATTAACAATCGCAACACGTTGGATTATTTCCCCGAACAGGTGCTTGTTATGAAGGAGGGCAGTTTTTAGCTGGTGCCAGTATGTATTGGAGGTCCTGGTGGTTGAGCTGAAAGGGGCGTTCCCTAAACCGCATGGAATCTCTACTGTCCAGTGCTCGGATTTTCAAAAGGTAGCCCTGTCACCAAATGAACATACATCCAAATGTGTGCCCAAGATTCTAAAAGGCATGAATAGAATGCCCATAGAAGAAGGGTTAACACCTTGGCAGAGCCCCCACCATTTTCCTTCCCAGCTGGGCGTTTGGTACTGCTAAGTCATGCAATTGGCAGGGGTATGAAGCTTTATGGCTGGTGGTAAGTAGCGCCTAAAACAAGATTTTATGCAATGAGCTTTGTCTGGTGAGGCCAATCCTTACTAGTTAGATAAAAACACTGACATGTACTTATTCATTACATTTCCTGACCTTGACACTATTACTGGGACTGTTAAAGTACCCTTGGATGTTTGTTGTTGTAATTACTGAGTGGTTATCCAATATCTATTTTATGTGAGCAAGGGTGCCCAACTCGTGTCTTATTTCTGAACTGACCCTCAATTTTCAGGCCTGATTCATCTTTTTTTGAGAGTAGTTAATTCTTACTCCAGCCTTAGGCATGAAGTACTCTTGGTCCCTGGAAAACCCTGTGCTAGTCGCACGGTACCTACACCTGAAGTAAAACACAGTTATTCGAAGAAAATGCTTCCTACCCCTGAGATCGCACGTGGGATCTCGAAGTCCCACCCTCACAGGTTTACATTGGCACTTTGTAGATGCTATGCTCTTTAGGAATAGGAGGGTGAGTACTCTCACTTCTGCCTTCCTCGAGTTTAAAGATATTACTCCTTTGAGGTTTTTCTCTGTGAGACTGGGCGGCCTCTCGCCAAAGCACTTTATACGACATTCCAGTTTGGGAGTTTACCAATATGGTCAGTTACAGTGAAAGGTCAGCAGACCTCTTCTGATTCAAATGGCTCCTGTCCCTTCTGTCCCCTGGTTACAGAATCAATCCACCATGTTGTTTTTTTTGGCCATATTATCATGGGTACAGGAGGAAGTGGATTCTGCAGCTTTGTCACAACCTGGGGATCAGAGATATTAGAACAGCAATGAAGATTATGAGAACGAATACTTGTCAACCAATTGTATTTGTTGTTTCTCGGTTTCCTGTTAAATAAGTGGAGGGCTACACAAAAAAGCTAGCCTTTTGAAGAATGCTTCTCTAAGAAAATGTACTGACTTGTGTTATGACCCTGTGGTGCTAACGTTTGATTATATGTGTTTTTCTCTATTTTCATGTACATTCCTTTTAGATAATGAATGTAACTATTTAAATCTTGCTATTAAATTAATTTTAGGAATTGAAACTAATTTAAATTGCTTGATTCCATGGTTTTTATCATATTGTTTGCATTGATATCTTCAATTTCTATGTGCCTTTATGGCAACTTTGTCAAGATTTACGATGATGCTTTCTAAATGAGGCATGAGTTTTTAGAGTCTGATAAGAAAAAAGGCCATACAATAGCTTGTACTTGGAGACTAAGATTAGAAGTAAGATTGCAAGATACTTTGCTTTCATTAAATCAGCAGTTGGTCGCAAGACGGCATCTTCACTGTGGCTAAGGCAATCATCTGGCCCAGAGTTAGGAAGGTGTAGGGAACCACAGTTTAGAGCTTGAGGTACAAATGGCGCTTTCAATTTTAGCCCAATCATTAGCTGGCCGAGAGACGCCCTTGATGTTCGGTGCCGGGCTAGGTTAACACAGAGGAGGGCTTCATCTGGCCCGCATATTCGCACCTTGTCAGATGCTCGGTTAATTAGGTAGACTGTTGTGCAAAACACACATCGGAAATACATTTCTGTGAGAGCACCAACAACATGGTTTGTCTCCTTTGGGAGGTAGGGGGGCAAGCCAAACCGAGACGAGTTTCTTGTGTGTGTAAAAGGCTGCTTTTTTGAAACAGGTGCATATCAAAATGATCAACACTGGCAACTGCCTTACAAAACCAAAACCTCACTATACATAAAAAAAACTGATCCCCTGTCCCCCCCCCCCCACTGAAGTAAGGGACTGTAAAATAACCAAGCATCACCCAGAACAAGTGAGGCAAATGAACCATGTTGATTTGACAGGAGTGTGATAAGGGTACGAGTTCGGTGGTGCATTTTGGAGCACACTGTCACAAGCATATCACTAAAGCATGGTGCAGTAGCTCACTGACATTTACAGAAAGCGCATTTTCGATTGTAATGTGTGGAACAAAAATTTGAGCAAACATATATCATTTGGCATGCCTTGATTTATTTTGATCATATTAAAATAATCTTTGTTTCTATCAAAGAATGAAAAATTTACCTAATTTGTGCTTTCATGGCTGCTGTTAGTTTTTGAAATAATGGTACAGTTAATTTACTATATTAAACATTTTTTATTTGTATGTTAGAAAAAAATACCATGCTATAGCCTTTCCTTTCACACTCTTTGTACCCCGGCAAGATTGTCATATAGTTCAATTTACAATATTCTGTTCCTTTGAAGTTAGAGATTGAAAAGTTAACACCAACATCCCTCTTAAAAGAATAAACATCAATTTGTCAAAAGACATAGCCTGACTTTTGACCCTTGTCTTTAAATGCATTGGAAATGTGACAAGATAGACATCAGATTTGAAGGCATCTTTACTGCTCCTTCCCATTCTTAACTACAGCATGGTTGTTTTGGAGGTGCTGCAGCACCCCCTCATTCCTACTATCAGCACCTATGGATGTGGGTAGAGGCTGTTGACTCCTGGAACACCTTCCACCCCACCATCTCCTGGTCAAGTGGTCTGTAATTTCTTTTGATGTCTTCATTGGTCTGTGTTGCGGACCTCCTCACCTCAAAGTTCATATTTTATCTCTAAAACAATGCCCTACCAATAACGCTGATAAAAGGACAGGGCAGACGTTTTCTTGAGGCCCTAGAGATAGAGGTTATGATGACACATTCCATTATACTAGCAAGCGAGACATCTGTAATGGAATCTAAAATGAACAGCAGCATGAACATAGCATTTTGTAAGGAAGTAATTATTAGGAGTGTTGCTCCTCTCAGCAGGGTTCCAAGTTTCAGGGTTACCCTTGATTTGTCTACTGAACAGATTCACAGATTAACTCTGAGTTAAAGCTGGTGTTGTGACTACAACTGTCCACATTGGCACGGTGTGTCACTATGGATGTGATGGCATTGGGAATCCGTATTAAGTAGCTCCAATGAGAATTAACAGTCGACATTTGGTTAAGATGACATGAGAGCTGCTCACAGGGTCAATCAGCGAGGCTGACGCTCACCTGCTTAGAGTCTTTCCTGGCTCTGTGAAGGCCATGATCTCATGTGAGACATTTTGTGTGTCTCTTCCCCTGGCTTAACATGGGATTTTTTCACGGGCGCATCACCTGATACGCCTGAATATGTCGTTTTCAGCTCTCAGTGCTTTCTGTTTCTCTCAGTTACTTGCTCTATTTACCCTAACAGAAAGAATGCGCATTGTCGTCAATTCTCAGTCGTTGAACACTCCTAAGATTAATGTAGATCAAGTTACTTCTCAAAAATGTAAAGCTGTAAAAGTTCGTAGCCCTTTTTAGTTGCCCTTTGTATACAGTGAACAGAAGCAATTTAGTTTACAATAAGCTAAAGAAATACGCTTTTGACCAAGCAAATCGTGAATACACACGGCAACCTTTTAATTCCGTCCCACCCACACAACGCATCCATGTAGAGAAATGCTGTCTAAAGTTGCATTACTGACTTTGAATAAATTGATGCATGTAGACCTTAATGTTATTGCTATGAGGGAGGCTCACCCTAGGAAACTGGCAAATACAATAGCCTTTTTGGTTTCCCATCTGAAGGAGGGGGGCAGTGCACAATGTTCTTTCAAGAACAGTGAAAAATAAGTACACGTGTTAATAGACAAACCGTGAAACAAGTCACACTTCTAGTTTTCTATTGAAGGTGTTTGTCCACTGTTTATGTGCTAAATAGCTAAGAACTGATTTATTTGATCTGGAACATTGATTCACGGTACTTCACCTCCATAAGATTTAGATGTTTTTTCCTTGAAGTCTAGATGCTTATGTTATGCATATATGTAGTATACGGTGTAGTATACTTGAACATCTCCATACCACGTAGTGTGTGTTTCCCAGAAGAAACACAGGTATCAGAATCTTAGCAGAAAAGATGAACTTTCAGGACAATCCAGACCTCACATGGGGGTTGGAGCCTTTTAAAAAAAAGTATATAGGCCCTGTTCCTAGCAGGAATATATTTTGACACTATTATTAAACTTCCTTTAGACCAAGCCTCTTAGTAATACAATCGGATCAAATATAATTTAATACTGCAATTTATATTCCTAACACAAGGTTTGTTTTTATGTGATTATAATGATTTTGATGAATTGTTAAATTTTATATTTGACTATGACTGTGAGAGGGTTGGACTTTAGGATTCCCCGAAAACATTCAATAGAACGACCACCCAGTTGAACCATTCTGGCCATCTGTTGGTAAAGAGAAAAGGTAAGTGGTGGGAAGGCCTTTATTAACAGAATACATAGTTTTCTTGTTATGCAGAAGGACAGCTTGACATTAAGTTGAATAGGGACAATAGCATCTGCACCCTGGTTGTGTGTTGTAAGGGCTCTGATGAGGTGGCTCCCTACATTTGAATGTAACAGTAGACTCTGGATGACTTTTTGGGTGTAACTTGAGATATTATCACGGCCACTGGAATGATGTGATTCTGCAGAAGTGGCATTTTCCTCATTAATATCGATTTGCAACATTTGCCTCATAATCTATCATATGCTGCATAACCAGATTTTAAGACAAAATTAGTTTCTAGCTCAAACAGATCAAAAGTTACTAAGAAAATGGCAAAACATCTTTTGCAGTGAAAGTCCCTTGCAAAGGTTGACCAGTAACCTCTCAGTTGCTTGTTGCTGTTTTTGGGTATTGATCGAGTACTAATGAGGTGAAACCTTTGCCCAGATATTGGTAACATGTAAAAATAATAAAGTACTATCATAAAACGTGCTACAATCAGCCACATAATTTGCCATTCCTTCCTGCATAATTTGGTCCACCCTGCTGTATAATTCTAGTTTGAGTAGTCCAATCAAGAGTTGATCAGAGAATGGGCCATTATGGCCTTGAAAGAGCACACCATTAGATGTACTGTTTTTCTTCAATGACAGAGGAAATAAAAAAAATATATCTAGTAGCCTTACCTTTATTTTGGTTGGAGTCTGGGTTTATGTTAGGAGAGTAGGAAGTAGTGGCGCTCTAAGCAGTGTGATGTTGTGGCTGAGATCTGTGTGCAGCAGGCATGCGGTGCAAAGCAGGACAGGGGAACACAAACCCTTCGGAAAAACACCCCTGAAATGGTCTTGGGAGGCCTGGACCAACCGGAAGGAGAACAGATCCTGTGCACATGCACGTGTGTTAAATAGTCCGAGTATGAGGACTAAGGTTTCTACTCATAAAGAGTGATTGCTTCAAAAAAAGAAAGTAGAATGTCAAGATACGTATGAATAAAGTTTCTTTTAAATAAATCATATAATGGTCAGTACAGTGAGACAGTAGCCAGCCGACACGTGTTTCGTCACACCGTGAAGGAGGTGTAACTCATCAGGGCTGTAGGGCTACATAAATGTCGAGATCGTGAAAAATACGGAGCGGTGGAGAAGGGACCCCATCCGCGTGTGGATTTGAGGAGGTAAACGCCGGGAAGCTGCTGGGAAATCAGGTGGGTGAGCTTGAAAACAAAGTTCGAACCTATTGCCAAAAACATAAAAGACCTCCATTGGCTGACTGTACAAAAAAGAATCCACTTCAAAGCCCTCTGTATAGTCTTCAAATCAGTCAATAATCAAGGACCACATTTTTTAAGAGACAAACTTCAACTCTACAAGCCTACAAGAGCTTTACGCTCAGCCACCCTTAACCAACTGCTTGTCCCACGCACCAAAACAGTGTCCTGGGGTGACCGTCGCTTTTTGGTGGCGGCCCCCAGACTCTGGAACACCTTGCCTCTTAACATCAGACGAAGTGCTACGTTGTTCCAGTTCCGCAAACTCCTGAAAACCTGGCTTTTCTCTCAGTAACCCATTCTCAACTGTCAAACCTGTTCACTCTTTCATTCCTCACTTTCTTCAATAATGGTTTTTAGCGCCTTGACGCCCAAGGGTATAAGTAGCGCTTTATAAGTGTTAAAAATAAATAAATAAATAAATAAATGAGGCGATAAACGCCAGGGAGCTGCTGGGAAATCAGGCAAGGGTTGCAGGGCTGATGGCGTCCTGAATTACGTAAACTGCCTGTAGCAGGGCAAGAGCCCACGCGATAAGTGTGTCTGGGAGCAAAACGGCAACGGCATCCGCCTTACCTTTATTTATTTATCTATTTGATTCTGTATTTAAGGTGTTTGTTGCACGATTCTAGTCACTTGTTCAACTGAGCACGTCATACGAAGCTAGAACAGTGGCCTTAATTTTGACGAAACAAAATGGAGACCATAAGGAGGGGGAGAGGCAGAGTTCGTCTCTGCAGTGCACATTAAATAGATGCATCTCTAAGTTTTTCCTGGAAGACAATTTAAAGTTGAGTCTTAGGTCTGCTGGTAGACTGTTCCGGATTCCTGGTGTTTGATAAGAGAAGGATTGGTTTATTTTCTTGTGTTTTTTTCCGACACTACATTGAGGCGGAACTGTTCCGTCATGAGCATCGAAGGGGTTAAGCAGGGGCTGTTTAACTGTTCCTGAGTGCTCAGAAACATCACCCTATGTGCCATTTAATTGTACACAACTCCTCAGCATCCAGTAGCCAATTTCATCAAGTCAAGAAGTCAAATTGTAAAGTTGAGTGGGCGATCTACCCAGTTCAAGTACAATTTGAGTGCGATCAGCCAAGGCTTAAAAACATCAAGCGCTGATGCTTGGAAGAAGAGGGTATAGATAAACACTAACAATACAATAACACAAAAGAAAATGTGTTGCAATTTCACATTCTGAAGCGGTGAGTGGTAGAACAAACATTGGAAAAACCAACATGTCTTGCCTGTGCGAGATCTATTGGCTTTCCCAGTTTTTTTAGATATGCACAGCAATGCGGCTGCTTTGCAGCATGCCTAAAAGAACAAGCATTTGTAAAGCATCAGTCTTGCATTTGACAGAATTAGAGCTACTGCAATTGTAAATGACAATGCCTTTTACCAATGTGTTTTGGTTTGGATTTTGGAGTGGATGTATGTGGTTTGGAGTGGATTTTTGTGGGTTGAACTGGAAATGTTAGCTATGGAATTGTGTGAGTTTAAAATGTGTGAAAGGGGTGGTGTTTAGTATATTTGTGTAGTGGAAATATGTGGTATGGTGAATATATAATAGTGAGAGCTGCACATAATAGACAGAAGGGAAGATAGCGAGGGATAGGTAGTGTGTGCATGAAGTGGTAAATTAATTTTAGACAAAGGAGAAGAAAGAATGTGTGAGAAAGTGCGAAAGGAGGACAAAGCAGTCCACAGGCACACAAAGAGGGAGGCCCTGTGTACGCAGAAGACACCTGAAGAAGAGGGAGAGAGCGCAAGTTTGAGGGACGGAAACTTTGAAAAGACACAGGAAAGTAACTGTGCTTGAAGAACTGAAGTGAACCAATATGACAGAGGTGGGCAGAGAGTGTGAAAAGAGGAACCGGTACAGGTAGGGCAGAACAAGTGCAAGCTTGCCATTCCTTCCTGGTAGGTAGGAAGGTAGGGCAGCACAGCACACATTTTTTTCCCCATAGGACATGTACATGGAGCTCTGAATATCATTGCACAGGAGGACATTGCACCATCTGTACTGTTGCTTCCTCCCCTCAGTAAATGAATCCTCCCCTTTGCACTCATGTGTGCATTTGTTCATGGTGTACACGACTGTGCACAACACATCACTGCCATTACAGTATTGCTCCATTTGTACACTTGTGGGTACCACCTGTTTTGTAGGGAAAATGTTGTTGGCACGGTTTACCACCTTCATATGTCAGTAGAGGGTACCAGACATCAATGAATGGGTTAGAACAGGGCTTTACAGCCCTCAGGAAGGATTAATGCATTTCTGTAAATAATATTAAGAATATATTTGTTTAATAACAAGCATCAGCAAAACCAGTAGGTCCGGCATAAGCCCCCAGTCTTCTGGCAATTCCTGTTTTGTTTTTTCGTGGTTTTTGCAAAAGTTTATTGTTTTGCTATACACTGCACACTCATTAATGTAAAAAAAGGAAAATAATTTGCTAAAGACAATATCGTTTTTGGGTGTCAAAAAAACACACATGACCACAGTACTCCTTTGCACTGAAGGGAACTACTTTGTGTGTGGATGTGTTCCTTGTGAAAGGGTGGAATGCAGTCTCTCAATTCAAAGTGCTGTTTGCACTGAAGTCTGCGGATGGCTGAAGTGAGCTGATACATTGCCCCGCAGTGCATGCTTGAGTAGGTGGAAGAAAAATGTGAATGACGCCAGCGACAGCTTAATGGTTGAAACCCCTGTAGGCAACTACGTTCTACCCATAATTTTAGTTAAATGAAAAGGTCTTGGCTAACACAGACCTAAAAAAGGCATTGACTCCAAACCTTTTGCCTTAAAGAATGAAAGAATACTGGAAAGAAATAAAGAAGACAGGAAAGAAAGAAGGCAAGAAAGAAAAGGAAAAAGAGCAGGAAGGAAGGAAAAGGAGAAGGAATGAGAAAGAAAGGAAAAGAAAGAAGGAAAGAGAAAGAATGAATGAAAGAAGGTGAAAGAAGGATCGAGAAAAGAAAGAATGAGGATAGATAAAAAAGAATGAGAGATGGAAAAACAGAAGGAAAGAGAAAAGCATAAGAAAGAGTGAAGGAAATGAGTAAAGGAAATGAAAGAAATAGGGAAGGGAGAAAGAATGAAAGAAGGCAATAGAAGAAAGAAAGAATGAAGGAAAGAGAGAAAGAACGCAAGAAGGAAAACATAGTGGAAAGGGGAAGGAAAAAAGAATGAAAGAAAATGAAAGAGAGAATGAAAGATGTAAGAAAGCAAGAATGAAAGAAAGAAATTAGGGAAGAAAGAAACAAGGGGGAAAAAAAGGAAAAAGCGGATAACTTAAAACAGAACAGTTTCAAATGGACAGACTCTATCTGATATGCTGTGAAATAATGACAGGCTGAAAGTCTCTTTAAATATGTACATTATGAATATTTTAGTAAAATCAAAAGGTCTTGGTTAACCCCTCACCTAAAATTAAAACAAGGAGTGGTGAAATGAAAACAACTAGCCCTATGGTCCCAAGGCCATTCCACAGTTTACAAATATCTGCAGTGAACGCAGGCCCTGCTGTAGACTCTCCCTGTGATGCACACATTCCGTGAGTCAACCCGTTGATACAGATAGTCTGTCATTTTTCACATAGTGCATATTACCCAAGGCAGTCTCTTTCTACTGGTGATCACAGACTTCACTGGTATAGTTTAGGGTGAGCTTGTCACACCGATTAAGCATCTGCTTTAAATTGCATTTATATAGCGCTTATTACTACTGACGAGGCGTCAAACAAATAAAGCAGAGGCCTGTTATTTTAAGTGAAAAGAGGGTAGACAGTCTCTCAGTGCAACCATCACTGATCTGGTCACGCCTATGCCTGTCTCACCTTTACTCTTCCACTGCTTGCTAAAATTACCGCACAACTGAATGTCATGAAGAGTGGAGTGTGCCACTCCTGGGATTTAGTCTGACAACCAATGCATTCTGGGAGATGTAGTCCTGGTTCACTTCAGTAGATCAATTGAACTTACGGCAAATGAGAACAAAGATTTGTAAAGGAAAGCTTGTGCGCTGCTTCCTTGGTAACATGGGGTTTACCCAATGACCGGAAATAGTGCGTGTGCAGTCCCAACTATGGAGGCAACAGTAACACAAAATAGTGCACGTTCTTTGCCAACTATGGACTCACACAGTAACACATATTAGTGCACTGCAGTGTCAACCAAGTAGTCACACAGTAACCCATATTAGTGCATGTGCAGTGCCAGCCACTGAGTAATCCAGTAACCCATATTAGTGCATTTCCAGTGCCAACCAGGGACTCCCCCAGTAACCCAAAAATAGTGCATGTGCAATGCAGCCAGAGTTGAAGCAGATCGTCCCATTCACCCTAGTAGGGCATGATGGGCAGAGACACATAGTATTAGCTTTATGCAAGCCAGTAGCTGCACTTTCCATGGATACCAAGACACTTGCACTGATGTGGAGGCCGACTGGGGTCCAGGACAGTTTTTCACACTCACAATCACATTGACAGTGAGGCTGAGGAAGCATATACACAAACACAGGTGCACACACTTACACACACATGTACATACACATTTGTATGCAGACTTGTACACATATGCAGGCACACACACTTGCAAACATATATGCATACACACATGGATACACACATACACCTACACAAATGTAAGTGCACTCTGGCACACAGTGGAAGAAAAAACATGCTTATAAATGTAGAAGCAAGTATAAAAGTATATATATCTATGTATTTGTAGATATGTACACACACACACACACACACATATATATATATATATATATATATATATATATATATATATATATATATATATATATATATATATATATATATATACATATATCGGAAAATCGCCACACTGCAGACTGCCACAGCAAACATCCAAAATGACGAGGAGGGAACCCAATAGTTGCTGGTGCAAAGAAAGTGACTTTTATTCCATGATTGCCAGCGCTGCCGCCATGACGCGTTTCGCATCCAAGGAGGCTTGATCACATGTATATCTATATATATATATATTACCTACTGGCGGTCACTAGTAGGTAGTTATATTTAGGACCAAGTTTCCATAGGAAGAGCATTTTTTGTTTTGCTTATAACTTTGGCGTTGATGAATCTACATAAAATTGTCCAAACTAATTTTTTGTTCATATCTGCTCCTATGTTAAAGTTTTGGAGGTGATTTGTCAAGAGGGGAGGGGGAGGGATTGGGGGGGAGAGCGAGAAAAAAGGTGGGTCCCAAAATATGTTTTCTCCATGCAATTTCCATAGGAATCTTTAGACAAGGCTACAGGTCGAACAGGTGAACAAAATTACCCCAAATTTGGCAGAGAGAAGGGTCTTGGTCTAGAACGCACGCTTTTGCTTATTTGATATCGATATTTGGGAATTCTGACATCTGATTGGCTGAGGCGTTACGAGCACAAGCTTGCTGTTTATTGGTTGCGAGTAGTGTCATCATGTGTTTATACCTACTAGGATGAACTAGTGACCCCTACTGGTCTGAAAGTCCTGAGGTATGGAAAATATGTGAAGTATTGTCTAGAGTATGGAAAATATGTGAGGTATTGTCTAAATCCCAGACACAGAGTAAGGGACCCCAACCTCGTAGAGCTTCCTGGTATAATGGCTCCTGTAGGAAGGCCCATAAGATCTTGGCCAGGGCAATTAAGTCACGCGATGGGCCATCCACTAGACTAGCCCAACGTTTATATAGAGAGCAGGATCAGTCAGCTCGAACTGCCTGGGAGGACAAATACTGCTTGGACTTGCTGGAGGCTAGCAAGGATAGGGATATGATAAGATTCTGGCATACCTTAAAATGGGGCAGGGGCAATATCTCTACTGCTCCTGAAAATAATGTTTCCCCAGAAATTTGGGTCTCTTATTTTGAAGCCCAATTTAGAGGCCCACCTAGTGATACCACTGCTTTAATGGAACCGATTTTCGAATCGTGTGTTTTATTTACAAAAACGGAGGTCTTAAAAGTCCTGAAACTTATTCCCCATGGAAAGGCTTCGGGTCCAGATTGTGTCCTGGCTGATCTTTTCTTATTGGACCCTGATACTTTGGCTTCTTATATACTATTTCTGGCTAATGCAGTGGCAAGTGGAGCACCCCCGCCAAAAACATGGGCGGGAGCGGAGATTATCCCAATATTTAAAAAAGGGGATCGCTCCCTTCCTAATAATTACAGGCCCATTAGCCTGATCGACAGTATCCAGAAAGTGGTGGCAAGACTGGTCCTGGATAGACTTCAATCTTGGATTGAGGACTATACTATTTTGACACCTTTACAGGCCGGCTTTCGCTCCCATACTGGTACAGTTGATCAGGCCTTTAGATTTGCGGCTATTCATTGGAAGGTTGTAACTCTGGGAGGGGGGTCGCTTTACGCTGCTTTCATTAACTTAAAGACAGCTTTCGACCTGGTCCCTTGGGCCAAACTAAGGCAGACCCTCCGCTCAATAGGACTATCTTCAGCACTTTTGAATATTATTGTTAGGCTGCACCACGCAAATTATGCCCAGGTGTGATGGGGGAAGCAAGGTAATGTGACGAGCAAGTTTAACGTTGGAATGGGAGTCAGGCAGGGGTGTGTTCTGGCCCCTACAGTTTTTCTCTGTTTATCAACATAGTTACACAATACTTTGACAAATAACCAACAGACTCACCTAGAATTGCGAGTTTGCACATTCCCCTTCTGATGTTCGCAGACAACACTTTGTTGTTGTCGAGAACTCAAAGGGGACTACAGGACGCCCTTAACTGTTTTGAGGCTTTTTGTCGTGACCAAAACAAAACTCATGGTTTTTCACAAGAATAAAACTGTGAGGGGAGGGTAGGTTTGGAGCAAGCCCCCTGGAACAAATAGACGCATTCACGTACCTAGGATTAACAATAGGTAAAAACTTCTCCTGGAAATTCCATATTGATACAATGAACTTGAAGCACTCACAGTTGGCGGGTGCCCTGCTTAGAGAGCATAAGCAATCCAAATCTAAGCCTATTGCTCCCGCATTACAAATTTATAACATCAAGGTGGGGGCTTCGATTCTATATGGTGCGGAACTCTGGGGCTTCAGTGATTTATCACCCCTAGCCCTGGCACATAAGAACTTCCTCCGAGCGCTTCTGGGGCTTCCCAATTCTACACCATTGCTCCCCCTGTATCTCGACACGGGTATTAGGAACATTAGGGACTAGGCTCGATTTCGCCCCATAGCCTATTGGTGCTGACTCTGGACGACTCCCAAGCTGGCACAGTATGCACAGGCCTTGAGCGAAGTCAAGTCCATGAACACCTCTGACAAGATCCCGTTGTTCAGAGAGCTCAAGTCAACTTTAGTAGCCATGGGCATGAGGAACTTTTTTTGGGAATCTCCCTCCTCAGTGGTCTTACCTTCTAAGAAGATATTAAAAGCAGCTTACTGGAACCGTATAGAGCAACGGCGACTATCCCATAGTAATAATTCCCAAAAACTATTGGATTCTCAGAGTTCAAGATGACTTCGTCTTTAGAGCCATATTGGGATGTTATTAGAAGCACTCTGGAAAGAAAACTGTATCATCAGTTTAGGGTGGGTTCCTTACCTTTGGGGTTCCATATGCTTAGTTGGAATCGGGACTGTGGAGGGCATTGCCTGTTTTGCCCAGAGGTGTTGGAAACAACTGCTCACTTCTTTTTCATATGCCCGTCTTATAGAAACCCCAGACTAAAATGGTTGAACCCTATTTGTAAAAATGTGGGTTTCAGGGTAGCCATGGCAGCCCTGAGGGTTCTTAGGACTGACACGGAACAAGCTATTGTGATAGCAGTGGCAACGTTTCTATGATGGGCCTGGGTGATAAGAGCTAATAAACTGAGACTTTCTCAGTAGCTCTCTCTTGAATGGCCCCTCCTTATCCCCCTTCTAAGGAAAGCTGCTGTCTTGTATATATTTTTAATTTTGCTCTCTTCTTTTAACAGTTTTTATTCTGTCTTATATTGCTGGCTTGTCTTGTTTTAAATATTGTTACAAACTGTCTTTTTATGCCTATGTCTTTTATGATTTTTCTAAAAATCTAAATTAAGACTTTGTTGAATGAGGTATTGTCTAGTCTCATGGTGCTAAGCTGAGCTGCTGCCGGACTCTGGGATGAAAGCGTGAGTCCAAACTGTGTGTCATATGCTGTGAAGTCATGTGCTCTGGTCGCTGTGCCACATCTGTCCAAGTAGTGTCAGTATGTAGTTATACCAACTCGCAGGAACTTTTTTTTTTCGATCATTGTAACTTGTGTATGGTGCATGGGGGTGTTATTCAGGGAGTGCGAAGGTAAATTTGCGCATATCAAATCAATTAGGTACTGGTAAAGTGCAAACTACTCACTCCTACTGGTCTGATGGCGCTGGGGGCATAAACTGAGCTGCTGCTGGACTCAGGGATAGAGCTACATGTAGGTGCAAACCATTTAATGTCCGCATTTTGGAAAACCTAGGTCTAAGCCAATGCGACTTTGTTCTGCATACCACTTGCACCAGAAAACATAGCTATGCCCTACGGTCGACACTAGTATTTTGAAGGTATGGCTGGATTACCTGCATTTTCCAAACTTTTGGAAAAACATGTTCATAACCATCTGGCCCATTACTTAGAGATAAATGACATCTTCCATTCCTCTCAGTCGGGCTTCCGACCCGGTTACTCAACCGAGACTACCTTGCTGGGGGTCACAGAACATCTGCGGAGCCTAGTTGACAAGGGACTCACTGCTGCACTGATATTACTTGATCTCAGTGCAGCATTTGATACCATCTCACACAGTATCCTGCTCGACTCCCTTTTTAATGTTGGCATAAGGGGAACTGCTCTCGAGTGGCTAACCTCTTTTTTAGATCAGCGCTCTTTTCAAATTAACTCCAACATAGGCACCTCTGGTGTCTATCAGTCCCCTTTTGGTGTCCCCCAGGGCTCTGTGCTAAGCCCCCTTCTTTTTAACTTATACGTGGCCCCTCTTGCCCGTATCGCGGAAAATGAAGGCCTAACCATGTTTAGTTACGCTGACGATTCGCAAATAATTTTCTCTCTGTCCAGTACAAACAAAGACTCTCCTTCGTCCCTGAAATCTGGCCTTGTCAAAATCGCTACCTGGATGCGGACCAATCTGTTGAAGCTCAATGGAGAAAAGACAGAGGTGCTAATCTTTGGCCCCAGCCGTGATCTATGGAACGCCTCCCACTGGCCATCCAGCATGGGTCCTCTCCCCATCCCATGTGACCAAGTCCGGAACCTAGGGATAACTATCGACAAAGGACTTACAATGCAGCCTCAAGTCGGGAAACTTACTGCCATGTGTTTTGTAATCCTGAGATGGCTCCGTAAGATTATATGGATGCTCCCGGAAGACACCAAAAAATCTGTAGTCAACGCCCTAATCACCTCTAGGCTTGACTACGGGAATGTCCTTTATCTCGGGGCAACCCAAGCTGTAATGAAACGACTGCAGCGTGTACAATATGCCGCGGCCCGTCTGTTACACAAGTGCCACAGAAGAGAACACATGTCGGAACATCTAAAAAACTTGCATTGGCTTAAAATTGAGAGCAGAGTAAAATTTAAGACTCTCTGCTTCATGCATAAGATAAAATTTGGTTCTGCCCCTAGATACTTAAAATCCCTAGTTCATGTCTATCTTCCCACTCGGCATCTGAGATCTTTTTCTCAGGGCCTTTTTAATGTGCCTAAGGTCCGGCTTTCCAGAATGGGAGGCAGGTCCTTTTCCTACCTAGGTCCTAAGTTATGGAATTCCCTCCCCTTAAAAATGCGCACTGAAACTAATCTTGGTACTTTCCGTAGATCTCTGAAACCCTGGCTGTTCAACCAGTAATCCTGTCCTGGCTATTATCTCCGTCCCCTCCTTTTTCCGCACTCAATCTCTCTACCAGCGCCGGGAAACCCTTTTTGGGTAGCTGTAGCGCTTTACAAATCAAATAAATAAAAAAAAAATAAGATATGAAAAGATGTCTGTAGCTCATGCAGTTCCTTCATAGAATAAGAGATATGTTTTAAGATGGGGAACTACATTTTTTTGCCAAATAAAACGATACCAGATTAGGAGATCAAAAGCATTGTTTTTTAAAAGTAGGATGCACATTCGTTTTGTGGAAAAGCATCTTTGTGATTGGTTAAGAAAAAGCAGTTTCAACGTGGAGTCTTGAGCAAATCTTATCATAGGATAAGATTTGCTCAACTCAACCACACCTGCTCCTTGCATTTGGAAGGCACTGTTCGAACTTGAAACAATTGTGAACTTTTAACTTGCACGTGCCGTTATATGTTTGAGAAAATGTTGCAAAAAATATCGTTAGGTTTAAAAAAATGGATCAACTTTTAACCTGCACGTGGTGTAGAATGTTCTAGAATGTGTATTGATAGAATACGTTGCACTGCCAACTTCTATGTGTCGTTGAATATGAAAAAAAACTGTTTATATGGAAAATTAAAAAGAAACCAATAGAGAGAAGTTTTGAAACCTAAAAGAATCAAGGAGCTTTTCTAATTTGTTCTTTACATGTATTTATGTGTGGAGGAACAAAATTATAGACACAACAGCACCAGGAAGAGGTAGAAGCAGGGACTGGGGGGACGGGGGAGATGGGCACAATGGCACACTAGCACAATTAAGTACAGCAGAAGTATAGACAAACTTGGGCCAAAATGAAACACACCAACAAGGTGCACAAGCCAAACAACCTGCCAACGTCACACCACTGAACGAGCATAGAAATGAAAACCACACTGCATTTATACAGGAAGTGTACAAAGGCCAGTGGTGAGTGTTGTGGTATGTCTGCGACCATGGTCATCATGGATGAGATGCTCAGCACGTGGCACATGGGCACGTTCACTGTGTGTTACATTGCCAAACAGCTGCTTCTCCCTCCCAAGAGCTCCCACACTTTTGTACGGTATGCTGTTGTATACCGTTCTCTCGTACGGCACACTATTGTAATGCTTATTCGCGCATGTCCTGCTGCATTCCAACTACACCATGACAGTGCCGTTTGTTGGTGGTGCATGCCACTTTACAACATCGACTGCTGCAGCCCTTGTGGCAGGCCACACCAGAACACAGAGACACACTTACGGCACTTCCTGTACACGGACATGTCCAAGAAACCCCTTTTCCCTTGCCGGATAGGCACACTCCTGCGCTGACCTGTGCACGCCGGACCAGCACACACTGGTTGTGCATGCAGGAGAATGCATGCATAGCTACATGTCCAGGGTCACTGCCAACGCTGAGGTGACAGCACACTGTGATGTTGCAGGGCCCGTGCCCATCTCGCATAAACAATGATCACACGGACACACTTGCTCAGACGCGCTTTCAGGGGACGATGGCAGTCCTGGGGTTGTTGCGATAAGTGTTGTGGCCCTCATGGGTATCCGTGTATCATGCTCATTAATTCTATGGCACCTGTGGGTGTTCCGGTGTGGCTCTTGGCTGTGTTCCCTTTCATGCTGCAGGTAGTCGTCCTGCTTAACACCAGCAGAAAGCAGTTGTAAAATCCCCGGTGTTAACGTGGCTTAACGCCGAAATTTGTTTCGCATTGCAGTTGTTATGAAAGTTGTGATGTGATTTTTTCATGTGTAGAACAATATACAAACTGGGCAGTGTATCCCGTCAAGATGCAGCACCTGGTGCACTATTCCCAAGCAATATAAATACAATGAGATTTTTTCATTGATTTTGTGTGTACACAGTAAGTGCAGCCACTACCTCAGTGCAATTCAATACAGGATTTTAGTATTTAGAATAAATCGCAAAGGTGCACCTCGTGTCTTTTTGCACGGGAACAGCTAGTCTGCATTTCATTATCAGCTCTTTAATGTAAGTAAAGTTGAGATCAATCTAACACACTATTATGAAGTTGGTGGAAACTGCAGACATCACCAGTAATCCCACGTTAAGTGCCCCAAAATTTAACATCATGGTGGACTCCATCAAATAACAGTAATAAGAACAACAGCAGCAGTTAAGAAAACAACCAAAAAGTTATTATTTATTTTTATAAACTTATATATATATAAACCATATACTATTTCAGACTTAATTTTTGTATTAACATATATATATGCACGATAAACTAGTAAACAAAATGTAACAACAATAATACAAAACAACAAGGCGGAACACACCTGTGGGGACCATGGATGTCGACGACAGAACCTGGAAAAAAAACCCACAAAATAAAGACGTGTTTAATGCGCATATCTAAGGAGTGAGTAAACAGAGAAACAGAGAAGGAAAAAAAGCCAGAGAGAAAAAGAGAGGGAAGGAAAGAAAGGGAGTGAGAAAGGGAGAAGGAAGAGAGAGATAGAAAAAAAGTAATGAAGAGAGAGAGAGAGAGAAGAGAGTGAAGAGAGGGAAGAGAGAGAGAGGGGAGAGAGAGAGAGAGAGAGAGAGAGAGAGAGGGACTGCCTCCCCTGCCTCCTTAGTCATCCTCATGCACTGATTAGTTCTGTCACTTCCCTCCCTCCAAATTACTCTAAGGCCAGCGTATAGTGGTAGTAGTGATTTACAATAACTGAATAAATGATTGATCTTATATTCTGCACAGCTACTTGGAGAGTGCTAGGAAACCTGGTAGCAAGACATCAGGAATTCTCAGAGTGTGATAAGCAGAAAACTTTTCAAGGCTTTCCAGAACTGGAGTTCATTCTGGGTATCACAAAACTTGAATGGAACACAATTCTAAGCTTGAACAGCTGAAAAAGAAAACGAGGAACTGCCTTTTCTTTTGCATGTGACTCGAGGGAGTACTATCAGAAGAGCCTTGGTGGATCAAAGTGCTCTTGTTGGATGATAAGGCCTGACCCTCTCTGTTAAGTACTTTGGGCTTGACTCATAAAAAGTGCAGTGAACCAAGACCAGAGACTCAAATAAAAGTCTTTACTTAAGAGGCAATCACTGCAGTTCCGTAAGGTCGGTAGAGGTAGAGGCTCGACAAGGTAGTTTACATAGAAGGCGTGCAGCTGCATTATGGACAGTTTACAAGCACTTGAAGGGATAGTCTGGGAGGCCCATGTAAAGTGCATTAGTATAAAGCAGCCTTGATGTAATTAGGCATGGATCACCATTCTCTGGGCCTCGAATGGCATCAGATAGAGGAATTTCTTAAATACTCTCATAATCGCAAAACAAGATCTGACCACCGCCAATGACTGGGGTTGAAAGGAGAGATGAGGGTCAAATCTAGCTCTCAGATTCCTGGCCACCATAGCTGGAAGGGGAGTGGAGGCAGTGTGGCTGGCCAGCAACTATCTCACCAGCAGGTAGAGTCTGGGCCAAACAGAAGGACTTCTGTTTTATTCAAGTTACATTACAGGTTATTGCCGCTCCTTCAATTAATTAATGCTCTCACAAATGCTGTTAAAGTGTCTTTTGAAGCCATGCAGCTATTCTCCTAATGCAGGAGAAGCTGATCATCATCTGAATAAGAAATTATCTTAATACCAAAGGACTTGACTAATGCAACTAATGGAGACATATAGATAATAAACAATGTCGGACTCAGAGGTGAGCCTGAGGTACTCCCAGGTTGAGAGTCTTGGTAGCAGATGAGAAAGTGGCCATTCAGATGACCCATCCTCTCTGGTCTAAGAAAAAAGAATCCAATTCAATGCCAAACCTCAGAACCCAATATCTGGGAGATGTTGTAAAAGAATGGCATGAGAGACCATAATGAATGTCACTGAGAGATCTAATAATATCAAAGCGGCATTATTAACTTGACCCAGATTCCAGCTGGTGGAATCAGAAATCTCCAGGAGAGCTGTCTCAGTGCTATGTCAAGGTCAAAAACACAAATGGGAAGGATTTAGAAGTCTATATTTCTCCAAATACATAGAGAGCAGAGCATTAACAATCAATAATAAATACTTTACAACATTTCCAGCATCCTTGTATGTAAAACATTAATATGCTTGTATTCCATGTGGTTAATGTGCATGGGAACTATACCTATGCAAGTTGGCCACACACTCCTAATGCGAACATGCTGTTGTTTTAGACCAAATCACAAAAATGACAGAGCAGCACTGTCACAAATAAACTTTACCTCAAGCTGTCCTGTGGTCAATTTGTGGGCTCAAGTGGGACATTGCTGAACCTGCACAATCATGACTGGGAGTGATAGCGCCCTGCAAGCCCATGCTGATCCCAGGAGAGCCTTCAAAGACTCATTCTCTTTGAGTCAGACATGTAAAATGACCAAATTGTGGCTGGACAGGGCTTACTATCCGTATGCTAGAATGATATCCCCACCTTGAAGTATTTTCTATAATTGACCCCCATGTACCATTGAATTTATAATTTAAATGTACACATTTAAGTGAAATTGATTTTTTAAGTTAAAATTTAGCTCAGTCATAAGAGCAATAAATACAACTTATTTATCACTTAATTATATAGGCATGGAGTGCATTTTTGTCTCGCACTAACTCATACAACTATGCTCTAAGTATTTAGTATTCCCGTAAAATGGTTTTAAAGTTAGCAATAGTCATCTAGTGTCAATATTCCTTTGTAGTTTGTAATAGGAGAAAGTTTATCATATTGTCATATTTATATTGTGGACAAAGATCTGGTTATTGGTAAATGTGGTATCTGAACAGTGTCTTATTCTTGGTATTAGTACTATCTTTCTAGCTGCTCTTCAGTTTTCTTGGCTTATCTCACGTCATCCCTCTACATCCACTCCAATAGATGATCTCCCTCTGTGCTTATCCCACAGCCACTTCTTTTCTCTCTCTAAACGTCTACTTTTATTGATCTCAAACCCTCCCATTGTGTCCAGTAGTGTTTGAAACTTAAAACACTTCAGTTCTCTTTCTTAAAACAAGCTCTGGTTACATGTTTTGTTGCTTGTTCACCTTATCTATCTTCGGTTGCATCATGTTCATATTCCTATGTAATTTTGTTCCTGTTGTATTTTAATGTGCTTTGAGCAAAACTGTTACGGCAATTATATACTTAACCAACTATAAATAAATGTAATTATATAATGACCACATTGTTAATTTCATTGTGTGATTTGATAGTGTCTTGCATTTGTGCTGATTTTCCTTATGAGCTAAGGGTATCATAGAAGAATGTTTCTAAAATGTTTTGGCAAGGTACTCAAGGGCATATTCACAAGGAGGTATCACCAAATTAACGGCACTTTAGCACAGCCAAAGTCGTGATAAATTTACCCCACCATTCACAAGCTGGTGCTAACAGCAGACATTGTCAGAAATCCCGCGATAACAGTCCCAAACCTAACACCACGGCGGACACAACCAACTGACGCTGATGAGATGCAGAGTAGGCGTTCCCACGCAGAAACATGAAAAAATAACTACGCCACTTTCACAACAAAGTGAAAAAAACGCTAAGCAAGCCAAAAACAGGTGATAACCCTGGGTGTCGTTTGCATAGTAGTGCTACGGGGTAGCTACGCAAAGTGCACTTCGCACTACGCGAGCTACGCGTACCTACACGAACTGCGTAGTGCACTGGAGTTCTGGACTTTTTTGGTACCGTCCAGAGGTGTCAGGGATAACACCCGAAGACTCCGGAGTTCTACCTGTCTCGGTGCACAAATAAACAGAAACACGGGCTTCTCGATGGTGGCGTCAAAGACCAAAGGTTTATTACTGCAGGGACACAGAAGTCACAGAAACTACACACGGGCAGTATCTAGGAGCCTGTTCAATTTGTACAAAGAGGGTTACTCCTTATATACTAAATATTGGGCTTCGGGCAAATTCTTTACATGTTAGTACATTCCCAAACCCTTGTGTCCTAAACAATAAATATTTGGCGTTGCACAGGAATCGTCAACAATATCTGATGTCAAAACATTACGAACGAGGGGTTCCCACTGTTCCATTATAATCCCATGTCAACTTTTCATTCAAGAGCTGGACCGCCTCATCGTAAATTTCGTTACCTCCCCCTAATAAAGGCCCAGAAGGAAAGGAGCAGAGCCAGGTGTAGGAGATAGAAAAGCAGGATAAGAGATGTTTGTGGGTCGTAAATGGGCAAGGCTACCAGCTTCGGCCGCCTAATCATGATCAGGCCAACGAACACGAGAACCAGTATAGCAGGACTGGCCTCAGGCAGAGGAGGCAGCTTCTGTCGAGTCATGCAGCCATGGCGTGTTCTGTCTAAAGGTGCACGTGTCACTAGAGAGGTGAATCGCCGGCTAAAGCCTACGTGTCCTTAATCGAAATGAAGTAATCAGAGGTCATTGCGTGTCCATTGACTATGTGAGGGCAAAAAATACAAAATGGCTTCCGTAATCTAAGATGGATGCCATGGGTAGATCAGAAATGTGTTTATAACAGGAGTACTCTTGCTCGTAGCATAGCGAAAATGCCAGGATATGCTAAATGGATCATTTGCGGTTCACTGATACCAAAATTATGTATTTACGACAATGTTGGAAGCACGGGTTCAAATCGTCACGGAACCTCAGCACTGTGCAAAATGCTGTTCGCACAGACAGATTGCACAATGTCCACACTGTGCAATCAGTGCAAACCACATCTTGCACAGTGCAAGCGGTCGTTTTCTGCCACTTGAGCGGCAGCTTTCTCAACGCGGACTGGTAGTTTCTTATTGCGAGTGGTCGCGAGCATAGGCTACCACTCGCAATGAGAAACCTGACCTCCCCGCATTGAGAATCTCGCCAGGAGGTTTATTTTCCAGGCTTGCGATCGGCAACTTGATGTTGCTGATCGCGAACGAGGAAAAAGTCTCACTGGGATGTAATTTTGCTTGCTCGCCAACTTGACATTGAGGACCGCGTGCAAGCAAAAATTGACCACTACGCATGTTTGCACCGTGCTACGTGCAATTCGCGTAGTGCAAAGTAGCGGAAACTTTGAAAACTATGCGAGCGTAGCGTAGTACTTCCCCCAGGGTTAGTGATAAGCCGCGGTAGCCGTAGGTATTTAACACCTGCCTCAAGCAGGTGTAAAGACGGATGTCTACCTGCAGTAGGCAACGGAGTCCTGCACACATCCACACCCGAAGAACAAACAACGCCATGGAGCTGCTCATCATGCAGCTCGGAGCCCCAACAGGACCCCAGGACCCGGACCTGCCCCCCCCCCCCGGACCATCACAGAGGCAGTGCAGAGTAAGACAGCGGACCTATTGGAAATGCACCACTCTCACAGACATGAAGCCAGAGGAAGCCATTGCCCACTACAGGCTCAAAAGGACAAACATTCACTGCATCATGACCCACATCGCTCACAGGCTGACGGTCCCAACACAGCAGAGAACCAACATCCCTCCGCAGACAAAGCTGTTGGCTGAGCTGCACCTGTTGGCCTCTGATACCTTCCAACCAACTACTGCCAGAGTCGGAGGGTCTCACAGCCAGCCCTATCCAAGTGCATCACACATGTCCTGGATGCCATCCTCAGCTTCATACCCCAGTACCTTCACTTTCCCAACACTGCACAGGAACAGCTGGAGACAAAGCAAGGCTTCTACGCCATAGCCGGATTCTCGGTCGTGTTGGGGGCAATCGACTGCACACATGTCCCACTGGTGCCCCCTGCAGATACTGCACACCACTACTGCAACAGAAAGTGCAGGCAATAGTGGACCATCGGGGACTCTACACCAATGTCGTCTCCAACTACCCAGGCAGTGTGCATGATTCCTTCATCTTCCGACTGTCTATCATCAACCAGCGTTTCCAGGATGGCACATGTGGAACAGGACTGCTCGTTGGCAAGTACCAAGTATACACACCACACATCCCAATGCCTCCAAACACAGTGCACAACTGTACACACATGACCAAACCACAATCAACATGTCAAACTACACGAACACCTACCAGACACAACCACACGACTCCATGGTGCTCCTGGCCTACCCCTGCACCCAAAACAGACATTTCATGGCACCACAGCCACACAACAGTTAAATGTGAGGAGTTGCGAAATACAGACATAACACATTTGAGGCACTGCTCGGCCACATGACTCTTCCCCAGTCTCCTGCAAGTCAGTGTCCCATGGCGGTTGGCCCATTTCTCCCGCTGTGCATCAGGGG
The DNA here is from genome assembly GCF_964263255.1 of Lissotriton vulgaris. Taxonomy (NCBI): domain Eukaryota; kingdom Metazoa; phylum Chordata; class Amphibia; order Caudata; family Salamandridae; genus Lissotriton; species Lissotriton vulgaris. The sequence continues at coordinate 1,976,798,293 of NC_141689.1, read as the reverse complement.
CCACTAGCCCTGTGCAAATCGTGTCATCCCCCTTGTAGTTCTGACATTGCATTTCTGGGTGCCTGATGACTGTTGGTGTAGTTGCCAGCATCAGCTACTGCCTGCGGGCTGGCTTACACTTACCCCACACACAGCCAGTACAGGTGTCACTGGATTGATGGACCTGCCATCACATTCGGCCAAACCATGTATTTACTCTTTTCTCCATGCACTGTCACAGGTGATCAAGGATATGCACTCTGCCCTTGGATGATGAAACACCTCAGAGATCGGAACACACCCGCCCAGAGGCAGTACAATGTGGCCACATATGCACCAGGGGCACATTTGGTGTGTTGAAGTCACGTTTCAGGTGCCTGGACAGCACAGGTGGAAAGCTCCTGTACAGCCCGGACATCATGTGCAAGCTGATCGTTGCATGTTGTGTGTTGCACAACATCTGTGTTCGCATCAGGGCCCCATGGATCCCAGTCCCAGAGGTACCGGACGATACCGGTGGTGATGGGTGTCAGGGGTGACAGTGGGCACTAGGACCCCGGGTCAGGAGTGTGGGAGCAGGGACACCGGACACCACACACCACTTCCGGTCAGGGGAGCAGGGCGGGACACTACAGGACTGAGAGGGCAAAGGGCAGGACGCATCCAAATGCTGTAAGTGAGATCGACAAATAAACATACCTGAAACCAAGCAACGGTCTCCTGTGATCCTTGGGGGCTCCACGATATGACAACTGGCGATGAAGGTAACGAGCACACGTGTTTCAAGTGCCCAGCTGATTGAAGGAGCGAGACCAGGAGCCCACCCTGGGTCACGTCGAGTGCCAAGCGACTGAAGCAGCGAGACCAGGAGCCCACCCTGGTTCGCGTGAACAAGAAAGGAAACGGCACGGGAGCCCACCCCGACCGCAACTGACGAGAGGAAGAAGCATCTGGACTCGCCGGTAAGACCCGACGAAAATAGCCGAGTGAGCGCGAACATCCGAAATAGAGCGCAAACTCTCCCACGAGCGAGAGCGGCCATCTTGAAGTCAGGCGGACTGGTCAATCAGCACTAGAGAAGATCGGGCGGCCATTTTGAACCCAGGCAACGCTCGGATTGGCCCGAAGTCTCGCGAGAGTCTCGGCGGCCAACTTAAAGTACGGCAAAACGAACCAATCGGGGAGCTGAAAAGACCGGCGGCCATTTTGAAGTCAGATGTCAATAAGAAAAGCCACGAAAGTGCCGAGAGGAGCACTGAAGCGAGGCAAACAAGCACAAGGCAGTGCAAAGAAACAACAATAACAGAATAAAAGAAGGAAAATAGATGAACACGAAGCACAAAGGGATGCAAATAAAGAAAACATTAAAATAAAGGAAGGAAAAAATAAGACAATAGTGAAAAAGGAAGGAAAGAAAGGAGAAATCAGAAGTTCCGCCAAGAGCAAATAGAGAGAAGAAGGGCATTAAGCAAGAAATATCTGAAGACGCATCGAAGTAGAGTCGCAAACAAAGATGACAGAACCAAGGAGCGAAAGGCAGAGCGCCCAATATCGCAGACCTCTCCCATTCAAGCTCTCAAAACCGCAAGTGAGAATCAGATGGGAGCGATGGATTAAGAGATTCCAGAGGTACATGCGTGCCACAGATGTGACAGAGGCCAAAGAACGGGGTCTGTTCCTAAATCTAGTGGGTGATGAAGTAGACGATCTACTAGTAACACTACCAAATGAGACGCTGACATACAAAGGGCTAATAAAATGCCTAACAAGCAAATTTGATCCACAGAGAAACATTGATTTTGAGTGATATACCTTCACAATAGCATTTCAACACACGGATGAATCGTTGGATGATTTTGCGACGCGACTGCGAAAACTAGTAACTCACTGCGAATTCGACAAGTACGATAACGAACAAGCAATTTGCCTGCGCATCATTGAAGGATGCCGTGACACGGACTTCCGTGCGAAAATCCTGAAGGAACCAACCTCACTGGAGAAAATCCTGTCACTGGCAAGGGCCGAGGCAAGAGCAACAGTGCAAGCGAAGCAAATGGAGCGGGGAAAGGAACGGCGAGTCGAACAGGCTTACCGCATGGCAGAGAACAACCGCACAAGCAGCTGGGAAAAAAGGCACAACGAACAGGCGACAAAGAAGCAACCTGAATCAACCCCTTTACAGATGTGGACTTGAGTTTCCACAGAGAGGCACGTGCCCAGCAATGGGCCAAACATGCAGGAAATGCAATAGAAGCAACCATTTTGCCAGTGCATGCCTGGTACTGCAGTTCAGAAGTGAAAGAGGAAGACCGGGAAGACCGCGAATGACGACGAGCAGATATGTCAGACATGTAGAAACAGCAAACAGAAGTTCCTCGATAGAGTCAGGAGAAGAAGAGGAAGAAGAAAAGGTAGAACGACTATACCTCATGTCGGACACTGCTGCCATGCCCACTGATGAAGGCAGGAATCAAGAAAGCATCCACCTTGTGAACAACAACACAATAAAGAAGACGGAGTCCGTGACCATAGAGGTGGGACCACACAAAGCACGCTTTGTGCTAGACAGAGGAGCAACATGTAATATCATGTGTGTGTCGGACTATGAGAAGATGGAAGTAAAGCCTGTGTTGATGCCGTCAAAAGTTGAGGTAATCACGTGGGGGTCAAGAAAATTCAGTGACAAACATGGGAAAATTCACAGAGAATCTGACATACAAAGGCCAAACCCTAAAGGAAGAAATTCATGTGTTGGAAGGTGATATTCCCAAATGACAATGGGGCAGGTGGGCCACATCCCACTGCAGCAGCAGCAGGAATGGTCCGAAGGAATACCATCATTGGCACTTACTTCTCAAGATCACGTCACAATGTGGCTGTCCATGGCAATCAAGCGACAGTAGTTAATGTCCATATGCACTGCACACATGAATAAAACATATTTTCCGGTTTCGGCTTGTACTTGTACATTTTAATGTTACTTTTCCCTGCAATTTCAGATGTGATTTGCCAGTTCATGCACATTTGCGGAATCAGTTGTGTCCTGTGTTTAAATGTGGTGGGGGTGCTGTTTGTACCAGGATGTTGTCAATGTTGAGGTGCACTCCTACCTATGTGCCTATGCTGCATGGTGGGGGTGTCGCTCGTATGGCTCTGATTTGTCTGCCACTAGTCTCTTTCATGTGGTGTGCCTGTCGGTTCTGTTCTTCCATGGCGCTAGGTAGTTGTGGTGTACATGTAGGCCTCTGCAGTTGGCCATGGTGCATCCGTGTACTCCGCTGTTGTTGTTCTGTGACTTTTTCAGTATGCTGTTCTTGTGCTTTTTCCCGCAATGCGTGTGTGTGTTGATGCCCTCGCACTGGTTGTCACTATTTTCTTTTGCCCATCGCTGTTTTTTTCACATTGGGGTTTGTGTTTTTATCTCCGTTGAGGTTGTTGTGTCGCGGGCATTGACCGCGGTGTCAGCAGATCATCGCATGCCTCCGCTGTGTTGTGAATTCCATGTTGTCACAGAGTTCTTTTCCCACAATGGGCTGCAATGTTGAAAGTTGTGTTACGCTACTCTTGCGGTAGTTATCACACGTTCTTGTGAATATACCCCTCAGTGTTTGTAGACATTTTTTTTTTTTCAAAAGTTTTATATAGCGCTGGCTAGACCCGGAGGTATCAGAGCACTTTACATATGCATCAGATCATAGTTACAGGTTACATCATTACAAAGGTTACATAGATCTTAGAGCATGGCCACATAGTTACTTGTAAGGTCAAGATAAATAATAAGCACAAATAGTTAAGGAGAAAAGCAGGCAAGGTGAGAGATTCGGGGGAGGAGGGTTGGAGCAGGGGAAGTAAACATATAATGAAGGCGGGAAAGAGGAGGGTAAGGTGAGAGACACAGAATAGGAAGAGGAGGGGAAGGGTAACGGGTACACAAACCGGTAGACGAGTCGAGGCAAACGTCCAAAGTCCAGTATGCTGTGATTCAAGGGGAAATGGTATCACTTCCCTATCTCTGTTGCGAGAGGCTCCCTTTGCGCAGTGGACTCTCTCAGAGAGGTCTCTGAGACTCCAAGGCCTACATACTGGATCCTTCCCCAGAAAGGGGAGAGGGAGTGCTTTGGAAAGGGGTGCCATACCATACCTCAAGTGTGAGTGGCTCTCTTGGCGCAGTGGACTCACTCAGCGGGTTCGCTGAGACTCCAGAGTATAAATATTGGATCTTTCCCCAACAAGGGGATAAGGAGTGCTTAGTCAAAGGGCACACAGGACAGGGGAGAGTATTCGGGGGAGAGGGGATAGGAGCTGGGGACGAGACAATGAGGAGAGACGAAAAGATGTCTGTCTAAAGACCGACTGGGTAGGTGATGACCAAGGAGGGTGTCCACGGCCCATCTCCCCTATAGCTAAACTAAGTAGCTCCATCGGGCGTCAGACAAAATAGTTCAGTCTCAATACATTGAGAGAGAAGGGAAGGAGAGACATAAATAGAGGGCGGATGCGGTAGGAGACGGCAGGAGAGACAATGTGGTTCAACAATATATCAGGAAAAGATCAAACAAGTAAACATTATATCAAACACTCGGCAATACATTAGGGAAGAGAGAGAGGAGCGAGAAAGTAGTGGGGGGTAGGGGAGGAGGGAAAGTGAGGATAAGGGGACCGTGGTGTGCTGTGTTGCTCTCTGTTTCCCCATTGCGGTGGTTGAGAAAGTTACGCATGTTGATATGCCCATCGTGGATGATCCAATGCTGAGTTGTGTGGTCCCTCTGGAAAAATTGCGCCCACCTGGTGAAGAAGGGAGCTTTCAGCAGGTCGGTGGACATCTGGAAGTGAGGGGGGGATGCGCTCCGGTTATTTCAGTGTTCCGCTCACCTCCTTACCATTGTGGGGGAAGAGAGGGTGCTGTAGGGAATGGTGTGGCGTGGTTTGTGAGTTGTCACGGAGCAAACGTCCTTGCGGGGGCCCCCAGTGGTCTAATTGCCAGGTTGCTTGTCTCACCAGTGCTCCAACGATGAGAGTGCCTCTTGGGTCATTTACAAGCAGTTGTTGTTCTCCGGCTTTTCTTGTGTCAATTTGTGTGAGTGCCCTAAAAAGACTGCCAACACTAGCATTAAGTATCAACTTTACAATTAGAGGTAATAGTATTCAAGGACATTCATGCAAAGATAGTGAATTGTTTTTGCCTGTCTGATTCGGTTTGGACAGATGCATTCTCTACTGTGATGTAACTTGACCCCGTAGGTGCAGGTTCAAATGATAAAGGGTTCACCCAGTCTATATTTCGTCTGGCTTCAATAAGTCGCATTGAATTGAGTAACAATAAGCATGTTAAATAGCGACAAAAAGAGACCTTTTGGGAGGATATGTGCTATTCAAATACCAATGTTATGTATTCTTGCAATGGTCTTCAACAGTGTGGACAAACCTTTGCATGTGCCGATTATACAGACACCATTTTATATAGCAGTATATGCATGGTACTGTGGATTTTTGCATACTATGTGATCTAAATAAAGGATTCATTGGTCAATTATATTTTAAATGTTCATTCCATCTAATGTGTCAAATATATTATGCATGTTTGGCTAGCTTAATTTGAGGTCTTAGTGAAAACTGCTGAAATAAGAAACGTATACTGCATGATATATGACTGAATTATCCCATTAGGTATACACTGAAACGTTTCCAGATGACATGTTGGCTTATGGTGACATTCCAAAAAGGTGTTTTCCTCAAAGTAGTGTCCCCAGAAGACTCATAGAATTTTCCCAGATCATGCTGTTCATTCATCAGAGGATCGTGGTTTATCTTTGGTACTAAGATTACAATTAATGATCACGTCAAAAGATGTCAACAATCCTACATATTCTGTATTCCCATCTCAATGTGCTCAGCTGCAAATGCAAACACACACCAAATTTCTTGGTCATTGGGGATCAACAGGTAACAACCCACTTCATCTGGAAAGTCGCGCACACCTGCATGCTTTAATGCATGTTAGTAATGATTCCAGGGGCTGTTTTACACTAAGAACGTAATATCCTTATTTGCGCCGCACAAAAATAAACACCCTTTAACTGATAATATGCTGCCTCAGGGCAGCCGTGAAGTTGAGTGACAGGACCTGCCTGCAAGGTCATATCTACGCAGTCCATTAAACACTCTTTGTTCCTCTTCCGCTCTGTGACTTGGAGGGAGGGAGGTGGGGGCCAGGGGCCACACAGTTCCTGTACACCACCTCTTTGTGGCTCCTAAAGGCCTCTTTGCTTCTGTGCTGGCTCCCACAATACCGTGCGTTTGCAGAGGCAAAGTGTTTCTCTCATTTTCATGTTGCCGTACTCGGTGTACATTAGAGCGGCGCTACTCATGGATGCGAGAGAGACTGAGAAACCTGAATATTGAATCATATAAACGCAGAGAATGCTACAGGATCAGACTGACAAGACGCCGCTCACAATAGAAACCCAATGTGGTCCGGAATTATCACCACATTTCAAATGAGAATTACAAGGAATATATAGCCTTGAGGAAGTCGCGGGACGACATCCCTTGCGCGACGAAACACGTGTTGGCTGTTGAGAGCTGATGTGGAATCCTACATGATTAAAATACCGAAAAGAAGAACATAAAGTGTCAGATTTCTGTTGGACTTGCGCCACGTTTGCGTCACGCAATGGTGGCGTAAACATGGCACATCCCTGCGACCCATTTACAACGTGACGCATCTAGGCAGATGCGTCACGTTGTAAAGCAGTGCACCACATGTGGGCGTTCCGGCGCAGGGTGGGCATTCCGGTGCAGGTGCGCCTCGCAAAAGTGGCTGAGTGAAATCTACAAGATTTCACTCAGTCACTTTTAGGCCAATGCTGCGTCAAAACCCTGTGCCTGCTTGAAGCAGGCGTAAGGCTTGACGCAGCATTGGACAGATAGGGCACCCCCGAGCCTTGCTGGAGCTGCGTCGCGCTTACGATGCAAATTCAGCAATGCGCCACCTTTACGGCACAGATGCACCATGGGTGGCGGAGCTGCGGCGCACAATAACTGGCGCATCCCTGGGGATGCGCCTGTTATTGTAAATCTGCCCCCTTATGTTTACACTGATTTTTACTGTCTGGTGCATTACTGATTGCTTGCTGTTGTCTAAATTGGGAAACCGTAATTAGAATTGACGTGTGCTGGGAGTAAATTTGTCATTTTCATGAGGCCACGTCCTCAGACAAATGACAGAACACTCCTTTAGCACCAGCATTACATGTGTGCTTGTGATATTTATATTACAGAAGTGGCCGTACATGCGTCTGCTCCCCCTGCTGTAATGCCCTCAGTGCTTGGAAAGTTAGCTCACTTGCCTGTTGTGCTCCTGAGACACTGTTTGTATTGCATCCACTGGTTGCTTCAGCATTGTGCTTAAGGCCGGGTGCGGGAATTGAACTTGTCTTTCAAGCAACTGAGCCATTACATTTACTATAACCAAAGGGTTAACCAGATCCTCTGAATATATTGTACGTATACGTCGTCGAAATATGAATATGAACACAGTAAGATCACATTTATCATTGCATATTTGTGCTAAATTGTATGGGTAATATTGCCACGGTGCATTTAGGCAAACGATTATGGCATAAATTGATAAATGGGTACATTTTATGTCACTTTTAATAAATAATTTGATTACTGTCACCCAGATCGTTCCAACATAACTCAATGGTTAGTGTGATGCAGGTCCAGAGTTGGGCTAAATATATATCTGTGGTTTCGCTTAACTAAACATACACTTTTGCTTACACATCGTGGTTTCAACTTGTAATTTATATTGGCTCGGCTCTCCTTTGTTATGCATGCGGTGTGAATGCAATCGAGCTGGCTGGCTCAGCTCTGGATATACAGATCTGCAAAGTGAACAGACTGCTCCTCACGGTTCAATTTCATGCTTTATTAGAAACATGTTGATTAAGGCTGTCTGAATATACTGTGAATATACTACATGTCCAAGCTTGTTAAGCATTACCAGGCCACAACAAAGATATTCAAAACACAGAATTCGAGTAATTTGAAAGAATAATTGAACAATTGATCCGCAAATTTAGCTCGTAGTTATGGCATTATGGGATTGCTCACAAGTTCTATATTTCTCGAAAATTCGACAGTGTTAAAGGACTGTACATTGGCTAAGACCCTTTACTGAAGTACTCTTAAAAAAGGAAGCACCATGCCCTTCTGTTCACGGAGTAGGATGGAGGGAAGGAATACAGATAGACCTTGCCCAGGCAGGAGTCTGTGTTTAGAAATATTCAGATTTTCAACCTGAAAGGCCTCGTAAGGGTAAATGAAAGACTGTTTATAGTAACTGTTTCCTTGTGTGAGACCTTGAGGTTCGTTGTCAAAATTAATAATTCCAGATGTGGACTTAGAGGAGAAAGGGCTGGGTGAAATCTTAAAAAATATGCAGGAGGCCTGCCAGTCCACCACATCAGCAGAGGGTATGGCATTTGTTCTCCTGGTCGAGGATTGCCTGCCATTTTATAAAATCCCTTCCGACCAAGTGGGGCATCCTGATACCTGCAAGCAACCGCTTGTAGTGTGGTTGTTCTGCAGGCAGAGAAGTTTGCAGAGCATGTGTCATGTTGTTTTGACCCTGCTTGGCATACATTGGCATACATCGTTGTTTGTCTGAAACAAACTCCAGAAGCAGGGGATTGTGTCTAAAGAAAATGTCCCTTATGAGCTGATCAAAATGTGACACTGGTGATATAGACCCATCATAACGAGCATCTTGCAGCAGTGTCAAATCATTGCTCTACATTGTCTCATATGTTATTGAAGAGGCTACAGAAGCAATTCCATGCCTAGGAAGGCCACTGTGGGCTGCTCCAGATGTAGGTCCAAGATAATTTCAGCTGGACAGTTGAAACACCAGAAGACAGGTCTCACTCACAGAGCATCCATTTTATGAAAAGAGAACATCCAGTATTCACTGAGTTCAGCAAACAAAGCATGTCCAAGATAGTGAGGTAGGGTTTTCAGCACTTTTGCTGAAGCTGGATACATGTAGTTCATGTTATTAATTTCTATGTCAGATCAGGAGAAAGTCGACAATATCCCAACTGGTCTGTCAGCAGAAAGATGGTGGGAATTCCTCTGAGAAGACTGGAGAATAAAGAGTGGAAAAATGATGCTGTCAGTCTGAATATAGCTTTATAGCCAGACTCTAACCCAGATCTGATGTGCCTCAAAAGGTGCACAATACCAGTTGTTATAGAGGCATTTAAGACCACATAGACAATATCAGCAACATAAGTGGGGTATTGTGTCTGTTACAGTCACAGCATCTGTCTGTAAGCTATGGGTCTGTGCTGGAGAAGTACAAGGGACTTCTTTTTGTAGTAACACCTTTACTACATTGCTAATTTAATCAAAACGCATGCCCCTCATATCATTACTAGGCCAAGGGACATGTTTGATTACATGTTGAGGTGGTGGGCACAAGGTTCTTCCATAACACTGTATAGGTTTAGAAACCGTGATTACACATTTGGCCAGACTCCAACCCACAGCAACTGATGTTGGTTAATATTAAATAGGAATCATTATTTAACAGTTCAAGGCATGTGTTGATGGACGAAATGGGAGTAACAGAAAGGGCACAATTCAATCCATGCAGCAAAATATTACACATTCCATGGAATGAAATCGAATCGCACAGTAGAGAATGACATAAAGGATTCTTGTATGTTGAAACACAGATAAGGTTCATCTTCATTTTGGCACTTGTAGGAAAAGGGAAAGTTCCATGATTGGGACAGATGTGAATTGTGCCTTTGTTCATAATAGGCTAAAGATGTGTACTTCTGACAATCATGAAAATTAAAAGTTGTAATAGGCAGGACAATGACCCATTGTATTAGCCATGTAACAGTTGGCTTTTCACTAACTGAAAATGGTGTTTCTTCCATTTTCTCACTTCTCACAAATGTGTATGTGAATTATTTTTCGGCCATTGTTCTTTGAGTCAGGGTCAAACTGAAAGGCTCAACAATGACTGATTCATTCAGAAGTTGCCAGGACACATAACCCGATTGAAGAGTTTGCAAATCCCAATTTAATTGCATTATAACCCTTACCTGAGCCTGACCATGTTGTAAAAGAAATAAGTCTCCTTTAAGAAGATTTAATGCTGAAGACATGAAGTTATTTAAAATATATACTCTTTTGAAAAGTGTGTGCATGCTACTGTCGTTAATTTAAAAAACTGCTGATTTTCCTTATCTACTTGCCAATACTTTCTGCAGCTTCACTTTCAGAATATATGTTCCATTCATGATAGATTGCATATATCACTGTCACTATAAATCGTTTATTTTTGGTGGGGCATGGCCCCAGTTGAAAATCAAAAAAAATCATTGTTTTCCTTAAATTAGAGACAAATGCTCCTTCACAGCTGGAGGACTGGAATGTGCTAACCAACTTTGGCACACCTTGCCCACATTATCTGTGGTAACAACTACAGATATGCGAATGTAATGTCAGAGATCAGGGCAATTCGTTTTTAAACCGGACGTTGGAAAGGAAAAAGTGCATGCATTTGTTGGAATAATAGGGCCGTAGGGCTAAAGCTTCAGGGGGTAGTGGGAGTAATTATAGGTTGCATTTTAAATCATGCCATACATGTCAGAATTGGAGGTGTTTATTTGCGATTGCCTATTAATGAATAGTGTGGAAATAAAATTTGGTACTGAGGTTTTTTTTAAAAGATCTTTCCTGGTGCCAAATCCCAGACAATTAGTCTGCTGGATAGTTTAATTCAGGAAAATCATTTATTTGAATATGATCCATGCTTTAAACAGGGCCCCTTTTCTTGAACTTGCCAATATTTGGGGGCATATTATCAACAAATTGTGATATTTATTGCTAAGTAGGCTTAGCAGCAATTTTTTTATCGCCGTGCATCACCGGATTTTATCGCTGAGATAACGTGCTACTAGCAACGTTTATCTCAAAAGCGATAACATTTCCGGCCATAGCAGCGAAATCCGTGAATATCGCTGAGAATACAGCGATATTCACACATTATCGCTAACAGGGTCTTAGTCATTACATCCACCTCCCATTGGATATAATGGCTAAGAACTGGTCTGAACAGGGGCTAGTTTTTGGAGATATTCGCGCTTAGCACGAATATTTCAATCGCTACGCCTGTGTTGGTAATAGGCGATAGCGATGTTAGCGACTGCTTTCAGTCGCTAACAGGTTGGGTACGCCCACTTTGCATGTCATTAGCGATAAATATCGCTGGCATGCAAAGCGGGCCCCAAACCGCTCGCTATCGTCTACAAGCTGTCGCTAACTGCTGTTAGCGACAGCTAGCTAATAGGGCAATAGAATTATCGCCCCTTAGCGTCCAAAAACGGCCGCTAAAGCGGCAATCATTTCCTATCGCCCCCCTTGATAATATGCCCCTTGGTTCCCCAAAATATCTTCTCATCAATATTTTCTTTCCAATACTCATATCCCTGTATGGCTAATTTTTGATTAAATTCTTCTGTGTACATCAGATTGTTAATTTTTATTACATTTTTCTTGAGCTGTTGTGAATGTTGTGAAAAATAAAAAGCTGAGCGATGTAACCTGTCTTCACTATTGAAATAGGTAAAATTCCCAGTGGGAGAACCAGTGGGTCAGGGACTACCCAGTTGGGTGAAGTTCCCGTGTAGTGACCATGGCGACACCACTTCCGTTCTGGGGGATCTTCCTGCACTGTCAGGTGGACAGGGGACGGGATATCTGCGCCCGACAGACAGTCACACAGCACATGAGTCATGTGTTAGCCTCAGGGGGATGGTGTGTGAGTCCCCAGAAGTCCAGGAGTGCCAGGCAATTATTCCAACAAGGGTTTTAGACCAAAGGTTGGGAGGCCAGGTTAAGGATCGGCCTGACCTGAAGGGTGGGACGTCTGTAACCAGCGTCCTGGCGAGTGCTTCTTCCAGGGGTACCTCTCCAGTTGGGAGGGTAGAGAACTCTGGAAGGGGGTGCAGAGGGTGGGAGAGCCCGCCTCTGACCCCGGTGCAACCTCAGGGGTTAAACCCTAAGTTGGGTGAACGGCGTTCCAAGGGTGCCTCTCAGAAGAGGAGGAACCCTAGAAGAAGAGGTAGGGGGAGGAGAGCCTTCCTTGTGACTCCTGGTCCACCTGAGGCTGTAGACCCTAGGCTGGAGAACCAGTGGCAGGCTAGCCCTGTCTTACAGACAGGAAGAGTGGAGAATGGCTACTATGTGCCAGGGGTTACTACCCCCCACTCAGTGAGTAGGCAGGGACCAGTGGCACCTGGGTGGCCCAGGGCCTGGTCCTGGCTGCAGACAGCTCTGGAGTACCAGTGGGGTAGCCAGTTGTTCAAGATGGTGGTTTTAGAAGGAATCCCAGGGGTTCACAGTGGCGTAGAACAGGAGGGTGTCCCAGCAGTGGCGGGCCCGTGTCCGTGTTCTATAGCCAAAAGCAGGGAAGCCCATCACAGTGGTGATCGGTCTACCCTGCGTTTTGGCTGGAAGGGGGTTGTGTTGGACCCGGGCCTTTTTGGCTGGTTCACCCCTGAACTTTTTGTGCTTTTGATGGCGATCTGGCGTTCGTGATTTCTGGCTTGGCTCACTTTTTCCCTGTGTCCCAGGGTAAAGTGCATGCGTGTAGTGAGGTTGGCCTGCCCTCCCATAGGAATGCATGGGGAATGTATGAGACCATGTTAGTTCCTGATGCGTGGGGAGTGCAGGCTCGAGTTTGGTATGTGCGGACCCGTGAGATTGAATGCTGCGCAATGATGTGTGTGGCGTGAATGTGTCTAGTGTGGAAGTGCCACTTCTAGACATTGGTGAGCGTGTGCAGTAAGGGTGCTGGCGTGTGATTGTGATTGTATTTTTAATGCCTAGGAGGTTGTTTGCCCTAGAAGAGTGATGCTAGTGAGGTCATGGTGCCCTGCGTGATATTTACCTAAGGTGCTTTTGGGTTACGTAGGTGGTGTTTACCTATTACCAGTGAGTTCTGGTTGTGTGCTAAATGTGCTGTTTTGGCACTACAGTATGATTATGTTCTACGTGCTAATTCTAAAAGTGATTATTCCTGACAGGGGTCCATGTGGCCCTGTCCTGTACATATATCCCCTGTAAATTCTGCCCGTGCCCCTGGCACCTTGTAAGGTATATGGTTAATATCTAACGTTTGTGGTATAATACAAAGACTATTTTTTATATATACCTTTGTGTGGAGTTTCCTTTGTGGTGGCCCTTGGGTGTTGTTGCTGGGTGTTCGCGCAAATGCTTTACACATTGCCTCTGGGATAAGCCTGTCTGCTCGTGCCGAGCTACCAAGGGGGTGAGCAGAGGTTATCTTGGCGTGTGACTCCCTTGCCCTGACTAGAGTGGTGGTTTCTGCCTGGCTTTGGCGCAAGCCTTAGCCAGCCAGAATTCCCAGTTCTAACAGGAAGAGATTGGTAACATGATACATGAAAGCTACCACAACTTGATCCATGTCCTTCCCCTCCAAACAGTGCTTAATTTGTAAAAGAATAAGCTCCTGACCCACAGTTTTTCTCAGAAAAATGTGTTGATTATTGGGGATGCCGAATACCAAGGTGGTGTAATCTTGATTCCACCCCTTGCCCCTTTCATTCACCACAAGACACACTATGTCCCCCAATCTTACTCTTTCAAATTATTTTCTATCCCTGCTTTAGTTGTCACTGTATTTCTGTCTTTCTCTTCATCTTCCTTCCCCCATTTTTTTCCTCCTCTTTTCTCTGAGTCAATCAATCAATCAATACATTTGTAGAGCGCGCTACTCACCCGTGAGGGTCTCAAGGCATTGTAGGGAAGGGGGTGGGGGTGCCGCTATTGCTCGAATAGCCAGGTCTTGAGGTTTTTCCTGAAGGTGAGATGGTCCTGGGACGGTCGTAGGTGAGCAGGGAGGGAGTTCAATGTCTTGGCTGCCAGGTAGGAGAACGATCTTCCTCCGGTGGTGGTTCTGCGAATCCGTGGGACGGTGGCGAGGGCGAGGCTGGTGAACCGGAGCTGGTGGGTGGGAGTGTAGAACGAAAGGCGTTTGTTGAGGTATTTGGGGCCCATGTTGTGGAGCGCTTTGTGTGCGTGGGTGAGCAGCCTGAACGTGATCCTCTTGCTGACGGGGAGCCAGTGCAGGTTTCTCAGGTGGGCGGATATTTGGCTGTGGGGCGAGGGATGTCGAGGATGAGCCGTGCGGAGGCGTTCTGTTTGTGCTGAACGCGTTTCTGCAGTTTGGCTGTGGTTCCTGCGTAAAGGGCGTTCCCGTAGTGCAGTCGGCTGGTGACGAGGACCTGGGTGACCGTCTTTCTGGTTTCGGTGGGGATCCACCGGAGGATCTTTCAGAGCATGCGCAGGGTGTTAAAACAAGCGGACGAGACTGCGTTGACTTGCTTGGTCATCGTGAGGGAGGAGTCTAGGATGAATCCCAGGTTGCGTGCGTGGTCCGTCGGTGTTGGTGCGGTACCCAGCGTCGCGGGCCACCAGGAGTCATCCCAGGCAGATGAGGATTGTTTAAGGATGAGGACCTCCATCTTGTCCGAGTTGAGCTTCAGACGGCTGTGCTTCATCCATTCGGCGACATGTTTCATTTCGTCCTGGAAGTTGTTTTGGCGGTGAATGGGTCTTTGGTGAGGGAGAGTATCAGTTGGGTGTCAGCGGCGTAGGAGATGATTTTGATGTTGTGTTTGCGTGCGATGGTGGCGAGGGCGCTCATGTAGATATTGAAGAGGGTTGGGCTGAGTGAGGATCCTTGGGGTACTCCGCAGATGATCTTGGTGGCCTCGTAGCGGAAAGGAGGAAGGCGGACTCTCTGGGTTCTGTCGGAGAGGAACGCTGTGATCCAGTCCAGGGCCTTTCCTTGGATCCCAGTGTTGTAGAGGCAGGTTATTAGGGTGCGGTGGCAGACAGTATCAATGGCTACCGAGAGATCCAGGACAATGAGAGCGGCTGTCTCTCCGTTGTCCATCAGGGTCCTGATGTCATCGGTGGCTGCGATGAGGGCGGTCTCGGTGCTGCGATTGGCTCGAAATCCGGACTGGACTCGGTCAAGCGAGTTGTTTGCTTCGAGGAATGCAGTCAGCTGTTTATTGACGGTCTTCTCAATGACTTTAGCCAGGAAGGGGAGAAGAGAGATGGGGCGGAAGTTCTTGAGGTCTTTAGGGTCCGCTGTTGGTTTCTTCAGAAGGGCGTTGATTTCTGCGTTTTTCCAGCTTTCAGGGAATGTGGCTGACGTGAAGGAGCTGTTGATGACATTCCGGAGGTGGGGTGCGATGATGGTGTCGGCTTTGTTGAAGATATGATGAGGGCGTGGGTTGGAAGGGAAGCCCGAGTGGATGGTGTTCATGACTTGGGTGGTGTCTCCAGTGCTGATGGGGGTCCATGCGCTGAGGCTGGTGATGGGGTCATTGGTTTGGTGCCTGGAGGTGGAGTCTGGGCCCGAAGCTGTCGAGTATATCTGCAATCTTGCGGTGGAAGAAAGTGGCGAGGGAGTTGCAGAGGTCTTGCGATGGTGTGAAGTCGTTGTTGCTGGCATTGGGGTTGGAGAGCTCTTTGACGATGCTGAAGAGTTCCTTGCTTGTGTGTGTTTTGTTTTCCAACCGCTCTTTGAACGATGTCCTTTTGGTGGTGCGAATCATCTGGTGGTATTCGCGGGTGGTGCTCTTGAGGGCTGTCGTGTTTTCTGATGTCCGTTTGGCGCCAAGCTTTTTCGAGGGTTCGGCATGATTTCTTTGCGATTTTAAGGGCGTCTGTGAACCATGAGGTTTTTCTGCTAGTCTTGCCTGGGGGTTTCTTTAGTGGAGCGAGGGCGTCGGCGCAGTTGGTGATCATCTAAGCGAGATTGTGTGCTGCGTTGTTGGTGTCAGGGGTGTCGACAGGAGGGTTCTGGCTCAGCGATGTGGTCAGCTGGTCTGTGGTGACTTTGCTCCAACATCTGCGGGGATCTGTAGAGTGTGGTGGTGGGATGTGGTTTTCTTGAAGGTGAAGTGGATGCAGCTGTGGTCAGTCCAGTGTAGTCCGGTGGAGTGGCTGAAGGAGACGTGGTTGCTAGAGGAGAAGATGGGGCCGAGCGTGTGGCCAGCGAGGTGGCTGGGCATGTCCACCAGTTGCTTGAGTCCAAGGTTGGCGAGGTTGTCGAGCAGGGTGGAGGTGTTGTTGTCGCTGTTTTTCTCCAGGTGGAAGTTCAGGTCCCCCAGGAGGATGTACTCTGGTGAGGCTAGAGCGTGCCGGCTGATGAAGTCAGCGAAGTTTTCGCTGAATTGTGTCCGTCGGCCCGGGGGTCTGTAGATGAGAGTTCCTCTGAGGGTGGTCTGGGGGTCGGTGTGGATCTGGAAGTTTAGGTGTTCAGCGGCGGTGAGTTTGTCTTCGGCGTTGGTCGTGACGCTGATGGTGTTCCTGTAGACAATGGCGATTCCTCCTCCAGTTTTGTTGACGCGATCCTTCCAGGTGATTTTGTAGCTGTCCGAGATGGCTATGGCGATGTCGGGGGCCGAGGAGGCGTTCATCCAGGTTTCCGTGAGGAAGGCGACGTCCAGTGCTGTTGTATCGATGAGTTCCCAGAGTTGGATGGCGTGTTTGTGGACGGAGCGGGTGTTGAGGAGGATGCACTTGAGGTGGTTGTTGTTATCTTTGCTGTGTTCGGTGGGCGGGGTGTAGGTTCGGAGGCAGGTGAATTTGTAGGCTTGGCAGGTGAAGGGTCCGTGGGTGCGCCTCGGGGTGGCTCGGTGGCAGGCGGCAGGTCGTCCGGTGTTGAGCGCAACAAGGGTGGCGGTGTCGTACCTCAGTCGGGGGCCCAGGCCTCGGCTGGGGCCAGGGGTTCCGGCGTCGGGTGCGGTCCAGGCATAGACGGGCACAGACGGGCTTGCTTTTGGTGCGCCGTTGGTGCGCCAGCGGCACGGTCGCTGCGCAGCCTCCATAAGAGGCGAAGTGGGAGGGAGGGGCAGCTGGGAGGCGGGAGTGGGGCGGCCAATGGGCGGGCAGGGGTATCTAAGGAAAAAGGGGCCGGGCCGTGGGGGAGCAGCGGTGGGAAGCGGGGAGCGGGGGGCACAGAGGGGCAGGGGCGCACAGGGAGCGCCAAGAAACAAAAAATAGGAAAACAGTAAACAATAAAGACAGTACAGGAGCAACAACAATTACCCAACCGAATGCAAAGACCCGGGCCACACCAGCAGCGAACCCTCGTCAGCCCTTGGGTCCCAGAGGGTCGAGAGGCGTAGTGACCTGGGGTCAGAGTCAGATGAGGAAAGATTGAGTGCTAGAATGAGTGCTGGTGTTTACTCCAGCTGCCCTGGAGAGCTTAATAAATAGTAAATGGAATTAGTATAAGCAAAACAGTGCATGTTATTCACTCCAGCTCCTGAGCCTGTGTTCTTGCACAATACCCATGGGGCCATATTTGTGGGTTAGCAAGCATTTCTGTTATTCCACCTGTTCCATAGCACCTGTCTGAGAGTAGAGTAGAGTTTGACAATACCTGCTATATAAGCATACAGCTTGGCAGTAGAGTTTGTTTCGGAAATAACTGCTGTGCTGTACACTTATAACAATTGCATTTATGTATCTGCAATATCAGTTCTTGAAATGGAAAAATAGAAGTGCAGGTGCTCTGTACCAGTTTACCTGCTTGTTTATAAGAAGTGCCGGTACTCTCCAATTAAAAGTATTACGTGACTCTTGAGAAGAGCCGTTATTCTCCCGATTGGTGAGTTGAACGCTTTGACAGATACTCAGCTGTGACTACTTTGGAGGTGTGTGCTGCTAAACATTCATACACAAATCAAACATACAGAATCTGCACACTCTGATGAGCATTTTGAAAGGGTACATGTATTCCACTCTGCAAAGTTCTTTCTAAGTGCTTCACACTGGTTCTCCTTTATATACGTAGCGACCTTGTAAGTTCCCCCTTCTTGCTATGCTATGCTGTGAGAGGCCTGTTAGATCCATTGGTAACATGCAGTTCAGGCCTTGATTTAGCACACATGGTTGGCCGCATTGGATGGAGTGCGTCAGAGTGACCTTTCGTCCAATTATATCCGTCTGAGTTTTATTCTCCAACCCTGTTAGTAAGCATTACTGCACAGCGATGCCCGTATTCTGTATGATCCCAGTGCATAAATTTCCTGTGCTCTGTTTCTCATTTTATACACAGATGTCTTCAAAACTTCAGAAACCTTGGCCCGTGGTCTGTCGCTTTGCAGTTATGACAGGAACTCCTATTAGCTCCACACAGCATGTGCATTAAATGCTTGGTGATGGAATGTTATTTGGACACTTTTCTTAAATTGCCTTGTTACTTTTCCATTAGCGTCAGCAATGTCGGTGACCAATTCTTCGGGGAGCATAAAAATAGATTAACTTTGAAAAAAACACGCCCAATTAAACTTCTTCTGCTTAGTCTTTTGTGATAATCCCGACCACGACAAGATTTTTACTGCACAAGTAGTAGTTGGGAATCAGGATTAAAAGCACATGGCGCCATTTACGGTTATTAAAGTCAGGGATCAAATCATATCATTAACATAGTATTTCTTTTGGGCTTGAGGTATTTTTCTTGAGAATGTACAACGTATCATCGGAAACATCTTTGGAACAGCTGTTAGTAGCATTTTTTTGCTCTGCCTTTGCCAGGCAGTTAAAAACATCTACATTTTTTACAGCTGCTCTTAAAACCGAGCTGCGTGAAGTGCAAAGCCAGGTCGGCAAAGTCTGCTGCTCGCAGCGGATAATGCGAATGTCACACGGAAATAAATATGTTTTCTTTTTATCGTCGGCACTGGTGGGGAGCTGGCTTTATTGTTTGGAAATGTAGGCTATATTTAGATCCACATAGTTTATGGAGCGTGGTTATGAAATATTCCTCAGCGTGCAATCTTTTTTAAAACAAAAGTAGAGGTAAAAATAGTTCATCTTTGGAACACAGTTATGTTTCAGCCATTTAACAACTTGTGGGAAGTTTAATAATTCTTTAATTCTGGATATCTTTGTCACCATTTTCGTGTTGGTCATATCTATCCTATTCGTAAACCATTGACATATCTTTACCACTGACATTTATTTTCTTTCATGCGCTTTACTGAAAACCTGGGTGTGGGCATTACTGCCAATAGGTAGTGGTGGTAAGGAGTATGGAAGAACAACCCTCCCTGTGTGCAAGGTACTTAGGGGCAGGTTTACAAGGTCTGGCGCATCTCTGCAAATCAGCAGGGATGCACCAGAAAACTTGCAACACGCAAAACCACCAGTGCGCTACCACTGATGCGCCGCATTTACAATGTGGCGCACCATGGCGCACGGATGGGCAGATGCATGTCGCATCCACTGGCGTAAGGGTGGCGCATTGCTGTAGTCGTGCCGTCAGCTGCAGCAAGGCTCATAGCGCGCTATGCCTAACATGCTGCGTCACTCCTTACGCCTGCTTCAAGCAGGTTTCGTGTCGCACAGGGATTTACAACGTGACGCATCTACCTAGATGCGTCACTTTTTAAATTCGGCGCAACATGGCACATGGTTTAATTCACTGCTGTGTCACAGAAGTGACGCAACGGTGGCGAAATGTGGCACAAGGGGCTTGTAAATCTGCCCCGTAATGTTAACGTCTGTGACTTCAAATGCAGGATGTGTTCAGATACCGAGATTGTGTATTGCTCATTAAATGACATCCCCAAGTACTAGAAAAGCACTCGACATGACAGGCAATCCACAAATGGAGCTAACAAGCGCAGGCAAAAGCCAACGGGTCTGTGAGAGAGAAAGAATAATTAAAAAAAGGAGGATTTCATTCTTTGAGTCAGACGTATTATAATCTTTGTTTGCCTACTACTTGCTCACCCATTGGTTGAAGTCTTATAAGTGTCCGTCTTGGTCATAGGCTTTGTAAATGTTACTTTTGTAATATGTAATAGGTCGCCAATGCAGAATAGTCACTCCCATGTGCCCGGGGCAATAGAAGTGGCAGAATTTTAATTTCAGGGCGAGTGGCCTTGATGGCAATCTGTCAAACTATGTTTAAGAAATTCAAGGATCTTAGGTCGCTCTCAAAATATGTGTGCCCTGGCAGGGCAAGACTTGGGTTTTTTACTGAAGCTTTGCAGTATTCTCACTAGCTCTGCTACCTTAAATGTGCTCAATTACAATTTGGCATTACCTGGAAAGGTTAAAAAGGAAAATCAATTAATCTTAAAGAGAAAATACTTTGAAAGTAAACATAAATGTTTTACTTTCTCTCACTTAGATACTGTGAGCCTGATTCACAAAGATTACACTTTTTGAGTAAATGACACTTTGTATAAGTTTACTACTTTTGACTATTCGCAGAATCTGATTGTAAAACAGTAAGTCCAGCACCACACATGGCCAGCTATTGGTACTGGAACACCCTCCAATAAAAAAGTAATGTAAGTAATGAGTTAAAATAACATCCCATTATAATTAATGTTAAATTAAATGAAGCTATTTAAAATAGCTAAAAATAGAAATAAATACGACTTGCTATTAAAGCAACATATAAAGTTAGCAAACATTTAATATGTCATTATATCAAATTGAAATACCCTATTTCAATTAAAAGAAATTAATGTATAAATGTGTTCAGTAAACTATAATTAAATGAATCCTAAATAATTCTACACATCACAATTAATAATTATTAATGCATAGTAAAAAAAACATTTATGTGGGAATTCGTTTTTTTAATTCAAGGTTCAGAAAAAAAAAATTATTATAGTCCCATTGCCTAAATATTGATTTAAAAGTTAGTAGTGCTGTAGATTTTTTTTATTGTGTTCTACATTTAAATAAATATCAAAAATTAGTTTTCAGTAACATTTAACATAAGAATATCTTTAATATTTTTATTTGGGTTAAATAATTTATTTTTATGTTTCCCACATTTTACCATGCATAGACCTCTGCCCCGACTCCATAACCTTCCTACTGTAGAGTACAGAGAACATCAAAATCATTTTTTGTACTGAACACATGTCTAATGGAGATGACCAGATTAAGGAGATTCTTGTATTTATGACCTGGTCCTCCTTTACCTGTTCAGAAAAAAACTATAGTAAATGGAAGGAAACAGTGAATAAAGATGTTTTGTTACTGAGTGTTTGCAAAACATAAGTGAGTCTGATTGTTTCATGAAAAAAAATCGGACAGGCTGTTGCAGGGTTCTTGAGATGGTGTCATGTGATTACCATGAGCATATGAGTAGGCTGTGTTTTATTACCACAACAAACCTTTCTGGTGTGTTTTTTGGAGTTAGGGGTAGGTTCATGAAAGTGGGTGGCTTTAGTCCTCTTAAACAGAAGTAGAAAATATGTAGTTGCTTCTTGTATTTTATCCAATCCTTTGTGTTGTAATCTTTTCTCCGTTGTCTTTCAAGTTTTTACAGGTTTGTTTAGCTGTTAAGAATATTTGTAATTATAGATAAATAGTAATATTAAACTAGTTTTTATTATATGTGTGTGTGTGTATAATATCACAATGCCCCTAAAAAACAACAGGATGTGCTCTCTCAGGGTGCCATACAAAGTGTATTGACTCAGATCACCATAATCTATACAGCTTGCAGACATGTTGCGGGTAAAAACCCTCCCTTAGCTTTACCATTATCAAAGCTACTAGAATTATGCACAAGCTTGGCAAAAAGGGGACATTATGCCCACATTCTCTATCAGTATTATTTTCATCAGTTTGAACGAGAAATTACATATTTGTAAATTCTGCTAATTATGCAATATATATTGCAAATTATATGCCAATTGAGGATCATCTAAAATTATGTGGTAAACACTGCTGCATAAAAACACATAAATCCTCTGGCCTTCCCTGTGGATTCTAAATCAGCATATGTATTCATAAACGGTAAAACCTAAAAATTCTAATTTCAATCAATACCCATTATTAGGTGCACTTTGGAGAAAACAGCTTTTTCCATCTAATTGCCCCAAATAAGCATGTTATATATATATATATGACCATGGCCTCTGTGCAGGCCGAAACGTTATGCTGACGAGGTGTGCTAAATAATAAAAAAAACTCACCTGCATCCTGGGTCTTCCGTTCCTTCTTTTTTGTCGCGTTCCGGAGCTGAGGGACGTGCTGCTGGTTTGGAACAAGCAGGCATATATATATATATATATATATATATATATATATATATATATATATATATATATATATATATATAGTCAAAACAAGGTTCCCCTTAAGGAAGCGCCACACAGGGAGGTTTCTCATTTCTTTAATCACGAAGGTTGCCATCAGAACTTAAAAAACCAACATCTCACAATACTGCCAGACGCGTTTCAGGTTCTCGTGACCCTTAATCATTGGCAATTGACACGCACAGCAGGACCGGCAAAATGCAACACTTAAAATCCAAAACACCTCCCTAGTCGGCGTGGCCAATCCTGTGGCCTCATGGTACTTGAAGTTGCAGATTTCAAAAAAACTCGAGTGGTCCGTCCTCTTAGTGCGTGCAGTTTACATTTTTTGAACACCCCAGTGGGCTGATGTATAGTCACTTACCGAACATGCTGCATCTTAAATCCTTCTTGACGGACCACCTCCCTAGTGAAAACGAGATTGCCTCACCTCGGGGACGCAGCGCTTGCAGCGGGGCATCTTCCGCGACCAGGGAAGGCCGCTAAACACAGTCAAAACAAGGTTCCCCTTAAGGAAGTGCCACACAGGTAGGTTGTTTCTCCTTTCTTTAATCACGAAAGTTGCCAGCAGAACTTGATAAAACCAACATCTCACAATGCTGCTTGACGCGTTTCGGGTCCTCATGACCCTTAATCATTAGCAATTGACATGCACAGCAGGACCGGCAAAAGGCAACACTTTAAATCCCAAACACCTCCCTAGTGGGCGTGGCCACTCCTGTGGCTTCATGGGACTTGAAGTTGCAGATTTTAAAAAATACTCAAGTGCGTCCGTCCTCTTAGTGCATGCAGTTTACAGTTTTTGAACACCTATGTATATATATATATATATATATATATATCTATTACCTACTGGCGGTCGCCAGTAGGTAGTAATAGTTAGGATCTACTTTCCATAGGAAATCCGCAACATTTTATTTGGAATAACTTTGGCGCTGGTGGACGAATCTTCGCGAATTTCTCAAAGTAGGTGGCCCGCTCCGCTCCGCTCCTTCCCTGAAAATGTGGGGGGGATTCGTCAAGCGGGGCTGAGATAAAAGGGGGGTCCCAAAACGTGTTTTCTCCATGTTAATTTCCATAGGGTGGTCGAACTCACTTTTAGCCCGAACGGCTGAATGGATTTCCACCAAACTTGGCTAAATTGTAGGGACTGGTACCCCGATGTGCCTTTGCTATGTCTCAAGATATATACTCCAGTGGTTTTTACGAAAATTAACTTTGAAAAAATATATATTGGGCTATATATATGTTAGAGCCCAAATGTAGCCCAATGTAGCCCAAAGATGGCCACCAGAGACAAAAAAAACCAAATGTAGCCCAAATATCAGCCAGATGTAGCCCAACTATAGCCCAATGACAGAATGTCCCAGAGTGTTCTAAAGAACAACTATAGCGCTAACAGTCTTACTGATGACAAAAGTATGGCACACCTGTAGTCATCTTGATTGGAATAAAGTGTTAACACTTAAAACATTTAATTTGCAAAGGAACAAAATGAGGGGGTTCATTTTGCCATAGAAATTATGATTAGTGCTGAAGAAAGAAAAATTAGGGCACATTTTGAGTGACTTCTCAAATCCTCTTATATTTCATTAAAAACATTCTGATATGCAGTCTCCCAAGATGGCCACCAGAGACAAAAGAGCCCAAATGTAGCCCAAATATCAGCCAGATGTAGCCCAACTATAGCCCAATGACAGAATGTCCCAGAGTCTTCTAAAGAACAACTAGAACGCTAACAGTCTTACTTATGACAAAAGTATGGCACAACTGAAGTCATCTTGATTGGAATAAAGTGGTAACACTTAATACATTTAATTTGAAAAGGAACAAAATGAGGGGTTTCATTTTGCCATAGAAATTATATATATATATATATATATATATATATATATATATATATATATATATATATATATATATATATATATATTCACTGAAAAAACCATAGGTTTCACACCAGTTATAGTTAGCTGGAAATTTTACTGATATAAAACCATTGAAATTCCCACGTTATAGTTAGTCGGACTCACTATAACTTGCGCGTGCAATGCACTGCTGATGACATCACATATTACATCACTCATCTCATGACATGGTCAGTGACATCACTCATGACATCACTGATGACACCATCCTTGTGACACAGTGACAGACCTCCTCTCACTGTAAAGTAACCTTTGAAACACATATTGAAAAATAGAAACTAACATTTTCAAAAAATTGCATATACCAATACCAGTTACAACAACCAATTCAGTAATTTCACCATCTATATACAAATTCACACATTCACCAACAGTTTTATGTATTCACTCATACATATACTCATTCATCATATGTAGTGATACCCCTATTCATTCTGTTACACACCGACAGTCATCAAAAACATACTCATACATATACTCACACATGCAAATAAACTAATAAACATCCATTTATTTGCATATACAACTATACACACATTAGCACATTACTTCTAAGGAAACTTACACATACTTACTCTCTTAAACAATGATTACAGAAACACATACTTATTTAAACAGGAACTCTTTCAATCTCTCACTCTCACATATACTTACTTATATACATCAATGCTCATATATACAAGATTAAAACATATATAGTTACTCATAAAGACACTAGTGAGAGAGGCATTCACTCACTAACACACACATATACACACTCATCCACCCATACAGTCCTGCACATATGCTGTCTTCAAAACACATATAAATAATGAGTTTTGCATTCATGCATCTATGTGGTAAGTAACACCCCACCAAACCATACAGACACTCATACTGATACTAAAAAAACATCTAATAACCCATATACACACACATGTAGCTACTCACCAACCCATGCAGCCACTTGTACACAAAGTAAAACACTGATACATATATTTAAATATTTAAACATTACTCGCTAATATATGTATTCACTAAGATACACTTAATAAGCCAGTTAACCAATCAATTTTTTTTTAAAAAACATCCATTTAGACACTTATTTAAACATTTATTCTTCCATCGACCTTAACATATACATATATAAAATATATTTATTTTTCAGAAAGATACACATTCACTGGACGATGTCATCAGTGATGTCATTTGAGATGTCATCAGTGATGTCATGAGTGATGTCACTGACCATGTCATGAGTGATGTAATATGTGATGTCATCAGCAGTGCATTGCACGCGCAAGTTATAGTGAGTCCGACTAACTATAACGTGGGAATTTCAATGGTTTTATATCAGTAAAATTTCCAGCTAACTATAACTGGTGTGAAACCTATGGTTTTTCAGTGAATTTAATAGGTTTTTTAAATGCTATTTCCTAACTATAACTGGTGTGAAATCTATGGTTTTTTCAGTGAATTTCATAGGTTTTTTAAATGCTAATTCCTTTCTATATCGAGTTTCTAACCATTTTTTTTTTACAATTTGCTGTTTTTTTGTAAGTATTCATTTTTTTTTATATAATTTTTTTTTTTTACGCTCTGGGTGCGCGCTCAGGGAAGCTTTCAGCTAAGCTCTCCGGTAAGCTTTCCGGTGAGCTCTCCTGAAAGCGCACCCAGAGCACTAGTGTCGTTCGTGAAAAAAAATATGAATGAAAAGTTAATAATAATGCAAAACATTTCGTACCATACAAATAAAATCAGTTTTTTTTTATAAGGAAAATGATTATGCATTTCTGTAAAAGTTTGATGACGTCACTTCGGAGCGCAACGTAAGTGCCCTCGGAAGCGCCTACGTTCGCGCCGCGTAAAAGCACCCAGAAGCGCCTTCGATCGCGCCACGTTTGCGCCCCGGAAGCGCCTACGATCGCGCTGCGTAAACGCACCCCGAAGTGCTCCGGAGCGCGCAGCGTAAACGCGTCGGGTCATGTGACCCTAAAATAACACTTTTCATTGGTTGCTAACAGTTTTTTTTACAATGAATGAAATCCCCACCCATTTCCTTCACTTCTTCTTTCACTTTTGTGACTGAAAGACCTGTTTTTTGCACCTGGATCTTTTGTGATTTACCATGGCTGCCAGAGAATCCAGCAGTGAGGATGAACCTGAGTTCATCAATGAAGAGCCTCCTACCCCAAAGGTGAAGGAACATTTCATATGGAAATTTTTTAAGATTCCAGCTGACCAGAAGAAGGTGAATGCACCAAAAGTGGAGTGCAGGATCTGCAAACAGGTCCTGTCACGGGGTGACCCCAAAAAAAAGTACTCTTTTGGGAACTTTACGATGATCCGACATGTGGAGAGGAGGCACCCCCAGAATTTTGCCCGGGAAAGTGTCAGGGCTCTGGCACAAGAGGTTCCCAGAGATGGGGCCTCTACATCAACCAGAGGAGCAACTTCTTCTGGGAGAGGGCAATCGCAGGAGCAGGTGCCAAACATACAACCTGCTTTTAACCATGGTGTCCTCAGATGCAGATACTGCAATCAACTCCTCACCTATGGGGAGCAAAGTGTCCAGCTCATGGTTCGAGCATTGGAGAACCATCGCTGCCCTTCCCACCCCTAATTTTTTTTGTTTTCTTTTTGCTCCTGTTGAGCAGTTTCCATTCCCTGTTTTTGTTCCTGTTCAGTTAAAAGAAGAAAACCAAAAGTTCTTTTCAGAACTACCTCCAATTCTCATCAAAGAGCTATATTCTTAAAAAAATGAAGAGTAAGTGAAATATAGTGCATTGATAATTGAAAAGAGAATGAGTAAGAAAGAACAGAAAGGTATGAGAGGAAAAAAGAAGTGAAGTAGGAGGAATGAAAGAAGGTGAGTGTTAGAAAAGAAAGTTATGAGAAGAAGAGTGAATATGGGGAATGTTGATATTCAATGAAAATGTTGAAAAAGAACAGGAGTGTTGAAGGATAAGAAAAGATGCATTGCTGGAGTTGAAGGTAGAAGGCTTCATTTATGAAGCCATGCGTCACTTTAACGCCACCAAAGCATCACTTTTTGTGACACAACATTCCAATAAAAAATGCACCTTATTTATTCATATTTACAAAGTGGCGTTTCTTGGTAAATACATCACTTTGTAAACCCCTGTGCCACATTATTCCTACCTCAGGTGTAATGTATGCAAAAGGGACGTATTGACGCAAGAAAGGGTCGTAGAGGTGACACAGTGAATAAACTGGAGGCCTCATTTCTGAAAAGTGACGCATCGCTACGTGAAAACAGCGATGCGTCACTTTTCTGGACGCACTCCTTATGACATTCCAGATATGTCATATTTAATATATGACTAATCAATTCGCAAGGAGTTACAGATATGTCAGTATTTCTGACGTATCTGTAAACACAAAAGTAACGCATTGCTGGAGTGCGTCACAAAAGTGACGCAACTCCAGTAATGTGTCCTTTCACATGGAAAAAGCACCATGTGAAAGGTCTGCTGTGAAGCAGGCGCAAGATTTGGACGCAACAGCATCCTAAAAGTGACGCACTGAAATCTCAAAGATTTCACTGCGTCGCTATTACAAAGCTTTTTGCGGGGGAACACCCCCTCTGCATGCATTATACCTGACGCAGATATAATGTGGCGCAGGATTTTAAAAAGTGACCCATCTACCTAGATGCGTCACTTTTTAAATATAGCGCAACGAGGCGCATTTTTTTACACCACTGGTACAATGCGTCACTTTTCTGTGCGCACTCCTTATGACATTCCAGATATGTCATATTTAATGTATGAGGAATCATGTCGCAAGGAGTTACAGATATGTCAGTATTTCTGACGTATCTGTAAACACTAAAGTAACGCATTGCTGGAGTGCGTCACAAAAGTGACGCAACTCCAGTAATGTGTCCTTTCACATGGAAAAAGCACCATGTGAAAGGTCTGCTGTGAAGCAGGCGCAAGATTTTGACGCAACAGCATCCTAAAAGTGACGCAGTGAAATCTCAAAGATTTCACTGCGTCGCTATTACAAAGCTTTTTGCGGGGGAACACCCCCTCTGCATGCATTGTACCTGACACAGATATAATGTGGCGCTTGATTTTAAAAAGTGACCCATCTACCTAGATACGTCACTTTTTAAATATAGCGCAACGAGGCGCATTTTTTTACACCACTGGTGCGATGCGTTACTTTTCTGTGCGCACTCCTTATGACATTCCAAGTAACGCATTGCTGGAGTGCATCACAAAAGTGACGCAACTCCAGTAATGTGTCCTTTCACATGGAAAAAGCACCATGTGAAAGGTCTGCTGTGAAGCAGGCGCAAGATTTTGACGCAACAGCATCCTAAAAGTGACGCAGTGAAATCTCAAAGATTTCACTGCGTCGTTATTACCAAGCTTTTTGCGGGGGAACACCCCCTCTGCATGCATTATACCTGACGCTATTTTTAAAAAGTGACGCATCTAGGTACATGAGTCACTTTTTAAAACTCTGCGCCACATTATATCTGCGTCAGGTATAATGTATGCAGAGGGGGCAATCCCCCGCAAAAAGCTTGGTAAAGAATATCGTGCGGCCCTGAGCAGGTACAAATCCGCTATTCGGGTGGCAAAATCAGGATTCTTCGAAGAGCGCATTGGCTCTGCGGCCAACTCTTCCAAAGAGTCATTTAGGGTCATTAAGGAGCTACTCAATGCCCCCGACCCTCAGGTTTTCCACGAGGACCCTCGCAAAAAATGCACAGATCTGGCCTCGTATTTTAAAAGTAAAATCGACAACATACTGGCTTCCCTTCCCCGGCTAGGTGAGATCTCCTCTTTGGAGGACAATCCCAGCTCCCAACCTGAGTCACCATTGGCGGAGTTGGCTTCCCTTGGTCCAGTTACTAAGGAGGAAGTCCTGTCGGTGCTGAGATCTATGAAGAGTGGCTCCCCGAAAGACCCAGCACCTATTAAATATCTTAAACAGGTGTCATCTACTATCGTTGGCCCTGCTACAGACTTGATAAACCTGTCTCTCGCCCATGGGGTGGTCCCCCCCAGTTGGAAAGGGGCGGTGGTTAAGGCTCTTTTGAAAAAGCCTAACCTCGATCCCGCCGATCTCGCCAACTTTCGGCCTATCTCTTTGCTGCCGGGTATCAGTAAGGTGGCTGAGAAGTTGGTGAATAGCCGCCTCTCCAACTTCTTGGAAGCCAATTCCCTCCTGGGCGACTCCCAAACGGGTTTTCGGCCCGGTCAGGGGACCGACACCGCCCTGCTGGCGGTCGTGGAGAATGCGAGGAGCATGCTGGATTCGGGGGGATCAGTGGCAGTGATCCTCCTGGACCTCAGCGCTGCTTTTGACACCGTGGACCATCAGGTGCTTCTCCAACGGCTGTCAGGGGTGGGGGTCACGGGTTTGACCCTCAAATGGTTCGCCTCCTTCCTGGAAGGTCGTACATTTGAGGTGTGGGAAGGCCAGGAAAAATCATCTTCTACCCCTCTCCAGTGTGGTGTGCCACAGGGCTCTTCATTGAGCCCTACCCTATTCAACGTTTACATGGCCCCCCTGGAGAATGGGGTACGGCCGCTGGGTATCAAAATCATCAGTTACGCTGATGATACCCAGCTGGTGGTAGGCCTCTCCCAGTCGGCGTACCATCCCGACCGGCTGCACACGTGTCTTGAAAAGATCTACACGTGGATGTGCAGCTCAGCCCTAAAGTTAAATGGCTCCAAAACGGAACTGATGCTGCTGGGGAACTCCTCTCCATCTTTGCCCCCCAGCAGCTGGCCAGACTGTTTGGGACCGATGCCCCCCCCCAAGCAGGAGATCAAGAGCTTGGGGGTATGGCTGGAGCAGGACCTATCATTTAAAACCCATGCCAAAAAGACTGCTGGCGTGTGCTTTGGCCTGCTCCGTTCAGCCCAGAAGATTCTTCCCCTGCTCCCAGTGGCCACTCGAAGGCTTCTCATCCAGGGACTTATCATCTCGCGGCTGGATTTCAGCAATGCGCTTTTCCTGGGCGCACCCGAATCTACCCTGAACAGACTGCAGCAAGTGCAGAACGCGGCTGCCAGGCTTTTGACGGGTCTCCCTAGGCGGCAATCTGTCCGCCCGGCGTTGAGGGCACTGCACTGGCTCCCTGTGAAGGACCGGGTGAAATTCAAGTCACTCTGCATCGCCCACAAAGTCCTGCACGGGGTGGGTCCACCTATTCTTGAGGAGATGGTCCAGCCCTATAAGGCCTCTCGTTCCCTCCGCTCTGACCACCAACATCTCCTTCAGGTTGGCAGGGTGAAAAAGGCAAGAACTGGGGGCAGAAGGTTTTCAATAAATGTGGCCTCCTTGTGGAACTCACTGCCCTTACAACTGCGCTCCGAAGCCAGTCTCTTCAGGTTTCGTAAACTTTTAAAAACTTTTTTGTTCTCTGTTTAATCCTTGCATTCTTGTAGCTGTGTTATGTTCTGATAAGCGCGGGGATGCCTATTGGTAACCAGGCGCTATACAAAACTCGTAATAATAATAATAATAATAACGACGTACTGAAATCTATGAGATTTCTCTGCGTCACTTTTAGGATGCTGTTGCGTCAAAATCTTGCGCCTGCCTCGCGTCACTTTCATGTTTACAGATATGTCAGAAATACTGACGTATCTGTAACTCCTTGCAACATGATTCGTCATACATTAAATATGACACATCTGGAATGTCATAAGGAGTGCGCACAAAAAAGTGACGCATCGCACCAGCAGTGTAAAAAAATGTGCCTCGTTGCACTATATTTAAAAAGTGACGCATCTAGATAGATGCGTCACTTTTTAAATATAGCGTAACAATGCGCATTTTTTTACACCGCTGGTGCGTCACAAAAATTGACGCACAGGCGGCGCAAAACTGGCAGCGCAAGGCCTTCATAAATATGGTCCTGGATTTTCCCCGTGCTTCGCTTCCCGGTGCGCGTACCATGCGCTTCCCCCGCGCAAAACGAAAAAAAAAATAAAAAATGTAATGCCCCGCAGGACCCTATTTTAGCCCCCACATCAAACCTAGGGGGTCAGAGGGGGTCTACTCTTCCCCCTTATGGTCATTTGCCCCTTTTTTTTTCAAACCCCTTGTGTCTCGATTTTACCG
The DNA here is from genome assembly GCF_964263255.1 of Lissotriton vulgaris. Classification (NCBI taxonomy): domain Eukaryota; kingdom Metazoa; phylum Chordata; class Amphibia; order Caudata; family Salamandridae; genus Lissotriton; species Lissotriton vulgaris. The sequence goes on along the minus strand of NC_141689.1, from coordinate 1,976,767,089 downwards.
AGACACAAGATGGCGGCCGCTCCAGACTGTTTAGAATGTTTACAGACACCCAAGAGCCAATCAGCTTTCTGCGCACAAGTCGCGTGTCGCGCCAGGAGCGCACTCCGGTGCGCGCACCGGAGAGCGCCTATAGATATATATATTTTTTTGAACCTAAATTACTCAAAATCCACTGCAGCACACATCTTGAGACATAGCAAAGGCACATCGGGCTACCAGTCCCTACAATTTTGCCAAGTTTGGTGGAAATCCATTCAGCCGTTCGGGCTAAAAGTGAAATCGACCGCCCTATGGAAATTAACATGGGGAAAACGCGTTTTGGGACCCCCCTTTTATCTCGGCCCCCGCTTAACGTATCCCCCCCAAACTTTCAAGGAAGGACCGGAGCTCGACGAGGCCATTTTCAGGAAATTTTCAGGCAGATTCGTCAACCGGTGCCAAAGTTATTCCAAATAGAATTTTGAGATTTAACATTGAAAAAAATCCTAACTATAACTACCTACTGGCGACCGCCAGTAGGTAATATATATATATATATATATATATATATATATATATATATATATATATATATATATATATATATATATATATATATATATATATATATATATATATCATATATATATATATATATATATATATATATATATAAATGTATATATATATATATATTCACTGAAAAAACCATAGGTTTCACACCAGTTATAGTTAGCTGGAAATTTTACTGATATAAAACCATTGAAATTCCCACGTTATAGTTAGTCGGACTCACTATAACTTGCGCGTACAATGCACTGCTGATGACATCACTCATGACATCACTGATGAGACCATCCAGTGAATGTGTGTCTTTCTGAAAAATAAATTTGTTTTATATATGTATTTGTAAAGGTCGATGGAAGAATAAATGTTTAAATAAGTGTGTAAATGGATGTTTTTTTAAAAAAAATTGGTTGGGTAACTGGCATATTATGTGTATCTTAGTGAATACATATATTAGCGAGTATTGTTTAAATATTTAAATGTTTGTATCAGTGTTTCTCTTTGTGTATAAGTGGCTGCATGGGGTTGGTGACTGACTCACTGTTTGTATGTGTTTTGAAGACAGCATATGTGCAGGACTGTATGGGTGGATGAGTGTATATATGTGTGTGTTAGTGAGTGAATGACTGTCTCACTAGTGTCTTCATTAGTAACGACATATGTTTTAATCTAGTATATGTGAGTATTGATGTATATAAGTGAGTATAGTATATATAGTGAGAGATTGTAGGAGTTCCTGTGTGAATAAGTATGTGTTTCTATAAGTGATTGTTTAAGAGAGTAAGTATGGGTAAGTTTCCTTAGAAGTAAGGTGGCAGTGTGTGTATAAATGTATATGCAAAGAAATGGATGTTTAATAGTTTATTTGCATGTGTGAGTATGTGTGTGAGTAACTTTTGGATGATTGCTGATGTGTAACAGGATGTGTAGGTGTATCACTACATATGATGAGTGAGTATATGTATGAGTGACTATATAGAACTGTTGGTGAATGAGTGGATGTGTATATAGATGGTGGAATTACTGAATTGGTTGTTGTTACTGGTTTGGGTATCTCCATTTTTTAGAAAATGTTTGTTTCTATTTTTGAATATGTGTTTCAAGCGTTACATTACACTGAAATTAGGTCTGTCACTCTGTCACAAGGATGGTGTCATCAGTGATGTCATGAGTGATGTCATCAGCAGTGCATTGTACGCGCAAGTTATAGTGAGTCCGACTAACTATAACGTGGGAATTTCAATGGTTTTATATCAGTAAAATTTCCAGCTAACTATAACTGGTGTGAAACCTATGGTTTTTTCAGTGAATTTCATAGGTTTTTTAAATGCTAATTCCTAACTATAACTGGTGTGAAACCTATGGTTTTTTCAGTGAATTTCATAGGTTTTTTTAATGCTAATTCCTTTGTATATCGAGTTTCTAACCTTTTTTTTTTTACAATTTGCTGTTTTTTTTAAGTATTCATTTTTTTTATAATTTTTTTCTTTTGCGCTCTGGGTGCGCGCTCCTGGAAGCTTTCAGCTAAGCTCTCCTGTAAGCTTCTCCGAGAGCTCATCTGAAAGCGCACCCAGAGCGCAACTGTCGTTCGTGAAAAAAAAATATGAATGAAAAGTTAATAATAATGCAAAACATTTCGTACCATACAAATAAAATTTGTTTTTTTTAATATTGAAAATGATTATGCATTTCTATTAAAGATTGATGACGTCACTTCAGCGCACAACGTACGTGCCCTCGGAAGCGCCTACGTGCGCGGCTCCTAAACGCACGCAAAAGCGCCTACGATCGCGCCACGTGTGCGCCCCGGAAGCGCCTACGATCGCGCCACGTGTGCGCCCCGGAAGCGCCTACGATCGCGCAGCGTAAACGCACCCGGAAGTGCACCCGAGCGCGCAGCGTAAGCGCGTCGGGTCATGTGACCCTAAAATAACACTTTTCATTGGTTGCTAACAGTTTTTTTTTACAATGAATGAAATCCCCACCCATTTCCTTCACTTCTTCTTTCACTTTTGTGACTGAAAGACCTGCTTTTTTGCTGCTCCTTTTTTCTTGGTTCATCATGGCTGCCAGATCATCCAGCAGTGAAGATGACTTCATTGATGAAGAGCCACCTACCCCAAAGGTGAAGGGACATTTCATTTGGAAATTTTTTAAGTTTCCAGAAGGCCAGAAGAAGGTGAATGCACCAAAAGTAGAGTGCAGGATCTGCAAAAAGGTCCTGTCACGGGGTAACCCCCTAAAAAAATACTCTTTTGGCAACTTCACGATGATTCGCCATGTGGAGACCAGGCACCCCCAGAATTTTGCCCGAGAAAGTGTCAGGGCTCTGGCACAGGAGGTTCCCTCTACATCAACAGGAGGAGCAACTTCTTCTGGAAGAGACCAATCTCAGGGGCAGGTAGCAAACATCCAACCTGCATTCAACCATGGGGTCGTCAGATGCAGATACTGCAATCAACTCCTCACCTATGGGGAGCAAAGTGTCCTGCTCATGGTTCGGGCATTAGAGAACCATCACTGCCCTTCCCACCCCTAATTTTTTTCTTTTCTTTTTGCTCCTGTTGAGCAGTTTCTATTCCCTGTTTTTGTTCCTCTTCAGTTAAAAGAAGAAAACCAAAAGTTCTTTTCAGAACTACCTCCAATTCTCATCAAAGAGCTATAATCTTAAAAAATGAAGAGTAAGTGAAATATAGTGCATTGATAATTGAAAGGAGAATGAGTAAGAAAGAACAGAAAGGTATGAGAGGTGAAAGGAAGTGAAGTAGGAGGACTGAAAGAAGGTGAGTGTTAGAAAAGAAATTTATGACACAGTGAATAAACTGGAGGCCTCATTTCTGAAAAGTGACGCATCGCTACGTGAAAATAGCGATGCGTCACTTATCTGGACGCACTCCTTATGACATTCCACATATGTCATATTTAATATATGACTAATCAATTCGCAAGGAGTTACAGATATGTCAGTATTTCTGACATATCTCTAAACACAAAAGTAACGCATTGCAGGAGTGCGTCACAAAAGTGACGCAACTCCAGTAATGTGTCCTTTCACATGGAAAAAGCACCATGTGAAAGGTTTGCTGAGAAGCAGGCGCAAGATTTTGGCGCAACTGCATCCTAAAAGTGACGCACTGCGTCATTATTAGCAAGCTTTTTGCAAGGAACACCCCCTCTGCATGCATTATACCTGACACTATTTTTTAAAAAGTGACGCATCTAGGTACATGGGTCACTTTTTAAAACTCTGCGCCATATTGTATCTGCATCAGGTATAATGTATGCAGAGGGGGCAATCCCTCGCAAAAAGCTTGGTAATAACAACGTACTGAAATCTATGAGATTTCCCTGCGTCATTTTTTGGATGCTATTGCGTCAAAATTTTGCGCCGGCCTCGCATCACTTTTATGTTTACACATATGTCAGAAATACTGACGTATCTGTAACTCCTTGCAACATGATTCGTCATACATTAAATATGACACATCTGGAATGTCATAAGGACTGTGTACAGAAAAGTGACGCATCACACCAACAGTGTAATAAAATGTGCCTCGTTGCACTATATTTAAAGGATGCAACAGCATCCTAAAAGTGACGCAGTGAAATCTCAAACATTTCACTGCGTCGCTATTACAAAGCTTTTTGTGGGGGAACACCCCCTCTGCATACATTATACCTGACGCTATTTTAAAAAGTGACGCATCTAGGTACATGGGTCACTTTTTAAAACTCTGCGCCATATTGTATCTGCAACATGATTCGTCATACATTAAATATGACACATCTGGAACGTCATAAGGAGTGCGCACAGAAAAGTGACGCATAACACCAGCAGTGTAATAAAATGTACCTCGTTGCACTATATTTAAAAAGTGACGCATCTAGATAGATGCGTCACTTTTTGAATATTGCATAACAATGCGCATTTTTTTACACCGCTGGTGCGTCACAAAAATTGACGCACAGGAAGCGCAAAACTAACAGCGCAAGGCCTTCATAAATATAGTCCTGGATTTAGGGGGTCAGAGGGGGTCTACTCTTCCCCCTTATGATCCAATCAGCTTCCTGCGCGCAAGTCGCTCGTCGCGCCTGGAGCGCTCTCCCGTGCGCGCACGGGAGAGCGCATATTCCCGCGCAAAACGAAAAAAAAATTTTAATGCCCTGCAGGACCCTATTTTAGTCCCTACATCAAACCTAGGGGGTCAGAGGGGGTCTACTCTTCCCCCTTATGGTCATTTGCCCCTTTTTTTTTCAAACCCCTTCTGTCTCGATTTTACCGAGACACAAGATGGCGGCCGCTCCGCACTGTTTAGAATGTTTACAGACAACTGAGATCCAATCAGCTTCCTGCGCGCAAGTCGCGTGTCGCGCCTGGAGCGCACTCCCGTGCGCGCACGGGAGCGCGGCTATAGATATATATATTTTTTTGAACCTTAATTACTTAAAATCCACTGGAGCACATATCTTGAGACATAGCAAAGGCACATCGGGCTACCAGTCCCTACAATTTTGCCAAGTTTGGTGGAAATCCATTCAGCCGTTCGGGCTAAAAGTGAAATCGACCGCCCTATGGAAATTAACATGGGGAAAACGCGTTTTGGGACCCCCCTTTTATCTCGGCCCCCGCTTGACGAATCCCCCCCAAACTTTCAGGGAAGGACCGGACCGCCATGAGACCATTTTCCTGAAAATTTCAGGCAGATTCGTCAACCGGCGCCAAAGTTATTCAAAATAGAATGTTGAGATTTAACATTGAAAATTATCCTAACTATAACTACCTACTGGCGACCGCCAGTAGGTAATATATATATATATATATATATATATATATATATATATATATATAAATGTATATATATATATATTATATTCACTGAAAAAACCATAGGTTTCACACCAGTTATAGTTAGGAATTAACATTTAAAAAACCTATGAAATTCACTGAAAAAATATAGGTTTCACACATGTTATAGTTAGGAATTAGCATTTAAAAAATCTATGAAATTCACTGAAAAAACCATAGGTTCCACACCAGTTATAGTTAGGAATTAGCATTTAAAAAACCTATGAAATTTACTGAAAAAACCATAGGTTTCACACCAGTTATAGTTAGGAATTAGCATTTAAAAAACCTATTAAATTCACTGAAAAAACCATAGGTTTCACACCAGTTATACTTACCTGGAAATTTTACTGACATAAAACCATTGAAATTCCCACGTTATAGTTAGTTGGACTCACTATAACTTGCGCGCCTGCAATGCACTGCTGATGATGTCACATATTACATCACTCATGACATGGTCAGTGACATCACTCATGACATCACTGATGACACCATCCTTGTGACAGAGTGACAGACCTCCTTTCAGTGTAATGTAACCCTTGAAACACATATTCAAAAATAGAAACTAACATTTTCAAAAACATGGAGATACCCATACCAGTTACAAGAACCAATTCAGTATACACATCCACTCATTCACCAACAGTTCTATATAGTCACTCATACATATACTCACTCATCATATGTAGTGATACACCTATACATCCTTTTACACACCGACAGTCATCCAAAAGTTACTCACACACATACTCACACATGCAAATAAACTATTGAACATCCATTTATTTGCATATACAGCTATACACACACTACCACCTTACTTCTAAGGAAACGTACACATACTTACTCTCTTAAACAATCACTTATAGAAACACATACTTATTTAAACAGGAACTCTTACAATCTCTCACTCTCACATTTACTCACTTATATACATCAATACTCCATATACTAGATTAAAGCATATGTAGTTACTGATAAAGACACTAGTGAGACAGTCATTCACTCACTAACACACACATATACACACTCATCCACCCATACAGTCCTGCACATAAGCTGTCTTCAAAACACATACAAACAGTGAGTCAGTCATTGATGCATCTATGTGCTAAGTAATACCCCCACCAAACCATTCAGACACTCTTACTGATACTAAAAAAAATCTAATAACCCATATACACACACATGTAGCTACTCACCAACCCATGCAGCCACTTACACACAAAGTGAAACACTGATACAAACATTTAAATATTTAAACATTACTCGCTAATATATGTATTCACTAAGATACACTTAATAAGCCAGTTAATCAATCATTTAAAAAAAACCCATCCATTTAGACACTTATTTAAACATTTATTCTTCCATCCACCTTTACAAATACATATATAAAACATATTTATTTTTCAGAAAGACACACATTCACTGGATGGTGTCATCAGTGATGTCATGAGTGATGTCACTGACCATGTCATGAGTGATGTAATATGTGACATCATCAGCAGTGCATTGCAGGCATGCAAGTTATAGTGAGTCCAACTAGTCCACCCTAAGTGGGCGTGGCTTATTCTCTTGTCCATCAAAGCATGATAGTAATTGTAGTCCTTGGTATGAGTGTTTGAATTGAAGTTGAGTGACTCCGCCCTAAGTAGGGCCCTAAGTAGGGCGGAGTCACTCAACTTCAAATAAATGGTCGTTGGCAGTAATGAGTATTACCGTGTTTCCTTTCCAGTCGCCATGATGAAGAGGCGGAGTGGCTTCGAAACGCGTCGGGAAATTGTACATTTTTGAGGAGAAGAGGTGCAGAGCTGAGAGAGGCCAGAAAGCCGGATGGCAGGAAAGTCGAGAGTGCCCCTCGGAAAGCTTAGAAGCATTGTTTAAAGATATATATATATATATACATTCCCTGCGTTTTTTATGTCTGCACTCATTTCTATTTCCATGTAATAGTCATGTGACACACAAAGGAGGTGTGGCCCCTAGGAAGGGTCAAGGGAAAAAAGCATATAAATTTAATGGCAGACTGTTTACTAGGTGTGTGAACAAGAGTACGTGGTACTCGAAACGCGTCACTTGAAGGGTTGTAAATAAACAAGATCATCCTGCCTGAAAACGTGGGGTCTGCCTTCTTCTTTCGCCGCGCTGCGCTGTTGGCGTGGAGGTTCGAGGATTGTGCTACATTAAATTTCCGGAAGCTGGTTGTCTCCGGCAGCAGAACCCCCTTCTCTACAAGCGGTTTTCGTCTATACAGCCACGTGTGGAAGCAGCGTTCCGAAGAGGAGCAACACGGCGAAACTAACCCCCTGCAGCTGAAAGGAATCCGATCTCGGCGCTGAACAACGCTTGGAGGCAGACCGGAGAGGTTGGTCACGAGCGCAAGTATCGGCGCCTTCACGGACACTGATTAAGCCCAGAGCAGGTGAGAAGGCAGCGTTTCAGAAATCAGGCAGTAGAACAACGCAGCGGCTTGGCAACAGCCGGTTACAAACATCGTAAATCCCTTCATTACACCACGAACACAGCTGCAATAATGTCCGCGAATTTGGACGAGGAAAGGGAGGCAGCGGCTGCATTATTATATAATAATTTACCGCGCAGTGCGTCCAACAAACAAACGCATGCAACCGTTACCAATCCGGTTGATCAAGACGTCAAGCAAATGTTGAAAATGTTAGAAAAAAAGTCAAAATCCGAAATAACAAAGTGGTGGGAGCACAAGTCCCTGACCAAATACGAAGAAGCAGGAAGGGTGCCAAGGGGCTTACGAATATTGCTTGCCCCCAGCTTCGTGGATCCAAACCCTGCCATGCTTAAGGAATGGGGGGAAAGCAATCTTATTGCATCAATGAACTTGATTAAGATTCTGATAAAATATGCTTTATTGGACAGAACAACACTATTAGATGAAATCAAAAAAATCAATGAGGAACTGGATAAATATGAGGACACTGACATTAAGACCATGATTCAAAAAAGTCGCAAAGAAATTGGCGAAAGATTACAGAAACATGAAGAAAAAATTAAATTGCGGAAAATTAACAAATTTCAAAGAGATCTTGAGGACTATGAAACAGGGAGAATCTACACCTTCTCAAGAAAATTTGACCAGGCAAGAAAACAGCGCCAATTAACCAATCAAACAAAAGCAGCTCAAAATTCAAATGTTGCGAAAGAACAAATATCGGTGAATACCCCTGACCAAGACTCTGTGTCTCTTTCTAGCTCATGTAGTACCAATGGTTCCTCCACTAGTCTCCACCAAGACACTGAACTACTCCTGGACCTAGGAGAGGAGGTTGATTTTTTAGTGGAGGACCGACTCAGAACCTTGAGGCCGAGGACGCAAAAGAGCGGCGCCGATAGCGGCGCAACTTCAGGCGCAAAGCAAGGCGGAAACGCGCTAAATCAGCCGCAAACCAAAAAGAAGCCCTGGTACAAAAAGAGAAAGAACAACAAACCGCAATAGAAATGGCTAGTACTATCACCAATTTATCAAATTTGACTTTATCCACAGCAGAACAACAGCTGTTGTCCCTTGGATTAAATTATTGTCCAGAAAGCTCGTTCAACTATACAGGCACCAGAGCGGACGTGTTTCTTTTTATCAGAAAACTTAAACTCAAGAAGTTTTTTGCAATTAAACCACAAACACAAGAAACCAATCGCATTGAAAGCAACAAATTGCCTGGCGATGTTACACTAACATCGGCAAATAATGCTAGAACCTTACTGACCTTGTGTGACCTAGAATCAGGCTCTTCTATAAACACAAGTGATGACGTCATTTTGAATACACAGGATCAACTTCGTGCCATTGATGTGGTGCAGCGGGGAGCAGGGGAAAGCCCCTTCAAGACAGCCAGTAAATTTGTCCCAATTATGCCAAAGGACGCCGTGGACATATTCCACGAGTGTGTGGTGGAGGATTTAAAAACTCTCAACCGCCAAATACACAAACAAAGACATATCAAGGAAAAGAAGTTCAATACTAAACTAGTCCAGTACAACCAACTTATGGACAAGCTCAGTAAAAACCAGGACATAGTGATCAATACATCAGACAAGGGAGGCAACATTGTCATCTGGCCCAAAAAGGACTACATGTTAGAAGCATCCAGACAACTGAGCGACAAAAATTGCTACGTAATCAGCAGCGGATTGGAATACAAGAGAGCTCGAGACACTCTAAAACGCATGCTACTATCCTACAAACGCGAACAGTTGATTTCATCGGATGAATATGGATTTCTACATGTGGACAACCCTGTAATGCCTCACTTATATCTAATTCCCAAAATCCACAAAATGCGCAATCCAACTCCAGGCAGACCAATCATTTCTGCAATTGGAAGTGTGGGGGAAAATGTTTCCCGCTATATTGATCACTTTTTACAAGAACATGTCAAAGGTCTGGCCAGCTATATCAAGGACACGGGCGATTTTCTATCCAAACTCAGCACGATCCAATGGCAAGCAGGGTGGTGCATTATCACATTGGACATTGAATCCCTATATACGTGCATTGAACACAGCAAGGGGATTGAGGCAACAAGACATTTTTTGGGACAGAAAACATGTGAGTACTATGGTCACAACAAAATGCTCAGTGAACTAGTAAGCTGGTGTCTGAATAATAATTTCTTCATGTATGGTAAAGACATTTGGAGGCAGACAAGGGGTGTCGCCATGGGTTCCTGCTTCTCCCCCAGCTACGCGTGTTTACACGTGGGCTGGTGGGAGGAGCGGGACCTTGTGGCCACACCGGGTTTTAATAATGTCCAGTACTGGATGAGATTTATTGATGATGTCTTTTGTATATATAATGGCGACATTACAAGTGCACAACAATTTGTTAATGCTCTCAACACAAACTCCAGCAATCTTTTCTTCACATCCAATATCAGCAGGGATTCAGCACAATTTTTAGATGTCCAAGTCGACATTAGGGAAAACACCATTGTAACGTCATTACATCGGAAACCCACTGCTGGCAATAGTATTCTACATGCCAGCAGTGGCCACCCTAGGCATGTAATTGAAAGTATCCCCCTAGGGGAACTTCTAAGACTGAAACGAATCTGCAATAGCGAAGAAAAGTTTGAGGAAGGATCAAAAGCCATGTTGGAGAGATTGAGGGCTAGGGGCTATAAGGAACCAACACTATCTAAAGCTCTAACTAAAGCAAAAGAAAGATCCAGAGAGTCCTTTCTTTCACCCAAACTTGTGGATAATGAGAAGACAGAGTCAGTGCCAAGACTTATCATCACGTATAGCCGGCAACAGAGACAAATCAGGGCAATCATCAACAGGCATTGGCCTATTCTAAAAACTGATGGAGTTTTGAATCCCAGGGTCTCTGATAAACCGGTAGTCACCTTTAAAAGAGCATACAGTATGCACAGCAAATTGGTTAGATCCAGCCCGGAGCTAGTCAGTGGCAGTGACTGGCTCACCAAAAAGGGCTTTTTTAAGTGCAGCTCATGTCGTGCTTGTAAATTTGGGCAAAACACCACCCATTACGACAACCCCTTTTCGGGCACAAAGGTGGCAATCAGGGGCAATTATAATTGCCGCACGGAATTTGCTGTATATGTCCTGACGTGCACCTGTGGCCTGAGCTATGTAGGTAGCACTAAGGCGCAGGTGCATGTCAGGATATTGCAGCATCTCCGCGCTATAGTCAATCATGACTCCGCATACCCCGTGGCACGTCATTTTGACATGGTTCATGCCAGGGATCTGGCGTGTCTCAAATACTATGTCATTGACGCGGTTCCAATTCTGAAACGAGGAGGAGATAGGGACAAAATCCTCAGAAGATTGGAGACCCAATACATTGTGAGGCTGGATAGCAAACAGCCCAATGGACTCAATGCAACTGAGGATTTACATAATTTCTTGTAAATATGGGCAATTGCACTAGATAAATAAGCTCCTGCTCTTCACTCCCCAATACATCCAAGTGGAGGAAGTATTCCTGTGTATCAAGTTTTGAATTAGAGTGGCAGCTTACACATCCATTGGAATGCATCTATATATTCTGATGGGAGACAGCCCATATAGCTTCTGTCTTGTATAGGCTTGATAATTAATGGAAGTTTACATATATTGTATATATTATTAACTAGTGAAAAGTTTCACATATTGTATATACATGAGTTACAGTTATTCTGTCACCTCTTAACAAATACTCCTTTTCCAAATCCTTTTCTTTTCGGACCAGCACTGAACATGTAATTATTTCCCTTTCTGTTTAGGTATTTTTTTAGTTTAATGCACACCCATCCGCACATCACAAGCACTTTTTGGAGGTGATTCCATCACACCATATGTACATATCTAGGCACTCATAGGTTTTGTATATATTTGTACATAGGTCTTAATATTTATGACAATGTAAATTCATGAATTGTGAATTTTAATAAATATTGTAGACTTCGGCTCATGGGCAATACACAATTTAGCTGTCACGTAGATACAATATCACATGAATTATAGGTCTTAATTTTGACATTTCTTGATACTGAGATACATATGTATAAAATAAGGTTGTTGCATTTTAATACGACAATATTATAATTATTGCATTAAAGCAGAGATTTTTTTCAGTATTTGATAAATTTAAAAAACTCGCTAGTCGGGTGTTCCTGCATTCAAGCAGTGATGATATTATAAAGACCTTTTTAGATTGTTGTGCAAAAAACACTTATTGGGAACAAGACCAGGTCGATAATTATTTTTATGGACCTTTTGGTCTTTGTAATTATTACGACTGAATTTTTGATAAATGGGTTAATTGCAAATTTTGTATATATTGTACTGCACTTTATATGCTCCAAATAGTTTATTTGTATTAACCTCACCTTGATGCTGGATTTTAATGTAATTTCAGTCTTTTACATTCCCTGCGTTTTTTATGTCTGCACTCATTTCTATTTCCATGTAATAGTCATGTGACACACAAAGGAGGTGTGGCCCCTAGGAAGGGTCAAGGGAAAAAAGCATATAAATTTAATGGCAGACTGTTTACTAGGTGTGTGAACAAGAGTACGTGGTACTCGAAACGCGTCACTTGAAGGGTTGTAAATAAACAAGATCATCCTGCCTGAAAACGTGGGGTCTGCCTTCTTCTTTCGCCGCGCTGCGCTGTTGGCGTGGAGGTTCGAGGATTGTGCTACATATATATATATATATATATATATATATATATATATATATATATATATATATTAAAAAAAACGCCTCCTCCTTTATAAGTAAAAGCGATATCGGCACTCAGTAGGTTTGTTATCTGGCATTTATTCCATGGAGTGAAACATCGACACGTATCAGCTGTTACCGCACGGCCTTTTTCAAAATTACGAGCCACATACAGATTTCAATTTAAATACTTAAAAAACTACAAAAGCATAGGCAAAGACCTACAAAGAGGTCATTCACTGTTCATAGTTGTTCATGATACAATCTAATACTAAAAAACGTGGCGTCCATCCTAAAATGCATTCACCATGCTTGAAATGCAATTGATTGAATGAAGAAAGTTCTGTATATAATGCAACTATTTCTTGCTTTTATTCATTTTTCAACACTTCATTTCTAGTTGTATAATTCATTTAAAGTGCATTCAGTGCATGTTTTATACTATTAGCGACAACATTTTATTATTTAATTTCCTGTTCAACATCAACATTGACACCACAGATCCAGATATCATTATAATCACACATTTTCTTAAAGTGCTGGTGCTTAAAATGAATAAAGTGCTTGTGCAATATAAATACGCATCTAAAGTCCATGGTCATTTTTGGTAAAATTCATATCAATACATGGGATCAATGTCCATTGTCTGATGAAGATACTATAAAACCGTCTTATCTCTTTACATGAATTCCTACAGAAAAATGACCATTTTATCTCAAATCCTCTGTGCTTATTTCCTAAGGTGCTTATTCTCTTTTTTGTGACTCTGTGATAAATAAATTGACTAAATTATCTTATGTTGCGCTTACTGATGAAAATACTTTGCGCAACAACATAAAATTGTATTTAATACAGGCATGTAAATAACTCCTCATCCAGATTAAAACCATTTTGTTCCGTAGAATCTAGTTCCAGGATATAATACGTTTCCAATGTTCTCAATTCTCTCTCCCTGTCCCCTCCTCTCCTTCTCTTGGGCACTTGAGCTAGGCAGCTATATGTCATGGATGTTGGGTTGCTTTGATGTTCTTTTTCAAAGTGCCTTGCTATTGGATAGCTTCTATCCTTGTTGATTAAGGGCCCTCCTGTGCTGCAGTATTCTGTTATGGACAGGTAGTGCAGTGCTTCCCACATATACTTTCTTACACGGGCACCTTAAAATATGGACAACAAAACTTGTTATGCACGATAAAACCCCTTTGATTTTATGGTTTTCTTAAAAGTAGTCTGCAATGATGACATGTTTTCCCCATGTTGGCAAGTCTGCTGTGGGGCTGTCACTTCATACTTGCTTCTCATTAATTAGCCTCTCAGGGACTCTATAAGTGATTTCTGGTCTCTTTTTGACTTCTTGCCCCAGTATCGGGTCTTCTACAATATAAATATATATATATATTACCTACTGGCGGTCGCCCGTAGGTAGATATAGTTAGGACCTATTTTCCATAGGAAATCCGCAAGATTCTTTTTGGAATAACTTTGGTGCCGGTTGACAAATCTTCGCAAAATGTTCAAAACTGGTGAGGTGCTCCGGTCCGCTCCTATCCTGAAAGTCTCGAGGTGATTCGTGAAGCGGGCCGAGAAAAAAGGAGGTCCCAAAACGTGTTTTCCGCATGCAATTTTCCATAGGTACCGTTCATCACGGCTACAGCCCGAACGGCTGAACGGAATGACACCAAATTTGGCAAAGTTGTAGTCCTCGGTTCAGACTCATGGCTTTTTCTTATTTGGTGTAAATCCGTTCAGTAGTTCCTGAGAAATTGACAGTTAAAAGTACATATATATCTATGGCCTTGGAGGGTCAGCGGAGGATCCGCATACCCTGCCGTGCACGAGCTGCATGCTTATTGGCTGTCAACACTCCAAATCAGGAAGCGTTGGCAGCCATCTTGTGCCTTGGTATAACCGATACATTGATGATATTTTGTTCACATGGTCAGGGACTGAGGAACAACTATTGTCTTTTCACCAGTGGCTAAATAATCGAACCGAACACATAAAATTCTGCATACAACATTCAAAGCATAGATTACCATTCCTTGATGTAGAAGTTTATTGTACGGATGGAAATTTGGTCACTACTTTGTATAAAAAGGAGAAAGACCGCAACAAAGCTTTACATTTTTCAAGCTATCATCCTAGAAGCCTCCGAGAGAATTTACCGCTGGGCCAATTTCTATGCATACGGAGAAATTGTACATTCAAAGATGAATATATGCTTCATGCCAATGCCCTAAAACAGCGACTACTACTTCATGGATACCCAAGTAAACTTTTGAAGCGTGCGTTAAAAAGAGCTTGGTGGACACCAAGAGACACCCTCCTCACAAAAAAGACAGGAAATGACCAAAACAGAATAGTTTGTGTTTCAACTTTCTGCCCCACATCAAATTGGCTGAAAAAACAGATCTGCCAAAATTGGCACCTGGTTAATGATTTGGACGAACATCTTAAGGAAACGCCATTGTTCGCGTTCAAAAGATAAGAGTGTAGCCAACCACATAGTCAGAGCCGCAATGCCAACGAAAAAGCCTCCATCACTCAGAGAATACATGAATTTACCGCCCATCACGGGCCACCATCAATGTGGAACATGTGTATGTTGTCCACTGAAAATGGAAGGAGACTTGTTCCATCATAATGGCATTTCATGGAGGCACTCAAAATTTTCAAACTGCAAAACTAAGGTTGTTATTTACGGCATTGTATGCCCTTGTAACAGACTTTACATAGGAAAAACAAGTCAAGAGGTGAGACAGCGAATAAACCAGCATAAATTGCGAATAAAAAAGAATATTCTTACTGCACCACTCGTCCAACACTGGACAGAATACTCACACTCAGAAAAAGATCTGAAATGGACTGTAATCTCCAAGGTGGAACCCGACCCGAGAGGGGGTGACCTAGAAGCAAATTTGTCTTCACGAGAAGCGACTCTAATTTTAAAATATAATTCTGCAGTCACAGGACTAAATGAGATGTCAGAATTATACCATCTCTAATATACCTGTTCACACTAAGCTGTATGACTAAAAGGACAGATATAAGAAAAAACTCAAACTACATGGTCCATAATACACCAATTCCAACGCACCACCACATTTATGATCCATCAAGTCTGGCAGGACATCCAACCTTATATACTAAACTACAATTCCCAGGATTCGATTAGATTCAGACCACAAAAACATTAATTCTTCTATTGGGGAATCAAGATGAAGTGATTTTTTCAAAAAAATCGGAGGATAACTTTCCTTGAAATGTGTTCGAATTGAATTAAAACGACATTTTTGAGAATTGACCGTACTGTCTACGGACGAAAACTACATGCCCCACAATGCCGGGTGCCAGACAAGCGTCATCTAACAGGGCTGGGAAAGGAACAGACCAAGAGTGCAGTAGCGGACTGAGATACGCTGCACCGGTTGATAGGAGAGATATTCTATGAAACAATGTATTGTACTAAAAGGACAACCACCATCTGATAGAAACGTATGCGGCGACACTCTGATTCGTACGAATTTTCAAACTGCCGCTGCTTAAGGTAGTGTTAGACACAGCGGCGCTCCAAGCGGGATACACTTTAATTGTGCAAAGATTCACCCCAAACATTTGGCATCAGGTCCCCATTGCCACGAGATAAGAAAGGATGTCTAGTGCGCTTAAGGACTAACTGTTGCTGTTCAAAATTTTGGATGGTTTTCCCCACAAAATCGACTCCACAACAAATATATTTGTTTACATCTCACACAGGAATTGAGCCACTGAAACTAACACTGGTCAAGACAGCACCTTTCTCACTCAAGGAGGATTCCCCTTCTTTGGGAAGGCAATTACATGCGAATTATGAGCAATATACTGTTTCTCTTATTGTGTATATCACAAAATATCACATAGTGGTCTGCCTTTGCCCCGTAGACGACGACAACTTCTTGCATTGATTGAGCGTGGTGTATTTGTTCATCAACTCCATTCGAAACTTTCGAAAAGTGTCATAGTGTTTTGGAACTAGGAGTTACACAGGATTGTGTAGAAGACAAGGTAATTTAGCTGAGGACGCTTGTCTGTTTTAAAGTTGAAGGTTTCTCTCATGGGTTAGCGTAGTAAGAACTGTTGTTTCATTCTTTTCCAGGATTGATTCCTCAAGGTCCTGAATAGAACCCCCATGATTCAGGGGTTTTGAAACGCGTCAACCTTCCTTTCTTTTCTCAGGCTAATCTTGGGATAATAACATTGTAAAATATAAAGATTGTAAAAAGTAGTGATGGCCTGATTTGTTATTGTTCGAAATATAAATTTAATGATTAAAATAGCACCCCACCGCATTGAGTAATAAGCGGTTCTTCTGAACCCTGGTGAGGCTATTCACGTCTTTTTTTCCCCTTCTTTTCTTCTTTCCATTTTTCTGAAACACACTTTTTTTGATTGTGAATGAATGCATAGGATGGTTGTTTTTGACTCAATGATAGCTGATGAATGTGATGTGTGACTGTAGACCCAACACTTCCAAATCAAATTATTTTCTCCAGGTGTCTCTATAACACCCACATCTATACACCCAAATAAACCACAGATTTTAAATATTTCCTCTCCTTTATGACATTTCTTTAGTATTTTTGAAATAAAACTTTTTGGGAATAATTGAAAATCTTGAGAAAATTAAAAAGATTAATACAGTCACAATTAGTCGCGTGGTAATGCTACAATTGTTTAAATCATTGTGCATCTAATTTTGTTAAATTAGTGAGCAGTACTTGCATCTTGTTTTGTTGAGAATCATATACGGCGCGGCCTTACTGCGCTCTAGCCAAACCCTTTTTGTGTCATGCTTGGTATAACCGAGGCACAAGAAACCTATTTAAAAAAGCACAAACCGCGAAAAGGGGGCAGGGTAAAAACACCCTGACCCCCTAGGCCTGTTCAGGGGGCCGCACAAGGATCCCCAAGGCCCCCCCAATTTTTTTTTTAAATCCGCGAAATCCGCGCAGGATGCGTGGATCCTGCCAATTAAAAAAAAACGAAGCCGCGCTTCAAGGCGAATTAGCCCCCGGGCCAAATCTCGGGGGCATGCTGAAAAAAAGTGTGGGGGGGCCAATCCTCCCCCACACTGCCCCGGGGCTGCCACCCCCTGTGCTTATTGAAATTAGGTGGGGGTGTTCTCAGGCCCCCCTGAACCCGGGACTGCCACCCGCAGTATTTTTACAAAAGTATGGCGGGGGCTCATGGCTCCCCCCCGCAGCCTCAGGGACCGCCACCCCCGGGGCTTTTTTTAAAATAAAATATCCTGTGTGGGGGGCTCAAGCCCCCCCACACACCTCTAAAATCAGCCGAACTACGAATTCCAATTTAATCACCTGTTATCAGGAGAGACCTCAGTGCTGTATCTTTGAGCACAGTACTGATCCGGAAAAGTAATTCTAACCGTACTTACCAGTAACTTGAATTTCCTTCCATAGGCTAACATTAACTGGTTTCACTTGGAAATTCTTCCAAGTGTGGAGTTTTGGAACTTACAAATATTCCTCTAAAATCAGCCGAACTATGAATTCCGATGTACTCACCTGTTATCAGGAGAGATCTCAGTACTGCATCTTTAAGCCCAGTACTGATCCTGAAAAGTAATATTTCTAACCTTTCTTACCAGTAACTTAGTATTTCCTTCCATAGGAATCCATTTCACCAGAAAAGTTTCTAAGTGTTGATTTCCACAAACTACAAATATTCCTTAAAAATCGCCTGTATGACTAAAACGCATTCTTTCAACTGTTTACAAGTGATGCATCAGTGCTGGATCCAGGATCCACCACTAAGAAAAAGTAATGATAACACAACTTATCTGCTAAGTGAATTTCCTCCCATAGGATAACATTGGTAATTCTATGTGAAAAAGTTTCTAAGTGTCAACTTTCAAAATACAAAAATATTCCTTAAAAATCACTATTTTTTACTGGAGATGTCTCAAGACTGAATCTAGGATCCAGTCCTGTGGTTAGAAAAATAATCCATTAAGTAACTAAATGCATTTAACTAGAAATTCCCATTGAGCTCAATGTTACATTGTGTTTGAAATTATGTTGCCAATTGCAACAACTGTAACTACTGTACTTAAAAGTCTATTGCCTATTTGCAAAGTATTTAAACTAAAGTAATTCATTCTGAGAAAGTATATTTTGTAATGTTATGTATAATGTTCAGTATCAGTATCAAAAAAATAAATATAGCAATTAAAACATTTAAAAATTGTCATTTACAAAACCTTTGAAATTCACTGAAAAAAGTATAGGTTTCAGACATGTTATAGTTAGGGAAGTAGCATTTAAGAAACCGTCGAAATTCACCGAAAAAAACATAGGTTTTGGGTCTGTTATAGTTAGAAATTTGCATTTAAAAAACCTTTGAAATTCACTGAAACATAGGTTTCAGCGGTGTTATAGTTAGCTGGACATTTCACTCATACAAAACCATTGAAATTCCTCCAATATAGTTAGTTGTACTAACTATAACTATCGCACCGCAATCCACTGGTGATGATGTCACATATTACATCATTCATGACATGGTCAGTGACATCACTGACGACATCTCTGATGACCTCTCAGTTCTGATAATATTTACAACAAATATCTCGGCGATTGGAGTCATGGTCTGCGAATTTGCCAGAACCCTTTGATGGCAATATTGGACACTGTGTGTGTGTGTTTATGGGTTTTATTCTTAAATACGTCTTTAAATTAACAAAATACTAAGGGCCCGATTACGAAGACTACCAAACTCGTGGTGGCATGGTGGCGGCGGATCCCGCCACCTTCGCACCTGTAGAGTCTGACCGCCCCCATTAGGAGTAGGGCGGTCATATCGCCCTAGTACCTTCGGCTCCACTAGGGAACTACCGTATCCTGGCATGGAGTGTTGGCCAGAGGCTGTAATATGCTTGGCAGGTCTGCTGTGGTCCCGCAAAGCATATTACGAGTTTCCTCTCCTTCAGGGTTTACATGGAGGTTCTCACCTACCGGCCCTACAGGGCCCAGTGCCTCAACCGCATGTGAATGCACACAGAGGGGCTTAACATGAGCCCCCCTGTGTGCACACACATAGGTTCCTGCACGTCAAGGACTTTTGAGTCTATGGCATGCACAAACCTAGTAGTGGCCTGTGGCCTTTAAAAGAGACACTGCCATGGGACCGCCACGCCACCTGCGACCTTCAGCGGTACGGTGGTGTGGCCATAGGGACTGCCGTGCTACCACTCTGCCAAAAGTCATAATAAGGGCCCAAATTAAAAGGGGGAATTGTGGCCTATAAAAAATTTTTAAAACACACACACACACTCACACACACACATGCAACCCATTAACTACATTTTTCTTTTACTTGATACGACACATGCAACCCATTAACTAAATTTTTCTTTTACTTGATACGGATAAAGTAAAAGTAAAGTATAAAGTAAAAGTAAAAGTGTAGTTAATGGGTTGCATGTAGTGAGAAAAAAGCCATATTTGTAGCTCCTCTTATTTGCAATACTTCAAAATAACCAACCTGTACTTTGTAGTGCCCATTAGCTTTGTAGCTAGGTTTGCTCCTAATCAGTACATGTTACATAGTGTGGCTTAATTTTCACTTCAGTTTGTTGCAAACACTATCCAAACGCAGCCAGATCATGCCAAGCATGTAATGTAAATACATATATATACAGTTCATATTATTCCATCATTCCTGGAGAGAAATCCTATAGGCACTGATCATTGAAAAATCCCTACCATGAGCTTTACATGTGTTTTCTTTAAAGAGGTTTGTTTTTTTATACGATGCATCCCAAATTTAGGAGAACGGTGCTAAATGTCCCATTTATCTCTAGTCACTCAAAATCATTCTATGGAAATTATCTGCATGTTTCAGCATACACTCGTTTAATACCTCTCAAATTAGGACAGTTCAAACTGCTATTGAAGCAGACTGATGTCAAGTAATATTGCGAGCATTAGTTTAGAGCGTTGCTGCCATTTGTATAGTAATGCTTTTGCAAACTGAGAGTCTTTTATAATACTGGGATATAATCTGGGAGGTGGCAACACAGTCTATTGTAATTTCCTTTTGGTTACAGAATGTCTGTAGTAATGGTTTGACTTGGATAATGGGCCCAATAGGATGAATCTAATTGACTCTGGGATTTTTATAGTTGATTATGTGTTGCCAAAGGACTTTACTGTTCATGAACTCTCATTGCTGGGCAATATAATTGGCCACATTTCACCCAATAGAGGATATTTTGCTGAGACGCTTCATTCCCAATTCTCTGTCCTTCTCTGTTTAAGTGAACCAGTCCTGAAAAATGTTGACATATAGGTTTGTGAGAAGATGCAGGCGTGCTATTAAAGTGATAATATTTACCTTAATGTATGACTTTAGAGTCATATTTTGTACATGATGGTACAGTTAGGACTGGACTGCCCTATTGGAAAAAGAACAAGAATGATTTGCATATGACCACTCTCTGTCTAGAGAGGCATTGCAGGTGAAAAGCAATGGTCTGGGAAGCAAAGCTGTGCAGTCACCAGTGGCTGAAATTAAATCAAGCATTCATTCTATCACTTTGTTGCAGTAGAAACCCTAAGTGTGACGTGTATGCCCAGATGCGAATCCAGTGCTCACTATGCCACGAAGCTCAAGCTTTACCTCCTCGATGCGATCTAATTAGGTCAATCTGGGTTGTATGAGTGACTGTAAAATAGGATGGAGTGTCCTCCTATTTCTAACTTTATTCTACGAACGAACCACACCTCCTAATTAAAAACATAGAACAGTGCAAAAAAAGGACAGTCAACAAATATCTGTCTAATAACGGGCCAACATGTTTCTGCCTAGCGGGTATTTTATCCCATGGCATTCGTCAGGGCCTCTGTTCTTACAATAGTTGCACTAAGTAGTGATGAAACAAGAAACACCACCACCACCAAAGGGAAAAAGTAGGATGTAAAAGGGTTGAGTACGATACAACCTGTACCAACCAATGACATTAACCCTCCATGTCAGATAGGAAATACGAATTCTATGGAGGAAAATGCATAGTCATTATAAACTTACTATGTCAATCACCTATACAATGTGTTTCACCAAAAACAGTTTCAAAGAAAATATTGTATTTATGCTCACCCTTCATGGTAGGGAAATGGACCTCACCTCACCTGGACCTTGCTCAGGTTCTACGAGGCCCGCACTACATAAATATAAGAGGTAAAACAGAAGTAGAGCACCCATAGAGCATAATTACACAGTCTATTCCAGTGCCCAACATTCCTGTCCATTAGATCCCCTTACATCTAGGGACCAATATGTGAGGAGACTCTAGTAACTGAACTATGAGTGCCCAGCCCCTTGGACTCCCAGGTCTACCTTCCAACACAAATATATCGTCATAGAGGTTAATTATCTATTCATAGTGGGACTACTACTGAGTTGCAGACTCTAACAACAACATTCTTTCTGGCTGTGTTATCCATACTGAGCTTCCTGTGGCTTCTCATACAATGAATCAGCTATAGACTCACCTATCCGTCGGTACCTCAAAGCTCACATCTGAGTCTTGGGGGGGGGCACCGACCTGTAGATGGTCTCTCCTTAATTAACTCAGGGTTTGTTGGTATTGTAACCCTCCGCCTCACTTGTCAGAATAGCAACAATAAATGGCAGTTCTTTACTCTCAAGAGCGATTATTTTGCCATCCCCAGTGCTTATCTCTGCTGAATTGGTAGCAAATAACCAGAAAGCATTATTATTAACCCCTTTTGTTGTAAAGTTAAAAGCGCACTACTTTACACTCGAAATCTCGCGGGAATTCGCGCTCTAAACTACAGCATGAGGTCATCAGCCCCATGTTGGTAGTTCGTTAGGTGATATTATACAGTGATGATCAAGGGTCTATTACAGCTTCCGGTCGTTCAACCAGCTCCGATCGATGGCAGTGATCCAATCAACGTGACCAATAATGTGATCCACTCGGCATTTGCGCTGGGTGTGTCGCACAACCACTCGCATTAGGGACAGCACTTTCCCAAATGCAAGGGACTTTGTCTGGTGTCGATATCTCGCAAGATCTCTTATACTCTGAACTACACAATGACCTCATGTCGGCCATTGTGGTGGTTTAATTATAAATGACGCTTCTAGCAATGTTTAGCAACCCAGCTCTGTGGCTCACAGTCTTACAAATACGGTATTTGAACCCATAGGGTTTTAGGCATTGCTAAATATTTACATCCATAGTACAAATGCCCACTCAATATGTATCCCCACAGCAAAGGGCACCAAATAAAGAGAGGGGCATCCTCTTGTAAAACCTGGTGGTACAGAATCCACTATTCCTGTGGTACATCTACACCTTTTTTAATGTAGAATGTCATGATAATGAGGTCACTAATGATGGTGTAGGATACTGTATCTCTTCACTTAGGTCCTCACTACGGTAATGAACCTAAAGCCACACCGCATTGATCTATGACATCTCTCATAGGTGGTAAAATGTATGTCTAAGTACATAGGAAGTGGGGGCTTATTCTGAGGTCATGTTAGAGTACACTGATCCCTCAAATGGATCCCTATAACAGAGTCCAGAGAATATCGTCGTTCAATCCGATGGTATCGGTCTGGAGCTTATAAATCCATTTTTGTTCCTTTAAGAAAAGGTAACTTGATACATCACTTATATGTCCAGGTATAAAAGGCTTCTCGAGGACTGTCCATTGGACAGTCCTCGAGAAGCATAAAATAATATAATAAACATAAAATAATAACATAAATAAAAGTTGAATAATTATACAAAACAAATGTTAAGAAATTAATTTACTTTTAATATTTCTAAAATAATTATATACTACATTAAGTAAAACAAAACAAAAAATATTAAATAACAGAGGAAATAAAATACTATTCCAACTCCCTAAAAAGAAACAGTAAAGAAAATGTTGGATAGCGTAGGGGTAAAAATTACTATTCCCACTCCAGAGAGTGCAACAGTAGGGGAAACGTGGGATAGCGTGGGGTAAAAATTACTATTCCCACTCCAGAGAATACAACAGTAGAGAAAGTGTTTGATAGCGTAGAAGTAAATATTACTATTCCCACTCCAGAGGGTGCAACAGTAGGGAAAGCGTTGGATAGCTTAGAAGTAAAAATTACTATTCCCACTCCAGAGAGTGCAACAGTAGGGAAAACGTTGGATAGCGAAGGGGTAAAAATTACTATTCCCACTCCTGAAAGTGCAACAGTAGGGAACACGTTGGATAGCGTAGGGGTAAAAATTACTATTCCAACTCCAGAGAGTGCAACAGTAGGGAAAGTGTTGGATAGCGTAGGAGTAAAAATTACTATTCCCACTCCAGAGAGTGCAACTGTAGGGAAAGCATTGGATAGCGAGAGGGTAAAAATTACTATTCCAACTCCATAGAGTGCAACAGTAGAGAAAGCGTAGGATAGCGTAGGGGTAACAATTTCTATTCAAACTCCAGAGAATGCAACAGTAGGGAAAGCGTTGGATAGTGTAGGGGTAAACATTACTAATCAAACTCCAGAGAGTGCAACAGTAGGGAAAGTGTTGGATAGCTTAGGGGTAAAAATTACTATTCCAACTCTAGAGAATGCAACAGTAGGGAAAGCGTTGGATAGCGTAGGGGTAAAAATTACTATTCCAACTCTAGAGAGTGCAACAGTAGGGAAAGCGTTGGATAGATTAGAGGAAAAAATTACTATCCCAACTCCAAAGAGTGCAACAGTAGGGAAAGTGTTGGATAGCGTAGGGGTAAAAATTACTATTCCAACTCCAGAGAGTGCAACAGTAGGGAAAGTGTGGGATAGCGTAGGGGTAAAAATTACTATTCCAACTCCAGAGAGTGCAACAGTAGGGAAAGTGTTGGATATTTTAGGGGTAAAAATTACTATTCCAACTCCAGAGAGTGCAACAGTAGGGAAAGTGTTAGATAGCGTAGACATTAAAAATAACATACTTATTAATACATTTATATTTTAAAATATTTAAAATATTATTTATTAAATACATCTAAACTATTTACAAATCACAATAAATAATTATTTAAAAAATAATTACCAATTAATAATTAATATCCAATACATTAATTACCAATACACAAATATACATTTAATAACTACTTAATTACATATCAATTACTTTACACACTATTCCCCTATGAACACCCAACAAACACCAATAATAAAATAATACACTTAACATAATTATCAATTAATACATTAATAACAATTAATTACCAATTAATAAATATTAATTACCAATTAATTATTATTTAACAATAATATAATTACCAAAAACAATTAATAAAAAGATTATTACTTAATTACATGTAAATTACTTCCCACCCTATTCCCCTATAAACCCACAACCCGCTACAGAACATAATTATCAATTAATCCATTAATTAAAATAAATTACTAATTAATAAAAATTATTTACCTATTAATTAATAATTAATTTATCATTCCTAAGAAATTAATAATTAATTTACTGTAATTAAAATATTTCTCACCCTATTCCCCTGTAAACCTATAACCCACTACAGAACATAATTATCAATTAATCAATTAATTAAAATAAATTACTAATTAATAAAAATTAATTACCTATTAATTAATAATTAATTTATAATTCCTAATAAATTACTAATTAATTTACTATAATTAAATTACTTCCCACCCTATTCCCCTGTAAACCCATTACCCGCTACAGAACATAATTATAAATTAATCAATTAATTAAAATACATTAATAATTAATAAAAATTAATTACCTATTAATAAAAAATTAATTTATAATTCCTAATAAATTAATAATTAATTTAGTATAAATAAATTACTTCCCACCCTATTCCCCTATACACCCACAACCCGCTACGGTACTAAAATACAAAATTTACAAACATTATACAAAAAAAACATAATAAATACTTAATAATATACATAAAAATCATATAAAAATTGATATTAGTAACATCGATATTACTAACATAGATATTAGTAACATCGATATTACTAGCATAGATATTAGTAACATTGATATTACTAACATAGATATTAGTAACGTCGATATTACTTACATAGATATTAACAAAATCAATGTTACTTACCTTCGATATTACTTACATTCGATATTACTTACCTCCGATATTACTACTTCGATATTATTGTACTTCGATATTAACAATTCGATATTTTGACTGACTACCACGGCCAAATCTTTGGGCCTCTCCACCACACACCCTGCACTGTCTGCTTTTCACCCCTTTTGTGGCTACGGAAGGGGTGCCCACCACGTTCCTTCCAGATCCACAGGCCAGTGCAAGCTGTTCAGCCCCAGCGCTGCCGGGGATGTGAGAACCACCGCCTTGGTTCTGGGGGCCAGCGGGCAGGCCAGTCCACCACTACCCCCTCTGCAGCTGCCTTCAAACCCTCCTAGTCCGATCTTTCAGGCCCATCACACGCCAGTGGGTAGCAGGATTCGCCATCATCTCCCCTACCGGCGTACCATCACGTTAGACATGTGGGTTTTGCAGATAGTCCGAAGGGTCTACCTTCTCTCCTTAGAGACTACCCTCCGAGCCATGCCACCTCAGTACCATCGTATGTCCGGGATCTTCTGGCCCTTCTCCAATAGGAAGTTACAGCTCTCTTGACCAAGGGAGCCATTGAACAAGTTCCTGCCTCAGAAGTAGGTTGTGGTTGCTATTCCTACTACTTTATGGTGCCTAAGAAGGACAAAGGCCTGCGTCCTATCTTAGATCTCAGGAACGTCAACTGCTTCCTCCGGAAGGGGAAGTTCAGAATGTTGCCCCTGGCTCATGTCCTGTCTGCCCTCAACCCTGGAGACTGGATGGTAGTGTTGGACTTTCAGGACGCTAATTTTCACACCCCTGTCCTGCCGGCCCACCAACGTTACCTGCGGTTCATGGTAGGCCACAAGCATTTTCAGCTTACCATGCTCCCCTTTGGCCTTACCAGCACCACTCAGGTGTTCATGAAAATGATGGTGGTGGTTGCAGCTCATCTGTGCAGATCAGGGGTTCCAGTCTTCTCCTATCTTTACGACTGGTTTGTGAAGGCGGGCTCGTCCCAGGCAGTTGTCTCCCACCTTCCAATTCTAGGGATATCCTTGGAATGACTTTATGGACAACAACGTATATAGTGATATCACTTTAAACACACCTGATCAATACAATGCCCTTCGGAAACAGGCCAAAAACTAAAATGCAGCGTTTACACTCTTTTATTAAAATATAATCAAAAATGTACTCGGTTAAAATTTCAGAAAAAACAAGTATTCTGAAAACATACAGTGTAAAGATATCTCATACATTCAAATAAAATACATAAAAATCTAATAAGTCCAATACATATAAAGAACCCTAACATGGTAAGTACATTTCACAATAATTCATTCCACATATTAAAAAAACAGACAGAAACCCCCTGTATTCAGATAGTTCGAACGATGTTTCTACTAATTAGTTAGATCCAAAAGCCTTTAAGCAATTAATGTAATCACACCAAAGTTCTTAAATTGGCATATGGCTGGTGCCTTCTAGGCTTTACTTGGATTCTCTATTGCACAATGTGTCGACGCGTTTCGGTGTTTATGCCGTAGATGTGGTCACACCTTCCTCAGGACAGATTTACGTGGGGTCATCGATTTCATGTGACTGGTATCCTTCTGTATATTAGAAAGATATCCATCAGTGCAAGGTATTATCTCTATACAACAAGCAATGCATGACATTTCATGAGCATTTCATGAGCATTCTTCAGTTTTTTACTCAAGGTTTTCAAATATGGCTCATTGCACGGGCCTTTAGTGTACATTTCCTTAATATAGCCAAAAGTTGATGTATTCTGTGGCCTGGAGCATATTACATTTCAAACAATAAATACAGTCCATAAATGTAGATATCAATCCACCTGTCTATTTTAAATCATCATGATTCTCATTGTGCGTTTCATATCTCATCATCATCACTCACAGTACCCTCCGTTGCATTTTAGTTTTTTGCCACATACAAAAAAGTCTTAACTTTGGGTTTCCAAATGGTTCTATTAATAGTTCTACTACCAACCTTGACATTTATGGTGAGGGACTCTGATGTAGTCTAGCAGTGTTCTCATCGAGTATCATCATAAACCTTTCCCCCGCTCATTAGTGGTTCGCTATTTAATGTGCTGGAGTCTGTGGGGATTTTTAGAAAAGGAACTCGTTGGTTTCCACCTTAAAAGCAAGCTACAGTTAAAGTTATATTCTTTTGTTTAACTACCCACCTTATGATTTCGTGTCGGTATCGCCATAAGATTCAATGTATTATGCAACTGATTTTGCCTGATGTTAACTGAAACACTCCCTCCGTTCGTGTTCTTATATCTTTGATCTATAGGGGATTTCAACAATGACCCATTAATTTCCAATCCTTTTATCCCTGTAATTTCCCTACTGTTTTGGAGTCATAACAGAGTTATTTCTTACTTTATTAGGATCTGTATATTTAATTCTATCTGGGTTCATGGTTCCCTCTCTTCTTAGATGTCCATTGCCTTTTCTTTGGTATACGAATATCTAATTTTGAAGGGGTAAATATCACGTGATGACTCATCATTCAACTAAACTTACTGCATCGTAGCCCTATCTATTTACGAAGATTTTTTTACTTGATTTCCTTACCTTCTTAAAAAAATTATTTTTAGTGCTTCTTATCCCACGAATTTTTCTATGTTCGCGGAGGCTGTATGGTGGATAGCTCAGCGGATTTTCTAGAACTGGATATGTTCTGGGAAGGAAACAACATCATTCTATTTTATCCTATTTTCGTGTTTCTGCCCAGCTATATTTGCACTTTATTAGGTATATGTCCGATTTCTTATTCATAAGGAACATTTCTAATGCACTTCCTAACCCTGCTTTCAGTGCAATTAGTAAAGACGGACTGATGTCGCATTTCTATACCTCTAATACTTAACATTGCTCCACCCCCATAGCTTACTTCGTTTTTCCCAGGGAACCTAATCCGTACAGCACCTAGCTTAATAGCTATCACCCATTGCGATACAACGCATAGCTTAAAAGCTATCACCCATTGCTGGAGAGTTGTCTCCCACCTCCAGTCTACAGCTGACCTCCTGCATTCACTGGGGTTCTCCATCAACATGCCAAAGTCACGCCGGTCTCGCTCTCAGAAGCTCCTTTTCATCGGAGCGGTTCTGGATACGATGCAGTTTTGGGTGTATCCTCCCGAACAGCGAGTCTGGGATATTCGGGCTATGATTCCGATCTTTCAGCCTCTATCCCGGGTTTCGGTCGGGATGACTCTCCGGCTACTGGGCCTGATGGCCTCCTGCATCTTGCTGGTGGATCATGTCAGATGGCATATGCGGGCTCCGCAGTGGGACCTGAAGTTCCAGCGGGCACATCATTAGAGCAACCTGTCCGATTGCATCCAGTTCTCAGAGGGTACTGCACGCCAACTGCAGTGGTGGCTCACGAATCAGGATTGGGTCAACAGCAGATCCCTCTCCCTTCCTCAACCAGAGTTCACAGTGGTGACCGATGCACTGTCACCACAGGCGATTTGTCTTGCACTAAAAGCATTCCTTCACTCTGTCCGGGGAAGAGTGGTGCAGGTGTTCACGGACAACACTACCACCATGTGGTACTACAACAAACAGGGTGGGGTGGGGTCATGGACCCCAAGTCAAGAGGCCCTCCACTTCTGGGCATTGCTGGAACATCAGGGCATATCCCTGGTGGTTCAACACCTGGCAGGTTCCCTGGACACCAGGTCGGAAGAACTCAGCCACAGGTGCATGATGGATCACGAATGGCATCTTCACTCAGAGGTGGTGCAAGGACTCTTTCAACAGTGAGGAGAGCCTTGGTTAGATCTAATCACCACCGAAGAGAACACGCAATGTCAGCAACTCTGCACATTGGAATTTCCAAGGCGGCACTTGCTAGGCAACGCTTTTCGTCGCAAGTGGAGCTGCGGTCTTCTATACGCCTTTCCGCCTATACCACTTCTACCCAAAAGTGCTGAAGAAGATCAAGCGCGACCGGGCCCAAGTCATTCTTGCGGCTCCGGATTGTGCACGAAGAGTCTGGTATCGCGAGCTGCTCAACATGGTCATCGATACTCCAATCCGACTGCCTCTTTGGGAGGATCTTCTGTCGCAGTAGCAGGGGACGGTTATCTACCCGAACCTGTACGGCCTCCAAATCCTCACATGGAGAGTGAGCGGCGGTAGTTGACATCATTTGACCTGACTCCCGAAGTCTGCGATGTTATCTTGGCAGCCAGGCGTCTCTCCACTAAGACCGTATACCCTGCAGATGGAACAAATTTGTGGCATGGTGCACACCAAAGGCTGTGGATCCCCTTTCTGCCCCTCTTTCTGAGGTTCTCTTGTTCCTCCTTTCTTTGGCCCAGCAGGGCTCTGTACTGGTTACTCTTAAGGGCTGCCTCTCGGCCATTTCAGCCTTCCTTAGGCTTCCTGATCAGCCTTCTCTTTTCAAGTCCCCTGTTGTAAATAGATTTCTGTTCTCCAGGACTTTCGGGGTTGATATTACTGGGGTATCTATTGGAAGTTAAGGAATCTATAACTAACTGTTTCTTTCAGATGAACAAGTTACATGCCTTCGGTAACGATATATCTGTAAGAAACAGAGGTTAGGTATGTATTCCTTACTACCCTACCCATCCTCCCCGTTCTGCGAACTGATTTCTAGGATTAAGGATTTCCTGTCAGGGCCCTATCTTTGTGCACCAGTGGAAAGTCGTTTACAGAACTGATGTCACTGTGCGAGGGCGGCGTCTTTCTAGTTGCCGCAACATCATACAGGCATCAACGACGACGAACACAGAGCCGACCGACGCCAGCTTTTGACGCGCAGGAGTACTGCTGAAAAAAACTTTCCGGATCCAGTCTGACGGCTGGGGGTAATTCTAAGGTAAGGAATCTAAAACTAGCCTATTTTTCTCACAGATGTATGGTTACCGAAGGTAAGTAACTTGTTCTTGTGGTTTGCAAATGTAAGCACGTTCCACTAAGAATGCAAATCATGACCTCATGTGTGCAAACGCAACAGAGTTTATGCCCAAGCCTAATGAGTAATTTTCAATCAGTCGGTCTATTGGGCACTGTTGAAAGATGTTTCAAATTTATAAATTCAGCTTTTTACTCTCACCGAAAATAAAACAATGATCCAAGTAAAACCAACATTGAGTTCGAATTTCCATCTATACAACTCTGGCCCATTTGTAGGTGGATACAAAGTGCTGCAGACACAGGTATACAGGACAGGTGAAAGACTATAACCCTGTTCTGTTAACAAATGTTTTATTTCAATAGCCTTGCAACCCATACTATCACAGTACTCCTGAAACCGATAACTATGGCATGTGGCTATCTTCGTTTGCTTAAAAAAAATGGCTTTTCCTAATACCCACAACAAAACGGAGTCATAGACAATTTAAAATGCAGCACTTTATCTCCTTTCTGACAGTAGCGGCTGCCTCTGTACGGGTTTGGAGGCTGGAGTGGGGAGGCATGATATAAAAAAAAACCTTACCTTCTTCGCTGCCACTGCACGTCTCTCCCGTAATCATCGCAGAGCACTGGAAGCACCCAGTCTCTTGGAATCTAAGAGCCAATCATGATGCTGCAGAAGCAGCGTCATGATTGGTCTGAGCGGCTGAAACTGCAACTCAGGCAGGACCTGGGAGGCTGGGCATGTTCTCCACTGGGCTTTGCTACACAGTTCCGTGGAGAACATGCCAAGTGCACATGACAGTTAGGACGGCCCTAGAGGGCTGATCAAACCGTCATTGCACTTAGGGAGGGTATGTAAACCACTACTGCTCCCTTTGGGAGGGAGGGCGAGGGGTGAGAGAAAAGTAGTCCAAAAATTGTTGGTGTGTGTGTAAAAGGCCGCTTTATTAGGAAACAGGTGCACATTACAAAATACAACCTCGGCAAACGCCTTACAAAACTAAACCTCACTAAATAAATAAATAACTAACCAAACGGGCCCCCAACCCCCAACCCCTACATATTTGGGCCCTCCCCACAATACATCAATAACATTATAACATCAATATACATTACGTCATGATAAAGCATTACATCATCAATAAACATTACGTCATGAATATAAAACATACGTCATCAATAAACTTTATTCATCAACCCAAAATTGAATTAACATTTGTCATGGCCTCCGTAATCATCGATCCTGCCTGACCCTGCACTCCTGCAGAATACCCCTTTTCAAAACTGAACGGTCAAACCATGACCAACCTGCCCCGGCCCCAGTCCAAGAAAATTCTAACGAACTTATAACCAACAATCAACCTAAAACCGAACTGATACACCACAACCCCGCACTGCACCTGCTCCTAGCGACAAATACAAATACAAGAAACCACCCCTGCACACCGGTAACCCATAAAACAGCCTTTTGAAAAAGAAAATCATCAAAAAGATGAGAAAAAACGAGGGAGCGAGGGGAATAAAATACTACAGAAAAACAGGGAGGGCGGGTGGGACAAAAAGTTAAAGCACCTAGCCACCAGGTCACCAAACCTAAAATGGTGGCGGATAGCGGGAAAGGTGGAATTTATACTTGGGCTGGCTGGTCCTACTAGACCAGCCCAAAACTAGAACATTCTGGCAACTTCTGGAAATAACCCCTCGCAGCCCTCCCAAACCGCCCGGGGGAGGAGACCTCCCTTCGGTCGGCTCCCTCCCCCAAGCCCCCCTTGGGAGGGAGGGCGAGGGGTGAGAGAAAAGTAGTCCAAAAATTGTTGGTGTGTGTGTAAAAGGCCGCTTTATTAGGAAACAGGTGCACATTACAAAATACAACCTCGGCAAACGCCTTACAAAACCAAACCTCACTAAATAAATAAATAACTAACCAAACGGGCCCCCAACCCCCAACCCCTACATATTTGGGCCCTCCCCACAATACATCAATAACATTATAACATCAATATACATTACGTCATGATAAAGCATTACATCATCAATAAACATTACGTCATGAATATAAAACATACGTCATCAATAAACTTTATTCATCAAACCAAAATTGAATTAACATTTGTCATGGCCTCCGTAATCATCGATCCTGCCTGACCCTGCACTCCTGCAGAATACCCCTTTTCAAAACTGAACGGTCAAACCATGACCAACCTGCCCCGGCCCCAGTCCAAGAAAATTCTAACGAACTTATAACCAACAATCAACCTAAAACCGAACTGATACACCACAACCCTGCCACCCAGAAAGGTAGGCAAGTGGGGGGGGGGTGAACACACGGAGCCTTCCTTTCTGCCCCCCAACCGCGTAGCGAACGGAAAGATAATGGGAATCAACGCTGCATGGCCAAAGCCCGTGCTAACACCTCACGAAGCTCTAAAAGATAAAGGTCCATACCCACACGTGACAAATGTACTCCGTCATCCCGGAAAAACTCTACCGATTCAAATTTTATTTCCCTGTGCGATATCCTACTAAAACCGAGGCCCCTGCAGCAACGAGACACCTCCGAATTCACCTTCTTCCTCGCCCGATCCACAGCCCTGGGGTTCACAGCCCCTCTCCATGACCTACGCGGTATCAACTCTGTCCAAAACACATGGCACCCAGACCAGAGTTCCTTAATGAGGCTCAAATCCCGTTTCATAGCCCGCAGTAATACAACCCCTTTCGTAGCACAAAGATCATTTTCACCCAAATGAATGACTAAAATATCCGGGCATAAACCGCCCACCATGTTATTGTTTAAACAAGGGATTAACTCTCTCCAGAGCATCCCACCTTTACCCTTCCATACAATATTAAACATCCGATCATTAAAGCCGAGTTGTTCTCCAAAGTAGCTCCGTGCCGCCTGGACTCTGGCCCATTTAACGAAGGAATGCCCCACTATCCAGACCGTGACCACTGGCGATCGAGGTCCAGCAACGGATCCTGAAAGAGAAAACACAATTAGAACACATGTCTAGGCTGAGAACGCCTGCGCGTCTTCTGCCGGGCTCCGCACATAGCGCCTGAAACAATTAGAAGACCATCGCCCCAACCTCATAATATCCGTCTCCGTCCAACCTCTGTGAAAGGCCTCCGTGGCTGCACCTATACGAAAAGAATGAGTACCATATAAACTACTATCCAGCCCAATGTGTTGCAGGGCTTTACGGAGAACCATCCGTAACTGATAAGATGTGACAGGTAAACCATTAATGTGTTGAAATACGAGGGCCTCACCCCCACCCCCGCACAATGAACGCCAGCGCCGCGCCAGCACTAAAGGGCAAGTGAGCTTTGGGACGCGCGCTTGTAACCAAACCCCTTTACCTTTACCCGTTTGATCAGTTTTGGAGCTGGATAGCCAAACATGAACACCTTCGTCATAACAAAACACATCCCTCCAGTGTAAACCACCCTTCTGCTTGGTCCCCAACAACTCAGAGACCCTAAAAGCTCCAAAAAACATAAACGCCATGAGCATGGAAAAAACACACGCCTCAAAATCATCTGAACATACCAAAGGTAAGACTGTAATTAACCTAGCCAGTATTTGCCAGGATAGTGGAGCCCGAGATCGAACAACATGACCCTGTTCCCTGGCCCATCCCTCAAGCATTCTCCTGCCTATTTCCCCGGCTGACGGGGTGTAACCCCATAATAACTGTCCCATAAAAGCAATACCCGCTAGTTTCCCCGCTATAGTCACTTTAGTGAGGCCCTTATCCATGAGGTCTAGTATAAAATTAACAACATCCTCTGACCGCTGCGACGGATCCTCCCGTCTGACAGCTCCAGAAGCCAAGAAGTCCCTCCAGGCCAAGGAATAGGCCGTACGTGTGGACACCGATAAAGAACCTACCACCAATTGTACGACCCTACTTCTCCTACACGCCACAGATGAGTCGGCATCCGAGTCGAGGATCTGTCTGCCTCCCTCGCCAGTCCACGGAATCTCCCCCACTGTGAACGAGACAAAGCATCCGCAATGTCATTGTCCACGCCAGGAATGTGTAAAGCACGAAAATGAATGTCGTGTTTCAAACAACCCAGAACGAAAACTCTCATTAATTTCAAAACCTGTTCGTCTCTGGCAGACTGTCGGTTCACAATCTCCACAACAGCCATGTTATCCACACGAAACAAAACCTTCTTGTGTGCCAATTCCTCCCCCCACAGTGTCAAGGCCACCAAAAGAGGGAACAATTCCAAGAAGGTGATGCTGCGACCACCATTCAACCATTCATCCGGCCAACGTTCCGCACACCATCTGCCGTTCCAGAAAAGGCCAAAACCATCACTACCAGCCGCGTCAGAGAACATCTGTACGTCCCACTGGAAATCCACATCCCTGACCAAGGGAACACCATTGAAAGAGGTCAAAAAGAACTTCCACATTCTCAAATCTTCCTTTACACCAGCAGACAGGCGCACACGATGATGAGGCAAGTGGTGTCCTGATAAAGCCCTACCTAGTCTCCTACAAAAAGTCCTACCTGCTCTCACCACCCTACAAGCGAAATTCAAATGACCCAATAGCACTTGGATTTCTTTTACCAAAACTTTCCTTTTGGCCAACATTGTCTCTAGTAGTTGCACCATGTTGCTCCTTTTATCCTCAGGCAAGCGAGCAGACATCAGTACAGAATCAATTTCAATACCCAAGAAGGAAAGGACCGTACTGGGGCCCACTGTCTTTTCCGGAGCTAAAGGAACTCCTAGATCCTCCATGAGCCCATGGAATGTGTCCAGAGCTGCCTGGCACTCCGCGGAGCCCGGGGATCCAACAAAGAAAAAGTCATCAAGGTAATGTGTCACCAGGGAATGCCCAGTCTGATTCGAAAAATACCACTGTAAGAAAGTGCTAAAACATTCAAACAGCGCACATGAGATTGAACAGCCCATAGGTAGAGCCTTGTCCACATACCATTGACCACCGAATTGGATACCAAGAAGGCACCAATCGTCAGGGTGTACCGGCAACAGTCGGAAAGCAGATTTTATGTCACACTTGGCCATTTCAGCGGCTGCCCCCGCTGTCACAACTAGTGACATGGCCACATCCACAGAAGAGTATGATACCGACACATCCTCCGGGGCAATAAAATCGTTAACTGAGGATCCCTCCGGCCATGAGAGATGTTGAATGAGTCTGAACTGACCTGCCTCTTTCTTAGGAACGACTCCGACTGGAGAGACAATCAAATTGAGTAACGGCCACTCTGTGAACGGGCCAGCCATCCTACCCTCCTGAACTTCCTTAGTAAGTTTGTTTTGTACAACTGCGGGATGTTCCAAAGCCGATTTTAAATTGGCAGACCACCTCCGCTCCCTGGACCCTAGGTAACCCAGTCGGAAACCAAACTGAAAACCATCTAATAACTTGATTTTTGCAGACTCGTCGTCATAACCCTGTAAGGCAATCCGTAGCTTGTCCAGTTTAACCGGAGTACGAGCCTTTGGCCCCAGAACCCTTATTACCTCTGGATCCCCGACCCCTTGAGTTGGAAGTACCTGAACCTGACTGTTTCCCCTGGTGGCTGCCCGAAGGCTCATTGTCCCAACATTTAGATAACGGGTGTTTCCTCCCGCAGCCTGAACACTCATGCCTGAATTTACAGTATTCCCTAATACAGGA
Organism: Lissotriton vulgaris; assembly: GCF_964263255.1. NCBI lineage: Eukaryota > Metazoa > Chordata > Amphibia > Caudata > Salamandridae > Lissotriton > Lissotriton vulgaris. The sequence goes on along the minus strand of NC_141689.1, from coordinate 1,976,730,766 downwards.
ACCCCTATTGAATTCCCAACAGAAACCTGACTCTGAGTGGGTGTTAGAGCTGGACCCCACCCCTCCCCGGGTGGGCTTCCCCTGAAAGGGCCGGTACACTAGAGGTAAACCACTGGCCGTGAACACAGTCTTCCCCCCAGCTGATGACCCCATTGTGTGTTGCCATAAATCATTATCAAGTTCACCCCATTTTGCCTCAGGGTCCCACGCCATCCTGGCCCTAAATTCCTCGTCGTATTGAGACCAGGCAAAACCACCCCCGGTAATCTGAGCTTTACGAATCACATCCATGTACTTAAACATGGAAACGCTGCGCTCAGGGAACCTTTCACAGTACACACTGGCATAAATCAAAAACGCAGCCGTCCAATTTTCAATATTTAAAGGGACCTTCGGGCGTTTAGCCAACTCAAATTCTTCCTCTTTAGAGCCCTCCTTAGACCGGACCTCTCGATGGAGAAGCTTCAGGAGCTCCACATACTCACCATTCCAAATTCTTTCTTTAGTACTAAGCATCAAGTGGGCACCCAGAGGCTTCGTCACCCCCATATATGGTAATTTTTTGATTTTTAGCTCTTTACTAGCCACAGGCTCTTTAACAGTGCTGAAAGCACCAGCTATAACACTACTGTCCGATTTGTCTGAAATCTTGCTGGAAGCACCAGCCATAACACCACTGTCCATCGTTACTGTAAGTTTGCTGGAAGCACCAGCCATAACTCCACTGTCTACTTTGTCTTTAACGTTGCTGGAAGCACCAGCTATAACACCACTGTCCCCTTGATAAGGAACTTTGCTGGAAGCACCAGCTATAACACCACTGTCCCCTTGATGAGTAACTTTGCTGGAAGCACCAGCTATAACACCACTGTCCCCTTGTTGTGTAACTTTGCTGGAAGCACCAGCTATACCACAGTCCCCTGTACTTTGTAAAAACATATCGTCAGTACCCACTGCAGTGTCTTTGACATAACGACCTTTAACCAACCGGCCATCCGTAATGACCACATCAAGTTCACCACCGGTACCCACTGACACCATCATAGGTTTGGCCTGTGGGACCGTTTTCTCACCTTGTAACAGAGAGACAGCTCTCGATGGCTCCGCCCGTGGCGCCGAAGACAATGCATCCGGTCTCCGAGGTGCCCTACCCAATGGGCCGCGCTCTCTTCTCCCTTGCAGTTGCCTCTGGACCACTGGAGCCTGTAAAACACTATGAGAGGAATGAGAGGGCACCCCCCCCTCAAGATCCCGCAGTTCACCTTCTTCGGGACTCTCTTCGTCATAGTCCAACACCACTGAGTCCACACTAGTATGCATCATATCACCACGGGTCTTACCTAACCCGGTATCAACCACAGTACATTTTAAAGATTTCGAAACTCCATGTGGGGGAGCAGACTGTACACGCCTGTACCTCCCTGGGCGCTGACTCTGTTGCTCCATAGCCGCCGGCAAGGCCTGCCACCTATACCTGCTACTCGTTGGGGCCAGCGGGATCACGCCAGACCCTCGTGTGCTGGCCGCGTCGGGTTCCCTCGGTGGAACAGAGAGGGCCGCGCTAGGCACTCTCCTCACTTCCCCTTGGCGAAATTGGACTGGACTGCGCCCTGCCAAGTCTGGAACGCCGCGCCTAACCTCATCCTGAAAAGAAAAAGTTTGGACTGGTGTGCTAGGGTTCCTACCATCCACAGACCAACCATACACCATCTCCCTTCGAGTCGAATCGACAACCCCCCTCTGACCTCTCTCCAAAGAACGGCCTCGCGCGTCATGCCTCAATGGAACCACCGGAATCGGAGAACCGCCTACCACCTCGTCGTCGTCACTATGATCCAAATTATCGAGTGCCGAAAAGGAAGCGCGACTAACAGCTCTAGGGGCTGAGTCCTGGCCTGCTAAATCCCTCTGAAAAGTACGATGTGCCAGGCCCGCCGCGCCAAAATGTTCCCAGCCTGGAGAACCACACATGAAAAACGGACCCCCAGAGGCCCCAGATAAGTGCGGAGCTGTACTCCTGGGTCCTTGTATAGGCCCGCCACTCACCTGACCAAAACCTCCATCGGGGCCCAACAAAGTGCCCTGGAAGCTAAACCCCGCCGCATTCATGGCCCCAGGAGCCGGAAAACCACCCATACCCATTCCGGTCGTACCAACAACCGCAGGACGCACACCAAAAGCAATCCGACGATTCTGTAATCCCGATTGAAATGGGCCACCCCTCAAACATGGAACACCCCTACCTTCCGCTCGTAAACCTTCACCCTGATCCACACCAGACATCGCACCAACAAACGAAACATTGACGCCCATTTGGGCCCATTCACCCTCACCTCGTGATCCACCGCCCCCAGAAACCACCTCACCAACCGCCGATCCCGGGGTAGAAAACAATAACGGACTCCCCACATTGCCTCCAAAATCAACAGCTCCCGCGTCAGCCTCTGGAGCCACCACCTGTACACCAGACGATAAAACAGTACTGGATCCCACCAATCCCCCCACATGACCCTCCCCAACTCGAACATTGAGCGAAAAATGACCTAAGGGAGTTAACAATCGCTGACCATCGTCAGGGGCGAACTGAGTTTCACCAACAACCAAACTGTCCTCCTGGGCCCCAAGGGCAACCTGGTCCCGGACGGAGTCCTGCAATATAAATTGCACCGAGCTCCTACGACCTCCGCGCACGGGAACACCGTCATCAGACTGTCCCCGCCGCTCAAGAAGCGGGTCCGAGGCGGAGCGTTTCTTGCTACCTCCCCGTCCACTCTTGCCCCCTTTCTTCGACCCCTGACCCCGTCCCGCCTTTAACGGAAAGTCTTCGGTACCAGAAGGAACACCCGTCCCCCCACTGAACATGCCCGGGGCCACCGGAGCCTCCGAAGCACCTGACTCCCCCCGGGACGACCTTTGCGGGACCGGCTTCCGGGACCGGGAGCGGCCCCTCTCGCTTACCTGACTCGGCCGTCTCCTCTTCGGCGACGAACACGCCATTACTGCGGCCACTACGCCGGCAGAGGCCTGGCGGTGCGGCCTATCTTGTCCACCTCCCGCGAGCAAGTCCAATCGACCGGCATCAGCCAATAAGCGCATCGCCTCCAAAACTCGTGCGTCTTCCATTACTAAGCTCAAAGTAATATCGCTACAGGCAAAGAATGAAAAAGAAACGCACACACACAAGATACTCTCACAAAAAGTTAAAGCACCTAGCCACCAGGTCACCAAACCTAAAATGGTGGCGGATAGCGGGAAAGGTGGAATTTATACTTGGGCTGGCTGGTCCTACTAGACCAGCCCAAAACTAGAACATTCTGGCAACTTCTGGAAATAACCCCTCGCAGCCCTCCCAAACCGCCCGGGGGAGGAGACCTCCCTTCGGTCGGCTCCCTCCCCCAAGCCCCCCTTGACGTGGGAGATCATAGCCCCGCCCTGCCCGACCTGGCTGGAGTTGAAGTCCCGCTAAGAAAAATAAAATGATAATAACTTCTTGTTATTATGATTTTATTTTTATTTTGCAGTGCTGAAAGAGCAGTGAGGCAACAGCGCTCCTGCACCTTAGAGTTTAGCCGCCACTGCTTTCCAACCTATCCTGAAATGCTCAAATCTCTACTGTTAGTAATTCTTTTCATTGGCTATCCATCTGGAAACACATCATCTTCAAAATCGCATACATAGCTCATTTTACCATTCAGCGAACTGGCCCAGCATTTTCTTGTGGCAAGATGACTCTGTACATTCCCACCATTCTCACTTACAGTACTGCAAATTCAATGCCAAAAATTGAGTGGTCACTACTCACAGCCAAGCACTGGAAAAATCTTCCCTTATCTATTTGGCTAATTTCTAATCATTTACCTTTCCATAGAACTCTTAGGACTTTGCTTTTCTCACCAGCTCTCCATATTGGATACCTCTTCAGCACTTACCCCAAGCATACCACGAAGCACCAGGGCACACTTGGATAACTGCTCGTGCTCTTGAAGTGCTATGAGATTACACTAGATTAGAATTAAAAAAATGGACGGAAAGCCCGAAGTCAGAATAGCATCTGAGTTTAAGCAAGACACAGTCATAAGCAACTATTGTTATTCTTTAACATCAAGGACTACCTCCCCCACTTTTCAAATCACGGGGCCCATTACTTAAATGGAGGCTAGAAAGTTAGGCAAATTTACATGGAAATGCATGCATATACATTTTAAAAAGTGTGATGTCAGGGTCAGAAAATTATTCATAGGGTTAGTACCTCCGTTGCCACTCAGGTTTAGGTTTCAGATTTATTTCTATTTATGATTATGTAGCTCTGAAATGGTCCACATAAAATCAAAAAATTACATACGTATAAATAAAATAGTATTCTAATTTACAATTGAATACATATAAAAAATACACCTCCCCATCAAAAGATCTAACAATCATTATATCCAAGGTTCTAAAAGCTTTCATTTAACAAAAATTCCAGGCAGCAGCCTGTTCTACATAGCAGGATATGAAGTGTCTTTCCTGCCATCAGTGCAAGGATTTAAGAATTATATAAAAAAAGAAAAAATTATTTATATACAACGAAGTGGCAATAAAGCAATCCAAATGGCTAATACATGAGAGATTTTAAAAAAAGTACCTACTCGGGAAACACTATCAGCCTCTACTGAGTACAAACTAATACACCTTATTATAATTTTAGGAAACACTTAAAAAGCAAACAATTCTATTGCTGCATATTTCATTTGGAGGAGCATAAAGCGATTGTAATACTGCTGATGCTGAGAGGATGGATAACTGAGAACATATTGGCCTCAACCATTTCTGCCGACATAATAGCAAAGTAAGACAAATAAATAAAACGTGGTTAATATCTTGGAAGAGATTTTTACACATGTTTCAGATCGCTGAGGAACCATACCATTTAGCAACGAGGGGAGTTAAAGGAAGCAGTGTCCAAAAATGGCACACTCCATGAGTCATATTCCATGAAATATAAGCTGGTGCTTTGTTTATCAAACAGGAATCAGTAACCAGATGGTAACCCCTCCTTAAAAAGTAGGCCTCCCTGTCCATGGGAAAACTTGGGTGGCCTGTTCTAGGATAACTTTTAATTGGTGCAGCATCAATGCAAAACCCTATAAGGTTCTAATTGCAGCAAATCCGACGCATTCATAACATTTCTATGGATTAATTAATTTTCTTTTGGGCCATCTAACATTTATTTTTCTAGCCAGAATCCAAGTGTACCATGGTCCCTCTTTGCAAGGCCCACAACCCAAAGCACAACCCCTGGGCGGCTCTGCACAAGCACTTCATATCCTAAATTCTAGCCTAAGGGGGCCACAGAAAGAGCTGGGTTAACCAAGGGCAAGCTTCTAAGAATTTGACCTTTCATTGTGCTTAACCCGTTGGCTGCTGCTGTCGGCCAGCTGAGGTTGCGTGCACTACCTTGGTAGTGCTGCGCACGTCCGTTGGCCGTCGCGGCCCCGCCCGCTCAATAGAACGTTCCGCACTGGCGCGTAACGTTCAGAGTAGCCAACGGGTTAAAAAGCCCCATTTTGATACATCAATCAATTGAGTGCTATATAATAAGGAGGCCAGAATCTTAGCATGATAAACCTCCAATAAAGGTGCAAAATGTCGTCTCCGGTGGCCCTATAAAGGGAGCCCAGACATTTTGCCCTGTGGTGGCTTTAGATACCTTATTTTCTATATGAGCTTTGTCACTTAGATTTCAACACACTAGTTGTTATATCCTGAGGTCTCCCAGTTCCTCACTACTCAGCCTGTGCGAGTGTGATGTGATAGAATGTCCATGAGTGCATGGTTTCGATGAGTGGTCAGTTGGAATAACTGAGCCTCAGCGGCAGGATGTTGCTCCCGATGGGGCTGTACCATCTTACCTGTAACTGAATAAACCTACATAATCTACACTACTGTGTTCTGGATTGATTACCTGCATAGGCCTAGCTTTGTTTAGAAACCAATTGTCCCCAAAAAAGGATACAATTTCACAGTTTCCAATTTTTGCCCACCCAAGGACCATGCAAAATTTCCACATTTCAGCTCTCTCCTCCTATGCATGCACAATATCTTACTTTTAGATACATTGATCCTTACATAGTGAGCCTCAGCAACATTTTTGAGTGCCTCCAGATGGCTATTTAAAACCTTCAGGTATAAATCAAAAATAATTATGCTGTCTGCATAAAGTAGGCACACAATAGGCTTTCCCACAGCTATTGGGGCAATACCCTCGCATTGGGCCAAATAATTTGGGAGGTCTGAGATATAAAGGGGGAAGAGAAGGGGGACAAGCAAGCACCCATGTTTTAACCCAGGTGGGATAGGGATAGCTTGTGATAAACTATTATCCCCACTAAATAAAACTTTACACCAAGTATCGGTATTAAGGGCACAAACTGATTCTAAAAGAGTCCCTGGCATACCCAAATTTAAAAGATTACTCCATAGCAAAGAACGATCTACTTTATCAAATGCTTTAGAGAAGTCAATAATAGCTGTGTTAACCTTTCATCCACTAACTTTACCATATTTTCATTTATGTTTTTATGGGCAGTTATATTTTCAATTATTCCATGCTTAGTCCTGTACCCAGTTTGCTCCATAGGTATAAGATTCTGCCCATTCACTAATCTAGGTGGTGAACAGGCATTTAGCAAAGACTTTATCCACTGCGTCGAGAAGGGTGGACTGATGATCGTTTTCTGACCATGTCATGAGTGATGTAATATGTGACGTCATCAGCAGTTCATTGCAGGCGCGCAAGTTATAGTGAGTCCAACTAACTATAACATGGGAATTTCAATGGTTTATGTCAGTAAAATTTCCAGCTAACTATAACTGGTGTCAAACCTATTGTTTTTTCAGTGAATTTAATAGGTTTTTTAAATACTAATTCCTAACTATAACTGGTGTGAAACCTATGGTTTTTTTCAGTGAATTTAATAGGTTTTTTATATGCTAATTCCTAACTATATATAGGGCCTCAAACCTATGTTTTTTTCTGTGAATTTCAAAGGTTTTTTAATAGCAAATTTCTATAGCTATGAAATATAATATTTTTATATTGAATTCTATATTGTATATTTATGTAATACTATATTTTTTATGTATATTCTTGGTTTTTTTTGCCCTGGAGCGCTCCCGGTGCGCGTACCGGGGAGCGCACCGGAAAGCGCAGTCTTGCGGCGTGCCCTGGTGCGCGTACCGGTGAGCGTCCCGTTTGCGATATTGCCGCGAATGAAAACAACATCGTGACGTATCACGTAGCCGTGTCCACGTGATACGCACGGCGTAAGCGCACCCAAAAGCACCCGAGCGCATACGATCGCGCTACGTAAGCACCCCGGGGTACGCCCCGGGGCGCGTAGCGTAAGCGCGTCGGGTCATGTGACCTGAAAATAACACTTTTCATTGGCTCAGAACAGTTTTTTTTTTTCAAAATGATGAAAGCCCCCACCTTTTTTCCTCATTCTCACTTTGTTCTTTGACTGAGGAAGACCTGTTTGTGAGAAATGGCTTCAGTAGCAGCAGCAGCAGGAGCATCTCAACTACCACCACCACCACCACCACCACCACAAGGACTACCACAACACCACAGTGGTAGAGAAGAACAAGAGGAGGAGGAGGAGGAGGGAGGCGGTTCCTTCCTGAAGATAATACCCCCTGTAAGCCAAAGGAGCACATTGTCTGGGAGTTTTTTAAAATCCCAAGGGGCCTAAAAAAAGTTAATGCTCCGAAAGTCACATTTCTGATCTGTGGCACTGTACTTTCCAGGGGGAACCCTGCCAAAAAGTATTCTTTTGGTAACAATACCATGATTCGCCACATGCAACGCCGGCACCCTAACAACTATGCTGTGGCAGAGGTCAGAGAACTGACCAGAAACCCTCCCCAATCTTCTCCCAGCACCTCCCAAAGTAACCAACCCACTCCATCGGGTCCAGAGACAAGGGAGATGGTCCCAAATATCCAAACCCAGTTTGGAGATTTTAAAATAGTTTGCAAATTTTGCGGGACTACAATTTGCTATGGAGAGCAAAGTATTAAATTGATTAAGCGTGCTGGAGACAACCACAAGTGCAAAAACAAACCTTAATTTTTTCCTGATTTTTTTTGCTCCAGTTGAGCCGTTTACAATTCCCTGTTTTTTGTTTGTCCCCATAAAAATTACAAAAAAAATATAAAATTGTTCATAAAAGCCAAAAAAAGTAAAAAATGTTCCAAAAAACAATAAAAAAATATAAAACAACAAAAACAATAAAAAAAACAGTTCTTTTTAGAACTACCTCCAATTTATAAAAAAATGCTACATTTTTTAAAAAGTCTGTCATACTTTTTTCCCCATGGTATGCTCCCCGGTTGGCTCCGCGGTGCGCGTACCGCGCAAATCGAATTATTTTTTTTTTTTGCCCCGCGTGGCCCTTTTATGGCCCTCACATCAAACCTAGGGGGTCAGGGGGGTTTATCCTACCCCCTTTTGGTCATTTCCCCCTTTGTTTTTGCCTCCTCTTGTGTCTCGATCCTACTGAGACACAAGATGGCGGCCGCTCAGGACTGTTTGGAATGTTGACAGACACCCGAGAGCCAATCAGCTTTTCGCTCGCAAACTCGCTTAGCGCGCTGGAGCGCGCCCCGGTGCGCATACCGGGGCGTGCTTATAGATATATATATATTTTTTAACCTAAATTATTCAAAATCCACTGGAGCACATATCTTGACACATAGCAAAGGCACATCAGGTACCAGTCCCTACCATTTTGCCAAATTTGGTGGAAATCCATTCAGCCGTTCGGGCTAAAAGTGAGTCCAACCGCCCTATGGAAATTAACATGGGGAAAACACGTTTTGGGAACCCCTTTTATCTCAGCCCCCGCTTGACGAATCCCTCCCAAACTTTCAGGGAAGGAGCGGAGCGCAGCGAGGCAAGTTTTGGGAAAATTACAGGCAGATCCCTCAATCGGCGCCAAAGTTGTTCCCAATAGAATGTTGCGGATTTCCTATAGAAAACAATCCTAACTATAACTACCTACTGGCGACCGCCAGTAGGTAATATATATATATATATATATATATATATATATATATATATATATATATATATATATATATACGGTCACCAGCAGGTAGTTATAGTTAGGACCTATTTTCCATAGGAAATTCACAACATTCTATTTCCAATAACTTTGGCGCCGGTTGATGAATCTTCGCAAAATTTTCAAAACTCGTGGGGCGCTCTGGTCCGCTCCTATCCTGAAAGTTTCAGGGTGATTCGGCAAGCGAGGGCCCAGAAAAAAGGGGGGTCCCAAAACGTGTTTTCCTAATTCAATTTTCCATAGGAAACTTTAGACACGGGTACAGCCCGAACCCTGAACGGAATTACACCAAATTTGGAAAAGAGGTAGTTCTTGGTTCAGAAAGAACCCTTTTTGTTAAATGGTGTAAATCCGTTCAGTAGTTGCAGAGAAAAAAAACAAAATAAACTAGATATATCTATAGCCGCGGATGATCCGCGCACCCTTTTGATCACGAGCTGTATGCTAATTGGCTGTCAACACTCCAAACCAGGAAGTTTAGCAGCCATCTTGTGCCTCGGTAGAGAAATCAGTCTAACAAGTGCGCAAAACGCAAAAAGGGGGCAGGGTAGAAACAACCTGACCCCTAGGCCTGCTTAGGGGGTCCCAGGAGGACCTCCAGAGCCCAAAAATGTATTATTTTTTCTTTTAAATCGGCATAATCCGCGCAGGGTGCGTTGATCTCGCCGCAAAAAAAACCGAAGCGTGGGCTCCCGCGCTTTGTTATTATGTAGCCCCCGGGTGGGCCAAAACCCAGGGGCAATGTTTTTATTATAATGGGGGGTCCAGGGGCCTTCAGCCCTGGGGACAGCCACCCCTGGGGCTTTCAATGCATATTTGCGGGGGCTCACAGCCACCCCGAGGCTTATCTAACATATTGGCGGAGGGCTCACGACCCCCTGCAGCCCCGGGGACTGCCACCCCTGGGGCTTTAATAATACATGGGTGGGGGGGCTCAAAGGCCCCCGCAGCCCCGGGGACTGCCATCCCCCTGGCTTGTGTTGCATTTTCTTTGAAACCGGTGGGGGATTGAGCCACCCCACATGCCCAGGGGACTGCGCCCTCCCCAGGGCTCTAAATATTATAAAAGGGGGGTCTGTGATGGACCCCGAGCCCCGGGGACCACCACCTCCCCGGGGCTTTAGAAATCCTGGAGCTCTGTCATGGCCCTGGGGACCGCCACCCCCTAGGGCCAGCTCCTACAGTGTCCCGGGGTGCCCACCCCCAGGGCACTGCTGTTTGCTATGGCAAGGTGGGAGCCTCGCAACAGCCTTGATCACATGACACCCCGGACACTTCCTGGTCAGGCTAGATTGCTCGGCAAGTAGATTAGCAAAAAGTTCCGAAATGCACCACTTTGGCAGTCAAAGTTACACCATATATCGGTGAAGGAGTATATATTTGAAAGGAGATAGTCCAAATAAAAGAGCGCTGAGTCCAAGCTTGCAAGAAAGTGTTCAGGATTCTTTTAATTTTCAGATCGAAAAGCCAGCCAACGCGTTTCGTTCCTTCAGGAGGAACTTCTTCAGGGCAGTAATGATCGATGACAAAAATAATAATGATTTCTTGAGCCAAGATCAGAGATTAACCATAGATATATATATCCTATGTCTGGATGTCGACGAGTAGATGAGGTCACCAGATAATATATCAGAAAGGTAGTTGCCTTGTATCTTCCAAAAGGAATACACCTTATGAAAGCCTTCCTGCAGATTATTCAATTATCTCTACTGTTTCTTATTTTTCATTTCTTCATCATTAGTACCGATGCACTGTAAAGTTTTCTTGCTGAATTATAACCTTTAAATAGTTTGAAGGTTCGTATTATTCACTGTCACTTATTCCAATTTCGAAATCCCTAATCGACTCTTGCGAAGTTATCACATTCAGGTAGTTACCTGTGGGGGTCCCATTCGATATCCCCAGTCGGCGTTTCCTCAATACTCGCGCCTGGTCCGCTCCGGCCAAAATGCTCGGCAAGTAGAAACAGAAAAAATACTACTAATAATCATATAGATATCCTGGATCCAAATACACAATGTACAGGGTAAATCGTAAATACTAGCGTTTAAAACATAAATATGTTTTAAAACCAGATACATTTTTTACAATAAAAAATGCAATACAAAAGGTAAATATTGATAAAAACCTGTAAAAATCAGAGTCAATCAATAATATTATAGTCCTAAATGCAAATATATATATATATACTATATACATATACATGTATATATATATATATATATATATATATATATATATATATATATATATATATATATATATATATATATATATATATATATATATATATATATATATATATATATATATATATATATATATATATATATATATATATATATATATATTACCTACTGGGGTTCGCCAGTAGATAGTTATAGTTAGGATCAAATTTCCATCAGAAAATAGTGTTTTTGACTTGCCTATATCTATGGTGTCATTTGAGAAATCTTCACAAAATTTTCCAAAAAAGAGTGCCTTGATGAATTTTGCTCTGTATGGAAAGTTTCGGGGTGATCCATGAAGTGGAGGCAGAATAAAGGGTGAGGGGGTAAAAAAAGTGTGCTTCCCATGTTAATTCTCTCAGGGCAGTTAGTGAAGCCTGCAGCCCCAAGCACTGACGGAATTACACCAAATTTGGCAGAAAGGTATATTTGTTTAGGCAGATCACGCTTTCAGTTACTTGGTCTAAATTCGTTCAGGAGCTGTTGAGAAATGTAGGCAAATCCAGTTAGAGATATCCGTGGTCCTGGGAACTTTTGGAAAAATAAGGAGCTTGTGCTGGGAAATGTAGAGCTCTGATTGGCTGTCAACACTTCAACCAGGAAGTGTTGCCAGCCGTCTTGGAACTAGGCTAAAGTCTAGTCCCACAAAAAAAAAAAAAAAGAAAAGGGGGCAGGGTAGGAATACCCTGACCCCCGGCCTCTGTCTTATAAAGTAATTTTTTGAGAAAATAAATTGCTGTGGTCCTGCACTTGTTTACATTATAGCCCCCGGTTGAGACAGGTTCCGGGGAATGCAGCATTCCTTTTTTTTATGAAAAGAGGGTTGCGCACAGGCTGCCCTCCTTGAGCATAATTATGCCCCGGGGACCACCAACTCCCTGGGGCTTATTTCTAATATTACAGGGTGTGTCTTAGACTCCCCCCTGGCCCTGGGGACCACCACCTCTCCAGGGCGGCTTGGTCAATATTCCTGGGGTGCATGGACTGCCCTGAGCTCACCACGTCCCCAGGGCTGTTTTCAGAATGAGGCAGGGGCTGCGTGGATCCCCAACCTCTGGGGACCACCACCTCTGCAGGGCTATTTGGTAAACATTGCCAGGGGCATGGGGACCGCTCCGGGACCACCACTTACCTGGGTCTGTTTTCAAAATGAGGTGGGGCTGCGTTGACCCCCCATGCCCCAGGGACACACACCTCCTTGGGCTTTTACTTTTTAAAAAGAAGCAGGTGGGCCGTTCGGTTCCCTTCCTGGCTGATATTGGCCCTGGAGACCTCCACCTCCCCAGGGCAGCCCGATCTGAAGAAAGGAGGCGGGCTGTGTAGCCCCCTCCTGGAGCCATAGATTGCCTTGGGAACCCCCACCCACCGGGTAGGCTCCTACTATGTCCCGGGGTGCCCACCCCGGGACATAGCTGTTTGCTGTGGCTTGGCAGCAAACCGCACCTGCCAATTCATAGCAAACTCTCTGCTTTCAGCAAGCATGAGCAGTGAAAATGCTCTCACTTACTGGAAGTGGAGCATTCACCTGTTTCTCTGCCTGCTGCCAAGCTTATACTGAAACTGATGAATTGCTTTCACACATAGAGAGCTGCATGTTTAGCAGCTCCCTGTGTGCGAAAGCAATAACACCTCCCGAAGGAGGCAGGGAGCCGGTAGAGAACGTGGGGGCCTTGGGCTTCCCTGTGGTCCGTGTGCAGACTGGGTGCCATGGGGGCACCTACAAAACCATGGCTGGGCAAAAAGGAATGGGGCACCCGAGTTCGAAATCAGCCTGGGGAGGGTGGCTGTGTGGCCATCCTCCCCCACTGCAAAAAGGCAGAGCCCTGGAAATGGGGTCCCAGAGCCGAAATGGGCAGGTGAGGAGGTCCTTGCGGCCCCCCTTTCCAGTTAAAAATAAGACCCCGGGCGATGGGGTCCCAAGAGTCAAAATCAGCCTGAGTAGGGGGGCACACAGCCCCCCTCCCAATATTTAAACAAAGAAGCACCAACTTCTGCAAAGTACAAAACATCCAAGTGTGTTTTCTCTGCAGTTCCACTTTCTAAAGTTATTTGGTGAAGACGCTTGTGGAACAATCACATTGGCAAAGTTACAGACACACAGGGTAAATGGAGATATTTTCTCAGCATCCTTTATTCAGTTCTAGTGTAGGAGATGCACTATACATTTACTAAACAGTGTAGCACTTACTAATTGGCCAGTAGAAAGAACTCCAATTGGTTAGGGCTGTTGCACAAAATGCTGGACTCTTCTGGGATAAAACTAGAAGTGTGTAAACTTGCCTTCAAGCCCTGCCCGTTTGGCCCCGCCCCATATGCATTAGCGGTATACAACATCTTCCTGCCCAGGAGGACACACAGCTTACTATCAGGCTCCACAAGCACATTTCCCACCTTTTTTTTGCAGACAGGATCTTGATGCCTAGGAATACGAACGCATCTTCACCAAACAAAGAAGCACTTACTTCTGCAAAGTGCAAATCATCCAAGTGTGTTTTCTCTGAAGTTCCACAATTGTAAAGATATCTGTGAAGATGCTCTAGGAACAATCACAGTGCCAAAGTTATGAACACACAAGGTCACTGGAGACATTTTCTCTGCGTCCTTTATGCAGTTGTAGTGTAGGATACAAGGGACCCACAGTGATCAATACGCAGATTGTAGTGTCTGTGAAGCATACAGCGGGCCCGCAGTGATCAATAAGCAGGTTGAAACCTGTGGTGGTCCGTACTGATCACAGGCAGCCCACCTAAGGGCCATCCTCCATCTTGTGGCTAGACCTCTTCCATCAGCTAATGACTCATAGAAAGCGGGAAGCAAATGCAAATCAGGCACCGGCCTCACTCTCAATTTGGGTTGAAACGCTGCATGTAGAGTGAAGTCAATGAAGTCTGTACAGCAGTGCAGTGGAAGGTGCCAATTACAGGGGGGCCGCTTCGCACCAGTCTGCCATTTTGGGACAAGGCCCCCGGGCAGCTCAGTAAAGCAAACATGTAGTGCCTTGGACCAGTTAGTCACAGCAAAGTGGCAATCCTTACAGCACAGCAGTCTTTACTCCAGCAGAGTTCTTCCCCCCAGGTCCAGTAGTGTACTGATTTGGTAGGGTCAGAGCCCCAGTACTTATACCCAAAAGTGCCTTTGATGTAGGGGGTGACTTTAAAGGAGCTCTCTGAAGTGCACAAGGATCCCTTATAACCCAGTCCTGTCTGCCAGACTATCTGTGGGGGGTAATCATTTCTTTGTCTGGGAACAGGACACAGCCTATTCATGTGTATGTGTAAGCTCCCCTCTACCCGTTCCTGTCCAGGAAGGCTATCAGAATGCAGAGGAATGCAGATGAGTCCTGTGTCACACACAGCCCTTCCTGTGGCTGTGGCTGTGGCTGTCTAGATGGGATGCACAAAGTATAGCGGTCACCCTGCCCAGATGTGTATTGTAGACAGGCTGCAGGCACACAGAGCAAAGTTAAAAACAGAGAAATGTCCACTTTTTAAAAGTGACATTTCTAAAATGGTAATGTCAAATCCAACTTTACCACTAAAGAGGATTTAGCACTACCATTCCAAAGTTATAAAACATGATGTAGCTACTCCTTTCAGATCAGGAATGACCGCTTAAAAAGTGTTTTAAGGCACTCCCAATGCTAGCCTATGACAGGAGTAGGCTTGACAGTGGTGAAAAACGAATTTAGCTGATTGTCACTACCAGAACATGTAAAACTTAAAAGTAAATGTCCTACCTTTTAGTTGCACAGCACTCTGTCCATAGAACTACCTAGGGCCTACCTTACAGGTGTCCTATGTGTTATAAAAGAGGAGTTCAAGGCTTAGCAAATGGTTTTAAATGCCATGTCGAAGTGCCAGTAAACTGCACACACAGACCTTGCAATGGCTGGCCTGGGGCAGGTTTGAAAAGCTACTTGTGTGGGTGGGACAATCAGTGCGGCAGACCTACTAGTAGCATTTAGATTATAGGCCCAGGGTATATGGCATACCACTTTACAAGGGGCTTATAGGTAAACTAAATATACCAATCAGGTATAAATCAATGTTACCATGTTTTAGGGGAGAAGCACATGCACTTTACCACAGGTTAGCAGTGGTAAGGTGTTCAGAGTCCTTAGACCAACACAAACAATTCAGCAAAAAGAGGAGGAGGAAGTCAAAACGTTTGGGGTAACCCTGCAAAAAGGGCCATTTGCAATACAAGTGTCTTTTTAGGGTTTAGGGTGGGTGAGGGTATTCGGGTGGCAGGGGTATTTTTAGGGTGGGTAGTGTTTTTTTCGGTGGCAAAGGTATTTTTAGAGTTTAGGGAGTGTGAGGGTATTTGGGTGGCAAGGGTATATTTAGGGTTTGCAGTGGATACGTTTATTTGGGTGTCAAGGGTAATTTTAGGGTTTAGGATGGGTAAGGATATTTGAGCGGCAAGCGCATTTTTAGTTTTTAGGGTGGGTAGAGTTTAAGGATTGGGGCAGATAAGGTAATATATATATATATATATATATATATATATATATATATATATATATATATATATATATATATATATATATATATATATATATATATATATATATATATATATATATATATATATATATATATATATATATTTATATATATCTATACTACTATTTTAAAGAGAGAACTGTGTCCTTTGTGCTAGGTAAACTCGAAAAGTACACCACCAATCACAACACCCAATACAGCGCTGGAAAGGGGAGGTCCAGGAGATGGACATAGGCTATATAAGTGGACACCATATACACTACAAAGGGGGGGGCAAGTGGACACCATATACACTACAAAGGGGGGGCGCCATCAGTGGTAAAGTAGTCCCTTCTGGACGTTAGGTGTGGGCGTTAACATTCAGAGAGGCAAGTTGTGGGTGTTACATGTGGGCGTTAACATTGTAGTTCACGGTGCAAAACCAAACAGTGAGGAGATGTGGGCGTGAGATGTGGGCGTTAGATGTGGGCGTTAACATTCAGAGAGGCAAGTTCAGGGCGTTAGATGTGCGAGGAGAACATTGAGATGCGAGGAGATGTCACGGTGCAAAACCAAAACACACCATTCGCGCTCACAGTGCAGAGTATTTCAACCATTCGTGCTCACAATGCAGCGTATTTCAAACGCGCAATAATCACAGTGCAGCATACTGCAAACGCAAAATATTCACTCACACACACTTCGGGGAGGCAGATTCATTGACCTGGGCGTTTACCGTTGTACGCTGATATCAGGAACGGGGCGCGGCTTGCATTCACAGCCGACCAATCACGCCACATAACTCGCATAACACATGCAAGCCTTGCGAGGAATATTTTATAAACGATTTCACCATTGGTCACGCTCATGTTTGTCACAGGGGGATGACCTCAAGCAAAAGAGGTGCGGCATACACGGCGTTTCACAGCTTAGGTGAGTAAGCCGTTCTGAAGCTGCAATATTTATCGCACGGAGATATCATACATAAAAAAACAGGCTTTCGCATGGCCCTTAAGCGAGTCAGCGTTCACCACAGTACTTGCGTTCTAAACCTAAGAACAAAGCTAGGATTCACTCGCCGCTTATTCACTCCCACTTATTGCGGCGCTAAGGAGAAAACTTGACTTCAGGGCTTAAACAAATATTTCAATCGTCAACATCACCAAGGGCTACATAAAATATCGTCCTGGCACAAGCAACAACATTCTCACGGGGGGGCAAGGACAAACAAGTAAACACGAGTAACATTAACTAGAGGGACCTTTCGCCAACAAGATTACACAGTTTACTTTTCGAACCCGGATAACGTCGGGACGGGCTGCTAGTATATATATATATATATATATATATATATATATATATATATATATATATATATATACATTTTCGCACTCGTACCCTCACAGCGATGTGCCCACCATCCAGAGCCATCAACAGGAAGAGAACGGAAGACCCAGAGTGCAGGTGAGTTCTTAATTTCTCAGTACACCACGACAGCATAACGTTTCGGCCTTCGCAGAGGCCTTGGTCACATGACGCACCGAGAGAGTTGCGTGAATTCAAAGTGCTGGTGCATTCAAAATAGTACATTTTGATTGGCTAGGTGATTTATAGGGGAGTGTCCAGAATGGCTATTGAAAGCATATTGTATGTAGGGACACGGGACAATTCATGTATTGCCTATTTTGTTAATAACTGTTTAAATACAATTTTATCCGTCAAATGAATAAATACATGACAAAGGAAATCCTGTGTCATTATAAAACACATACAAAGCATTTCATATATATACAACTATTTACAAAAAACAGTGTCATATGCCTCAATAGCAATATTTACATATGTAGTTTGATAGTGAATTGATCGGATAAATAGGCTCGTCTGATTTTCTCCTCACCTGCATGTAAGTCTGTTTATGACTAATATATACCAATTGGAAATCTCATATTTAAGGGATTGAACAACATAAATTCCACGCGCTTGCCATAACTCCTCCTAACACCATAGTACTATAGTATGCGAATGCAATTTGAAACAAATGTGATTAAAAACAATAATTACTGAAATTGTTATTTACATGCAGCCTGATGCAACTTCTGATAGAAAATAGCAGGTGAATATATTACTGCTCAGATTTGACTATTTAACTTAGTTGTTTGTTTCATATACAGTTATACTAGTCACCAGTAATATATAAAGCGTAGTAAGCATTTTTGTCTAACAAAACAACCACAGATGGCCAGGCGGAGAGATGGGATGCCTAAAGATAGTAATGCTAATCAGGAGCTTCTATAGGCACGTATAAAAATCCTCCGTGGAGTTGAGACCATTAGGAGTCTTACTGTCCATTTCCAAGATGTACCTGGTCTCAAGTGCCCTTAGAATCCCTTCTCTATTCCCACCTCTCCTTAGAGGACCTACAGAGTCTATGGCATAGTATCTGAGGAGTCCACTGTCGTTGTTGTGGTACTCCTTGAAATGCCTTGCAACCGGGTATGTGGCATCGTTGGTGTTGATAGCCCTGATGTGCTAGAGTACCCTTTTATGGACCTGCAATTTGGTACTACCAATATATTGCAGGCCACATGGGCACTCCAGCACATAGACCACATACTCCGTCTTGCATGTCAACTGTTTGTTGATCTTGCGACTCATTGTAGAGAATGCTGTCAGGAACTCGGTTTTATTGAGTCCTTGCGAGCATGCCTTACAGCTAGAGCACTTTCTAAAACCTCGGCTCGCTGCTAACCAATTTTTAGGTGGAATTACCTCTGGGCTATATTTAAGTATAGCATCCTGTAACGATTATGCTTTTCTGAAGGTAATAATTGGTTTGTTGGGCATGTGTTCTCCGATTACTGGATCTAATTTGATCAGATTCCAGTGTTGATTAATTATCTTTCTCAGTGCCCCGTGTTGGCTGTTGTAGGTCCAAATGAGTCTAACTGGTTGGGTTCCACCGGAATTACTGGCCCTCTGTGCTTTCTTGTGGATCAGTGCATTGCTGCGTGACAGGGCATTAGCTTTTCTGATTGCTATGTCGATTAGATTTTCCTCATAGCCTCTCGCCAGAAAACTTTGTTTCCTAGCAGCCTGTGCTGCTTTGCAGTGAGTGTCTGTACTGCAAACACGCCGAATTCTAAGCATTTCCCCATAGGGAATGCATCGAATTAGGTGCGGGGGATGATGACTACCCGCGTGCAGTATAGTATTGCCCGCAGTAGGCTTCCTGAAAAGTTTTTTTCTAATCTGTCCTGACTGACCTCCAAAGTTACATCAAGAAAGTGAGCTTCCTTTTGACTGATATTTGATGTGAAGGATAGATTAAATGAATTTATATTCAGGGCATCAATGAATTTTACCGCCTCATCATGTGTCCCCCGCCAGATCATTAAAATATCATCGATGTACCTGTACCATCGTATGATACGGCGGGTGCAGATCTCCCGGTGAACACCATTGAGGACCTGTCTCTCCCAGTAACCCATATGAAGACAGGCATACCTGGGAGAGAAACAGGCCCCCATGGCGACACCCCTGACCTGCTGGTAGTACTGGTTTAGGAACATGAAATGGTTATGATGTAAACAAAAGCTAATCATGGTGAGCAACATTTTATTGTGCTCGGCTAATTCAATTGGCCGCTTGCCCAAGAAAAACTCAACAGCCCTTAACCCATCCGCATGCACTATGCTGGTATACAGCGATGAAACGTCAAGAGTGATCAACCAATAGTCATTACTCCATTGTAGTTCATTTAATTTCCTCAGAAGGTCACCAGGATCTTGAATATAAGATGGAAGTGCCAACACAGCCGACCAATCACGCCACATAACTCGCATAACACATGCAAGCCTTGCGAGGAATATTTTATAAACGATTTCACCATTGGTCACGCTCATGTTTGTCACAGGGGGATGACCTCAAGCAAAAGAGGTGCGGCATACACGGCGTTTCACGGCTTAGGTGAGTAAGCGTTCTGCCGTTCTGAAGCTGCAATATTTATCGCACGGAGATATCATACATAAAAAAACAGGCTTTCTCATGGCCCTTAAGCGAGTCAGCGTTCACCACAGTACTTGCGTTCTAAACCTAAGAACAAAGCTAGGATTCACTCGCCGCTTATTCACTCCCACTTATTGCGGCGCTAAGGAGAAAACTTGACTTCAGGGCTTAAACAAATATTTCAATCGTCAACATCACCAAGGGCTACATAAAATATCGTCTAGGCACAAGCAACAACATTCTCACGGGGGGGGGGGCAAGGACAAACAATTAAACACGAGTAACATTAACTAGAGGGACCTTTCGCCAACAAGATTACACAGTTTACTTTTCGAACCCGGACAACGTCGGGACGGGCTGCTAGTATAAATATATATATATATACATATTCACATATAGATATCTACATATAAACATATAGATGTACATATAGAAATAAATAAATAAAGGCTTTATACTTACCTGCAAGATATTTACATATTCTTTGAAAAAGCATAGGTGGTAAAAGCATATGTATGGTAACGTTTTACATGGTAAAGACATGCGTCGTAAAGGCATATGCATTGTAAAGCACAGGTTGGAAAGGTATGCATGGTAATGGCATGCACGGTTCCGTCATACATCATTCTAGCATTTTAAGAAGAAAGTATCCTTCCCTGTTTTCTTACCTGGTGTGTACTGTGTTGTAAAGTTTTCTTTTCAGATATCATATCTTTTCTGGCATAGGAAATGCTCTGTATGCCGCCATCTGTTGACAAGACTTCCAGTCCTAAAGGGGTAATGCTGACTAATGTTCAGGAAGCCTAAGGAATCAAGGATTCAACGTTCATATTCCGAAATCTCTGGATCGGGTTCTATTTAAATGGGAAACATGTGCAAAGTTATGTGTGTCGGTAAAATGTGAGTGGAAGCATTCTGTGAATGTAATGGTCAGGGATCCATGTATTTAACTTTTTTCTGACCCTGAACAAATCTAACCTGCTTATTTCAAGGGAAATGTTTGAATTGAGTGACTCAGAAATAGGCTGATTTGTATCCTAATTAAAACCTTTACAATAGTGAGAGTCGTGTAAAACTATGATTTTATATATCATAGGCAGTTGGCATGCAATTATTTAAACAGTTTTTGTTTTATACAAAGTACATTCAAACCACTGAAAAGAAGGGAAATCCACCGTTCATCTCGATAGCACAAGAAAGGCAAAAATATGCATTTGTGATATTTCACCCCATCTTCCGTTCCCCACTGGTCCAGAAAGGAGCAAGCCAAACCAGAGTGCTTATGCTTCGGGGTCTTGTGAACAAGACCAGTAAGCGTTTAAATGCATCATGTTTTCCTGCCTGGAAAAAAATCAATGTAAAGCATGAGTGCTATGGTGTGGCTAAGTGGAAAAGTACAACTTGACAGCCACAAGTGCTTCCTAGTTCGTTATTTAACCCTGCAGGCAGAAATATCATTTTTGCAGCACTGTCATTCCCTGGGGGTGTAGCTCAGTCTGTGCGCTTCAGATTTCCCAACTAAAAAAGCTGTGGACTGCGGGGTGGAAGGGTGAGATAGCAAAGATTCAGGATGGACTGTTTCCATGAGGAACAGAGTCAGTACTGATTTGCATTAGGTGAGCTTCTGTTGAGAGTGGCACAGTGGGCAAAAAAATAATGGGTTGAATGCTACCATGAGTGATTATCACTTGTTAGGCTATTTGCAAGCATTCATCCCATCAGATTGTGGGTGCTTAATTGCCCCTAATATGCCTGGTAACATGAGACTGGTGCAGTTTCCAAGCCAACTGCTACCAACGTTTGTGATTTCCAAAAGGTTGTACACTTGCTCCTATTTAAGGAGTACTTCACATTTAATACTGTTTTGGTAAACCAGTAACTATACATATTTAAAATCTTGATCCTCAAAAATGAACAATTAAAAGCTCCTAGTGAGATGAGAATGATGGGTACAGACATAGCGGCCTGATTGAGGGCCCACTAGATCCAACTACCAAATTAAGAATGCATTTGGGGGGTGACACGCACCTAATACTCCCACTAAAGCTAGGTTCCTCCCCGTCCTACCTGGGCCCCATAGTTCTACCTTGGAACTCATGACTTTGGTCACGTACAGCCCAAAAGCCTGGAGTCCCAGCCCAGAGATCATTTATTTTAAATGTATTTTCCCTGCACTCTTCTTTGTCTCTGCTACAAGAAGTCTCTGTGAAATAAAATATGTACCTAGGATCATACAATTTGTGCAAACAAGGAAGTAGATATTGTAGACAGGTTATCTGGTTTCACATTTTGAAATTCAGCTACCAGATGGATATATCCTCTCTCTCTCTCTCTCTCTCTCTCTCTCTCTCTCTCTCTCTCTCTCTCTCTCTCTCTCTCTCTCTCTTTCTCTCCCTCTCGCTCTCCCTCTCGCCCTCCCCCTCCTCTACCCCTCCCTGTCCCTCTCCCCTTCCCCCTCCCCCCTTCCCCCTCACTCCCTCTCTCCCTCTCCCTCTCTCCACACACACATTATAACCAACAAACAGAGAGAGCAGACTGGTCTCAGGGCCCCCAGATCCAACTTACTTGTAGGGGTTTCACGCCATAACTGCCCCCCAGTTCCATCAATATGCGAACAGTATTCTTCAAGGTATGTTTCTCTTTCTGTCTGCGTACACCCTCAGAACACATGATAGTTGCTGGCCCTTTCTGATTGCTAGAGTCAGCCCTAAACTTTCATTTCTCTGTACTGCAAACCATTTACTAATTTGCTGCATGCATGTCGTTATTTTATATGCCCACCGTATTACTACCAATATCAGACTTTTGTTTCTGCTGTTGTGTTACCTCCAGCTAACCCTGCATGATTTATCTGTGTTCATAAAGGGACACATGTAGAGTATGCGTTTATGGTTAAACTGACCATCTCACTCAATTATCACTATTTGAGCATCAGTAGACCATCCCAAGTGCCCTTCAAAAGTAACTTGCCTCCAGTGTTTTCTTTCAGTTCTCTCAGCTCCGTCCACACTTTCAGTGCCTTTAATACGTGGTTCCCCTGGGCAAAGCCAGCAGCTGGACCTAAGCATTATGGGGAAAAGGATATGCTCTAAAAGCAATACAAGCCTCAGACAGGCCAAGTGGACAGCTTTGAAACAGGCGGAGCTCATCTCTACAGACGCAGGATGCCGGTACCGCATATTCTCCATGGGGATACTGACAAGATACATTGAGACATTATTGGACCAGCACAGGTCTGGATTTGAATACAATGGATGCATCTTGTATCCCGGCTTACACACATTTGGAGCATCAATAGTAGCACAGAGGTCCGCCCATCAGGGGACATGAGAAGGAAAAGGATGGGGTCGAAAGGCAAAACAAACTAATTTTGTTAATTGTCGATTCATTATGGGTGCTCGTTCCTGGGAAGCCTCTTGTAGAACTTCTGTTGCTTGGTTAATCTGTTACGTTAATGGAATTCGTATATATTACTGGATGCTGTTACCAGTGATGCAACTGTAATACAGCAGAGAGAATGAAGGTCACCTTTTGCATCTGCTTGAGAGAACAGACTTTACTGAGTCACCAAGTTCTAACCTATTGGAGCAAACATGGCCATTGGATGTCACCTAGACCCTTCCTAGTGCGTACAAGTACTTTCCCAAGATTCACCAAAAGATTCCTCCTTTTTGCATCACCAGGGGTACATTTCCTTTATTACCACATGATTAGACCTTTTTCCCTTCGGAATTCGATTGGGGGGAATGGGTTGGCAGGATTTGCAAACCAAATGTGAAATCAAACTCTGTGTTTTGGAAACCTGGATAGGTAATTACTATGTGTGCATGTGCTTCCATATCCATGATTTGGCGCGTGGCCTTGCGCCCTTTTTTTTCATGTATCACGTGTATTCATTTATCCATACCTTCTGTTTGGTTAAGTTTAGCAGTGGGGGTGGGAATGAAGTTGAGTTTGCACAGATGCAGAAAAGCGGGAAGAGTTCTGTATTAGAGATAACTTTAGAGCAGAGGTCTTCAAACTTTTTGATGCCGAGACCCCCTTGTAAAACCTTTTTAGGGGTAAGGACCCCCTTCCGACAAAAGTTTCTAGAAACTGGTACTCATCATCATCTTTTGACAACCATAAATGCGCCTGTTAGACCTCATCACATCCATCCATCATTCATCCACCCACACTTTCACACATCCATCCATCCTTTCATCCTTCATCCATCCACCCTTTTATCTTTCCATCCATACATCCATCCTTTACCCATCCACCCTTCCATCCATCCACCCATCATTCATCCACCCACTTTTACACACATCCATCCATCAGTCATCCATGCAACCGTTTATCCATCCATACATCCATCCACCCTTTCATCCTCCCATCCTCCCATCCATACATCCATCCTTCATCCATCCACCCTTCCATCCATACATCCATCCACCCTTCCATCCATACATCCATCCACCCTTTCATCCATCCATCCACCCATCATTCATCCCCCGACCTTTTCACACATCCATCCATGCATCATTCCTCCATGCAACCTTTTATCCATCCATGCATCCATCCATCCTTCATCCGTCCACCCTTTCATACTTCCATCCATCCACCCTTTCATACATTCATCCATCCATCCTTCATCCGTCCACCCTTTCATCCTTACATCCATACATCTATCCTTCATCCATCTATCCTTCACCCATCCACCCTTTCATCCTTACATCCGTACATCCATACTTCATCCATCCACCCTTTCATCCTTCCATCCACGCATCATCCTTTACCCATCCACCCTTCCATCCATCCACCCATCATTCACCCACCCACCTTTTCACACATCCATCCATCCATCATTCATCCATGCAACCTTTTATCCATCCATACATCCATCCACCCTTTCATCCTCCCATCCATACATATATCCATCATCCATCCACCCTTTCATCCATCCATCCATCCACCCATAATTCATCTACCCACCTTTTCACACATCCATCATTCATGCAACCTTTTATCCATCCATACATCCATCCACCCTTCCATCCATCCATCCTTCATCAGGCCACCCTTTCATCCTTCCATCCATCCATCCATCCACCCTTTCATCCATTCATCCACCCTTTCATCCATCCATTCATCCGTCATCCGTCCACCCTTTCATCCTTACATCCATACATCCATCCTTCATCCATCCACCCTTTCATCCATCCATTCACCCATCTTTTCACACATCCATCAATCATTCATCTATGCAACCTTTTATCCATCCATCCATCCTTCATTCATCAACCCTTTCATCCATCCACCCTTTCATCCATCCACCCTTTCATCCATCCATCCACCCTTTCATCCATCCATTCATCATTCATCCACCCATCTTTTCACACATCTATCCATCCTTCATCCTTACATCCATCCATGCACCCATCATTCATCCACCCACATTTTCTGTGCCTCTCTCATTGGGGGGAGGGAGGGGGTCAGTATCTCTCTGTCTTCTTCCTTCTGGGGGACGTGGGACTCACAGCTCCAGGCGCGCAATATCCATTGATCTCAAAGGGCTACACTACAGCCTGCTCCCCCAGCCCCCCTCCGCCCCCACCCCACTTCCCATCCTCCCTCAGCTCGAAATGGCTTCAGGGACACACACACACAGCCACACCAGAGTACTTGACAGGTCTTTAAAAGACCCTTTACTTCTTAATGAGGTGTTGATGTTTTTCACACCTCGGTGTGAATTAGGCCTCTACCGTGAGCACCCTCGATCAGCCCAAGCCAGGAACTGCACTCTGACAGAATCTGCGACCCCCTTGCAAGGACTCCACGGCCCCCCTGGGGGTCGCGCCTCACAGATTGAAGACCTCTGCTTTAGAGGCTCCATTAAAGATGCCAAGTCGTAGAGCTAAAAGGTAGGGGTCTGAACATTTCAAACATCTCAAACTATGTGTCACAGATGGGCAGCTTATGGAGCCAGCTGTCTCTGCTCAACCCATTCTGCCATTCTTGAGGTGTAGTCCCCTGTCCTTTTTCTATCTCCTTCTCAATGTGTGAATGGGGTGGTGCTTGTCACTTCTGCCTTCCCGCTGTGTCTCTCCTAGCCATTGTTTACACATACCATAAAACTGTGGTTGAGCAGGTGGGCAATTAATTAATTAATTTATTTAGTGTATTTTGATATCGCGCACAGCTACCCCAACGGGGTGTCCCGGCGCCCCTGTGTGAGTACATGCTGGCTGAGATGATTGTTTCACAAGAGAAAGTATCAGCAGAACAGGTAGGTTTTTAGGGCTCTCTAGAAGGGTTGTTCATCCTGGATCAACCGGATGGCATTTAGTAGCTTATTCCAGAGGGCTGAAGTCAATACTGGAAAAGTTTTCCCGCCTGAGCGAGTTTTCCTGAATCTGGGAACGGTAAGGAGATTTTTTGAGGAAGAGCGTAAGGTCCTGATGTTATTATAGGGAATCAAGCAGGTAAAGAGATAAGCAGAGCCCTTGCCTCTCAACGCTCGATGAGCCAATACTAGAGCTTTGAATTCTGCCCTTTTATGTATCGGCAGCCAGTGAAGTTCACGACGATGTGGAGAGATATGCTCACGTAAAGGAATACCTCTAACCAGTCGAACCGCGGCATTCTGGACTGTCTGGAGGCGATGACAAAGACCCACAGACAGGCCAGTATAAAGACCGTTGGCGTAGTCCAGGTGTGAAGTAATTAACGCCTGGACTACGATCTTCCTGGTATTAATGGGCAGAAAATGGATGAACTTTTTTACCATTCTAATCTTAGCGAGACATGCCGCGGGGACTGTCTGAACTTGATGGTGGAGTGTGAGGTTGGAATCCCATCTAACTCCTAAATTTTTCACAGAGTCTTTAGGGAGAGGGGGGCACTCAAATCAAGAGGCCACCAGATGTTAGGGTCAAGTGGGGTCGGCTGATGAAAAAAAGAGAACCTCAGTTTTTCCTGCGTTCAGTGTTTGCAGTTTGTGCTCTAATTCCTTAGTTCTCTAGCATAGCTTGTCATTTTCTTATCTCTGTGGCGACAAGGTTGTTTCAATTGTTTGTATGTTGTGGCTTTCTTTCCACATTTATATTCTTCTGATATATATCGTTCTCCAGACTAAGATGATGTGTTTATATTATTTGACAGTCAATCAGTAGGCATACAGTCAACCTTATTTCTAGGAGTCTTTGATATAGGTATCACTTATTCCTGAAACTCTTGGCAAGATGAATATGGGTACTCTTCCTTAACAGAACTGAAGTGGCTGCCATAATTAAACCTGGGCAGAGTTCTGCGTAGTGGCCAAAAAACTTTGCCGCGCTACGCTCAGTTCTGCAAGCAGCGGAGTGTTCTTGCTAATGAATGTTCACATTGATTTTCAGCACCGGGTGGCTGTCCTGCGCTGGAAAACCAATGCGAACAGCATCATGCACAGCGCAAGAGGGCGCTGCTTCTTTTCTGCCGCTCAAGTAGATTTTCTACCTGTGCTGCAACTTTCTCAACGCAAACAGAATGTTTCTCAACGCAAACGGTCGCGACCGCCGGCGACCGCCACATCGAGAAATATGACTGCCCCCATCAAACAACCATTTGGCGTTTGGCTTGACAAACACTTTGAATGACGTCATTTTGTCAGTGCCGGCAGGATCGTTGAGATAAAAGAGTTCCTCTACCACACTTTTGTGATGTCTCACACATAAAGTGGCATCTCCATGAGCATAGCAGCTTCGTGCAGTGAAAAGCTCGGTACTGTTTGCTCTGTTCCTCTATCTTCTTTGTGGTCAAAGTGCACATTTTTACAGCGGTGGCCTACACATGAAATAGGCGCCTCAGTGATAACAGAAAGTCCCTTAAGCAAAGAGCGCTCACAGTATTGCTTAATGTTAGCTTCCAGGTTCGGGTTGTGCTTCTTGTCCAGGCTGCCGCGTAGCCCCTCTCCAATCGGTTTAAAGATGTCTTTCTTGTCCGAACATGGGAAGGTGCCTGTTTTTCCCTTTATAGAGCGGAAGGTGCCTGTTTTTCCCTTTATAGAGCACGCCATCAGAGTAGCAGCATCATAGGCACTTTGTCGCACCGCTCACTACCTGGGTCATAATCGCATCACAACAATGAGAGGTTGTGTTGCTTCTGTGCCTTCACCTCCTCTTGCATCGCTCTGATGTCAGCCGTGATACAGAGCAAGCCATGAAGAGTATCCTTGTTTGTTTGTGTGCGAAGGTCAGTGAAGCGTCCTTTGAGAACAGTGCACCAGCCTCAAGCGTGGTGTGTGCATGCATGTTTGTGTGTCAGCTAATGCCTGTGTGCATGTGCGTATGAGCATGACTGCGTGTGGTACGAGCACACACGTTATGTTTGTTTGGTATTTTATCCATTTAAAAGTAAACAAATACACACTACAGCAAAAGACGTGTGAGGCCAATATAACACAGAGTACCCACTTTTAAAGTTAATGCAGCATCTATAATTTACTGGGGATAACCCTTCAAGGGTGACTTAGGGTCAGTTATCTACAACCGAAAGAGAAAAGTGTTTTAATCAGATATGCCCCCTAAGGTCCCTAAGTTGACCAAAAGATTCAGTTGCTCAGTTTGCCCAAAGACACAACAAACAATTAACCCTTACAGAATCATAAAAGGTCACATTACCGGATTGTTCTGGGCAGCATTCATCCAAGGTTTGGAAAACAGTTGATAGTCAATTCAATTCAAAAAGCTTTATT
This sequence comes from Lissotriton vulgaris, assembly GCF_964263255.1. Taxonomy (NCBI): domain Eukaryota; kingdom Metazoa; phylum Chordata; class Amphibia; order Caudata; family Salamandridae; genus Lissotriton; species Lissotriton vulgaris. Next base: position 1,976,702,226 of record NC_141689.1, on the reverse strand, counting down.
TCGACAGCTTGTCATAAAAGCATTGAACACCCTATCTATACAGCAATAAATACTAAGCTAAAAATACAATCATATAATAAAAAACACATTAAACTGATTAGGCTGTCGCTTCATATTAAGCAATTTAAAAAAAGACACGTAGTTAAAAACTTTTACATCCATGCATCTTAATTAATTGATCTGGGAAACTTAAAGATCACATTACATTCCTAGGTCACTGCTTGCTAAAGTGCGAGTGCGTATAATCCATGCCCACCCTAAGAATTTTGCTACTGCAATTGCTAGGTGGGGGGAACTGTCAGATTCCAATATTCTAAGTGCCACAAGACACCTACGTGTCCCCAAATTCTGACACGCTGCTTTTATCCACCTTTTTCTTGGGCGAACATAGAGGGGGCAGGCAAACAAAAAGTGCGGAACATCTTCTACTAGGACTTTACAATGGTGGCATTTGTTGGACTTATTTGGTAACCACTTTTGAGTGAAGACATTAAGAGGCAAAGTGCCAATTCTAAATTGTAGATATAATTTCCTGTCCATAACTTTTGTAATGAAGTCCCAGTATGCTTCACAAGACGGGATTGATTTAATCTCTAGGAATCGGCAGGTTAGCTTTGAATTTGGATTGGAACACAAAACAGATTCCCAAATCATATCCCAACACATTTTTTTGAGGGTCTCCTTGGGAGGAAAGGCTGTTAAATCTGCGTTGGTCCAGAGGTGATCAAGGTGAAGCTTTGCCAACAGCCTCCAAATTTCTTTACACCATTCAATGGTGTGGAAACGGTCACACGTGATAATGTCCATAAGTGCAGAAGCATAGTGGCCTAGCTCAGGCGTCATCATAATCCGCCTCCAGAATAATAATGGGCGCAACCGAGCCAGGTCCTCAATCTTTTTCCTTCCCAATTCAAACATTAAAGGAACGATTGGAGTGCTCTGTGGGCCACCAACCAGGCGTCGTAGGAACTTATTCTCAGCCAAGGTCAAATCCTTCAGGTTAGCAAAGCCCCACAATTCTGAGCCATATAAACAAGCACTTAGCACCTTCATACTATAAATCTCTAGGGCTGGAGATATAGGCTTAGTTAGTGAGGTTTTGTGTTTGAGTGCTACAGCACCTGCTAATTGATGGAACTTCAAAACTGCAGTGTCTATATGGGTCTTCAATTTCATGTTGCCCTGCATAGAAATGCCTAGATATGTAAAAGCGTCAACCTGTTCCAGAGCAGTCCCATTATAGGTAATTACGCCCTTAAATGCTTTAGATGAATTCATGCACATAAACTTTGTCTTGGACGTATTTAGCTCTAAGCCCCGATCCTGGCAGAATTCCCCAAAAATGTTTATTGCCTTTTGGAGGCCACTAGGGGTTCGCGAGACCAGCAACGTGTCGTCAACAAACATAAGTACTGGGACACGAACCCCATCTAATATTGGGGCATCTGTAGGGGATTTCATTAGGTAGTCTACTATGCCATTTATATATATTGAAAATAAAGTAGGGGCCAGGACACATCCCTGTCTAACCCCACGCTCTACGGGGAATGGATCAGTTACTTCGCCCTGGGCCCCCCATCTAATCCTGGCAAAGTTATGTTCATGCATACGAACTAACAATGTAAGTAGTTCAGGACTGATGCCTACATCTGCAAGGACACTCCACAATTTTTGCCGTGGAACTAAGTCAAATGCTGACTTCAGGTCAACAAACACAGCGCACAAAGGGCCTTTACTCAAGGTCACATTTCTCCAGTATAAAGCTAGAAAGTAAAAGACCTGGTCAATGGAGCTTGTTAGTGGGCGGAACCCTGCCTGAAAGGGAGATAAGATTTCCTTCTCAGTTATCCAGTCTTGTAGTTTGTTTTGCACTAAACGCCCCATCAGCTTTTGTGCAGAATCAATGAGACTGATCTGTCTGTAATTACTCGGTAGTGTCTTGTCCCCTTTTTTAAAAACTGGAATAATTTCCGCTCCACTCCAGGACTTTGGGATTGGGGCACCCTGGGCGAGTGAGTTGGCTAGCCACATGAAGTATTGGCACCATGAGTCCCGATCACTTAAAAATACATCGGCTGGCATTCCGTCCATACCTGGCGCTCTGCCACCTGTCACCCCATCTAGTGCAGTGTTCACATCACCTAGGGTGAACACTTCCCCATTGAAGAAAACCATAGGGGGCTGTTCACACTGGCAGAGATCTTGATTACATGCATACTGTGGCTTAAAAAAATCTACCCATGAATTCTTTGCAACATTGTTTTGGGGGCGCTCTGCTACCCCCCCTCTATCCCATTTAATAATTGCCCAGAATTCTTTTTGGTTCTTGGCCGCACATGCAAACTCTAAGTCAAGCCAATGGTTTTCGTCCCATCTCCTTTTTGCTTTAATTTGGGCCTTTCTATAGTCATCCCTGGCTATCCTTATTCCTACTGGATTTCTATTCCTAAGTTCCAAGATGAGTTTCTGATAGGCACTTCTGCAGGATTGGTCATACCACCCCTGTCTGGGAGGTGGCTTAGCCGCCTTACTTTTACTTATAGATTTTAAAAAGAATCCTTGCAGTTTGGAAAAGAACTCATTATGTGCTACTTCCATGAATTTAATAAAGTTAGGTTTGGTGGAATGTTGTTTTATGGTGGCCACCTCAGTGACTACTACTTGTTTAAGGTCATCTAAAGACTCTTGCCTTTCTACCAATTTGGCCCACCTTACGTGCCGCTGGTTGTTAGAAGAAACTATATCCAAGGTCACTGCATCCCTCTCTTGGCATGTGTTCAATGGCTCCTTAATACATTGAAGAACCATACATAGTGGGTTGTGGTCACTTTCCAATCGTGGTATGATGCTCATGTCTAGGAGCCTATGCCAGTCCCTCACGTCCACCAAAAAATAGTCTATTTGGCTCTTCACCCTTCCATTATCAAATGTGTAGCTCCCCTGTTGGCCCGATGGGGTACGCCCATTAGCCGCTCTGAGCCCCCTCGCTAGGCACATACTCTTAACTTGGATTGCCACATCCGTCCATCTCCTGACCAATGGCAAGTCTAGTTGGGGCACTCCCCATTTAATATCTTCCTCTATCAACAGAGTGCAATCCTCCTGACCCAGGGGTTCGTAGGTGGTATTCAGGTCGCCTCCCACCATAATGGATAGATTCGGTGAAAGCTGTTCAAGTTCATTATCTAGGACTGTTATTACCTCAGATATCTTCCCCCCTGTAGCTCCCCTGGCATATATGTTAAAAATGGCTGTCCCATGGCCATTTGCCCAGGTGGTCGTAATGGATAGTATGGCATTGGATTTTAGGATTCTTTTCTGGATCTTACAATGCAGAGATTGTCTGACCCAGATTAACAATCCTCCTGACGGCCGCCCTTTCGGGTTCTTTTGTGCTGGGACGAAGAAGTTTAAATATCCATGCCGGAAAACCGGGCTTAATGCCCAGGTTTCCTGGAACAAAATGATATCATACTGATCTATGAACACGCACCATTCTGGGGAAGCCAGTTTGTTTGCTATTCCAGCAAGATTCCATGAAAGGAAGGTTAATCTTCCATTATTTAAATCTAGGGTGAGTAAATAGAAATAAATAGTGTTGCATGTGACACCATGTGTTATTGTAAATGAAGGATCACAGGTATATATACTGTTCGTGTTAGTTACTAAACAAACACATTATCAAGTAAAACACATTGACACTTCATGCTTCAAGGGGCTTGCTTTTCCTTGTATTTGGCTTGTTACCAAACAATTGCTCTTTAAATTGACAGGAAGAGTATGCAAGGCAGTTCAGTTACAAAAAAGAAGAAACTGCAGGATTTAAGAAAATGCAGACGATCTAATGGTTCATTGTGATAGAAAATACAGCTCCAAATTTGTTTTACCAAATGGCTGATTCCTATGGAAGAAACTCATCTAGTTAGTCTCCCTAATGAGTGCCGAAAACACCACTCACCTGCACACGTAAGGGTTTGAATTATCAGAAGAGGTATCCAAGACAGTGCTCTTGAAATCCAACTTGTACTCTGTAAAAAAAAACGTAAAAACGTTAATGGGAACATTTGTAATAATGCCACTATTATCCCTGTTCATTTTTTGCTAGAAGCCCTCGTATTGAAAATTTGTATCTATTTACTTTTTAAGAAAAGGTTGCACTACAGTTGTCCAGAGAGATTGTATATTCATACATTCGTTCTAAGTAAACACTCAACAAAAGTTTATGAACATGTGTCACTTCTCTGATTCATTTGCAAGAAATGGGGATAAACATTTTGGTTACTGACTTCCCTCTCCTATTTCCAAAGATTTTCAAAGGACAGTCTAGAACATGTTGCCGGGAGCCTCAATTTTTTGGCTATTTCCTTTCCTCTTTATTGGGTGTTGTGGAGTCCAGAAGAACATCTTATTTTGCCTTGTGGTCTGAAATTGCTTTCTTGCAGCAGCGTGAAAGGCCATTTAATTTCTGCAGCAGGCAGATTAATCCAACCGAGCAATGCATCCACAAAGCCACCCAGCATGCGCTCACATGCCACCTCTCTATGCTTAAACAGTTTTGTTTTGTCCTTAGAGTTAGAGATGATTGCAGCAGAAACAAATTCTCTAAGTCCAAATATTTTGCTACTTTTCTTAACTATTGCAGCACCCTAAGTTTATCAGTCTTTGACTTTGCTGTCTCTCCCATGCCATGTGGTTCTTTATAAGTAACAGAATTTTTGAAGTACTTTTTGTTGCCCAGAGCTTTGCACAGTGCGGAGCCGCTGACTCTTTTACTCTCCAATGGGATAAATAGCAACCGCCCCATCATCAAACACACAGCCATTAAAATAGAGCACCTGGTCACCGAAAATGGCCCAGACCTAATGCTTGTTTTCTCATTTCAGTTCCAGCAGGCAAGCTTGGGTGTTTCCTTCATCATCACTATATACAAAAGTGATGAAATGGTCTACCCAGCCATCCAAAATTCTGCTCTTTTCTGAACAGCATCTTTTCTTTAACCAACATAGTAATGCAATCAGTCCCGCATGGAAAATGCACAGGCAGTCCATCTAGAGACGATTCACCATAGAGGCGCCAATTGGGAGTCAATGTTCCCGCATTCAGATTTCTACGTGTAAGAACACTAGGAACGTTTGTATTCTGAAATAACTTGGCAGGTAAAATCACAGACGATTGGGCTGAAATGCATTCATCCCCTTAACTCACCCAATCTCCCTCATGGCACAGATGGAGTATAGAACACTCCCCCTCACAGCCCACAGCCTCCCATGTCATCAACATTCACCCAGTCCTAGCCCCACTCCCATTTGCGGCCTGCTCAGAGTAGATGGGATAAATCCAAACGTTAATCCACACTGAGTTGGAAATTTTATGTGGAATTTCACCCGGAGCAAATCGGATTCAAATTATGATTCCCCATCCCATTTCATGATACCTTACTCATAATCTGAGGATTGAGCTGTCCACCATATTATTTTCAGCCACTCGTATCCCCGCATTTAAATACGCCTAACTCGTAATCGAAGTGATGGTGGAGGATGCAAATGTTTTAAAATACATTTGTGCTTTTAAAACTCTTCCATCTCTGTCCTTGAGCCTTCTCTAAGATTATACCCCACTACTTCTTTCATTATATTTCTTTCCCCTCTTTGTTTCTTTTTCCATTTTTCATTTCTTTTTCTATTTCCTTTATTTTTCCTATATTCTTCATCTTCTTCCCTCGTTATTTCCTTTCACTTGTTTCCTCCTTCCTTTATTTTTTACTGTCCTCCCTTCTCTTTCCCTCATGCTCACATTATTTATGTTTCTTATTTTTTTAGATTAAACACCTTTTCTTATTTGTACTTTCCACCTTTTTCTTTCAGTCAATTTCTCTTTCCTGTTCCTTATTGAACGAAAACATAGAAAGCATTTTATACTGGTTTCCTGGGACTTTACCTTAATATTGTGCATGAAACTGAGCACCAAATACTATAACAAAGCACTTGGCCCCAGGGTAGGTAAGCTGATTAATCCCAGGCTTACTCAGGAGAGTGGTAGGGGATAGACGCTCATAATTCAGTAAAGCAAACAACCCTAGTTAATAAATTATTGTCCGGCATGTGCTTTTGAAAAAAAATAAACAGAAAGGTATGTTAATTCTACACACACAACCTAATACTGTACCTAAAATATTAAAAGGTCATCAGAATTATCAGAATGGATACAGTTGAGGAACTTGGCACTGTGGCCCAGGTGGTCCCTACAGGTACCAGGCAGTTTGTACAAGTTAATATGTACCTTGGCACTATGGCCCAGGTGGTCCATATAGGTAGTAGGCAGTTTGTTCAAGGTAAATTGACACAGCTGACTGCAGTTGCCATGATTCAGGGCTCCAACTTTATGAGGATTTAAACACCTGAGGCATGTTGTGGAGGGAGCATAGCACAATGCCAGGCCTGGTTACCAGTACTTCCTTGGATCACAATGAACTGTTCTTCTTTGTTTCATGTCTAGCTCTTGTAGTGTAGTTCCTGTTTTCCCAATAGGCCCTGCGCATTGGAATAACATAAACAGTAGTATCGACGTAGAAGTGCGGATCTTCCAGGCCTCCACTGACTATGCTAAACTTAATTGGGTTTGTTACCAACTAGCTCAGAGGTCACTGGAAACTTTCTTGACTGAATAGGAAGTGATCAGCTTCCCTGGCACAGCCAAGAAGGGATTCAGTTTTCCAACAACCGTGCAACATGACAACTTTGCTCCTCAGATCAAGAGTCAATCTCTAGGGTCGTGTGAAACAATAGACAGTTATTTTACTCAGTCAGTGGTTGTGCAGTTTACTTTCACAATATGTAGAGAATAGAGAGACGGGCGTTGTCAATAAAGGGTAACATTTATTGAACAGTCTTTCTTCTCGTACAAGAGAAATGAATTGCCACAATTGCAAGACTTGTTATTATAAAAAGTACGTACAGTAAGATGGGTATTGCGAAATAATACTGTAAAAGCATTGATATGGTTTCTTAGCCATACAATGGTTTAAAATGAATAAAACATATATACATTCATATATACATTAGGCTAAAATACTCAACTGGTGCTTCTAACTACGCCTACCCCAGTGTACCTGACCTAAGCCTAATACTTGGGAGGGGAGTAAGTAAGTAGCTTTAAGTTAAGTTGGTTTTGCCAAGGTTTGCATCAAGAATTCTCTCTAAGGGTTTAGTCAACACCATACCTCTGGAATAGAATGATGGAGGTCTGGTATCTCCTTCAGGGGGTCGATATCCCAGTCACCCGCAAGGGTAGACTAGAAACGCCGGAGCTGGATTTCTCTGCAGGAGAAAAGACAGCGTCTCTCTCAACGGGTCGAGGAGGAGGAGGAGGGGCAGCGTCCGCGGGCAGCTTGCATCTGCTGGGCTCTTGCAGGGGACCGCTGTTCAGCTCCTAAGTTCACTACACCATTGTTCGCTAGTTAGCAGCGATAGCAGTAGCGATAGCAGCTATGGTATCATCAGCATAACAGCAGCTTCTGCAGCAGCGAGACAGCTAGCAGCTTCAGCAACACAGCGAGACAGCAGCGTTTGCTTAAGGCAATGTTGGTAATATTTATACCTGAAAGGTGCCTTGTTTGACGTAAGTTTTTGGACATAAGACGTCAATAAAGATGTCACTAGGAAGTGATTGTCTATCAGTGCTCATTAGAGTTCTATTACTAATCAAAACACAGCAAGCAGGATTTCCAGGTTGCTGAGTTTTTATCTTGTTGAAGAACTCGGAGTGTTAATCTAGGAATCTTAGATAGTAACTTCTGCTATGTCATTGCACTAATTGGTTGCAAAGGAAGTGGCAGAGAAAGCGATTCTGAAATGTGGCTCTGTTCGTGTGAGGCCAGAGACGAGTTTCTGAATATTGCACTTGAACGGTTATGCCAATATAGGGAATAAATGGATTTATAGCCGAATAGGGGCATAAGGTCACAGTATCGATCAGGGTCCTAGATTATAACGCAACACTCTACAAGACTTCCCCTTTAGTCAGCTTACCTTTTATGTAGGGGAACCTCCAGCACCCCTCTCCAGTTGCCAGTGGGTTCCTTCCCTTGAAATGGTTGCTTGCAGCTGTTGCTCAAGTTTCTCAAGTTTCTGGTATCACATCTAGGATGGGGAGTTGACAGTCAGCGACCCCCAATAGTGATACTCAAAGATCTCTCTTGGTCTCCACTGTGCAAGACCTTTGTACTTGGTTGATGATAAATACATGAAAAACATCTTCACACCCAGTTCACAAACAATGCTCGTGGGATCCGGTGGCAAAGCTCTGGCACTGGTGTAAGGAAAATTCTCTTTTGCTCTGTATTCCTTTCAGACTGGACAAGCCACAGACTTCCCCACTCAACTTCCACTTAATTGTTTGGGGTAACCTCTCAGTAAAGAATTGAGGGGAGTAAGGGGCAGATCCAGTCTCCGAACTGCAAAACGACCCTATATCTGATGTCATCCACACCATAGAGTCTAGTCCCCTACAAAGAACCTCAGTGATACCTTTCATGAGCACTACAACCTACATTACTTTATGACAGGCTCTCTCCAACCTCCATCTCTCCACTCTTGCCCATGCAATTTCAAATGTATTCCTGGTTGCGATATTTAACCACAGCAGAAGCACTTCAAGCTTCCTCTGCCACACATGTACATGGCATACAGATGTGCATCATTCATACCCCAAATTAATGTAGTGGAGGATTCGGTTTCAGGGGATTTAGAGACCAATTTAGGCAGGATAGGCCAATAGCTACTCCTGCAGTGCAGGCAAGAGATAAAAAAACATATATACTGCTGGGCAACTGAAAGAGATTGAAGCTATCGGAGAGACTGGAGGATGATTGTCCTGCGAGCAACACGGACTGGAATTCAGCGTGCATCTAACCAGCCGGTGAGCTCGCTTTTTACATTTGTAAACACTGCAGCTGGTACTGTGGTAGAGCGTCTGCGAGGGAGGCATTGCGGGGGAATTTATAGAGCAAGTGATAACACTACTACTTGACTCATGGACATGCTCTGTGAAACAGAATGCCGTGCGGCGGCCAAAGATATGTTTAAACGGCGTGAAAAGCCGCTGGAATCAGCAATACCAGCAACAGAGTCACAAAACTGTAAACTCAAAGACAACATGGAGAAATTAGAGAGGCTATATGAGCGGGAAGTACGCATGTGGTGGGAGGATACGAGCCTTACAAGTTAAATTGAGGAACACTGTGTACCTCGGGGCCTGAGAGTGTACATGGTCCCGTCATATGAACATCCTGACCCGCAACTCCTTACCGACTGGGCAGAGCACACAGCCTTGTATTGTGAGGGCACACTAAAAATCCTTGTTAAGTATGCCTGGAGTGATAGGGAGAAGGCTCTTGCAGAAATTAAAATCTTGGAGGATGAAATTGATAAGGAGGCAGAAATTGCGAAGGTGCAAGAGTTGAAAGGGCAAATGAAAATTTGTTTGACTAAGTACGAACAAAAGATCAAAGCCCGGAAACAAGAAAAGTATGATCGAGACGAGAATGACTACCTACAAGGTCGCGTTCTAACTTTCTCTAAGAAGTTTGATCCACCAAGGCAAGCTCTCCGCCTTAATTTACAAACATCATCAGATCCTAGTGTGGTAACTTCTGAGTCAGAAGTAACAGAGAATGATTTGAGTGATGACCAGTCTGACCCCAAGAGAAATCAGAGGGTAAGCATGGTCCCTTTTCACGACGAATTCAAACTCATCAGACAATCATGGCTGCAAGGGGGGAAAAACAAGCCTCCAGAAACTGCAAAAGGAGGACCCAAAGGGCAGGGGGTGGCAACAAGAGGAGGGGCAGAGGAAGAACAGGAGCCCCGAGTTGGACCAGCCACAACAAAAACACAAACAAAAACAAATAATTGATGCGGAGCCAAGAGTTGTGACCAACTTGACTGTAGTCAATCTTACGAACAGACCACTAACAGAAGATGAACGGGAACTCTTAAGCCTCGGACTGACATTTTGTCCCAGTACTAAATTGGAGTACACCCAGACGAGAATTGATCTCTTCCGTTTTACACGGAAGTTGAAGCTCCACAAATACTTCAAGTTGAGACCTCATACCAAAGATATAACAAAACAAGGAACTAGAATAACAGCAACGGACCTGCTTAGCAGCAGAGATTTGCCCGTTTTGGAGGCCATGGAGGATCTGAGGACTGAGCGGGACTCAAATCCAAGGACCGATATGGATATAGCCCTAATGGCTATATTACAGGGAGTGGATCAAGAGAGAGAGGAGAGTCATTTTAAAACAGTATCAGTCTTTATCCCACAAGTACCATGGGACGCCATTGTTCTCTTCACTGAAGCGATGACTAACGATCTGCTAAAGTATCGAAAGACCACGACTTTGAATATGCAGAATATAACTGATGCTAAAGGAAGGCACTGCAGGACTTAATGAATGATAAAACCATGATCGTGAAACCCTCTGATAAGGGCGGAAACGTGGTCTTGCTTTGCAGAGAGTACTACCATCAGGAGGTGATGAGACAGTTGTCCGATGTGAAGTATTATATGGTTACTAATAATGCGGTATATAATCAAAGCATTGAAGTGTATGATACTTTAGTGCGAAAATGGTACGACCTCGCAATGCTAGGCAGGGAGGAAGATCTTTTCCTGCGTAGCAATAATCCTATGACTCCCACTTGCTACCATCTCCCGAAGTTACATAAGAACAATAGACATCCACCGGGGCGTCCAATTGTTTCATCGATAAGTGGTCTCACCGAAAATATGTCTAAATTTGTGGACAATGTATTGTTTCCCTTTGTGGTCAACCTTGAGTCCTATGTTCAGGACACAAAAGATTTTTTGAATAAGATTATTGATATGACCTGGAATTCTTATTATCTGTTGATGGTGCTGGACATCACCAGCCTCTATACTAATATAGAGCACCAACATGGTTTACATGTGATCCGGCACTACCTTGATCAATGCCAACTGCGCTTCACACAGCACAACATGATGATATTAGAATTTCTAGAATTTTGTCTCACACATAACATCTTCCTGTTTCAAGAACAACTGTTCAAACAGGTTTCTGGAACGACGATGGGCACCTCCTTTGCCCCCAGCTATGCAAACTTTTTCTCGGCTGGTGGGAGGAGCAGGTGCCCAGGAGCTGCACAGTGGGGCAATGAATACGGCAGAAAGATTTGTGGAGATCCTTAATGGTAATGAGTACAATCTGCACCTTTCAGGTTCCATTAGTCCGGTGGCAGCGGACTATTTGGACCTAAAGGTGTTCATTAATGACGGCCAAATCCAGACTGCACTTTTTAGAAAAGAAACTGCTGGCAATTCCATCTTGTTCGCCAGCAGTAGTCACCCACTCCCGTTGGTCAAAAGCATACCCTACGGGAAGCTGTTGAGACTACGCAGAAACAGCTCGAGGGATCAGGATTTCGAGGCGGCTGCCTCGGACTGTGTCTCGCGCTTTAGTCTCAGGGGGTATGATGATGGTCTGTTACAAGGCACCCTCAAAAAAGTGAGAGGGATACCGAGAGAGGAGCTTTTGAAGAACAAAAAAACTTTCTATAGAGAGACCAGCAAAGAAGGGAAATTTAGACTGGTGACACCATATTCTTCTGGGGCAAATCATCTAAAAGCTATGTTGAGAAAAAAATGGCATATTCTCCTTACAGATAATGCACTGAAGGACGATTTACCACCATACCCCCTAGTGACCTTTAATAGAGCAAGGTCGATGAGGGATAAGTTGGTCAGAAGCCACTTAGAAAAACCCATAATGAAGACTAACACTCTGAAGGCCATGAGGGGGTTTTACCCATGTGGCCACTGCAGGGCTTGTGCAGCAAGTAAGAGGGTCCTTATCTATGTCCTACAGGAAACGGGGAAATCTGTGCAGATACTGAAATTTATCACCTGTAGTACCTCCTATGTGGTGTAATGCTTGGTCTGCCCATGTGGCTTACGCTACGTGGGTAGCACGATCAATCCACTCAAGATGCGCATATTGGAGCACCTTCGGGCCATTGATGAAGCCAATCCGGCATACTCGGTGGCCCAGGACTTTGCAGACCAACATGGGAAGGATAGAAATAAACTTACATTTTTTGGTTTAGACACTGTACCTCTGAATGCCAGGGGAGGGGACCGTCTGAGAAGACAAAGAAGGCTTGAATCGAGATTCATCATCGATTTAGTGACCAAACATCCCAGAGGTTTAAATAGTGGGGAGGAGATGGCAGTGCATTTAGGGAAATGAATTGAGAACTCGAACTGTAAATATGCCGGGGCTGAAGATTTGTGACTTTTCTGTATATTGTATGAAATTTTGTTTTCCTAAGGGATCTGTGCGTAATGGGTTATCTGCTGTTCAAAGGATTTTGACAATGGGGATGTCTTAATGCACTTGATTACGGATCTGAATTGTTTGTATATATGTATATAGATTAGATGGTTGCTTACTTGAGTATTGCTGTTACGGACATATGGGTATTAATTGGAGGAATTATTTACTGTTTCATTAAGAACTAAAAAGCTTGAACTTCATATATAACCTTCAGGGGACAATAGTTGATCCACAGCTAGATAACTTTGTTATGTATAATTTTGCACTATGATACCTCTGTGATGTAATGAATTGATTTGCGATAATGAGATCATGCTCATATATGCATCTGAAATATATACTAAGATGGCGCTTTATTCACCACAGAGGATACAGTCCCTTGTTTGTGTTAACAAAATTGTCAGTGCTTTATTAGTATGCATGAGTCTAGTGTCATTGACACTGACGAAGGCTAAACGCCGAAACGCGTTTGTTTTGAATTGATTGAAAACCCTGTTGTTAATCTGCCAACCTCTCGAGTGCTGTTTTCCCTGGGGAAGTACAGGGGAATGGAGCATTATATATATATATATATATCCACAACGAAACCGATGCACAACTCCTCGATAGAGGGGAAAATCAACACTGGAGTCAGGGCCTCTGTTACGAAGTGTGTTTATTTAGTCAACACTAGGTCCAATGCGTTTCCGAGTTGCTTCACTCCTTCTTTGAAGAGCCGGGTCGAGATTTATTTTACCTGCTAGTATGCATGTGTGATTTTCAAAACGTAGCACTTCAGGGAGTGAAAAGTCAGTGCAGGGCAATACTTTAAACATAGAAATCAGGGGCAAGGGCGGCGAATTCTCACACTTCCTGTACTTTCTCTCAATCGGAGGATTAATGCCCCGACAATGTGATTGATGAGGCCCCAGCAGCACTAATCTAACTGCATTCTACACTGAGGCATCTATCTTCCTAACGCCAAATTTCTCAATTACCCGGTCTATTTAACATCCCTGCTTGACAGTGACACTACGAAGCAGCACCCTTTATTTACTCAGCACAGTTAGTCTTGTTAAGTCAGAGATAAGTCATGTGATTATTGTTCCCGCTGGAGAGAGATCAGAGTTGTCTGTACTGGCAGTTTTCACTCTCACCATTAAGTAGCGTAGAGGGATAATATGCCTCCTTCAAAAAATCATATTGTATTCTATTGTACTGTATTGTATGTGGATAGCTCAGTGAGTTGCTGTTTTTGTAACAGAGATCCCTTTGTTACATGTGCTTTGGCCGCACCTGAAACTGATGTTGGGGTGGAGGGTGCTGATTTTTTTAGAAATTAAATAATAGCTTCAAAAGCACCTGCGGCAGAGTTTGACTACCTTGTTGCTCAAATGAGTGTGATTTCTGATATTTGTCTATTTCCATTGACTTAATTCCATGATTTTGGTCGCAAGAAAGTGCCACTCTAAGTGTTACACATCTAGTTGCTGCCTGACTCTGGTAACTCCACTGAATCTATGAAAATGTCACACATAAGCAATCTGAAATATTAGCAGCTATACTCAAATGGGTGTAATTTCTAATATCTATATGATTCCCTCGTCTTCATTGCTTAATTTTGCTAGCGAGAAAGTGTCACTCATTATCATTGAAATGTCACTCATAATTACAATGAAAATATGAAAATGTCACACATAGCAATCTTAAACCTTGGCAGCTATGGGGTCCATTCAGGCCCTGTGCTGTCAACCACATTCACGCTATCCTCTGCATTTGCACAAACTCAGGAATAATGGCAGTCCCCTGGCAGTGGTAATTAAAAAGCCATGGTAAAGAGTATAACATGGCTTTTAACATACCAGACTCTTTTGTGTGTCTGCTTATGTTTGTGCGTTTGCCTGCATTTGTAAGTCTGTTTATTGTAAGAAAAAAAAGAGAGTGTCAAGACACTATCAGGAGGTATTTTAAAGAAAATGGGTGGTAATTTGTGTGTACATGTCTGCTCAGCGACAAAGGTTCATAAATAACGTAGTAGGGAGGGTTTGTGGGTGAGTGAGTGAGTGGATAGATGAGTGAGCAAAGGTGGATGTATAGATGGATGAATGGATAGATGGATGAGTGAATGGGAGGATGGATGGGTGAAAGAGGATGGATGATTGGAGAAAAGGGCAGATGTTGGGTGGATACGTGAAAGATTGGTGGATGAATGAAAGGGAGGGAGGATGGATGAAAGGGTGAATGATGGATGAGTGAAAGGAGGGATGGTATAAAGGAATGAAAGGGTTGATGGATAGATGAACGAAAGAGATGGATGAGTGACAGGATGAATGGATAGGTTTAAAGATGGATGGATGAATGGATAGGTTTGAATATGAAGCGTTGACAGACGAAATGGTGAAAAACTGAATGATGGATGAAAAACTGAATAGACGACAGAATGTAAAGAGTAAATGGTGGACATCAGCAGGTAAATGGTAAGATGAAAGGATGAATAGATAGATCGATGGAAGAGACAAGAGATATCTTCTGGGGAGGGTCATGATGATTTGCTTCATTTGCTTGGTGCCATAAGAGTTTTGGTTCGAAGTGGGGGTATTTTCAGTTTCTTCCTACTCAAGTGCTCAGAAATATATAGTATTGTGCCAAACAACAGCAATTAACAGTGTGGCATTAAAAAGGTGCAACTATTTCAAAAAAGGAAATGTTAACATATTAGCACATTTCTCTTTCATTTTGTGTAATGAGTTAATCTGCCTTGTTTATATAAACACATTTATCATGTGTTTTGGTGTGTGCAGCAACTATTATAGAAGTCGTTAACTATCATCATGTCTTGCCCTTAGCCGCGCTCCTAGTCCCGCCCACTCACTACACCTCTAGCTCATTGTAATGAGTACCTGCCCTTTTTTCTCATTTAAATCAGTGTTTCACATAGGTAATGCTTATTTCTTCTTTCTCTGTCTGTCTCTGTCCTTCCCTCTTTTTCTCGGTTTGCACACCCCCCCTTCTCTCTCTCTCTCTCTCTCTCTCTCTCTCTCTCTCTCTCTCTCTCTCTCTCTGTCACAAACACACACACACACACACACCCATACACACGCACACACTCACACTCGTGCTTAAGCCTGCTTCACCTCTGTTCATTTTTCAGTTTTCCCCTGTATGTCCATTTTTGGATCCCCAGCCCTTGCAAACCCCCTTATCTCAGCTTCCAGTTTCTATGTGGTACGCTGAGCCAGTATGTCTACTGGGCTGAAGTTCAGTAGATGGTGACCACAAACAACACTTCTGACTTTCAGTGCACTACAGAGATGATAAACTCTTTGTGATTGTGAGTCCTACCAAACCAGTGATTCCCTCTGAGCAATTGTCACTTTGATCCTTACTGGCTCTCAGCCTCAACGCGCACACCCAGAATGGAACCAAGAAAAACGTTGGCTTGTCACTTAAAGGTGATAGGTTGCCCATCATTTGGCGTGTGGTGGAAAAATGCCTGCTTTGTGAAAATAACATTATTAGATTAATCCAACATCTAAAAAAAATATAGGAATTGCTGTCGTTACCAGAAATGTATTGACCATTAAGTATGAGGTAATCAAGGCAAGAACAGTTGATTTTAGTCTTACGTGACACACTCACGTAAAGCGATGCAAAGAATATTTGACGTAATGGAAGCTTACTATATTTTTAAAAGCATACCCCTATAGATCTGGCAGTACATTACACATATTTCAGCCACATGCACTGGACAATGAGCAAAGTACAACATCTGTGACTGTTTGCAATCGAATGCTATAGAAATAGAATTTTGTTTAAAGTGGAATGTGATGGTTCAATTAATTCTAAGGCAAGGACTTAAAAGCATGAATACATTAGTAGTAACATAGGCAGTTATAGTGATCACGCCAAATTAGTGGTTTATTTGGACCAAAATGCCTAGAAGTATGCTCAGAGTTTCATTTCTTTTTGAGAAATGCTGACTTATACTTGCACGAGATACTACATTTTGGGCAGTGGAAGTAACCGTCGAAACCAAACGGGCACGATTTTTTAACACTTATAAAGATGGACTGGGACTAATATACCTTCAACATTGATTTACATACATCAAATTTATTTAAACAATTTTTATTTCTTTCGTTTTTCTATTCCCTATTAATCCGTTGAAATGGTCACTTATTTTTCATTTTTTACTGTTAAAAAAGGGATTTTGACAGCAAACTCATTTATATTTTTAAAACCTTGAACTAATATGAACAACGAATGTATTTCTGAATAGGAAACAGAAGCTATTGTTTAAATACAGGACCAAAACGTCAATGAAAACAACAAACAATGGTCATTTACTCACACTTGAAAATAGAAAAACCTTCCTGGCTGCATTGTATGCCTTCTACATCTATTACATGCATCCATTAATCACATCGAATTTCCGAATGGGTTAGCAAAAGTCATGCACTCCCAAAAACAATCATGTTCTATGCTTATGTGAGGCCGTGCACAGCGTGGGATTGGACGCAGTGCATTGACCAACTCTCTGGTAGCAGCCAGCTCTCTCACGGCCTTTGGCCGCAAGGATAGGCCAACCGTCCACGAGTGCTGGTGGCCGTCATTTTTTTTTTTAATATTGGGGAAGGAGGCCTTTAGGGCCCCTGGGGATGGCATTCCCCAGGGTTGTTTTATTCAATTAATGGGAGGGGGGTGTGAAGACAGCCTCCAAAAGCTTCTATGTTCCTCGGAGACCCCATTCCTGGTGCCTTTTTTATATGTTACGGAGAGATGGGCATGTGGCTCCCTACCCCTCTCTAAGCCAATAGTGGCCCCAGGGACCCAATCTTTGGGATACTAAATTTATATTTAAAGGGGAAGGAGGCACGTGGCAACCATCCCTAAGTTAATAGTAGCCTGGGGATCCCATCCCCTGGGGCCTAAACATATATTTAAAGGGGTGGTGGCCATGAGTCACTGCAGGTCCCGGATACCCCACCCCGGGGCCTTCATTTTTATTCAGGAGAGGGATGGCCCTCCCTGAGCCAATATGGGTCCTGAGCCTTAGGTGCTCCTGTATCGGTGCCCCAATGCCCACCCTTGTTACCTACCAAACAGTGCACCAGGGGGACCCAGGGCGGCTGCTATTGGAGTTGGCAATGCTCCCACCGGGCGGGAGCATCTGTTCTTGTTTGTTTCTGCTGGGCGGGAGCAATCTGTGTTTTCCTCCATGCAAGAGCGTGGACATGAAAACAAAAGTCTGCTTCCAACGGGTGGGAGCATTTTTAAAAGTTCCCCCCAAGTGGGAACAGACTTGCCTTCTCTGTCTGAATTCCTGAGTCTGCCCTGTGGGAAGGGGTCTCAGGGGCCTTTACAGGCTCAGTGAGGGGCGGTTGTGTGCCCCCTCTCCTTTCTGTTCATTTTCCGCTCTGGGAATGGGGACCCCGGGGCATTTTCAGGCTCGGGGAGGGGTGGAGTGGCCCATCACCTTTCTTTGTCAACCTCGAGGAAAGGGTAAAGGGTTCCCAGAGGCCTTGCAGACGCTTGAGAAGGGGGGCCACATGGCCCTCCCCCTAAATAATGTATTGCGCCCCAAGCCCACCTCAGATTGCAGCAAATTAAGGCCTGGCAGTAAGGAAAGGACACAGGATCAGACGTGGACAAGGCCAGTGCGGCGCTAATTAGCATGGGCATATGCTATGGCAAGGTCGTACCTGGAAAAGTTGATTGAGTAACCGGAATTAATCCAGGGAGCGGGAAACCAAGTTGTATCCAAGAGTCTGGCACAAATCCGGAAGCGGGACGATTTACTCGTCTCCCTTCCGGATTTGTGCAGTCTGATCCTGTGTCCTTTCCTTACTGCCAGGCCTTAATTTGCTGCCTCCCTGATTGATCGTCTTTCAGACAACATTACAGTCCTGACCGGTGTGCGCTTCTAATGACATGATTCCAGCCCTACTGGTGACGCATCTCAATCGATAGGAGCGCCCCACCTGGACTCTCGCGCCTCCTAATAACCCCAGAGCACATTTCAAGAACCTTGTAACCATCGTCCTGATGATGACCTTTAGTTATATAGGTTGAAACGCCGTCAACTCCACAACACCATTTGCGGCAATTAAAGGGTTTCTTTACAAACAAAGAAGTTGTACCCGGGTATTGAAAATACTATTGTCTGACCCCCCACACTGTATATATTTTTTGCGCCGCCTCACGTTGTTTTATAATCACTTCTGTCGCTGCACCGTTTATTCACTGCAACACCTTCAGTGCACAATTCGTTGTTATGGTTACTGCAATTTGGTTATAAATGTGTGCTTTTATATGTGAATAACAACCTTTTCACACAACTTTGATCTCTACCTTTTGTCGCTGTGATTGATTTCTATTTTTGAACAGTACCTTGTTTGATATACCAGTTGAGTCATTGTTATATTGCTATATTGATTACCCGGTCTCAACTGGGATAACGGGTTAACTCCTGTTGCATTTTTCCTGTATTCAGGATATGGGCATAAAGCTCCACCTACTTTCCACCCATCTTTTTAATTGGCTCCTGACCCTGTCCTTTGTAAATGGTGGCTTTTCATTGGTCAATAGGCTTAGCAGTCCCTCCTCAGTACCGCCTTGTCTCTTCTTGTAATCTCCCATGAGGAAATCCCCGTTACATTGTTACTCCCTAGGTTTTAATTACAGCCTCAAGGCACAATTTTCTTAAAAGGCTTCAGGCAGGAAACACACTTGGTCCTAAGTTAGGCTGGCAGTGGTTATTTCACTCACTAGAACATCTCACATTTATATGAGACCATTTATAAATGTCCCTTCCTCAGCTCCACATAGAGTACAACCTAATCTGAAATTAATGTAATAATTCTTTTGTCACATTTCAAACCTACTAAATGTATATATGGACATAGCTATTTGAATGTACTTGTAGTAGTGTATTGCATGCAATACATTATGGGTAGGGTGGAATTATCATATCTTCTGCAGGATGCAGCACCATATCTGACCAAAAGAGGTCAGATATGTCCACATATGGTACTGCACCCTGCAGCATGGCTAGATAAAAAAAAAGATTGTCATTTATAATGGCAGTAAATCCTACTTTGTTGAAATGCAGTCCTGGTGCCTTGCGTACTAGTTACATCTAGGAGCAGCTTACGATACTACATCTAGACATGCAGTGCTGGTGTCTTGCTCACTAGGAACCTCAAGGAGCAGCTTGCGGTACTGCACCTAGATATGCAGTGCTGGTGCCTTGCTCACTGGGGACCTCTAGGAGCAGCTTGTGGTACCTCACGAGACATGCAGTGCTGGTGCCTTGCTTATTGGAGAACTCTAGGAGCAGCTTGAGGTACTGCACCTAAACATGCAGTGCTAGTGCCTTGCTCACTAAGGACCTCTAGGAGCAGCTTGCAGTACTGAACCTCGACATGCAGTGCTGGTACCTTGCTCACTAGGTACCTCTAGGAGCAGCATGCAGCACTGCACCGAGACATGCAGTGCTGGTGCCTTGATAACTAGGGACCACTAGGAGCAGCTTGTGGTACTGCACTGAGACATACAAAGCTGGTTCCTGGCTCCCTATGCAAGCATTTACAATGCACTAGGTCTTACTACTCCCATACTTACCGCCGTCCGCGGGCAAAACCCTAATCAGCACCTCGGTGTTCTCGAGAACAGACTACTGCAACACCCTCCTTCTGAATGCTCAAGAAAAGGTCCTCAACAGATTACAGACGGTGCAAAACGCCGCGGCCAGAATTCTAATAACCATCCCCAAATTCCCATCTACTTCCCCCTACATTAGAGAGCTGCATTGGCTCCCTATTAGGAGTCGGATTAAATTTAAGGCTTTATGCGTAGCCTACAAAGCTATCAATAATCCTGGCCCACAGTTCCTAAAAAAAGCTCTCTGCCCGCTTGAACATTCTAGAACCTTACGATCATCATCAGCCCATCTGCTGAAGGTTCCACGGACAAGAAAGACCAACTGGGGAGATAGATGCTTTACTATAGCAACAGCCAAATTGTGGAACACATTACCATTCCACATCAAAACCGCCCCCACTCTTCTAAACTTCAGAAAGAATCTCAAAACATGGTTGTTTTCATCTTAATTCACCTTTTATCTCAAGAGAGAGTTCTGTAACGCCGGCGCCGAGACACCCGTAAGGGTATTTGCGCGCTTTAAAATCGCATAAAATAAATAAATAAATAAATAAATGCTGGCACCCGATGCAACAGTCTTTGTTGGAGCCATGCCCCTTGACCTCCATTTCCAAGGATTCCTTCACAACCTCCCTCCAGTGGTGTTCCTCATAACTGCATATGCTTTCTCCCACATAAATGTAATTTCTATTATAGTATTAGTTATACCAATGAAGGGAGTCAGAGGGCTTACATCACACATTTATTATTCAGAAACAATGCATCATGCATGTGTAAATCAGTGTACAGGAAATGATGCATAAGTCAACGAGGACTACAAGGTGTAACAGTCACATGTTATTCATACTGGTAAACAGTGTATTTTAAGAGTGCTTGGTCTGGAGAAGCACAAAGTCAAGATTTAAAACATAGCACAGTTCTTGGGTTTGGCTTTGCAAACAAGAATGTATTGCTACCCAAAGGAAACCCTCTTTGCAAACCTTAGGATAATGAAAGACTGGGGGAAAAACATAAGTTTCGAACCTATGTCTTGCATTTTTCATGCAGCTCTTTGATGCTAGTTCCTAGTACACTCTGCTATATTAGGATTATAATTTATGAACTGCAATAACAAAAGGATCTATGTGTCAAAGGCAGTGAACCACTGAGCTATCTACATTAAAAAACAATCTGATCTGCGTGGAACACATGCTTTGCAGGAAGCACATTAACCTTCTGTTCTACTTTATAGTGATTCAAAACGGTGACTAGACAACTCTCTGTCCTGTAGAGTTATCTTGCGTTTTTATTATTGCCTGTAAAATTCTGGGCACTCAAGGAACTCTGCAGCAGGTGTTTTTAACTCCATCACACTTTTCAAACTACAGCACCCCGATAGATAAGTAGACAAGGTGAATCCTGGACCAGTGAACTTTGGTATTTGCAGATTTGCCTACTACAACCAAAGCAAGGGTGTCAGAACTCTTGAGTTCCACTGTGGCACTCCCTCCCTCTCTCTTTCTTGCTTTGGCATCATAGAAAAACATATTTTCCCATCTTAGTGAAGTGCTTCACCTTTTCCAGATTTCCTTCACTTTTGCCTCGAAGGGACAGGAGCTTTTTCTTCATGCAGTGTCTTTCAAATGTTTGTAAGGTGCCCCATGCCACAATTTTGAAGCTCATCTTCTTTACACAGTGTTATTATTATTATTATTAACACTTTAGCTTATTGACATTTCAAGATTACAACAATACAGATAGGGCCGGGCAGAGATTGCAGAGCTTCACTCTGTGGAATTCCATGGAGTTGCCAGAAAGCTCTGCCAAAATTCTGTGGAGTTTCATGAGCAGGTGGAGTTTGCAAATCAACAATACAGTACACCCATACTATATAGAACTTGGCAGTACTATAGGGCATATTTACATGTTCTGGCGCATCTCTGAAAATCAGCAGGGATGCGCCAGAACAGGTGCGTCATGCAATCCCCTCCTTGCGCCACCACAGATGTCCCTTCGTCAGGGGCCACTAGGGAAAAAGAAGTAAACCAAACATAAGTTGTTTAAAAAAAATCATTACGACAAGGAAGAAAACTACACCCAATTCCACGACCTCGCTCTCGATTTATCATGCAGGGTGAATCAAAGTATTTTATTACATCTGCCCTGCGAGGAACATATTTGCCATTCGTTGATCAGTTTTACTGCCTTATCATTCATTCTCCAATTGAATTTAGTTATTTGAACGGGCATTTAAATACATTCTTTCTTTGGCCCCTTTCTTATTTTTTGTTTTTTTTGTTTTCTGTGAATACTCCCTCTAGATCGCCTCATTGTGCTTGTGGTACATCATTCATTAACTTTTCAACGTGCTTCCTATTAAACTATGAAATTAATCACTTCTTTATATTCGAAGTGCTCCATTTTCAATGTTTTCTAGAAATTGCTGATAGATATTTTTTCTGTCCAGTCATTGTTTACTGTTGTATAACTTTATGACTGTATACTTCCTCAATTTTCTTATATTCTTGATTTTATGTTCTATTTATCCGATGTTCATTGCTTTGGATACAGACGCTAATAATGCTTCAAATACATTTGTAGTAAACAATTAAAGTTGGTCCTCGGCTGGTGATCCCTGAAACAGATGAGCAGGATTACATGAAGCAAGTGAGCATAATTGCCACAAATTGGATGTGGTGGTGGTGGTTGGTCCTTCTCCTAAGAAACTTTGAACAAAATTGAGCCTAAAAGTGCACTTTAAATTAAATATTTGAAATTAATTTGACATAAAGTCACAGGTTTGAAAGACACCCCTGAAGATGTTCTCATCAAAATCTTCCAATATTTTTAACTGTTAAAACCTTATAGCAAAACCTAAACCTACCACATCCTTCCTGAAATCTGTTGGAAAATGATAGTGTGGGACCTGTTAAGGTTACATGCCAACAAATATGAGGAAAGAACTTGGGGCATATTTACTGAAAAGTCACGCAGTGCAGCATGCTGCTCTGCTCCGTGTGACAAGGAAAAGGCAAGAATGTGCTGTATTTAAAAGAATAGGACACATTCTTGTCCTATCCCCAGCACTGGCGCACAATGGCTGCCTAGCACCAATGCAGGCACACATGCACCATGGTGCAAGGGTGCCTGTGTTGCATGCTGGATTGTTTTAGTACATGAAGGGATATCTTCTGGCACAAAAACAATACTGAGAGGCTTATTTCTCTTCCTATGTGTGTTGTAGAATGCACTCTGGTGCTTTTCAACAACTGGGCTGACAAAAAACAACCTTCACGCTACACATAGGCAAATGTGAAATTAGCATACTCTACCATTCTTTTTACAATTTTATCTATGAATGTGTAAATTAAATTATTAGATGCGACATGTATTGTATTTTTTTATGCAATAAATATTTTACTTGTCTACTAGGCATAGCCAGATAGCTTAAACATTGGTGCCCATGGGAAACTGCTCTAAGTCTTCCAGCGGGGAGGAAAAGATCTTGGGCCATATTATCAAGAAAGGGCAATAAATTATCGTCGCTTTTATCGGCAGGAAACTGCTGATAAAGCGGCGATAATGGGCTTGATAATATGCCCTTGTGAATTCCCATAGCAGCCCAGGTTCTGGTGTTAACCTGGGCTGCTATGGGAATTTGCAAGGGCATATTATCAAGCCCATTATTATCTCTTTATCAGCAGTTTCCTGCCGATAAAAGCGGCAATATTGTATCTCCCCTTCTTGATAGTATGGCTCCTTGTTACTTTCGTTAGCCCTCATAGCCAGTCATTTTAACCCTAAACAAGGAATATACCATTCTCATTTCTCTCTCCTCTGTGTGCAACGTATAAGTATCATATTCCAATCGTAGTAAAGCAGCTCCCTTCTAGACTATGCGGAATATACTGTCACCAGTGAATACAATTCTGGGGTTAACCGATGTGCTTATATAGCGTTTCCTGCAACAGTCTTGCTGCGTTTTCAAATGTTGCAGAAAGCTTTTGCCTGGATTATCTGATTCAATATTAAGTATGTGCAGGGCACAGGTGACCAGTTCGTGTATGATTCTTGTAACATGTAATACTGCAGAGATATTTCTTCAGCAGAGGTGTTTCACGACTAGGCTATTGTGCTGGTTTAAATGTTCAGGTGTAGCATTGCCTGCATGTTCACAGTTTGATAACTCTCATACTGGTGCCTGTGGGCATTAAAGGAGAAAGGGGGTGGGAGTGTGTTGTGTGCCACTGTCGCCGGGACTCCTCTAAGGGGCTCTTGCAGAACAAGGTGGTACTCGTGTGCTACCGAATATAGTTTCTAGAAGAGGCGCATTTGATAGAGCGCGCGGGTCACCCGGGTCACTTAGATTACCAAATTTTCCACGCACTGGGCCCTGGCGTGCATATGATGACAGTGTTTGCAATGAACCGGGTGAAACCTCTATCACGCTACTATCAGTAATCGGGTGTGTGACTCCTACACCACTTACCATTCATGTACCTGACTTACCACAGGCACATTACTCCTGACGGATCAGGAGCTAGCAGTGGACAGGTGATAAGGGTTTTCCTAAAAAGGAGAAAATTCTATATTACACATTTAATACCTTTAATATTACTTTAATGTATAATGACCACAGACACCTTGATGGTTTTAAGGGTTTTATATAGTATAAGTTTAGAACGAAAATGCCATTACAAGTAGGCAAATGCAAAGTAATACATCAATGATTAGTATTAGGACCATAATGTAACTATGGATCAAAGTGAGTATCATAGAGTAAAAGGGAACACTATAGGGCATGAATCATATGGACATTTATCTAATACAGTTTAATCTAGGGCAAGGACGTGAGGAAAACCTAATGTTCAACCTAATAATTTTATACTATTTCCTAAACCTTATGCTATCTTTCTAACTTCACGGCAACCATACTAAGGGAAAGGGAATAAGTGGAACAAGCTAGATAAACAGTCGGGTTTAACAATGTCCTATAGGAAGGGTAAAAGTGGAACATTTACTAATAATCAATTGCATGAAATTACATTCAAAGGAGAAATGGAGAATATCATAGGCAAGATTGCTTTAATCAGAGGAGGAAAAGTTGAGGGTATAGTATAGACAGACACCTATGCCAATATTTACCTAGGTGAGAATGAGGACTTACCCTGGCCACGGGTCAGTTGGGAAAGAACGGGACAAGGACCCTCAAGGATTCAGGAAATACCAGAAGATGAGCAGGTACAGCTCATGGACAGTCAGGACAGGATACCCCTCAGGTCTGGGTCAGGACTGGGTTCACCAAGGCACGACCAACCCCTCACAGCATCGGATGCAACGCCAGCGTTACCCCCTCTTCTGCACGGAATCCGCCAATAACCCCGATTGGGTTTTCGAATCTCCCAGCAAAGTGCTTCGCTTAGCACTTAGGACTAATTTCCACCCCTTGGAGTTTGTGGAAAGTTTCAGGCAGAATGCTCCGCAGCACTCTGTATCAGGCACCTATAGAGTTCGTAGGGTCAGTGACAGGTCTGCTACTCGGACAAGTCGGACAATTTCTCTAAGCTAAGCTAGGCTATATATACAGTTTTAAGTCCCCAAGACCACCCATAAATGTTGCAAAATGACAAAGTCCCATCTTCTGATTGGTCAAGGGAGGTGGTTTAAGACATTTGTCACCACCTATATTTCTATTACGTATTTCACGTGACATTACCCTCCCCCTAACATCTGGGTTCCCAGGCATACGTGTGGGAAAGTACAATAGTGAAGAAAAGGTTTGCAACATTGTTGCGCATTTCAGAATAAAAATAGCAGTTCTTCAAGGGCAAAGGTGCGCCTGGAAAGGACAGTCCCCTTTTCAATGGCCAACTGGCAAGGTTCCATTGCTGCACGTCCCAGATCTTTGATCACGTGATGAGGGATACGTCAGCTTCAAAATGGATCCCATCCCCACTTCAAGGCCCTCATTTACGCGGTACATGAAAAGTAAGCGAAAACAAATTAATAACACAGAATAAACTGAATACACTGTACACCATGACCAACTACTCTTAATCCCTCATTTTATAATACTTATAGCATTAAGAGTTAGTGCAGAAAAGATGCATAGACAAAAGCGGCTTAAGATAGCATGAAGCATGATTAGTGACAAGCGGCCATTTTAACACCACTGCGCATGAGCGAACTTTTCCCTCCAGATTGCGAGTGCGTCACATCACATGGGTATGACCGACGCATGCGCAGACTGGATTTCTGCAAAGCGGCCATTTTATTAATGTGCAAGCTTGATTACGATGAAAAAACACATAGGCAAGCCTCCTAGGGACACCCGTGTGTTGGGGAAATACAAATAAATGACAAACAATCGGAGTTAGTACAGTTATGATTTAAGGCGAGGTTCATGAAGAGAGCAAGTCGCGTTACGTGCGAATCCTTGCTCCATCAATCCCCTCTTTGATGATATTTACTATCATCACTACACATGAAAACAGATGCCAACTTCATTCATCCAATTCATCCCTCTCAATCACAATGAACTTATTGTTGAGCTTTCTCTCCGCCTCTCTGTGTGTATTATTGTTCTTTATTTTCTTATATATCTGGTTTCTTAATTCTTCTAATTCTAAGTCTTCAGCCTTTCGCTTTCCTCTTTTATTCACTATATATTTTCTGCATTTCTGGCACTTGCAACAGATGAATATGATCAGAACAATCAAACCTATTCCAGCTATTGGCATCAGTATTTTCCATATAAGACTTTTACCTAAGTTAGAGAACCAACTACCTACAGAGGAGAGACCATCAGTCAGTCTCTTCCAGGCACTGTCAACCTCTAATGGTTTGAGTTCTTTTTCCAAATTAGTAATGTTTCTTATATACTTCTTAATTTCGACACTTTTATCAGGAATGTAAGTGCAACAATGTTGTGCCCTCAGCATCCTGCAGACTCCGCCCTCTTTTGCCAATAAGGTATCAAGAGCAAGGCGATTCTGTAAAACCATTGATCTGATCGCAACCATTTCGGTATTGATCATCAGAAATCCAGCAGCAGTGTCAGTTGATAACCGATCCACTACTGTAGATAATTTGCAGATTCTATGAGTATTCAGAGCTACCCCCATTCCAGGTATCAGTGCACTAAAAATATCACCTATAATTTCTCCTACACTTTCACGTTTTCTACGCACTAAGCCATTAGTAATCTCATTGCTTCCAGCTGCATTGTTCACATGGTATATTTTCGGAAAGACAATGCCAAAGTAGCAGCTTCCATACCAGTGATCCGGTAATTTGAAATAAGCCTTGTTTCCACATATATAATAAATTCCTGGAAACACAGGTTCTGACCCATTTTTGAAACCCCAACCTCCTATTACCTTGTAATTATGTTCACACTCGCTGGAACCAATGAATACATTGTTATAATAACTAGTCTTTTCTCTATGAAGACAGAGTTTCCCTTTTCGTTCAAAATCCAGCAACAGAGCAGGAGTAACTTCGCTTTGTGAGGTGTTATCCATGTTTTCTGCCCATCTAGGGGTTCTGTTCTGTTCGTCATTTGCCTTTTTCTGAAACTTTTCCCTTCTCTTCTCTGCCATTTTCAAGAACATTTTCTCTTGTGCATGTAAGGAACACGTCAAGTTGTCTCTACGAGCTTCATTCAGATCTATGTCACCTATAGTCAGGAAATATTCCCCCATGTAGCGAGTCACTCCACCAAGGGTATGTACAATGTTCAGATTCCCTCTAATAGGAAGTTCTGAGAAGATAACGTCAGTGTTTGAGTAATAATACTGTAAAGTGCTTCTATAGAATAAACTAGCTAAAATACTACAGGAAATTCCATAGGTCAGGGGTAAATGGTGGTATGTCACGCCTTCAGCTACTGAAGTAGGTAGCATCATGCAGACATAGCAATCTTCTATTTCCATAGCTTCTACATAGTGCACTAAAAGGTTTGCGAAAACATTTAAGTGTGTCCTGTTCTTCATTTGGTGATAATGTAGTTCTCCCTCATCTGATGCTTCTAAGTCGGGTCGTGTATGTCTCAGACTCATTGCATTGTCACGTCTTTCTACTCTTCGTGGTGTTTCTTCAGTATGTACAACTTCTGCGTCTTGTGTCGTCAAGTCTGTAGGATATATGTTAGGGTCTTTGCTCATCATAAAAGGTATAAACACTGTTAATCCTATCCATATCATTACTAGCACCACTTCACTACAGATGCATATTTTACAGCAAGTTCTGCAACAGCTAAATCTGGACCTTCCAGTGACATTTGAATCAGACATTTTATCTTACAGGTGGCTTTCTCAACCCCTCTTCGTTTCTTCTCAGCTGAGGTTTTACTTCGTTTCACCTCAAGGAGGGTCTTCGTCAGAACTCCGATCAGCAATGGACCCTTCGTCGCTTTTGCCACAAGCTTCGGGCTCATCAATTTCTTCCAACACCAAATAGGTCCACTCAGGGCTACAATACAGCTGTTTTGTTTCTTAACTCTGCCGCCCTTTCGGATGGACTTTCCTCGGGCTTCTTTTCTTTCACTTTCAGCCCTTTTTCGGTCCTTTAGTTTTTCTTCGACTGTTTTTATTCTTATTCTTAGTCTTTTTACATATCGGGGTTCATCCTTCTTTTCGATCCTGTTTGTAGTCGAGGAAACTTGCTCTTCCTCGTGAACTCTTTTGCTTTTTCTTCTTTGTCGCACTATTGCCTCAGCAGTGTCTTTTTCCCTTCCTGTCTGACTAGTTCCAGGTCTTTCATCTATTTCTTCTGCCTGGTCCTTAAGCTGACCTAGTTCAGGTTTAGACTGTATTTGATCTTCGTTTGTGAGTGATTCACTGGACTCTTCTTCCTGAACACGTTCATCTATTACTAACTGGCCTGGTTCATGCTCTTCGATCTCTTGATTTTCTTCCGCATGAACTTCTGCTTTGACTACTATCTGTCCCTTTTCAGTCTCCTCTGTCTCAGAAGGAGTGTTGATGACTTGATCTGTCCCTACTTGGCCTATTCCCTGATCAGATTTTATGATGGCTTTGATGATCTGACCTTCTCCTTCTTGTTCTGACTCACCTGCACTGTCCCACTCACTACCTAGGTAAGAGTATTTTCTGGTTCTTATTGGATCAAGAACCTGATCATCCGCAGGAAACCATTCAACTTCTTGACTTGTGCCTGGTAGTTCGATGTCAGCGGGATCCGGACCCTCTTCTGGAGTCTCCTTAGCTGGTCTACCTCCGGCTTCAGTCGCGTTTTCTCCAGTCACCTTCTTCGTGTGACTTGCATGGATCCACTTTGGTACACCAGCACACTTCACAGCAGTTGTGGTGACAAGGATCACTTGTCGAGGCCTGCCCCACTTCGGTCCAAGGCAACTCGTCCGGGTGTGTTTCTTTAATACCACCCAATCACCTGGTCTCAGATTGTGTGCTGGAGTTGTAGGCCATTCGACAGCAGTCTCTCCAATCTGGTGAGAGATAGAACGCACTTGGTCACCCAACTGCCTGCAGTATTCTAGCACCATATCATCAGAAATACTTAGCAGTTTGTGTCCAGGTACCCATGCCTGTCGCATCATTCTTCCCATCAGCACTTCATGGGGGCTCAGGCCTGTCTTTCTGTTTGGAATACTTCTCAAGCTCATCAGCACCATGGGCAAAGCTTCTATCCAATTCATTTTTGTGGAATCACACAGTTTTGCCAGCCTGGACTTGAGAGTGCCGTTTATCTGCTCGACTATTCCAGAAGCCTCTGGATGATAGGCACAGTGCAGTCTTTGCTCCATTTTGAATGCTCTGCAGAGTTCCTTTAGGACCTCGTTTGAAAAATGTCCACCTTGGTCTGTTTCAATTGTCTCTGGAATTCCGAAGCGTGGTATCAGTTCCCTAAGTAATAATTTAGCTACAGTCAGGGCATCATTCTTCTTTGCTGGGTAAGCCTCCACCCACCGGGAAAACAAGCAAACTATGACCAGGACGTATCTATATCCTTTGCACAGGGGCATTGTTATGAAGTCTGCCTGCATCCTAATGAAGGGACCTTCTGCTCTCCCAATGGTACTTTGTTCCACTACTGTCTTCTTTCCTGCATTGAATTGTTGACACACTAAACACCTCTGACAAAGTTTGTCTGCTGTGCTCCTGAATTTTGGACTGTAGAACACCTTTTCAAACATTCGGCACATGGCATCCCTCCCAATATGTGTTGGTTCATGTATTATCCGTGCCATTGCGGTAACCAGTCGTTCAGGTAGTACAGGCATACCAGTCACGTGGACCACAACACCATCTCCTTCCCTTGGTCGACATTCATCCTGCCTCCACATGTCCTTTTCTTTCCTGTCTGAGGTCTGTTGTAGTTCTCTCAATTCATCCCATGTTCCCAATCTTTCAAACAACATCAGTTGGCAGCTGCTTTCACCTCCCCATAATTTAATTAGGAGGGACATTTTGTGTCGGGCGCAGTACTGGGCAATTTGGTCAGCATATCTGTTACCGGCTGTCACCTCGTCATTTCCAGATCGGTGAGCCGCACACTTGACCACAGCCAATTCTTTGGGCAATTGGATGACTTCTAGTAAGTTTTGTACTGGTTTTCCATTTCGGATAGGAGAACCTGAGGAAGTCATGAATTCTCTTTGCAACCAGAGCTGGCCGAAGTCATGAACAACCCCATAACAGTACTGACTGTCAGTATATACAGTTACCCTTTTGTTTTTCCCAATTTTACAGGCTCTGGTTAGAGCAATGAGCTCCGCTACTTGAGCCGATTTAACTTCGCAAAGATAGGAAGCTTCCAGGGTCTTTTCCAAAGTGACTACAGCATAGGCAGCACTCAAACCTCCATTCTCATGTCTCAAGCATGAACCATCCACAAACATTTTGAGTTCTTCATCAACCAAGGCCACTTCTCTGATATCAGGACGGGGTTTTGTGCTAAATTCAGTCAAGTCTATACAGCTATGGTCAATTTCATCTCCTGCCTCTACATCAATGGGAAGGGGCAATAGAGTGGCGGGGTTTAGAGTATTACATCGGGAGATTATTAAATTTTCTGCACCAAT
Organism: Lissotriton vulgaris; assembly: GCF_964263255.1. Lineage (NCBI taxonomy): Eukaryota > Metazoa > Chordata > Amphibia > Caudata > Salamandridae > Lissotriton > Lissotriton vulgaris. Next base: position 1,976,671,165 of record NC_141689.1, on the reverse strand, counting down.
GAGAATCCTCTCATACTTAGTCAGCCGACTAGGGGTGAGATACTGTGTCTTGGTTCGGGTGAGCAAGATCACCACTGAATGTGGAACAAATACAGTGACAGGATGTCCCATCACAATGTTCTCACTCTGTTCTAGGCTTGTACAGGTAGCAGCTACTGCTTTCAGGCACCCAGGTAATCCAGCAGCCACTGGATCTAGGGTGGCCGAAAAGTAGGCCACGGGACGTCTAATCAGACCATGTTCCTGGGTTAAGACCGAGAGCGCACAATTGTCTCTCGTGTCACAGAACAATTCAAAGTTCTTGGAATAGTCAGGCATCCCTAAGGCTGGAGCTGTGCACAGACAATTCCGCAATGTTACCCAAGCAGTCATGCATTCATCATTCCAACAAACTGGGTCTTCCGCTCCTTTCTTTGTCCTGTTAATCAAGGGTTTAGCTATAGCCGCGAAACCCACGATCCACTGTCTGCAGTACCCAACAACCCCTAGGAACATTCTTACTTCTTTCTGGGTTACTGGTAGTGCCATTTCTCGAATTATTTTAATTCTTTCTGTAGTGACTTTCCTGATCCCTTTCTCTATCTGGTGCCCCAGATATTTTACTGAAGTTTTGCAGAACTGTAATTTGTCTGGTGAGACCTTATGTCCTCCCTTTCCTAGGTGATTCAGCAAGGCAATGGTATCAGTGACACAGTCGTCTTGACTTCTAGACGCTACCAGCAGGTCATCTATGTACTGTACCAGGACAGACTCTTTAGGCAGTACTAGGGATTCAAGACATTTCTTTAGAATCTGGTTGAAAATCGATGGACTTTCGGTGTACCCCTGGGGGACACGATTCCAGACATAGACCTGGCTGTTGAATTCAAAACTGAAAAGGAATTTGCTTTCTGGATGCAATGGGATGGAAAAGAACGCATGGCACAAGTCTATGACAGTGAACCATTCCGCATCCCAAGGAATTTGGTACAGTATTACTGCGGGGTTAGGCACTATGGGACAGCAAGGTACTACAATTTGGTTTACCTTGCGCAGGTCCTGCACTACCCTATACTTTCCGCTAGGCTTCTTAATTCCAAGTATGGGTGAATTACAGGGACTGCTCATCACTTCCTGAATGATGTTTGCTTTGAGCAATCTGTTTAATTCCTTTGCGACTCCTTCTTTCACTTCTGCACTCATTTTATACTGTTTGGTATTTGGGTATACAGCATTTGCTTTTATAGTTATTTTAACTGGGTCTACATTTGCCATTAAGCCTACATCTTTTCCAGTAAAATCCCAAACTTCAGGTATTACGCTCGATTGGAGTTCTTCAGGTAGACTTTCAATGGACATGGGCTTAATTTCTGTGTCGGGCCTTAATAACATTAATTTATACAGGCCATCTTCATCTGGGGTCTGGATTTCAACACCATTTGGTGAGCAAAAGATGGTGCAACGCATTTTGCACAACAAATCTCGTCCTAATAGGTTTACGGGACTGGAATCACAGACCACAAATCTGTGCATTTCCTTGAAATTTCCTATGGAAATTTCCATAGGTTCTGTTACCGGAGTACTGATTATCTGATTTGAAACTCCCACTACTTGGATAGCTTCTCCCGAGAGGGGTAGGTTAGGAACGTCCGCTGTTCTCACAGTGGAACGGGTAGCACCAGTGTCCAACAGAAAGGTGACATCTGTCCCTTCAACCTTTCCTTCAATGTATGGTCCAGTCTGGTCTACCGGTGAGGAGGCGCCAAGCACGCACTCCTTGTCCTCCCCTCTCAGGCCCCGTCAGTATTGATCATCACAGAGAAAAGTATCATTTAACAGGTACTGTGGAATGGGTGCATTTCTTTCATTCTCTCCTTCCCACACTTCGACCCTTTCATTCTGTTGACCCTGATTCCTATAATTCTGTCTAGGTGCGCGTGGCACCGGGGGTTGATTTACCTGCTGTTGGGTCTTTCGGATCCCCTCTTTCTGCACCTGTGGATTTAAACCATTTACGGGGACATTACCAGCCTGCAAGTGCGGACATTTATCTCTCCAATGTCCCATGTGACCACATCCGTGACAGGGGAATTTTTCCATAGCCTCTTCCCTACTCATTTTTACCCGGGGCCTGCCTCCACCCCCAGCATTCGGATTTGGAGCATTATTAGTATTAGTCATTTTACTTAACTGTTTTTCTTGTTGTTCAGCTAATTTCACCTGAGCCCACATTACTTTCTCCTTTAGGGCTTTCTTTTTGTTCTCGATCTCATCTTCGCAGTATTTGGCATATTTGAGAACATCATCAATGGGTTTCCCTTGCCAACTGATTTTGTTATCCCTAATCCACTGGGATATTTCAGGTCTCAATCCTAACACGAATCGATAACAGAAATGTGTCATATCCTTCAGGTCCACATTATCGATTCCACTGTAAGTTTTGAAGACCTGCAGTAACCTTTCATAATAAGAGTGGACTGATTCATCACGCTCTTGGGTAGTTCTATCTATGCGGGTCCAATCAGTTTCTTTTGCGGGCACCTTCTTCTTGAGGTACTGTATGACTTGCTCATACTTCCTCATTACTTCAGGTGCGGGAGCTCCTGTTATCTCGTCTCTCGCATATTCTTCGCTAGGCCAATCAATTTCAATTTTGCAGTCGGTCCACAAATCTACAGGGACCACAATGTCGAAAAAACCATCCAGGTCTTTCAGAAGACATTTCTGAACTTTTATGAAGCGTTCGACCTGTCGGTACCAATCGACTGGTTTCTCCCGTAATTTTGGAAAGTCATTGGTAAAAGATACTATATCTTGTCTGGACCAAGGGACATGGACATATTTTCCCCCTGGGACTTCTCTCATGGGACATAATTTTTCTGGTTTGTCAGCTTCTTGTAAGACGTACTCAGCAGTCCGTGGTCTCTCCTTGCTATCCTCCTTTTTCTTTGCCCATCTGGCTTTCCACTTGTCTAGATCTCCCCATTTCTGTGCTAAGTTTATCAGTTCTTTAATCTGCGTCTTCTTCCCTGCGGTATTCAGGTTTTCTAGATCTTTGTCTGAAAATTCTACCCTATAGGATTTCTGTAGTACTTTGGATCTGCTGATATCTATTCCCATACATACTGCCGTGTCCATTAATTTGTCATAGTATATTTTTGCGTTCCTAGTAAGGTGTTTGCACATGAACAACAACTCATCTTCCTCCCGGACATTCAATCGTTCTAAACCCACATTCCCTGCGCTCAGTTCCTCTAGCTCTATTCTTAGCTTATAAATATCTAGTGGTTTCGGACGAGGGGTTCCCTTTTCTAATTCTCGGGTCCATCTTTCTATTTCCTCGGGAGTTACCACTGTCGCACTTTGAGTTCCTGATGAAGACTCTATTAGTACGTCTTTGTTCCCAGTCTGAGTTCTCATTCGAGACATACTAGGTCCTTGTTCCCTGTTAGGCAGATCCATCAAGGAAGCCATGGACTCACATTCACTTGCTTGGTCATCAATAATGAGTGGTTCCCTTCTGGGCGGGGGCATCATCGGGGTTATGACTGGAGTTTTTGGAGTATTCATTCTGTCCCCATATAGGGGAAAAACTGGACCAATGGTTACTGGAATCGTCTGGGCTTCAGGATTTGGATTAATCTGAGCTATGGCATGTATGAGATCATTCCGCTGTCCTCTCAGGGCATCCCTTTCCTGCTCGTGTAATACTCGATTCATGGGGGGATCCTGTATCATTTGGGGTACTAGAGAAGGATATAAATTCGGAGCAGATGGAGTGGATAAAACTGATCTTTCCTCACCAAAGGGGTTGTAATTCGGGACCACGGGGTCGGGTCTACCAAATCCCTCTCCTCCCGCTCTTTTCTGTTCTATCCCTGTGGAATCGGCTTCACTAGTGCTCCTTCTTCCTGAAGGTCTCAATGGAGTAGTTAAGCTTTGAGATCTGGTGTCTTCATTATACGGCGGGGGACCTTTCATAAATAAGTCCTCTAAAAATTCATCTTCCGATTCACCCAGGGGCATCATGTGTCGGGTTTTCTCAGTACATTTCTTCCCTCCCATCATTTCATTAGCTCCGAACATGGGGAATAACCCTTCTACCATCATATTTTGTCTCCACTGTTTCAATTTCTGCTCCTTGGTTTCCTTTACCATTTTTGGATACCATCGGGTCACTCCCTTGTCCATTCGGGGTCTGTCTCGCTCTAGAGCCTCAATTTCCCATTCCTCTAATGCTTCATACTGAGTTAATCTAGGTCTGGGATGTAATTCATTCATTCGGGTCCTCAGGTTAAATAGGACTCTCCCGTTAAAAGTACCATCAATGGGAAAGGCTAAAACTCCATCCTCCGCAGTGTACTTTACCCAGTTCTCTAACCATACACAGGTATGATACCCTTTTTCTTACATCATGAAAGAGGCTGGAGTATCTGGCGGAGGAATGATCACGCCCTCCCTAGTTCGTACGGGTTTGTCAGTTTTGAAGAAATTCTTTATTTTGCTGGCAAATGACATTTTTCTCTTTCCTCCGTACATGTTGTGAGGTCTGCCTTTGCTCATCAACTCTTTATGACACCCTAGATTTCGTGGATCAGGCAGAAAATCAGGGTACCACATACACCGCTCGTAACAATCTATAAGCTCGGTGCGGAAAATTTTTACTTCGTTTGTGCTTCCAATGCTAGCGCGACTCCAATTTCTCAACAACCAATCAGTGCAGAGGTTGCAAAGGTTCTCGACCAATGGGTGTGCGGCCTTTTCGCGAGACGCGTTCTCACGCTCAGGCACTCACCCCTCCCTTATAATTTCGGCTTCACTACACACCCGCTGGTTTAACCAATACCAGCGCGGCACGGAGTGACGTCAGAGCAGCCCTTCGACTGTCTCCCTCCTTTACGAGGTAAAGGAAACTTTGTATTTTCTCTAAGGTGCTATTGTTAATTTTAGTCAACAACGTGTAACATTCGCCATTGTGTAGGAGTGTTCTAAAGAGATAGAAAGTTCTTCTTTTACTACAAGTAAACCACTTCTGTCTACTTTTCATACACTTCGGATAGACTTCTCTTGCCTACCCTCACGCAAGCATTAGAAAACCTGCTATTACCCAGTCTCATCCACTTCTTTCCGGGATATATACTAAGCCTGGGGTTCGTCAGCGTTTCCCTTTGCTATCATACAAGCTCCGATGACTCTATTACTCCCTTAGTGTGACCCTTACTAGGTGATATCAGACCAAGGTTTCTATCAGCAGTCCCGTCACTGTCATTCATACAGTTTTCCGAAAAAGACCTAATTAGCGCTTCCAGTTCTACTTGAACCATGCACTAACCTTTCCTCCCTACAAATGACCTCAGAACGCGATGGATTCTACTCACCATCCGTTATACAATTCCCCGGGGATTTCAGACAACACTCAACAAGCACACACAATTGGTTAACAAAACATATAATATTTAGCAGCAATACATATATAAATCATTTAAAACAATTTTGAAATCGATTTCTTTTGCAATAAAATATTAAGTAACACAATCAATATAAAAAAACAATTTTAGCAGCACATTTATTTTTCACGGTTTCTTTTCTAACTATCTTATCTACCTATCTTACTAGTCCTAACCATTCCTCTGCTTACCAGAAATTACTGATAGAGCGCGCGGGTCACCCGGGTCACTTAGATTACCAAATTTTCCACGCACTGGGCCCTGGCGTGCATATGATGACAGTGTTTGCAATGAACCGGGTGAAACCTCTATCACGCTACTATCAGTAATCGGGTGTGTGACTCCTACACCACTTACCATTCATGTACCTGACTTACCACAGGCACATTACTCCTGACGGATCAGGAGCTAGCAGTGGACAGGTGATAAGGGTTTTCCTAAAAAGGAGAAAATTCTATATTACACATTTAATACCTTTAATATTACTTTAATGTATAATGACCACAGACACCTTGATGGTTTTAAGGGTTTTATATAGTATAAGTTTAGAACGAAAATGCCATTACAAGTAGGCAAATGCAAAGTAATACATCAATGATTAGTATTAGGACCATAATGTAACTATGGATCAAAGTGAGTATCATAGAGTAAAAGGGAACACTATAGGGCATGAATCATATGGACATTTATCTAATACAGTTTAATCTAGGGCAAGGACGTGAGGAAAACCTAATGTTCAACCTAATAATTTTATACTATTTCCTAAACCTTATGCTATCTTTCTAACTTTACGGCAACCATACTAAGGGAAAGGGAATAAGTGGAACAAGCTAGATAAACAGTCGGGTTTAACAATGTCCTATAGGAAGGGTAAAAGTGGAACATTTACTAATAATCAATTGCATGAAATTACATTCAAAGGAGAAATGGAGAATATCATAGGCAAGATTGCTTTAATCAGAGGAGGAAAAGTTGAGGGTATAGTATAGACAGACACCTATGCCAATATTTACCTAGGTGAGAATGAGGACTAACCCTGGCCACGGGTCAGTTGGGAAAGAACGGGACAAGGACCCTCAAGGATTCAGGAAATACCAGAAGATGAGCAGGTACAGCTCATGGACAGTCAGGACAGGATACCCCTCAGGTCTGGGTCAGGACTGGGTTCACCAAGGCACGACCAACCCCTCACAGCATCGGATGCAACGCCAGCGTTACCACCTCTTCTGCACGGAATCCACCAATAACCCCGATTGGGTTTTCGAATCTCCCAGCAAAGTGCTTCGCTTAGCACTTAGGACTAATTTCCACCCCTTGGAGTTTGTGGAAAGTTTCAGGCAGAATGCTCCGCAGCACTCTGTATCAGGCACCTATAGAGTTCGTAGGGTCAGTGACAGGTCTGCTACTCGGACAAGTCGGACAATTTCTCTAAGCTAAGCTAGGCTATATATACAGTTTTAAGTCCCCAAGACCACCCATAAATGTTGCAAAATGACAAAGTCCCATCTTCTGATTGGTCAAGGGAGGTGGTTTAAGACATTTGTCACCACCTATATTTCTATTACGTATTTCACGTGACATTACCCTCCCCCTAACATCTGGGTTCCCAGGCATACGTGTGGGAAAGTACAATAGTGAAGAAAAGGTTTGCAACATTGTTGCGCATTTCAGAATAAAAATAGCAGTTCTTCAAGGGCAAAGGTGCGCCTGGAAAGGACAGTCCCCTTTTCAATGGCCAACTGGCAAGGTTCCATTGCTGCACGTCCCAGATCTTTGATCACGTGATGAGGGATACGTCAGCTTCAAAATGGATCCCATCCCCACTTCAAGGCCCTCATTTACGCGGTACATGAAAAGTAAGCGAAAACAAATTAATAACACAGAATAAACTGAATACACTGTACACCATGACCAACTACTCTTAATCCCTCATTTTATAATACTTATAGCATTAAGAGTTAGTGCAGAAAAGATGCATAGACAAAAGCGGCTTAAGATAGCATGAAGCATGATTAGTGACAAGCGGCCATTTTAACACCACTGCGCATGAGCGAACTTTTCCCTCCAGATTGCGAGTGCGTCACATCACATGGGTATGACCGACGCATGCGCAGACTGGATTTCTGCAAAGCGGCCATTTTATTAATGTGCAAGCTTGATTACGATGAAAAAACACATAGGCAAGCCTCCTAGGGACACCCGTGTGTTGGGGAAATACAAATAAATGACAAACAATCGGAGTTAGTACAGTTATGATTTAAGGCGAGGTTCATGAAGAGAGCAAGTCGCGTTACGTGCGAATCCTTGCTCCATCACATTAACCCACCAAGCTACCATATCAATGCATATGCTCAGTTAAAACCTGTGCTGTTCTTCAGATGCTGTGTGCCCTTGCAACTTCGCAGAATGGCTGGGTTGGCATGGGGTTCCAAGGGAGGAGGGGGAGGGTGGATTATCACGTTCTTACACAAGACTTTCAAAGATGCAACTCACAGGATCACACAAGAGGAGCGGCTTGGATCTCATAGAGCAAAGCCTCCACATTTCTATTGCAGGTGTGTTCTCCCGCAGAGCAATTGTGTAATTTTCCAGGTTTGTCTGCTCATATCCTATCACTAGCAGTGCCCTGTAACAGAGTTTGGAGATAGAAACTGGCTCCCTTTGTGCCTCATAGGATTATGGTACAGGGATATAGGTACAGCACTTCCACTGAAGGTAACCGCAGGGTTGCTGGGCAACAGAACCATCTTACCAGTTTACATACATCTGTAGCCAGTTCCCAAAGGTGCTGTGTCCTGTATGGTGAGTTTGGAAGGTAGCTTCTCATGGGCATTAGGGATCATGGTACAGGATGAGATGTGCCTGCTACTCGCACTGGGAAGTTAGAAGATGGCATAAAGTAGCCCCAGATCTTCACAGCTGGTGCCTTTGTGAACTGCGCTATTTTACCCACTTATACAATCTGTTCTTCAGCAGGAGCTGCGCCCCTCAACTTTTGAGAGTATTTGGTCTTTGGGCACTTATGAACACCGGGCATGGGATTGAGGAAGAGGATGGCAGCTATTCAAAAACAGAATGCAAGAGATGCCCACTATGAGACTCGGACAGAGGAGCAGATATTTGTGCATCACAGAGCAAAGTTCCCAGGCTTTTTACAGCAGGTACCCTCACCACACAGCTATACTGAGCCTTCGGGAGTATGCTATTCCACAGCCCATTCAGGCAGCTTGAGATAGTGCATGGATGGGCACTAGGCGTCCATGAGCATCCGAGTGTGAAGGTAGAGGATCTGAGTAAATTAGTGGTGTGGAGGAAGTGTCTTACTTTCCCAAGCTTGGGGGAGGCATACTTCTTGGAGGACACCACTGCAGTTCTAAGATCCACAGTGACATGGCTGTACCAGGCTGATGAGCGCTAGATTCGCTGCCAGAATCGGGTTCACCTACTCAGTGCATTTCAAAGGGCATGATAGCCACGTCCGGACTGGGGGATCCCCGTGAAGCATGCATGCAGCAGCCTAATGCCACATTCACCTTCCTCTAACGTGTTTTCTTCAGTCTAATTCCCTAAAAAGGATGACTTGACCAATAGTGTAACTGGAGCTGCCTTTAATACCACACTTTCTCCATGTGTATCAGGCTGGGGTGGTGTCAGATTCGCTGGTTCCACCCCAAAGGGTGGAGTTAGACACCTCTCCTACTCCTCCCCTTATCATTTCCTCAAGGGATGTGAGTGGGGCAATTCAAATCTGACCTCACCCAGTCTGTGACTCAAGAAAGGGGGAAGTGAAAGGCAGGTTTGGACTGTATACACCTGTTACAACGCAACTTTTACAACTACCTACTGTTACAACGCAACTTTTACAACGCATACCATTACAACGCATTGCGCTGGAGGGCGCTCTAGGATAGGGAATAAGTATAATTTACTATCCAACACCTTCCCTAGTGTCCACGGGGACTGGAGTTGGAATAGTAAATTATACTTACCACTATCCAGCACCTCAAAGCGCTATGCGTTGTAATGGTATGCGTTGTAATGGTCGCGTTGTAATGGTAGGTAGTTGTAATGGTATGCGTTGTAACATGGTACATCCGTTTGGACTATGGCTGCCCAACATACATAGACAAGTGCTGGTGAGTCCTGCGCACAGAGTTTTTTTTTTTTAAAGACTGTGTTTTCATGTTGCTCGCCTTGTGTCTTTCTTTCTGGCATGGAGATCTGAACAAACTTCACCCCTGCCTTTCTCAACTCATGAGCATGAAGGTGGAAAGGCAGCACAGACTGGATTCCCATTAAATAGTGCGGAGGCTCATTCAGCCTTTTCCGGGCCTTGCACTGTTCAATGCTAATAAAGAAAGCCTGAGAATGGATTGGCATAGCCCCAATGCCCTCTGTGAGAGACCACCCTGACTGTGATGTAAATGTGAATCTATAGCTGATCAATAATGGAGCTGCGGAGGACATAGTGGAAGGAGACTTACAGATCCAAGAAAATTAGTATGGAGATGGAGTTCAAGGTGGTCTTTGTTGCATCTCATCTCAGACTGCCACAATGCAATCTAAAATGCCATGTCTGGATGTTATACCATAGCATGATATTTTATGTATTCTTCCACTTGTATGAGGATGTGCTTCTTTGGCACTTTGGATGCATTGTTATGTATGGTTCATATTTTTGAAGAATTGAATAAAGGTTGTTGGAATGGTTTGATCATAAATCCCAAGTCAAGAGAGTCATTTACCAATATGGCACAGCCTCTAGCAAAGAGAGTGGGAATGTCCTTCTTAGGCCTTGGGATAGCCGTCACTATTGGAAAGGATTCTGTGCCACCTTCCCTGTGCATCCTCAGTTTCTTTAATTGGACCCTAAGCATTGAAAATCGGTTCTTAGGGACACGGCTAAAAATAAATATCTAGCTTCTAGCCTCTCTCCCCATCACCCTCCCTGCTTTCAGAAAGTTAATGCTTCTATTGCACATTGGACAGGAAAGGTCTGAAATCGAAAAGGCCAGACATATCAAAGGGAAATACGTTCGTGATATCTGCAGGGAGTGCCTCAGTGAGGCATCTGTTGTCCACATTTTTTGGAAAACACGCACGATGGCTATTGTGCAATTCAATGACTGGGTGTTAGCCTATAAAACTAAACAAAAGCTATCTCTGCTGTCTGGCTTCTCTCCCGAACTTTACAACTCCTCTGCGCTATACCTCAGCGATTAATCATTTCCGTTTAGTAGCAGAGCAACTACTATTGGAAATGAATCATACCTAATTTGTTTGTGCTAAAATATTAAGTTGTGAACGTACTTGCTTTTATTTTGACTGATTACTGTTTTGAAAACAGCATTCTTTCGAGATTTTCAGACCAAACAGCCTTTATATATTTGATAAGAAACGCCTATTTATTTTACTTGAATTACGCATCGATTTTAACCACTCGGACTATGGCAAAGTGTAATAAATGCATAGAAGTCAATAAAGATGATATTTTAAGTTTAACCACGGAATGCATTTAAATACTATATGTGCTTAAATGCCGCATAGTATATTTATAAACTCTTTCCATTTTACCAGTAGTCTTCTACAGTAAATTGTTTCCTGTATGGCCCGAGAAAACATAGAGCTTCTTTCAAGCCATTTGATTTACACATGCAAATAAAATCATTTTGTGCAACATATTTCCATAGGTGGTTAATGAGGATTTTAGGTATGGTAAAAAGTATGTTGCTAGCCACCAACGTGCCCATTTGTGAGGCAGGAAAAAATGGTAGCTCCCCCAACATCCAGAAAAGTGGGTGAGAGTATCAGCAAAAAGGTTTCACGGGAAATACATTTTCACTAAGAAGGAAAAAAATATTTCCAGGATAACACCTGGGAAGCTGTGAATGACGCAGGTTTCGAAGCATAATCTGCACCCATGCAAGGTCAGAAACCCGAGGGTGCAGATTCCTGACTATTTTCAAGAATCAGTATCGTACAGTTAAGTCTCTCATAGGCAAGCTAGTTGCTAGTCTTATTGTAAGCTGTAAAGGGTAACGGATCTTAGAATAACTATTGACATGAATGTGATTGCGCCAGATCCTTTTCTCTATTTTATCAGATCTTACCACTTATATGGATCTCAGGTCGACTGGATCTTTTTATCTGCAAAGAAGTGTAAAAGGGAAAAAAAGTAAAAATCACTGACTCTATCTCAAATTTTAAGTTTTATTACAAAGCCAAAAACAACTGGACATACAAGCACCTCATTTCGAGGTTGAAAAAATACATAGGCACTAATACAAAGTTAATTATCCCGATTAACCTAATTCGATGTAAGGTAAAAAGAATAAGCAATTCTAAAAAGATTAAGCAAACGACAATTAATTCAATGTCTAGATTGTTCTTCATCAGATTACAGAAAGAAAATGTATTTGGTTAATTCTGTCCCTACTCTAATGCTAAGGTGACATCCCTACATAACATTCTCTTAGTCAAATCAGAAAAGGTGTCAGCTTGTGAAGACTTACTCAGAAGTACATTCACATTTGGAAAATGAGTCAATCTGTCAAAGTCTTCATTCCTAGAATCAACCCTTCTCTTACCCTCCTAATGGCTCTGTACTCTCCTCGACCCTCCCAGCCTTGTCTGCCTCATCTGCCTCTCCTCTCTCGGGGCACTGTCCCAAATCGAAATGCACAAATCCAACACGCCCAACACACCTCCTCTGGATGCACATCTTCAGCAGGTGACTTTCCACAACTTGCTCTTCTTCCAAAAACGGTTGAGTTGTTTGGGTCCCAAGTATCTCCAGTAAGGATGGTTCATTATCTCATACTAATATAACTATGTTTCAGGTCTCCTCCACACCTAACTCCTAAAATAATGAACATTTGTCTATATAACAAGAAAAATGTTCTTGCACCTGCAATGAAAACATGAGAACAGAACAACCTTGTACGTGAAATTCTGTTGACTATACGTTCTATTGAGATCCTTCCCAAGGAAAAATACATTTCAGGCCTTCTCGACTCTGCCAATATAAGGAACTACGAACAGGCCTTCCATAGCAAAAGGTAAACATTCATTTAATACAGGCCTCTACACGTTTAACCCTACCCAATGTTATTAGTTTTACATTTCTAAACATTTCTAAACATTGCATTTCTTATGGTTAAGGCACTGTAGTCATTCCTACATGTGCAGACTTTTATATAGCACGTCTAAATCTACTAACTACATTACACACAAATTAATTCATGGAGCACTAGCAACAGACAGTCACATTTTATATGTTGATTACATTTTCAATTATCATGAGCTAATTTTCTAACAATACACATACACAGTTCATTATTACATTTACATTTTCTAACAATTAAATGTTATTTTCTCTCTGGATTACAGGTGGGTGCGGACTAACAATGAATATATGCAACCCTACAAATTTCAGAACAACATGACGCTCTATCAAATGTGTAATTAGAAGGTCACATTTTTGAGTCCTGGCAGGAATACAGCACCCTTTCATGCTTCCTAGTCTAACAATCCTCCACAAAACACATAAATGCACAGAGCTTATCATCTTTCTCTTGATCAGAAATATTTATCTAATAATTCTGAAGTTATTGCTACTTCTGTCTGGAAAATAAAGTTCAGACGTCTTAGGGACACTTGCACTGTTAGAAAGTCATATGGTTTGGGTTGTAAGAACTCTAGTTAACTTGGATTTGACTTTTCCAGACATCCAATATTGGGAATATTTTCCAGAGAGATATCATATCAGCTCAAGAGATTTAAATAACATATTGTTCATTCAAGGTCGTCTATCAAAAAATAGGTAACAATGCAAGTGTGAAATACCTCCAATATCAGTATTGCTGTTTGAGAGATTTATTTTGGTTCATATTAATTTCATTATATTACTAGAGAAATTTGGGACATGCAAAGAGTGGGGTTACCCATATTCATTGTGCATATTTTAAATGAGCTATGAGATCACAATAATCCTCATCTGCATTATGCTCATTGACTTTTGAGATGCCCTTTTTTTTGCATTGAGAAAAATCAGACTCATTTTTTTGCGTTGAGTATCTGATCATAATATATCCTCAAACTTCAAGTTTGATTAATTTGAAGGTACAAGTACAGAGAGAGAGTATCTACATGTAGGTGATGTACTGAATATTATACTATTTCTTTGAAAATCACTGAAACAATTTCTTAACAAGAGATAAAGGCATTACATTTTTATCACATAAACAATTATCTTAGAAATAAATTAATAAAAAAAAAATGTTACATTCTATGGAGAATTCAGCAGAAGGGGAGACAGAATGTGAACAGAAATTCCTGTGAGTCATGACAGAAAAGATTCTGCCCTATAGAGGTCTATTCACAAACTGCATATTGTAACACGTAAAGTAGTACTACGGTAGTACTACTCATGCACTACAAAACGTTATTCACAAACCTAGATGCGAAGACCTCTGCCTCTTCTATCTTTTCTGTGTAGGGATCTTTGCTAATTTACTGAGATCTCTTCATTCGAAGGTATACTGATGTGTGTGGCAGGTCCTTTCTGATAATATATACATGCTACAAACAATCCAGACCTAACCATATGCCAGCATGATTGTCACTAACTTAAAGTGTGTAAAGTAAGACTTGGAGCCTAGGGAACTAACATTTTGAATGGAGATGCTAACAGTGTTTGTGAGATCACCATATTATTTTAGCAGCAGGTTGACATTAGTTGCACTAACAAACAAGCATTTGCAATGCAATAGGTCTCGCAGTAGTTAAAGTTTGAGCTACTGGCATTGCAAATAATGATGCAACGCCAATAGCTCAAACTTTCAGTAATGCGAGACCTATCGGATTGCAAATGCTTATTAGTCTTGCTACGTGGACGCATGAGCAGTGACGGAGCCCACAGTCATGTTGTAATTACCCAAAACAAGACAAAACACATGACTGTGATGCTGCAGCCTATTGTGAACCTCCCCTTTTTGTCTGCATCCATATGTACAAAGCACAGATTCAAAACAAAGGGATGACCGACCGGCTGAGACCCACGGGAAACAAGATTCAGGCACCAATGACAACGTGTGAGCAGGACTCCAGCAGTGTTGTTCACTTTGATCAGTCCAAATCAATAACAATAAAGAAGAGAGAGAGAGATATATAAAGAACAATAAAGGAGAGAGAGAGAGATAAATAAACGAGAGGGAGGGAGAGATAAATAACAATAAAGGAGAGAGAGCGATAAATAATAAAGGCACGTGGGTTTTAGGTTTCGGCATGCAGAACAGTCACTTCATGCAGCAAAGCCGGTTTACAAAGATATGGGACGGTGGCAAAGAGCTTTATGAACAAGTCCGGTGCATTGCTGTCCCACGCGCACATGTTCTGGTCTGACAGACAGTAGCATTGAGGAACTGCAGCACCCCGTCTCGAGTCAGTCACACTGTCCGTGCTGTTTAAGACTCTAACTCTTACTTGTATTTATTTACTCCGAGCACGCTCTGGGCTAGTTGCCGGACTGTCATTCTCAGAAATGCATGCTGCCCAAGCGCAGCACGGCAGAAATCTAAGTAAAGAAGCATTGTCAAAGGCAATCTGGTGGGATGGCTAGCGGGTGATGTTTTTTCTGGCGAGGTAGGAGGGGAAGGTCTGACAGAAACAACTGGAGGGTTTTGGGGATTTAAAAGCAACAGCAGGAGGGGTGGGGGTGAATTGAGAAAGCCACAGAGGGATAGTGGGGGAGAACTGGAAATAGTGGCGGGGTGAGGGGTTTAAAACAATAATGGGAAGGTGGATGATGGCATTGAAAACAGCAATGGGACGGGGGAAGGTTTGAAAGTAATCACACCAAAATAAAATTCGAGTATGCATTAACCTCGCCACAAGAAGTGGGTGAGAGGGACCAGTGTACATTACCTTTGGATCTATTTGGTGCTATATAAAGCTGCAACAAATGGGCTATCCCTCAGATTGCTGCCCCTCGGGGGGAGGGGGTTTGCTGGGGGAAAAAGACGGTGAGCACTTGAAAGCTTTCCCAGTAACTTTATCACAAGTGGGAGAGGGGGTATTTAATTAAAGCACTGGTCTATTTTCATTTAAATTGTGAAAAGTCAGCACATCTTTAATGCTAAGTCACATTTCAAAAAAAGGCCCGGTGCGTTTTATTTTCCGGCCCATATTGTAACAAAGCAAAGGCAAATACATTTGTATGACGCCTCCTTGTGCATCTCTCCAGCTTCTGCCTCCTAGGCAGTGCACCAGGCGCTGACCACAGGGGGCGCTGTGTTTGGAAATAATAGCAGTAACTTATGGTTTAAAAGCACCTGCTGGAGAGTTGCTTGTGTGTTCAGTAGTTTTCAGGCTACAATAAAAAAGTAAAGGTAAGTCTGGTGATTAATGTTTCTGCTGAGAGAGATCAGGGTTGTGTCTAGAGGCAGTTTTTGAGTCATCATAAAGTAACTCAGAGGGTTAGCGTCCGTGCTGCAGAGAACATGTATCATACAGATCACAGAACTGTATTTTATGTGCATAGATCAATGGGCTACTGCTTTGGTCACAGAAATCCTTTTGTCATTTGCAGTTCATAAGTTACAATCCTAATATAGCAGTCTCCTTTGGACTGTTATCAAAAAGCTGCATGCAAAATGCATGGTATAGGTAAGATTATTATTTTTTAGCCCAGTCTTTCATTATCCTAATGTTGCTACAAAGTTATTTTGGGTATAAATTAACTTTTTAATAGGATGTTTAATATTACGCATGGCTTTTTCAAATGTCAGCTGGGAATCCCCGCTCTAAACATGCCATTGGTTTCACTTTTCGGACAAACTACTGGGGTTTAAACCATTGGTGAGATGCTGTAACTGATGCCCGGTTCCTCACCACCCTGCACATCTCCCACTGAGGAGCCTGCAAAAAAGTGGCAGACAGTTCCCCAAGATCCTATGGTGTGGTGAAAACTGGCGATATTGTGCAGTGACATGAAACTGGCTCTCACGCCTCACGGCTTCCACCCAAAGCATAGCTGCCAAGGTTTCAGATTGCTATGTGTGACATTGTTATAATTGTAGTGCAATTATGAGGGACATTTCAACAAATATGAGTGACACTTTTTGCGAGCAAAATCAAGCAATGAAGATGAGGGAAACATATACATATCAAAAATTTTACTAAAATTATGAAAATGTCACACGTAGCAATCTAAAACCTTGGCAGCTATCTAATAAAACTTAAAATCTGACCTTAGCATGAACATTTAAAATGGCAGCAGCTTTCATGTTTTACTCTTACCAAGTTTAACGAGTCACAGTGCTGCAGCAGAAAATCTAAAGACTGCTGGGGATGGGTCCCGAGTCTGTCACACTCCTTGGACGCAGGCAGCTGCTGGCAATCTGGACACATTTCAGGTAGTGATGGCCGTGATATATTCTGCTAAATGGCACTGTTGTCTCGAGAGCCGTGCTTGTTGTGCCTTTTAAAGACACACAGCACCTACTCTCAGACTCACACTGTGTGGGACACAACCTTCAGAGATCCTCCACAACAGAGACTAATAAAAAGGCAGGAAGTGTCGAGGTCAGGAGGTGACAGGCCGGCCACCAACTCCTCCTGTAATTATCTAATTTGGCACAGGGGGGCAATGAAATCTTGGAGGCCGGGCGAGCAGGAAATTCTGATTTGAAAAGTAAGTGTGCCATTGATGTGCACTCTGCCTGCCTCCAGTCTTCACCCCAGGCTGCTGGCACTCGAGTCGATGGCTGAGACCGGACGAGTCGAGTGCCAGCAGCCTGGGGTGAAGACTGGACTGGAGGCAGAGTGCACATCGATGCACACTTACTTTTCAAATCAGAATTTCCTGCAGCGGGTCGGGACGAGTCGACTCGAGTGCCAGCAGCCTGGGGTCAAGCCTGGAGGCAGGCAGAGTGCACTGCATCGATGGCACACTTACTTTTCATATTAGAATTTCCTGCTTGCCCCCGCAATCGATCATGCTCTTTTGCGCGGTGGCAGCCATGAGAGACTCGAGTCTCGTGTAGTACTCCACTGACTCAGATGAGTCTACTGCTGCCTACTTCCTCTGACTTCCTTCGGACATGATGGCAAACTTTACCGCCGCCCGGCACATCCGGATAATTAATCCCGGCCCCCATGGTGTGCCACGCCCACGGTTGACTGATAGCAGCATCGACTGCGTTATACTTGAATGACAAGACTTCCAAAGGGGATTACAGCGGTACGAAAATCATCTCTGCGATGTCAGAGATACGAAATATTACCTGCCTGTCACTTTCTCTGCGGAGGCGCGTGAGGCATGCAGATAATGAGATAATGGGGGGGGAGGGGGGTAAAATTAAGCGGCAGGAAGCAGAGACGTTTTAAGACAGGCCATTGGCAAAGTGAACTCTGTCCCCATGCACTTTTACTGTCTACTGGGCCCGGCCGCGGCACTGGAGGCTCGTTGCGGCCGCGGCCGCCATTATAATGTATTTGGGGAGGAGTGGGGAAACTGTGTTCGATCGTTCCAGGTCCCAAATAAATTATAAAGGCCGCAATGGGCGTCCCGTCCCCCCCGCACCCCCCCTAGCTACGCCACTCAGTTATGTAGGCTGCTCCGGTCCTCCGCTCGGGATACCACTTGCCAGCCGCTTCTCTGCTCCTTCTCGGGGTTTGCGCGAGCGCGCCGCGTGTTGTCGTGGCTACGGGCACGTGACCAGCGAAAGCAGCCCGGGTTTACAGTGAGAGGGCGGGGGCTGTCCTCGCATGCGCGCCCCCGGCGCCAAAGCAGAGTGCAGGAATCTGAAGTCCCGGGTCCCAGGAGGGGGCCCGGGTGCCCGGGTGAAGACCAGCGCTGGGGACACAGAACACGCTGAAAGAGCCAGGTGAGTGGAGGTGAGTGGGGGTGAAGGCGGTTGCGTGCGGCTGTAGGTGTGTGTTGTGTGTGTGCGTCTGTCTGTCTCTGTGTGTGTGTTGTGTGTGCGCCTGCCTGCGTGTGCATGTGTTGTGAACAGCCTGTTGGAATCGGAGCGCGACCTGATCCGATTCCGGCAGGCTGCGTGCGTGCGCGTGCCAGTCTGTTGTCCTAAACCTCGTTAGTCCTTGAAAGCCAGAATGATTGCAATAGGACTCCACTGCGACAATCGCTTTCGCGATTGCGTCGCAGTGCGAGCCCTAAAAACATAATAGCAGAGGGAAATCTTCAATGCTGCTATCTGGAGAGCTGCACGTACTGATTAATACTGCAACGCCATCCAGCACTGCACATAACAAACTTGGCAGGAAGAAGGAAGCAGAATTGGTTACAGTTGCTTGCCTTTCAAATGCATCTCTGACAGAGACATGGCTGTATCTGCACGGTCCAGAAACACAAGAGAGCAGCTACCACTCTCCTTTCCATTGGGGTGTCAGCGGCGTAACACAGGCCTCAGCAGCACTGTACTGAGACCTGACAGCTCTGGATTAAATCCGGAGCGGGGGCCCCTCCTTGTACCTTGCAGGGGGGCCACTTCAATTTTTGTTACGCCACTGTGGGGTGTATTTGGGTGTATTTGCTAAGGGCAGAAGTGAAGACTTATTGCTGAAGGGAACATGCCAGAGCGCCATTATCTGACTGTAGCCCTGACAGCAGGTATGCGGGAATCATTCATGGCTTGCTTTAAAATACGTAGCAAGATTACTAATAGTTCAGCCATAAAAAAAGCACAATGTGTATAGGTGTTCAGTAAGGACTAGGGTAACCTATTACAAGTAATAGGGCTTTGTGCTGTAAAACCATTTTAATTTTTCTAATATTCATTTTGTTTTTTACTGTGGCTGTTGAATTTACCATAATAATTTCCGTCATGCAGATACATTAGGTTTATGTGCTGATTGTATGTAATAAATGACCTCCTTTTGTAAAACAACAGCTGCTGTATGTGTCTACTGCTTGCAGGGGCCAGGGTGAGGGTGCACATATATACATATAGCCGCAGCAGATTACAATTTCTCTGGTAGAGTTGTCTGGCTCATAACACTCTGAATCTGGATGGGCCTGACTCATCATAGAGAAAAATGAAAGACCTATCCTTCTTTTTTTCCAAAGGGAACGCGACACAGGATTCTAGCTAGTGTCCTCCACTTCTGTCCCCAAAATTGGGAGGTTCACTACCATAAGTGATTGTAATAAATGTGGAAGAGAGCAGAGGGAAGAGGCTGGAAAATGGGAACTTCGAAATGGAAAGATTTCAGAGAATTTAAGGATGGGTTTATGGAGGATTAAGGAGAGAAATGCTGATATAAGCACGTACCCACAAACTAATAAGACCATTGCTGTTCACAAGCTATATCTAAAAGGTTACTACATCCTTTAGGGCCACAAAACAACAAAACAGTCATAAATTTACTTCAGCTCAAACTTGAAGTAAGTTTAACACCAAACATGTCCACTAACAGGTACTACAACAAAGTTCCCTAGAAAATAATGGGGGCAGGGACTTAACATAGCAACATAGAAATAATGTGGTAATATTTTACATAAATATATATATTTAAGGATACAAGGGCATTATAGTTAGCAAATAAAATGTAAAAAAAACGTTAGAAATTCACAAACAAATTAAAGGTTAGAGGGACATTATGGTTAGGCTCAGATTTTGCGCACACAAAACCTTAGAAATTCAGCAGATATAGTTTTTATTACCTCAAGAAACTATAACTCATGCCCTAAGGCAACAATAACTCGTCCCCCCGCCATGCACAGTTTTCGTATCAATGATTTTATTGCAAATGTTTCAGTGATATTATCAATGATGTCATAGAAGATGTCATTTATCACAAAAAGAGGGACAGGGGCTTGGTAGGTCCAGCATACAGGCCCAAGATAACTATGACAAAAGCAAATAAAATTGATTTTGAGAAGTCCTATAGTTGTTTTTAATCCACACTTTTTGCTTCCCATCTCTACTCCCTACACATACGCCCCAATACAATTTTTTAGCTTCACGTCAGCAACCAGAGAAGACCTCTGGCAAAGAGCCCCCCTGCGATGATGAAGCATGACACCCTTTGGGGTGTGTGAGGGCTCTTGCTCCTAATTGGAGTTATTTCCCCTTCAATTTTTCTTCTCGATACAGAACACCTGGTATCTACAATCCAAACTCTCCCTTTCTCCCACCCCTTAACAACTGCTTACCCTTTTTTTTGTCATAGAAGATGTCGTGCTTGATGTAATATGTTGGGTGATTAGCAGTGCATTCCGAGGGCACAACTTATAATTACCTAAGGGCCCTCGGCTGTGTGCAATGGTGAGTTGGCCACAAGGCCGGCCTGTGCTTTTGGCCCCCGGAGTCCCTATCTTCTGGGGACCTATCCACAGGGGCCTGCTTAATTTCTTTCAACAACAACAACATTTACAAGGGGGACATGTGGCCCCTTCCCCGGTATACATTTGACCCCAGGGATCCCATCCATTGGTGCCTGCCACTATATGTACACCCTGGCCCTATTTCATCCTCAAGAACCCCAGCTTCCGGGTCCCCGCCGTATTGCAATCGGGGAGGGGGCATGAGGCCCCCGGTTGTGCAAGGACTATGTTGGTGTCCACACACTGAGCCATCTTCGCTTGTTTGGGGATTTAATTCTGGGACTCTGGGTCTCTCTCAGCTTCATTCAGAGTAGCTCAGCAACTCAATACAGCAAAAGCAAGCCCATTTTGCATCAATACGCTGCATAGTCCTGCAAAGTTCTGCCCTGCAACTCATACTGTAATATTCTGTAATATTCTGCAGTCCGTACTGCACCTTACCAGTAAAAAAAAATTCTTTTGGAGGTGTCACTTTGGAGTGTTTATGGATCTGTGGTTTTGGTCTCCACTAGTAGTGGTTGAGCTCTGTGTTTTGGAAGCGGGCCAGCTAGGTCTCTGGGTGTGGCCTGCGACCAAGTGTGCACTCCCCCATCACCCCCTAACTAGCAAAGACCCACAAAGAGCTTGAAGGACCAAAGAACTAAAAAGATGAACAATACATTCCAACAAACTTTGCACTCTGACGCGGAGACATCAGAACCTCTGGACCACGCTACCCTCAGGCCCTAGCATGCGCATGCCCCTGTTGTACAACACAGGGAGATTAGGGGTTTGAGGCGGCACTTTGGCAGCGTTATGGGGGTGCTTGGAAAACCAGGAATACTGAAGCATCGAGCGTGCAAAGAGAGAACGACATATCTTTAAAACGCCTGCACTTTGACCACAGCAACTGTGCTGCCCTCAGCCTAGTCTAGTGCGTTCATGTCCCTCCCCTGTAGTAAGGCATGAGGAAGCAAGTGGCTAGTCATGGTGGGCTGAGGTGGCACTTGGCAGTGTTTGGAAGCCCAGGGAAATTGTACATTCCACACAGGACACAGACTCTAGGAACCTAGTGCCCACAAATCTAACCCAGCCAGCACAGAAGTCTGCAAGATAAACCTGTCAGACATCCTTAGCTGGCACGCTCTTACAGTATAACCGGCATAATGTCTGGTAAAATTCGAAGGCAAGCCTAGCCGTGGCCCAATAATAGGAACCTGGAGTCAAAGATAGGGAAAACAACATCTAAAACCAAAGCTAGAAGTGCAACATCAAAGTTTCTCATAAGGGTAACAATGATATGGGAGCAGAGAGGCATGAAGGCCCAACCTGGAGGCAGCTGGGCATGCAAAACTTCGAAAATGACCAGACACTTGGATGACCCAAGGGTTCGACGGTACCCTTTAAATTAGTCAAGATATCAAACAGAATGCTCAGACGGAATCAGTTTCAAGTCATTTAGACCTGGCATACCGCTGGGCCCAACCCATGCTCCAGAGGCATTATGATGTTCAACATTACCAACTCCAGTATTTAATGATGAGTTGTTGTCTTGGTTTGCCTCGAGTGATGTCAGTCAGAATCAGGAAACACAAACATAAGCCTGCAAGGGCCCTGCTGGTAATTGCTCATTCTGAAAATCTGAAGCGCCAGAAGTGGAGCCCAAATTCAATTAAAGACTAAGTGGAGCCCAAGTTCAATTAAAGACTTGGCGGAAAATGCTGTGGAAACTTTCAAGCTCTATGCCCATAGATCCAATCCGATAACGGCTTGGGAAATGTTCACTAATCATATGACATCTAAATATTCAGTTTAATGCGTGACCAAGGGGGTGTGCACTGGGCCCCGTAGGAATCCATTTATGCTGAGATCCATCCGCTTGATGAGAGCTAAAATCGGCAAAATACTGAGGCAGTTACGACGCACCCCGGAGAAATCAGAGCTTCTACAATCCCTACGAATGGAGAGAAGGTATTTAAATAAAGAGGTATGGTCCTTTTTAAAGAAATAAACAGGAAATCGAATTGGCCAAGCTCCGGCACGCTTAAAAGCTAAAAGATTCAATTAAGTTCTGGAAGTACCAGGTCGGCATACAATGCAAATACAAGTGAGGGTGACTGGGTAAAGCATCTAAAGACACACGTGACAGGTAGTGCCTTAAAGGCCTTTGGCCCGGAAAGGCATCAGGTGAACTTCCAGGGCAAATATTGCCTTTGAGCTGCTGGACTTTACGGCCTCAGCAATAATCAAAATCATCTAGAAATCCAATCCCAATTGTGCCCCCGGTCCAAATAGAATACCTCAAGCTGTCTTTAAACAAAATTCCTTGCAATAGGCTAATTTTTTGTCCGAGGCGTTCAATACCATCCAGGCAAAGGGTACTATCCCATGAATTTGAAAGGTTGAATTATATATCCGCATTTTAAAGGAGGAGCTGTTTCATCTCCATCTAATTGCGGTTTTGTAGCTCTATTGGAAGTTGATCTCCAGTATTTTTCAACTCTGCTGCTTCGAGATCAAGAGGTGTCGTCATTAGATAAAAACAGGCTGCCATTGAACCACCCAGGGTTAATTAAAAAGCAAGGAACAGTAACCAACCTCATGGCAGTAGGATTGCTCCTCAGCAGAGCAAATGTCAATGACTGGTCCCTGTACATGTGCTTCATTGATTTTAAAGCGGCGTTTGACCAAGTCCCTTGTGATAAATTATACAAATCTTTACCAGCGGGTAATCGTGCATAACCTTCTAAGGGCAAGCAGGCTGCTCTGCATGAACACCTAGGTCAAGATCAAGGACAGGGATGGCACTAATCTGTTTAGGGAAGTGAGGTCATTGACTGGTTTAAAGCAGGGGTGTGTCCTTGCACACCTTCTATTCAAGCTACATATCTGAGACCTCTCTCTGGCACATAAAGAACTAGCATCACATGCTCCAAGCCTGTGCGGCCACCCATTGCCGAACATCCTGTATGCCAATGATTTGCTTTTGCTCAATAACACCAGGATAGGTCTTCAGAGATCAATCAACTGCCTGGCAACTTATGCGGTTAATAATGGGCTGGAGATCAACTTAAAAAATATGAAAGCAATCTCTTTAAACCAATGCATCCTTAATCTGCATACATGGTTCCTCAATGGAGCCATGATAGAAGAAGCACCAGTATACGTCTATCTAGGTGATAACATTGATTCAAGAGCCTCATTTTCCCCACAAAGGGAAGCAATTAAGGAAAAGGTGCTGGCTTTAAATTTTGGGATTGCAACTCTAGCAAAAACTCTTTGAAGGCATATTCTTAAACCTTTGGCTGCAATAATGAAGGCAAAACTGATTCCATCTCTTTTACATGGTGGTGAAGTGATGATGGTTGCAGA
This sequence comes from Lissotriton vulgaris, assembly GCF_964263255.1. Lineage (NCBI taxonomy): Eukaryota > Metazoa > Chordata > Amphibia > Caudata > Salamandridae > Lissotriton > Lissotriton vulgaris. The sequence continues at coordinate 1,976,647,039 of NC_141689.1, read as the reverse complement.
TGCCAGTTTATTAGTTAATCTCATAGTAAAAACATACATTCATGTATTTCGGTTGCTGAGATCTGCATTTCCTGCCCATGCCAGGCTCAAGGTCAAGCAAATCATTGCCAGGCCTAGAGCACTTTAAAAATGCTGCCATAAGCTGCGATCATGGGCTCGTTAGCTAACTTGGTCTGGTCTGAAATCAACCTTCAAAGAGGAAAGGGCCTCTACAAAACGTTCTTGGAAGAGAGTATAGAAAAACATGGGCTGGGTGACCTATGGAACCTAGACCCCTACGCTCAAGTGTTCAGAAGGATGCTACAAAAAAGCATTAGGATCCAAAGTTGGACAGAGGATAAAGGTGCAGTGGCCAGGTGGTCACATGGGTGGCTGGTGTTGAACTCTTATGCCGATCAAAATGATCACCCACTTTTAGAAGCCTCCTACTCCCTGAAGGTTAAACAGAAATTTCTGTCATTGAGATTGGGAGCGCTCCCCACTATGGACTTCACTCCAAAATGGCAGGAAAATGACTAGCAGAGGAACAAAAGATGTGGCTTGCGCCACCAAGCAAATGTGACACTGCTGCATGTCGTCTGCATCTGCCCACGCCTAGGGCAATGGAGGTCCCTACAGAGGAAGGACTTTAAGGCACTGGGGCTGAGGACATGCAGATCAGCAGTAATAGAATCACTGGTCCCCAAGAACACAATGCTTCACATCAGACTGGTGCAGTTGTTGGACATATTCAAAGAACAGGCTGAGAAGAACCTTGCCGCCCAGATTGGGGTTAAAGCTGCTAGCGATGATGGGTACACCCAAGAGAATATAGATCACATTCAGGTTACGGTGGGCTGCTAGGAAAATAGGTGATCCATTAATTCCTAAGGCACTATAGGTTCCATTCAGGTTAATGATGGGCTGCTAGGGAAATACGTGATCCTGTCCTGCTAGGGAAATACGTGATCCTGTCCTGATGAGTTGCTGTCCTTGACTGATTTGTTCATCCTATGCTGATGCCAGGAATTCTTGCACTATCCACTGCCTCCACACGCACATAAATTTAGCTGCCATTCCTTAATAAAAAGAGACATGTCTGAGGGTCCACCAAACATAGGTGAACAGTCCACTCTGTTGCCGCCAAATATATCAAGGTAAAAAATAACACGTAGAATTCTTGAATTAAATTCCTCCACTGTTGATTACTTGGGCATGCCTCACAGTCCTGGTGTATTTTGCCCACCAAATCACCTCACACAAGAATTAGTCATATGCAAATCAGCCATGGTCTTGCTCTATTGGGTATGCAAATCAGCCATGGTCTTGCTCCAATAGAAAGGGCACAGCCTGACCTGCCAGATCAGTCCCCTTGGAAAAGGCACATAAGCAACCTGTACTGGTTTTGGCCTAGTTAGACCTCGTCAATATTGCTTGAATCTCTTTGGACAGTGAGCATCGGCCCCATGTCTGGGCATACATGCTGACAAAGGGTATCACCTCTCCTTTCAGAACCAAGCACCCCCTACCTAAATTCCCTCTCTGATTGTATTTTTGCCTTAAATCATTTGCTGCAGTTCGCTGCTGGTCGTCCAGTTCTGTGCTGTAGACACAGAAAAAAACACAAACTGAGATCATAGGACTCTCCATGGATAACTCATGGCTGTTCATGTAACACTAGATGCCACCACCTTCCTCCAACAATGCACGACACCCAAGGTCCTCATGCTCTAAGTCAGAGCAGGCGGAGGTGCTTTCAGGCTTAAAGGAGCACAATGGCAGCTCCTCATACAGCACTATTTATCAAGGCAACCAAGCACCTCATTAAAGACCAGATTAGAACTGCAGGCCCCAAACACAAAGAAGAATAGAAAGGTAGCACAAAACGACAGCAGCTAGTTAGTAGGAACAGGTACCATGTGGAAAATATCGGTCAACTAGAATTGCAGAGGCACTTTCTGCTTGGACCATAATTAGGCCGCACAAAAAACGACGTGGAGGGGCCGAAAATAACATGACTTTGTACAGTTCCATCTCTCCATTGGCTCCCGGAGATGCCTCATCAGATTTGTGGTACTTTCCAAAGACTATATTGGCTAGAATTGTACAAATCATATCGATCGATCTTGGCATGCAAGAGGCTGAAGGAGGATGCAGCTTGAGTGAAGCCACCCTTGATTTTGGCCACCATGCTGCCGGACTGTTTAGTGTCCAAGAGACCTAAATCAAGCTATTTGATATTTTGTGGTTTCATTTCACAGCTAAAAGGAACAGCAGACATATGGTTAAAAAGCAGCCATTTCTTAGCCTGTCCGCTGATGCCCCCAGAACCGTACAGGCTTGTGTTATCGCTTGCAAATAATTTCTTAAATCAACCACCTGGATCTCAAAGCAGCACTAATTCAAACTTACGGCCAGATTCATGAAACGAAAATCGGCTCGCAAAGGGCCAGATTCTGAGAATCTGGCCCTTTGCGAGCGCAATTTTTGCATTTGGGATTCATCATCCCAAATGCAAAAATCGCTATTATAGAAATCGCAAATTTGCGAGCAATTGCATTTAAGGAATCTGTATTTGAGATTCCTTGAATGCAAATCATGATACATTTAAAAAATGCGAATTCGCAATTTTGGGCTGCTATTTACCGCGAAGTCAAACCTCGTGGTAAGTAGCGGAAACTTAGAAAAATGCACTTAAGTGCATTTTTCTAAGTTGTATGTTACACACACATGTCCTTGGGACATGTGTGTGCGTAACACCAGCGTCCAATGTCATTTCAGGGGTGCAACAGGGTGTCCTTTGGACACCCCTGCACCCTTGAAATCGCAATTTCAAAATGCGAATCGCTAATAGCGATTCGCACATTGATATGTCTTCCCATTCATTCCTATGGGCCTTCAGGCCCATAGGAATGAATTGGGAGTTATTCCTTATTTGTGATTAGCAATTAGCTAATCGCAAATAAGGAAGCTTTAGAAATCGCAAAATAAATTGCGATTTGTACATGAATCCCGTTTTGCGAGTCTGTAATAGCGATTCCCTAATAATCGCTATTACTGACTCGCAAAACGGGCCTTTGATGAATCTAGCTGAATGAGTGTGTAGTAGGTTGTTTTCTCTATTGTTCTGTTTCCTACCATTCTTTTCTGTGAGTCTAGCTTATTTATAGATCACTGTAGTTTCTGATGAAGTACATATTTGTAGTATTCTCATAATCTGATAAAAATAGGCAGCTTTCTCAGTGGCTATGGGTCAGTGTTAATATTTGCTCGCTTACTGTGCCTTCACCCATCATTCTGGAGTGACAGCTCACACTTTTATTATATGGCCACATTGATAGTTGTTGAACTCTTCCTAAGCGCTCCTGATATAATGTTCTTAAAAAGAGTATTTATATTAACATGCTCTCAGCTCGTTCATGGTTTGCCCATAACGGCAAAAATGAAAAATTAAAAAAATACCATAACCATTTAATTCGAAGCGAAGTTGTATGAAGTGGTGCTAAACTGTAGCAAGGGGCTTTACAGATATCGTATAAATAGAGAAAGATGTTTGAACCGGAACGTTCTTTTATTCGAATTTTGCATAACCAACTCCTTTTCGAAAAGTTTCTGCTTTAAACGAAGGATCCCGCGTCTATGCATCATTTTTGGAACAATTTTCCGCAGGGAGCATGCCTATTCTAAACACAAAACCTGCACTATGTTCAGAGAACATGCAACTTTGTCGCTAGAGGGAGATCCAATATTCACCAGTCACTTTTTCAGATTCTGAAAATAAAATTGGAACTGGAAGAACTCGTTTCCGGAGATCAAGATGAAAATAATCCCAAATAATAGCATTAAAACATTCTTGTGTGATGAAATACACCCAGGACAGTTAAACCGAAAAGCTTCAATCAGAAAAATGCTTGACTTACTGTCAAAGCTAAATGCAACGCACATGTGATGAATCTGGCTTCCTCATGCTACCTGTGTCTTTAAAATGAAACCAACATGTTATGTCATTTCAAACAGCCAACTTCTGTCTTTTAGTGTAACGGGCAGTGATTCATATAATTTCTCTTTATGGCCTGTCTTCTAAGAACATGTCCTTAACTTGAAAATAGTCAATCCTCGATTGCAATCAAATTCTTCTAGTTATACACCCTTAAACATGATTATAGAACAAAACTTACATTCTGACTTTATTTGAAAGATGATACATATGAAGATTTGTTGTTTACAGAAAGAATTCCTTTAGGCGGTGTGGCATAAAGCGAGCACTGGCAGATCTAACTTCAGGCCTGGCTTTGGTTCAACCTACGCTGACCAGTGCACAATATAGTGGTAGAGCTCGAGCAGTGATTTGTTCCCCCCCCCCCGCTACTTGGGGACATGGTTGCGTGTGATTGGAGCGTTAAAAGAATGGGTTGCTGTTCGCTAGAAATACAGAGTATTTGTTGGCATCCCCAAAATGACATTTAACACAAAGCATAATGTAAACATTACAAAAACATAACTGAGCATAGCACAACAAAACAGCAAAAAAACGGAAGGCAACCCAACAACTACAGTACACCAACTCAGAAAAATGTAATATTGTATCACACAACAGTTTAAAAATGACACATCATCCCACAACAAAAGGTAACACAACAAATATCACATCCACAAATCTTCTTTCAGAATACAATGGTAAAAAAAAGAATTTGCACCAAAACTGCTTCATAAACCACGAAGGACACGTAAATACACCTGCCCCGTGCGATTTGTCATCTTGCCCTTAGTTTCCTGCTGTTTAAAAACTGCTATGTTTTTAATGGGACGGTTTATGTTTAGGCACTCCTGCAGTTCGTTGTCAAATGTCCTATCTAATACTAGAGAGCAACCAAGATAAACATGCAGACAAATAAACTAAACTAAGCTACATACTCTCCAAGGCGTCCCTTTATCCACCCTAGTTGATTGTGAACTGTCTGGCTCATAAACCTGCTAAAAAACTGCCAAATATGTGCCTTTTTCATTGCACCATTCCACCGTATTTGTCCATAATATTTTGATCCTTTGCGTATTGTTCCAATTTCGTACTATTTTTCTGTATGATAAGTTGAGATACATAGCGGCGACCTCTCTACTTGTACAGTTCCCTGGTGATACAGAGAAAAAATTATAGTCAGACGATACCAACTAGATTTTAAGAGTACACTTGGCAAGAGGTTAAATATGTGACCTAGTTTTCTGAATGAGTGACGGTCTTCAGTGGCTGAAATAAATCCAGGAAGGCAGCCCAGATGTGAAGCGATGAGTAACTACAATAACAGAGTGGGGGAAGATCAGAAGCTGTTTAGCTGTGAGTGAATGATTCCAGCAGACCTAGACCACATGTGTGGTATTGAACCATCTACATATCCACCAGTTATGTATTTCAGGATGTTTCTACCATGATATTTTAAGTCCACATCTGAGAACGTATTGTATTTATTTTATTTATTTAGAGAGTTTTATAAAGCGCTGGCAGGACCCGTGGGTATCAGAGCGCAACATGTAAACAGGCAATAAGGAAAACAGACAGACAAAATGAAAAAAACGGACAGCTGTTGTCTGGAGGGTTTAAAGGTGCAGAGCGAGGAAGAGATCCTTTAGTTTTCTCTTGAAGGTCATGAAGGAGGGGGTTGGTTCTGAGATCTGCTGGTACAGTTCCAGATTTTGGGGGCATTGCCCAAGAAGGTGCGACCCAGGCTTGTTGTTTATGTCTCTTTGGAGGTATGAGAAGTAGGTTGTTGGTGCTCCTCAGGTTTCTTGCCTGGCCTGCCTTGGTGAGTGTGAAGGACTTTGTGGGCGAGACAGTCAGCTTTGAAATGGTAGCAATCTTCAATTTGGAGCCACTTTAGTTCTTTCAGGGAGGGAGAGATGTGATCATACTTTTTGTCTCTGGTGACAATCCTTGCTGCTGCATTTAGAGTTGTTCGCATGGGGGCTAGGTGGGATTGTTCTGTGAGGATAGCATTCCCGTAGTCCAGTCTGGACAGAACAAAGGCTTGCGTTGCAGTTTTGAGATCATTTGGAGAGAGGAAGGGCTTGATTTCGTTAAATAATTTCAGTTTGTGCAGGGCATGCCTTGCGGTAGTCTTAATGTATGAGCACATGTTCAGGTCAGGGTCCAGTATGATTCCCAGTGATTTGGTGGAGCTGGCCAGAATTAGTTTGTGATTAATTGAGTTGATAAGCTTTATCCCTTCTTGGACCTGGTGGGGTTGTCTGTTGTTTGAGAGGAGAAGAATTTCCTTCTTTTATTGGTTGAGTTTTAAGAGGTTGTGTAATAGGCAGTTTTTTTATTTTTGTTAGGGTAACGTTTAGACGGCGTATGTCTTTTAGGGAGGATACTTCCAAGCAGAGCTGGATGTTGTCTGCATAGAGGTGGAAAGGGATGTTAACTTCCTTTATTAAGGTAGTGAGGGACTCCATGTAGATATTGGAGAGAGTAGATGAAAAGACTGAGCCCTGGGGGACACCTCTGGTTATATAGAGGTATCTGAAGTTGTGTTGTTTATTTTTATTTGTAGAGAGCGGTTGTGAAAACATATGTGAACCATTTCAGCACCATGACATCCGCTCCAATCCGTTGTTTGATGGTGTTAAGAAGAAGTTTGTGGTCCATCATTTTGAACGCTGTAGATGAGTAGGCAGCAATGGCCAGTATCCATACATTTGTGGATGTCATCTGCTATATTTAGTAATGCTGTTTTTGTGCTACAGCCCTTTCTGAAGCCTGATTGGTGAGGATCCAGGAGATTATAAGTGTTAATGTGTTGGTTGAGTTGGAGTAGGACATATTTATCGAGGATTGTTGCCTGAAAGGGCAGGTTTGAGATTGGCCTGAAGTTGTTGAGGTCCTCAGGGTCTGATCCCGGTTTTGTTAGTAGTGGAGGGACTTGGCCTAGTTTTAGGCAGTCTGGCATGACCACCGTGCTTAGGGAGCTGTTTATTATCATCATCCAGAGGGGGGTAATGATGTGATTGAGATTTTTGCCACAGAGACCGGGAGGGGGTCTGCGAAGTAGGAGGAGGGCTTGAATTCGCAAGAAGTTTAGAGATGTTCATTTCTGTGAGTGGGTAGAATGCTTTCCCGCAATTGTGGGTATAGGGGGATCCTAGGCTTAGGTTGCCCTCATTTGTCTCAGGAGAGGGGAGCCCTACTTGGGAGTCATAGGAGAGCAGGGTGGGACTTTTTTTATCTGTGGTGTGGAGGGTGGTTACAGTAGATGCTTGTGTGAGGCATTCAAGAGAGGACTTGATCATCACGATTTTCACATCAAAGATTTCGCGAATTTATCACAGCGTTCTTTGGAGACCTGAGGGGCTTTATCGGGTGGTTTGGAAGTCTGTTATTTTATGAAGCTAAAAAAGTTTTTTCAGGCGATTTATTACATTTTCAAGGGCGTGGAAAAAGGCTGCTTTTTCTTTGATGATGTGATTTTTATGTGTTCTGCGTTCTGCTCTGAGTTGTTGAAGGTAAATTAAGGAAGTGTTTGCTTGCCAGAGTCTTTAAGAAGCTCTAAGTTGCCTTCATTTTGTATTGAGGTCTTAGTTAAACCAGGACCTCGAAGGGGTGTTTCTAATCCATTTTAGTTTCATAGGGGCTACTTGATCTAGGACAGCTGACATCATAGAGTTAAAGTGGGTTGTGAGTTTATTTGTTGAGAGGTTGTCTTTCCTTGAGGGTAAACTAGAGATATTTTTTTCTTCCAGATCAGCTAGGGGAACCTGGCTTAAGTTTCTAGTCCACTGGAGGGTTTTCTTAGTATGGATGGAGTAAGACTCTTCCAGGTTTAAGTGGAATAGGATGATGCGGTGGTCCAACCACACGACTGGGAGGATGGTTTTGATGGTGATCGCCTTCTCCTGGGCTACAATGGCTCAAGGGTTGAGCCTCTGTTGTGGGTTTGTTCTTTGCAGTGCTGGACAAGGTTGTACTCGAGTAAGAGTTCCTTTAAGAATTGGATTAGTGTTTTTAACATCATTCCAATGGAGGTTGAAATCACCTAGGATTATGTTGTTGGCATTTGAGTGAGCAGTGAGTTACCAGGCGAGATAGGTGTTCATGGAAGGGGTGATTTGTTGCCAGGAGGGTGGTAGAGGTGGTGGCAATTTGTTGTTTTATTTTTTTTCATCCGTATAGTAATGCTGGCATATTCAAAAGTGCTATAGGTGGAGGAGACAGTTTGGGCCAAGTAGTTTCAGGTGACGCGACATAGGAAAGTGGGGTATTGTGGAGGCAGGCATGGTGATTTGGACTGGTGGGATAAATAAATGTGAATAAATAAAATATATACATCATCATCAAGAAAACTTTATTTCGGTAAAAATACCATGAAAAATATACCCAAAGTATATAAAAACAAGATACGCATGAGTGACAATGTAGATTAGTTAGTACAGACACAGAGAATTTCTAAAACATTTTCAAAAATGGGGACAGTTGGACATTATTCATAGAAATGTAGACCCAGTTAAAATAATAAATATATAAAAAGAGTTATAAAAAAGTGCTGTAAAAACCTTTGTCAGGCATACCAGACAAATGCCAAACGGGCGTTACACAAAAATATTTGTAACAGCCCCAATACTCAATTAACAAAGTTTCTATGCTTGTGCCACATGGCTGCCAGATATTGCGAAACAGCAAATACAATGAATTCAGTTGTGTCAGACTTTAACACTCTAAATGCTTGCATACAATGACGAAAACCCAGATTTTTACACAGAGGTACAAGCCAATACCTCCTCGGTTTTTCAAACGCTGCGCAAAAAAAGAAAACATGAAGCTCAGTTTTGGTCTCACAATTGCAGGCTGGACAGTTCTTCAGAGCTAGGGGTGACCACTTGCTATTAAGAACTCGAAGGGTTAGGGCCCCATGCCTCAATTGGACATACAGTTTTTTGGCTAATATTGGATATATAACATCTAGAAAGGGCTCAAATGAATAATGGTCTTTCATATGCAAAAAAGAAGCAGTGAAAAAACCCATTTGGGGATTACACAGTGCTGCATTGAGTTTATCAGAACAATAAATAGTTGCCAGCATAGATCGTGAAATAGCTTTACATTCCCTCTCTGGGTCAGCCCATCGAGCAGGAAGACCTAGCCTCGTGAACTCGTTCTTAATAAAAGTAAGCCAAGGAATTTTCACAGCACTAGGATAGGTCAATATTTCTTTAAGTTCCAGTCTATATTTTATCAGTTCAGGTGTCACCCAGAGCCTGTGCCAGGAACCTAAGAGGTTTTAGTGCTAGCTCTTCATCAATTGATCTAATCCCCAGGTCGAGCCTAAAGGGAAGGAGCGGGGTACTGGGTGGAAGTCCTAGGAGTTGTCTCAAAAATGTATTCTCTGTCCTAGTGATTTCAAACCTATCACAATGTCCCCAGAGTTCACCACCATACGTGATAGCACCCCTTGCTTGCGATTTGTAAACTTCCAAGGGGGAACCAACAGGTTTATTGGTGGACTTGTTGGATAGTTTGGGAATTCCTTAAGAAAGTTGAGCCAATTTAAGTTGAGACTTAGCTTGCTGGGGGCCCCACGACAGGTTCTCATTAATGGTTACCCCCAGATAATCAAAAGTATCTACCCTTTCGAGTCTCGTCACCCTTAGTATTGGGTTTGGTCAAGTTGTTCTCGGGGATTAAAGATCATAAATTTGGTTTTGAGAGATTTGATCTCTAGTCCCCATGCAGAGCAGAATTCTTCAAAGCCATCCAAAGTTCGCTGTATACCCATTGGGGACTTGGATAGTAAAAGGGTGTTGTCAGCGAACATGATGGCAGGCACCCTGTCGCCGGCTAACTTAGGAGCATCATTGTCCTGTACTCCATTAAGTTGTGCGATTATCCCATTAACAAAGAGGCAAAATAGGGTCGGTGTGAGCACGCAGCCCTGCCTTACCCCCCTGCTCACAGGAAATCGGGACGACAGGGAGCCGCTTTTCCTGCATCTAACCTGGGCAAAATTTGCCTCGTGCAACCTCATCAAAACAGATAAAAGGTGGATAGGAATTCCCAGCTCAAGAAGTACACTCCAGAGCTTCCTCTGGGGAACAAGCTTGAATGCAGAACGGAGGTCCACAAAAACCAAATAGAGGCTGACGCCCACAATTTTCACCATTATCCAATTCAGGAGTAGAAGACGAAAAATTTGGTCCAAGGTGGAGGTATTCTTCCTAAACCCTGCATGGTAGGGACTTAGAATAGCAAACTCCTCTATCCAGTCTTGTAGGCGGTTCAGAATGAGTCTCGCAAAGATATTCTGAGGGACATCAATTAGACTTATAGGTCTGTAATTGGATGGGAGGAGAGGAGAGCCCTTTTTGTGTATAGGAACACTCTCTGCACCCAGCCATGTACAGGGAACCACCATGCCTCTCAGGACAGCATTAAAAAGAATCTAAATGTAAGGACCCCAGATTTTTGACTCATGTTTAAAAAGATTGCCCGGAAGTTTGTCCAGACCAGGTGCTTTGCCTGAGGCGAGTTTGGTAATTGCATTACAAACTTCAGCCACCGTAAACTCAGTCTCCTCTGACTGCATATCAAGTACAGATTGAGTTGATATTAGATCAGGGTCATCAAGGGAACCCTCAGTAGAGTACAGAGCCCGGTAATGGCCTTCTTAGACTTCTGCCGCTATATTAGGTTCAATGGCTGCTTTCAGCTCGCCACTACCAGTATTTATGATAGACCAAAATTTGCGGAAATCTTTGGCAGCTAGCGCAAGTGTTAGGCTGGACCACTTATCATAATCCCATTCTTCCTTCGCACACTTAGTTGTCTTTTTGTAGTGTGCCCTCCTGTCTTTAACTGCAGATCTGTTATTCTCTTTTACAGACAGCAAAAGTTCTGTTTTGGCCTTCCTACAGGTAGTATTATACCAAGAGCAATAGGGGACCCTATATACCTTCCTTGAAACCTGGGGATTAAGTACTTCTCCCAATTTAGTTACTAGGCTCACATGGAGAGCCTCCATCTTATTAAAATAATCAGGGGGCACAGGTGGATTGGATAGGACAGCAACCTCCGAAAAAAATTGAATCACCAAGCTATAGAGTTTTTCAATTTGTTCCGGGTGCTCCAATAGTTTGTACCATCTTACTCTGCACCTGTTGTTTGATAGGGTAGGATCACCAGTATTGTCCCCGGAAAGTAATGCACCGCTCTTACTGGTGGTCGGCAAACCCAGATCCAGAATTAGGGAATTATGGTCGCTTTTAACTCTTGTGCAAACGTTAACATATATAACATTCGACCATAGCCTTCCTTCAACCGTTACATGCTCGTAGGGAATGAGTTAGAGTTAGTGCCATGATCTGTGTAGCTATCGGTGTCCATGCCCTTACCGGAGAAGCCTGATTTGCAGGAATAGACCAAAGATCGTCCTCTGCCGTTAAGGCAACTTCACTCAGGCCCACAAGAGGCTCATATTGACAATTCAGGTGGCCCCTGCCACCAGAAGATGAGTGCTGCTTGGTATAGTTGAAATAAAAATGGACAGGTCCTCAATAGTATTGGACTCTTTAGTTATACTGACAGGACGAGAATAAACGTTAATCAGTGCCAATTTAAAAGCATTAGGCAGAGCAAGGACTACACATTGGATGTCTTTAGAGGAAGGGTTTAGTATCTTAACCGTACATCCCAGATGGGAGCCAATCCAAATGGTAGGACCCCCTGAAGGACGACCTCGCCCTCCCCATACTGCCGGGACAAAGAACGAGGCAAATCCTGCCCGATATTGCTCCGTCCGAGCCCAGGTCTCTTGGAAGAGGCAAACATCACATTCATCCACAAAGGAACCCCATTCTGGACAATCGAACTTGTTAGTCAGGCCTGCCTAGTTCCACGATAAAATTCTAAGTTCCTCCATTCTTGCACCTACATTCCCCCTTACAGCTTACATATTATTTTATTTTGTGTGCACCTTCCTCATTTCTCCATTTCGTTCCAGATATTTGCCTTTCAGAGACACTTTGATGTACTTAATAAATTTAAACCCTTGGCACTCACCTCAATCATGGCATGAGTCCCATCCTTACTGAAAGTACTGCTCTTAAGTACCTTGGAGCTGATTTATGAAAGCATTTATGAGTAGGGGAAGTAGTACTACAGGGGCCCTGTTATGTATAGGGTGCACTTTCCCTGTTTGTGCCCTGGAGCACCTAATAACAGGTGCGCCAAGCGCAAACAGAGAATGTGCGCTTTATTACATACAATGTGCAGCCTCCAGGGCAGCCGCGAACTCGTGCTGCCCAGGGGGCAGTGCATTCAAGTGAAATACGGGACAGCTTTGAAGCAGCCCTTCCCTGTTTTCACAGTGCAGTCGGCAACCTGTCTGCACTTTCAAAGGGGATGGCAGATCTCTTTGCAGGTGAGTGCAGTCAGTGCCTGCACCTGCCTGCAAGGGGATATATGGGGGAATCCATGAGACCCTCTTTCCCTCCCCTGCTCTTTGGGGACGCACTGACAGTGCACCTCCTGAGGGCTTCTTTGCCTCTGCGCCCGCATCTGTAATACAACGCGGGCGCAGAGGCAAAGGGATTTCCTCATTTGCATGGGCACGACCCCATGCAAATGAGGGAATGCCATGTGAAGATAGCGCTGGTGCTTTATGTGCATCAGTGCTATCAATATTACAGAAGGGGACGCACAAGCGTCTGCAGCCCCTTCTGTAATACAAAAGTGCCCCGGGGAGGCCAAAGTGGGCGCATGTTTAAATATGTAAAAAGGAAATGCAGGAGTACTATTATTACATACTCCAGAATGCCTTTGTTAATAAGTCCCATTGTCTTTTTTGGAAAGGAAAACCAATCAGGGTTTCTGCACCATAAACGAATCTTCAACTCTGTCCTCACCATAAAAGAATCTTCAACTCTGTACTCAACGTCCACTTCTCATTTCATCAGATCATAATCCTCATCATGTTTCATTTGGCTTGTAACCACCCTTCTCAACATATATCTATTATTTATTATGGTATGACAGGTTCATAAAAACACTAATCTCATTTGAAAGCAACAAGTGGTGAAATTCATCAACTGAGTACAGAGGCATATAATATGCCAATACCTCTTTCAGTGTCACTTTCAAACAAGCAAAACTGCTCTCCAACTGCATTGTCTTGCACTTGAGATTACTTTAGTCAACATTTACTGTCAAACTGTATGCATTTTCAAAGATCCAATGACCTCCTTCCCAATGTCAGTCTCCACTTTTCTCCAGACCCTGGACTGAGGAAATCTCTTCTCATAAAATTGATATCTCCTGCTCTCTCAGCATTGCCCTCAATGACCTCTGGTGATTTGTAATAGTGAGCACTGAAATCCAATGCCAGCTTCTGCAGTATACCAATCATGGGAAATCTTGCTGCAGTGTGTCCTTTATGTGGACGTTTCCTGTATAGATGTAAACAGTTATCCTGTAATTAACTACACTTCAAAGTAAGTAAAAGTGTTTGAATGTACCCTTCGTAGATTCCACCACGGAAAAACAATGTAGAGTATTTTGATCCCAATGAGTTATTTATCATGAGGTGTAGACCCATGATAGCAGATAGCAGTAGATCACATTTTCTGTAATATGACCACCCCACCCCACAGCCTAAATTAATTACTTCCTTTTAATGTACTAGTGCACATTTGGTGTAGTGGGTGTGCACCGTGAGTATCAACCCCAGAATATCACAGGGGCACAATATTGAGGACAAAATATTAAAAAAGGTAATTAAGTCTAGATTTTTTATACCTAACTCCACATATATATTGTCCTACATGGTGCATGCATTTCCAAGGTACATAAACGTGGAATTAGAAACAGTGAATCTGTACTTCCCTCTTGGCACCTACCTTTCAATATTTTGTCCCTCAATATTCTGTTTTAGATATTCTTGTACCCAGATCATCTGGGGTTGATATTCACTAGCACAATCCCTGTAGTGTGACCTCCTGGTGGTACATTTGGATATTGTGTGAAATGTATCGAGCTGTTTGGTATTTATATTTAGAACATGTGGCAAGATGAAATAGTAGATTTACTTAGATGGATGCATTTTATGTATTCTATAGTGTAACACATTGAAACGTGTTTTTTTACTAGTTAGGTCTTTATGCAAAGATAACACAAAAGAAGGAAAATGCCAAAATCCATGAGATATTTGAGCCAGTCTAGATCTTGGTTTCTGTGTTCCAATTTCTCCTCCTCAGTGTATCTCATTCACAGATGTTTCACTCCGGTGCCTTCCCCGGCTGGAATTGGATTCATACTGCTTGCTTGTTAACTGAGCATTTCTGTCTAACGGAACTTTGGTACGAGATTAATTAAGAGAGCACAGAGACGGAAACTTTTGTGTACACTGACCTGAACCTTGACTACTTCCTATTTAGTTCCCATGCCCAACAGTTTTAAAGGTCCCTCCCTCCAGCGGCGGCTGGCTCAGGTGACCGCAGTGCGGTGGTGGGGCGGGGTGGGGCACAGCGCAGCAGGGGGAAGCCGACTGGCGACAGACTGGGCATTATTTATGTATTTAATCATACCTATTCCATCGTCAGTCGACTTCCCTCTCCCATCCTGCCCCGCTCCACCACATTACCTGAGTTAGCCGCAGCTGCTTCCCTCCCTTACCAGTTCCTAGTGACTGCAAGTGCACTGAATCCACAAGCAATGCAAGACTGGCTGAGACTTTGGAGGATGAGTGATGTGTAACGGTAGAAGCATATTGACGCAACTTTTATTCACCAGCATATAAACTACATACAAATGAGCACAGTTTTGGTACAGGCGGACGCAGTAAGGTACTTGGGCATACAAGTGTACCACTGAGACTCAGCACTGATTCTTGTTAGTGTGTTGAGTCTTAAGTGATATTTGCATCTGTGTGCTGTTCGTGGATAGCTTTCCTGTCTGGGTGATGGAGAGGATATTACTGTGCAGGTTGGTGGCATTATTGCACTTATAATATTTTTTTATCGGTATTCCAGTAATCTTACCACGCTCAGTCTTTCAAGACCTGATTCTATACTGATGGCATTAGTGTGGATTGTAGGCAGGCTCAGGGTTGCACTTAACAGGGTAAAACTGTTACGTGTCCAAAGAGAGTTGGTGGCCCCATAATTTCAATTATTTTACATGGCAGCTCAATTCCACTTCATATCAATGTCAATGTGGAGACCTATGTCTCAAGTGCCAAAGATATGTTTACTGTTGAGGACAACCGATCTGATGAGTCCCTCGGGAGCCCCGATTTGCAATTATGTCGCCAAAACATATTATTCCCCCTACTTTGACGAGGGTAGGCAGACACTCTTGGCACCTCAATAAATTAATAAATGCAGCAGTATTCTCTCCTGACTGGGCGCTGGAAAGTTTGAAGTGACTGATATGTTGGTTACCAGTGTGTGACACGTACCCAATGAAACTGCATCAGGTATTTGGGGAATTAGGGAGGAACAATGGCATTCCTCTAGGGCAGTTTCTAGCATAAATCTCTCTGATCTAATCCATTAGATTAATCTGGAATACAGGAGACATCAAACATGAATGTAGCACAGTGCTGATGACAAGTGAAGACAGCAGGAAAAAAGCCTCAGTGCTACATAGATTTTTGCTAAACACCACCATCAAATCATTATCTGACTTGAGATCCAAATTGAAGAGGATCATAGGAACAGAAATGACTGTTGGTGAACGGAACAGGATAAAGGCCTATGTGGTTAGGGTGTCTCGAAATAAAATGTTTATCTTGATCCATTTCAACTTCCTTTATCAGATGTACTTAATACCACCCTAATTGTGATGGGTAGTCAATGCTGTTTTTGGCTGCCGTCCTACGTGTCATGCCAGTACTGCTGATTATAAACTTGTCTAATGGGGATGTCCAGTATTGATTCCGTGCTGGCATGCAATACTGCAAGAGCTGAACAAAACGATTAGTGGTTTTCTGGCTGTGACCCAACAGGTGTTCCTATTGGGTGTGTCCCCCGATTTTGCTATTGTTGTGATAAGCAAGCAAGGCATGATTAATGTACTTGATGCATAATAAATGCTAATTTTGTTTTTTAAACGTGACATGGAAAAATCACAACACCAAGCTCATGACATCAGTAGTGCACCCTTATATGGACATTGTTGGGGTACTGCAGTATGGTAACCATACCTGACATAATGAATGCTATTCATGGCATTATGGAGGTTACCTATGCCATAATGTCATCTATTGGGACCATTCTTGGAATATGGACAGGGATCCCTGATAGCTGAAGAGGAGATGGGCTGCGGATTGCCGCTCAGTCGTCACCTACCCAGCCAGCCTAACGATTTGAGTTTGAGGTAAACCTTGTAGATTTTTTACCAAATTTTACGGAAATTATGCTAGAATGAGCTCCAACTGAATAACATATTCCAGGTGTAGTCCCCAGTGCATATGCCATATGCAGGATTGTTTCGCACGCTGTGTAGGCATTGGAATACTTCATAAATGCCACTTCAGAATGGCTTCTAAAACCTGTGGTAGTTTACACTGCAAATGAGCTGATAATTCGACCGATTTGTAGGAACTTGTTATGGCCGAACTCTCTGCCTCTAACCTACCCTGCAGTAAGAGTCAGGCTTGCTCACTAAGTACATGGTTTCTCTTTGGCTCAAGGGTGTGGCTCCTCAGCCGGGGTGGATTTAGCAGGCTGTCTGGAGAGGGTCAAAGCTGGATGACCAAGTCTTGTCTCAAACTCAATGGAGACAAGACTGAGCTCATGTTGCTGGGTCGGTTCGCTCCAGCTTCCATCGATTCGATCTGGCCACCCTGTCTGGGCCCACCACCGGCATCTAAGGACACCATCAAGAGCTTTGGTATCTGGTTAGATAGGTCTCTGTCATTTGACTATCAAGCAACCAGATTATCTGCCATCTGCTTTGGTCTCCTTAGAATTATTAGAAAGATCCTTCCTCTGCTACCTTTTTGAAGCAAAACAGACTGTGATACAGGGCCTGATTCAATCCCGTCTGGACTTCGGGAACGCCCTGTATTTGGGAGCACCCGATTTTACCCTGCGTAAATTGCAAACAATTCAAAACTCTGCTGCCCGGACATTATTGCAAATCCCTCGCAGGACATCTTTTAAATCGGGGCTAAGAAGACTACACTGGCTCCCCATTAGGGAGAGAATCAGTTTTAAGTCCCTCTTTCTCGATTATCAGGCATTCTGGGCTACTGGCCCAGCAATCAACCTCTCCCTCATCACCCCGTACCACCCTGTCAGACAGTTGCGCTCAACCCATGCCATTTTGGCCACAGTACCCAAAATAAAGAGAACTAGAGCAGGAGGCCGCTCTTTCTCCTTTAACGTGGTCAAGATGTGGAATGCTCTCCCTCAATATCTAAGGTCCAATCCAGAACTCACTTCTTTTCGTTAACAATTAAAAACATTTCTGTTTAATAAATAGAGCTCTCACTGGTTTTTAGCACCCTTATCTCACTGCACACTTGTTCTCAGTTCTTAGCGCTTGGACGCCCCAGGGCAGCTACGTGCGCTTTATAAAAATCATCTTCATTTCATTTCATTTCATTTCAATCATTTTCATTTCATAAGGGACAGGATGGATGTCATTTAAGCACCTGGCCTCAGGGGTGCCAAAATCCGTGCCAAGAAGGGCTTCACCCTTTTTCCTTCTTTTCTGTCGATGTTTTATTACGCTAATAGTGAGTAATAGTGTTTTATTCACTGTTCCTGGAATAACAAATCAAACACCTGGAGCTGGAACATGACCTTCGCTGGCAGCTGTGATAAATAAAATAAAATACTTTTACATTTATGATGTGTGCATGTGGGTGAGAATGTGGTTGTGTGAATGAGAGTATGTGTATTGGTAAGCATATCTGTATGTGTGAATATGTGTTAAAATGTCAGAATGATTGAGTGATAGGTAGTGAGTGAGAATGAGTAAAGTTGAGGGACAGATTTGTCTAGACCTTGCGCCAGTGCAAAGTCACACAAAATGACACATACATGCAAAGTCTTGATGAACTATCTACTTTCTGCACATATTATTTTGCGTGCTGGAAAGTAGCCTTAAATTAGTGCAGATGTCGATTTGCACTAATTTTTCACTACTTTGCGTCAAGGGGCC
This sequence comes from Lissotriton vulgaris, assembly GCF_964263255.1. Lineage (NCBI taxonomy): Eukaryota > Metazoa > Chordata > Amphibia > Caudata > Salamandridae > Lissotriton > Lissotriton vulgaris. The sequence continues at coordinate 1,976,628,912 of NC_141689.1, read as the reverse complement.
ATGTGATGGTTGTTACTTGGACATTCCCACGCTACAGTCCGTAATTTTTTGACGCAAAGCTCCATTCACTAATTTTGCTAAACAGGACTTTACACCAAAAAGTAACACTTCCTTGGTGCTTGTGTTAATTCGGAGAAATGTTTTAGTTTCTCCTAATTTTTCACACTTTGCATGTGTGCTGCACATTTGTCCAGGCATACTTTCTTCTCCTTTCAGTACAAAAACTATGCTAGACATCACACACAGACCTTTGCACCACGGGGCAAAAGTGTGTGTATGGTGTTAGACAGTCTGCTTTTGTGCAAGTGTGGGGGAAGAGAGAGTAAATGTACCTTTAGTGTCAGTAAGTATGAGTGAGAACGGGTGAGTGGGAGAATGAGTGGCTTCAAGCAAGTGAGGGTGAGTGAATGAGTGAGTGAAAATTAATGAGTGAGAATAAATATGAGCAACAAAAAGCGAGGGAGAGTGGCAGTGAGTGAGTGTAACTGTGAGAATTTGTGAGTAAGAATGAGTGATAGTATGAGTAAATGCAAGTGAGTGTGAATGAGGAAGTATGAATGATTTAAAGTAAGAGTGAATGTGAATGAGTGAATCAGAGTGAGTGAGTATAAGTAAGACTGCGTGAGAATGAGTTTAAGCAAGAATCAATGCAGGTAATTGTAAGTGAGTGCAATAGTGTGAGAATGAGTGAGTCAGAGTAACATGCATTGCAAGAGTGAGTGAGAATGAATGAATGCAAGTGAGTTAAAGAGGGGGTAAGTGACAATGGGTATGAATGAGTGAATTTAATGGAGCATGAGCGAGAATGTGATATTATGCTTGCACGGTTGCTGTTGGCCTTGGCATACTGAAAGTAATTACCTCAACAAGGCACCCATGGCAAAATGTTCAGGCTGGCATAGGGGAGGAGCAAACCATGAGACAAAACACTGGAGCGGACAAACTTGAAGTAGTTGTTGACTTAAGGGTCGCCCATGTTATATGGCCAGCGCTGAAAGCAAAATTCTGGTGATAAATGGAGCCACCTGTAGCACATTTTGAACAACATCAGATCAACTCTTGGGGAGTGTCAGGTTTCGTTGGCCTACTACACAATGAAAGGACTTGACTGAACAATAAGTGCATTTTCAGAGCCTGTGTCTGTTTAGCAAACTAATATGAAAATTGTGCTTTAAAATGAACTATCTCACCACTTTTTCAAACGTTTCTCAGGAGGAGAACCCCCCTAAAAAAAACCTTCCTAGAATAGGTCAGGTTTGCTTGATTCACGCTCTTGCTAGAATTCAGGGCAAGTATTACGCCCCACCTCTTTCAAAAATCACTAGCTTTCTCTCCAAGAACAGACAGTAAACAATAACTTGATGAGCACTGTTGGTTTTCTGCAGCTTCCAGTGGGACATTATGCTTTTGTGAAATAAATACATTTAGAGATGCAACGTGCATTCTTCTGATTAAATAAAGAAAAAAACAAGAATTTGTGAATAAATTGTTGCAATATTTCATTAATGTGAATACATGAAAATTGAAGTCTTTAAAGAAATCCTACACCCCTATGCTTGACAAGAGTCATAGTGTCTTTCAAATTGTCTTAAATCGAAATTTATTAAAAATAATGAATAATTTATACCAATGACATAATTCCTGATTTAGATATCGGCGGACTTGTTTCTCTTTCATAAAATCTAAATCCCATTGGACATTATGGAATTTATATTTTGGAAAACAGGATATTCGTCCTAATTGATACGTAGTAACCCATCCAGCGATATTTAAATCAGGCTAATAGTTAACATTTCATATATTTCCTACATAAATTAATACATGTGCACTTAACTACTATTTTTTTTAATTAAAATCTCTTTCTTCTTTCTCTATGATTTATCAAAACATTTCTCAAAGCAGTATAAACTACTGGAACTATTAAATGAAGAAAGTTCGTGATATAAATAAGTTAGATTCTCAGTGATGTTCTGTGTTTTTTGGCACTATATCTCTTCAGGTAAACACATATTCTGTTATGTAATACAAAGCGAAATGATTAGTGTTCCCCTGGCACCTAAAATAGACATTTGTCTGTGTTTTTCTAATATTCATGTATGTATTATGGAACTTAAGTGATGTCAAATACTGTGGCCTAAAATCAGGTGAAATCACTTCCTAGGAATATTGAGGGCCATGAGTTATATGATGTCACTTCCTGTGATATCTTTCAGTTTCAGGGTGAGTGCTGTCATTTCCAGTACACCTTTCATTTTAGTGAATCGACATTCATTAGGGACAGTCATTTGCACCTCACCACTTTCAAAGTTCATCAACAACCAGTCACCAACAAATACCAATCTGAAAAATATTACAGCTTTTTTAATACACAAAACCGATCATCGTTCTAACCCACGTTTTTTTATTAACAAAAAGTGGTATTTTACAAGCAAGGTGAAAAAATGTGCGTTTCATCCACGGTGATGCTTCTCTAAGCCTCTGGCAATTACTTCCCTTTTTAGATGTTGACTCGCTAGGATTTAATAAAAAATCAACATTTTGATGTTTAACAGATGTTTATTTACAGTTTATAGTCATGATCTCTCATTAGTGACACTTTTCAGTTTTTAGTTCGAGCCTACAGCAGCGCGCATGTGCTGCTTGCTCGACTTTTAGTAATGGGCTTTAGAAAACTCACCAAACACTTGTGCGTGTGCTTTTGTTTTTCCGCTAGATTATTGTCTTTGAGTGTGTCTTTCTAAGAAAGACAGCATGCAATTGGGCAAAGGTGGGTGCATGTCCCGCTTTTCTCCACCCACGACCTATTGCTTGCGGTTACCCACACAGGCCACGTCTGTTTTCAATTATCATGCCCAGAAACAGGCGCGATAATTAGATCACTCGCTGTGGCGTGTGCGCTCGTACCACTCGCAGGATTTTTATTGCACGTTGGTGTGACACCAGAGCACCGCAATCACACTGGCATTTTTGCTTTATATGCATTCCACTATTTGGGTGTATTATGACTCATGCTGTGACTTTTGTAAGTGTTCTTGTGTCACACTTAATGCTGACGGTATGAAGCACCTGAAACTGGCCATTCGAGTCTCTTTCCAGAAACCCCAGCGCGTCATTTTCAGAAGTACTGATGGTTTACCCTCTGCCCCACCCAGTGCCTAGTGCGAACAAGAAAATGGTATTTGAGGGAAATGGTTCTCCGAAATCTCGGGTACTTCTGTGGTGGTTGGTGCGAGGGGTTTGTACCTGTGCTGGGGTGAAATCCACATGCTTTGCATCATGCCCCTATCTAGTGGTTAAATAAGTAACTGCTCTCGAGTGTCTTCTTTCTATAAACAGCCATGGTGTGTGTTGGTTTGAGGGCATGTCTGGACAAGTCACTGCAGGTTCATACTGCCGCTTTAATGGTTCCTATTTTTGAATGACTCAGTACAAATGTACCGGTTGACACTTTCCACTCCTCTGCTTTTATTTTATTTATGTTTGGACTAGAGGTATGTATGGTGCAACTGGAGTCGTGCAACAGAGAGGACCAAATAATGTGGCATGGTTGATTGAACTGTGTGGCAAGAAAAATGACAACTACGCGGCCTTATGCAGCACATTTTGTAATACTGTTACTTTGCTGTTTTTGTCATATTTACACAAGTAAAAACAGCATAGGCAAAGGTTTTACCTCATTAGTGCTACCAGTTTAACACCTGAATATAGCAACAAACAGTTAAAAGTCAACGTTTGCGCGTCTGATGAGTAGGCCCCGAGCACCCTGGCACTTTTGAAACATTAAACAAATGTGTGTGTGACTAAGGGGTGTTTGAGCGCGACTCTGGGGCCTGTCAGCTTGTGCCATGAACACCACGGCAGGGTCACGTCCATGTGTGTGAGGGCTATTTCCCACTACTGTTGAGGTGACCTTATGACCAGTGCTGCCAACTTTGGGGCTGGGGAACCAGGGGCGTCGGCTCAACATCCAGTGGTTCTTAGGAAATCAAATAATTTCCCTGTTTACATCCCCCTCCCCAAATGGCCTTCTGTAATGTAACCCAGAGCTCATTTAAAGTGCTATAATGCCTTTGGGCCAAGTTTGCGCTATATAAAACTGCAAAGTGAAAAAAAAATACATTCTTGATGGTTTGCCAAACCGTTGATATGCTGAAACTCTCACCTGGGGTCAACAAGCGGGACAGATAAAATAACTATTGTAGTCTACCGCAGAAAGAGGTATGTATGGTGCCACTGGAGTCGTGCAACAGAGAGGACCAAATTATGTGTCATGGTTGATTGAACTGTGTGGCAAGAAAAATGACAACTACGCGGCCTTATGCAGCACATTTTGTAATACTGTTACTTTGCTGTTTTTGTGATTTTTACACAAGTAAAAACAGTATAGGCAAAGGTTTTACCTCATTAGTACTACCAGTTTAACACCTGAATATAGCAACAAACTGTTAAAAGTCAACATTTGCGCGTCTGATGAGTAGGCCCCGAGCACCCTTGCACTTTTGAAACATTAAACAAATGTGTGTGTGACTAAGGGATGTGTGAGCGCGACTCTGGGGTCTGTCAGCTTGTGCCATGAACACCACGGCCGGGTCACATCCATGTGTGTGAGGGCTATTGCCCACTACTGTTGATGTGACCTTATGACCAAAGCTGCCAACTTTGGGGCTGGGGAACCAGGGGCATCGGCTCAACATCCGGTGGTTCTTAGGAAATCAATTAATCTCCCTGTTTACTTCCGCCTCCCCAAACAGCCTTCTGTAATGTAACCCAGAGCTCATTTAAAGTGCTATAATGCCTTTGGGCCAATTTCACGCTATATAAAACTGCAAAGTGAAAAAAAAATACATTCTTGAAGGTTTGCCAAACCGTTGATACGATGAAACTCTCCCCCTAGGGTCAATATGCGGGACAGATGAAATAACTATTGTAGTCTTCCACAGAAAGAGTCCATTTCCAAAGCTGGCTAGATTTCTTTTCTGGCGTTCCTGCAGTCCAGGCAGCTCTGCCTCGAAGCGGCCTGGGATGCATTTCGCTAGCACACTTGAGGAGGAAGTAAGTGTCTGGGGATTGATTCAATGTCCAGACAGACATGAGCCCAGTATAAGGCAATTTTTGGTTAAAAAAATTGGTAGTCTCCCGCCGGAATCGGGTTTCTTGGTATGTATGCCTGCTGGAGCTCTTCGCCTTCCATGGCATTTGTGGCCAGGGTGTCAGCTGTACACAGGGCTCCAAGTTTTCTGGTATTCAGTGGTTTAGGTTTATGTGCTGCATGGTTAAATACTTATCAGGTCCCAAAGGTGAGACCTATTGGCTATGCCACTGCTTGTTCAATTTAACCAGTTCCTTCATGATTTCAGCACACCATTTTATGAATATGTAACAGCAGGACCAATTCAAGTTTCCTATTAGTGCCAATGACTGCAGTTTCTAATTTGGTTTCATAAGTTTTTTCAAATACAAATTCTTTTTTTAAAGCCTTTCAAGTCCGTTAGGCTAGTCCTGTCATGTATACCCCTTTTTACATACATTATCCCATCCACATGACTATAACTATTCTGAATAGGTGACCTTTTACTAAGTAGTTTGCTCCTGTCTCTTTGACACCAGGCTCTTAGAATTCTATCATAATCCCTGTACCTGACGTACATAAACATGTCATCTGGCACTGCCTAATTATTCTGTACAAAGGTCATCACTTTTTTCCATCCATGTTTAGAAAAACATTTATGATTGTTTTCAAAACATTTATGATTGTTTTTAAAACATTTATGATTGTTTTCAAAACATATTGATTCTAGAAGAAACCCTGGAGTGACCATTCTAGTATATAAGACCCTTATTCCCTCTTGCAAATTAGAGGAGAATTCCTTCCATGCTGACACAGGGTCCTGCATGCTGAATCTACAACATGAAGTGGGCTGACACCCCTGGCGAGGTGTCATCCTCAGAACAGAGAGGGGGTCCTTCATTCTCTAACATTAGGTGAGTGGATTGGTTTGTTCCTAGGGGATTCTTGGCTATTTACATATATATATATACAAAGTCTTGCTGCATGTACATATTTAGGCTAGGTACATTTAGACAAATTGTGTAGGGCGTGCATTATAGGAGTATGCCAGTGCTACTGTGTTATCTGCCCTGTACATATTCATCTTCTTAGCACTATGGTAGAAATGTATCTACTGTTTACTATATTAGTTCTTTTGCATACCTATGTCTCCTGATTGTCGCAGCAAATGTATTTTACACAAGACTGACGCTGGACCAATAAATACTTATTGAAACGTCCATAAAAGCACTTACCTCCTGGCCGCACAACTGGCTGGCCGCAGCCACCTCTCCTGAGTCTTGTAAGAAGCAGGAAGCACCAAGGCTCCCACGCTCCCCGCAGAAAATCACAACACTGCAATGCAGCGTTGTGATTGGCTGCTCCGTGACAAGGCGCTCAGCCAGGGGCTGTAGGGGTGGCCATGTTCTCCATGCAGGCTTTATTGCAGCCTGCATGAAGAAGGGGGAAAGTGCACAAGACTGGTCTGGGCAGCCCGAGAGGGCCGACCAAACAGTCATTGCGCACTTAGGAGCGTTGTGTACTCCTCCCATCCCTCCCCGGGCCCCAAAGTGAAGGAAGGTCTTGCGGGAGTCTTTCCATCTACTGGCAGACCAGAACTGCGGTACGTGAGGGTGCTGACTGGGCGGGGAGACAGTCGGGGCAGCCGGGGGTAGGCTCCCTGGGCTGCCCTCCAATGATTGAGCCATGTGGGGTTCCCAGCTGGGACCAGGACCCAGCAGAGGAGAAGACGAGGTGCCAGGGGCCAGAGTGGGACCGGGCCCATGAACAATAGACAGAGCAGCCGGGAATGGGCTCCCGGAGCTGCCAGAGCTCACCTGGGGGTCGAGGTGGAACCAGGCCCCCCACAGAAGAGGTGATGCAGCGCAAAGTGGCAGGAAGTTGGCTCTCCCTGGAGCAGCTGGGGAGCCGCTGCTCTAATATTCATGGACTGGGAAGAAGCACCCCATAATGCCTTGGAGGTCTGGACCGGCCTGCAAGGAAACCCGTTCTTGGTTGGTGGTGGCCCCAGGAGGATGGGTCATCCTCAAACGTGCACCAAGGTGCAGGGGGAGCTGCAAGAGCAACTGAGACTCCCCCAGCATGAATGAAGAAAGTCCCTCCCTAAGTCTCTGGGGGACTTACAAAGAATAACCCATCAAGGGTTCATCACAGGCGTCAACAGCATCCTGTGGCTGGTATTGTTGTTCTTCAGCTGGGGCTGTGTTAAGGATGGAGCCAAAGAGTCAAATGTGAAGGGCTGAATTTGGGGATGTCTGGAAGAGGGCATCCCCTGGAGGTGAAGAGGTGTAATTGCACCAGTAGTGCATTTACTAATTTTATTTCTTTTAGAGGGACTGAAAGTCACATGTGTTTATCTTAATGTTTTATAGAGCGCGAACTTGACCCGTGAGGGTATCAGAGCGCTTTACACGGTTACACAGTAAACAAAGTAAAACAGTCTCAAGTACAGAAATATACAAAGTTTGGGATGGGGTAGGGTAGCTGAAGAGCATAGAGATAAAGGGGGACAAGTGAATGGTTACGGTTATAATAAAATCAGTAAAAACAGAACAGAAGCCCCACATTTACTTATCGGGTGAAGTTGGCAATCTGAGGAGGAAGTAATAGTTTTGTATTCGACAGGCACACTCTGGTAGATGCTAGCATGCCATTAGCCTAGGAATTTACCCAAGAGGAAAGTTTTGGTCTCCTTCTTGAAACGTAATAGAGAAGGGATTTTTCGGATGTCAGGTGGGAGAGAGTTCTAAATTCTTGGTGCTGCTTCGGAAAATGCCCTATTGTAAGTTCTTTTTTTTCTGAAAGCGGGTAGGTTGGAGCAGGAGGTTTCTAGCGGACTGAGAATTCCTACTTCCTACAGATATCACAAGCTTCTTTGCTAGATAGGCAGGGGAGTTTGTGTATAGGGCCTTGTGTGTAATGCATGCCGGTTTCAGCTGTATTCTGGCCTCCATAGGTAGCCAGTTTAGTGCTTTCATATGTGGAGAAATGTGGTCAAATTTCCTAGTGCTGTGAGTAGTCTCGCGGCCGCGTTGAGGGAGGCTTATGAGGAGCCAGAGAGATCATGGGTAAACCTGTGAGGGTGGAACATCTATATTCCAGCCTCGAGATGACTAGTGCTTGGACTGCTATTTTTAAGTCTGGAGCATCAATGAAGGGTTTCAGTTTCCACAGGTAGCTCAGGTGGAATCTGGCTGATTTAGCTATTGAGTTAATGTTATGTTATGTTATGTTATGTTATATAAATTTCTATAGCGCTCGGCTGCCCCAGCAAAGGGGCGTCCCGGCGCTAACACCAATGCAGAGAGAGGGTTACTGCGGAAGTAGATTGCCACTCATATAACAAACATTTTTAGCAGAAGAGGTAGGTTTTTAAAGCTTTCCTAAAAGGCAGAAGGTCATTCAGACCACGGATCTGGGGAGGTAAGGTATTCCAGAGCTTGGCTGCCAAATATCGGAAGGATCGGCCGCCCATCCGTGACAACTTGACGCGGGGGACGACCACAAGGTTTTGTCCTTCAGAGCGCAGAGTGCGCCGAGGAGTATACGATGTTAATAGCAAACTCAGCATAGGTGGAGAAGCGGTTTTCACAATTTTAAATGCAAGACATAAAGTCTTGAAGTGTATCCTCTTCTCAACTGGAAGCCAGTGGAGTTTGGTTAACGTACTTGCCACTGATTGATGCCGAGGAAGGCCCGTCAAATCTCTTACTGCTGCATTTTGGACTCGTTGCAGTCTTGCTTTCTTAGCTATGTTTACCCCCAGAAGGAGCGAACTTGTGTAGTCCAGCCGAGAGAGGATAGTTGCCTGTACTACAAGTTGACGCCATAAGCAAAGTGGGGTTATGTTGCCAGACATTCCTGCTCGGGTGCCTGGCTGTATATGCTTAATCTTGTGATTTTAACTGTGATGCCTTTAGGGACTTTAATGGCAATTCATTTCAACTGTTATCAGCTATGCTGAGAACCTCATTGAAAGTGATGCCCAAACATGTATTCTTGCTACTGCGTTAGGGGAGGAACAACCCAGGCTGTTAGTCACAAGATGTAGAGGAGCATACTGTATGGTCAGTATGAGATGCTCAGTCAGGGTTATGTGTCCCCAGGGCAGGTGTACCTATTTTTAATTCTTGTTGACATGATGTGGTGAATCGCCACTGGGATGGTGCCAGTTGGCAAGGCCCTCGCTCCAGGTTGTGTCAACCCACTGGATTAGGGGGCAAGATGATGTGCATACATGGGAGTGGTGGTACTGGACCCCACCCACCCTGCGGGAGGGGTGGAGATGTTATGCAATGTCACAAAGTAATTCTAACAGCTTATGTATCTTTGTACATTGGTGCATAGTATTAAGTAGTGTGTGTGTTTAATAAATGTACTCTTACTTTTATAAAGCAAAGTACAGACTGTACAATCAGTTAATGAGTTTTATTTCTGCACACCTGTAATGGCGATTACTAGCCCACACCACCTCCCTTGAGTAAGCCTTAGACGGCTCTGCAACGCTACCCTTTGAGAGTCAACCGCTAAAATAGGGTGTTGGCTCCCAGTGAAGGACAAATGTGATATGTTATTTGTGCAGGCCGCACAGATACTGCCTCGTTTTCCAACATTATTATTTTATTTTTTCCTTTCTTTTGCTGCTCGGAGGCAGTGGGGCAATGCTCCTCCTTAGCAGAGGAGCTGCCACTGCATAGTTCCCAAAGTTAGCACATCCACTGGAAAAAGGACATTCTTCTAGTAATCTAGAGTGATCTCATATTGCTTCGGCGTACATATTGATTGTGTGCAGCAGTGCTAACTGGACCATTTGCTCCTTACTGTAATGTTGGTCCAGATCTTTAACAGCAGGTGTAGTCATTTGTATAGAAATAAATGACTTTATATTTTAGTATCCATGTAAAAACAACATAATAGTGTCTAGTCTTAATATAAAGAAATGCTGCTTCAACTCACTGTTTTGAAGTACAGGGTTCTGGAGCAGCACATTTTATATGAGATGCCAGGCGACTGAATTGGGAAACAACCTTTACAACGCAACTTTTACAACGCACTACCATTACAACAAAACTTTTACAACGCAACATCCAGTACAACGCATGCATTTACAACGCAACCATTACAACGCATGACACTACAACGCACACCACTACAACACATGTCATTACAACGCAGTCATTACAACGCATACCATTACAACGCATAGCATTACAACACATAGTGCCCTTACACTATCCAACACTTACCCTACTGTTGCACCCCCTGGAGTTAGAATAGTATTTTTACTCCAACACTATCCAACACTTACCCTACTGTTGCACCCCCTGGAGTTAGAATAGTAATTTTTACCCCTACACTATCCAATACTTACCTTACATGCAATGTAATGTTATGCGTTGTAATGGTATGCTTTGTAAATGTAGTATGCGTTGTAGTGGAATGCGTTGTAAAGGTCAGTCAGTCAAGATAGCTTTATTCGGTGTTTTGACAAAAAACCATAAAAGCATGACATACAAAAACACAAATAATCTATACATCTCTTTCTCATATAAAAAATTTCGTATGATAAAACATCATCTGAGTAAAATGAATAAAATACAACAAGTTCATTTAAAATTCATTTACAGGACTCTTGGTATTCATACAGTCTGCTGCTGTATACGTATTATGCGGTGTTTATAAGGAACATTATAATACGAATTTTTCAGTTTTATACATTATCCACGAAGTCCTATACATTTCCCATAGACCCCCTGCATTTTACGATAAACGTAAGGAATTTTATCACTGTCACTATAGTAATTTCATCTTGCAGCATATATAGTCTAAACAGTGCAGTCTTACAGGTTCTCACCCCCCATGACTTTAGCAGTGGTATCAAGTATCTTTTTCTCCCCCATTCATAATACTTACAAAAAAATATACAATGTAAGTTTGACTGTCTGGATAAATCATCACATGGACACTTTTCCATATTTGCCGACCAAATGTTTGTGATGGGAAAAGATACAAGCCTATAGAACGACTCCGTCCTCATTCGGGTCAGGAGCATTCTATGGAAACACGAATAAATTGGTGCTAAGTAGGCATGGATGCCCGGGCCGTGTAAGATATTACGGTGAGCTACTATGGTGGATTTGTGCCCATCTAAATACCATCTTCGTTCCGCCAGTAAATCTAAACACGCCGTTTTTAAAGATTTTTTTGATATTTGTGTGCATGTTATGGGGTTTGTGTAAAAATCTGGTTTGCCGATGGAAAAAAGGAACTTTTTCACATAAGCTAGCCATGGTTGTTTGGTGGATGCCGAATAGTTTAAACAATCAATAATTACTTCCCTGTTGAACCCTGTATCCTCACATGTCCAAATCTTGAACCATAGCATTACTGGTGCTACTTTTATCAGGTCTATGATATGGATTCTGTCCAGTTCGTTGTGGCACACAGTGGTAGACGTGGAGCGAGGAACTGAGAGTAAATATCTAAGGAAGGCGTTTTCCACTGTTTGGATCTGTATGCTATCTGCTATGCCCCATATGCCTGCCCCATATACGGCGGTGGACACACATTTAGCAGCATATATCTTAAGTAATATATTCACAGGTTTCCTGCCCAATCTCTTAGCAAAGTGTTTAAGGGCGCCTATTGTGCGGGCAAAAGCTAAATTCCTGGAGGTTATGGCTGGTGCCCATGTTCCCTTGTTATTAAATGTAATTCCTAAATAGGAGAAGTTTTTAGTCATTGCTATCTTACTGCTGTTTATAAAGATTTTGCAATTTGGTGTGTTTTTTCGCAAGGAGCATGACATTGTAAATGTTTTTCCTTCATTTATTTTTAGGCCTCTTGTGGACATAAAAGATGAGAAACCTGTTATGGCTTTCTGGAGGCCTAGCTGTGTGCGAGCCATGATCACAGCATCGTCAGCATACAATAATAAAGATACTGGGGTACCATTTATTTTGGGATAGTCGACTCTAAGATCATTTAAAACGTTTGCTATCTCGTTGATATATAAGTTAAAAAGAAAAGGCGCGAGGATGCAGCCTTGACGAACACCCTTCGCTATAGGGAATTTTTTTGTTCGCTCTCCATTTTTGCCATACCTAACCGCTGCGCCCGCATCCCTGTATAATTCCTGTATAAAATGTAAGATGTTTTTATCTATTCCCAGCTTTGCCAAAGTTTTCCACAGCACAGCGTGGTCGAGGCAGTCAAATGCCGAGGATAAGTCGACAAAAGTGAGGTAGAGGTTCCCTTGCTTCTTACTAACATACTTGTTTATTATTAAATTCAAATTGAGACCCTGCTCTACGGTACCAACTCCAGTTTTGAAGCCGTACTGTAATTTAGAGAGAATCCCTTTATCCTTGGACCAAGTTTGTAGTTTAGTTAGTAAAATTCTACCTGCCACTTTCATTAATGTATCCAGCAGGGAAATAGGGCGGTAGCATTTTGGGTCCTGTCTATTCCCCTTTTTGAATATTGGGATGATTATGGCCTCATGCCATGAATCAGGGAATCCCAATATGTTATACGCATTTAGTACATTTGCTAGTAATGGAGCCCACATTTCTACATTGACTTTGAATAAGTCAATGGGGACTCCATCTGGGCCTGGGGCTTTTAAATTTGCGCTTTGCGAGATTGCTAATTCAACCTCGGCAGGGGAAAAAACAGTGTTTAAAGGGAAGCTATCTTGGTTGCTATTATGGATGTTATATTCTAGGGTCATATTTAATGCCTCTTTTTTATATAAAGAGGTAAAATAGTCAACCCAGGAATCTTCCGTTATGGCTACTTCCATCGAATCTGTCCTGTTGTCCAGGGAGAAGAAAGGAGCATTAATTTCCTTCCAGAAAGAGACATTGTCCCTTGTGGAGCTTGCCTTTACTAAAGCTTCCCAGGCCTGGTTTTTAAGTTCATCTTGTCTTTCACGTAACGTGTGCTTATAGACACGTCTGGCTTGCCTAATCACATTATTATCCTTGGGAAGTGTCCTTAGAGCCTGTAATAGGTCTTTGTGAGCTTTAGAACAGGCGGAATTAAACCAGCCATGTTCTCTCTTTGCTATACCTCTTTTTAATTTTTTTGTAAGTTTATCGTTTATAGTGGCAACAATATTTCCATATGCCGCTATAATTTGCTGGGGAGTGGTATTAGATTCTAGGCAGACCATGAATTGGTTCATTTCTTTCTGCACTAGGTCTTTTAAAAAAGTTGTACCATCAATTTTCCCCCACTTTATAGCATAGCCATTCTTTCTTGCCAGCGAGACCGAGTGGCCATGAAGGATGCTCGGTATGCTTAGCTCAGAGGACTCATCTTTGTCAATCGAGATTGTGGTGCTAATTGGAAAATGGTCACTTAATGCCAGATCTTCCATGTTGAAGCCCACCAGGCAACCCTGATTCTTGTTGGTCACTAGGATGTAGTCAATTGTGGTGCCTGGCCCCCGCCCAAAGAATGTTGTCTGGAAAGCTACATAAGGCTCACAGAGTTCATTAGCGTACCCCATGTGCCAGTCATGCATCAATTGATTAAGCATATTCCCAATAATCGAATGTTTGAAGTGTGTGGTAGGATCCCCTCTTAAATTGTAAATTCCACAATTTTTTGTAGCACTATAGGGGCACAGGTGGCAGTTAAAATCTCCTGCTATCATAATGCAGTCTGCGTTCTGATCACCCATCACGAGCATTGCATTAAGCTCCGCTATTAAGGCTTTGGGCTCGGCTTTGGGCACGTTTATATATATATTCACCAGAAAGAGGGACCACCCCCTTGCTTTGACTACAAGTCCTTGCAGGGATCTAGCTACCTCTACATTGGAACCACTCGACAGATATGTGGATAGTTTTATGTTACACAAATTGGAGGTAAAGATGCAAAGGCCCCCCGACCCTCTGCCTCGATTACCCTGTGTCGCCGGGATATAATGAGTGCTGAAGCCCTCAATATAAGTTTCCTCCCGGTCCCAACATTCCTGCAAGCATATTATATCCTGTTTTGCCATGAATGATAAGAGCGTTGTAAAGGTAGTTTCAAAGAATTTGTTGTAATGGCATGCGCTGTAATGGTATGCGTTGTAATGGATGTTGCGGTGTAAAAAATGCGTTGTAAAGGTAGTCGTTGTAAAAGTATGCGTTTTAACTGAATTGCATCACTAAATAAACCTTAGTGCAGATTTATTAGCATTTAATGTAATGCGGGATAGCAAGCATAGTTGCTGCGCAGCGTTGCATCGAAGTCAGAAAATAGCTACTAAGGTATGGTGCTGTATCTCTTTACCCTGCACTGGCAGTGTAGGCCCTTGGATCATAGACCAAGGGTGTGTGCATGATCTCTAGTATAGATTTTGCACTAGAAGGGTATACTTCTGGTACAAAGTGCTATGCTTAGGCATATTTCTAAACGTTTCCTGTACATTACAGCACACATGCAAAGTTGGAAAAGGTTGGAAAGAAATGTTTTCCAACATTACACCTGCTTCAACCAGGCATCATTTTTTGGTGCAAAGCCCTGTCTAACTTTTTTTTGCCTGTGTACCACCCATGATATGCCCACTTCATGCAAAGTATTGCAAAGTAGCATGTATTGCTACCTTGCATCACTTTAGGGCGGCCCTCCAGTGCAACACAAGATTACTGAACAAACAGCATACTTTTTAGCCTAGAGTCATAACTGATACAAAGGATGTCTCTACCCTAGTCATGTGTGCACTGAATTCCCCAGAAGAAAGATATAATTGAGTCTGAAATCCCATGTCTGGACACATGTTAAGAATCCTCTACCTCTTTCGGAAGTAGTTGAAACGTTACTGTATGAACAGTCACGGCCAGTGGTGGGAGTGCTGCCGGGCGGTGACGTGGGTTGGGGGGTGGGGTGGGGGGGGGGGGGGGGGTAATAAAGTACAGGCTACGGCCAAATAGAGGTAAGTAAACATATAAATAAATAAAACGTATTTTGTTGCGTGCGCTGCACCGCATTTGGCTATGTACGTGCGACATAGAGAATAGAGCACTATATGTTAAAGAGTTAAAATGCTAACCAGTTTACCCGTTCGTGTTATAATCATGCTCTCATAAGCATTGCAGGCAGTCTAGGAGATTCAATCAGTTACCACCAAACTGTTACTAAAGAAAATGAACGGCCAGTTATTTCCTTTTGGTTTTCTCTTCTAGGTAGAAGAGAAGAGGTTAAACGTCTCATGTTACTTCGGTGCCTGGCCCTCCAGTAAAAAACACAGAAGAAAAAGAAATGTATATTTTATTCTAGTATGCCCCCAACTCGATTAATTGTGTTTTCTGCGGCCCGTGTGCGGTGAAGTGTAATGAAAGAGAGTCCTATTGCATATTCATTCTGTTACCAATCACTCATGCCTTGTGTCGCAAATTAAAGCATACTTAGGTAGCTTAGCTAAGCCTTTCATTTAACAAGGTATTTCGACCCTCGACATATTGCTCTTAAGTACAGGCTTAGCCACATCAATCCTCTTTTATTCTTTCACATCTGTACCTTGTTAAAGTTCACATGAACTGTGCTCCCGCCTCATGTGGCTTGACATTTATGACACCAGGGCTTACAGGGATTGCTCTAAAACTGCAGTTTCCTTTACTGCAGCATGCGGGTTTCACAAAGACGGGTGCGTTTATTGTGAGAAGAAATACACTAAAGTACCTAAGAATCTCGTAGCAAAAAAGAAGGGGGCAGATTTATGTTAACTGGCGCATCCCCAGGGATGCGCCAGTTAACATGTGCCACAGTGCGCCACAGCTCCGCCACCCATGGTGCGCCGCATTTATAATGCGGCGCACCATGGTGCAAAAACGGCACAGATGCGTGACGCATCTGTGCCGGAAATGTGGCGCATTGCTGGAGTTGCGTCGCAAGCGCGTCGCAGCTCCAGCAAGGCTCGGTGGTGCCCCATCTACACAATGCTGCATCACGACCTACACCTGCTTCAAGCAGGCGCAGGGTTTTGACGCAGCATTGGCCTGAAAGTGACTGAGTGAAATCTCATAAATTTCACTCAGCCACTTTCAGGAGGCGTTCCTGCGCAGGAACGCCCCCCCCCTGCGCAGGAACGCCTCCTTATGGCGCAGGGCTTTACAACGTGACGCATCTCCTAGATGCGTCACGTTGTAAATAGGGCGCATTGTTTGAGCCGCAGTTGCGTCAAATAAAGTGACGCAATTGCGGCGCAAGGGCATCATAAATCTGCCCCCATATGTTTTAAGATGAGTGTTTCAAGGAGAAATACATTATTGTGCAGCAATGTACAGGACGAACACAGTTTGCTCCATTTGTGGGAAAACCGAGTGCTACTGATGCAACAGGACACGATAAAACGCATACTTACCTTGGAACGCTTGCCCTTCTCCTTATGGAAAAGCTGGATGGGCACCCTTAGGGTAGATGCATGATTTTTACAATCATTATCTATTTTTGGCAGTTTTTTACATAGTGCGAACTAGACCTGAAGGTATCAGAGCGCTTACATGAGCACCAGTTGTGTTACAGAGGGGAACATTCATTGTGTGAGGCACGGGGACATTAAGGGACTTGCCCAGAATCAAAAGATGCTTATTGTCCCCGCAGAGACCCTCTGTTGTGGTTTACTCCCATAGCCGCTAGGCCACATTCTTTTCCCAGTTATTGCTAAGCTCAAAAAGCCACAAAGATGGGTGGTAGATGCCCAGGACCAAAATCTGGTAGTGCCAGAAGAGCTGGTGGTGGGACTTTGTATAGACTCAGATCCCCTCCCCCTCCAGACACATTCGCATAACCGTTCAATGGAGCATTACAGAATCTGGAGATGCACATGAATAGGCTCAGCAGAGTTGTTAGTCTTATATTTGGTAACGTGGGTGCCATGGACATCTGAGGCCAGGTGAGAGAGGGAGAGAGAGTGAGTGAGAAAGAGAGAGTGTGTATGTGTGTGTGCTATCACTGACAGGGCCTATCACATAGGAGGGGTTATCTGTGAAGTGATCTCTAAGCCCATTCCTAGCCTCATAACCATCACGAGTCCCTTTCTTTATGACAACTGCATGTTACTATTTTGGACTCAGATAATAGTTTTTTTTGTTTAAGATGTATTGCTTATAATTATGTGAAATGGCTGTGATATAGCAAACCCTGTAGGCGGCCCCAGTCTCATGGCGAGCCTGCGGAGGATGATTAGCATATATGTGACTTGCTCTATCCTCGTAGTAGCCGAGTAGAGTACCCTTTTCAGGCTCAGAAATACTTGCCGTACACCTGCTAAGATGCTATTCCATCAGTCAATAGGTGAAAGCACCACTTCATAGACAACAAACTAATGTGTTGGGGTTGCAGTAGCAATTCTTTATACAAAATGTAAACCTGGGATTTCTCATAAGTGGCAAGGCTAAAGTAAATCCCAAAAGAGGTGAATTTCTGAAAATCTGTCACTCTGTCGTAGAGGGATTCAGTGTAATGGAGAAATAAAATATCTATTCGCCAAAGTACTTTTAATTACAATCCTAAATTTTCTTGGAAGTGAGCTGTAAGTAATTATGAAAACCTGGGTACACATGTAGGAAACTAAATTGTTATTTATTTGAAAACGTTAATCACTTTAGTTTAAACATGATTACACTAACTGATCACTTAAAAGATGTTTACTGTAGAACATAAGCATACAATAAAACAGGTAAGGAGCCAACCAGGACAGTAACGTACTAATGCTTATAGCTGAAAAGTTAACAAAAGCCTGGACTACTGAGATGTTATAGAAAGGCATAAGGGGGGATAAGTGCATTGCCTGGAACAGGAAAGAACACGATTGGAAAAGAGAGTCTATAAGGTCATCTATAATTTCTGCCTTTTACTTATTTCAGATTGTATAATCCATTCCCTGTCCCTATTAAAGTCAATCAGATGGAAATATTAGGTCGTTGAATCACTGGGTAAGGGCAGCTATGTGGTCATTGGATATCAAGCAATGCAGCTACCCTGGCATTTTAGTGAAATGATGTCAATGAGGAGTAAATATGTAAATCATTGAAACCCAGAGGAGAGCAAAAACAACACAAAAAGTCTCTTAGGTAACTTTAGACCAGGGTTTGAGGACTATATACTTATTCTTGTCAGGCTAAGCTGCCAAATTTTGAAGAGAAGGAAATGGTCGAAATGGTGTCTGGAGAGCTGTCTTATGTCAAGACCTGACACGAGGATCACAGCATCAGAGTGGCTCTTACAATGTGCTGAAGGAGACCCCCAGGTACACAATACTTTCGAATACTCACGGCCGGCCCATCTTGTCAGATTTTAGGAATTATCCAACCTCATTCTTCTCTTCATTGTTGGTCGGGTTCTTGGCAACACCCCTTTGAATTCGTTGTGTATTTGATCACATTTTCAATCTGCTCTTTAATTCGCTTTGATTGATAGTCCAGGTTCCAATTTCAGAAATAAATGTAGAGTCCCTGACACACCTTCTTGTACTGTGAGACTAAAGACAAGATGTCGGTCACTCACATCCGGAAATTAGGTTTGAAACTGTCCAAACACCATCTGTCTGCCTTATTCGTTATTTTAGGTTTAACATCCACAGGAGGTTGAGATAAGCCAGATGTTTTTATTCAACTTGTCTAAGCTAGCAAAAAAAAATCACTGTAATGTTTCCCAAATTGTTTGCCATAGATTTTAAAATGTTAAGAAACATAATCAAAATATTGCTTTTGCTTTGTCTTCAAGAAAGATTGGATAGTTTTTCAAAGGGGTGATGTCCTTGACACCGTGCTCAAGGGCATTACTTTTCTAATGAACAAGGACATAATGTGCCACCTGAATGTAGCACACTCAGAGGCAATCACATACAAAGGATAGTATTGTGCTGTCTGCCCTGGTAGTCTCCCTAATAATGCCACCTGTCTAAGTCACTGGTAGCCCATGAATACTGTGGTGGACCCTGTGTTAAGTGCTGCCCAGAGTCTGGTGTTGGTACACTGGCATGAAGGACTCACTGGTGGAGTTGGCCTTGATGGTGGATTCTGTCCACTTTGAGCAGAGCCTGCACATTGAGCTCCCCGGCAGCAATAAGCAGTTACAGTGGCTGTCTTATAGAGACTGAGACTGTCCCCGGTTGAGCACAGCAGCACAACAGACTGCGCAGAAGGGGCTCAGAAAGGGTCTGCAGCGCAAGCAGTCATAACGTATGCTGATGAGATCCTCTTTGCTCATTCAGGCCTCAATCCCTGCTCTTCTAACGCCAAATCAAAGGTGTTGTAATGAAAAAGGAATAATGTTCATTCTCAGGCCTGTCACTGATCCTGGGATTGCTGAGTTGAGGTGAATGTGTCTAACTGCACATCAGAGGGGATTTTCTTTGCTCATAAAACAAGTAAAAGTGACACTGTGCTCTGCCTAGGCATTACCAAAGACAATATGTTACTGTACTCCAATTTGTGAAACTTGGTATAGAGTTAAGAAAAGCACATGTTATAAAAGTATGCAGAACATGAGAATTCTTTAATACTTCTAGGCATTTCCGAGTGCGGGGAATGAGATTTTGATATCGATTTATGATCAATTTAATAACTTATCTCATTCATCTATTTTGGACCGATAGTATCTGTCATTGAGTAAAAGACAACCCCTATATAGGTTTAGACAAACCCCATTAACGGACGCCACTCAGAAGAACCACTTACAACTGATAAAGTTTGAAAGTTTTATATAAAAATCAAAGTTAAATGCAAATACAATCCTCTCGGGATCAAAGTATACAAAAGAATACAGAATCAATTCCACATTCAGCAATTTAAAGCTTCGATGTGAAGTGGTTCCTTGGCGTCATCTACAGAAAGAGAAAAGTATCACGTTAAATCTGTCCCTACTCTAGGCTATGTGACATCCCTACTTCGCTAGTTCCTAACCTAAAAAGGTGTCAGCAGTTTGACTTCCAAAGAAGATCAAACTCTCTTAGCCTCTAAAGGTAACTTAAGTTTAAGAAGCAGTACCCTCTCTGCCTACCCATCCGCTCTTCTTAAGGGTCCTCGGCCTACTGCTCTTTTGCGCTCTGATCTCTCTCAGCGCATCTGCTCAAGTCATCTATGCTTGCCTTCTCTCTTGAGCAATTCCCTTACTGTTCCTAATCTCCAATTGCCAATTGCTACTCTGAGCTTTCTATGATGGCATCTGCTCGGAGCTGTTCGCTATCTTCTCCCCGGGGTGCTGTCCCTAAAATACACAATCACAGTGTGGGTGGAACGCCCCTTGACGCCCACCACGGACTTTCCCCGATGATGTCAGCTTCTGGCTTCTTCCATTACTTCATCTCTTTCGTCGTCCGTTAAGTTGACCTTTCTTCTTTAGATGTCATCTTCATCTTCTTATTGGCAATTTCAATTGACACTTTCAGATCAGAAATCACATGAACTTAAACAAGACTTTAACTTACAACTGCTATTCTTGACCTTCTAGGTCCTGTGAATGGTCATTCAAAAACAAATCTCAAATTCTTAGCGCTTCTCATCACGTTCAGGCCATAAACTTTGTCCAGCGTTGTCACCTTAAATCTAACAAGTGCTAGACTTCTTGGCTCTCACGTCCACATCAAGCTATTTACGACTCCTGTAAGTCCGCTAAATTACACACATTGGACTGTGCTCCTGCTAACCTTTGGTCAGTCAGGTTAGAATCACAAATGACCTAAACCCTTCTAACATTTCTACAAAAAAAAACCTTCTACACAGTATAACCTTTAGCACACATTTATATATTCGTATTTAGCAAAGTCTTGATTATATTTGAATACATTTTACATAGAATATAACTACATAGAGTACGAGGTTATATGCTTATTCGTTACATCGTCGTATATACTTTCTGCGCACTTCTCCACGTTACATTTCTCGCCACTTCTCCATTTAACGTTTTCACACGTACATGAATTCTACTTTGCACGTTCTATATTTCATAAGCATTTCTACATATCATCTCTACATCAGCCCACTACGTATACGGGCCTTCTAAATCTAATACATGTTCTAAAGTGAATACAGTTACATTTCCTATATTACTTTGGATTATCTCAGTTTTCTATATGCTATAAGTGTCACTTCACATTACGATATACGTTTCATTCCTACGTTTACACAATGTGCTTGTAAATATGCCCCATACATAATTTCTATTCAAATATCCGCTCTCTCAGTCCCCCCTTTGATGACTTCTAGGAGTCATCACTAAACGCAATTTGAATAACATTTCTAAACCGAACTAGTTACAATATTCCCTCTTTTCATCGTCTCGAGAGCTCTTAAACTTTTATACTGTTGATCTTGTAAAGCAGCTAATCTCCTTTCTTGCTCTCTCATTGTTCGTTGTAACTGGTTCGACCTATACCATTTATACAATTTTACTAAACCTAACAATGTGATTATACAAATCAATACTATTAATACAGGCTTTATTATATACCATACTATGCTTTTCCCAAGGTTGGCAAACCAACTCCCAACCTTTCCTACTCCATGACCAACCTTTTCCCAAACATTTATTTTTGCTAAATCTTCGATCTCTTGATGAATCTGTGTAATGTTCCGTATAACTTTCTCAAGTGGTTTTGAATTATCAGGAATATAAGTACAACATTCCTGGACCTTCAAAGCCTTGCAAACTCCGCCTTCTTTTGCTAGCAGTACATCTAAAGCAAGTCGGTTCTGAAGAACCATTGCTCTAATCGACTGCATCTCGCCTTCTACCAACATTAATGACCTTGCAGTACTTGCAGATAATCTATCCACAACTGTAGCCAGTCTCCTGATCTTAACATCGTTAAGTATTAAACCTAACATAGGAAACATTGCTCCAAATACATCTCCTACTACTTCTGCATCTCCTACTTCCCTTTTCGCTCTCCTCAAAGCTTTTCCTTCTATTATCGCTACATCCTTTGCATGATATATTTTGGGGAAGACAATTGCCAAGTAACATGAACCATACCAATTGTCAGGTAGTTTTACATAGGCATTTCTTCCACATACAAAATATACATTCGGAATTGCTTGCATCCCTTTCATGAAATCTTTCGTATAGTACTCTAAACGAAAAGCATGTTCGCAATTCACTTCACCTACAAACACATTCTAATAATACGTCTTGCTTCGAGTTAAACATAACTTTCCTTTCTGCGTTCTATCCAATGCTATTGGACCATTGCTACCTTTCTTTTTATGTGCCTTCTCTTCTTCGGTCCAATCCGTTTTCCATTGTCCTGACATTTTTAGAATCTTCTGCCTTCTGTATCTATCATCTACTTGTCCTATGAACTTCTTCTCTACCTCTGTCACCTTGCAAGTTAGGTTATTTCTGCGTGCATATGATGTATCTAGTGTATCCCAAGGAAGAAAGAATTTAGCTAATCTATCCTCCTTTTTATAATAGTCCCACTTATTCATTTGCTTATAATTCGGAACTTCAGGCAGTACCGAATCATAATTTGAAAAGTAGTACTCAAATCCTTCCCTACCATAAAATATACTAAGCAGTAAACTACATGTTATCCCATAAGTCAATGGGAGATGATGATATCTAATGCCTTCGTCTACAGAAGCCGGCAATTGCATACAAACGTAGCAATCTTTGGCCTCCATGGCATCAATATACTCGTACAATAATTTAGCATATGCGTTTGACCTAAAGTTTCCCTGTGACTCGTCTATGTGTAACCTACGAGCTTCATCTGTCAATAACGCCTTTTCACGTATAACATTGCTCTCTTCGTTCTTTCCCACAAGAGCAGGTCTCAAAGTCGTTATAGGCTGTACATTTGCTGTTTCTTTATCTGTTTCATGTCCTATTATGTATGATATTGTCACTACTGTAATTATGAGAAAAATTACTACTGCTATTAGTGTACCTACTATACATCTAGCTTTTCGGTTTGGGTTTCCGTTCTCCATGTTATCAAAAACAGCGTAGCTCCTTCTTTTGCGAAAAGTTTTTCTTTGCAAGTCTTTGGTTGCTTTATTCGCTTTCTCAGTCTTTATTTCCTTTATTAAAAGTGCTCTTTGTCAACAAAGTCTCTTTTTCGCAACAATGTCTTTTTCCTTTAGCAACGGACAACCCTAACCCTTCTCCGTCCTCTAAATGTAATCCCTAATTTTGTTCTTCTTTCCACTCGGTGCTAGGTTATCTTCTTCTTTATAGCTTATACACAAAGTCTTTTATGCATCAACAATTATTCTCGCACCTGCAGCCTTCACAACAATTTCTAATAATTCAAAACGAATGACTTTTTCTTCTTCTTCTGGCATTTGCTGACCAAAAGTTGGAAATTGTAATCTATTTAGCACTAGATCTTGAATTTGACTCAAATATGGGGGTATTGGAAGTGTGAAAGTCAGTAATCCCTCAGTCTCGAGTCCAGGCGTCAACATCCATATCTCCACTGCCACAAATGGATCGTGATCGATTACTTTCACTCTCTTCACTCTCCCAGATTTCTGTCCCCAAGACATCTGCTAGATAAGTCCACTCTGGGGTGGCGTACCTTCTGCAGGGCACACGTACCCTCCTCGATCTCCTTGGACTTTCAGTTCCTGAGTCTGTAGTTTCCTCCTCCTGGTCTGATTCTTCTGCAATCGGAACAAGAGTTCTTTCTTGCTTTTCTTCTGAGCTTGGCCTTTTCTTTCTCTCCGGCCAACTGGCTTCGTCTCTCTTTGTCCTCCTGCTCCTTGTTCTTGGACCAGTCTCTTGGTCACTCTCGGTTTGTTCAATATCTGTGTCGGACTCCCAATTACTTTCTTCTCCTGAGGCGACTTCGGTCCCACTGGTGTCCTGACCCTCGTCGTCCTGTTCCAACCCAGTTTCAGTTTCTTTGATCACCTCCACAGCTTGGCTTTCCCCCTCTATGGTTTCTCCGGTTTCCGCTGGATTCTCATCCGAGAGAGGAGCTGTTTCTTCTAGAGGTGTTGGCACTCTTCGGGTGTGTGAGGCATGTATCCAGTTTGGCAGACCTCCACACTTTACTGCAGTATTCGTCACAAGTATAACTTGAAACGGTCCTCTCCAGCGCACGTCTAAGCAGTTCTTCCTGACATGCTTCTTCACCAGGACCCAGTCTCCCGGACTCAGGTCATGGCACAAGTCTTGTGCTGATGGAACCTCTGCAGCCTGGACCTGGAGGGACACAGAATTAACGGCATCAGATAGTCCCTTACAGTAGTCCAAGATCAAATCGTCTGTGATGTTCACTAGAGCTGCAGTCGGAACCGATGGCAATCTCATAGCTCTCCCCATTAGCACTTCATGAGGAGAGAGACCTGTTTTTCTATCTGGTGTGCTACGTATGCTCATAAGAACCACTGGAAGTGCGTCTGGCCAACTCAGGGATGTTGCTGAACAAACTTTGGCAAGTCTGGACTTTATCGTGCTGTTGATTTGCTCTACGATCCCTGAAGCTTCTGGTCGATAGCTGCAGTGTAACTTCTGATCAATATTCAAAGCTGAACATAGCATCTTCACTATTTCGCTGTTGAAATGAGTTCCTCTGTCCAATTCCAAAGAGGATGGCACCCCAAACCTCGGTATTAACTCTCTAAGTAACAATTTTGCTACTGTAAGTGTATCGCACCTACGTGTAGGGTAAGCCTCAACCCATCTAGAAAATATGCAAACAATCACTAAAACGTATCTGAGTCTGTTGCATTTAGGCATTTCTATAAAATCAAGCTGCATTCTATTGAAAGGCCCCCCAGACCTCCCAATGTGACTCAACGTAACTGGTGTTCTCTTGCCCACATTTAGTTGCTGACAGATCGTACATCGCTGACACACAGCTTCTGCCGCTACTCTAAACTTTGGGTTAAACCACGTTTGTCTGAATACTCTCACCATAGCATCTCTTCCTATGTGTGCTGATCCATGCAATTTCCTTGCCATTGGACTAACAAGTTCATTTGGTAAAACTGCTCTCCCATCTGCAGATACCCAGAAATTCATTTCACTTCTAGAGCAACCAGCTGTTTCCCAACTCTTTTTCTCATCATCTGGTGCATTTTCCTGAACACTTCTTAATTCATCCCACGTATCTACAGTGTCTAACAACATTGTTAATTCAGTTCTTTCCTGGATTCCCCCCACTTTTACATCAGTGTGAGAATATCCCTGTTCTGCGCAATAACGCGCTACCTCATCTGCATAGCGGTTTCCTAGTGACACAAAGTCAACATTCTTTGTATGCGCAGCGCATTTAACCACTGCTATAGCTGTTGGACCTTGTAATGCTTCTAACAAAAGTCTCACGAATTCTCCATTCCTAATGGGAGAACCCGAGGAGGTCATGTAACCTCTTTGAGACCATAACTGCCCGTAATCGTGAACTACCCCGAAACCATACTGGCTATCGGTGTATATGGTGACTCGAAGTTTGTCGCCCGCTAAGCAAGCACGAGTCAAAGCAACAATTTCAGCTACCTGAGCGGAGTGTACTCCTTCCAGGCAAGCGGCTTCTATTACCCTCGTAATTGTGCAAACTGCATAAGCTGCTCTCAGCTGACCGATATTGTCTCTTACACATGAACCATCAACAAAGAAAATTTCATCTGGGTCAGTCAATGGCTCATCCACAATATCGGGTCTCGGTTTGGTGCATAGTTCAGTCACATCAAGGCAGTCATGATCTGTACAGTTTTCATCGTCCACCTCATTCGGAAGTGGCATCAAAGTTGCAGGATTCAAGACGGAGCATCTTTTTAGGGTCACATTCTCGGCAGCCAGTATGACTTGCTCGTAGCGTGTAAGCCTGCTATTTGTCAGATGCTGAGTCTTAGTCCTGGTCATTAACAATTCTACAGAATGTGGTACATACACCTCTAACTGATGACCCATGACTACGCTTTCAGATCGTTCAATGCTGACACCCGTTGCAGCTACGGATTTGAGACATCCGGGCAACGCTGCGGCTACTGGATCTAATGTAGCCGAAAAATACGCTACTGGCCTGCGCGCATCTCCGTGGATCTGAGCTAAAACTGCTAAAGCGCATCCCTCTCTTTCGCAGCAGTAAAGCAAGAACGGTTTTGTATAATCAGGCATTCCTAAAGCCGGGGCACGACATAAGTCCTCCCTCAGCTGCAAAAATGCCATCAAACAATCTTTGTCCCATGGTACCGGATCACTCACTCCTTTGTGCGTCAGTTGTAATAACGGTTTTGCCTTCAGTGAGAAGTTGGCTATCCACTGCCGACAATAACCGACCATACCTAGAAACATCCTGACTTCTCTTTGTGTTGTGGGCGCGTTCATTTTCATGATCGCCTCTATTCTGTCTGGAGACACCTTCCGCTTTCCCTTTTCAATCCTATGGCCCAAGTATTGCACTTCAGTCTTGCAATATTGCAATTTACTTGGAGACACCTTGTGTCCATTCTCGGCCAAGTGATTTAACAAGGTTATGGTGTCTTCTCTGCAAGCTTCCTCAGTTTCTGACGCAACTAGGAGGTCGTCTATGTACTGGACTAGAACTGAATTCTTGGGCAGTACTAGACTTTCCAGATTTCGTTTTAATAACTGGTTAAAGATCGATGGACTTTCTGTATACCCCTGAGGGATACGACACCATGTTAAGACGCGATCTTCCAGCTTAAAAGCGAAAAGATACTGGCTCTCTTCATCTAAAGGTATCGAAAAGAAAGCCTGGCACAAATCTATCACTGTAAACCATTCAGCTTGGAACGGTATCTGAAATAATATCACTGATGGGTTCGGTACCACTGGACAACATGAGACAACAATGTTATTAATCTTCCGAAGATCCTGCACTATCCTGTATTTTCCACTAGGCTTCTGCAAACCCATAATCGGGGAGTTACATGGACTTCCCACGATCTCCTTCAGTATTCCCTGTTTAATCATGGATTCGATCACAGGCTTTATTCCTGCAATCGTCTCTGGAGTCAACTTGTATTGTGGGGTTCTTGGATATTCCGCATTAGCTCTTACCAAGATTTTTACTGGTTCTACTCCTTTAATCAGTCCTATTTCTTCTCCAGTAAAATCCCACACCTCAGCTGACACTTTCTCTCTCAAATCCTGTGGAAGTTCCTCCACTGTTAAGGTAGGATATAGTTCCACGCACTCTTGCGAGTTTACAATTTTAAAATCAGCATCCTCATCATTCGTCTGCACTTCTACTCCTTCAGGTGTACAATGTATTGTGCAATTCAGTTTGCACAATAGATCTCTTCCTAGCAAACACACAGGGCTAGAATCACAGATCACAAACTGATGTTCGTCACTGTAATTCCCTATTTTTACTGACACTGGTTCTGTCAGAGGATTCGTCATCCTCTTGTTTGCGACTCCTACCACCTGAATCGTCTCTCCCGATATTGGCAGACCTGGGACTACCGCTGATCTCAGCGTAGATCGAGTGGCACCCGTATCTACCAAAAAGGTTGTAGGACATCCAGCTACTTCAGCCTCTACGTATGGTCCTCTCTGATCTACTTCCAGGGCTGCTCCTAGAGTACAGTCTTCCTCCCTGTTTACTCGTTGTCCTGTAAGAGGATCAACGTAATAGCATTCCTCTCCTCCTACAAACAATGGCATTTGTCTATAGGGTTTCCCTCCGTTCGTGATGCGAGGCGGTTGAGGAAACGGGGCTCGAGGAGTCTGAGTCCCCCCTTTGATAAACTTTCCCTTCGGGGCTGCGGCTCCCTTAACCACGTTATTCTGTACCTCTTCCTCCTCTTGTTCTAATTCCCCTGTCTCAACACTGTAAGGACACTCGCGTCTCCAGTGTCCCACTTCGTTACACTGATGATACCTCGTTGTCTTTTTCAGTGTCGCGATATCCATTCTTAGTCTCGGTCTTTCTTCCTCATCTCTGCTCTGATTATTCTGCTTCTTTACTTGCGTTCCCATTCCCTGTTGCCGCTGTCCACCCTTTCCAGCTGCTTGCATTTGTACCAGCATTAACTTTTCCTTCAGTTTCTTCGCTTTCGAATCTATTTCATCGCTACAGTACCTTGCATACCTAAGAATTTCATCTAAAGGTTTGTTCTGCCAACAAATTAGATGTTGTTGTATCATCAGGCTTATGTCTGGTCTCAATCCTAGAACGAACTTTGACACAAACTGTCCTATGTCCTTAGGATCCATTACATCTAACCCACTGTATTGTTTAAATGCTTTCAGTAACCTCTCATAGAACTCGTGAACTGTCTCTTTGGGCTCTTGAGTTGTTCGATCTATCTTAACCCAATCTATGTCCTGCACTGGCACTTTCTCCTTTAGCCATGTTATTACTCTTTCGTATTTCTCCATGACTCTGACTGATGGACCATTCGTCCGTGTGTCTCTCGGAGGCTCACAAGTAGGCCATTCAACACTAAGCTTGCATGCTGTCCACAAGTCTCCGGGTACTACGATATCGAACAATGTGTTCAAATCGATCCACAGTACCTTCGAGATCTTCACGAACCTCTCTACCTGCTTGTACCACTCGACGGGATTTTCTCTAAGCTTTGGGAAGGAATTGGTAAATGCCGCCAAATCCCCCCTACTCCATGGTACGTGAACGTAATTTCCGTTCGCGATTTCTCGCAAGGGGAATGCTTCCATTCGCATTAGGTCTGTATCCGGGGACCTTATAAGTGAACTCCTTCTTACGGATCCCTTCTTAGACCATCTTTCCTCCCATCTATCCAGATCTCTCCATATTCTAATACTCTGAATCAATTCCCTTATGTGTACCTTCAGCGCGGTCGTTCTACGCTCATCCAGATCCTGATCCGAGCAAGTTAGCCTATGGTTACCCTGTAAAGCTTTAGTTCTTGATAGGTCTATCATATATCTATTTGCTAAATTCGATAAATTTTCATGAGCTGACCTCGCTCTCCGAGTAACATCCTTGGAGATAAACAATATTTCATCTGGTGCGTACAATTCTAATCTTTCTATTGCCACTGTGCCGTCAATTATTTCATCTAAGTCTGACTTCAAACTCATTACATCGAGCCGTTTTGCTTTTATTTCAGCTCTCAGTATGTCAGTCCTAGGTGGTTCGCTCATACCTCTCTCACCTCCACTATGCGCCCTACGCCTGAGCACAGTTGAGTTATGAGGAGTTTTCCTTCCATCTCTTTGTTCCCACCTCTCTAGATCCCAAGCTTTTCCATCTTCCCGTGGGGTGTGGTGGAACATTACTCCATCCCCCATCCCTACATTGCGTCGTTTTGGCTCGGTTTCTCCAGATACGAGATAGGATCCGCCGTTTTGTTCAACATCGCTGTAACTCGCTTGCTGTCTGGTGTCGCTCAATAAACGATAAGGTCCTTCATGGCTCCCCATGCTCCCGCGATCGCGATCCTGATCACCAGAAGTATGGCGAGACGTTTCACGACTCCCTACATTGTCATGAATTTGTCTACTATCGCCGGATGCATGTCGAGACGCTTCGCGACTCTCCATGTTTCCGTGATTCCAATGTTGCACTGTTTCACCCGGGGTATGGTGAGTGCACCTGAAAGTGTTACGATACTCCTGCGTCCTTCGTTCTCCTTCACTAAAGGTGACGCGAGGCACCTCGCCACACCCTGTACTCCTGTCATCGCACATTTGCCTATTGCCGCTAATAGTAGGACAATTATTTCCTCTGCTTTCCTGACTCCCTCTCTCCCACTCCGGGCTGCTTTCGCCAGCTCCACAATGAGAGAGAACCCTGTTATCTTGGTCTCTCCACTCAGCTCCTGTTTCTACACTTTTATTCCTAATCTCCTCGGCAGTATCCCAATCCTTCAGGTATTCCCTTAATTCCTTAAAGGTCTTCGGGTTTGGTCCCCTTAAGTCCATTGGCCCTCTTTGACGCCCTTGTTCTACCCAGGGACCTGTTGCCGCATCTAATGGGGTACTCCGATTCATCGGTGCTAATATCTGCCTCTGATCCCTATTCTCCATCTCTGCCCTGTCCCTGTCCCATCGTGCCTGTTCCTCCTGCTGGACCCCTTCTGGGTTGTAGATTGACACAATAGGGCCTATGGTAACCGGTACTTGTAGAGCATCTGGCATTTGGTAAGACCTTGCATGTTGTGTTTCTGGCATTTTCTGGACCACGAATCTTCCCACTACTCTTTGTTCGGAACTAGATTGAGGTACTTCCTCCTCTTTCTTGGCATCCCAATCTGCTACTGGGATCGATTTATATTCCCCCCATCTAGCTCCGTCCTCTTGTGGTAATATAGGACTTGCGGCCCCTCCGCTGTACGGAGGTGGTCTATCTGTCAATAGCCTCTCTATCAGATCTTCTTCTGTCTCGCTTTCCTCTTCTTCTTCTAGAGGTTTCTTTTCTCCTGTGGCTTCTATCATGGTGAACAGTTTGTCTGCTTCTATCTTTTGCACCCTCCATTTCTTAGCTTCCTCATCCCATTTGGCATCCTGCACTGCTTTTACCGATCTTCTCACTCTTTCTTGGCGCCTCTTTACGCTCTTTTCGTGTGCTGTTCTAAACCATACACTAAGTGCTTCGAATTGTGTTGGCCTCGGTAGAGGTCTTGTTGCAAGCATTACTGCTTTCAGTTGGTTCAACACGTCTAGTTTAAACGTTCCAAATCTCGGAAACGTCAGTTCCTTATTCCCTTCAGTTAGCTTATTCCACTCGGAAATCCATAATATCGAGTGCAGGCCTACATTCACTGCCATATAATAAGCTGGTGTGCCTTCTGGTGGAGCTTCCTCTCCGGCATATAAGTTTCTTCTATTTCTCCTAAAGAGTGCTCTTAAACTCTTAAAACACTTCATTTTCAATAATCCACAATTTTCCTTTACTCTTCCTTGTTTATGTCCCACTGACAACCAACAACCAATCCCTACGCGGCTCTCGCTAATCGGCCTATCTCAGTGCGACTCTCCGCTGACGTCTGACAAACTAACCAATCTCAGCGCGGTTCTATGCTGACGTCACTCGTTTCCTCTTGCAGCAATTCTCCTTCTTTCTCAACTCGTCTCACGATTTCATATGCGTTTTCATTCATACACTGAAAAATGACTACTTCCGTCCAAGCGATCACTTTTCTCTGACTGTACGGCCACAGTCTAACTGTAATTGTCACCTCAATTGACGAAACGTCTTTCCTCTTACGGTCAGACGATCGCCTCAACTGATAGGTTACTTACACACAGTAAACGTACGACCAGCGTCCGTTACTCATTCACTCACTCTTACGCTCCCCCTATCATCGGTCTGTCGGGAAATCAATGGTACCTCATGACTCCCTTTCAATGGTAGACAAATTACTCTGGGTGTTCGATACACCCGAACCACTTAAGTCCTCTGGACATAAGATTTCATCCGGTTGCGCGCGCTCACAACCTTCCCTCAATCACACTACAGGCATTCAACTCCGCTTGACATTACAACACAGGAACAACATAAAATACCGCAATCTTACAACGCATGACCCTTATACTCACTCTCGACCGACTCTGCTGCTTTTCTCTCGTCGCACCGTCAGCACCGTCTTCGACTGCAATTCTTCTTCTGGTCGTCGATGACTAGGGACCTTGGGGTAAACTAAACCTGGCCTAGGTCGTCTTCCTCAAGAAGATAACCATCATTTCTCTGCTACCAACTGCGGGGAATGAGATTTTGATATCGATTTATGATCAATTTAATAACTTATCTCATTCATCTATTTTGGACCGATAGTATCTGTCATTGAGTAAAAGACAACCCCTATATAGGTTTAGACAAACCCCATTAACGGACGCCACTCAGAAGAACCACTTACAACTGATAAAGTTTGAAAGTTTTATATAAAAATCAAAGTTAAATGCAAATACAATCCTCTTGGGATCAAAGTATACAAAAGAATACAGAATCAATTCCACATTCATTAATTTAAAGCTTCGATGTGAAGTGGTTCCTTGGCGTCATCTACAGAAAGAGAAAAGTATCACGTTAAATCTGTCCCTACTCTAGGCTATGTGACATCCCTACTTCGCTAGTTCCTAACCTAAAAAGGTGTCAGCAGTTTGACTTCCAAAGAAGATCAAACTCTCTTAGCCTCTAAAGGTAACTTAAGTTTAAGAAGCAGTACCCTCTCTGCCTACCCATCCGCTCTTCTTAAGGGTCCTCGGCCTACTGCTCTTTTGCGCTCTGATCTCTCTCAGCGCATCTGCTCAAGTCATCTATGCTTGCCTTCTCTCTTGAGCAATTCCCTTACTGTTCCTAATCTCCAATTGCCAATTGCTACTCTGAGCTTTCTATGATGGCATCTGCTCGGAGCTGTTCGCTATCTTCTCCCCGGGGTGCTGTCCCTAAAATACACAATCACAGTGTGGGTGGAACGCCCCTTGACGCCCACCACGGACTTTCCCCGATGATGTCAGCTTCTGGCTTCTTCCATTACTTCATCTCTTTCGTCGTCCGTTAAGTTGACCTTTCTTCTTTAGATGTCATCTTCATCTTCTTATTGGCAATTTCAATTGACACTTTCAGATCAGAAATCACATGAACTTAAACAAGACTTTAACTTACAACTGCTATTCTTGACCTTCTAGGTCCTGTGAATGGTCATTCAAAAACAAATCTCAAATTCTTAGCGCTTCTCATCACGTTCAGGCCATAAACTTTGTCCAGCGTTGTCACCTTAAATCTAACAAGTGCTAGACTTCTTGGCTCTCACGTCCACATCAAGCTATTTACGACTCCTGTAAGTCCGCTAAATTACACACATTGGACTGTGCTCCTGCTAACCTTTGGTCAGTCAGGTTAGAATCACAAATGACCTAAACCCTTCTAACATTTCTACAAAAAAAAACCTTCTACACAGTATAACCTTTAGCACACATTTATATATTCGTATTTAGCAAAGTCTTGATTATATTTGAATACATTTTACATAGAATATAACTACATAGAGTACGAGGTTATATGCTTATTCGTTACATCGTCGTATATACTTTCTGCGCACTTCTCCACGTTACATTTCTCGCCACTTCTCCATTTAACGTTTTCACACGTACATGAATTCTACTTTGCACGTTCTATATTTCATAAGCATTTCTACATATCATCTCTACATCAGCCCACTACGTATACGGGCCTTCTAAATCTAATACATGTTCTAAAGTGAATACAGTTACATTTCCTATATTACTTTGGATTATCTCAGTTTTCTATATGCTATAAGTGTCACTTCACATTACGATATACGTTTCATTCCTACGTTTACACAATGTGCTTGTAAATATGCCCCATACATATTTTCTATTCAAATTTCCGCTCTCTCACGAGTAATTTGTTGCAATTTTGACATATTGTAAACTCTCATTTATTAAAAAAATAAATGCATGCAGAATCCAATACATGTAAAATGAAAGCCTGTTTTAAAGTCTTTACATTTATCAGACAATCTTTAATATCATGAATATCTGGATTGTTTAGAGGTAGAAATGTACTTGTGCTAAATCACTACCATTGAACTCTAGTTCCTAATTTTTCCTGCTAGTTGTGATGAGAAGATAGTTCTTGATGTGCGCTTCTCAAATCATGGTACATTATATTGTGCCTTTGTTTCTTCATTATCAACCTCGCCAACAAAAGAGACAAATACCACAATGACGGGCTGTATGAAACACCTTGCAAATAATTTAAAAGTTGGAGAAAGAGATCAACCTTTCTGTGAGTCTGTTCCTTTCTTTCCTAATTTATCCAATAAGACAAAAACGCAGGGGTGCGCCAACCTCAGAGTTATGGAGACCTGAGAAAGGAAAGAGAGTAGTGATCAAGGTGAGAGCTGAAAGATAACAGGGCCTTAGGAAAAATAGGTGAAAGCAACGACAACAAGAGAAAAGAAAGATGAAAGAGAGCATAGAGGAAAAGAGAGAAGAGCCACCAAAATAGAGAGGGAGAAGGCAGATCAGGTGTGAATGAGAAAGGGACAATAGGGATCAAAAGCAGGAATGGAGCGGAGAGAAACAAAATAGCTGAGACTGGGTGGATAGAAAGACAAGAGGAGTAGAGGTAAAGTCGAGAGATTGCTGATAAGGACTTCAGTATCGACAGAAAAGAGCTGTGGTAGAAAGAAGAAGAAGGAGGGCATAGATAGAAGGGTTGAAGATTGGATAGAATGAATATGAGGGAAATACAAATGATAAATAGTGGGAGTGATGTGACAGACCAGGGGAGCACAATAGATAGAGAGAAGGGTTACATAGGAGTGAGGCTGGACAGGGGTGGAAGGATATAGTAGAGTTGCATGGGCGGAAGCTGTGGTCACTGGGCCCCATCGCCTCCATAAAGTAATGAACAATGGCCACAACAGCAGGCAATGTCCAGGTGGCTTCTGCAGACACAGAGAAGCATGGTACGATAGGATCTCTGTGGAAAAAAGTTAGAATGAATGGTACAAGTCATGGAGTGTGTAACACATGGGTATTGCCAACAGTGCTGGGTTGTGAGCTTAGTATCAGGGAAGCTTGCTTGTCTGCTTCTGGCCTCACTCTCTTTTGAGTTACCAAATGCCAATACAGGCAATAGAACTGTAAAACGCAACTGCTGTCAGAAAGTATCATACAAAAAAATACCAGTTTTCTACTGAGATCTTAATTGTTCTTAATGCTGTGCATACTTTGTGTGTGGGTATGTCTAGGGGAAAATACTGCACACTGAACTACTGATCCTTGTGTTACCCTAAAATGAAAAGTATTCCATGGCTGATAGTGTGGTGTAAAATCCACTCATTGAATCAGTTTTCTTTCAAAATTTTCATTCAGGGGCAATACCCCCTCCCCCCCCCCTCTACCCCCCACGCACTTCTTTTTCAGTTTGGTTTGTTTGCTGCGTTCTCGCATTTCCATACGGTTGCCTCTTTTTGCCTCACCACATTGAAATCCACCAGCCTTCACTGCATTTCCTCGCAGTGCATGATGGTACTGCCTTTGTAAACATAATGACTGTGGAAAGCAGAACTAAAATAAACTTATATGCTACTTTCATTGCAAACTTTTTTATGACACCCGGCAAACATTCTTTCATATTTTAGTTGCAAGTTTGTCTCTTGGGTTCTGTTAATGAGATTTCCTCTTCTGTTATCATTTTTTCTGAAAGACTACTGACCATTCCCATAAGTGCTTAATTTGGAAAAGAATAAGTGCTCAGAACGTTGCTTGGAAGCTCGTGCTGACACTACAGAACATTGGGGGTGCCAAATATGAAAGATGCCAGGCTTGATTTTACCTCTTGCTTCTCCATCCACCACCTGATGGGCGCTGCCTTTTTAATTCACTCTTGAAGGTTCTTTTTCATCCCTGCTTTCTACCTTCGATCTTTCTCTAACTTCGTATTCTCCTCTTGGGGTATTTTATTGCTGTTGCTCTGGGCTAAAGTCTGATGAGAAATAATAAGTGCTGGTCCCTAAAAATAAGTGCCCGAGAGGCACACCTGAAAACACTGGCTCAAATTAATCACTGTCTCCCATAACAGCTCACACCCTCTATAACTGTTCAGTTGAACAGCGGGTGAGGCGCTTGAAGTATTAAAAATGATAAATCCTAAAAGAAAGCTACAAATACCCTTCTTATGCACTCTATAAACTTTTTGAGTGGTGCAACGGTTATCTTTTCATGACTTTAGGACAATGGCATGTCTACGGAGTTTTCTAAATTATCAAGTGAATGACTTTCTGAAGATCAAACTCAAAAACCTGCAATTGTTGTATTTATTAGATCTATGACATATTTGTTAAATCTAATGTCTAGGAAGCTAGACACAAACTATTTGATGTTAGAATGTAGATGATACACAAATCTACTTGACAGTCTGCTCTGCTTTAGACATCCAATGCCTCAAAGAATGCCAGCACATCATCCAGAGATGGAGTTCCTGCACCTATCTGAAGCTCAATCCAACCAGGATAGATTGTGTGCTCTTTGCAAAGGACAGCAAACAAGAAACAGTAGAAGCCTGGCTCATTTACATGACCCTTGATGGATTTGAGCAACAGCTTTCATCAAATGCAAAAGTAACTTGGATTCACACTGGACACCAATCTCATCCACAAGGAACACATGGCTAAAAAACGAAAGATGACCTGGTACCAGCTGTGTCCTCTAAAGAAAATGAAACTGTCTCTGCCAGCAACCGACTAAAACTGGAATTCCAACCATCGTACGTTTGCATCTAGAATGTGGTAACAACCTCCTTTGTGGGCTTACAGACTCCAAACTGGCATTCCTTAACCCCTTCGCTGCTGATGACGAGCTCAGCTCGTCATCAGCCACGGTGGTCGTGTGCGGATGACGAGCTGAGCTCGTCATGTAACGCGGTTTTTCGAAAAAAGCCGCACAGCGCAAAAATAACCCCCGCACGCATGTGGTTAAGGGCATCATGCATGCTGTGGCATGTCCCAAGCAAGGCCTGCATCATCTTCAAAACCAGCTGAATCATTAACAAAGCCATCAGGAAAGGTATCCCAGCTTAACTTGCAGACAAGCTCACCATCTCTGTTTGTTCTCAGCACAGGTCATCGTCAGACTGCAGATTAAAAGGTGCAAAAAAAATAAAAATAAGGTGACAGGCCGCTTTCATCTGTGTGCCCAGACTCTGGACCAGCGTCACTGTACCCATCAGGACCTCCACAAGGCTGTTCCTATTTAGGAAAGTGTTAAAGACACCTCTTCACTTGTTTACTTTATTCTTGTTTTTGACCCCGTTCAGTGCTCCACAGCCTCTGGCAAGGTTCACACTATAGAAATACCACGTACATACATACATACATACATACATAAATACATACTTGTCAGTTAACCAAGTATATGTCTAAGCATGAAAATCAGAGAGTAGGAACATTTCTTGTCTCACAGAAGTCCCAATGGTATATCCCTCTCCAAGCCCAAAGGACAGTAGAAAACAAAATTTGTCATCTTAATTTAACCAAGTATGTATTATTAAGGGGGTATGTCAAAGCAACATGATGGGCAACATCTAAAAGCCTGGAGCTTCTGCCATCCTTACAGAATCCTACAACATCCCGTGCTTGAAACATTGTAACACGGTACCTGCGAGAAACCAGGAGCACATGGAGGCAGGGATGGTGACTTTTTTCACTGGAGGTGAAGCTGTGTGAGGCTGACATTGGTGGAACAGGACCTAAAATGGCACTTCGAAACTTCACTGTTACACGTATAATAAGAAGGGACATGGGCTTGAGACAGCATACACTAACCGCGAAATATACTTCCCCTCTGCAGTGATCCTGGAAGTGTGAGGTTCGAGAGGCAGCCTGAATCTCTGTGTAGGGCTCTGACATTCTGAACAGCTTTGACAGGCTCTGGTGGCCTTTGGACGGTGCTTGACCTGAGCGCATACCATACAGATCGGTCATGAATGGGACTGGCAACCAGTGAAGGAAGTTTGAGCCCCAAGGAGAGACTGGACCCTGCTGTGCCACTGTTGGAGTCTAGGCCTGGGCTATATCTGCCAGACGCTGGGTGCCATCGCTCAGGCGGCGGTGAGTGTCTGGTTGCAGGGTTGGGAGGTGTGTGCCCTCACAGGGCCCACCCAGGGCCGGACTGAGAACAGAAACCGGCCCTGGCAAACTGCTCAGCTGGCCCCCCCTGGGGTCATGGGGAGTGCAGGTGAGCAGTTTGCAACGTCCAGTTTCGGCGATTTTGTTACCGGGCACCGACATTGCCTAACCCCGGTAACAAAAACGGCCCCCCAGGGGCCCAAAACCGGCCCCCACCCTAGCGGCCTACCGGGGAAAAGCCTGGTGCCCGCTATGGCCAGTCTGGCCCTGGGCCCACCTCCAGGGGACCCCATTCTCCCCTTCCTCCTACCCATGGGCTAGGACCGATGGGATCAGGCTCTGCGGAAAAATAAGAGAGAACACTAGAGTGCTTCGCTTTTGCCATGCTATTGAGAAGGAATGATGAGGAAGCCCCTGATTGCGGGCCCTGATTTATTTATTTATTTATTTTAAGATTTGTAGAGCGCCTGGTGACCCGAGGGCATCCCCGCGCTATAATACTGTAAAATCCAGGACAGGCGAAAACCAGGAACTATTTGGGGAAGAGGAGGGTTTTGAGTTTTTTGCGGAAAAGTGTGTGGCTAGGTTCCAGACGCAGCAGGCGAGGAAGGGCGTTCCAAGTGGAGGAGGCCTTAACCGAGAAGCGGCGTCCACCGGTACGCGACTTCTTGAATCTTGGGACTGTGGCCAGATGTTCGTTGTCCGAGCGGAGGTTTCTGTGGGCTTTATAAGGTGTAATCATATCTTTGAGGGTGGCAGGTCCAACCCCATTGATGAGTTTGTGCGTGATGCACAAGGCCTTAAACTCCACTCGCTGGCGGACCGGAAGCCAGTGCAGAGATTTGAGGGCCGGTGTGGTATGGGCTCTGGGAGGAAGGTTAAGAATGAGTCTAGCCGCGGCGTTTTGAGCGCGCTGGAGTTTGGCCAGGGTGGTTTCAGGAGCCCCGAGGTATGCGGCGTTGCCGTAGTCCAAGCGTGCTAATATGAGCCCTTGCACCAGAAGTTTCCTGGAGAGGGGGGGCAGGAGGGGGAGGATCTTCCGAATTGAGCGGAGAAGACCAAAGCAGGTCCCCGCGGTCTTGACTGCCTGGGTCTTCAAGGAGAGGTCCTGCTCCAACCAGAAGCCTAGTGTTTTAATTTCTGTCTTGGGCGTAGGGATGTCACCGAAGGAGTCTGGCCAGGCTGAGGGAGGGACAGAGGACCATTTGTTGCCCAGAAGCATAATTTCTGTTTTTGTCCCGTTCAGCTTCAGCGAGGATTCGCACATCCAGGTATGTATGTCTTGCAGGCAGTTAAGTAAAATTTCAGGGTTCTTGTCCAACTGGGACAGGGAGACGAAGAGTTGTGTGTCGTCGGCATAATTGACTATTTTTATCCCATAGTGGGTAACCACATCCTCCAGCGGGGCCATATAGACATTAAACAGGGTGGGACTGAGCGAGGACCCCTGGGGCACACCACGCATGAGCGGGAGGGGGTCTGAGCGGGAGTTACCGTCCCACACCTGAAATGAACGGCCCGAGAGGAAGGATTTGATCCAAGCATGTGCGGTTCCCACAATTCCTGCCTTGGCCAGGCGGTGGAGGAGGACACGGTGGTCCACCGTGTCGAATGCGGCACTGAGGTCCAGGAGGATCACTGCCACTGATCCTCCTGAATCCAGGATGCACCTCGCCTCCTCGATGACGGAGAGGAGTGCGGGGTCTGTGCCGTGGCCCGGCCGGAATCCGGTTTGTGACTGACGTAGTATTTTATTCGTCTCGAGGAATTGGGAGAGTTGCACATTGACCAATTTCTCAGCCACCTTGCTGAAACAGGGAAGGAGCGAAATGGGTCTATAGTTGGCCAAATCGTCCGGGTTTAGGTTGGACTTTTTCAGCAGGGCCTTGACGACTGCGCCCTTCCAGGAGGCGGGCACTATGCCTTGTGCCAGGGATGTGTTAATCAGATCCCTAATGGTAGGTGAGGTGCTGGGAGAAACAGTTTTTAAGAATCTGACGGGTGCTGGGTCCAGGGGGGATCCACTTCTCATTTTGGCCAGCGTGGTAGTAACCTCATCGAGGGAGACTTCTCTAAAGGAGGACAGCCGCGGGCTGGTAGAGTCGGCGTCTAACTCCACCGGGATGGGGGGGCTGATTGGGGGGAGGGATTCCAAGATCCGCGTGATTTTGGAATCAAAGAATGAGGCTAAGTCCTTACATCTGTCCGGCGGGGGAGGAGAGGCGGCGGGAGCTGAGGGAATGTTGAGTAGTTCCTTAACTATCTGGAAGGATTCTTTGGCAGAATTGGCCGCGTTTTTAATTCTGTTGTCGTAAAAGGTGGACTTGGCTAGTTTAATGGCCGATTTATAGCGTCTTACTGCTATGTTATAGGTGTCTTTTTTACTATGTAGCCAGTCTTTCCTCCACAGTCTTTCCGCTTTTTTACATTCTTTGCGGAGGTCACGGAGTTCCGGGGTGTACCACGGGGCATGACCTATTGTCCTATCTTTAATCTCCCGACTTTTTATGGGAATGAGGCTATCAAGGGAGGAGGAGAGCCAGCCTCTTACTTGGGTGTCAGCCTCGGATGAACCTCTGATGAACCAAGGAGGATGCTGCGACAGGGTGGGATAGGTACTTCTATGCCATTTATATGCTGTTCTTGTTTTTATTCATCGCCAGGGTCTGAGACGAACCAATCTCGCCCAGAGACGTTTTAAGGCATGGGCAAAGCGAGTTCTGGTCCAGGCCCCAGCCATTCAGGGGAGCCAGTGGAAGCCTTCTCAACTGTCTGACTGAGCTGGATCTGTTCTGCAGAAAAATCTTCCCTGATGACCTTGAATAAATCTTAAAGGTCGATTGTTTAAATACCATGTTCTTTAAAATTATTTTTAGTAAGGATGATGTGAGGGAGTTCATTACAGAAATTAAGTGCTTATGTATTTTAAAGCCATGCAACGGGCATGAAAAGTTTTGTTCAGATCGAAACAGTACCTCACTTGTAAGAGACTCACACAGATTATTTTCAAGATCATTAGTGGGATGCTACTGCATCAAGTATTGAAAATACACACGGCACTAGACTGCCTTTTTGTGCACATATTCTGAATGTTACATGTAAAGGCTTGTAGAACTTGCAGTTACGTTTAATGCGTGGCACATATTTACGTGTTTTTTTGTTGCATATTACATCTCACTTACTTTATGTTTCAGCACATTTTAACATTAATAAAGTAGGCATATGGGGACAGATGTATCAAACAGTTTTACCCATTCTGCGTCTATGGGAAAATGTGTTCATACTTCGGCCCATGGTCTCCAGTGTCACAAAAGCTACCTAAACAAGAGTCATTTATGAGAGCACCTTCCCCTACAAGGTCACTTCTCCAATCACATATTCCTACAAGGAAAGACAAAGACATTCAGTCCTGTGCAGGATCCTCATTCCACTTTCATGTGCAGTGTGCAGTTGTGGTACAATATTTTGAAAAATGCCCCTTTTGTGATGGAAGCTTGATTGTGTCTTTCAATGTGTGGAACATGCTGTGTCTGTGAAGACAGTTTCCAGTGCTGCTGCTCATACTGTCCCTGTGAGAGTGAGGCCTGCACTTGCTTTGGCCTGTTCTGTGCGAGGGATGCTTAAACATGTGATGCACCTCCCTAGTTTCAAGGACCTGTGCATGAGTTGCTGATGCCCACATTGGTCTGTAGCCCGTGTGGAGGGACCTTGCAAATGTAATCCTTCATTTGTTTGTTCAGTTCTGTCTCTAAGAAAAGCTTTCACTGGTGACACCTGTTTGGTGCCTGAAGGAAGGTTGCATTTCTGCTGCCCGTTCTTTTTGTCAGTGGCCTTTGCAGCACTGATATAAAACAAATAAATAACCTCTATCTACTCCCTTACTATTAACAAAGGGTATAACTCCAGAAATAAATACACAAAAATCCATATATAATAGAGACAATTTCCTGAGACATAAATTATTACGTAATAAATATCAATTCTTTTTTATTTTCATCCTTGTTGAGACACAAGCAAATGTAACCATTTCCATGTTTTCCTTCCTAAATTTTCCTTATATTACACAAATTTGTATACACAAAAAACCCCACCTATCCATCAGTGACATTGACATCACACGAATACATAAAAAACACATATACCACACTCTCACATACATAACATTACACTAAAAACAAAAAAATGCATCTCATGTCTACTGAACAATACAATATCAATTTTAACAAGTTTTCTAGGTAATAAAACCAAAAAGATCTTATGTTATAATACAGTCAGACATATATTAACATATAAACATTTCAAATTCTATATGTCGTATAATGAAGATCATGTTTTCATTTGTTCAGCAGAAATTACGCACTGATACCTGGACTGTCCAAAGGATGTTAGCTTTGCTATTGTCTTTACTGTGACTGTTCTGTTTCTCAGGTTGGCTTGCACTGCTGCTGTGTTAGGGTGTCCTTTTCTGAAATATTTAGTGTTCAACATTCTCCCAATGCTTAAACATGTCAGATGTGTAAACTCCTTAAAGCTATTTGAAACATATTGAAAGGGATCTGTTGCAGTGTGATAATTTGTTGTTGTCTTTTAAGCTTAACATCATAATAATTAGCTATAACCTGTCTTAAGGGTGCTGCATCCAAGTGAGAACATCTTTCGAACTGGCTAGATATTTTCTCATGCTGGTACCCAAAGGATGCCCCATTTGTACTCTTGTACCAGTTTGCCCATGTGTACTGTTGTACCAGAGCTTCCGTTTAGGTCTACCTTTGTTCAGAATTGTCAGTATTGTCCATTATTTCTCACAGGTGACTGTCACTAGCCCCACTGTTATATGTACTCATTAACTGCCCCTTACATCCACTTGTATCAGTGCTAAAGCTGAGACAATCCCCCATTACACTTGTAGCTCATTTTATTTGCATCACTGGCAACCAACGAAATATACAGGAATGCCAACTGCATGGTATTCAGCCGTGCTCCCTGGCCCTGAGTGCCCAACTGTACATATCTGGTGTCCTGTTGTGTGTTTTTGCCATAGCCTTGCACTACTCTGGTATGTGTGCAGAGGCATAGGCCAGTCCCGTGCCATGAGGGAGATCTTGAACTTGTCTGATAGCCAGCTTTCCAGAGATGAGAAAACAACACTTGAAATTTTGCCTCACTGGAAGAAACTGTTCTCCTTATATGAAGCACATAGAAGCCTACTAACATACAAAGTGAGAGACAAAGCTCCCCAACTCTGTGGAAGGTGTGACCAGTCATGGCTCCTGCAGGAAAACCCAGTGGTGGAGGGTGGAGGCGAAGCAGTGCATGGGGGGAAGTCGGCAGACGATGGAAAAGGATTTATTTATTTATTTTATTTTCCTTATTATGTCATTTGTCGAATTCCCCCCTGCAATCTGCACTCCGCCCGCCCCCACCATGCTTACCTGCAGGAGCTGTGACTGGTTGTGACTGTCCATGAAGTACCAAAAACAGCAAGACTCAAGTTATGACTGGGTCTTCCAGGAGAGGGAAGACTGCAGAGAGGTATGCCATCTCAAGGTGTGGAAAAACTGGTCCAACGCATGCCATAGACCCCACCAATGCCCAGTACCTGTGTTTACGGAAGGATTTATGGCGGCAGTTCCTGCTGCCCAATCATGCCGCAGTGTACCAGGACTGAGGTTTATTCCTGCAACCAGCTCATCTTCTCCAAAGTGTTAGAGGGTGGAGATGTGTATTGCTGGTTTCCTCAACTGCCACAGAGAGAATTCAGAAACCTGTGTTGTGGTGAGACTGTATCAAGGGGATTATACTGAATAATAATTACTGATCCGGTGGTTATCTACACCTGAATCTTGTTTCATGCTACTCAAACACTCTAGCCCTAGGGACATCTGCCTGGATTCATGACAGGAGGGACACCTGGGTAAAGGGGGTAATGGGAAAAGGTGTGGGTGGTATTCCAAGGCACATTAGCCAAAGTGAGGGTGCATTGTGCCTGCTACTATTATCTGCCTAGCATTCCATTTCGAGGGTATGCATTGAAGTACCTTTCTAAGCATTTCCCTTAATTGAACAATCAGTTATTGCACTTTTGATGTTTGCTGAGTTCTGAGCTTGGGCACTCTTAAACTATCTCCCTCGAGAAGCCTGTGACTGCTTGCCATTACTACCACTGAGAGTCAAAATGTTTGTACATGTTTTATGAAGTGGGCAATTAATTTAAAAATTTGAATCATTTTATGCTTTATCCTACATAATAATGATAAATTAACGGTAAGCCTTAACATGTATACAACCTTAGGATTGAAGGGAAACCTATGAAATTAAGTCATGATCTCAACATTTTTCTCTTCATTTTGACATTCTTGTGAGACGTTGGCCTGGTATACTGGATCACTTGCTCACTTTGCCACTGGATTCAAGCTAGCCTGGCCGACGACGGCGGATTAGCCAGAAACCGGTCCCAGGATGCTTATTTCTGGTCCAGGGAATACATGGCTTGGCAGTTAGGGCTGAACTGTTCCCATGAGGCACAGGGTCAGACTGATTTGCATATGGCGCATGTCTGAACTGGGGAGGCGGAGTGAGCTAAAGAATGATGATGGATTAAACCCAGATCAGTTGACTGGGGGTGAGTGCTTGCAATGTTCAATACTCCGTCAATCATCCCCTTTGGTTTTGCTTCACTAATTAAAGTGATCACCTTGTACCAATCCAAACAACCCTTATTGATAATTAGGTTAAAGACAACCTTTCTAGAAAGCTATCCTTGTGGTAGCTGTGGAGATCAGCCTTCAGGC
Source organism: Lissotriton vulgaris (assembly GCF_964263255.1). Classification (NCBI taxonomy): domain Eukaryota; kingdom Metazoa; phylum Chordata; class Amphibia; order Caudata; family Salamandridae; genus Lissotriton; species Lissotriton vulgaris. The sequence goes on along the minus strand of NC_141689.1, from coordinate 1,976,584,549 downwards.
TAAGTCTGAAAGGAATGTAAAGCAACTTGTTTTACTAGATCAGAACCTTCTTATTAACCAAATGAAAGGAGAACCACACCAGATATATATAAAATATATGTGTTTATTACTAAACACTCTCTACTAACCTCTTCATGAGATTGGAGCACAAGCCACACAATACTCAATCAATAGAACAATAGTAAATAGCACAATACACAGCAGGCTCCTGAGGGAGACCGAACTATATACAAAGAAAATGGTATAACAACAATGACGTCACTAGACACAGTGCCTAGAGAACATAGAAACGGTGGGACCCCAAGGAACCACCCAAAGGAGTGAACCAGAGAGCCCACGGAGGATGGGTGCAGTGTGTGAACACTGATGTGTGTTCCGTACAACTCCATAGGAAAGTCGTGGTTGGAAAATTACAGTTTAAGGACACTTCGGAGAGGACTTCAAGCAAACCCTTTGAAACATAGAAGGTTCTAAGGCCAGCACCTGAGTACTGAGGTACCAGTTTTACCTATCACAGGTGAGCCGGGTGCATAGAGGTCAAGTGGTGTCGGAAACCTTCATCGTTTTCAACGGCGTGACTCAAAAAAGTGCTGCTGCCGGGAAGATGAAAAGTGTCCAGTTTAATCCAAGCATGGATCTGAGGTGAGACGAACCAGAAAGCAGAGGGGACAGAATCTGGGTCACTTCAGGGTGACCAGGGGCTTGGTAGACGAATGCCCACCAATATCGGGTGCTTAAGGTGTGAAGATGGGATGCATGACTCTGCAGCCACGGGGACCAGGAAACATCGATGAAGACCAAAGTCTTGAGGTGATCTGTCCCACAAAGGATGTCAGGTGTTGAGGGGTCAGTGTTCAGGTTGAACACCAACAAGCCTTGGCAAATGCAACCCACATGGGCAGAGAATACAAGTTACGATGAAGACCAGCAAGGTCCTGGAGACTCTCCAAGCCATGTGGAGTCAGGGCACATCGGGAGCAACCAGGAAAGCCCAAGGGTAATCAAAGTTACCTTCACAGGGACCCACAGGCCAACAGACCAGGGATTGCAAAGGGACCTTGAGCTGGATTATGAAGTACAGGCCCATGGAGCACTCGTGGAGTAGAGGCCGAAAATCTTCAGTGGAATTACTGCTCGGATCGGGATTACACGTAGCCCAAAGCACAGCCTCAGGCATTGTCAAAAAGCATATGCTGCTGCAAAAGTACATACTGCACAGGGGTTCTGGTTGCACGGTCCCACAAGAGATATCGGTCTTAGAATTGCTGAGAGAGCAGATCAACCTAAGAGATGCTCGGGAACCCACCTCCTGTGTTGCAGAAATCTTCAGAGTCCTCAGGAGCTCGGGAGATGCAAACCGGTCAGATGTGTTAAGGTGCCTACTTCATCGGGAGAGAAATTCCTTTACTCCAAGGGAGATTCTTCTGTCGTCCAGCAAAGTGTAGACCATCAAAGCCTTGGTTTCTGCTTGCAGAGTTTAGTCCAGGTAAAATCTAAAGTCCTGTCGTCAGGGTTCCTACTTTATACCCAAGGAAGTGGTAGGACAAACTCTGGCGACCCACCTATGGGAGGGTAAGGACAGAGGGGTGGGTACACCCATGTCCTTTGTCCAGTTTCACATCAGAGCAGGAGCAAATGGCTCCTACAACCGGTTTGAGCTGGACTATGCACAGGGACACCATATGAGCCCCCAGTGCAGAGTTTCAGGCACACTCAGAGTGCATCCACCCAGCCCCAATCCCCTAAATCCTGTCTGGGAGGTGGTCACACCTCCCTGTGACAGGAAACCTATTGTCAGGCCTTCTCCTGCTTGAGCTCAGCTCAGCAGCAGGAGGGCAGACTTGTGTCTGTGGCTGGCAGCATCCATTTTGTGATGCCCGGGTCGACAAAAGCTGGTACCGGGTGTACCTGTGTTTCACATAAGTCCCTCTAGAAGGGTAGAATCATACCTCCCCCACCAGTTACGGGCGGGGAGGTATGATTCCAAGGTGTTTGCAACCAAACATAACATGTTTCAAGCAGCTGTTTTAACCCCTTCCATGCGGCCGCGATTCCCCTGGTGTGCTGTAAACAACACGAACAGGGGCGGGCCGTGACGAACCCCAGCCGTCATCAGCACACGAGCACCGTAGTGCATGACGGCTGGGGTTCGTCATCAGCATGGAAGGAGTTAAAGTTAGCATTTACTGCAAGGTTTTAATGCACTTAAGTATATATGGTTTGGCTGCATCACAGACAACCCCGGAGGATAGAATCCCAAGGCTGCAGAAGGGCTCTGCTCATGCAGGGGAACCCTCTCACACAAAACCCAGCACCCTGCCTTCACGATTGATAAGACCTGCCATAGGGGTGACTGATAGTTTTATATGTTCAGTGATTGAGAATATATATAGGTAACCTATATCTAAGTAAGGGTTGCATGCACCACCTTACACAGGCTTCAATAGCAGACCTATGGTGTCAGTTTGAATGGTCTCTCAGGGGTGGCATAATACATGCTGCAGCCCCTGGGAGACCTCTGAGGTACCTATGCCCTGGGTACATGGTGTACCATATACTAGGGACTGATAAGGATACCCCAGTATCCAATCTGGAGTGTACATAAAGTACATGCAATCAATTTAGAGGAGAAAGGAGATAGACTGGGGTCCTGGATAGCAGGATCCCAGTCAGTCTAAGTCAAAAACTGTGATACATCAGCAAATTGTGGGGGTAATTATGAGGAGCAGATCCTACTCTCCTACAATTCTCTCAAGGATTGTAGCCAAAGTTATCTGCCCTATCATCTGCTATCAACTTATAATTTGCCACCCCCTAGTGACCAAATGCCTAAGGCCTCTTGTGCAACCCAGTTACTACTATGCATGGAGACATTAGTGGACACTCAGTGTCAAGGCTTTGACATCCTCAAGTATTCTTTATAACTATCGTCAGTTGTTGAATCTCTCCACTCTCCAAATTATGCGTGCTGGAAAATTTCTTCCATTGACTCCTGCAACATACTTATTTGCAGTGAATTTTTAATTTAGGAGTATTATACATGTCACTTACGCCAAAGTAGAAGAGAATAACATTGCAATGAACATTCTATAACGCATGGGCATTACGGAATAGAAGGATGCCTAAAATTGACCATAGTCTGGCTTTTTTATGATTACCATGCATGGGTTAGACATAACTGAGCATGTTTATTTATTTATTTATTTATTTTATTCAAAGTTTTATATAGCGCGAACAGGATCCTTACAGATATCAGAGCGCTTCACAAAGACAGGGAGGGGCAATAGGAGTAAACAGAGATAATGGGAACAGTATAATAGTCAGTGACATGGTAATAACATGGATGATAAAAACAAACATAAAACCAATCCATATATGATCAGGTAAATAACATGGTAACATGGTAATAACATGGTAATAACATGGTAAGTAACATGGTAATAACATGGATGATAAAAACAAACATAAAACCAATCCATATATGATAAATGTCCTCTGTGAGGCAAATACTGAGAGTGCTTAAAGTTTTCTGGACCCCCATGGATCTTTCATTTTGTTTTACCCTATTTTAGGAACGTTGTTGAAGCAAATGAGCGGTGGAGGAGCACAGCCGTTTTATCCAGAGAGTAGTGGGCTGCCAGATTCTGACTGTAGCCAGACCTTTGACTTAGTACACTTTATGCATAACGGCAGTGTTTGAACTTATCCCTGCATTCAACTGTGAGTCAATGGGGAGCTTTCAAGGCAGATTTGATATAGTCTGGTTTCCGTTAGCGCAGGCCTATTCCAAACACCAGATTTTGCACTGCTTGCAATTCGGCAATACGTTTTTGGGGAGACTATTGTAAACTATGTTGCAGGCACATGCAACTTCATTGTAGTGGTTGGTTTGAACGAGTGGAAGCACGTTCCAGAGCAGTGATAGTTGGCAATCCCTTTTTCCACTGCATTGATTTGTTGAGAGAGGTTGCTGTCCGAGTTAAAAAGATCTCCCTGTTTTTGGCTTCTGAGGCCAGATACACAATGGTAATGGCTGCAAAAAATGGTTATTTGCGATCCAAATATTTGTGACTTGTATCTGAGTTTGTGAAGTAAATGTACTAATTGGTTAAGTTGTAAAATATCGAATCGGGGGGGGGGGGGGGGGGTAAAAAAATGACATGCCTAATTACAATTATTTAGACAGGTTGCAAATCGTGACTTACTCCGATTGGCTACCTTCACAGGGGTGGTTGGTGGCCTGCGATTGACAACAGACCACCACCATCCCTATGAAAGTATTTTTAAAAATGATTTTTTCTAGAGTAGCACAATTTTAACGGAAAGGGGTCTTCTTTAAAAAAAATATGTTGTTGTTATTGCGAGCAGGCAATTGCACCCTGGAGCCCTGCTTATACCTCCTGGAGATGCCGCTGTGATTCACAAAGGAGAAAGAGCCTAAAGGGAACAATAGGAGAGCCCTTCCCCTTTGTGGATCAGTTACATCTTTAACCTGGAGATTCGGTTACAGGTTAATGGTGAGCAAAAGGAATTACGGTTGCAATCTACTGATACATATGGCAGCCGCGGTCCATGAAGGTAACATCGGTGGGGCTAGGTGGGGGGTTATTTCGAGATGATGCAGAGAGAAAATTAATTATTTATATAATTTTCCCTCTGCATCATCCATCGAAATCCCTCCCCCACCGCCTCCCCCTCCCCCCCCCCCCCCCCCCCCCACTGTTAACTAAACGGACCGCGGCTGACATATGGTACCGATTCACAATTTTTAGGGAACTCCCAAAGTTCACCCCTACCAAATTGTGAGTCAGAAACCATTTCTAAATATATTTTTAGATCGGTAAATGTTTATCAATTTGCAAAGTGGGTTAAGTAGTTAAAAATAATTAATTTTCAGTCTCACCCTGTCATTTTGTTGATCACCGAGTTTGTGACCACAAAAAACATTAGTACATGTGGCCCTGTACCATCTTCCTTTTACATCTCTCTGCAAGCCTAAATTAAAGTTGGAGATTTTATCTATTTTTTAGAACGGTGATTATTATTATTATAAATAATATTTGCAATAGTAATAATCGCGACACTATTAATACTAATAATAATTATATGATTACTAGTATAGTAGTAATTTCCGTACAAGAAGTAGTATTGTTTTTACTAATAATAATATAATAAAAACTGGAACAGGTCTTTTCGGTGTCTCAAAATCACATCCAGAAATATTATTCTGGTCATTGTGCTTTATTAGATGGGATTTGCTAGGTCAATATGGAATTATGTTAATTAAACTGAAACTAATGATCATTTGGTTCCTTATTGGTTTCCGCGTGCCCAGTCAAGGACAGCTCTTTTTTATCATCATTCACCCTGTGTGATTTTGAAATGACAATTGTTATTTTTAGAAGTTGGCAGTGTATCTCACTTTGCTGCAAAATGAAACATATTTGGTTCGTATCATGAAAAAGGAGCTCAAGTGCTCACTTCAAAGTTTGATCGTGTCTGTTGGGAAAGGCTCTAGATTATCTGTGTGGATTTGTAGAAACATAATTTGTAGATTAGCAAAGTGCACTTCTCTCAGATCTTCTGTAGTCTGTCTCTTCGTGAGTGCTCCCTGAGCCTCTGTCTCAGAGTCAAGAGCTTAGTCAAACAATTCCTTGTGACAAATTGTTAGCATCCCTGTTAGTTCCATGAGACCTGCTCCAATCCCCCATTATTTGAGCCTTTTCAGCATAAACATTTCAGGGTGAAATAACCATAGTTCATGCTCAGAAGCCAAGCAGCATGATGTGTGGAGCACAGTAACCCAGGTGCAGGGTAAAATGCATTCATTACACGCTGACGTGGTGCACAGGCCAAGGCATTTTTGTGATGGAAGACAGCCCAAGATAATAATCTCAAGGAAACATCGAGTACCGTGATTCCAGTGACAGTGCTATTATCAGTCTTCCATGGGAAAACAACAGCGCGTTGGCCTGTCAGCACACCAAATTTGGAATTCGTGAAGCTTCACTCTATAGTTACTCCTGAAATAACAACACTTGTTGAAGGTTGCTAAACTAAAACGTGGGCCAGGTTGTCCAAGGTCTCTGGAAGGCTGCAACTTCACATGGTTGCACACTTGTGCGATCATTTATGTATCACATACCTTTATTTAACTACAACAAAATGGGTCTGCTTATGGTACACTTCATAGAAAACAATTGTTCTTTTCCTGCGCAGTATTAGTTTGCATAGAAAGGCTCCCCAATGGTAAAGTCTACAAACATTGGCCAGTTCATAAGCTTTCCAAAAGATAAACACACAGAGAAATACACTGCATACATATTCAAGTTACTGTGGTGCGAAAATTATCTCACTATGCAGTGACAAATATTTGTCAGTGCCTAAAAAATCGTTTGAGCCACAGTGAATGTTAACGAGGAAACTGCAACAACTCTAAGAACTGAGATGTAAGAAACTTTGCTAGCAAACAAATACAAATTGACAAAGCCAATCGGTCTCGCCTTTGGGACAAATTGGCTTTGCCAATGGTTTTTAACTATGATGTACATCATCTCTGATGCTGTCCATCATGGCTAAAAATATATTTTAAAAAAGTGATATTTTATAGATGCACACGCACAATGCACATGCCAACAAAATGCTGCAAGCAATTGTTTTAATTTACATAGATGGAAAGTTAAATTAAAAAAAACATAAGTAGCGTAAAAATGTTTTTTTTCTATGCACGGGTAGGAGGAAAAAATACACAGGAAATGGACACAACAGGGAGGCTGGAGAGGTAAAGCAACCTGTGGGGAAGAATGAGGGCACAGGTATCGGAAGGAACACATGGGGTGGGGAGGATAAGCAATGGGCGAGAGAGCAACATGGAGTGGGTGGGGAGAGAAGCACACAGGTGAGAGAGAGCATCACAGAAGTGTTGTGGGAGAGAAGCATACAATGGAGACAGCTGGAAAACACATGCACTTTCACGGAGTGCTCAACCCAAAAGAAAAAAAAGTGGGTGAGGTGAAGGGCACCTCTTAGCAAGAACTGCAGCACATCATTAGGATGGTAGAAAGTGGATTTAAGACACATCCATAGAGACCTCATCCTCTGGGTCCAAACTGTAACTCTCTCACATTCAAGCGTGAACATTCCTTTTAAGAAGTACATTCTTGAATGGAACACGAAATCTTAGCAACACAGATAGAACATGGCTAACACTAGAACACCACATCACCTCCCCCCTTGCTACAGCAAAAGAAAGCCAAATACAAAACCAGAACCCAACAGTACAAAGCGTAAAAGAAATAGCAAAAGAAAGAAAATTACATTAAAAATATTAAGAAACACAATACTTAAGTGAAGAGAAACCCTCTTCAAAGTCATCAAGAAACACATTCCTGCAAGTCAAGGGGCAAACTCTTCCCTCCGATGGACTCTCTCCCCACATCTTGTTTAGCAGGGGGCATTCTCTTCACTCTGAAGGACTTCCTCCCAATATCTTGCGTGGTAGAGGGCACTTCTTCATCCATTCTTTGAGGTAGACATTTAACAATCCTGTTAAGGTTCCAGACCCTATGATCCCTATGAGTTTTGACAGCATTACCCAACAGCTTGACCACCTTCATGGGCTGTCCAAACTTCGGCGTACCCATTCTTCTTTTAGGTAATTTTACCCTAACCCAGTCCCCAACCAAAATCACTGTTTTCTTCACAGGCTTTCTCACATCGAAGCCAATTTTCCTCTTTCCCATCTTTACCAAGTCTCTCTCTTTCCACTCCTTGGTGCAGTCCACAGCACAGCCTGCCTCCCTTTTCTAGAAGTAACCCATAATGGAGTCACTTCAGTGTTGGCTGCTCTCCCTTTGAACAACCTAAAGGGTGCAACACCAGTGGAGGGATGTGGGGTGAACCTGTACTCACGCACTTTTTTCTTTACTGTTTCTTCCCAGTCATAAACTGAGACTACAGCTAACTGCATAGCCTCCTTAAGCACCTTCATAAACCTTTCTACAACACTGTTGCATTTGGGATGGTACAGCGCAGCCCGCTTATGTTTAATGCCTCTCTCTCTCAAGATTTCGTCCACCACATGCAAAATAGGTGTCTGGCACACACTACAGCTGTCCGTTATTGGGTCTGTAGCTGTGCATAGCAGTGTCCAAGATGGTCATGCCACCTTGTCTCTTATATCACTTTGCCAACCCGCTAGTGTTCCTCCCTTGGAATTTTTTCTGAGCTTTGGAAGTACTCCGCAGAGACTTTATATGGCCTGGGCTTTGCAGCTGTGTTGCTCTGTCCAAACTACATCTTTGGGTGAAGCAGGGTGGTGTGGGTGCAGTCAATTTTGAATATTATTTCTTGGCTGCTGAGCTCCAGTTGGATGGCCTTGTTGCTTCTTTCTATTGTTAGCCTCTCAGGTTAACCCATTCCGTGCGTTGGCCAACACAAGCTCCCCCTCCCTAGTGCTGCACACGACCGTTGGCCGACGCAGCTCCACCCACCCTTTAGAACGCCCGCACTGGTTTGGAATGGTTCTCTTTATTTTCAATGTAGACCTTTAATCTGGACAGCCTGACTACCTCTCATTCATCATTGACCAATTTCCAAACCAGATATTCCACCAAGGTCATTCTACGATTATCAACACGGACCCTATCTAATACAAATTGTGATGCAGACATTCATTCTAAACACTTGCAAACAATGTAATGGTTATTTTATATTCTGTAACGTATTGCTCTAGTTCTTAAAAAAATGTAGAATGGAGAGTTTGTATTCCCGCTGCAAAGCATGTGTAACATGCAGATCACATAACTGTATTGTAATGTAGCTAGCTCAGTGAGTTACTGCTTTTGTCACAGATTACGTTACAATTCTTCTAATTTAGCACAGTAAGTTATTTACAGGCATCAAGGAGCTGCAGGTAAATTTTGACAATTGCAAGCAAACAGTGGTCCAAAGCAGTGCAGAGATAAAGAACAAAAGATAATAATCCAAGCCTTGATGAGCTGCTTATATATTTGTCCAAGTCCAGCCGGACAAGGAATTTATTTTCACAATGTAGAGATATTTGTAAATCACATTACAGAAAATGTAAAAGAGCACAATCCTGTGCCTTACCAAAAAACAGAAAAGATTAGGGAAATAAGGGTAGGTATAAGTGAGAAGAGGTTTTACAGGCAAGAAGAAGAGCAACCTGGACACTTCTAGATCAATAGTACAAGTGTTTTACCAGAGTAGTATATACAGTGAATGATACAAATTGGTTTATACTGTATACCTACTATAAAAGGTCGACGTTTCGATCCCACGCTCAAAAATACATTGGGATCATCATCAGGACTTATTAAAATTGTATTGCCTGTTGGGAACAATTTATACGCCTCTTCAAGAGAGGGAGGTGCGCATAAAGGGACTTGAGTATCCAATGATTAGATTCTTTGGCTGAACTCCTTGAGTCCTGCACGATTACAGTATAAACCAATTTGTATCATTCACTGTATATACTGCTCTGGTAAAACACTTGTACTATTGATCTAGAAGTGTCCAAGTTGCTCTTCTTCTTGTCTGTAAAACCTCTTCTCACTTATACCTACCCTAATTTCCCTAATCTTTTCTGTTTTTTGGTAAGGCACAGGATTGTGCTCTTTTACATTTTCTGTAATGTGATTTACAAATATCTCTACATTGTGAAAATAAATTCCTTGTCCGGCTGGACTTGGACAAATATATAAGCAGCTCATCAAGGCTTGGCTTATTATCTTTTGTTCTTTATCTCTGCACTGCTTTGGACCACTGACTACTTGCAATTGTCAATAACCCTTGGTCCACAGCCAATTAAAGGGTCCCCCTTGTTTTTCAAAAAGCATGTAAATTTTGAGGCATTGGTTGAGAACCTATTTTTTTCAGACTTTCATTGTCCTAACGTTGTTAAAAATGGTTTCTTTGGGTGAAAACACTTTTTTATTAGTAAGTCAACATCAACCATGTGTTACTTTTTAAATCCTGAGTTTGTGCTTCTCTGGACCGGACACTCTTAAAATATCCTACCTACCAATATGGATGACATGTGACTTTTACACCTTGTAGTCCTTATTGTCTTATATAACATTTTCTATTCATTGATTTACACAATTGTATGATTCATTGTCTCTGTAAAATGTGTGTGTAAGGTAAAGTGCTCTGACAACCAATATTGGTATGAACAGAGATATAAAAGAGTTTAAATACACGTGAGAGAGGGGCTATGAGAAGAATAGGGACACCCTTGGAGGATGGAAGTAAGGGAATCCTTGGAGAAGGAGGTCATTGGGTAATGCCAACAAAGATTGTAACACTCGCCTCCTCCAATGCTAAAGTAGGCCCTTATTGAGATGCTACAACTGAGTGAGGCATGGCGCTTGCTTTGTAATGCTCACACTCAACAGTGTCCATGACACCTCCGAAGTGTCTTCTCCACTGTCCACACTAACAACGTTCTGAAACCAGAAAAATCAATGCTTTGCTTTGAAGGCAAATTTTGTTTTCAAAATGAAAAACAGGATTCAACATTGGTTTTTTTCTCACACTAGTCCTCAAGCATAGTTGGATATCATTTCAGATTGATGCAGTGCACGAATAATTTGGTAAAGTTACACATTAGACTACCTAAGCTAAACAGAGAGCCGTCAATAATGATATTGTTTGTTATCCACAATTTCTTGCTCAGATGAGCTAGAGATGCAGCAAACAATGATTTTCTTTTACACTAAAAATGACCACCACATCCATAGTCACCTGCTTTTTTGGAATGTATATTTTATTCCTTAATCACTACACAGCACAGTTTAGAAGTGCACACATTATGCTTTACTGTTTATAAAAAGCTAATATTAAACAAGACAGGGAGCGACTCATGACTGGTACGACTGACACACCACAGTGAGAAAGAAGCTGGTTGTTATTGCAGTGAAACTGGGGGTCTATGGTGGTGATGCAATGCTGCTATTGGCAATGTGTTTTTCTGGTGTGGACCCACAAATGTTCCATCACATCTGGTGTCAGAGGAGCGTGGTGGGTTGGGGTGGGGTGGAGAAGGGGGATGAGATGACAATGACAACAAAATAGGGGGGGGAGAACTTGCTTGCAGCCCGCCGCAACGCAGCTCCTCTATTCCTCTTGTGGCTCAACGGCAGGCATAGGCTCCCAGATTCCCTTGTGGCCAATCATGCATGAGAGCAGCTTCAAGAATGACCAGAGGGCCCTTGATTTGTGCTCCCAGGGAGACTAGAAGCCTGTGCTAGCTGTCTCCAACCCGGCAACACAGCTTGGATTGGAGACAGTTTCAGTGCTCATGTCGGTTTGGCCCACCTGAAACATCTGGGCAAAATGACATGCACACGGATAGCAGTGCATACCACTCCCTGTCGGTGCCTGTCATCCCCCCGGCACTCCCCCCCAAGACTCGCCAGGAAACAAAATAAAACAATAATAAATCCAGATTTTTTTTTTGATTTTTTTTACGCTGCTGGCAGGGAATACGACGCTCTTCCACTATAGCAGAGGAGCCCCCACTGTTCAAAGTGCTAAACTGGTAGTGCAATCTTGGTGAAAGAGTGGAACAGCAGATAGAGCTCGCAGCGAGAGCATTGGCCACTGGCTATTCTGCTGGCAACAGAATACTCCTAGTTTAGCTTTAGAACTGACAATCAGTAAATATGTTTTTGTGTCACAGAAATATATACCTGTGCTTTAAATATGAGTCTGCCCAGCAGCACCATTCTGTGTGTCATTGGTCTACTTAAGTTCAGATATAAGTCTGCTAAAAACCCATCCTAAATTAATTGGCTTTTTAAATTTATTTATTTTTATATACTGTATACAATCATTAATATTGTTGCAGGAGAAGTCACAATTGGCATAGGTCGTTAGTACATTGTTATAATGTGATTGCCCTCTTGCTGGTTAGATTTTAATAGAAAAAGAAAATGCAAGGAGGAAATGACAGAAAGTTAGAAAAAGAAGAGAGAAGAGGGGTAGACTAGACCCCTAGAGAGGTATACATACATGGCTTAAAGCATTAGAGTCCGCTACATCGACTGTCTTACGAATTGACGCACCCGGGGTTAGTGAGTTCATTTAAGAGCAAAGGGGCATATGTAGGTAGGCGTTTGAGATTCGCAGAAACGCTGAAATTCGGCGAATTTCGGTGTTTGCGAATCAAAAACGACATTTTGGTTTAGGTGCCACTTAGCAAAATAAGGAATTGCAAAATTGCGATTCCTTATTTTGCTCAAGCATTTAAGGAATCACAATTTTGCGAATCCTTAAATGCTATGTAGGGGTGCTTTTAAAATTGCGATTTTGGCTTAAGGATTTCGCAAAATACCACCTACTTCAAGTAGATGGTATTTTGCGATTTCCTATCAAAATGCATTTTCAAAAAAAATTCTAAGTGCCCTGTGGCGCACAGACATGCCCTTAGGGCATGTATATGCGCCACATGCACTTACAGGCATATTCCAGGGGTGCAACAGGTGTCCTTTGGACACCCAGGCACCCTTGGAATTGCGATTCTCATAATGCGATTTTCTCATAGAAAATCGCAATTTGAGAATGTAACCCCATTTATTCCTATATGCCTCTTGGACCATAGGAATGATTGGGACACTCATTCCTTAATTGCGATTCGCAATTTGCTAATCGCAAATAAGGAATGTTAGAGATTCGCAAAAAAAATTTGAATTATTACCTACATTCCATTTTGCAATTCTCAAATACCGATTCCTTAAAAATCGCTATTTGGGAATCGCAAAATGGAAATTACCTACATATGCCCCAAAATCCATTAAATAATATATATCGGCAGAGGAGGTTCCTAAAAGTTCCAGCTTCACATGCTTTTTATCAATTGCCTTCATGATGTGGAGGTCTCTTTACTTGAACTTCTGATGTACCCTGAAATTTGATAGTGCCAGTCCCACATTTTGGAGTTATCTTTGCTGTTTTTTTAAAAAGGTGGTTGCAGCAAGTAAAGAACTTGGGAGTCTGCGTAGGAGATGTTTTTCAGAAAGTGAACTTGAGACATTCGAATTGCACACACGTGGCTGCCAGCTATTACAAGCTTAGGTTCAAAACAAATAAAATATGCCTACTTACTCCTTTAAACTATGATTTTGTCATTGCATGTTAAGCCTTTGCGTGACAGCTCTTTCATGGTGCACTGCACTTCATTACTATACTTTGGCTAGTACACATAAATGACCCCCTGATATTTACATGTTTATTTCTGTCTCCGTTTAATGGGTCTTCTGTAAAAAAGAAAAGATATATATAAAAGTGCCTATTCATTAACGCAGGTCATATGTTCTCGTTTGCATGACACGTGATTCTAAATTACCTTGTAAATTCACTGTTATTATCTGTTCAGTTGCCCATAATGGCAGTGATCCTGCAATGACATTGAAATACAACCAACTTTGCATAATTTTAGCAGGAAGAGGTAAATGTGATAATGTTGACACATTTAGTTGTAGATTCTTTGCAGTTTTTTCCGAAGAACACAAACAGAGATGGAATGATATTAAAAAGTGCTGACGTAAATACTATGGGCCTCATTGATGCAAAGTGACGCATTACTGCATGAAAACAGCGATGCGTCACTTTTCACTGTGCCCTCCTTGCGACACCAATGATGCGTCATATTTACAGTACGACGCATCATGGCGCAACGATTACAGATACGTCAGTATTTCTGACGTATCTGTATGGCGCAAAAGTGACGCATTGCTGGAGTGTGTCACAAAAGTGACGAACTCCAGCAATGTGTATTTTCACATGGGCAAGTCCCATGTTGTTAGTTCCTGCATCAATCTTACGCCTGCCATGAAGCAGGCGTAAGATTTTGACGCAAAAGTGACGCACCGGCGGCGTAAAAGTGACGCACAGCCTCATAAATGAGGCCCTATAATTTTTTATACAGTGCATGCAAATGCATCCGCATATGCTACAAAATATTTCTATGTTTTTCAACCTATGAGGGGCCCTACCTCTGAGTTTTGCCCTTCGGTTGAACTGTTAATTTCCAATTTGCGGGAAACATTCACTAAAGGTGTCAAACGCTCATACACATCTAAATACTCACTAGCCCTGGTATACATATTTAGACGCATACAGTCTCCCCCTTTGCAAAAAATATGGCTGAAGAATTTAAACCTCTATAATTAATAATGTCAAAATATTAGCTTTGTTTCGTGATGCCGAATCGTCCTAATTTGAACCCAGTTAAGATCATTATTATATATTTTAACTTTCTCCATTCAATGTTATGTTTTTGCATTTGTGTCTTAAGGTGGCAAGTAGCTGTACGCGTGCCCAACTGCAGAACATCCACTGAACTAGCAATTAATAAAATCCACATTGGGTGATCACGTACCTTTCTTAAGTACAAATAAAACAATCGGCACGCGCATTGCGAGTTTCCCAATGCAAGGGTTTAGTGTCGTACAGGGCATAGTGGCTAAAATGATGCTATACTATGTAATGTTCGCAGTTTCTTTTTTAGAAAAAATGTATACAGAAATATGAATACTGAAGCAAACCGATTTCGAAAAGTTTACAAAAATGGTTAAGGGCTGGAGTAAACCTAGAAGGGGTGGCAAGGAATTCGACAAGGTTGTCAAAGGACTGAAAAATGTCTTCCACGTAATCTGCAATGGCAGAAATGAAAGAGAGGATAATGTCCAAATAGTCCTGCTGGATGAGCACAGAGCCTTACTCAAGTCCCTACTGAGTGTGCAACATGGACATCATTTAGAGGTCGCCAGGGCTCACGTCTGTGACCCCATTGCTTGCCCTTTGCTACCCTTAGCACTATCTTTGCAACCCCTGGCCTCAGAGGTGGCACATTTGGTACAAGGAAAACAGGAGCAGCTGTGGCTCAATTTTTTTGTCAATATTTTATTACACTACAAGTGTATAAATAAAATATATTATTCACTAATAGTGTAATAAAAATGCAGTTTAATAATCTAGAATATCCCCTTCCATGAAATCTGAGGTAAGTTCAAGAATTGTTTAAATGTATGTTGTGTGCGTGCTTGTGGATAAGAATGTGTTTATGTGTAAGAGAGTGTATATATGTGAATTTGAGTGTATGTGTAAGTGTGCATGTGTGAGTGAAAGTAGAGGTCCAAGGGCGTGTGATGTCACTGGCATTTCCGTGAATTGAGGTCCATGTTGTGTAATGCTGAAAATGAATACTCAGTATAGCTATAAAGGCATTTGAGGATACCACAGAGCATTTTGAAGCACACTGTATCCTCAGTGGGTAGCGAATAGAGCTTCCTCAGTAGAGCTTTAGTGTGATTTGAACGTGGGGATTCCAGTTGATAGTCTAGCATCACTTTTTTGCTAGACGTGAAGGTGGCCAATGAGAAATGCAGGGATCTCTAAGCAAAGATCATTGTCAGGGGCGGAAGCATATATGGCAAAAGTCAAAAATGCATTTATCTTCATGAGTCAGATAACACATCGGGTAGTCCATATGGACAATAAGCACAAAGGGAGACGAGAACCAAAAACTGGGTGGTTTTAATGAGGCTGCTCTCAAACATAACCCCCAGGTCCCAACCATCCCTACAGGAATAAGGCATTGGCCCTTTGCACTCAGCCAGTAAGAAGCAGAAAAGTGATTGGCATTCCTATCCACCATCATGAGTGCAGATGTTGTCAAAGACAGTGAGCCATTAGCTCACCATCAATCTCCTGATCACCATCAAGCACTGCTGAAAAGTGTTAGCTGAACAGCCCTTATTACTCAGGTGTCACAGGAGGTAATTTCAGCATACATGAAGTCCAGGAACCTAGCCAATGGCTCAACATAGACATTTGAAAGATAGAGTGTTAGAAATGGGGGTCTCTAGTTGCCAGAGGTATGTACCTTTGTCCAAGGTGGGACTCTTGCTTCTAGTTAGGGTAAGGGGGATACACACTTTAGATAACCCCTGCTCACTCCCTTGGTAGCTTGGTATTAGCAGACATGTTTATGCCAAAGGCAATGTGTAAAGTATTTGTAGTCAAAACGCACAGTAACACAGTGAAAACACCACAAATATATACCACACCAGTCAAGAAGAATCAAGTGGCATATTACCAAGCAATAGCGATAATTATCGCTATTGCTTGGTTAGAGACAAAAATTTACCGCTGAGCTGCCGCGATTTTTACCGCAAATAAACCTTGGTATTACCAAGGTTTAACGCAAATGCGATAAAAATCCTCGCAATGCATAAATATCGCTGAAAAGTCAGCGATATTCATGCATTACCGAGCTAATGCTCTTAGCCATGTTATCCACCTCCCATTGGATAACATGGCAAAGAACTGCTCAGGGCAGGTGTTAGCTTTTGGAGATATTCGCGCTTAGCGAGAATATCTCCAACTGTTGGTAATAGGAGATAGCGATGTTAGCAACCCCGCCAGGTATCAGTTTTGGTTAACAGGCAGCTGGCAGTGATGGGTGATGGCGTCAGTGTGAGCTTTGGTGTTGGGAAGGCCAATAACTGCTAGCATTGTCAGACGTCGACGGGCATCAGAGCTGCAGTGCAGGTTGGGCGGTGCATCGTGCACTTCTCAATCGGTATCCCCCGGCCTCAGTGCAGGTCACATTATCGCTGGCAGCGGCACTGATGGCATCAGAGTTGGTTTTTCTTGCTTGGCAATACCGACCACACACTTCTCAGGGGCCAGGAACTGGAATTGGTGCCCTGGTGAATGTAGGAGCCCACAGAAGAATCCAGGTGCAGGTCATTGGGTTGCAGGTGAAGTCTTTGAGTCCCCGAGACTTCAGAACAGGAGCCCAGCCCTTGGAGATTCTTTTTCAAGTAGGTTCACTGTAAATTTCCTGTCTTTGTCCTCTCCTTGGCAGAAGCAGCTACTGTAAAAAGTGGCATTTTCAAACACATAATTTCAAGTTTTTCGTAGTTTTTGAACTCTTAGTTCCGAGAATCTAAACTTTAATTCTCCATCTTGTCCCAATGGAAAGTTATACTTGTAAGATGTTACAAAGCAACACCCATGTTAGCCTATGGAACAGATAGCCATTCAATAGTGAAAACAAATTTGCCAGTATTTCACTATCAGGACATGTAAAACACATCAGCACATGTCCTACTTTTTACATACACTGCCCCCTGCCCATTAGGGTACCTTGGGCCTACCTGATGGGTGCTTTATATGTAAGGAAAGGGAAGTTTCAGAACTGGCAAATGGGTGCACTTGCCAGGCCTACATGGCAGTTTAAAACTGTGGGCGCAGACATTGCAGTGGCAGAGTCACTGTTACACGTACTACTGCAGGCCCTGGCATGCTCAGTGCACTTTAGTAGGGACTTACCAGTAAATCAAATATGTCAGTCATGGATAACCAATCAAAATAACAATTTACTCTTAGAGCATGCACTTTTGCACTCATTAGCAGTGGTCAAGTGCCAGAGTCCTAAAGCCAACAAAAACAGGTCAGGTAAAATGGGAAGAAAATAGAAGCAACATGTATGGGGCTAACCCTGCACAAAGGGCTATCTTCAACATAGGGTAACACGCGAGAGACTTCCACAAAGAAAATGGAATCCCGCTCAAATGTACTGAACTGCTTAAATACACGTCTATGGTTTGACAGGAAAGCAGCCAGCCTAACAATTGTATGTTTATCGGAGCCAATGTATTTTACAGGGGAAGTGAGTGGTGTATGTGAGACATGTGGGGCTCATTATAATTCCCTGATAGATACTCACTGCCAGTTAACAGTGAATTGCAGATTCTCTGATGTGGATTTTTCACAGGTGAACAGGTACCAGTATTTCTGGTGAATATAAATTCAGTGCATTAGCCTGGGAAAATCTATAAAAGTTATAACACCTTATAGATGCAAGAAACATAACTCAAGAATTCAAGCAGTCATATTTTGAGTACATTGGTTACTTTATGTCTGACCTCCACATATAAGATACTGCCAAAGTCCTATCAAATTGCAGCTGAAAAGAACTACCTCTGAAAGAGACAATTGTGGATACTATTGCCAGAACATCTATGGAGGGAACAAATACCTGCCTAGCTCAATCTTATGATCAGTGTTCAGCATAGGTGGCATGGATAAGCCGGGATTGGAAACACTTAATACATTTATTAGTCGCCAATTGTAATGGCTTGATGTTAAAATTAGGTATCAACCAATGCAATCCACAAACAACACTACTCATATGAATACCCAAAGTTGGAAGTTCCCTCTGGAGGGCGAATTGTATCCCGTAGTCGTAGCAATGAAAAAGTGTGTAAGGACACCAGTTTAGGGATAAGTATTATGAGACTATTGGTCTCTGAATACATGAACTAAAACAATTTCATTCACTATAGGGATTGGCAGCCAGGAGAATGGATTGAATTTGAAGTCGGACTCATTTTGTGATTGACGTCGGAATTATATGTGCTGATTGATATAAATACATTTGGTGAGTGGTCCGACTGAGTGTCTTTATGGTAAATTTATGATTTGTGAGATAATACCAAGTTATTGATAGGTACGTTGTGATGTCTTTTACATATTACAGAATGCAACAGGATTAATTTCGGAGGAATATAAAAGGAACATATAATAAATTGGTCGAGGTGAGCAGGATATACTAAATACGATTTGATTGGTTTTTCGATTTTTGATGCTTTTTTGGTGACCATAATATCTACCCTGCATGACATGGTTACTGAATTGGTTCTGATTTTGATTCTTACATTGGAATGTATAAGGTTTTTGGTTGGTGATATAATGATTTAATGGTTTTAAGTTTTTTGAGATCTATTGGTGGTTGGGTCTCACTATACACAGATTGGTCTTGAGTTTCGTTTCCTCCTTTTCCATTCTTTTCTATTCTCATGGTGGTGGTTAGGCTTTGTCCCATATTGAGGAATGTTAAAGAATGGTACTCGGTATGTATATCCGTTTATCTACAGCCCTGATGAAGTCTTTTGGAAAGACGTTCCTCTGACCAAACACGCTTGTTGGCTGTTCTTGATCTATGATATTGGCTGTATTATGTGTACTTGGACCTGTGCCGCGAACAAGTCCTCGTTTGAAAATTGAAGAATACGAGAATAAGTATTATGGACAGAAATTGAACTACATTTGGACAATGTTCTTTGAATTGATGATTAAAAACTTTATTGAGATACAATACGGACATTGTGAATGCACTGTGAATGCTCAGGGATACCGATAGAATTATAGTAAGCTGGCTCTTACCTATAGGAAAGAAAAGGCTCACTGAGATTAATTGTGCTAGAGCCTATTCAATTCTAAAGGTGCTGAGCAGCACCATTATCATCTACTTTGTTGGATTACGCTGCCAGGTTCCACAGTGGCGGGAATCTAACCCCCTGTCATGGTTCAAATTAAATTGTGTTTTCCATACACCATAGCCAGCATGAACGCCCAACCGGATAGCATCTGCTAAGCTAAATACCCAGGACAGAAACATTAGAAAACAATTCCTGGACTGTAGAATCCCCAGAAAGCCCAATTGGATTTCTTTCCTAAACAAAACATTGGAAAATAGTAGAACAAGAGGAAAGTCGTCGTGCTGATCTCTTCTGCAGTGGTTATCTTTTTTCAGTATGTATATGTAAGAGTAATGACCATTACTTCAAGAAAGAACGATGTATCTATGTGTTCACTTCTGTCTTTGTTGAATGTTTGAATAACAGTATAGACAACAAATGGTCCTTGACATAATTTCACTAATGAAAATAATCATAACATTTGATATATATTCCTAACTCCACAAACACGACTCAATCTATGGTTTTACTGACATGGATGATGCTAGCCCACAGCCTCAAAAATCATTTATAATAGGTGCCAATAAACAAATAAAACCAAGAAGGGGGGGTTCAACTTGGGTAATTAATTTAATATATCATGTATTGACGAATGGGAATCAATGTCACTATATACATATATTTACACAGATCATAAGGCAAAATACATTTTTTCTAAAAAAGAGAAAGAACCTGCACAGAGAAAGATAAAGTGTGTGCTCAAGTGAATGATCAAAGAGATCAGAAAAAACAGTGTAGGTCATTTATATACAAGGAACATTGAGCCTGTCCTATGTAACGCTTGTAAAAAATACTTCTTTTTACTCGCTGAGTGCTATCTACAATTCCTTGGTCCTTAAATTGCACCGTTGGCAATAAGATTGCCAGGGAAACGGGGACGGAAGGTGGACTGGGGACAGGGATCAATAGGTACAGGCTCCCAAAGGGGAATGTCGTCGACGTTTCGACCCAACCATGTAGTGGGTGGTTCAAGTCCTCAACAACGGGTCTTCATCAGGACGGAGTAACTTTATGCCATAGGATATGCTTCACGATTCAAAACATAGAATACCTCGTATATTCGAATAGAACAGAGGTAACTGGTTCCTTAGCGCCGTTCCGTAGTGTGCAGCCTTTCGTCTCGCACCGCGTTATGGAATGCGGTGCGAGACAGTGGCATAAAGTTTCTTTTTGGCCAAGTCACACGGACAGCGCGCTAATGGAGAGACGTTCTGTCTTTTCTCCCTTACCGCATTTGACTTCAGACGTGCTGGATTAACAATATATATAATTTTGAAATTAGAACACCAGTGACAAAAGCATTGGTATACCTTTGGATACTTGCATAGTGAGTGCGGACCGATCGTCGCACTTTGACGTATCAAGGCACCACGGGAGGGTGCCAAAAGAATGTTTTTTAATTGATGTGCACTCTGAGAGATTTTCCCCTGTTACTCCGTCCTGATGAAGACCCGTTGTTGAGGACTTGAACCACCCACTACATGGTTGGGTCGAAACGTCGACGACATTCCCCTTTGGGAGCCTGTACCTATTGATCCCTGTCCCCAGTCCACCTTCCGTCCCCGTTTCCCTGGCAATCTTATTGCCAACGGTGCAATTTAAGGACCAAGGAATTGTAGATAGCACTCAGCGAGTAAAAAGAAGTATTTTTTACAAGCGTTACATAGGACAGGCTCAATGTTCCTTGTATATAAATGACCTACACTGTTTTTTCTGATCTCTTTGATCATTCACTTGAGCACACACTTTATCTTTCTCTGTGCACGTTCTTTCTCTTTTTTAGAAAAAATGTATTTTGCCTTATGATCTGTGTAAATATATGTATATAGTGACATTGATTCCCATTCGTCAATACATGATATATTAAATTAATTACCCAAGTTGAACCCCCCCTTCTTGGTTTTATTTGTTTATTGGCACCTATTATAAATGATTTTTGAGGCTGTGGGCTAGCATCATCTATGTCAGTAAAACCATAGATTGAGTCGTGTTTGTGGAGTTAGGAATATATATCAAATGTTATGATTATTTTCATTAGTGAAATTATGTCAAGGACCATTTGTTGTCTATACTGCTGAATACCCAGGTCCTTTGACTACATTGGGTTCACCCCTGTTTTATAACAGAATGTTTGAATAAGGCATTACTTGATGATGAATGCTGAGATGCATTACTTCACGAGGGGGCTACAAGGGTATTTTTCAGTTGCACTGATAAGTCATGTGCTCAAGGACGTAAGCTGGAGGAAGCAGGGGATTTCACGAGGAAGTAGGGTATTGAGTGATTGATTCATCCTGAATTCGTTCTTGTGTAGGGGTGCAAAGATAACGCCTTGCTCTGGGGAAATACAGCAGCCATTAGCTGGTAACAAACCTGGCATCCGACCAGAGACATTTTAGATGTTTAACTGTAAAAGTTCTATAAGATTAGGTTTAAAGAAAAAATACACGTTATTACACATACACGTTATTCTTACATATGTGTTAAGCCTATAGAAATACGATTTTGTGAAGCACAACTTTTTTGCCTTCTTTGGCATTAACAACCTGCAAATTGTATTTAATTTAGCCGATGGCTGCAGCTGGGGCTTATAGGCAGAAAAGAGGGAAAGAAAGAGGAATGAAATGATGGAAAAACAGTGACAACTGGAGAAAGCAGGGATAAAAAAAGAACATAAGGTAAAGGGCCAGAAAATATAAGGTGGTGGATAAAAGAGACGTGAGGTAGATTGAAGACTAAATAGTGTTAGTATGTTGCAGCCTTGACACTCGGAAGCACCAGCTGCAGGCTTTGAGGACAATTTTGAGCCCCGCCACTTCTTCTTTTACAAATTAAGCACTCCCAGCAAGTGAGCAATAAACTCATTTTGCAGCACAAAGAAAAATAGGAAATCTGCAAGAAATTAGACCTGTCACAGGCAAATGGTGCACACTCAATAAAATTCCCCACCTAGAAGAAAGTAGTTCCATTGCTTTCTTACAATTGTGCATGTGAAATACTTCTTTCTTTGTATGCGGTGCCAAACTAGTCCATTGTATAAAGGTAGAACAATTTCTAATTTGACATACCAACGCGGACACAGTGTACCTTTGTTTTCAGTTGTTAGCAGCAAAACAAGTACAGTAGTATGTGGTGCACATTAAATTCAAAAACGTTCTTAAGCAGATTAGGGAATTAAAACACAAAACCACGTCAAACAAATATTTGTACTAAAATAAAGTAAAAGGTGAGGATCCCAAACAACATCCAACACATTTATCACAGGTCACATGCAGCATGATAAAGGTTTCCTGCCTGGATTTATTAGCCTGAGGCATGCATTTCCTTCTGCTGTGCATGAGCATGCTTTAAGAGCCTGTGGGTTAGCTCAACCCGGAACAGTGATTTTCACATAGTCCTCCGGCTCTTTGCTCCTGAAAGTGGGCACTGGGGTTTAGATGCTCTTCGGCCACGCATGAAAAACGGTGGAACGGGTTTTTGGGCATTAGACGTGAAAAGACAGCTCGGAAGTGGCGCACATTAAAGGGCTGTCCAAGAGAAGCATAATTAACCGTGTGCAAAAGAAGAATGCACTGTGCGGGACAATCTCCCAGGGTCTTTGCTAGTAGAGCACTTCCCGTGTGTTCCCCTCAGAGAAATCCCAGCAGAGAAAAACCTTTCAATCGGCCCTGGCTGTTAGTTAATTCATATGAATGTATAATAATCTGAATGGGACTGTGAGTATGACGCGGGGCGGTGGGGCGGGGGAGGGGCAGGGTGGGGTGTAGTAAACTCCAGCTCACGGCCGACCAGAGTAATCTAAAAACATAAATGAATAAAACGCATTTCATTGCAGGCGCTGTAACGCCAAATTCGTTTCACCGCACGCAATTAAATTCATTATATCTCTTTATTTTTTTACATTGCTCCGGTTGACCATGAGCTGGAGTTTACTACACCCACCCTACCCCACCGCCCGCGGCACTTCCTCCACGAGCCGCTACTGGCTGACTCCCACATTGAATAAATTTGCCATCCACTCTTTAGCAAAATATAAATACATTTCAAAAAATGGAACTCATTGCCCATAGATAAAAACACACCTATCAGAAACTAGCAGCACATCATAGCAGAATAGACGCACAACAACCCGCGGCACTTCCTCCACGAGCCGCTACTGGCTGACTCCCACATTGAATAGAATTTGCCATCCACTCTTTAGCAAAATATAAATAAATTTCAAAAAATTGAACTCATTGCCCATAGATAAAAAACACCTATCAGAAACTAGTAGCACATCATAGCAGAATAGACGCACAACAACCACAGCATATCATAGGTGTATTTAATGCAATTTAATGCTCCCGAGAGTGCAGAATGCAACAGCCAGGGTGGCTCCTCCGCAATGGCTGAGGGGCATCGCCCAGCTCGTCAGAGTCAGTCTCAAAAAAATAAAATGATAGTGAAACAATATAATTTTATTTATCTGTGACTGGTTCTGACATGAATGCAGGGCGGGCGGGGGCGGGCCATGACAGGCAGGTGGTGTGGCACTTAGAAGTGCGCATGTATGTTTGACCGATCGTCCTAGGCTAGCCAAACATACATGCACCCTTATATTTCTCCAATCCAGCTGTGCTCACAGCTGGGTTGGAGAATAGCTGCAGGCTACACAAAAGTATCTGAGTGGCTGAGCAACTCTCTCAGAAGGAGAGCAGAGTCAGAATTGGCTGATCAGCCACTGCCTTCTCGGAGACTGCTGGAAGAACCCTGAGGCAGCCGTTGGCATCAGAGTCTGTGGCAAAAGGTACGTTTTAAAAAATTATTATTTTTCTTTCCCAATCCTCCCACCCCGCCTGCCCATCCGTCTGTCTGAACCCCGCCCCTCCACTTTTGTGTTGTGGCGGTCGTCACTGCAGTACAGCTCTTGCTTAACATCCCGAGGTGGTTATCCATTGGGTCAGCTCTTGCCTAAGTACACTGAGTTCCTGTGAGGAAGAGAGTGTTCTTCAAAGCGATGTGTCTTTGCCTCTAAGTTATGATTGAGAAGGGCCCCCAATACTTCCATCTCCTGGTAAATTCTTATCAACCTAGTGGAAGCCTCAGATCTGCTAGGGCCTTGCTTATTGATATTCCCAGGGTGAAAAAAGCATGTATGGGCGAACGTTCCTTTGGCCTTTTGTCCTCCAGACTGTGGAATACCATGCTTTTAGATCTGAGACAGGAAGGGTCTGAATCAGTTTTCTGCAAGGAACTTGATGCCTGGTTCTTTAGACAACCATAGGGCTGCTGGTCCAGCCTGTTATTTTAGGGTCAGTATTGGAGTCAGTTTGATCATTGATGGGACACTCCGAAGTGAGTAACGAGGCACTTTCTAAATTATTTTATTATGATTACCATTATTTGATCTGCACTTGCAGTGTATAACTATGCAAACTCGATATTTGACTGGGATAAATGTACCAAAAGGCAGTGGGGGAGCAACAATGTTCTTAACCGTCTTCTATGCCTTCAGGAGTTTAGCAGGGTTTACGTTACTCCTCAGTATCCCAAGTAGAGTGAATACATGGAGTGGGTGAGTGAATGTGCTAGAGAGGAAAGCACCATTCCAGAACTGGATGATTGCCAGGTGATACTTAGACCACACTGGAAAGCTGGCTGGTAGTCTAACTACTGTTGACTTTTTTGCGAAGGTCTGATGGGTTTGTCCCAAATGTACATTTATAGGCAATGTGTTCGCCACTAGAGGTTCATCAACTGCAAAGAGTAGTCATCCTTTGGTGGGGTAGATTATTTTTATGGTGTGACATAGGCTTATTTGCCCAAGAACGGGATAAGCCCTAGGGAATTGTTTTTTTTGTTTTTTTTTGCAGAAGTACAGACTGGAAAGGCACAATGTCTGAGACAGAAGACTTAGGAAGCCAAGGAAATTTTGCGAGGTATATTTCCTGCTGTAGTGTAGTTTCTATATCCCTGATAGGGTCTGAGCATTGGAATAATATACATTATAGTTTTGACAGAGGACTGAGGTCAGTATGTCTCTATTGAGTACATTAAACTTAATTACTTGTGTGTGCCAGCTACCTCAGAGGTCACTAGAAACTTCTCGAATGAACATGAAGGGATTCGTTTCTGACAACCGCATAAACATGACAAGTTTGCTTCTCTTAGAATCAGAACAGTCTCAGAATCATGGAAACAATAGACAACAGTTTCACTCAGTCAATTGTGTATGCTTCGTTTCTACAGAGTTTACACAGAAATAGATAGACAGGCGTTTCAATAAAAAGGATTTATTGAACAGTCTTATTTCTCGTGCAAGAGATATGAACTGCTACAATCGTAAGACAGAATGCGAAGTATAATACGTGCAGCATAAGCAGTAAGATAAAATAATACTGCAATAGCATGGTTTGTAGCTATGACATATATTCATAAAATACATACATAAATAACACAGGCTAAAATGTCTGTTGCTTCTAGCTAGTTCTACCCCGGTGTACCTAACCTAATTGTCGTACGATGTAAGAAGTAGGTGCTGTTTTTCTATAGTCTAGTTTAGCTATAGTTTGGATTGGTGTTGCTAAGATTTTCCAAAAGTCCTTCTAGGTTCTAGTTCGCTCTAAACCTTAGAATGAGAGAGGTTGGAATCTCTTTCTGGGTCTCGATCTCTAACACCCCGCAAGGGGAGTCAGAAACACTGGAGCTGGATTCTCTGCGAGGTGGAAGACAGCGTCTGGTCAGTGTGTCAGGTGGGGACTAGGCTTCCTTCCGAACTTGCTGTGGTGAGCCGTGTCGTGCATGTATGCAGCCGAACCGTGGTTTGCTATGGCAAGTGAAGGTATATTTATACCTTGATTGTGTTTAGGAATGCCAGTATTGACGTAAAAGTCGGGTAGAGGAACATCATGAATGAACCCAAAAGGAATAGCTGTTCATGCATAATAAATGAGTTCCTAGAGAAATCAATAATCTGAGTAAGGAAAAGTCCTAAAGGCTTAAGAGTCTGTTTTTCCAAGAACTCATTGTGACTTGGTTGGACGGATGTAGGTGGCCATGCCAGTATTTGGTTAGCATGGAAATGCCTAAATAAGTGTAGGGTTTCTATGCCTAAATATGGGCAATGCGAATTGTGCCTATATAGGGACATACATCGGGAAACCTATCTGAATCAACACACAACTCTGCTACCATGCTTTCTGTTGAGCTTTGGAATGCCTGTGGACAGAAGCTGCTGGCAGGTAATGAGGGTGGAGGGGGCTAACGGGGGGAGAAAATATCCCAAAAATACACTTACCTCCTCACAGCCACTGTGACGTCTCTCCACTGTTATATCTCCTTCTCCGGCAATCCCCAGAAGCAGGAAGCAGCCAGACTCCCCTTAACCAATCACAACGCTGCGATGCAGTATCATGATTGGTCTGAGTGCCATGATTCAGCCCTCAGATAGGGAATGGGAGCCTGTGCATGTTCCTCACCAGGCTGTCTTTTACAGTCTGGTGAGGAACATGCAAGGAGCACATGACTGTTTGGTCGGCCCAAGACGGACGACCAAACCGTCATGTTGACTTGAAGTGTGCAAACCACTCCTCCTCCTGTGCCACCAGCCCAGCCTCGCCCTGCCCTAAGCCAGCCTCGAACCAAAAAAAAATTAAATAATAATAACAATGTACTTTTCTACTGTGCATTACAGTGGATCTTTTCCCATTTCCAAATGTCATAGTGGAGCTTAATTTGCTTGCATGCTGTGCTCTAACTGAAAAACGGAATAGAGAGTATATTGATTTTTTTCTGTTTTATTTTCTGTTTTTGTTTTGGATCTTTTGGTATAATCTCTGAAAAGTGGTGGAATTGTAATTCTAGTTGGTGAACCTTACTATTAGGTACTGAAAGAATTGATGAAAGGTCACCTTATGCTGGTAGTGTTAGATGAGGTTGTATTGGTGATAGTTGTATAAGCATATCTGGCAGCACCAATACCAGCTGAAGCTCATACACCCCAAATCTCTACACCTACTAGTTTGAGAACTGTGTTCTAGGTGTTCAAGTGATTGCTTTTGGGGATCTAATGTGTGGATCCTCCATTATGGTGGAGGAGGGCCCCTCCCCCTGCTGAAAGCCAGCAGAAGCAAAGGACAAAAATAAAATAATAATAAAACATTTTATTATCATTTAATTTTTAGCTCTGCAGGCTGCGAGCTGTGGCAGAGGTGTGGCCTCATCCTGATGCTGCAGCTGCAGCACCAGGGAGGAGGGGGCGTGATGAGCACTGTCAAGTGCTCATGACGGTTCCGGCCAAACCATTAAGCGCACTTAGCCTTTCTCCCCCGAGCTGTGTTGCACAGCTGGGTGGAAAAACCAATAAAGTCTCCCAGTCAATGTCTGAGCGCTGAACCGAGGTGCTCAGACCAATCCCAGCGCTGCTCACATGCTGGGAATAGCATTCTCAACGTGTTAGCAGCACTGGCATTGGGAGCTGGGAGTATGCGCAGTATACAGCAGGCTCCTGACAAGCAATTCGGTGGCCGTTGGAGCAGGTGGGTTTTATTTTCTTTATGTATTCTTGTTTTTTTTTGTGTGTTCCCTTAAAGCCCCCCCACCCCACCACTTTGGAGTATGAGTGGCTGCTACTGAATTTGCTCAGTCTGGTCTCCAAAGACAATGTAGACATGGTTATGAAATCTGCAAAAACAGCATGTAAAGTTTGATACCCGAAAAACAGATTCAAAGTAGTAGGCAAAGCAGAATACATCGATTTATCATGGCCAGAAAGTAAAACGTAAAGGCACGACGCATGGCGTTTGAACAAGAATATGCCAAATAAAATGGTTGCGGCTGAATGTTTCTTGTTTTGGGCACTCCTTCAGTACTTGTGATTTGCAGTGTATGTAAGATAACACAGAAATGTATCCAGTTCTAAGGAACTATTCTGCCTACCGTTAATCAATTTACTGCACAATCCCTCAAATACAACCAAACACGTAATAAACCCAATCTCTGACTCTGAGTTAGCCATCTACTCACTTAAGGTGTGAAAATGAATCTAGGTATTATCTAAATCCATTTCTTTTGAACTAAATATATAAACTCAATAGTGACAGAATAATTTGCAAAAATCCCTGCATTCTGACACCCTGCCCATCAAAGGACAGGCTTCTGGTTACTTTTATCCATAGCAAACTTATTTCAGACATATTTCTGGCATCACAAAATGAAATATGAAGAAGTATTTACGGGTCTGAGAACTTACAACAATGATATTTGCAGCTATTGGCAGACTAGTGTTTTTGTTGAAATTTGATTTTCTGCGGAAGATGTGACAATTAGAAAAATGGTAAGATTTGACATGCAGTCTTAATTTACACAAGACTACTCTTAATGTTTCTCCTCTAGAGAACTAATATTTAATATAAAATGTACATTTGTACAGCACAGGATCACCCAAGGGTATCTTGGCACTGATTAGCAGATATTTAGTGTGACCCAGCTCAATGGTACTCATTTTATCAACCTCAGAAGGATGAAAGGTTGAGTGGACCAGCTATGATTTGAACCTGTGACCATAAGATCTAACACAGGCCCTCACAGCGGGCGCATTAGTCCACTAAGCCACCTGACTTGCCCGGATAGAGACATTAATGTCTGACACCAGGCTTAGGGCATGAAATGCAATTGCTAGTACCTATTCCCTCACAACAGTAGAGTTATTACAACCCCTTTGTTACATTTAAGACTCCTTATGTTTCTTTGTCCCTATGGGCATGACTGTCCAACACGTCTGACCCCTTCACCACAGCTAACCGCCAGTGTTTGACGCATGTGTGCCACCACACGTGTACTGTGCACTAGTTCCCAAATACAAGCACGTGATCGTAGTTGAGGGACCATTTGTAACGTTTTATCTCTGAGTGGGATCTCCTTGATGCCACTGATGTATTAACTTCTCAACACTGTGCATAATTTGCAACCCATTCTGCATTTAGATTATGCCAAACTGGTTGCATTTACATTAGCACACTCCCCCACCCCCCGCATAACCCTGCACCTTCTCACTTTCTAACTCAAACTCCTATGCACATGAAACCCTGGATCTAGATTGTCGTCCTGAGATTGGACTATGGTAATTCCTACTTATCAGGATTCCCAAACTGCACCTTACTCCTTTCAGAGTAGCCCTCCATGCAGATGTCAGGTTGACCATATACTCCAGACACTATGCCTACAATTTGCCAACTGAACTTACTGAAAGTGGCTTCCCAAGTGGACTTTCATGCTAGCATGCATCGTATAGAAGGCCCTACAGTAGGGTACTCCAGACTTTCTTCACGGAAACCAACCATTTTAGGAGCCAAAAACCACGTTTCGAGCTCTGAAACACTCCTCAAAATGACAGACTTTAAGAAATCAACAATTCTGATGCAATTTTTCCGAGAAAGTGAACTCAGGGCAAACACCTTCTTTGAAAGGCCCAAAAGATAGTAGTAGAGCCTTCTGTTTGAGCATCAGTTCCACCAGTAAATGGCTACAGTAAGTACAGGTGCGTTCCATAACCATTTTTAACTCATATCAATCACTGATGGTAATACTGAAAATATTGTATATTTTTAGTAAGTTTTGTTCCCCGTTTACACCTACTTCGTACATGTAACTCAACTGCATTCATTGTTTCTTTTTTTCCTCTGATGTGTAGACACTGTAAATCTAGAGCCAGTTTCCCTTCGCTCTTGTAAACATTCTCCTATGTAAAGTATTCTGCCACCACCTGGGTCTTGTCCGTACCATATATAACCAATACTAAATAAAATAAATGGACAACAATGTGGACCAGTAAAATAAATAGCGAAAAGAAAAAGAAGAGATGGAAAGGATAATAAAGCAAAGAAACACATCCAGCCCCAGCGAGCCTCTAAGATCTGACAGCCACAGATGTCTTAGATTGACACAGTTTATTACCATCACTTAAATCCTCGGAAGGGCCACGCAGATGTGAACGCTCTCATCTCAATGCTAATTTCTTTAACATGAGCCTAACCATAAATATTTGACTTGAACGCAAATAATATATATTTTCAATGCCATCATATGAATCTTAATAGAAAAAAGAAAAAATGGCCCTTAATTACAATGAGCGCTGCCAAATGATTATCTGCTAAATAACCCTGGGATCATTGGAATGTTCTTTTTCGATGGAACTTATAAAAACACAAAACGCTGAACAAAGATGACTTTTTTATCCTCTTCCAGATGTCTTCTCATGCTTTGCGTTCAAATGGAAACAAGGCTTCGTATCCAAAGACAAAACACATTTCTCTAGAATTTCTATTTGCAAAATACAAAAATGGCATCTGAAAAAAATTTACATTTTATTTGACGATGTTTTCCATATCGTACAACTCAGCTTATTTGTTTTATTTTCTACATCATTTTGATGGTTACATGCAATATCAAGAACCAGATACAACACATGGAACTGAAAGCAAGTTGAAATAATATCTGCTACAGGGATACTCTGATTAGTAAAAAATAAAATAATTAACTGTTATAATAAAAGTATTTCTTAAAAATGCAGAAACAGCAGGGTGCATGAGAAATGAGGCGTAATAAATCGAGCCCACATTCACGCCAAGTACAACTCTACAATGGTCCAATATGTCCACTGATGTGTTCTGGTGAAAAGGACGAAGGCTGAGTTGTTTAGGAATGTCATATGAATTCCAAGAAGGCAACAAACGATATTATATTAGCTACTTATTGCATACTTTTAATAATACAGGTTGATTTCGGTGCAATAAACACGGATACTTTGAAGAATTTACTGAAATACTGGCCATACTTTATCTTTTTTTTGTAGTTCAAGAAAATACATATATTTAGTTAAGCAGTTAAGAATACGGATAAGAGACATATTGGAGTTAAAGTGCTACAAAACATACAATTGAGCTAATCATTGCCTAGCTTTATAACGCTCCAGCATGTCACCTCCTGCGCTCTCACAGTTCTGGAAAGCAACAGAGACAAGACCACTAGGAGGGTTTCTGATGGCAAAGGAACAAAAGGTTCTGACTCAAGGTGGAATCAAGGTCGTTTTTCAAATGCTGGAGTATTTTGTGGTCCTTTTGTATGAACGGCCAGGTAAAAATGAGGGAAGAGAGGTTCCAATGATGTTTGCATATTGACGGAAGGCCTACTTGACCGACAGTGGGTTGTGTATAGCCCACATTTGAAAATCAAATGTGTTCCAAGGGTTGGATCCCTGCCCTTCAGTGGTTTTACCTGTTATTTCTCATCTGAGTGATGAGCTATCATTGTCTGCAGATGAGTCCTAGTATATAAAAGGTGGTCAGTTTCCTTTAGCCATACAGGACTTTTGCCATCATAGACTTTCCAAATGACGTACATGGATCTAAACACCACCTTTGTGCCATCAGAAAGCATCAGGACGCTGATAGAACTGAAGCAATTATTTTCTTTCTTCCTTTTACGTCGTCAGTATAATTGTATCATTTTGTATTCTACAGAACTTTTACTTATTTTGTGATTCACTGTTACTGAAAAAATTGGTGGGTCAATACCAGAACTTTGTGATTCACACTTGATGGTTCTTCCCTCGTAGCATGAACACCTTTCTGAGCTCTCTGGGATAGTAGTTTGCGCTTTTAGCCCAGTTAGAATCTTCTCATTAAAGGATGGGAGTGAGATAAACCACACTTTGGTACCTCTCACTTTTTATGCGGCTAGCTAGCGTGTCCTCGTTTATAATTCCTGCCGTCAACAGCGCAGTTTTAGACCCGTTAATACCACAGTCAGATGTTCATTAAGAATTCTGTAATTTTGATACGATGTTCAGGATTGCCGAGCACCAGCTCCTGTTCCAGGGTCATTTACCCCAAATGCTGTATGTAACTATTGGACAACAGTGGTGGTAGCACAGATCTTGTTAGCTAACAGGGTTGAACACTGATGTCAATCTGCTTGGATGATCTGTAACTTATTTCATCTTTTGCACACTTGCCTTTCAGGGCACTTTCCACCCATGAGCATATGATTTATACAATGAAACAAAACACTATACTTCAGCCCTGATTCAGGTTGCCCTGTATTGGCGAGACGACAAATTCACACACACATTTGTTATGTTATGTTATGTTAATAACTTTTATTAGGCGCACAGCTGCCCCAGCAAAGGGGCGTCCTGGCGCCTGATCAAGTGCCACAACACAACAGATCGATGCTGGAAAAGAGAGGGAATCAGTCAGCAGTAGGGAACAGATAAGTTTTTATGGCGCGTCTGAAAGGAGTCAGGCTGTTCAGGGCACGAATATGGACAGGGAGAGAGTTCCACAATCCTGCCGCTAGAACTCGAAAGGAACGACCCCCCATCCTACTCAGTCTGAACCTGGTCTTAACCGCCAGATGAAGAGATTCCGACCTGAGAGCCCGCGAAGGAACATAGGGGGAAACAAGATTCGCAAGGGCTGGAGGAGAGGAAAGTTTCAAGATCTTAAATGTCAGACAAAGAGCCTTAAATTTAATTCTTTGTCTGACCGGCAGCCAGTGAAGAGAGGTCAAGACTGCAGAAACAGAACACCGTCTAGGAAGGCCAACGATAGCACGCGCAGCGGCATTCTACACCCTTTGCAGCCTAGTAGCCTCCGCCTGATTCACTCCGAGCAGCAGCGCACTCCCATAGTCCACCCGGGAAAGAATGGAGGCTTGGACCACCAGTTGCCGAGTAGGGGGATCGAAGAATTTGAGGACTGGTCTCAGTCCTCGCAGAATACCATAACAGGTAGCTGCAATCTTCTTTGTGTGGCTGGTAAAGGAGAGTGTGGGATCCAGCCAGACCCCCAAGTTCTTAACTTCGGCAGCTGGGATGGGAGTTACCCCCAATTCTGGAGGCCACCACTGGTCTCCCCAGAGTTCCGCCTGCTTCCCTAGGATCAGGACCTCGTTTTTTTTGGCATTTAACTGCAAGCAGTTAGTGCGCATCCACTTTGCCACGGCTATGAGTCCTGCGGGGAATCTGGGAGCATTCACCTCAGGGTCCCCACTGAGTGTCACCGCCAGCTGCGTGTCGTCGGCATACGATGTCATGGTTAGGCCACATTGTCTGACGACTGCAGCCAGCGGTTTCACATATAAGTTGAACAGAGTGGGGCTCAACGTTACTATGTGGTAAATCCACACCAGGACAGTGCAATTACAAGTTAAGCCTTACAGAATGGGCCATTGCCGCATGGGACCAGATTAATTGGTTGTAATACCACTTGGAACTCTAAAACAATGACGTTTAATGTTTACATTTAACAACTACGCTGAACAAGTGGTAAATGTATGCTTTTGCCTCAGGATGTGAGGAAGTGAAGGAAGATAGTTGAGGAGAGTAGGAGAGGGAAGGCAAAAGTTAGCTCTCGTAGACGGCAGTTGTGTACTCACCCTGCCAGAATTAACAAGCATTGGCATAGCTAATAGGTCTCGCATTTGGGACCTTATAAGTGTTTAGCCATGCAACAGTTGGTGTTGTTGCACCAAGGATATTCTGCTGCATAACTAAATACTTATAGGGTCAAAAAGCGAGACCTATTGGCTATGCCAATGCTTTTTTTTTTTGTTGCTGTTTTGTTAAAGTTGCCAGATCTACAATAGCTGGACATGGTTTTTGTAAACAGTTCTTTGCATTAAATGAACTTGTTTTCATTGCTCTGAGTGTTGTTTCCATTCTGGTTGGAGGAAGCAGTCATTTCCGGGGGTGTGGGGGCTGCCTAGCTGTGTGCATGGGCCGAGCTTTGCAAATGAGAAAAAGCCTGGGGGAAGCGTGCACTGACAGCTGGTGGTGTGTGCGCCTGGGGGAAGCATGCACTGATGGATTTTGGTGTGTGTGCCTGGGGGAAGCGTGCACTAACGGCTGGTGGTGTGTGTGCCTAGGGGAAGCATGCACTAATGGCTGGTGGTGTGTGCGCCTGTTGGAGCACTATCGGCTGGTGGTGTGTGCGCCTGGTGGAAGCGTGCACTAACGGCTGGTAGTGTGTGCACCTGGTTGAAGTGTGCACTGATGGCTGGTGGTGTGTGTGCCTGGTGGAAGCGTGCACTGGCGGCTGGTGATGTGTGCGCCTGGGGGACGCGTGCACTGACGGCTGGTGGTGTGTGCGCCTGGGGAAGCATGCACTGAAGGCTGGTGGTGTGTTCGCCTGGGAGAAGCTTGTACTGACGGCTTTTTGGTGTGTGTGCCTGGTGAAAGCGTGCACTGATGGCTGGTGGTGTGTGTGCCTGGGGGAAGCGTACACTAATGTCTGGTGTTGTTTGCGTCTGGGGGAAGCGTGCACTGACGGCTGGTGGTGTGTGTGCCTGGAGAAGCGTGCACTGATGGCTGGTGGTGTGTATGCCTGGGGAAGCATGCACTGACAGCAGGTGGAGTGTGTGCATGGGGGAAGCGCGCATTGACGGCTAGTGGTGTATGCCTGGTGGAAGCGTGCACTGATGGCTGGTGGTGTGTGTGCCTGGTGGAAGCGTGCACTGACGGCTGGTGTTGTTTGCGCCTGGGGGAAGCGTGCACTGACGGCTGGTGGTGTGTGTGCCTGGGGGAAGCGTGCACTGATGGCTGGTGGTGTGTATGCCTGGGGGAAGCATGCACTGACAGCAGGTGGAGTGTGTGCCTGGGGGAAGCGTACACTAACGGCTGGTGATATATGCGTCTGGTGGAAGCGTGCACTGACGGCTGGTGGTGTGTGTGCCTTGTGGAAGCGTGCACTGACAGCTGGTGGTGTGTGCGCCTGGTTGAAGCGTGCACTAGTGGCTGGTGGTGTGTGCAACTGGTGGAAGTGTGCACTGGCGGCTGGTAGTGTGTGCGCCTGGTGGAAGCATGCACTGATGGCTGGTGGAAGTGTGCACTAACGGCTGGTGGCATGTGCGCCTGGTGGAAACGAGCACTGACGGCTCGTGGTTAATGCTGGTGGTGTGTGCACCTGGTGAACGCAAGCTAGAGGCAAGCAAAAGCCTCTAATGGCACTTTTAAAAGCCACTTAATAAATGTCTCAGGCGAGACCTAAAAAGGGAATGGCTTGGCTGCCACTGAGATAAAGAAAGATCATCCCTGAAACATATATGGGGAGAGCAACAGAGAAAAAAAGCCAACTAGAAATACGCCGACTACCCCTTGTTAATAAACAATCGCTATACAATCATTGAACTTTATCCAAACACTTAATCAATATAGGCAATTCATATGGAGTCCACCGTGTATGTCAGGGAATATTTCACTTAGTTCATTGAGGCAAAGTATCATTATTTCATGGAGAAAAAATCTTTGCAACATATAGCTCTTAGTATCATATGTTGACTTCATACAAAATTAAATAGTAATCGGGAAATATAAATTAATCTATTACTCCCAACATCACTCACAGCCATCCCCTCATAAAAATACACATTTGCATTCATACCGCACAGACCCATCCTAACATAAAATCTCTGTCAATCAACAGCATCCAAGAATCGTTGACATAATCATTGGTTCACAAAGGAAATAGCTCATATCAAATCCCTCTTTGCTGTATATCATAACCATATACAATGCATTGCCATTTTATTTTTTGCCATCACGTCCTTAATCAAGTGTCAGGACGGGGTGGGACCTGATGAGTGCCAGCAGCAGCAGGGATGAGAGATGGGCTGTTTGTTCACTAGCTTAAAAGTGTTTGCATGTCCCTTTAGGTGGCTGCCTTGTGACAGCTAGCCATGCTTGCGCACTTTAAACCTCTCAACCCGGCTGTCTTAGACAGCCGGTTTGAGAGCAAGCACAGGCCTCCAGTATCCTCGGGAACGCGGATAGAAGCCGCTCCCTCCAATTCTCGTGCTTCTATCAAGCTGGTTGACAGTATGAGAGCAGCACCAGGATTGGCTAAGAGAGTTGGCAGGTGCCCTGGTCGTCATGACAGAAGAAGAGGACCAGAACGAGGAGGTTATGTCAAGGAGCAAGCACGGTTAGTAACTTTTAATTTTTTTAACATATTTCTTTTATGCAACCACCTACCACCCATTTGCCCGCCCTCCAATCGCTGTAGCTGCCGGCTGCCACTGACTTTGAAAGAGGCATAATGTTTTACAGAGCGCAGACGAGTCTGCACAGTTTGAGCGACCGACTGCAGAAGTGCGCAACACATGCTGCTGTGTCTCCCGGCCCGATGAAAGCATGTGCAGCATTATTCAATCATACGTTCTTACATCACAAGACCGAGAATCCTGCCCTTTCTCCAAGCAGGAGATTTCGTCACAGGCCTCGAGTGGATCAGCTCTATAGCAGTAGTTGGGGCAGGCAGGGCTAGGCGTTCTCACGTCTGTGCTTCGGCACAGTGAACCGGCTGCACCACTGATAGCTACACACGTGGGTGGTATTGATTTGAAAAGTGAAGCTGCCTTTGAGAAACATCTTCCTTTATGCCAATATGGGCAACGGACATCTTGTGGGAGTAGGTGGGAGCAGGTAATGATCCTGTAGATTGCTGCAATTCCCCATCTCCCTGGAGGAACTTTGCATCTTCCCATTTTTAGGGCTCGCTGGTACTGCATCCGAAGGATGCGTCCAGCTGGAGCCTTTTAGTTGCCTGTCTCGGGGGAATGAAGGACAAGAGGGTGTCACAAGCTTTTCTGCCGGATTTGGGTGCGCGAACGCGCACGCCCAGCCCGGCGCCGTGCACGTCCCTGAACACACACATACACACATGCACACGCAGGCAGGAAGGCACAGACACACACACGCACGCACCCCCCCACTTCCCCCACTCACCGGCAACCCCCGCCGCACACACAGGAGCGCACCTACATGCACGCACACACACATCCAGAGGCCCCCCCCCCCGGCCGCCGCCAAAGCAGGCACTACATGAACAACATTAAAGCGCTGCATCTGCAACTCCAGACTTGCCCCTTGCGACTTTTGCCACTTCCTTCGCATGGGCAGCACTCATAAATTGCCTGCTAAACGGTTCTTGTTTCGTGCCATTTTTGTATTATACTGATAGGGAATATTGGTCTATTATTCACTATTAGAGTATTAAAAAGTGCAGCACCAGGAGCTGGAAATGGAGCTTTACTGGCAGCAGAAGTAAGTAAATAAACTTTTTTAATGTATGTTGTGTGCATGTTTGTGGGTGAGGGTGTGTTACTGTGAAAGTTACAGAACGTGTATGTGTGAGCGTGTGTGTGGGAAAGTGAGTGACAGCAAATAACGGGTAACTAGTGGGACTGATTGTTAATAATAGTACAAGTGAGTCACAGTGAGTAAGAAACTGCGAATGAGAGCGCATTAGTTTGGATGAATATGAATGGATGTGAGGAAGTGTTAGAAGTGTGAGAAGTCTAAGAGACTGTGAATGAGTGTAACAATGAGAATGCAAGTATTAGTGAGCGCGAGTGCTGATGAATAACTAATAGAGAATGAGCATCACTGAGTGTATACGAGTGTGTGCAAGTAAGAATGTGCTGTTATGCTTGTGAGTCTGTTTGCTTTGGCATACTGAAGGTAATTATTGACTTAAAGAAGCACCAATGGTAAAATACTGGTGTTGGCATACTAGCAGTAGCTCTTGGTTATCAGTATCCATGGATAACTGATATTGTTGGTTAACTTGAGAAACTCTTGGCATAGGTGGCACGATTGGCAAAATGCTGGTAACACAATGAAAGTAATTCTGGTCATAAGGGAGGGTGCAACCATAACAAAATGCTGGCCCGACATAACTCAGTGTAGGTGGAATCTAAAACAGACACTTTTCATTGTTGTGTTATATTAAAAATGCAGTTATTATGGAAATTCAGCAAAGTCAATTTTTTGTGATGGAGCCAGAAAAAGAGTGTGATCACTTCTTCAAAAGAGTCGGGGTCTTATGGTGCAACTTTGAGAGATGCAATTTAGGTTAAAGAGTGTGAAGGTACTTTCAGTACCTTGAGTATTTTTGGTGAATCGAAGTGCATTAAGCTCTCGAGGCTGCAACCTCAGTATGTACCATGGTAACAGCATGCTGATTTTTATTTGGGGATAATCTCCTACATAGCAATGCTTTTAAAGGGCGTTACTGCAAAAATCAGTTCCAAAATGTACAACTTCCTTTTAAGTTTAACAAAGTTCCACAAGACTACGAGCAGCAGCCCCGTGGAAAGTGACAACTATAGCATCCTCATCAATTGTGGTCATCACATCTATGGATTACTAGTGCATTGCACAGGCAGCCGGAGGCATGGAGCAGGCTCTTCCACCTCCTCACTAAACAAAAGATGACCATCAATGTTTTTAAAAACATAAAGGCTGCATTTATTTCATATTTTAACAGGTGTGGTCCGTCCTTCAGGGCTGATGCCACCGACTTTTTGCAAACATGAAGAGTGTCTACAGGGCTGGGAAAATGTCGCTGTGCCAGACATGCTTCATGTTCAGTTGAGATCAGGCAGCCAGGCGCTGTACATGAACTTGTAGGCTCCTAGCTGCCGGACCTGAACTTTGCCGGGCTGAGGATTTCACTGCCCTGTGGGCGTGACCGCCTAAGCACAGCAAAACGCTTGGAGGTTCTACCACTCATGGCGCCCTTCCCCCAAGACCACTGATACGGCCCACTAACCTTTTCCTTTTTTTTTGCGTTTGGCGCAAGCATGTGTGTATGTACCTATGTATGTGTAGTAGTGTGTGCTGTGAATGGGTATGTGTATGTGCTTGTGAATGGTGGATGTATGTGAGGGTGAGTGCGCTTGTAGATGGGTGAGTTTATGCATGTGTGGCCTGCCTGCTCAAGGTACCGTTTTTTTAACTGATTTTTTAAATAACTGCATCAAGATAAATCACATTTGCATAAACCTAACATTCATCACATATGGGCCAAAAACGGAATTTTAACCAATGGAGCCCTCTACATTCATTAAACAAGCATTGGCATAGCCAATAGGTCTCGTTTTCTGGGTCACCTGCTGCCATATTTATAGACTGTTCCTCTCGGGTCTTTGGTCTAACCTCTAACGCTTCTCATCAAAGTAAGTGCCCCTTGTTCCCTCTGAAGTTATATGCAGGTTAGCTCATTCTGCAGGGAACATGACCACAGCCTTGCTTTTCACATCTCTTCTTATGTATTCACACATTACACCACCCACAGTGTGTAGTTATCTCCAGTTTCCGCTTTTATTTGAATTTTGATGGCAGCAGTACACCAGGTCCACCGCCTAATTGCGTAAACAATTTAGTTACTCTAAGACGGACCGTCCGCCCACCACACGAGTAACGGTAAGATTGAAGTTAGTTAATAAAACAGTGAGTTTGTTACTAACTACGGAGTGAGCTAAGCAAGCACTGTAAGCGGCTAAGCAAACTGAACGAACTTCTTGCAATTCCAATACCGTCAGTACTGAATACCGTGCAAAATCAAACCAACGCTGTATTTTTATTTTTGGTATTATGCGACTGAGGGTCCGGTTGTAAGATCACCGGTGTGGGGAGGGGGGGAGATGAAGGAAGGGGGTGGGAAAGAGGCAGCTCCATAATACTGTTTATTTATTAGGAATAAAAATAGGATGCAAATGATGCAACAATTCAGATTCAATAAAGGCCCCCCGGCTGTAGCAGTGTATAGTTGTGCTGGCGCCGCAGTACTTACTACTGTACATGTGCTGCCCATTCGAAGCACGCTGTATTCATGTATAGACTTGCTAAGATAAGCTTGCAGTTTTGTCCTATCGCTGAAGGTTGGTAGGTTGGGGAAGA
The DNA here is from genome assembly GCF_964263255.1 of Lissotriton vulgaris. Classification (NCBI taxonomy): domain Eukaryota; kingdom Metazoa; phylum Chordata; class Amphibia; order Caudata; family Salamandridae; genus Lissotriton; species Lissotriton vulgaris. The sequence continues at coordinate 1,976,544,475 of NC_141689.1, read as the reverse complement.
AGTGTCTGGGGCGTCCTTTAAACAAGCATTTGCAGTGCAATAGGTCTCACTTTTGCGAGAGTTTAAGCTATTAGCATTGTAAATGACAATGCCTTTTATTTATGTTTTAAAAGCAAAAACATAAATAAAAGGCATTGCCATTTACAATGCCAATAGCTCTAACTTTAATAATGCGAGACCTATTGCATTGCAAATGCTTGTTTATTATATACCCTGTTCTATTCTGCCAATGCGAATGCAGTTATGGAGGTCTACTGCCTTTTGCAGGTTTCCATCACAACATCAGGAGACATGCACAGCGATTTGTAGAAAGAATTCTGCAGAACCGGAGAGGCCTTTTATTCCACTGGAACATTTTCTGACAGGGCTGGGCATTGAACCGGAAGATAATAGATGTTTCTAGATATACATTTTTGCCATTCTGGGTGCAAACAGAAATCCCAGGGTTTCCATGATCTGGCCAAATCCTATTATTTGTATTGCTCTGGTGTTCCAGAGCTGTTCCTAAGCAAAGGAGTGTGGATATTAGTAGGGCAGAATGAATTGCGGTTGATTGTGGCATTGCTATGCTACTGTATTGTGCTAAAGTAGTATATTGTGGGATTTGCAGTTTGTGAGTGTGGATTGGTTTGGTAACATGAATTACACTTTATTTTAGAATTGTAGTTATGCACTTTTCGTGTGTGGGTCATTAGGTGGTTTCATTTCTGTGGTTTTGATGGTTTTGTTATTTTCTTTTTTATTTGTTATATTTGTAAGCTTGAGATATTTAGATATTATTGTGAAAAGCTTTGAATTTGTTGAGCTCTAGTCGACAAAGTTGAATTTTTGTGTTTATTGTTGAGTTTGGTTCACGGTAAAAAGCCTCCTCAAAATCCAAGGTCTCAAGATATATTGTTAAACTTGTCTACAAAGAGGCAGTGTGGTTGGTGTGGTGCGACATACATACTGTGATAGGGACATTTCTGAATTAAGGGAAGTTTTCAATGTGTATTAACTTTGTTTACCATTCACTTATTTCTCTGTGTACAGAAATAGACGCATCAGTGTGGGTTTGCTGTTGGTCGAAAACTTTCTTTAGCGCATTATAAGTCTTTCTGAATTAAACTTATTTCACTGCGGTAGCTCTGTGGTTGCTCATTATCATACAGCTTCTACTTCTAATATGATTGTTCCAGATATAGCTACTGCTGTGACTGTCGTTCAACCAGTCTGAGCCAGAAAGAAGAGAAACTGATGTCCTTAAATTAAAAACCAAATTTGGTGAAATTTTGTAGGGTTCAAAAGAGCAATTGATTTCATATACTAAGGACGGATTGAGATTTCTGAGTAAGGAAGTAGCAAGATGTGCATGTGATGCACATGCAAGGTTTGAGGAACTAGCAAAAGAGTATATCAGTCTATATAATAAAAAAATGTGTAGATTGCAAACACATGCATCCTAAGTATCTTGAAGCAAGCTCATGCATGCATATGAAATCGGCTGCCATCTTTGAATGGCTTAATGAGAATGCATGCTTCACAATGCACAAATATGTTGAAACTATTTCTAACATTTCAGTATATCAGAAACAGCATCAATATGTGCGTGCACCATGATGCGTGCAAGAGCATGGAAGCCATTACAAGATGGATTCCGATGAAAACGCATGCATGAGCTTCCTTCAAGGAGCATGTATTGGCATGTGTCATAACACACTGTCAGCCATTGTGGAATGTTTACCGTCCAGTTTTAACATGGCCAACAGGTTTTTAAAATTGTAAATTCAAAATAATAAGGAAACTGCAATAGTGCAAAAGAAGGAAGTGGGCCGCCTTGCAGAACTTTGCAGCTGCCAAGTGCTTTTAAATAATAAAGAAATAAAATAGGGTGGGATTAAGGGCATCAACGTCAATGGATGAGTAGAAGAGAGAGGTTATTAAATGTAGAGCCTTTGGGATTTAGGGGCACTGAGATAGCTTAAGGGAAAACTGGATGGTGGAGAGACCAAGTATAGCAAGGCAAGAAACACAGAGTCCCCTCAGGCCAGCAGTAGAAGGATACCAGTCATCCAGTCAAAACAGTGTGAGCTGGATATGCTCCAGAGTAGTTCAAACACACGACAAGGGAGAAAACCCATTGAAACAAGAGCAGTGACCTGAGATATACAACAAAGACATCCAGTCATGAGCTAGAGGCTGATCCTAAGCCCAATATAAGTGTATATTAGTATTGTAAGTAATAGTGCAGTGACAGATGTAGCTGACACCTGAAAGTGAGAAATGGTTTATTTGGAACGTTAGCTTCCAAAGGGAACTAAGACATACTCTGCAATGCAAAAATGTAATACATAATGTAATATGTCTGTCCACTTCGGCTAGTAATTCGGCTAGTAATTAAAGCCCTATAAGCGTCCACATCAAGTCAAACTAATCCATTCATTAAAACACAGGGCAAGGGCTGTTTCTGTGTTCACACCAGGGATGAAACCGGCAACGCTCCTTTTTCTTCTTCTCTCTCTCGCTCTCTCTCTCTCTATCTTCCGGGGCGTGGGACCAAGGACGTCAACCAAGCAAGACAAAGGGACGGAGGACCCCAACGACAAGTAGAACTCGAAAGACTGGCAAGCGGGCTAACTCCAATAAGACTGGAAGCTGGAAGCGAATCCTCCGCCCCCCCCCCCCCCCCCGGCGTTTTTCTTATCTTTTCTCTTTTCACCCCTTTTCTCTTTTTCCTCTTCCTCTACCGATGTGTATGTTATGCTCCATGTAAATATATATTTTTCTACAATAAAAAAATTACAGAAATAAAAAAAAAAATCAGCGCTATCAGTGTACCTGTTTAAAACTTTGGGGAATTACAAGGGGAGGGTTTGGGATTTTCCAACACGGGTGCACCATATTTGTAAATGTAGCAGCTTGTGGAAAAATATGGCTCCACCAATGTGTACAATATCCGCAGACCGGAGCATTATTGACATGTTTCTTCCGCTTAAAACATTTTTTTATCTTAACCACAGCATGAGGAAGCATGGGATTCCCAATATTTCCAGCAAACGCAGCTGGAAACGATTTCTAAAACAATCAGCTATTTTGGCAAAAAAGACGTACTTTCTAAACATCTATAACTGCTCATATTTCAGTATTCAGAGAAACAAATAATGGGGCTGTAAAGAGATTTGCTCGAGAAGCAGATATGTCGAGTCAAACGAGGCCTATCATAAAATCTGTGTTAGATAAGAAAGAACTCTGTGCATCAAGGGTAGTTTTTGGCTCTGTGTTTCTAAATAATCAGTAGTACTTTTCAAAAGCTTTTATTTTGTAGTACAACGACTTGGCCCTGTGTGAAAATTACGTTTAAGCCATAGTAAGCTACCGTTCTTCTTAGACGTTTAAAGGGATGGATGGGCAAAGTGAACTCTGGCCCAGGGCCCCAGCCTTTCAGGGGGCTCCCTGATAAAGCCAGCTCTGCTATGCAGAGTATTGCCCTGATGATCTTGAATAATTCTCACAGAGCTTGTAAAATACCGTTTTCCTGTCATTTTTTGCAGAGAAACATTATTGGTTAAGCTTCGTGCAACATCATTAAAAAAAGTTATTTTTAAATCAAAACAGGCCCTCATATATGAGAAATGGAAGGGTGTCACAGAGATTATTTGCATTAATATTTGATAGATGCTGTTGTTTTACAATATTGAAAACAGGCGTCACTATCCCTGAATATTAGATGTAATCACATTTAGAACGTGGACGAGTGTGTCTTTGCACTGTCAATGACCTGGCCAAAGAGGGCACGAAAGATCTGAAATTGGATCATATATTCAAAGCTTTTCCTAACAGGGGCCCCCAAAATATCTTTTGCCCAGGACCCCCCAAATCCTTAAGATATCCCTGCTGCTCTTGTATAATCTAAGTAGTTTCTAAGTTGTTTTATTAATCAGTTTGTCTCTTTCAAATTATTCTGTGATATCCTGTGGACATTGGAACGCTTTATCGCACAAGTATGCCTGCTTGGGCCACTTGTGAAAGCACAATTGATGTTTGAGGTCGTGTGTGGCATTGGTTTAGTTTTATTTATGTATGTAAAGTGCAAACATGCCACAACCATGCATCTAGGCACCAAATTTAACCTACCTCCTAATGAAGCGTATTTTTTTTATCCTATGATGGGTAACATAATTGAACTATATTTTAATGTCATAGCACTGATTCTGTTGTGGGTAGGATATGAGCTGGTTCCTGTTTTTACACGCCAAGGTCCCGATGTAAAATGTTGCAGGAATGGCGGGGCACACATTTACACTGCCCAACTACTTTTCAATCTTTTTTAGGTATTTTCGTTAGCCAAGACCTTTTGATTTCAATATGTTTACTTTCAGGGGCTTGCAGCCAGCTCTCTTCATCCATTGGTGTGGTATATTATTTTGTCCTTTATATTTTTCTTCTACCCACTGCATCATAAACCATTAAGCAATGGGGCAACTTCAGCCATTGGCTACCTCCATTGTGAATTATGGCATTTAACCTTTCACAAGAAGCACATCAACACAGAAAGTAGTCCCCTTCAGTGCCAGGTCCTGCATTGGCAATGTGTCCTTTTGTGACCCAAAAATGTTTTTTTCTGTCAGTCAATTTGCTTTTTACTTTGACGAGGACATCACTTTGATGTGATACATTCTGGAAGTTTTTTTTCTGGATATGTTTTCCAGCAGTAGCTATCAATAGGCTGTTTGAAATTAAAAAATGTTACCCTAAAATTGGTTCAGAAGAATATGACAGACATATTTTTATTCCAGGCACACGGCAGGAGCGATGCTTATTTTACTTTCTTTAAAAAAAGTAGGAATGACATAAAGCAGATTACATTATTTTTTAATAGCAGTAAAGCCCTTCTATGTGTATGTAATCCTTTAAGGACAACTAAGTTTCAGTGTCTGTTACATCTCCTCAAACACTAAAGTCTGCATATGGGTAGAAGTGACTTATTGCTCAAAATTTGGATGTTGATTCCAAGTATATTAGCTCAGGGTCTAATGTTAGCTTAGAAGTTCTATTTATATGCACATTAAGTCTCCAGTGGTTTTATTAATATGAAGCAATGCTTGCAAATGTAATGTTTCTTCTTACAAGAATATTGAGTCTTTGTGTAATGCTCCACGCCCTGCTAATCAAGGTGGTGACTCATTACTGAAAGAATTAAAACTGCTCTACATAAACTGACTCCTGAGTTGATAAATAGGAAACTTCCTGAAAAAAGTGTAAAAGCGAATATATTTTGTGCTGCACCCCTTCCTGTCCCTCCTGTCTTAACAATGTATGTGAGTATTGTGTTACTTAACCCATGTGCCTGGTACATTCTAAATCACAGTAACCTCTTTAAAACGATTCCTCTGTGTAACATGAAAGGTGATTTTCACTTCAGCATATGGAAAAGATGACCAGCTTGTGTGTTATTCTAGTCTGTGCCCAGAGTCATTGTGTGCCTCGAGTGGTGACTCCTCCGCTACGGTGGAGGAGCGTTGCCCCACTGTTCTTAAAGCAGTGAAAAGGGAAAAATAAAACAATAATAACAAAGTTATTATGGTTTCATTTTTGGTTGCAGCAGACTGGGTTAGGGTGGGCCGGGCTGGTGGCTCAAGGTGGGAGGAGGAGTGGAGTGTGTACACTAAGGGGTCTATTAGAATGTCAGACGGATCGCCACCACCCACATGGCGGTGGGGATCCTCCCGACATTCTCCTCCTCCCGCATCCCATTTCCCCCGCCACATTAGTATGGCGGGGGGACCCCGGCGGAAGGGAAGGGGACACCGACGGAAGGGAAGACCGGTTTTCGGCCAGTTGACAACCGGGCAGAAGAGGACCAGTAACCCCCAGCATTTGCATGCACAACATAGCAGGCACGCACTGTGTCTGCCATGTTGTGCATGTAAATGCACAAAGTGCAGCCACAATGTTGGCTGGGGGATACCACCGCCACGGTGGCTTTGGAATCCTAATTGCTGGTGCAGGACCGCCCCACTGGTGGCCGGTCCCAGCACCGCTAGAGTGGCGGGAGGATGATAGTCAGCCCGCCATCCTAATAGGCCCCAAGGTGCGCATGACTGCTTGACCAGCCGTTTTGTCCAGCCCAACAGTCATGCACACTTTGCATATTCCCCACCAGGTTGTAATGGACAGCCTGAGGGGAAATATGCATAGGCTCCCAATACTGATCTGAGTACCGATCCACAGTGCTCAGACCAATCACAACGCTGCATTGAAGTATTGTGATTGGCTTAGTGGAGCCTGTGTGCTGGGTTCTTCCAGCAGTTTCTTCCAGACTGTAGTAAGGAAGAGAAAAGAGGCAGAGGAGAGATGCGGCTGTCAGAAAAGGTAAGTGTTTTAAAAAATATATATTTTCAACTCCTTCTCCCCCACTTCCAATTCTTACCGGCCGCCACTTTGTGCCTCCAGTGCCATGTCTTTTCATTCTGGTGCCATGGACTATCAGGCATGGACGATAAATGATTACCAGATATGTTTGTGATCTGCAGGTGCAGTGTCATGTGCAAAGGGGAGATAAATTGCTTATTGGGACACTTGCATGGAAGCTGATGGCACCATAGATGAGGTCTATTGTGAAGTCAAGCTAAATAAATCAAGAAAAAGTGCACATGTATAGTCTATTAACCCATAGATATGAAGGTGCTCAAAAGACACCTTAAAAGGAACTGGTATTAGGCCCATTCTATATATCACCAAGCGCAGAAATGTATTCAATTCAACCGGAAGATCATTATTACGTCATTTAATTCCTATGACTTGCAATGAATTCCCACCCTGTGTTTTCTTTGTAACTTTCTAATCTTCTAAGGATTATGCCATTCCATATCTCATGATTTCATGTACATTTGGGCGACATAAGATTCAGTCTAATGTTTTAGGGCCAGCTTCTAGGAAGTGTATGATTTTTTAATCTTGACCACAGCTCGAAACCTCAGTCAGTCAACAACTGGAAGCCAACACAAATGATGTATTATGGGGCATACATGTGCTGAGGACAGATACAATTTGATCTGCCTAATTGCAGCACAGTTTTTCATTCAATTATGACAATATTTATACAGGCCTGTACCTTCGACCTTAAAATATTGACAGGCGAATCGTGACATGCTTATACAGATGGCTTCAATATCCTGTTGAGACCGACTGATTTATGCTCCTAGGGTAGAAACATGTACAACAATAAGAAGTCCATGTGCGAGTGTAGGGGAGTCTGAGACAGTACAGGGAGAGTCTATGTGCCTGTGTGAGTTAAAGCCCAACATATGGGTATATTTGTTTGTTCTCTTCGGCATATTTGAGATCCAATCTATGTCAGAACATGGAATGATTGCACCTTAGATTCGGCCACATCAAATGTACGGTACTAATGCTAGGGGCACACTCAAGCACACCCCACATACAAACACACACCAACACTCATACACAGATCTAACTCAGACCTGGTCCTCTGCTAAGATTGTTGAACACATCCTCCTCTTTGTCTCCTATTGTTAAGCACTCTGTTGGTGGCAGTCCGGTTTGTGCTTGTTGCATACTATTACACACATAAACGCATGCATACAAACTTTGTTCTGAAAAAGAGGGGGTAAGCCATACAGAATGAGGTGAATCCGAACACTGGGTTAGGCATTAAGAAAGAATGACTCTCAGTACTTTTGTTGTTAGTCGAGAAAGCTGCTTTTTAAAAAAAAAAGCTGAGCTCACAGCATAGCAGTCTTCAGCTTAGTGATAACTAACAGTGAACTCTTGCATACCACCCACTCTCTAAACATTACCATCCCTTAAAGATTTAAATCCCCCCTTTTCCTTCCTTAGATGCCAAACATCTAACAGGTTGTTGGACTTGGCCATTTTTGCAGGGTCATCCCTAAACTTTTTGCCTTTCTCCTAGCCTTTTTTCTGACATGCTGTTGGTGGTTTTAGGCCTCTGGGCACTTTAGCACTGCTATCCAGTGTAAAGTGCGTGTGCTCTCTGTGTTAGATATGATAAGGATTGGTCTACACCTGTTTCGCTATTTAATGTACCTGTCAGTCTCTTGTAATGTGGCATCCCCTATTCCCAGGGCTGGTAAATTAAATGCTGCTGGTGGGCTTGCAGCGCTGATTGCGCACCCACCAAAGTAGCCTTTCAAACCTATCTCAGGCCTCTGCCATTGCAGGGCCTGTACTCACATTGTGATGTGGCACCTAAAGTGTGCGCCATGTCCGTGATCCCCCTTTTACTGCATGTCAGTCACCCCTAAGGTAGGCCCTAGCTAGCCCTATGGGCAGGGTGCATTGTAGGTAAAAGATAGGACATGTACCTTAAGTGTGTGACATGTGCTGGTAGTGACAAACAGTCATTTTGGTTTCTCACTACTGTGGGGCTAACCTCCAATAGGAATGCATTGGGGATTTCCAAATAAGTGTTTCATTGGAAATTCCTGATATGAGAGGTGCAGTGTGGTCAAGTTTAGTATGGTTGGAATATTAATAATAAATGCTACGCAATGGTGTGCACAGATTTATTATAACTATTCTAGAAATGCCACTTTTAGAAGTTGGCATTTCTGTCTGCCACGTGTCTGCCTGCCTGATGTGAATTGCATGTCTGGCTTTTGAGTGACAGGGGCTGGTGAGGTGTGTGTGGCTCCAGGAGGGGCAGGGTGAGTCCGCGCTAGGCTGAATGGGACATCTACAACTTGAGTAGTGGGAGGGGAAGTCCCTGGTCCCTGAATAGGATTGTGCCTGCCCTAGTGAATGCTGGCTATGACCCCCTGTGGTGTGTCTGCTGACGAGCCTCCACCTAACAATAGGGAAGAGAAGCCTGGTAAACAGAGTGCTCCAATTACCCCGGTGAACCAGTTTCTGCTGGTTCCCCAAAACCCAGTACTGGCGCAGACAAAGGGAAGAAGTAGTATTAAGCTAGGGGCTGTGACCCCATTTAAGGTGTGCTTTTTCTTGTGCTTCTGCTTACTTGGACATAGAAGGCTGCCTGTCTGCCAGGGGGAACCACCGCTGGGGATGGACTTGCTGCCCTGCTAGGCAGCTGAGGGTCTGCTGGCCTTGGAGCCCCCAGCGTGCTGGCCTGCCTGGGCTTTCTTTGCCGAGCTTTTACCCTCATCAAGCTCCAGGACGAGGGGAGCATGGGGCGCAGCAGTGCTGGGCTTCCGAAGTACCGATAGAAGACTCCAGGCGGGAGCCTACTCCACGCTGGAAGGTGCCTCAAAACCGAAGCGGAAACCTACCCCGCGTTTGGTACAGTTCGCAGTGCCCACCCCGCTCAAATCAGTTTTAATCTGCGGTTGCCCTCCCCGCGTTTGTGCATCTCTTTTTAACAACAGGAGCCTACCCCGCTGTTCCTGTGTCTGAAGGAAGAAGAGCAGATGCCCACCCCACTTACTTGATTATCTCTTTGCCATCGTTGTTGCCCACCCCGCCTGTGGTGTTCACGTGGGTGATGCCCACCCCACCAGTGACAGAAGAAAAGAAATGTCCGCCATGATCACACAGCGGCCCGGAAGTCAGGCGCGTCCTCCTGACCGTGAGTGGGACCTTCCTACGTCTCGGAGCCTTGAGGGGCTCCATTTCTGCCTCTGTTCCCGGGAGCCTTGGAACAAAGCAGACAAATCCAGGAGGGAGCCCACCCCACACTGGACAGTGCCGGAGGAGGTCTGCGGTGACCCAGGGGAGGTCGCAGAGGAGTGAGGATCGGTCCACCCGCTTTTTGGCAGCAACGGAGACCGGCGTGGCTGGAAGTGCGGGTTGAGCACTTTTCTCATGTTTTGCTGAAGAGACCGGAGGAGCATCCCAAGCGGCCCGGTGAGTAGGGGCTGCCCCACACGCCTTGTTGATGCCGCCAGAGCTGCAGCGTGGTTCCGGTGAGTGGGGGCTGAGTTGGACCACTTGTGTGCTCCCCCCGATCTTTTGCTGTTCATCGCAGCTGTGCCGCAGTTGCGGGCAGCTGCATCAAGGAAGCACTTTTTGTCTGAGAGTGGCAAAGAGGGACTTTGACGGCCCGTGGCGGGCCAGTGCCATTTTTCCCAGCTACCCCACCTGACAGTGGGCAGCTGCAACATGGGGCCAAATTTGTTTCTTAGGACCCCCAGCGGGGATTCAGGAGGCACAGTAGTACCAGAACCATTCTTCTTTGGGGACATTTCGTTTAGAGTCCCAGAGTTGGGTCAGGATGCACGCTGGTGCAAGGGCTCATTTTCACAGCTGCCCAGCAATTAGTGGGCAGCTGCCATGTTTAGGCTTGTGGAACTGCACACATTTTGGTTTGCTGCATTGGCAGCCAGAGGGCCAGTAGACGGTCCTGTAGAGCCCTGACATTTCTGGAAATAGGGCATTTGAACCCTGGAGAAGGCCAGTCGGCCTGGGGGTCCATTTTATGTGGTAGGGGGCAAGGCCTAATGTGTAATGCATTGATGCTTAGGATGTTATGCATAACACGTTTATGCTAATGAGGCTTGGGGCCTAATGTGATTTATTGCCCCATGTCATTTATGTGATGCCTAGGACAAGTGTGATTTATGCACAGTTGTTGTTGCCAAATGTGTTTGGACTGCTGAGGCCCTAGTGCGTAATGTGTTTATGCTTAGGACGGTGTCTTATGCTAATATGATAATTCTTAGTTCATTATTGTACCAGTAATTACTGGTTGTGTTTTATACTTACTTACCTTTGCTGATGGTTCTGACAGTGGCCAAATTGGCCCTGTCATGTGTATATAATCCCCTGTGAATATTGCCCGTGCAAGTGGGCACAGTGTATATTGTGTGATTACTACTCTAATGTGTTTATGGTAATACAAAGGCTAGTTTTATATATAACCTTGTGTGGAGTTCCTTTTGTGTTGTGCCTAGTGTGTTGCTGCTATGTGTGTGTGCTGCGCAAATGCTTTACACGCTGCCTCTGGGATAAGCCTGACTGCTTGTGCCTAGCTACCAAGGGTGTGAGCAGGGGTTATCATCAGTGTGTAACTCCCTTGCCCTGACTTAGTGGTGGTTTTTGCATGGCCTTAGCGCAAACCTTAGTCAACCAGAAATCCCATTTCTAACACAGGTCGACCTAATAACCTTCTTTTTCCTTTTGCTTAACCCTTAATCTCTGTCACCTTCCAGGCTGGCCAGTGCCAGGCCTAGGCTTCCCCCAAATATTTTTTCCTCTACTTCTTTGCTCCAAACCTTCCCTTCTCATCTCCTGCCTTAAACATAGCATTTTATTTTTACTACCAGAAAAACCCTCCCTTGAAGTGTTCTATCTTTCCTGCCCTTTTTAGCCTTCTTCCCCGCCAATCCTCCGAGAACCCCCATTACCTTCATCAATTACATCCTGTACCTTAACAGGCTTAATACACGTTATCCTGTCTAAATAATATAGTCCATTTTTACCCAATGTCCACACCCCTATGTTGTAGGCCTTATAAAAGTATGATACTTCCCTGTTGACCTCATTGCATACCCTGGTGATGCCTACCAGTCATCTACAAAAACCTATCCCACAACCCCTACACCACTTTCTGAAATAACTCAAACATGAAACCACTACTCTCCAGTCTTAACTTACCAACTACACTCTCACTTGTTGTGCTGCTGCATACCCTGTTACAGTTCCCATAAATCCCACCAATCTCACTCATACATTCTGCTGGCACCTCTTGGATTAATTTCAAGTGAACCTCAGTCTCTTCTTTATTGTCTCTCTTCTTTCGTAACTTTTCCTTGCGCCAGCTACCTCTTTTCTCTCCCTTGCACTTCTCCACACCTTTGCAGGTCACAACTTGCCACTCCTACCTCACTCTTATCCCTCCTAAACTCTCACATCTCTTTGCCATTGTCTTCTATTGTTCTCTGTAGCACAACCACTTTTCGTGCCACCCTCCCTTTCTTTCCCATACTGTTACTCCCTCCAACTGGCATCACCTCTATCAAGCTCCCCAGTTCCTTTGATCTCCACTGCCACTCAGCTACTTGGCTCCCATAACTGGCCTGGCATTAGCAAACCCTGGCTGTTGGCCTTGGGCCTGTCGACCAGGTGATGTATCTCGCATTAGTCTCCCTTGCCCCTTTTAGTCTTCGGTCGCATAGATACTCACAATAGCAATCTCAACGCTAATTACCTGCCATTACTTGATTCTTCTCGTACCAAACCTGTTGTGGAGAGGGGCTTCCTCCCACCTGCATTCTCTTTCACGGTTCCGGGGCAGCTGATCTTTGCCTTGCCTCTGTCTCTTTAATGCCTGAAGCAGGTGCCCACATGGTCTTGTCCATCCTGACTGGTATCATGGACCTGAATTGGGAGTACTCTAGACTGCAGGTGTCCAGAACTGCAACCTCCTGTTCCACTTCTTTGTGCTTTGACTCACTTATATTTCTGGCTCCCTCATTGCCAAGTCCTTCCCTGCCTAGGCCTCCTCAGGATTTATTGTGGATTACGATATTGTTGCCTCTTTGTGGACTTGGTACTCAGGTGCTGTACATTCAACTAACATCATCACTCCTCCTCTTCACTGCTGTTTCAATGGGGGTCCACCCCTGTTGCCCTCTTCCAACCTCCTTCCTTCTCCTTGACCCCTTCAGTGTGGCTCAGGCTTCTGTTGCAATGCCTGCCACCCTTTTAGATTTCCTGGAGGGGGCTTGTGACCTCTGATCACCAGGCCTTTCCTGGGTACACTGCAAGTTCCCCCTTCTTAGGAGAGATACACCACCACTGACTTTGGGGACGCCGCAGGCCAGCCACCTTAGGGATTGCTTAAGCAGCCTCAACATCTGCATTCGATTGAGCACAGTCCAAGGTCACCATCTCCTTATAAACATGGAGAGATTGAATGATCTCTCCTGCTCATCTGCAGCCTGCTTTGATGTGGCCGTCAAAGAGCTCCCAGTGCCTGATACTGCTATGACATTCTCCGCTGTCCTCAAAGTCGCAACACAGAAAGGACACGTTTTTATCCTTACACCAAGGACTGGCCTTTTAGTAACTCCTCACATGTTGACATGTTGCTTTAATTAATTCAGTCAATGATAATGCATCAACAACAGCTTGAGATACTACCTACTAGCAAGCCTCTGTAGGTCTTTTAACAGCATTCCTTTAAGTGAACTCAATGCTGGACTTTATTAGAGCAGAATGAATGTTGTAGAGTGTTTCATATAAAATATCTCTTTATGGCTTCATTATGTGCTTTGTGTGAATTTTAGTCATCATGCTTTGATTCATCAAAGATAAAAAAATGAGTCTACTATTTTTTTACTTGGCTTCTTCAAAAGAATGCATGTTACCCCTTTGTGTTGCAAAGGCGGTGAAACCAGGAATCTGGCCAATGAGTAGTTGTTGCCCTCTTACTTACCGGTAATCTTCCTTACTCCTGGTCCCGTCGTCCTCGTCCCGTTCATGACAAGTGGAGGTAATCATCTCCCAACAGAAAAAAGAACAGAAGAATGTTGAGACCCTAACCCCAACCCCTCCCACTGGGAGTACATAAGCAGTACTTACCCAGCATTCTGCCTGAACTCCCAAGCCCGCAACAGGAAGGCCTGCCATACAGGAGGGAGGGCGGGCGTAATGAATGAGATGAGGACAACAGGACCAGGAGTAATTAAGATTGCTGTTAAGTATTAGGCATTACTCCCTGATACTGCCTCCAGTTGAATGCCACCAAAACGGAGGTATTGGTTCTAGGGAAGCACGCTGAGCTATGGGGTAACCAGTGGTGGCCGTCAGAGCTTGGTGTCACTCCTATTCCAGTGGCTGGAGTGAGAAATCTAGGAGTCTGGGTGGATTCTGCGTTCACCTTCAGGGACCACACCAAGAAGGTGGCTGCCACGTGCTACGGAATATTGCGTGGTATTAGGCCAGTCTTGAAGTACTTTGATCCCCCTACCAGACAGCTTGTAGTTCAGGCCTCAATACTATCTAGGCTGGACTACGGCAGTTCACTGTTGTTAGGGGTGAATCAAGCGGAGGCCTCTAGGCTCCAAAGAGTACAAAACGCCGCGGCACGAGCCATTGTGGGCCTTCCCAGACACTGTTCAGTGTCTGGTACCATCACGGCCTTGCATTGGCTCCCGGTCAGACAGCGAATCATGTTCAAGGCGCTGTGTCTGGCCTTCAAAATTTTGAAAACTTCTTCGCCACCGGCACTTGTCACTCTACTCACGCCCTATGTGCCGTCGAGATCTTTAAGATCTGAGGGGCTTCATCTGGCTGTCTGTCCACGCTTTAGGTTGAGCAGGATGGGTGGCCGTTCTTTCAGGGTGCTAGCGGCAGGCCTATGGAACTCGCTCCCAGTTCACATTCGAGCTCTTGAGGATATGTTCGCCTTCAGGCAGGCGATTAAAACTTTCCTCTTTCCAGTTTCTAGCTAATTTCTTTGTGTGTTATGTTACAGCATCTGTCAAAGCGCCAGGACGCCCCTTTGCTGGGGCAGCTGTGCGCTATAGAAATTTTAATAACATAACATAACATAACATACCTCCTGTCCTCATTCCATTCATTGCAAATGGAGAATACCAAAGCCAGAAACCTGGGCTTCCAAAACCCCTTAGCACACCCAGGAAACCAGATCAAAAGTAGTAACAGAAGGGAAGAAAAGGGAGAAGCACTGGAAACAACAAGCAGAGCACACAGACAGGAATACACCACACCAAAAGGCAGGGTTGCACCCAAACCCACAACACGCAGGAAACGACCAAGGCAAAAAATAGGAAACTAACAGCACCAGCACCCAGAGTGCAGCCAACACAGGCGAGGAACCTCCCGAACCGCCAAGTAGCAAGGACAACCCATCAAAAAATCAGCAGAGGCTGCCAACAACACAAGAACAGCAAGGAGGCCGCACACATAAGAACAACCCAAGCGGCCAAACTGTCCAGCATGCCAGGAACAGGCCAGCTGGGACACAACAAAGGACCGGAAACTTGAACCCCATAAAGCAGAAGCTTTCAACAACCAAAGAACAGCGAGGAGGCCACACACGGAAGAATACCCCAAGTGGCCAACTGGCCAGCAAGCCTGGAACAGATCAGCTGGGACACAACAGAGGACCGGAAAATGGGACCCCGGAAAGCAGAAGTCGCCAGCAACACCAAGGAGTGGTACAAAAGGGGGTGGTGATGGACGGAGCATCTGAATCAATCAAACACTCACACCCAGTCAAAAGATCTGGGTTTAATCCATCACCGTTCTTTAGCCCACTCTGCCACCCCAGTTCAGGCATGGCTATTTGTAGATCAGTCTGACCCTGTGCCTCATGGGAACAGTCCAGCCTGAACTGCCAAGCTATGTCTTCCCTGGACCGGAAACAAGCTTCAGAGGACCGGTTTCTGTCATTCCAGCCGTCTTCAGCCCGGCTTGCTTGAATCCAGTGGCAAAGTGAGCAAGGGACTCACGTCTGAGCATACCCTGCCACACTTATGGCGGCAAAAAGCGGTACAAAAGGGGGTGGTGATGGACGGAGCATCTGAATCAATCAAACACTCACACCCAGTCAAAAGATCTGGGTTTAATCCATCACCGTTCTTTAGCCCACTCTGCCACCCCAGTTCAGACATGGCTATATGTAAATCAGTCTGACCCTGTGCCTCATGGGAACAGTCCAGCCCGAACTGCCAAGCCATGTCTTCCCTGGACCGGAAACAAGCTTCAGAGGACCGGTTTCTGGCATTCCAGCCGTCTTCAGCCCGGCTTGCTTGAATCCAGTGGCAAAGTGAGCAAGGCACACACGTCTGAGCATACCCTGGCACACTTATGGTGGCCAAAAGCGATACAAAAGGGGGTGGTGATGGACGGAGCATCTGAATCAATCAAACACTCACACCCAGTCAAAAGATCTGTGTTTAATCCATCACCGTTCTTTAGCCCACTCTGACACCCCAGTTCAGACATGGCTATATGCAAATCAGTCTGACCCTGTGCCTCATGGGAACAGTCCAGCCCAAACTGCCAAGCCATGTCTTCCCTGGGTCGGAAACAAGCTTCCGAGGACCGGTTTCTGGCATTCCAGCCGTCTTCAGCCCGGCTTGCTTGAATCCAGTGGCAAAGTGAGCAAGGGACTCACGTCTGAGCATACCCTGCCACACTTATGGCGGCCAAAAGCGGTACAAAAGGGGGTGGTGATGGACGTAGCATCTGAATCAATCAAACACTCACACCCAGTCAAAAGACCTGGGTTTAATCCATCACCGTTCCTTAGCCCACTCTGCCACCCCAGTTCAGACATGGCTATATGCAAATCAGTCTGACCCTGTGCCTCATGGGAACAGTCCAGCCCGAACTGCCAAGCCATGTCTTCCCTGGGCCGGAAACAAGCTTCCGAGGACTGGTTTCTGGCATTCCAGCCGTCTTCAGCCCTGCTTGCTTGAATCCAGTGGCAAAGTGAGCAAGGGACTCACGTCTGAGCATACCCTGCCACACTTATGGCGTCCAAAAGCGGTACAAAAGGGGGTGGTGATGGACGGAGCATCTGAAACAATCAAACACTCACACCCAGTCAAAAGATCTTGGTTTAATCCATCACCGTTCTTTAGCCCACTCTGCCACCCCAGTTCAGACATGGCTATATGCAAATCAGTGTGACCCTGTGCCTCATAGGAACCGTCCAGCCTGAACTGCCAAGCCATGTCTTCCCTGGACCGGAAACAAGCTTCCGAGGACCGGTTTCTGGCATTCCAGCCGTCTTCAGCCCGGCTTGCTTGAATCCAGTGGCAAAATGAGCATGGGACTCACGTCTGAGCATACCCTGCCACACTTATGGCGGCCAAAAGCGGTACAAAAGGGGGTGGTGATGGACGGAGCATCTGAATCAATCAAACACTCACACCCAGTCAAAAGATCTGGGTTTAATCCATCACCGTTCTTTAGCCCACTCTGCCACCCCAGTTCAGACACGGCTATGTGCAAATCAATCTGACCCTGTGCATCATGGGAACAGTCCAGCCCGAACTGCCAAGCCATGTCTTCCCTGGACTGGAAACAAGTTTCCGAGGACTGGTTTCTGGCATTCCAACCGTCTTCAGCCCGGCTTGCTTGAATCCAGTGGTAATGATGGATTTAGGCCCAGATCTCTGTACTGGGGTGAATGTATGACATTGTTCTGCATTCTGTCCATCAATTGAAATTTTTGCAGGCAACACCAATTAGGCAGCCAACCAGATAAACGAGGAACAGAGCACCCAAGCCCCATCAAAAGGCAACCACCAAACCACCAAGTGGAAGGGAGCATGCCAGAAAGGTGATAAGGCCAAAAAAAGGATGAATAGAAGGTACCCCACAGAGACCCCAAAGGCAAAGTCACAGAAGGAAAACAGGGGCCGAATCAACCAACAACGCTGGCACCCTGAGGACCTGACAAGACGTAGCCCCAACAGGACAAGAAATACCCGCAAGGGTGTCCACTGGACAAAAAGTCGACAAGCCCAGCACCACCAGGCCACTATACCCACTCGGCAGCAGAACGGACACAGAGTGAGCCTGAGCAAGAATTGAAGGGAAGCCCCGAAAGCCAAACAAACATATAAGCAATCTGAAAGAAAAATGAGGGGAAGAAAAGGAAGATCCCACAGCCCCTATTGAAACCAGGCATGAGGGGTAAAAAGGGCCAACCACAGGACAAACCCCAACACCACCCATCAGCCTCACTGGAGACCAACCCAAAAAAGAAAGAAGAGGGGGTCAGACAACAGAGCACAAACCCAAAGTAACAACCAAGGGCAGGGCCCCACAAACCAAACTAGGAAGGAGTGAAGCACCGGCCAAGCACCAGCCACCCAACAAGACCAACTCAACCCCCCAGAGAGCCCAGAAGAATCCGCCACCAAAACCCCACATAAGGAGGACCAGACCCAAGGCCAGAGATGAACCAGTCCCGACACAGAATGACGCTTATGAGTAGATTAAAAACAGGCGCACACATGGGCATCAGCACAAGTATTACCAGGGCCCATCCAGGTGCAACCCAGTCCCAACACAGCCAAACTCCAGAAGATAGGATGGAAAAAGTCAAACCACTATGCGGTACTCACCTGGGGGCGGCCCGGCAGAAACTCCACATCCGAACAAGGCCCACCTCAGCCAGCCCATGGCACACCACCAGCATCCATGCCTGGGCAGCAGGAAAGCAATCAACCCTGTCACCAGGCACTTCAGTGGCACCATCATTACAGCCCGGAGGAGCCAGCCAGCGACAGTGGCACATCTTTCACCCAGCCAGGCATTAGAAAACACTCCCTCCAACCCGGAACCAACTGGGAGGTTGGCGCACCAGCTGCAAAGGGTCAGCCGGCTCACACTGCAAAGAGCGAGCCATAAACATCCAAGCCGCCCGGCAAGCACGGCAGGCCGGAAGGCAGGACGGAACACACCGTCCAGAACAGCCAGACGGGGACCGAAGAAGAATGCCACTCCACTCCAGTCCAGTAGGAGCAACACCAGCACTTCGTCCCACGACAGAAAAAAAGAACAGGCAGAATACTGGGTAAGTACTGCTTATGTACTCCCAGAGGGAGGGAGGGGTTGGGGTTAGGGTCCCAGCATTCTTTTTTTTGGGACAAGAAATGATTATCTCCACTTGTCATGAATGGGACGATGACTAGAGGGACCAGGGGGCAATTATTTTTACATGCTTACAGTGTGTGCATTTTTCATACCATTGCTATTTACACATGGCTGTTGTTTGTTGGAAGCGTTGCAAAATAGGCTACTACGATTGTTATTGCATAAGAGGTGCCAGTGATTGATGGTGTTTAAAGTTGAACTATTTGATAACATGGGTAATATGACAAGGTAGGTGGTCTTTTAATTAATAGTATGGTTGCAGTTAGTAAACTCTTTTAGTCTTGTTTAGCAGTTCAGAATCCAAGATCAGTAACATCAGAACAGTTGTTTAGAGACAGAGTTCAAAAGTTGGCTTACAATGTAATCTCCATTGTTCCCTGCGGAAATGATTTTCTCAATGGCTTCTTAAATGTAAAATTAGTTTTAATATTTCTTTCTGATGTCATTGTAAATATTTAGGGCCTCATTTATGAGAAATTACGCATCGCTACGTGAAAGCAGCGCTGCATTAAAATGCATTAAAGCAGCGCTGCGTCACTTCTCAGTGCACACTCCTTCCGACATACCTGATGGGTCATATTTAATGTATGCCGCATCATGTCGCAAGGAGTTACAGATACTCAGTATTTCCGACGTATCTGTAAGCGCAAAAGTGACGCATTGCTGGACTGTGTCACAAAAGTGCCTGCGTCAGTCTCACGCCTGCTGCATCGGAAGCACAAAACTGACTGAGGCAGTGGACTTCTTGTTTTTGCGCATTAGTAAGCAACTCATTCCTTTTCGCCACAAATACAATTAAAAAAATTATCTATTTTATTTACAGTGTTTTTCATGTGAATGAAATTCCCATGAAGACCCTTTTTTAAAAATAGTTTCCGACTTAAAATTTCCACATTTGCACTAAATTGTTCTAGTGCTTTCAAACAATTAAAAAAGTACTATCCTACTGTAATATTTGCAATACCTTTGCCTGTCCAACTAGAAAACAGCATTTCACCTCATATTTAGAAACACTATATAAGACGGAATTTGTATGTGCTTCTTCTTTGTGGGTCGTGACTCTCCACTGTTTTGTCGTGGCCCTAAAATGATTGTTTCAACGTACCTGATTCTATGGTGTCGAGTGTAGTATTGTGGGATGCAGTCTAGTGGTTGCAGGGTGGAATCAGAGGGAGGAGCAGGAACAGGAGGAGCTGGGGATAGGAACCAGGGGACAATTAGAGTAGGGACGGGGACTTGTGTGGATGTGAGAATAAAGAGCTCCGAGATATACCAGTCGTGTCCGTGTGTCATTGTTGTAGGACACGACAGCTGGCGACGAGGGTGGGATAGGCATGCCCATAGCCTTCAGAACCCAACCGGAGTGCCCTGTCCCCTGCAGCATCAAGTAAAGAAGTTGTTGCCTGGAAGTACTGCCGCCAGAAGAAAGAGGTCGGCAGCCGATGACCCTACTCCCCCCCCCAGCGACCGTGGGAGCCCAGAGGGAGCCGCCAGATCGAGCGTTGAAACGCTCAGGAAAAGAAAGCTGTTCGCGCCGAAAGCGCGAGTCCCGCCGGATGCGTGAGGATCGGCATCCTTGAAGAAGCAGGAGTCGGGAGCCCACTCCGACCCTGCCCAGCGCCCTAGAGCAAAGCAGAGACACCCTGGCGTGGTGGACATCGCCCCACGAAGGTCGGTTGCCAAGCGCGGCTGAGCGCGCTGAGACTGGTGCCCGCCGGAGACCAGAGGTCGGGAAACCTCACGCGCGATGCGTGAGCGCTAGCAAGCTGTCGGTGCAAGAAAAAACGGGAACCGAAAACAAAGAAGAAGCAGAGATCGGGAGCCCACCCCGATTCTGCCGGATGCTCCGGTGACCAGAAGGCGTCTGAGACACCACGGAGGTCCCGTGAATGTGCCCTGAAGCGAGAGCGCGTTTCGCGCCAAAAGAAACGGAGAGCACCCGAGTGAGGTGAGGGTCAGCGTGGACTGGGCGAGGGATCGGGAGCCCAACCCCGACCCTGCCGTGCTGCCTGAGCGTGGAGACATAGAGCAGAGACCGTGAGGGCGCTGTGAGAGGAAGCGCTGCCCCACCAAAAGAAAGTGTGCTGCCTCGATGGAGAACCCCACCCTGAGGCGTGATAAGTGATATGCGAATGATAAAGAACAATCTGGAGCTTGCCCCGACCCTACCTGAGTGTGCTGGAAGCCCAGGAGTGTGTAAAGGCTCAAGAGGAATTGCTGCCCAGAAGGAAATCGGCTGCCGGTGAGTCCTGTGAGTGTCAGGCTGAATGCAAGCACATCTCGCGTGATTTGGGCGGCCATCTTGGAGTCAGGCAGCCGGGAAGGACACCCCCCTGTGAAATTTGGCGGCGGCCATCTTTAAGTCAGGCGAGCAGTGTCTGGGAATAGGCATTGGTAAAAGACGAACAAACAAGCATTGGCCAAGACCAAACAATCATTGGCAAAGGCAAGAGACATACAAACAAGCATTGGCAATTGCATGCAAACAAACATTGGCGGAAGTGAATCAACAAACATTGATACATGCAAATCAACAAGCATTGGCAATTGCATGCAAACAAACATTGGCGGAAGTGAATCAACAAACATTGACACATGCAAATCAACAAGCATTGATACATGCAAAGAAAAAGTACTGGCTAAGAGTAAACAAGCACTGGTACATGCAACTAAACAAGCAGTGATACACGCAACTAGACAAACATCGATACGTGCAAATCAACAAGCACTGGTACGTACTAAGGAACCAGCACTGATCCATGCAAAGAGACACAAGCATCGATACACGCAGATCAACAAGCACTGGATAAATCGCAGCCAAGAAAGAAAAACAAGCATTGCTGAAAACCAAACAAGCACTGGCGAACATAACAGAATCAAGCATTAGCAAAGACCAAGCGAGCACTGGCGAAGGTCAAACAAGCATTCCTAACGTCCCAGCGCATGAATAGACCGCAGGCTTCGACTAAATACAGATCAACTACGAAGACGAGAAGACAAGTGAACAGCCCGTGCTCTGCGAAAATGATTCATCAGAATCCTACTCTCATGGCGGGGGAAGAAATCGCACAACAGTTCAATCCCTGTTTTGAAGCACCACCCCCAGGGATGCAGATGGATACTTGGAGTCTGTGTCTCAAACGGAACCATGGCTGGCCACATTGAGTGATTTCCTGGATGCCAATGGAGAACAAAGAGAGAGGAAGTGCCTAATGCTGCTCCTCCATTTGGTGGGTCCAGAGGGCCGATGCCCAATCGAAACATTTTCCGAAGAAGACACAGACATCTATAAAAGACTCCAAGAGAAGCTATGTGCCCGTCTCTCCGCACAAACGGAAGTGGATCGAGAGCGCATCGCTTTCAACACAGCTCGGCAGGAATCAGGTGAACCACTGCCAACCTTCATCACTCGGTTAAAAAACCTGGTACAAGGCTGCCACTTCAACACCTTTACGAATGAGGACGCAGTCCGACTCCGGATAATTGAAGGCTGCGCAAACCCCGACACGAAATTCAAGATCTTGCGAGGAAAGTGGTCACTGGAAGAAATCATCAGGAAGGCTGAAGTTGGACTGCACGTCAAGGTAAGAGACAAACCAAAGGCCCCGAATCTGAAAGCAAACTATCAAGACGCCCGGACAGATAACCCTCAGAAAACAAACAGAACTGAAAGGAGAGAGAGGGAAGGCAGACCAGCAAAAAGACAACGGGAAAGACACAGTGACAAAGAAAATAACACGGATTACTCAGAGTCAGATGTCTTAGCATCCGACTACTCAATATCAACCAAGGACTGCTCGGAGTCAGATGACCCAGAGTCAACCATCCAAAGGACAATTCCGAAAAGTTATTCACCCCCCAGGAGTTCCTCAAAGAGTCATTCAAAGGAGGAAGCAAGAGCATCAAGTGGGACAGATCGCACTCCTGGACAAGAAGGCATCCCACACAGCAAGTGGGAGAGAAAGACTAACCACAGAAGAAGGGGTCGCACTGGTCAACACCGAAAGTCGGCGCAGGGACATCAGTCAACAAGCAACGAAGACGAGTCCAAGGAAACATCTGGCCGGAGAACACATAAACCCCAAGTCAGAGGTGTTGGAACATCAAGCAAGTGGGAAGGAGAACCAGATCACACGAGACAGACTGGTCCCTCACAACAACAACAACCAGCAAGAAAAGATCCATGCCTTCATGGGCCCCAAAGCATCCATGGGCCCCGCGACAACGACGAAACAGAGTGTAGATGGGTAACATCAGACGAGAAGGACGAAGAGGCGAAAGCTTGGGATCAAGCACAAGGAACAAGCACGGAATCTTCAAACAATCTCCCAAATGAGACAGCGTTGAAGATATTCCAACAAAGACATATGGAGAAGTTTTTCAAAAACAATTCCGAAGGGGAAAGCAGCTCGTCACGGACTACCCGATTCCGAAGACCACCTAGTAGGACATTCCCAAATAAACACTCACAGAGGGAACTGACGGAGCACCCCTCTGATTCAGAAAGCACGTCGGTCCGATCTTTTGAGTCGGCAGAGTCATGGTCCCGACAACGACCACGTGCAACATTTTCAAAGAAACATTCTCAGAAGGAAGTGAGGGAGAACTCCTCTGATTCAGACAACGCGTCGGTCCGATCTTTTGAGTCGGCAGAGTCATGGTCCCGACAACGACCACGTGCAACATTCTTAAAGAAACATTCTCAGAGGGAAGTGAGGGAGAACTCCTCTGATTCAGACAGCATCTCGGTCCGATCCTTTGAGTCTTCAGAGTCGTGGTCCCGACACCGGCCATGGCGCCGAGCACCTGAACACACCAGCGAACCAAGGGACACTCTTCACGTCGAGAGCGACGTGTCCCACACCAATGTCAATGCACACTCGATCACTCCACCAGACAACCTGTCGCATCGAGCACGGGTGCATCGTGACACTAATACCACACCGTCACCCCGGGTAGGGGCAGCAAGGTTGACTCGAAGGCCCTGGTCCTGGTCCTATAAAACGGAATCCGGCATCGTGGCCAATAGCACCCAAATAAAAACGGACCAACCAGTCAATCCGCAAAGGAAGCCAGACATGTCAGGAGAACTAAGCCATCATCGAAGGAGAACGAGACACACTAACATTCAGCCGACCCCAGGGTCTGCCTGTTCCAGGCGTGAGCAGGCGTGGGAGCAACAACCCGAGACAGCAAATCAATCTCCAAGTCATACCAAACTGACCCCCACCGTTCATACCTCACCGGCCGGCATCCCAGACTCGAAACAGGAAGACAGTGTTGTTTTTGACCTGACGAAGCAAAAGGCAGCAAAGATAAAGGCGGTGAATGAATTACTGAACCAAGCCAAGACAGTCTCATCAGATAGCACCATACTGTCTGGCATACATGACCCTGAACTGGAGGATAGTGTTGCCTTCAACCGGACGAGACAAACGGAAGCAAAAGTGGATGCGGGTGCTCGGAAGAGGACCAGAACACTATCCACCCACGAAAGAGATCGAGCACCTGAACCAACAGTAGTTACCTCACTGGAAAGAGACATGCTGACTGTGGAATGTGAGAGCAGACAGTCCACACGCAACGTGATCAAGGATGCCCTAATCAAGACAACAG
The DNA here is from genome assembly GCF_964263255.1 of Lissotriton vulgaris. Lineage (NCBI taxonomy): Eukaryota > Metazoa > Chordata > Amphibia > Caudata > Salamandridae > Lissotriton > Lissotriton vulgaris. The sequence continues at coordinate 1,976,520,298 of NC_141689.1, read as the reverse complement.
AAAGATTGACCAAAGTCAAGCCCACCGCGGATTCGACACTACTGAGGCTTGAAGAACAGGCTGTCCGCCAACCTGTGTGGCGGATTGAAGAACTGCGAACACTGGGGACATTAAGCTCATTTTGTTAAGAAAGGGGGAGATGTAGTATTGTGGGATGCAGTCTAGTGGTTGCAGGGTGGAGTCAGAGGGAGGAGCAGGAACAGGAGGAGCCGGGGATAGGAACCAGGGGACAGTTAGAGTAGGGACGGGGACTTGTGTGGATGTGAGAATAAAGAGCTCCGAGATATACCAGTCGTGTCCGTGTGTCATTGTTGTAGGACACGACATCGAGTTATGGCACAAGCACTTCTCGTTTGTCCCCCATTTTCATCGCCACACGGGTGAGGTGCAAATGTTAGATTTTTCCAGCCAGTGCTACTCCTGTCTGCTAAATTAAATAACGTTTAAGTCTCAGAATTAACATGCCAATTTATATGAAGTAACATATGTGCCCTTATCTGTTGCAGGTCCAACCAAGGTGGTGGTGTACAGAACAAATAGTAAATGATCTCATACCATAACTCTTAAATCCCCTGCCTCATGTTGAAAGTAATTGTCGTTTCGCCTACAGGATCATGCAAGCAAAGAACTGGAGGAGCAGCTGAGGTCAGTATCCAGCGTGGACGAGCTCATGACGGTCCTTTATCCCGAATATTGGAAAATGTTTAAATGCCAGCTGAGGAAGGGAGGCTCACAATACTCCAGGGAGCGCCCAGCCTACGATCACAGAACCGAGGAAACGCTCAAGTTTGCGGCAGCGCATTATCATCCAGACATCTTGAAAAGTAAGTGTGGGCAAGAAAAAGAATAATTATCAGCTTATTTTAGAGTCATGTGAAGAGTTAAACACGTCACAACATTTGATGAGGAGATGTAATGCATTAAAAAAGGTGTGCGAAGGACAGATCCCGGATGGCGGTATCAATTCCATGCTTTTAGGATAACCACTGAATGAGAAGATTAGTTGCATTTATATTCATTGCAAGTAATTGTATATTTTTGTTGTTACCCCGGAAATCTGGCCTGGATCTAGACCTCCTGGACCTATGCTCGATACCATTACATTGGATATTTTAAAATGATAGTATTGCTCTGTCTTTTCTAAAGAAATCTTTGCAAGAATAAAGTGCTTGACAACATTCCACATAGTAGTCATAATTTCTTTCTGACACACCAAATGCTGTCACAGTTTTTCTGTGGTCGCATCGTGAATATACACTGAATCATGCCTGCAGAAATTCATGCTTTCGGCAGGATGAATGTAGATCACAGCATCTATCAAATGTCCCCATGAGCTATTTTAACAACCCGTGCCTTATTGATACCTTTAAAATAAAGTCTTAATGACAAAAACCTATCTTTATGTGCCGAGTTAACAGCATTTGACTGAACTGAACGACAGGTTTCTCCTGCAGGCTGCAAATGCTGTTTTCCTGCCAACTGGGCCATGGTTGAGGCTTATCAGCTGACATTCAGAAATGTTATCTTGCAGTGCTTTCTTACCACATCCTTTTCCCCGTCTCCTTCGAAAGTAATTTGTATTGTATTAAACCGAGGCGAAACCAGACCCTCTTCAAAGATTAGCTCATTATTTTAATAGATGTAGCTTAACATTTTTAGTTTGTAACATAGACAGAAACTCCTTTGCACTCCTCATGGTGTGAAAAAATGCCTGCTGAACGACTGACCTTAGCCAGCATAGTGATCCGTACTTATCTTTCAATAGAGTATAAGACAAGGATGTTCACAAGAAAAACAAGTAATAAGGGCACTGATGTCGAACCGTCACTACAGATTGGATCTCGAATAGAATTAAAATACTGACATATTTTACTGCTGATAAACTCTACTGCTAAGGTATGTTTGTGAATAGGATGATGGAGCATCAATGTTCTGTGTGTCCACATAAGACAGGTAGACCCAACACTTGTAAAACACAAGAAGGAAAGTGGGGTGGTAAATACAGCAAACAATGTAGCAAAAGATGCAACCACTAATAAATGGTAAACATTTGTTCAAAACACATTTTCTGCTTTTAAAGGAGAATAAAGCAGCATTCTTAAACAATAAACTGAAATATTTTCGTTAGAACTAGAAACAGATTTTGAATATTTTCATGTGGCAATAGTAGGCACTAGTGAAGTCTTATCACTGCTAAAATCCCTAGAAAACGAGGAATTTCTGCTCAAAAAATGCAGTTCGATCATGACAAACGTATAACGTAGTCTAGTAATGGATAAGATATTTGAACTGTTTAATGTGGCTAGAGGAAAACTTTAACAGCCTGCAAATTGTGGCATAACTTAGAACTTTTTATTTTCATAAACTATGTTCTTCAAAGGTTTCTCTCTAAATCACACTTGTGAAAAATTCGTATATTTGTGCCACAGTCATGAACATCTGAGTAAGAGGGTTCTAGCCTCGTGTTTAACCCCTTCGCTGCTAGGCCTTTTCCCCTCCTGTGCTAAGCCTTTTTTGGGCGATTTGGGGTAGTGCGCGCTTAGGGCTCTGTAACTTTTTGACCACATAAGGTATCCAGGCCAAATTTGCGTCCTTTTCTTCCAACATCATGTGGATTCTAAAGGTGCCCAGGGTTTGTGGATTCCCTTGGAGGGGTCCCAGAAATTAAGCAAAATACAGTAACATTTTTGTTTTTTTCAGAAAAATGGGAAAAACGGGTTGCAAATGAAAGCCTCTGAGTTTTTCCCTGCAAATGTTATCAAAAAAGAGGTTATAGGGATGAAATCAGCATTTTCCCAGCTTTTAGGGAATGACAGTCTTTTGTCAGAGAACCAACATTTTTTACACAGTTTTGGCATTTTTCTGGGACATAGCCTATTTTTGCCTTTTTTAGTGCTTTTAACCTCCTTCCAGTTAAAGGTAGAAATGAGTTTGAAAGCAATAATGGATCCTGGAAAGGTATACATTTTCGGAAAGTAGACAAAATTTTGAATTCAGAAAAGGGTCTAAATCCATGAAGGTTTCTTTATAGAAACTAACAGTTAAATATTGGAAAAATTGAAAATTAGTTTAAAAAAACAGCCTTTTGTCTCAACGTTTTCACCTGTAACTTCTTGTAATTTTGACAGCTCTGTAAAAGCAATATACCGTTACATCCGTTAGACCTTCCTGGTTGTGGGGATATACAGGACTTGTAGTTTCGCCAAGAACCCGACGAACCCGAGCCAAAAACTGAGCAGCAAGTTGCAATGGTATTTTATTATGAATGTCTGACATAATATCGACAGACAAAATATCGAACTACAAAAATATCGGAACAAAAATATCGACATCAAAAATATCGGAATCCTATCTTCATAAAGGTAAGTACAAAAATATCGGAAAAAAAATATCGTAGTACAAAAATATCGGAATCAAAAATATCGTTTTTTTAAATGTATTAATAATAATGTAAAAATAATGTTAAAATACATATAATTTTACAAATATTAAATAAAAATATTAAAACAAAATTAAAAATAATACATATACATTTAAAATAAATAAAACATTTAATAATTTAATGTAATTTTTTTTAATGTTATTTATTCGATTTAATGTAATTTTTTTTTGTTTTTACCCTGTACGCCTTTACCCCAAAAACCCAAAACTGACCCTTAACCCTAAAAATATCCCTGTACCCCAAAAACCCAAAACTGTCCCTGAACCCTAAAAATACCCCTTTACCCAAAAACTGAAAACTGACCCTGAACCCTAAAAATACCCCTTTACCCAAAAACTGAAAACTGACCCTGAACCCTAAAAATACCCCTTTACCAATGAACTGAAAACTGACCCTTATCCCTAAAAATACCCCTTTACCCAAAAACTAAAAACTGACCCTGAACCCTAAAAATACCCCTTTACCCAAAAACTTAAAACTGACCCTGAACCCTAAAAATACCCCTTTACCCAAAAACTGAAAACTGACCCTGAACTCTAAAAATACCCCTTTACCCAAAAACTGAAAACTGACCCACAACCCTAAAAATACCCCTTTACCCATGAACTGAAAACTAACCCTGAACCCTAAAAATACTCCTTTACCCAAAAACTGAAAACTGACCCTGAACCCTAAAAACATTCCTTTACCCAAAATTAATTAATATTATTTAATTACCAATTAATTATTAATTAACAATAACAATAAAGTAAATATATTAGCGCATTAACTGTAATTAATTTAATTTAATAATTAATAACATTTTTCCCAATTAATTAATTAAGAATAACAAAAAATTATATATAAAAACAATTACTATAATTAATGTAATTAAATAATTAATATTAATTAATAACCAACTAATTAATAATTAAAAATATGTACAAAATGATATTAATTAATTAACTAATTAATAAAAATTAATTACCAATTAATTATTAATTAAAATATGTACAAACATATATTAATTAATTAATTATTATTAAATTACTTCCCACCCTATTCCCCTATAAACCCATAGCCCGCTACAGAACATATTTATCAATTAATCAATTAATTAAAATTAATTAAAAATTATTTCTCAATTAATTCATTAATAATTCCTACTAATTAATAATTAATTTAACATAATTAAATGACTTCCCACCCTATTCTCCTATAAACCCACAACGTGCTACAGTAGTAAAAGACAATATTTAATTAAATTACATTAAAAATAAATAATAAAACATTATAAATACAATATAATATACACTAAATTTATTTAAAAATTGATATTAGTAACATCGAAGTTATTTATTTCGATATTATTGACATCAATATTTAAAACTTCGATATTACTGATATCATACTAATATCGATATTAAGACTGTCGATATTACTTACCTTCGATATTTTGTCCCATCGATATTTAAACTTCGATATTATTGTATATCGATATTTAAAAATCGATATTTTGTCTGTGTACCTTTTATTATGCACCGGGTATAGAGCAATTATTCTGGGGAAATGTATACATTGAAAAATTGGTATGAAAGACACCCATGTATTTTGGGATTGGGTACAAATTATAGAGTTTAGAAACAGTATATATTTCCACATTTTCAAAATTGGGAATACTCATACTAGCATGAAAATTATTGGTCATTTTTCAAAATGATTTTTTTTTACACAATGTCTTTCATTTTGAAGGGAGAAATGTGTGAAAACTCAATAGGTAATAACAGTTGATTTACAAATCTGATTTACCCAAAGTCTTCCGATAAAAACTGTACCTCACTTGTGTGGGTCGGCCTTGTTGCCTGCGACAAGAAACGGTGCAAAATGCAACGTGGTCATACCTCAATTTCGCAGTTAAAAATTGACACTTTTTGGCAAAGTGCCTAGCTTTAGTTTTTGCACCCTAGCTCTGCCGGCACCTAGGGAAAACTAGTAAACCTATATATTTTTGAAAAGTAGATATCCTGGGGAAACCATGATGGGGTGACTTGACTGTCTCCCACCAGGTTCTGTTACTCAGAATTCCTTGCAAACCTAAAAAAGTGTACAAAAAAAACACATTTTGCCCACATTTCTGTGGTGGAAAGTTCTGGAATCTGTGTGGATCCACAAATTTCCTTCCATCCTGCGTTCCCCAAAGTCTTCCAAAAAATAAAAATGGTACCCCACTTGTGTGGGTCAGCCTAGTGCCTGCGACAGGAAACGGCGCAAAACACAACGTGGTCACACCTCAATTATGCAGGGAAAAATGACCATGTTTTGGCAAAGTGACTAGCTGTAGTTTTTGAACCCTAGCTCTGCTGGCACCCAGGGAAGCCTAGCAAACCTATACATTTTTGAGAAGTAGTCACCCAGGGGAATTTAGGATGGGGTGACTCGACTGCCTCCCACCAGGTTCTGTTACCCAGAATCCCTTGCAAACCTAAAAAAGTGACAAAAAGAACACTTTTCCTCATATTTCTGTGGTGGAAAGTTCTGGAATCTGCGTGGATAACCTAATTTCTTCCTACCCCGTGTTCCCTAAAGTTTTCTGAGAAAAATGGTACCTCACTTGCGTGGGTCTGCCTAGTGCCTGCGTCAGGAAACGGCGCAAAATGCAACGTGGTCTCACCTCAATCTCGCAGTGAAAAATGGGCCTTTTTTGGCAAAGTGTCTACCTGTCGTTTTTTAATCCTAGCTCTGCCGGAACCTAGGGAAACGTAGCAAACCTATACATTTTTGAAAACTAGACACCCAGGGAAATTCAGGATGGGGTGACTCGACTGCCTCCCACCAGGTTCTGTTATCCCAGAATCCCTTGCAAAGCTAAAAAAGTGACAAAAAAACGCATTTTCCTCACATTTCTGTGGTGGAAAGTTCTGGAATCTGCAAGGATCAACAAATTTCCTCCCACCCCGCGTTCCGCAAAGTCTTCTGAGAAAAATGGTACCTCACTTGCGTGGGTCTGCCTAGTGCCTGCATCAGGAAACAGCGCACAATGCAACGTGGTCGCACCTCAATTTCACAGTGAAAAATGGGCCTTTTTTGGCAAAGTGCCTACCTGTCGTTTTTTAACCCTAGCTCTACCGGCACCTAGGGCCAAAAACTCATGAGAACCCCCTTGCAAAACCAGGTTGGTTTGTGATAGGTAATTTTGATGTCGCCTCATTAGGTTTTGGGCCCTAGCATGTTGCGGGTCCTTGAGCCACCCACGCAAGTGAGGTACCATTTCTATCGGGAGACCTGGGGGAACGCTGGGTGGGAGGAAATTTGTGTGAGCCCAGTGATGCCATGCTTTCCCACACAAAAATGTGTGAAAAACTGATTGTTTCAGCTAAAAATGAGGTTTGCAAGGGATTCTGGGTAAAGGAACGTTGGAGGATCCATGCAAGCCATTCCCCCTTGAAAGCCCCCGGGTGTCTACTTTCCAGAAATGTGTGGGTTTGCTAGGTTTCCCTAGATGGCAACTGGGGAAGGAGTGAAAAACCCATGTGATCCCCCTAGATAAACCAATTCGTTTTGACAAAATTAGTTGTTTACTTCTGCATCATGACAATTAGGGCACAATATTGCAAGGAAAATATGACGGACATTGTGAGTTTTGCAGGATATTGTGGATAAAATTAATTGTTAGTTTTCACCAGAGAGACATCACCATGTTCTCCCATAGATTTTCAACAATATCTACAATTGGTAGGTTATTCACAGGTGAAATGTACACCTTGGCAGAGAGACTAAATAGACCAAGATCCCTGCACAGCCATCTATTCCCCAAACACACACACATACTGGTTGGATTTGGCACGAGTGCGAGTGATGGTTCAGTATATTTAATTTTATTAACAAGAGATTTCACAAAAATGAAATGCACTGTCAATTACATGGACAAAAAAACTGAACCAATAACGCGCAGCTCGTGAGCTGTAAAGCCACTTCAAGGCACCAACCGCTTTACAGGCCATTCACACACCTTTCGTACCTGACACACAGAAGACCATTCACACCACCAGGCACAAAAGCACCTCATCACAACATTTACAAAAAAGTGACAAGGTGCGCCCTGCTTCAAACATAAAAAAAAAAAAAAATTACTTCACAGACATCAAGTCCTCAAACAAACACACATACTGGTTGGATTTGGCACGAGGATGAGTGATGGTTCAGTATATACAATTGTATTAGCAAGTGATTTCACAAAAAATTAAATGCACTTTTAATAATGGAAAGGACGAGAAACTGAACCATTGACTCACAGCTCGTGAGCTGTAAAGTCACAGCAAGGCACCAACCTCTTTACAGGCCATTCATACACCTTTCATACGTGTGACACATACAAAACATTCACACCGCCAGCCGTGGACCCAGCACATTACTACACTTCCACCAGCAGAAAACGCCATTCAATGGCCCATCACTTTCACACGTCCACAATCCTGACTCAGCAAGTACACAAACTCATGTATTGCATGGAGTGGCGCTCGGCTAGCACTGTGTGCAGTAACCAGCATTAAGTCACTTCCCAGTCACTTCCCAGCCGAGCACCAGTGCACGCACACCACCAGCCAAGCACCAGACCACACACACCGCCAGTCAAGCAACAGACCACGCACACCACCAGCCAAACACCAGTCCACACACACTGCCAGGCAAGCGCCACTCCACACACACCGCCAGCCAAGCACCAGTCCAGGCACACCACCAGCCAAGCACCAATCCAAACACACCACCAGGCAAGCGCAAGACCACGCACACCACCAACCAAGCACCAGGCCACACACACCGCCAGCCAAGCACCAGTCCACACACACCGCCAGCCAAGCACCAGTCCAGGCACACCACCAGCCAAGCACCAATCCAAACAGACCACCAGGCAAGCGCAAGACCACGCACACCGCCAGTGAAGCACCAGTCCACAGACACCGCCAGCAAAGCGCCAGACCATGCACACCATCACAATCGACACTACACGCAAACCAACATCATACTTTAGTTTTTTCAATACAAATAAAAAAAAAAAAATTGCAAGTTGATACAAATCTACTAACACAACAACTAAAACTAAACTACACAAATGCCAACTTTGAAACAGAACAATAACTTTTAAAGAATAGAAGCCAGGCAGTTCACTTTACCACTCATGGATGCTCCCAAAAATTATTTTGCGTGTGGTACATTCTAAAACAAGCAGGTACGCATGGCCCAGGGTTAGAAGGACAGTCGGGGCAGAACATACAAACCTCCTTTGGCACACCTCTTCGCCAACAGACTCTACATCTCCGACTGGGAACGTCTTTTGAGGATGTAGGAGGAATTTGATCAGGAAAGTGGCGATCTTTCAATCTGGCAACTTCCTCCACCACTCCAACTCTTGGAACACTTGCCTGTTCCACTAAAACAAGGCTGCCTATTACAGACTCCTAAAACTTTACAAAAGTCATCTTTGACTGAGGACAAGATTGCTGGTACACAACAAAAGCATTAAAGGTTGCCAAGTGGAAAAGATGGATAGCCAACTTCTTGTACCAAATGTAAGCTCTACAAAAGCAGCACATGGTTCCAACCTCTGATCTACTCTGTCAACACCACCCATGTGCCTATTATAGTCTAAAATGCACACAGGTTTGCGTGCTTCTGCAACCTGACTCCAAACAGTCACCGGTTCACTGCTTTCATCATGTATGGAAGTCAACATGTAGACATTTCTCTCTTCTGAAAACTTCACAGCTAGAAACTCCTCACAACGCAATGCACTGCACTGTCCCCGAGCAAGCTTTTGACAAACAAGTTCTTTGGGGAAGCCTTTACGGTTAGAGCGGATTGTGCCACAAGCAACAGTGTCCACTTTGGCCAATTCCCTGAACAACCGCACACCAGTGTAGAAGTTATCTACATATAAATGATGGCCTTTGTTAAAAAATCCTCTAACAAGTTCCCACACAATTTTCTCAGTCACTCCAAAAGTGGACGGACAACCAGGGGGGTTAATCCTGAATTCCTTACCGGTGTACACCCTGAAATTAAAGACATATCCAGTCCGACTGTCACACAGCATATACAGCTTAATTCCATAGCGTGCCCTCTTACTAGGAATGTATTGCCTAAATACCAAGCGGCCCTTGGAAAACACCAAAGACTCATCCACTGCAATTTCTTTCCCAGGAGCAAAGATCTCAGGAAATCGATCAACAAAGTGATCAATGACAGGCTGAATCTTGAAAAGACGGTCACAATCAGGGTGATCTCGTGGCAAAGCTAAACCATTATCAACAAAATGCATCATCCGAAGTAGAAGCAAATACCTATCACAACTCATGACTGCCGGAAAGATAGCAGTTGCCATCAAGGGATTAGTAGACCAATATGAAGCCACTGATGGTTTCCTAAGCAAGCCCATCAAAAAAATTAAACCCCAAAACTTTTTCATCTCTTCCAAATTTGTGGGAGTCCACCGGGTAGCTCTAACATGGGGCTTAGGCTGGCACTGTTCTCCCTCAAAAACTGTTCTGCATACAAATTAGCCTGCTCAACAATCTCTGCCAAAACACATCATCCATCAACAACTGAAAAAAATCAATCGGAAAAAAGTTTTCAGTGTTCCCCCTACACCCTGGAACACCAGTAAAGTCTGGCAATGCCGGCTGCACCATGCCTGGGGCAACCCAGAGGTCAGAAATTTCAACGGGAAGACTTGCAACCCCCTGCTGCCGCCCAGCTGCCTCTTGCCTCACTGTACCAACGTGAAGTCTAGCAGCCCTGGGCTGCACCCTAGATGCCTCTTGCCGCACTATCGGCACAGCAATGTCCTCCTCTAACACAGGCACTTCATCCACACCAAAAGTATCTTCATCATCAGACGATGCCATGTGGAGAGAAAACTCACTACCAGAATCTTCACCTCCCTCCTCTGCCTCAGAATCAGAGTAAGTCTCTGCACCATGCTCAGAGGAAGAATAAAAAAGCATTCCAACAACTTGCTGAGCCGTAATCCGGCGGCTAGCCATTATCTGTACTAAGAAAGGAGACTGCACAAACAACTCAACAACCAACACTGTGCAAAGCAGGTAAAAACATTTAAGCCTTTAACACAAAGATCTATATACTGAAAAACTATACAATTCACTTACAAAATACAGCCACACTCACCAGCAACTACTCTGCAAAGACACAGCAAATAGTCAACGATATCCCAATAGAAAGAAGAAAAAAAACTTACATCTACAGAAAGCAAAATACACATCAAGCACAAATGCAAAGCAAGTTTCAGAGTCACAAAAAACAGAAACCAAACATACTCGTATTACTACACACTTTGAAATAAAACATTTACATTAAAATTATACAAAAAAGGTATCTTACCAAACTCATGCAACTACACAAACAGCAGAACCACCAGTAACGAAACCGCACACTGCAACAGTCTAAAGAGAAAATAAAACATTACACTTTACAAGAAAAAAAAAATACACATTAAAACAGGCTATGTCACAGGGTATGTCACAAATCAGGTGTCTGTCCCCATGGGGGGCAGAATATAAATCTTTTTAAATTTGGGCCCCCTGGAAGCAACCCTTGCCCAAGGGGTCGCCTCCATAAAAAAAAAGGATTTCCCTCATGTCTTGTGGGGATTTTTACTCCCTCCTGAGGGCAGAAAGGCCAAATTAAGACACTGATCTGCCCCCAGAGGGGGCAGAATATATTTTTTAACAAATATGGGCTCAAGGAAGCGACCCCTGGCCAAGGGGTCACTTCCATTTTTCTACCCCCCCAGGTCCAGAATTGGCAAAAAACAGCTGATCTGCCCCCAGGGGGGGGGGGGGGCGCAGAAAAGTCTAAAATAATTAATTTGCCCCCTGGAAGCGACCCTTGCCCAAGGGGTCGCTTCCTTTATAAAAAAAACAATCCCTGGTGTCTAGTGGGCTTTTCTGCTCCCCCTGGGTCCAGAATCGGGGAAAAATGCCCGATCTTCACCCAGGGGGGGCAGAAAAGTGTTAAATAATTAATTTGCCCCCAAGGAAGCGACCCTTGTCCAAGGGATTGCTTCCTATACAACAAAAAGACATCCCTTGTGTCTAGTGGGGGCATTCCTGGTGCAGGATCGCGATGCTGTGCGCGATCCTGCACCAGGAATGCCCTGCCCCTCGATGCCCCTCGATGCCTCAAGGCACTGAGAAACGGCCCTCCGCCTCACCGGAGAACACAAACCCGGCTGTTGTCTCTGGACGTGCTGGAAAGAAATGGCTTCCACCGCGTCCAGCGCTTCCTGGTGACATCGGCGTGTGTGCGCTGACGTCACCAGGAAGCCTGGAGGGGCACAGGGGTGGCAGCACAAAGCCTGAGGGCTGTGCCGATGAAGGAGCGGTTCCGTCATCAGCACAGCCCAACCGATGCTGATGATGGAACCGCTCCGTCATCAGCATCAAAGGGGTTAAATTAAGTTAAAATTGAATATGAATTTTTTTTTCAGACGCTAATATATTGCACATCTCTTAGCTAGATAACAAAAACATGTTCTCAGAACATCAATAATTCATTGAGTTAGTAAATGTATATATAGTATTTTGAAGTTAGTCACTTGTAAAGAAGAGAGTGCAACTCATCAATCAGTTACATGACTATGTAACAGCACAGATAGACAGGCCTCTGATATGCCTAGCCATATCTTAATAATTTATGCAGCTAGGTCCCGTATAATGAATAATATTCTGGTAGGCCAAAACCAAAATGTAATGTGGGCCTTGCACATCATTGTATGTATAGATGATACCACTCACCAAAACATATCTTGTGATTTTTTGGATTTCGATATAAAAAAACATTTAAAGACATATTCTTCTCTGTCTCCATCCAAAATTGACAAAAGCCTATAGCATTAATTGCAAAACATATATTGTATGCAGCATCATAGTCAGGCCCTTAGTCTCTTTTTCAGAGTTCAGACTCCTCCGGTGGGGTAAAGCAGAGGGTTGTAGTGAAAGAGGGCTCAAAGAGGCCGAATTCCTTCTCAGGAGAATCGGATTTGCTGCTGAGGATAAGATCAGAGTAGGTGAAACCTGAATCTTCAGTCCAGCTGCAACAACTCTTAGTTAGATTGGCATGGCACGCTTGTCCCATTCCTCCTGAGGTATTTAGTCCAAAAAGTCTCAGGTCCTTCAAGGATGCTAGGAGAAATACACTTTGGCAGAGTCAAAGATTACATGACCTCAGGAACAGCACTTAATTGACCGACCCTTGGAATTCTCTTTTTTGTCCTGGGTTCGAGGTCCAGACCTCAGGTCTCCTCACAGGTCTGGAGTGTTCTGAGGAGGGTGCCAGGATATGCTTTATTTATGCTCGGCACTGGCTTGTGGGTAGAGTTGACTCCTGGCCCCTCGCTAACCAATAAATAAAATGTTGCCTGGGGAAAATCTACCAAATTTGCAGTATTTTCTGTGTGCCCTGCTCCAGATACTCCCACAGTGCCCCTCTTTGCCTAAATCTAAAATGGTGAACTTGTGCAGAGCCTGTTTGTCTGCCCCAGAAGTGCAGCCAGGGAAAATGAGCAACTCCTTCTCTATGATCACTTTACCCCGGTTCTGGGGGCAGCTCCATCCCCACTGGGATTGGAACCTGCCTGATTGAGGGAGAAAAGAGGGGCCCTATACAGATGTATTCTGACATCTAGCTGTGACAGGGAAGTTAATCAAATTCCTAGGCGATGCCTAAATGGCCATCCTGCCAGAGGTACAGAAACGCCTCTCTGCACCTATGCCTTTGTCTCTGCTCTGTGAGCAGTTTTCACACCATATTTAGGGCTTGAGCACTCACAAGGCTACAGCTGGAGGCTAATGAGAATTTGCCTCCAGAGGCTTTATGTGGGGGGGAAGGTCACTTTCAAAAAGTACCTTTTCCGTATTATGTATTAAAAATATGACTTCACCAGTGAATTGATTGTGCTTTTAATAAATATTACAAAGAGTCCAAAAATGTAATTTCATTCTGGTTCCTAATTGCAGATAGCATTATTAAATAAAATAGTGCACACCAGTGTTTCTCGATGGAGCAGCCAGCCTTGCAACAGTTAAAATGCTTTGTTGCTATTCATTTTAACTTTAAATTTCTACATATCCTACTTTTAAAAACCAAGCGCCGAATCTACAAGACCACAAGGCCTACATGTGGGTGACCTATTGATATTTAATAGGATTTTTTCTACTGTCAAAATAGGTTTATTTTGATAAGTTGGGTTGCTGTTTAAAACTGCAGCAGCTAGGCTTCTGTGACAGGTCTGGAGTTGTTTGCCTGGTCACACAAGTGGATGGCACAGTGATGCTGTATTCCATAGGTGATGTTTAACTTTCTGTGACATAGGTGTACTTTGGACACCATATACCATGGACTTACAGGAAAAAGGAATATGCCAATTAGGGGTTAGTCAGGTCAACATGTTTTGGAGGTCAGATCAATTTTACTACAGTCTGGTTAGCAGTATCCCAATGCACAGAGTAAAATAAAACCAGCAGCACTAGTTCACAAAATTGCTGTACTCTGCACTTGGTTGCTTATACACCTGGTTTTCACACTTCCACCCTGGCTCCTGCAAGAAAGATAAAAAATGCTTTGAAAATACTTACAAACATGTTAGCACCTAATTATGTCCCAAAGGAGTGGATTTACTTATGCAGAAGCCTCTTTCTGAGGAAATTATTTTACAGATGTGAAACTGACTTCTGTAAATTATAAAAGTAATTTGCACACATAAGAAAGTTACTTGAATGCGTAAGTCAGATTTCCACGCTCAAATCGTCTTTTGAATGAGACCCTGAGGATATTAGATGCAGTATTTCCTCTGCCACATGATAGCAGCTTCTCAGTCAACAGCCCACATTTAATATTATCTGTTGACTTCCAATCTGGGGCAATGACATCACACTCATTATCCTCTTGAAGTATAATATCCTGTGAGAGTTAAGCCATTTGAATAAGCAGAGAGACATAGCTAGTAAAGAATGTATGCTCTTTTGGGTTCATATCATTTGAGGTGACTCAGACATTTCTTTCATCTTTTTAGGCAGCCTTTTTGTCTGTTTCCAATATGTATTTGAGGACTCGTTTATGCAATGTAAAATCGAGTTCACGATTCACAAAGGTAACCTCGGATGCAAATATAATTTTACCACCAAATTATATTTTTTTGCTCCTACCAAAAATATACAAAGGGATTCCTGGTGGGCCTAGATGTGTTTACGAGCATGGACATCTCCACCAGGAGAGCAGAGAAGTCCACAATTGTAAATTCCACTGAAGGTAGTGGGAAGTGGTCATTCAAAGGTGTTGTTTGGCTTAGAAGTTTTAGAAAGTGTCTCTGTTTTGTGGTATTTCTTAATTTTGCCCCAACTCTTTACCACCCTGGAAATGGTTAGACATTTCCTCTGCTTCCTGGATAGGAAAGGGAACAGATCGTTCCCACACCTGCTGGGGTTGTAGGTTTAGGACTTTCTCCATATTAAAAAAAGTTTTTTCTGTGGAAAAAAAAGTGCAACTTTGCACAGGGCACTCCATTCCCCTTGCACTGACTATGGAGAACTTAGCCCAGTGGGAATAGGACCTTTCTAGAACATTGTAATTCCCAGTAAAACACCTTCGAAACTGCACTTAATAAAGAGAGGAAGAACCAAATGATATATGAGAGTGTTATAGAGAAAGAAAGAAAAAAGAGTTAATGTATAGAAGAGTGAGAGGAAAGTTAAGTAGTGAAGGGAAGCCAAAAAGATCAGATTTAATTTTTTGAGAAATAGAAGAAGAGGAAACAGTTGCAATCCTGTGTTCATCACCAATAAAATTCCACCAAGTGAGTAACGAAAGTTTGGAAGTATCCTTCCAGGATGATAAAATTACCTTGAAAGTTAAAGCAATAAAAAGATCAAATAGTCTAGAAACAGAGGATACAATATCCACATCAGGTTATAAAGAACCCAAAAAAACATGCAATAGTGATAAAGTAGCATTGAAGTTTAATATTGACATGCAAATTTTCCAGACTGAATTCCAAAAGGATAAAACATATGAACACTCATAAACTTGATATTTTAACGTGCCCATTTCAGTGGAACATGACCAGAATAATGGAGAGGAAGTTGGTGAAAACTTACAAATGCTAACAGGTGTAATAATAGCTCTATAATAAATAAAATACAGGGATTGAGTTATGCGAGCAGCGGCAGAAACTTTGAATAACTTGGACCATAGTTTATCCCAGGTTATAACAGGAATAGAAACAGACAGATCAGTTTCCCAAGCAATCTCAATCTGGGACTTAGATCGATCAGTGACATTTGATAACATCAACTTATATACAAGAGCGGCTTTAGGTCTATGGGTTGAAAATAAGGGATATATAGGAGTAGAAGGGGACAAAGATGGTGTGTCAGGTGGGAGGGAAAAAGTAGCTAAATGAGATAGTATGGCATTGACAATAATATTGTATTAATTGAAAAAGGAATCAGGTAACTGATAACATGTTTGTAATTCATGAAAGGGAACAATAGAATAATTATGGAGAAATTAATGCACAAAAATAATATCCTTTTCCTTCCAGTATTTGTAGTAGAATGATTTGCCTTTATATTTAAGAAATGTATTATACCATACAGTAGAGGACAAAAAACATTGCAGTGAATTAAAATCCTTAGAGAATGCGTTAAATAATAAAGTTCAGGAATATTTTAAAACAGGATTTTTAGACAAAAAGGTGAAATTTGACATAAAAATAACATGTTGAAAAGAAAAATCTTTTAATAAGGAATGTTCAAAAAGGATCCATCTGGGGACAGGAATATCCAAAAAATCATAAGCTAATGAAAAAGATTGTTTAATTAAAAAGGAGAGGTGATTGAAGCTTATTCATTAATGCATTAAATGTGAATTTGATTGTGTCATTTAGGGTCGATGAGAACCAAATGCCAAGGTACTTCATTTTGGAAGGACACCCAGCAAAATTAGTAGCACTAAACATAAATTGATAGCAGATAGAGTTTAATGGAAGCACTTCTGTTTTTGATAGATTGAGTTTGTAACCAGAAATAGAGGAGTATAATCGAACTTCATTTATAAAATGTGGAAGATATTCAATAGGGTTAGACATATAAATCAGAATATCATCTGCATAAGCAGATATTTTAGTTTCAATAGAATTAATTTTAAAGCCAGTAACATGAGAGTTAGTGCGAATACGTTCTAAAAATGGTTGAAGACATAGGATAAATAATAAGGGAGAAAGGGGGAATCCTTGTCTTGTACCTCTGGATAAAGAAAACAATTTGGAGAAATGATTATTAACAAAAATACTGGCTCGAGGACAAGAGTACAAAAAATTGATATAAGAAATAAAAGAGGGTCCAAACCATTGGAGAGTTTGAAACATGAATTGCTAATTAATGCGATCAAATGCCTTTTAAGCATCCAAAGATAGGGCTGCAAGGGGAGATTTATATGTCTTGCCATACGAAATGATATTAGTAAACATCTGAGCATTATCAGATGCTAATCTACCTTTTACGAATCCAACTTGATCAGTTTTGATCGAAAGGGGAATAATGGAATCAAGTCAGGACGCGAGAATCTTGGCAAAAATTTTACAATCATAATTGATTAACGATATAGGATGATCATTTTTACAGTAAGAGTTGTCCTTTTCAGGTTTATGTATTATAACAATTAAGGCATCCATAAAAGACCCAGATGCTCTAGCATCAGCAATAAAGGAGTTAAAAGGTTGTAGGAGTTTAGGGGCAAAAATTGACTTAAAGGTACAGTAAAACTCTACAGGTAAGCCATCGGGACCTGGCGCCTTAGATTGTTTTAGAGATTGGATAGCATCGGTTACTTCTTGAAGAGTAATATCTTTCTCCAATGCATCAAACTCGTCAGGAAAAGATGGTGGCGAGGGAGACCTGAAAAACAAGTGCTTAAATTGTGAGTGGTGGGGATTGTGTCATCAGAATAAAGAGATTGATAATATTCGTGGCAGGCCTCGGCAATGTCTTCATCTGATGAGACTAGTTTTTTAGTGGATTCATTAAGAATAGGGCCAATATTCTTACTCTCTGACTTAATTTTTAAATAATTAGATAACATCTTACCCGCTTTATTCTGACCTCCATGGTATTTAGATTTAATTTTAAGCAGAATATTACAAGCTGCAACCGTTGCTAATTTATTAAGTTCAGATTTTGCTGCAATTAAATCATGAAGGGAATTAGAGGAGCGAGAGGTAAAATATTTATGTTCTAATTCTTTAAGTTTTTGTAGCTGATCCTCATATTGGTTCCTCGTGGCCTTCTTCTTCTTAGATACATAAGAAATGGTGAAGGCACGAAAAGCATCCTTAAAAGCATCCCAATTATTAGGAACAGAAGTATCTAATGGGTTATTGAGACTAAAGAATTAATTAATAAAATTGGTGACTTCCTTAAGAAAAACTGTGTCTGATAATAAAAAAGTGTTACATTTCCATCGGCTAAATTGAGAGGATGTAAGTGAAAGGTCTAAAACAACATAACAGGGGCATGGTCTGATATAAAAATTGATCCAATTTCAGATTTTTGAATAGAAGGAAGTAGAGACTTACTAACCAAAATATAATCAATCCTAAAACGAGTGTGATGCATATTGGAGAAAAAGGTGAATTCAAGTAAATCAGGGTTACAGGTTTTCCAAACATCATACAATGGACGAGAGGCAATGGCCGCTTGAAAAGATTTATGAGATTTATCAGGTTGAAATTTACATTTGGACAATCTATCGGAAAAAGGGTCTAACCATTGGGTAAAATCGCCAGCAACAATAATATTGGGGCAATCAATTGAAGAAAGTAACATTTTAATATCATTCCAAAATTTGGGATCTGGTTTAACAGGACCATAAATATTTAACAAAACTAACGTTTTATTTTGTACCACAATCTTAGCCATTACCCATCATCCATCATCACCATTTTGAGTAGATAAAATTTGTACTGCTAAAGCTTTATGAAACAATAAAGTGACACCCCCCCTTTTTGTTAGATGCAGGAGAGAAAACAACTTGACCCACCCATTGTCTTTTCAATTTTAGCGACTCTACATCAGTACACTGAGTTTCTTGAAGAAAGGAAATCTGAGAATTGAGTTTAGATAAATGAGACAATACCTTTTGTCTTTTGACTGGATTCCCAAGACCCTGGACTTTCCACATGACAAAGTTACACATAATGGAGGGGTGGGAGGGTATAACACTCTTGGAACAGATATACTTCGAGGAAATAACTACAAAAAAAACACACCACAAGAACAAAATTACAGACGGAAAATACCACAAAAGAACCCATAACACTAGAATACATTAACCCTGAAACAATAACAAAGAACAATGGAGGAGAAATATAAATAAATTGAAAAGAAGAGCAGAAGGAAGAAGATAGAACAGAAGAGGAAAAAAGAGAAGACAAAAGAGACAGAATAAGGAAGGAGAAACAGACAAACAGATCAATGCAAAACATCCCGATCTGTAAAAAGAGGGGGAAACAATGAATAGGGAGCATAGTGACGCGAGGCAAGGTGGATCCTAGAAAGATAAATAAGATATAGAAAATTGAGAACCATAATAAGGGGCAAAGTATAAAAAAGAGAGACGAGAAAAAGAAAAGACAATTGTAGAAAATCGAAGGTAATAAAGCGTTAACAACAATACAGAATAATAAAAGCAATTTCGTTTAGAAAAATAATTCGGGTAAGTCAGTTAGAGATAGATAAAGAGATTAAAAGAAAACAGAAAATCAGGTATTAGTATCCATTCCATTGGAAGAAAAGGACTGAAGGAAAAGTTGAAGTGTTCCGGGATCATCAAAGGATCGTGAACGCCCACCATGAGTGATCTTGCAAAGCCATGGATGAAGTATGCCATATGGAATATTAAGATGTCTCATTTGAGCGCGTAGAGCAAGGAACTCTTTCCGGCGTGCATTAGTAGCATTAGAGATGTCTTGGGAGATGAAGATATTATGACCAGACCAAGTGAGGCGACGTTTGAGTTTAGCAGCCCTCAAAACATTCATAAGTTCAGTAAACTCCAAAAAGAGCATGATGATGCCAGGTGGTTTAGTAGGATTGGAATTGAGGCGATCCAAATGATGAGCTCTTTGTATGTGAGGGGAGATCCAGAAGCAGGAAGATTGAGAAGCTCAGGAAGAAATTTCTGAAGGAACATGACCATATTGGAGCCCTCTACATTTTCCGGAAGACCAGACGTAGGTTGTTTCGCCGATTACGATTTTCAAAATCCTCAGTGTGGAGTTTCAGTTCATAAATTTCCTGCTCAAGTGTTGGAATCTTAGTAGAGATATCCTGTAAGTCACTGACATGTTGTTAAAGATCCATTACTTTGCTTTCCATAACAATCCATCTATCTTCTATTTGTTTCAGTTTTTCATTTGTGGCAGTCATGAAAGGTTGAAGGCCCCACACCTCATCCAAAATAGAGTCCAGAACAGGGTTCTGTGAGGAGTGAATAGGTGACGGTGGATAATTTTTGTGCCTCTTTTGTTTCGTGCCCGTGATAAAGGATCTAGCAGAATGTGAATCACTAGCCATTGTGGTGAAGAAATTAAGATATTATAGAATATGCACAAACTTTGTGCCCCAGGAAAAAAAAACACTGATAAAAGGAGTGGCCTCAGAGGATGACATCAGAGGAGTACTCAAGCATAAATATAACCAAATCGACAGCCTTTTGCAATAATATAATATAGAAACGAGAGCTCAGCGGCTAATAATGGCGGCCGCCCACATCCCCAGTAAAAGAACGGACGTCAAAAAGTAAGGTTATCAGGAGTACATGTGGAGACTGTGCAGCCCAGATCGCGCACAAAAACCAGGTAGTCCAAAACAGTATATATTCAAAGATGTACTTCAACAAGACATCAACGAGTGAGGAAAATTCCAAACAGGGTCATTAAGAAGGTCAAAACCCAGTAGGAGTATGCACACATTCAAAAGAAAGTCTAATGGCATCCAACAGCATCAAACTGTACTGAAATAGAGGAGTAGGAAAAGCCACTGCGAGCATATGACTGAGGAAATTGTAAGTAAGGCATTCAATATGGCACAAAGTTAGTGAAGGAGATGGTAGGCTGTATAGAGACAAAGATCCTCTCTCACGCCGGAAAATGGAAAGCAATAGTCATTAGAGGGCAAATACATCCTGATGAGCAAAGACTGGCAACATGCTGCCGACGAAAGGGGCCTCACTGCAGTAGTAAATGAAAAAAAATTACCGGGTGATGAACGCGAGTATGACGGCCCAAAATTTCAGTCGCTCGCGTCATGAGGAGAAAGTAACGGAGCTGCTAGGAGAAGACCCAGGGCAAGGAATCGCACATAATTATTACCAGGCGCTCACGGCATCATCCGAAGGAAATGCCCGATGTTCCGAGAGTTGAAGGCAGTGAAAAGACGGCTCTTATGAGGATATGAGTCCCGCCAGTGAGCGGAGCTCAAACAGGGTCCGCCATTTTGCGTTGGCACCGAAGCCACGCCCCCAAGAGAGTCAATTCTTTAACCATCCTAAACCCCATTCCTTGCTGCTTATTTCTGAAAGCTATTGCTAGAAGTGGCTTTACCCTTCTTTCTCCTGACCTTTCTTTATCAATGCTACTGCAATTATTATTTCTCTAACCTTGATTACAGTTGCTACTGCAGCTGTGGGGAGCTCGGTTGAGTTTCCAGAACAACTCTTTATGGGAAAATCAAGACTGCATCTATGCTCTGAAAATCTTGCTCTTTTTTAGAAGGAACCCTTCATGAGTTCTCTATCATGGCTGCTTAGGCTCCTTTAACTATTTTAGTGACAACATTCTTTTATGGAACACTCTGTTTGATTTATGTTATCACTAATCACCTTTTTTCTTGACATTTCTGTAATTTCGACTAACTGGAATAAAGATGATAAACCATACCAATTCCTTAAATGATAAATAAATGTTTTGGAAGCTTCTATAACTTCTAGTCATTGACTGAAATTACAGAACCTATCAGTTGAAGATATTTATGACCTGTACTTTTTATCCTTGCTCCATTTGCAATATGGTGGTGAAGGTTCATCTGACCTGTCAAGCGCCATCAGGATTACAAAGGTGCAAGCTGTAAGATGGGGTGTTTGGTTTAATAACCGATTTTTTCCAATCCTTGGGCACTAACACTACTGTTAGGAGAAAGTGACAAATAGGTAGATAGATATGTGCACCAGCAACAGGAATGCTGGATAGACGTAACAGATCAGAGATGGAGAATGCGAATGGAAAAAAGCAGTGCATCCTTTATTGTATTATCCTCCCCTTGCAATTTGTCTCTTCAGGAAGACATAGAGAAGGTACATGAATATATCCTTGACCAGAGAGAAAGCAGAAGCAGTTTAACAGTAAAATTGTGTGCTTATGGGTCCTTCACCAAACTGCAATTTAGCCGAAAAATATCAAATATAACATCGATCTAATAATGCTGATATTTAGTTTTGGGAAATTTTAAAAATCAATGTCATTATTGTTGGAAAATTGCCTTTTCTGAAGAGTCATCCAAAACTTTTTACCTTCCTCCTCCTTTTTTTCTGACCTCGCTTTGGTTGGCTGTAGGACTCTGAGCGCTTTTCAACTGCCAAGCGGTGCTAAAGGAATGTTCTCTCTCCTCTAAGCATGGTTTGATTGATACAGCCACCTGTTTGAAAAATCGAGAGCACTATAAGTGCCAAGGGCCTAAAAATAAAAGGCTACTAGAGGGTGTGCAGCACTGATTGCGCCACCCACACCAATCACAAATAGCATGTTAAACATGTTAAAGGCCTGCCACTAGAGAGCATGTGTGTGCAGTTTTCGTAAAACCCCTTGCAAAGCCTTAAACTCCACTTTAATTATATATGTCACCCCTAAGGTAGGCCCTTGGTAGCCCTTAGGACAGGATGCTGTTTAATTAAAAAGTAGGACATATACTGTGAAGTTGTACATGTTCTGGTAGTGAAAAACACCCACATTTGTTTTTGACTACTATGAGGCCTACCCCTCTTATAGGTTAACATTGGGAATTATTTATTGCACTAATAGCTGGTATTCCCAAGCTGGAAAGAGTAGTTCTGGCATGCTTCATATCATTGGAATGGTAATTATAAATCCTCTTTGCTGGCAACGTCATATTTGTCCTTACTACTTCAGAAATGTACTTTTATCTGTTCTTTGTCCATTTGTAGTTCTAAGTGGTAGGGGTATGCCCAGACCTGGGTCCCGTACTCACTATGCCACCAGATTCAAGCTAACCTGGCCGATGAGGGGTCACACCCCGAAACCGGTCCCAAGATGCTTTTTTCTGGTCCAGGGATGATCTGGTTTGGCAGTTCAGTCTGGACTGTTCCCATGGGTAGCAGGGTCAATACTGATTTGCAGATGGCTGGTCCAAAACTGGAATGGCTTGGCAAGCAAAGACACAATAGATTTAACCCAGATCTTTGACCATGTGTGATTTGTTCAGCATTCCGTCCATCATCTGTTTTTTTGCATTTGTTGTTCTAAGTGGGAATGGTATGCCCAGACGTGGGTAGCGTGATCACTGTTCCTTTGGATTCAAGCTAGCTTGGCTGATGAGGGGGTGATACCCTGAAAACGGTCCATGGATACTTGTTTCTGGTCTCCAAGGAGGACCGGACCTGGCAGTTCGGGCTGGACTGTTCCCATTGGGAGCAGGGTAAACACTGATTTTCATATGCCTGAGTCCAAACTGGATTGGTGTAACAAATAAAAATCGATGGCTTTAACCCAGATCTGTTACAGGGTGAATGTTTGATTTGTTCAGCATTCCGTCCATCTGTTCTTTGTGCTCTATTAGAAAGATGGCATTTCTCTGCTCGTAGATCTGTGTTGGTGACAGCTGAACGTTTTGCATTCCCTGTAGAAGCATTACACAAAGGAAGGTTATGTGTGATACTGAGTGGCCATCCATATCCTGATGGGTCATCCTGGGCAGGGTGGGAGGGATGAGCTGGCACACCTGAATAGGAATTGCTCTGTCATGACACAACTGAGTATTAGTACAGGGTCTCTGATCCCAATAAAGATACAACTGGACCTGTGAAGCACACTGCCTGGGGGATGGACTGCTGTGCTGCTACACGGACTACCTCTGCTGAACTGCTGCACCTGAAGAACTGCTTTTCTGCTGTGCTGCCCGGCTGCCTGCTACCCTCTGCACTGCTGAGGAAGAACTGGACTCTTGCTTCAACCCAGAGTGACCTCCAAGGCATTCTGGCTTGCCACCTGTTCCAAGACTCAGGTATGTCAAAGTCTTACCCCCAGACCTGTGCCTGGTCCATTGTAAGTGGATCCAGGGGCTAGCTCCAGTGGAACCAACACACCCTGAGCTGTGTGAGGCAGAATTAATGCATCGCTGCTGTTGTGTGAACAGAACCGTCGCATCGCACTTGAAAACTGTGCATCACCATCAACCACTGCATGGCTGCTGCCGCAGGAGAGACTATTGATGCATCCCCTCAACTGCGTGGAGAACCCCGACGCATCCCCCTGGCAACCAACACATCTCAAGACTGGCCTTTTATCTTTAGAAATGACGCGTCGCCATCGTTGTGTGGAGAAAATCAATGCATCAACTCGACTGCAGGATAGACACCTACAAATCGTTCGGCTACACCCAGCATCTTGCAGTTATGACCAGGATCAAGATACTTTTGTTCCATGGGGCTTGCGTAGCTCCTGTCTCTGCCTGAACTCTTGTTTTTGCCCTGGTCCACCATGACCATATATTCCCCATAGGCGCCTATTGCTGCTAAGCACTTTTTTTTTACTTTTAATCTTTAAAATTTCACATCTTGACTTCTAATTATTGGATTTTGGTTGTTTTTGGTCTTGTTTGATTCATAAAATCATAATCTATTTTTCTAAACTGGTGTGGAGTTTTTTTGTTGTGTATTCACTGTGTTAATCTTTAATGTTTGCTCAAATTCTTTACCCATTGCTTTTTAAGTTAAGACTGACTGCTGTGTGCCAAGCTACCAGAGGGTGAGCACAGGTTAATTAAGGGTGTATATCTGGCTTACCCCGACTAGGACTGCGGTTCCTGATTGGACAGGGAGCAAACCCCTGTCAACCAGAAACCCAATTTCTAACAATTTTCCGTTCAATTTTTGTAGTCTACATTTTCACTGATTGTCATGTTTAATTTGTCTACTAATTTAAAATACATAGTTTATACCATGTTTTTCTTCATCTCCACTGCGTTTACTTTAGCATATTCCAACCCAGCTGTTTCTAAACATTGCTAAATTCCTGCTGATGTATTCTTTCATGGCTGTATTGTAACGTATGAACTTCCCTATACCTTGCCAGGTATTGATAATGAATGGAGGAAAACTCAGTGTGTGCCTCGTGAGGTGTGTATAGATGTTGGAAAAGAGTATGGGGCTCCAACAAACACCTTCTTTAAACCCCCGTGTGTATCCATCTACAGATGTGGGGGCTGCTGCAATAGTGAAGGACTGCAGTGCATGAATATCAGCTCAACCTACATCAGCAAAACGGTGAGTATTCCATACATACTTTTACTTTTACATTTTGAAAAAAAAATTCTGAACCCAAAAATGAGTGGTTTTTTTTCATTGTTTGCTTTAGGTAAAAGAAACATGGGGTATATTATCAAGCAGGGCATTAAAAATTATCGCCGTTTTAGCGTCAGAAAACTGCTGCTAATGCAGCGATAATGGGCTTGATAATATGGCCTTGTAAATTCCAATAGAAACCAGTGTTCTGGTGTGAACATGGGCTTCTATGGGAATTCTCCAGGGCATATTATCAAGCCCATTATAGCCGCTTTAGCAGCAGTTTTCTGCCGCTAAAATGGCGATAATTTTAATGCCCTGCTTAATAATATGCCCCTATGATCCTTAAGGCATATTTATTGACTGCGCTCCTAAGTGAAATCTGTTATCTTCTCTTATAGAATGGCTTCATGTTATATGAAAAAAAGCTCATATCCTGTAACAGCAATTTTTTACTTGGGTCAGATTAATTCATGCTGTGTTCATATGAATGGATATTAAATCAACAACCCAAAACAACCTAACAACTCTCTCGAAACACGTGTACATTAGTTCGAGCAAACTGAGAGAAAAATAAACTTTTTAAAGGACAGCAATCTGGATTTATAATCAATGTGCCTTAATATCTAATTTATGTCAGAGCTTTTCAAGAGTATTCACCCTCTCAGCCTGAATATCACTCTTACTGTGACCAAACGATACATGACAGAACATGAAACTTTGGAATTCCAATGGCATTTTAAAATAAGGATCCCACACACCTCAGGCCTTTACCTATAAAGGCAACTGATTTCAAACCAAAATTCAGATCGAACATTGAGAACTTGACCCGTTCCTTCTGCGCCCCTCATTTGTAAATTCAGAAACACCAAATTATTTCAGGTAATATTCACAACTTGGAAAGTTTCTGTTGCCTTGCACCCACACTGCCAAAGTTGCCCATTGCCCACCTGCCAGAATATGTGTAAGTTTGTGGTCTGGCTGGTGGGCAGTGCAGCTGTCCTGTGGCTGTGCAATTCAAAGGCTCATATGTGTGCCTTTGAGCTGCAGTGCCAAAGGCGAGCCAAAGCAAGTTCCTGCATGGCATGGACTTGCAGTTGATGCTGTGCAGGAGCTGGGGTGCATGCACTTAGGGGCACACCATGTGCCCCTCTGCATGTATTCTCAGGTCCTGAGACAGCAGGGGGCCCTGTAGGGCCCCCTTAGTTTCCTCACCGCCAACATTTTTATGGTGTGAGCACCACCATGAGACTGCTTGCAGTGAGGAAACTCGTAATATGCTTGCCTGTGCCGCAGCAGCACCAACAAGCATATTGGAGCCTTAGACCACCACAATCTTTGGCGGTTGTGGCGGTCCTATGGCGGTCTGACCACCATAGTCGCAGTATGGCAGTCGGACCACTGGTGCATCGGTCCCCGACTTTCACCGCACCTCACTGCAGGTTTGACAGTCCGATGAACCGCCAAACTTGTAATTAGGCCCCAGATTTTCGCTGTGCCCTGGCCCTTTGTCAGATGGGAGGAATTCCAAGCAGATAAATCCTTTCCTCTTATACTTGGAGGCGGTGAAAAGGCACTTTAAGCATAATATTGTTGTCCCTTATTAAAAGAATGTAAAGTCAATAAGTGACTTTTGATTAGGGCATTCCATATTTGAACTGAATTTGGCAGAGCAAACTAGGTCTGTCCTTTAAATCAGGTTTGATGGTGATTTTTTCAATGTGTTATTGTAAGCACAAGTGACATAAAACAATACCTTGCATTGGTAAAGCCAATAGGTCTCCCTCCTCCTTGCTACCTGCAGTGGAACTCTTGGCTTTGCTAAGGATTTTTTTGGTCCCCGGACATGCTGCATACATGTGTCCAGCCGAGGGGAAGCCACATTGCACTAGTGTTTCTTCGTTTTTTTAAACTCCCACATAAGGTGTCCACTATGCAAGCACACACTTTTGTGGTGGCCATCTTGTGATTGAGTTTTAAAAAAATGTCACTCCATAAAAGATGACGACCATGCACTCGCAAACATGCATGGTGGCAATTATTTATTGGCATTTACTGTGAATTTTGAGACTCCGTTATAAGATGGGTGCCAAACATGTACCCACATGCATGGCGGCCAAATTGGAATGGTTTTACTTAGGCAATTCAACACAAATTGATACTGCCAAGCTACTCGAATTTTGGCATCATTGTGCACTAAAGAGGTTGTGGGGGAAATGGAGGGCGAGGAGGCCCAGAGATAATTGAGGGATGACTAAGTAACCATTAAGAACAACCCACCTAGCCAATCAAAATTTACAAAAAATTGCAATGAGTAAAGCGGGCACACAAAGACCACTCTACTTGTACTGTATGTATGTGTGTATATGAACGTGTATTGGTAAATTGAGATCTGAGACAATCAGCTACAGCACTCTGCAGACAATACGTAAAAATAAAATATGATGTAGCATAAATGTGGACCTCATGAATTTGCACTGAACATGTTAGATTTAAAAATACAATTAAACATCTCATATCATTTTTAAATATCAGTACAGGGGCTTCCGAGCAGGCAGACCTATTTAGAACAGTTAGAAATCATCATTTGTTCAAAGCCACACCACTGAAAATACAATTCTTATTGGTTCATCCGGTTACTATTGGCTTAAGTCACTGCAACCTGAAAATATAGTGTAAACCCACAACGATGCCTAAAAAAAAATAATAATAAAGATGGAAAGACATGGGCATTGGCAAAGGATTGAGTCAACAACCCAGATACTGAAGTGCACTTTTTAAGCCAATATAAATTCGGGGTCTGGCAAAATGCCTCCACTTACTCTGTAAGCGAGCCAATGGCTGAAGTGGGCTGACCCATTTCCCCATGCTGTATGCTGTAGTGAGTGGAAGCAAAATGTGAATAATAAGTAAACAGACCAATGAATGAAGGTTTCTGATCCACAGGCACTCTGAGCATCTGTATATGTATAAACTACTCGAGGGTATTTTAAGAGTTCAGATATCAAGGGCGCACTGCCTCAAATTTGACGTTCATGTGTGTGTTTCAAAAAAGGTAATTGTGTAGTGCGTAAAGAGCAGACGGAAAATCACCCTTAACCGTCTAAAAAGTCAGAGACCATGCACAATTAAACAGCTAAGCTCTCGCAACTACAATTAGAATGTTCCACAATTCAGTTCGATTAAGAAGTACCACAAAAAAACAAAATAACATAGAAGCAGATCCTTTGGTGTGTTGCTTGTCCCAGCAGGGTGGAGATTTATTTGATCCAGACTTGAGGAATAACAGTAAGCCGACACGTGTTTCGTCGTGTGCCGTTGAGTCAACACGACTCTTCAGGGCTGATGGTACAAAGCACAGAGTATACAGATTTACTGATACGTCAACTCACATAGTTATACTGCATATGGTGACTTGAGGTGTATCAAGCATGCAGTAGTGGTGTGCGTAACCAATCGCACAGAGAGTGACTGTGATGTGTGATGACGTTCAGAACACTAGGGGTGTCATACTCTAAGGAAGTGAGTGGTATTCCTAGAGTAGGTGTGCTTAGGGTGTGGAGTTGATGGTATTATAGTGAACAATCGTGGGAAGCGTTCACGTGCACACTGTGGTCCTGCCTGTCTAGGGTTATAGTTTAGTGAGTTGAGTTTGTGAGGGCAAGCCAAAAGTGAAGTGCGAGTTCCGTCGGTGACAAGTTCAGACTGGAAAGTGGGAAAGTCATTTGTGATTAAACAAGACTGCGTGGTGTTAAAAACGGTATCTATAGTGAAGACTTCAGGAACATGCTCTCTCTATCCGGTTCCATAATTTACCTTAGACTCAACTCCGGGAAGTGGGTTGAGTATGGTCTGGAGGTATGGCAATGTTCCACGTAGGTGGATTAGAGAGAGACTAAAAAGACGAAAGGAGAAGAGAAAACATCATGAAGGAGGCATAAGAAGGAGGACTGTGTGAGAGCCTGTCAATGGGTGGTTAAATTGATGGTAAACCAAAATAACCAGGACACTACAATAAAAGTATCCTTACCACTGGGATTATTAACAATCAGGTATTTAAGTAGATAGTGGTGGAATATCCCGTGGATCCGTTCGTAAAAGCGCGTTCTGTTGGCTAGGTCTCGCCTATTTTCTGAGTGTGTCAAAGACTTCTTGTCAAGGACGCTCTAATAAAAAGATAAAGTCGATCCACTAAGTTAGTGGACCTCATGTGACATAAATAGTGTCCATTTCAAAAGTTTATACAGTCCTGCTGCAAGGAAAACACTCAATATACTGAAGACACGTTTTGTACCTGGGTATGTCTGTATTAAAGGTGTAGACCGGGAGGGGATCCATACAGTTTGAAAACCTTGAAACGGGTGCGTTTCCTGGTTAGCGGTAAGCTGAAAAGATTAAAAAATAACATGCACTCGTCAAGAAAAAGCCGTCGCTAATTCCTGTTTACCTAAGTGCAAACGAAGGTTTAAAATCTGGTTAGCTAGTTGCAAGCGAGCCGCGACTCACCTCCTGTTCTGTATCCCTCCTCCGTTGGTTCCCGGTGGCCGTCTGTCATGAGCGGACCCCGGGCCGGAGGAGGAAATGACGTTAAGTAAAAGAAACTAGAAACCGAAGATGCCGCTAGAATAGGAGGTACGAATTCGGGCCGCCATCTTGGAGTGGGGAATTTTTAGTGCCGAGTATCCCGGGTTGGTCATTGGTCTACGGATCATGTGATGTGTTTATTCGTAATGTGGGTTCGATCAGAGAAATAATGCCAATGGGCAGACTCCGATCATGATTGTTAGGATATTCACAGTAAGTGGACATCCCGGAGTTCTAATGTCGATATTAGCCTTAAAAGAGGTAGGTCAGTCTCTACCTTAAGTGTTCACATGGGGGAAAGCAAGTTTTGCTCTGTCCTTAGGTAGGTACTAGAAATATATTTCTATAGTAAAAAGTAGTTCAAAGAAGGGTGACATGCCACCAAGTGAGGGTGCAAACGCAAAGTTGTGAAAAGGTGACTTCCTGGATCACATTCCTATATTTCTACTTTACCAAAAGTAAAAGACTCGTTTTTTGTCCAAACTCACTGGCAAAACATGTCAATCATGAAATACTGGTGACTTAAAAGGGTGATAACCTGACAGGTGAAGGTGCGTTACATTTGTCAAGAAAAAGTGACTTCCTAGGATACATAGGTATAGAAAATCTAAATGTAAGTTTCACCCTTTTGGTTAGCAACCTATAGTCTTTCCGATAGATCAAAGAGATAAAGTGGCTTAATTGCGTACCTGTAGTGGATTATAGAATTTTCCAAGAAAACAAGTGTGTTTGCAAGTTGACATTATAACACCGGTTGTCCAAAATTTACAGATCTCATTACAGTTTAACATTTCTTTAAAAGAAGAAAAAGGTTTTTGCAAAATTCATGATTTGTACAATAGTCGGTTAAGATCTTGTTCCAGATGAAGTGGAATACGTACAATAAAACGTCTATAGCTATTCTCCGTAGGTTGTGTCAAAGTTCAAAGTTGGAAATCGTTGGTTTCCAAAAAGGATTGAAACCCCTCGGGCAACTATTCAGTTACCCAGAAAGTACTGAAGCTCAGGGTCGTAGTTTAGCCCATGTTCCACGCTCTGTAGGCGCATGATCCATGTGGCCTCTCTCCGTCTGAGCATTAGTTCTCTATTGCCCCCTCGGATGTTGGGGGGAATCATATCAATTCCAAAAACACGCACTTTGACATCCTCTTCTAGAGGTTGGCACTCTGCTACGTGTAGGGCTACTGGGTATCGTGGGTCTCTTTTTTGTATGGCCCTCATGTGTTCAGCAGTTCTCTCTCTGAGTGCCCTGATGGTGCTACCAACATAAATTTTGCCACATTTACATTCAATTAAGTAAACAACAAATTTGGTCAGACAAGTGATATTTTGTTTGATTTTGTATATGGATCCACCCGGACCCTTGAATGTGGTAGTGCCGTGTTTCCCCCAAATACACATGGAACATGAACCACATTTGTAGAAACCCAGACCTCTAGTGGAAAGCCAATCTCGCGTTCCAGTGTTGGGGGGTACCGTGGGGCTCAGTTT
This sequence comes from Lissotriton vulgaris, assembly GCF_964263255.1. Lineage (NCBI taxonomy): Eukaryota > Metazoa > Chordata > Amphibia > Caudata > Salamandridae > Lissotriton > Lissotriton vulgaris. The sequence goes on along the minus strand of NC_141689.1, from coordinate 1,976,489,160 downwards.
GTTTTTCAAAGTGAAACCCTTCTTGTAAGTAATGGCCGGTCTGTCTGGAAGGAACTCTCTGAGCACTGGATCCTCTTTCAGCAGTTTCCAGTGTTTGTTGAAGCTCTTTTTGGTGGTGTAGTTGAGCGCGTTGTATTCAGTTATTAGTCTGATTTGTTGTCCAGAAGACTCTGTCTCCGTACGTGTTTTTAGACAGTCTGGTCTAGAGATAGATCTGGTTTTTTGTTCAGCAATTTTGAGGGATGATTTAGGGTATCCTCGCCTTAGGAATCTGTCCCTCATGTTAGAGATGCATTGTTCAAACTCATTGGATTCACTGCAGTTACGCCTAGCTCTTAAAAATTCTCCATAAGGGATGGAGCGTAACTGATGTTCAGGGTGAAAACTGGAGGCATGGAGTATAGAGTTGCAGGAAGTTGGTTTTCTGAAGAGTTTGGAGTGTATCTTATTATCTTTGATGTAGAAGTCCAGGTCTAAGAACTCCATACTGGTAAGGCTGTGTTTCATGGTGAAGCTCATCTCCCATGTATTGTTGTTTAGGTGTTCAAGAAAGCAATGGAGAAGTTCTTCAGAGCCTGACCAGAGCAAAAAACAATCGTCGATATACCGACCCCAAAATACTATGGAGTCGATATATTGAATTCCCTTGGTGCCCCAAATCAAGTCAGTCTCCAACGCTCCCATGAAGAGATTAGCGAAGGAGGGTGAGAATTTGGAGCCCATGGCTACTCCCTTTGTCTGCCGGTACCATTTTCGATCAAAGATGAAAAAGTTGTTTTCCAAGATGATCCTTATCATGTGAAGTAGCATATTCGTGTGTGCCCAAAGAGAAGCCGGTCGGTTGGATAAGAGTTTAGAGATGGCTTCTAGACCTAGTTCAGGCTTAATGCCAGTGTAAAGAGACACCACATCTAGTGTTACTAGTATGGTGCCTTGTTGCCACTCCATGTCTGCCATTATGCTTAGGATATGTTTAGAGTCTTGTATGTAAGACGGAAGATTTCTGACCAGTGGCCCCAGAAAAAGATCCACATACTCTGCGAGTCTTTCGGTGGGACCTCCGATCCCTGAGATTATGGGTCTCCCTGGAGGGAAAGGTAATTTCTTGTGGATTTTGGGTAACGTGTAAAACCACGGATACGTTGGTCTGAAGACTTTGAGATATAGGTACTCATTATCATCCAGAAGACCAGACTGTTTCCAGGTGAGTAAGAGTCCGTTGATTAGGAGTGTCAGTGGACCAATGGGGTTATGGTTCAGCAACTCATAGCAAGAGTTGTCATTAAGTTGGCCCTGGATCTCATTGTTGTAGTCAATCAGATCCATGACCACCACATTCCCCCCTTTATCCGCCTCCCTGATGATGATATTTGGATTGTCACTTAACGTGGAGAGTGCTAACCGTTCCCCTCTGGTTAAATTGTCTTTATATTTAAACCTGGTGTTTAAATTTCTGGTGTTTACTCTGTTTAAATCCTCAAGAACAAGTCTATGAAAATTGTCGATCACATTACCCCCTGGTAACGTGGGTGTCCATTTGGATTTGCTTTTTAAGCCACTAGCCATGCTATAGTCAGTTTCAATATCGAGGTCCTCTAGTAATTTCTCCATTTCAAGAGGACTGTCTTCCCTGTCTGTCAAAGAAAGAAGCAAGTGTGTGGATTGCACATCTTTAATGGTAAGAGAAACATCATCAAAAACATTTGGAATATGTCTAGGTTGACTTTGTGTGTTCTGTAGTCCAGCAAAATGTTTTTTTAGTTTCAGATTACGAATGAATTTGAAGACATCTATCTTCGTCTGGCAAATGTCCCCGGTGGCATAAGGATTGAAATTAAGGCCCCTACTTAACAGGGAGATCATATCAGGTGTCAAGGGAAATGAGGACAGATTTATGACTTGTACTTTGTCATTAGGTGTATCTAATTTTTCTGCGTCCCTGACCTCAATTTCCTGCGATAGTCCTCGCTTGTTCCCACGTTTGCCCCTGTGGGGTTTGGGTCTGTGACGGTTCTTGGTGGTTGGGTTCTGCTGCCTTTCCTCACCCGTTCCATTTCTAAAAAAAAGGTTGAACTGTGGGGGTCTGAGTTCGCTAGGATTTCATTTTCAATATCACTGAGCCCAGTAGAGCTCAGGGACGTGGTGCTGGAGTTAGTGGAACCGGTATTCGTGGTTCTGGCAGATTGTGGGCCCGTTTTGGGTTTAGGGATCAGGGAATCATATTTACGATCAAAGGTATAGATTCTTCCATTTTTGTAGTCAGCTTCGTCCCTTTTAATTTGACGTGCTTTTCTGTTCTTTATTTCTGTCTGGTGTTTGAGAAGTATCTCATCAAGTAGGGTGTAATTTTTGACTGTGGCTTCAGGTTTGTTTAAATCTTTTATCTCCTGTTCAATGATGGAGATTTCTGCCTGTAATTTCGCAGTTTTGCGGTCAGCACTCTCAATAAGAATGTCCATGAGTGTAATGGAGTTTTGATTTAGTGAGTCTTCCCATTTGATCATGAGATCTCTATCTAGATCATCATAAGTTGGAAAGATTTGGGACCTCAGTCCTCTAGGGACCAGTTTCAGTTTTAGATAATGTTTTAGAGTCGCCCCGTCCCACCAGCGGGAGTTCTCTTGTTTTTTGAGTTTCTCTAATTTGAAGAACTTGTCTCTTAAACCCTCTATACGTGCAGGGCCTGCCGTGGCCGATGCCTGGTGTGTGGGCATGCTTTTGGCCAGGTTTTCAAAGAGATCTGCTGCCGCCTTATCCCTGTCCATAGTGTGACGGACAGGTACAGACTAAAAGTAGTGGTAAATAATTAATTAGGAACGTGGAGGCACCCTATCTGAGAGGATAAAGGTAAACTACTCGAGGGTATTTTAAGAGTTCAGATATCAAGGGCGCACTGCCTCAAATTTGACGTTCATGTGTGTGTTTCAAAAAAGGTAATTGTGTAGTGCGTAAAGAGCAGACGGAAAATCACCCTTAACCGTCTAAAAAGTCAGAGACCATGCACAATTAAACAGCTAAGCTCTCGCAACTACAATTAGAATGTTCCACAATTCAGTTCGATTAAGAAGTACCACAAAAAAACAAAATAACATAGAAGCAGATCCTTTGGTGTGTTGCTTGTCCCAGCAGGGTGGAGATTTATTTGATCCAGACTTGAGGAATAACAGTAAGCCGACACGTGTTTCGTCGTGTGCCGTTGAGTCAACACGACTCTTCAGGGCTGATGGTACAAAGCACAGAGTATACAGATTTACTGATACGTCAACTCACATAGTTATACTGCATATGGTGACTTGAGGTGTATCAAGCATGCAGTAGTGGTGTGCGTAACCAATCGCACAGAGAGTGACTGTGATGTGTGATGACGTTCAGAACACTAGGGGTGTCATACTCTAAGGAAGTGAGTGGTATTCCTAGAGTAGTTGTGCTTAGGGTGTGGAGTTGATGGTATTATAGTGAACAATCGTGGGAAGCGTTCACGTGCACATGGTGGTCCTGCCTGTCTAGGGTTATAGTTTAGTGAGTTGAGTTTGTGAGGGCAAGCCAAAAGTGAAGTGCGAGTTCCGTCGGTGACAAGTTCAGACTGGAAAGTGGGAAAGTCATTTGTGATTAAACAAGACTGCGTGGTGTTAAAAACGGTATCTATAGTGAAGACTTCAGGAACATGCTCTCTCTATCCGGTTCCATAATTTACCTTAGACTCAACTCCGGGAAGTGGGTTGAGTATGGTCTGGAGGTATGGCAATGTTCCACGTAGGTGGATTAGAGAGAGACTAAAAAGACGAAAGGAGAAGAGAAAACATCATGAAGGAGGCATAAGAAGGAGGACTGTGTGAGAGCCTGTCAATGGGAGGTTAAATTGATGGTAAACCAAAATAACCAGGACACTACAATAAAAGTATCCTTACCACTGGGATTATTAACAATCAGGTATTTAAGTAGATAGTGGTGGAATATCCCGTGGATCCGTTCGTAAAAGCGCGTTCTGTTGGCTAGGTCTCGCCTATTTTCTGAGTGTGTCAAAGACTTCTTGTCAAGGACGCTCTAATAAAAAGATAAAGTCGATCCACTAAGTTAGTGGACCTCATGTGACATAAATAGTGTCCATTTCAAAAGTTTATACAGTCCTGCTGCAAGGAAAACACTCAATATACTGAAGACACGTTTTGTACCTGGGTATGTCTGTATTAAAGGTGTAGACCGGGAGGGGATCCATACAGTTTGAAAACCTTGAAACGGGTGCGTTTCCTGGTTAGCGGTAAGCTGAAAAGATTAAAAAATAACATGCACTCGTCAAGAAAAAGCCGTCGCCAATTCCTGTTTACCTAAGTGCAAACGAAGGTTTAAAATCTGGTTAGCTAGTTGCAAGCGAGCCGCGACTCACCTCCTGTTCTGTATCCCTCCTCCGTTGGTTCCCGGTGGCCGTCTGTCATGAGCGGACCCGGGGCCGGAGGAGGAAATGACGTTAAGTAAAAGAAACTAGAAACCGAAGATGCCGCTAGAATAGGAGGTACGAATTCGGGCCGCCATCTTGGAGTGAGGAATTTTTAGTGCCGAGTATCCCGGGTTGGTCCTTGGTCTACGGATCACGTGATGTGTTTATTCGTAATGTGGGTTCGATCAGAGAAATAATGCCAATGGGCAGACTCCGATCATGATTGTTAGGATATTCACAGTAAGTGGACATCCCGGAGTTCTAATGTCGATATTAGCCTTAAAAGAGGTAGGTCAGTCTCTACCTTAAGTGTTCACATGGGGGAAAGCAAGTTTTGCTCTGTCCTTAGGGAGGTACTAGAAATATATTTCTATAGTAAAAAGTAGTTCAAAGAAGGGTGACATGCCACCAAGTGAGGGTGCAAACGCAAAGTTGTGAAAAGGTGACTTCCTGGATCACATTCCTATATTTCTACTTTACCAAAAGTAAAAGACTCGTTTTTTGTCCAAACTCACTGGCAAAACATGTCAATCATGAAATACTGGTGACTTAACAGGGTGATAACCTGACAGGTGAAGGTGCGTTACATTTGTCAAGAAAAAGTGACTTCCTAGGATACATAGGTATAGAAAATCTAAATGTAAGTTTCACCCTTTTGGTTAGCAACCTATAGTCTTTCCGATAGATCAAAGAGATAAAGTGGCTTAATTGCGTACCTGTAGTGGATTATAGAATTTTCCAAGAAAATAAGTGTGTTTGCAAGTTGACATTATAACACCGGTTGTCCAAAATTTACAGATCTCATTACAGTTTAACATTTCTTTAAAAGAAGAAAAAGGTTTTTGCAAAATTCATGATTTGTACAATAGTCGGTTAAGATCTTGTTCCAGATGAAGTGGAATATGTACAATAAAACGTCTATAGCTATTCTCCGTAGGTTGTGTCAAAGTTCAAAGTTGGAAATCGTTGGTTTCCAAAAAGGATTGAAACCCCTCGGGCAACTATTCAGTTACCCAGAAAGTACTGAAGCTCAGGGTCGTAGTTTAGCCCATGTTCCACGCTCTGTAGGTGCATGATCCATGTGGCCTCTCTCCGTCTGAGCATTAGTTCTCTATTGCCCCCTCGGATGTTGGGGGGAATCATATCAATTCCAAAAACACGCACTTTGACATCATCTTCTAGAGGTTGGCACTCTGCTACGTGTAGGGCTACTGGGTATCGTGGGTCTCTTTTCTGTATGGCCCTCATGTGTTCAGCAGTTCTCTCTCTGAGTGCCCTGATGGTGCTACCAACATAAATTTTGCCACATTTACATTCAATTAAGTAAACAACAAATTTGGTCAGACAAGTGATATTTTGTTTGATTTTGTATATGGATCCACCCGGACCCTTGAATGTGGTAGTGCCGTGTTTCCCCCAAATACACATGGAACATGAACCACATTTGTAGAAACCCAGACCTCTAGTGGAAAGCCAATCTCGCGTTCCAGTGTTGGGGGGTACCGTGGGGCTCAGTTTGTTTTTCAAAGTGAAACCCTTCTAGTAAGTAATGGCCGGTCTGTCTGGAAGGAACTCTCTGAGCACTGGATCCTCTTTCAGCAGTTTCCAGTGTTTGGTGAAGCTCTTTTTGGTGGTGTAGTTGAGCGCGTTGTATTCAGTTATTAGTCTGATTTGTTGTCCAGAAGACTCTGTCTCCGTACGTGTTTTTAGTTTTTCAGTGCTCAGAGAGTTCCTTCCAGACAGACCGGCCATTACTTACAAGAAGGGTTTCACTTTGAAAAACAAACTGAGCCCCACGGTACCCCCCAACACTGGAACGCGAGATTGGCTTTCCACTAGAGGTCTGGGTTTCTACAAATGTGGTTCATGTTCCATGTGTATTTGGGGGAAACACGGCACTACCACATTCAAGGGTCCGGGTGGATCCATATACAAAATCAAACAAAATATCACTTGTCTGACCAAATTTGTTGTTTACTTAATTGAATGTAAATGTGGCAAAATTTATGTTGGTAGCACCATCAGGGCACTCAGAGAGAGAACTGCTGAACACATGAGGGCCATACAGAAAAGAGACCCACGATACCCAGTAGCCCTACACGTAGCAGAGTGCCAACCTCTAGAAGATGATGTCAAAGTGCGTGTTTTTGGAATTGATATGATTCCCCCCAACATCCGAGGGGGCAATAGAGAACTAATGCTCAGACGGAGAGAGGCCACATGGATCATGCGCCTACAGAGCGTGGAACATGGGCTAAACTACGACCCTGAGCTTCAGTACTTTCTGGGTAACTGAATAGTTGCCCGAGGGGTTTCAATCCTTTTTGGAAACCAACGATTTCCAACTTTGAACTTTGACACAACCTACGGAGAATAGCTATAGACGTTTTATTGTACATATTCCACTTCATCTGGAACAAGATCTTAACCGACTATTGTACAAATCATGAATTTTGCAAAAACCTTTTTCTTCTTTTAAAGAAATGTTAAACTGTAATGAGATCTGTAAATTTTGGACAACCGGTGTTATAATGTCAACTTGCAAACACACTTGTTTTCTTGGAAAATTCTATAATCCACTACAGGTACGCAATTAAGCCACTTTATCTCTTTGATCTATCGGAAAGACTATAGGTTGCTAACCAAAAGGGTGAAACTTAGATTTTCTATACCTATGTATCCTAGGAAGTCACTTTTTCTTGACAAATGTAACGCACCTTCACCTGTCAGGTTATCACCCTGTTAAGTCACCAGTATTTCATGATTGACATGTTTTGCCAGTGAGTTTGGACAAAAAACAAGTCTTTTACTTTTGGTAAAGTAGAAATATAGGAATGTGATCCAGGAAGTCACCTTTTCACAACTTTGCGTTTGCACCCTCACTTGGTGGCATGTCACCCTTCTTTGAACTACTTTTTACTATAGAAATATATTTCTAGTACCTACCTAAGGACAGAGCAAAACTTGCTTTCCCCCATGTGAACACTTAAGGTAGAGACTGACCTACCTCTTTTAAGGCTAATATCGACATTAGAACTCCGGGATGTCCACTTACTGTGAATATCCTAACAATCATGATCGGAGTCTGCCCATTGGCATTATTTCTCTGATCGAACCCACATTACGAATAAACACATCACGTGATCCGTAGACCAATGACCAACCCGGGATACTCGGCACTAAAAATTCCCCACTCCAAGATGGCGGCCCGAATTCGTACCTCCTATTCTAGCGGCATCTTCGGTTTCTAGTTTCTTTTACTTAACGTCATTTCCTCCTCCGGCCCGGGGTCCGCTCATGACAGACGGCCACCGGGAACCAACGGAGGAGGGATACAGAACAGGAGGTGAGTCGCGGCTCGCTTGCAACTAGCTAACCAGATTTTAAACCTTCGTTTGCACTTAGGTAAACAGGAATTGGCGACGGCTTTTTCTTGACGAGTGCATGTTATTTTTTAATCTTTTCAGCTTACCGCTAACCAGGAAACGCACCCGTTTCAAGGTTTTCAAACTGTATGGATCCCCTCCCGGTCTACACCTTTAATACAGACATACCCAGGTACAAAACGTGTCTTCAGTATATTGAGTGTTTTCCTTGCAGCAGGACTGTATAAACTTTTGAAATGGACACTATTTATGTCACATGAGGTCCACTAACTTAGTGGATCGACTTTATCTTTTTATTAGAGCGTCCTTGACAAGAAGTCTTTGACACACTCAGAAAATAGGCGAGACCTAGCCAACAGAACGCGCTTTTACGAACGGATCCACGGGATATTCCACCACTATCTACTTAAATACCTGATTGTTAATAATCCCAGTGGTAAGGATACTTTTATTGTAGTGTCCTGGTTATTTTGGTTTACCATCAATTTAACCTTCCATTGACAGGCTCTCACACAGTCCTCCTTCTTATGCCTCCTTCATGATGTTTTCTCTTCTCCTTTCGTCTTTTTAGTCTCTCTCTAATCCACCTACGTGGAACATTGCCATACCTCCAGACCATACTCAACCCACTTCCCGGAGTTGAGTCTAAGGTAAATTATGGAACCGGATAGAGAGAGCATGTTCCTGAAGTCTTCACTATAGATACCGTTTTTAACACCACGCAGTCTTGTTTAATCACAAATGACTTTCCCACTTTCCAGTCTGAACTTGTCACCGACGGAACTCGCACTTCACTTTTGGCTTGCCCTCACAAACTCAACTCACTAAACTATAACCCTAGACAGGCAGGACCACCGTGTGCACGTTAACGCTTCCCACGATTGTTCACTATAATACCATCAACTCCACACCCTAAGCACAACTACTCTAGGAATACCACTCACTTCCTTAGAGTATGACACCCCTAGTGTTCTGAACGTCATCACACATCACAGTCACTCTCTGTGCCATTGGTTACGCACACCACTACTGCATGCTTGATACACCTCAAGTCACCATATGCAGTATAACTATGTGAGTTGACGTATCGGTAAATCTGTATACTCTGTGCTTTGTACCATCAGCCCTGAAGAGTCGTGTTGACTCAACGGCACACGACGAAACACGTGTCGGCTTACTATTATTCCTCAAGTCTGGATCAAATAAATCTCCACCCTGCTGGGACAAGCAACACACCAAAGGATCTGCTTCTATGTTATTTTGTTTTTTTGTGGTACTTCTTAATCGAACTGAATTGTGGAACATTCTAATTGTAGTTGCGAGAGCTTAGCTGTTCATCTGTATATGTATGTCATTTTTATTTATTCATGTTTTGGTTTACATGAAGCTGACATCTCCGCTCTACTGTCTTTATTCCAGGCCTAAGTTTGAATTTGCTTTAAAAAAACTGTGGGGCATATTACCAAGCAATAGCGATAATTATCGCTATTGCTTGGTTAGCGGGAAAAAAATATCGCCGAGCACCGAGGATTTTTACCGCTGAGATAACTTGATATTATCAAGGTTTATCTCAAAAGCGGTAAAAATCCTGCGAAATGCATGAATATCGCTGAAAAATCAGCGATATTCATGCATTATCGTGACAATGCTCTTAGCCATGTTATCCACCTTCCATTGGATAACATGACTAAGAACTGCTTTTAGCAGGCGTTAGCTTTTGGAGATATTCGCACTTAGCGCGAATATTTCCAAAAGTTGTTAATAGGAGTTAGAGATGTTAGCGACTGTTTTCAGTCGCTAACATCTTGGCACGTCCACTTTGCATGTCATTAGCGATAATTATCGCTGACATGCAAAGTGGGCACCTAAATGCCCGCTATCGCCTGCAAGCTGTCGCTAACTGGTGTTAGCGACAGCTTGGTAATAGGGCGATAAAATTATCACCGCATTAGCGGGAAAAAGTCCCGCTAATGCGGCGATAATGCCCTTGGTAATATGTCCCTATGTGTTAGCAAACATCTGCTTCACAAAATGAGTGTGCTACTGTGTATATGTTATTGTAGTTTCATGTTTTATTCGGAAAGTATATACCAAAAAGATATATTTAATTGGTACAAGCGTTGACGTCCACAGTGACCGCAACGCCAGTAACTTGCAAGGGCTTATCGGCCTGACTTTTCAGAAGTCTCAGAAGGAAATATTGAGACACCGTGACATTAGAAGTGCCGGATATCATAAGATATCAGTCAGCAAAACACTTTTTCCACAATCAACCCGAGTGCACTTAGCATACCAACTAGCTCAGTAGTCTGATAAGGGCGGCTTCAAAGGGCTTTCCCCAGCTGTTGTAACCAACGAAGCGAATTCTATATACAAGTTTGACATACAAAACAAAATATGGATTATTTATATTACACACACCCTATTATGAAGACCTGGCTCTGTCGAAGCAGCTTGACAATGGTCCTTTTCTTTTTATTCAGAGAATGATGACGGGGAGGTTTTATTATTGCATTGGATTGGTGTATATTAACATGGTAGGTCTAGCATCATCACTGTTTTGTATGGGCATAATACGTTGCCGTAATTAATAGCCCTTGGTACAGAAGAGCTATTCTGTAAGCACAAAAACGGAATATATTTTGTCAACAAGTGTACACATGCTATGTTGAATTGTTGTAATGAACTGCGACCTTTTTTGGCACCAAAAGCAATGTGTCAGTGGTGTCATTTGGGGGAAACGAGGGACGCAGTTGTTCTAGAGCAGGGGTACTCATAGTACGGCCCGCGGTCCACCAGCGGCCCTGCAAGCCTTCCTTTGCGTCCCGCGGACCTTCCAGACATCCTACCTGTTTTTTTTTTTTTTTTAAATTAACACTGCCGGTTGCAGCAGTGCTCTATGGGGGCCGGGTGATTCCAGCGAAGGTCAGAGTGGAACTGCAGGGGCGCTGAGAAGCGGTGAAATACAACAAAGCCTTATTAACATGTAAGTGGTCTTTTAAAAACCTGTGAAGCACTCGGGTGCTGCCGGGAAGCTGTCTCAGCCCCCGCTGACAGACACACGCACGCCAGGTGAGGTGATAGAGGGAGGGAGGCAAAGGGAGAGGGGGGGGGAAAGGGAGGGAGAGAGAGGGTGACAGAGACAGGAAGACAGAGAGGGAGGGAGACAGAGGGAAGGAGACAGATGGAGGGAGGGGGAGACAGACGGACGGAGGGGGAGACAGACGGAAGGAGGGGGAGACGGGGACAGAGGGACGGGAGACAGAGGGAGGGAGACAGAGGGTGACAGAGAGAGGATCTTTTAAACAGAAATTGGGCGTCCCCTCAAACAAGTAACCACACAGGTTGAGTATCTTACCCAAAAACTAGCATGCCGTTATTTCGGCGGGAAAGGTAAAGTTACAAGGTTTAAGATAACAATCTCTAAAGGCAGACTTCAATCCGGGAGACAAGGTCTATGGTTCAACTGAGCTCTATTTCTGCAGTGGCCAGATTTTCGGTGAATTATGTGAATAGGGGAGTATTTCTTAAACACATTTTGACCATAAACAGTTTGACTTAAAATCTAAGCATTATTTTTCACCAAAATGAATTACATAGAAAACACAGTAAAAAGTGGTTCAAAGAGATATTTAAAAGATATTTTCCACACCAAGAATTGCATTAAAACTGTTATACATTTATTTTATGATCACAATACAATATACAAAATTTTTAAAAAAACATCATTATACATTTCATAAAAAGATTTTTAAAAAACAAGAATCACAAGTCGACGCGGCGTTTCGGTATTCTGTATTTGAACCTTCTTCAGGACTGATTCTAGACAAATTTAAAAAGATTTAAAAAAAACAGAGTTCATTTTTTGCATTGGTCTTGGCATCTCTTCAACCAGTACCCTATATAATCACAATTCGTGGTCACTGTACTATGATCTTTTCTTATAAACAAAAAGATTTTTAGACAAATCATGTTCCCTTGTACCCCTTATCCTTAAAATACATCTCCCTCAGTTGATGTGCATTTCTATACTGTGACAAAACTAATAGTGTTTACCTTTCCCTTGGACCTAATGGTCCAATGCTTACTAGACCAGGACATGATATTCCAAACTATTATTCGTGTAGGTTAAGCATACCTTTAAATTAGATAGGGCAGACCGCCCACTGGATACAGTTTTAATTAAATTCTGCACCCTGTAGTCATCGGATTATGATACATTCAGGAAAAATCCTCAATTTTTGATTTTTGATCCCACTGGTTGAGGAAAATAAAGAAAAAGAGGATGCTATTATATTTGGAAACCCCACTTAGGTTGTGATCTTGTTTTGACATTGAAGATCAACAAAGGACTGTTTGTTCAGTACCTTATATTTGGGTTGAATTAGCTTTGTCTTGGACTGCCAGGGGGAGCCACCGTCTTCCTCTATATGGGTTTCTTCAATCGCCCTAGTCAATTTTATTGAAACGCGCATTAGTCTCAATCTATTTCAGAAGAATTTTCTCATATGTCTTAAAGGATTTACTCAGTCACTCACCATTTAAAATTTGGATGACTGGCGCAATGTTCAGGATGAGTTGCTACCAAGTTCCTTCTTGTTCAACTCCAAATTCTTTCTATTTATTAAACAATAACAGGTATACACTATTTAGATTTATGTACGTTCTTCATTTAGTTTATTTTCTTTTACTGTTGATAGCCCATATGTTATGTTTATAGACCCTCTAATGTTATTTGTTACAAGTGGAAAGGAGTGGGTCTCTTGTCCCTATCACACTATATTTATATCAAAAGTTCCTTTTACAAAAACTTTTGGGAAATTAGAAAGAGTTTTATAGTTGATTGTAAAAAGGGCTATTTAAATATTCCCCTGTGTTCCAAAGAATCCTGGTTCTCCATTACCTCAATTATTAGATTCGGCCTCCCTGCTCCTGGTCTCTGGCAGTCTTTCACACGTCCCTCCACTGATCCGGTATGGGCCGTCTCGAATGCTGAGGATTTTCTCATTCCTCGGCATTTTTATTAGCAAACCTCTCCAATGGCTTTCGTTTTCTGTTCTTTGATAGGTTCTATGACGGCCAATGGCCATGCGGTTGCCAAGGGAACCGAACGCTCCCTCAGTTACCGCTACGTGCTCTCCAATTGGCGCATGTCTACCTCTTTCCCCTAATTTGATTGGATAATAGCGTGCCAAACAGCGCGCGGTTGTCCTAGCAACCGAACGCGTTTTAGGTCGTCTGCCTTATCCTGTTATTGCTTACTTTTATCGGCCACACTTTTATGGTTTATTTAGTGTCTGCTGAGCATTATTACGACAACAGTGATTTTTAAACAGAGATTATTCGGCACAACACACCGAGCGGTTGCAGTTGTCAAGGGAACCGAACGCTCCCTCAGTTACCGCTAAGTGCGCTCTCCCATTGGCGCATGTCTACCTCTTTCCCCTAATTTGATTGGATAATAGCGTGTCAAACAGCGCGCGGTTGTCATAGCAACCGAACGCGTTTTAGGTCGTCTGCCTTATCCTGTCATTGCTTACTTTTATCGGCCACAATATTATGGTTTATTTAGCGTCTGTTGAGCATTATTGCTACAACAGAGATTCTAAAACAGAGGTTATTCGGCAAAGCACACCGAGCGGTTGTCATAGCAACCAGGCGCGTTCTCGTGCGTCTGTTGTCATCGCAACTGCTCTCGCTCTAGGCGTTTGTTCCTATTCTATTACTGCCGGCCTGAATACAATACAATTCTTAGGATAGTTAACGCTACTTCAATTTTCTGTCTAGTACAAAGTACATGAGAACTAACTATTATGAGCAACACAGTTATCTTGCTAGTTACGTTGGATGTTTTTTTCCCCAAAAGCTATTGGTTTACATTCAGCCAATAAACATGCGGTATCCCATGACAACCACAGTGCCTATTGTTACACACCCAGTGCGTTTACTCCTTCCTGTTACTGCCGGCTGGGATAAACCACAGTATTCGGTAGGTTTTTAGTGCCGGAGATTTAATGTATTATTTACTAACTTCCTGGTGATACCTTAAAGTTAATTTGCACTTGCTCTCTGGTAAAGGGTGAAATATACCAGACACCCAAGTTTTGCTCAGATCTTGGGTATATTTATCAAATAATATGATTTGTAGTTGATTTATCGTTTATTGGAGGGCGTTCTTTATTGAATTATCTTTTCCCAGTCTTCTCTGGAATTTAAGCCGCACCTCACACTATTGAGGGTTGACATGTAATATTGCTCCCTCCTTTTCCTTTTATTGTTTAGGTTCCCACCTCTAACATTATCAGAAATTTTCTCTAGGCCGCACCATTTGAGGTCTTCTATTTTGTGGTTGGCTTCCCTCCAGTGTTCCGTCAGGGGCGCTCCTGTCTTATTAGTTCTGAGTGCTCAGCGGTGCTCGTTGAGTCGCATTCTGAGTTCCCTAGAGGTTTCGCCTATGTATGGCTTGTTGCAAGGGCATAGGATTAGATAGACAGCGTTCTTAGATCTGCAGTTGATAAAAGTTTTTATGTATATTGTTTTACCATTTGCAGTAATCTGACTCCCTTTAAGGATACTATTACAGTTCACACAACCCATACATGGATGGGTTCCCGTGGGTAAAGGGTTATTATCAATGGTGGTTTGTTGAGTTCTCAGGTTCTCTTTGTAAGTGTGTACCAAAGAGTTCCTGATCGTTCTGTTTCTACGATATGAGAACATAGGCTTAGGGATAGGTTCCTGAGTTTTATCTGCAATGAGATGCCAGTTTCTATTAATTATGTTTTTCACTTTGAAACTGACTTGTGAAAAATTTGTCACAACCATAATTGGCTGTGTTTTATCCTGGTTTTGCATTTTTGGGCTAAAAAGGGTTTCTCTGTTAAAATATTTGGCCCGTTTGTAAGCATGTCGGATCATTCTTTTCGGATATCCCCTTTCGAGGAATTTCCTTTTTAGATTTGCGGCATGGGATTCATAGTCTGCCATGGTGGTGCAGTTGCGCCTAAGGCGAAGGAACTGCCCGAAGGGAATATTGTTTTTTTGTGACCCTGGGTGGTTACTACCGTATTGTAGCATGCTGTTTCTGTCAGTTTGCTTGGTGTATAATTCTACTGCAAGTTGGCCTTTCTCATGCTTGATAATTATATCTAAGAATTCCACCTGGCTTCTGCTCACATGAGATGTGAATCTCAGATTCACATCTCCCAAGTTTAACCATGATAAGAATTCTTCAAGGGCTTCCATTTCGCCTGTCCATATGAAGAAAATGTCATCAATATAGCGCCCCCACTCTGAGATGTTTTCATAAAAAGGGGCAGCTATATTGTAGACATGTCTATCCTCAAATTTTGACACATAAAGACATGCCAGACTGGGGGCACATGTGGCCCCCATGCTGGTCCCCTTGATCTGTCTGAAGAGGTTGTCTTTGTATAAGAAAATGTTGTTCTTGAGGATAAGGGTTATGCAATCTATAATGAAAGTCTGGTGGTTTGTTAGGTCCTGTTGGTTATCACTCAGGATCTCCTCCATAATCTCAATCGTATCATTTTGGGGGATGTTTGTGTATAAAGCTTCAATATCCAGAGTCACCAGTATCTGTGACTCTGGATTGAAGCTAAGATTCTCGACTTTTTTAATCATGGAAGTGGTGTCCTTCACATATGATCTTTGTTGCTGTACCAATGGTTGCAAGAAGATTTCCACGTACTTACTGAGGGGCTCTGTCAGCGATCCTATACATGAGACTATGGGTCTCATGGGAGGGTCACAGATGTCTTTGTGTACCTTGGGAAGGCCATATAGTGCTGGGATTAGTGGGTCTTTGTTCAGCATAAATGCGAATTCCTCCTCGCATATGATGTCGTCCTCTCTAGCTAGTCTCAACATTCTTTCGATTTCCCCTTTTAGTATTTGCCATTCCTCTCTATTCGATTTTTTGTAATGGTTACTGTTGTTTAAAAGTTTGAACATTCTGTTGTCGTAATCCTGACTGTTCATAATTACAATACTCCCACCCTTATCTGCTGGCTTTATTATTAGGGTACTATCCTGTTCTAAGGATTTTAGGGCTTGCTTCTCTTCGTATATAAGGTTGTGAGGTGTCCAGTTTTTCTGTTTCAAGAGATTATCAATGCTCTTATCAACAGACCTTTCGAAGGCCTCTACATCTTTGTGTACGGCATTGAGGGGGGGGACCCATGTGGATTTGTTTTTCAACCCAGATTTATTATGTCTCTCAGGTCTTTCTTTTCCCTCGAAAAAGATTTGGAGTCTCACTTTCCTAAAAAATCGCTGCAGATCTCGTTCTAGGGCATATCTATCTACAGGTAAACAAATTGCATAGCCTAGTCCCTTCTCTAACAATTTGGTTTCTATTGCAGTTAGTTCGTGATCTGATAGATTGATCACTGCAGGCTTCACATTGGTTGTTGTTAATCCCACTGCTTCTGGCTCCTCGTACGAGGACGTTGAGGGTTCTGGGCTTGGGTATATTGTGCCTGATTGTAATTGTTTTTGCCCCTCCCTCTCCCTCTCTGTTGTCCGAACGTCTGATTGCGCCTGTCTAAAAAAGCTAAACCTTCCTTGGTGGCGGTTTGCTGTTGTCTATTTGTCTCTCCATCTTGTTGGTGTTTCTCATTACCTACTTCACCTTCTGAATCTGTACCACTGAATGAGGAATCAAAAAATCTCACCCGTTTTTTATTTTGGTTCCTGGGTTGGTTTTGCCACTGCCTGCGGGGTTGGAAATTCTCTTTAGGACGGTCATAAAAGTCTTTTTGAAGATATGGATATACAATTTCCGGGTTGTAATTTTCTATATCCTTTTTTAATTTGTTACTTTTTTTTTGATAAGGTATTCGCTATAACTGTCCACATCGTTTTGAATCTCTTTCAATTTCGCTTTGGCGTCATCCAATGCTGTGCTATCCCTCAATTGTGTCTCCATATCTTCTATTTCCTTCTTCTCAATGATTATAAATTCTTCCGCTGTTTCTACAATGAGCAAAATCCAATCTCTACTACACCTGTTGGCCACAAGTGTCCACTTATCTATGAATTTTTTGTCTGTGATGAAAATCCCTGGTTCATTGGTTACTTGTAAACCTTTCGGGATAATTCCACTTTTACAGTATTCCACTAAGAATTCTGCGTGTAGTTCTGCTCTCACTACTTTCTTTTTTAGGTTCCATAATTTTTCCCACTGTTCCTCATCATTTTTGTCCAATCGTATTGTAGTGGTATTACGGGATCTTTTATTTATCAATCTATCAAATTGATCCTCTGAGAAACTATACGTTTTTATACCTTCCATATTCAGGATTTTATATGGATACTTGTCAAATTAAGTATACCAACGCTTGATAATTATATTAGTGTGCTGATGTGCACTACAAGAAAGCGACCTCCTCAGCTTACAAGCCGAGTATATAGTTGGGAAATTAAAGGAGGACCCCGCAACAGTTGATTGGGGACTGGGGGGAAATAGTATCTTTTAAACAGAAATTGGGCGTCCCCTCAAACAAGTAACCACACAGGTTGAGTATCTTACCCAAAAACTAGCATGCCGTTATTTCGGCGGGAAAGGTAAAGTTACAAGGTTTAAGATAACAATCTCTAAAGGCAGACTTCAATCCGGGAGACAAGGTCTATGGTTCAACTGAGCTCTATTTCTGCAGTGGCCAGATTTTCGGTGAATTATGTGAATAGGGGAGTATTTCTTAAACACATTTTGACCATAAACAGTTTGACTTAAAATCTAAGCATTATTTTTCACCAAAATGAATTACATAGAAAACACAGTAAAAAGTGGTTCAAAGAGATATTTAAAAGATATTTTCCACACCAAGAATTGCATTAAAACTCTGTTATACATTTATTTTATGATCACAATACAATATACAAAATTTTTAAAAAAACATCATTATACATTTCATAAAAAGATTTTTAAAAAACAAGAATCACAAGTCGACGCGGCGTTTTGGTATTCTGTATTTGAACCTTCTTCAGGACTGATTCTAGACAAATTTAAAAAGATTTAAAAAAAACAGAGTTACATTTTTTGCATTGGTCTTGGCATCTCTTCAACCAGTACCCTATATAATCACAATTCGTGGTCACTGTACTATGATCTTTTCTTATAAACAAAAAATTTTTTAGACAAATCATGTTCCCTTGTACCCCTTATCCTTAAAATACATCTCCCTCAGTTGATGTGCATTTCTATACTGTGACAAAACTAATAGTGTTTACCTTTCCCTTGGACCTAATGGTCCAATGCTTACTAGACCAGGACATGATATTCCAAACTATTATTCGTGTAGGTTAAGCATACCTTTAAATTAGATAGGGCAGACCGCCCACTGGATACAGTTTTAATTAAATTCTACACCCTGTAGTCATCGGATTATGATACATTCAGGAAAAATCCTCAATTTTTGATTTTTGATCCCACTGGTTGAGGAAAATAAAGAAAAAGAGGATGCTATTATATTTGGAAACCCCACTTAGGTTGTGATCTTGTTTTGACATTGAAGATCAACAAAGGACTGTTTGTTCAGTACCTTATATTTGGGTTGAATTAGCTTTGTCTTGGACTGCCAGGGGGAGCCACCGTCTTCCTCTATATGGGTTTCTTCAATCGCCCTAGTCAATTTTATTGAAACGCGCATTAGTCTCAATCTATTTCAGAAGAATTTTCTCATATGTCTTAAAGGATTTACTCAGTCACTCACCATTTAAAATTTGGATGACTAGCGCAATGTTCAGGATGAGTTGCTACCAAGTTCCTTCTTGTTCAACTCCAAATTCTTTCTATTTATTAAACAATAACAGGTATACACTATTTAGATTTATGTACGTTCTTCATTTAGTTTATTTTCTTTTACTGTTGATAGCCCATATGTTATGTTTATAGACCCTCTAATGTTATTTGTTACAAGTGGAAAGGAGTGGGTCTCTTGTCCCTATCACACTATATTTATATCAAAAGTTCCTTTTACAAAAACTTTTGGGAAATTAGAAAGAGTTTTATAGTTGATTGTAAAAAGGGCTATTTAAATATTCCCCTGTGTTCCAAAGAATCCTGGTTCTCCATTACCTCAATTATTAGATTCGGCCTCCCTGCTCCTGGTCTCTGGCAGTCTTTCACACGTCCCTCCACTGATCCGGTATGGGCCGTCTCGAATGCTGAGGATTTTCTCATTCCTCGGCATTTTTATTAGCAAACCTCTCCAATGGCTTTCGTTTTCTGTTCTTTGATAGGTTCTATGACGGCCAATGGCCATGCGGTTGCCAAGGGAACCGAACGCTCCCTCAGTTACCGCTACGTGCGCTCTCCAATTGGCGCATGTCTACCTCTTTCCCCTAATTTGATTGGATAATAGCGTGCCAAACAGCGCGCGGTTGTCCTAGCAACCGAACGCGTTTTAGGTCGTCTGCCTTATCCTGTTATTGCTTACTTTTATCGGCCACACTTTTATGGTTTATTTAGTGTCTGCTGAGCATTATTACGACAACAGTGATTTTTAAACAGAGATTATTCGGCACAACACACCGAGCGGTTGCAGTTGTCAAGGGAACCGAACGCTCCCTCAGTTACCGCTAAGTGCGCTCTCCCATTGGCGCATGTCTACCTCTTTCCCCTAATTTGATTGGATAATAGCGTGTCAAACAGCGCGCGGTTGTCATAGCAACCGAACGCGTTTTAGGTCGTCTGCCTTATCCTGTCATTGCTTACTTTTATCGGCCACAATATTATGGTTTATTTAGCGTCTGTTGAGCATTATTGCTACAACAGAGATTCTAAAACAGAGGTTATTCGGCAAAGCACACCGAGCGGTTGTCATAGCAACCAGGCGCGTTCTCGTGCGTCTGTTGTCATCGCAACTGCTCTCGCTCTAGGCGTTTGTTCCTATTCTATTACTGCCGGCCTGAATACAATACAATTCTTAGGATAGTTAACGCTACTTCAATTTTCTGTCTAGTACAAAGTACATGAGAACTAACTATTATGAGCAACACAGTTATCTTGCTAGTTACGTTGGATGTTTTTTTCCCCAAAAGCTATTGGTTTACATTCAGCCAATAAACATGCGGTATCCCATGACAACCACAGTGCCTATTGTTACACACCCAGTGCGTTTACTCCTTCCTGTTACTGCCGGCTGGGATAAACCACAGTATTCGGTAGGTTTTTAGTGCCGGAGATTTAATGTATTATTTACTAACTCCCCTATTCACATAATTCACCGAAAATCTGGCCACTGCAGAAATAGAGCTCAGTTGAACCATAGACCTTGTCTCCCGGATTGAAGTCTGCCTTTAGAGATTGTTATCTTAAACCTTGTAACTTTACCTTTCCCGCCGAAATAACGGCATGCTAGTTTTTGGGTAAGATACTCAACCTGTGTGGTTACTTGTTTGAGGGGACGCCCAATTTCTGTTTAAAAGATACTATTTCCCCCCAGTCCCCAATCAACTGTTGCGGGGTCCTCCTTTAATTTCCCAACCTGACAGAGAGAGGAGACAGAGAGAGGGAGACAGAGAGAGAGAGTTAGACAGAGAGAGGGAGGGAGACAGAGGGAAGGAGACAGAGGGAGGGAGACATAGGGAGACAGACAGAGGGGGGGCAGACAGAGTGAAGCAGACAAAGGGAGACAGAGGGAGGGAGAGACAGGGAGGGAGACAGAGAGGGAGGAGGACAGAGGGAGGAAGAGGGAGACGGACGGAGGGAGACAGGCAAAGGGAGACAGTCGGAGTGAGACAGGTGGAGGGAGACAGAGAGAGAGGGACAGAGAGGGAGGGAGACAGAGAGGGAGGGAGACAATAAAAGGAGGGAGATAGCGAGGGAGGGAGACAGAGAGGGAGGGAGACAGAGGGAGGGAGACAGAGGGTGACAGACAGAGGGAGACAGAGGAGACAGAGGGAGGGAGACAGAGGGAGTGAGACAGACAGAGAGAGGGAGGGAGACATACCGAGGGTGTGAGACAGAGGGAGGGAGACAGACAGAGGGAGACAGGCAGAGAGAAGGAGACAAAGGGAGAAAAAGGGAGGGGGAGGGAGACAGGGAGGGAGGGAGAGGGTGACAGAGGGAGGGGGGAGAGGGAGGGAGACTGAGAGGGAGACAGAGAGAGAGGGAGACAGAGGGGGTGGTAGACAGAGGGAGGGAGGCAGAGAGGGAGGGAGACAGAGAGGGAGGGAGAGGGAGACAGACAGATGGAGGGAGATAGGCGGAGGGAGACAGAGACAGAGGGCGAGGGAGACAGAGGGAGAGAGAGACAGAGGGAGGGAGACAGAGAGGGAGGGAGAGGGAGAAAGACAGGCGGAGGGAGGGAGACAGGCGGAGGGAGACAGAGACAGAGGGCGAGGGGGACAGATGGAGAGGGAGACAGGGAGGGAGACAGAGGGAGCAGGAGACAGAAGGAGGGAGACAGAGAGGGAGGGAGGGAGACAGAGAGGGAGGGAGACAGAGAGGGAGAGGGAGACAGAGGGAGGGAGAGTGAGGGGGAGGGAGACAGGGAGGGAGGGAGAGAGTGACAGAGGGAGGGAGGGAGAGGGAGGGAGACTGAGAGGAAGACAGAGAGAGAGGGAGACAGAGGGGGTGGTAGACAGAGGGAGGGAGACAGAGAGGGAGGGAGACAGAGAGGGAGGGAGAGGGAGGGAGAGGGAGACAGACAGATGGAGGGAGATAGGCGGAGGGAGACAGAGACAGAGGGCGAGGGAGACAGAGGGAGAGAGAGACAGAGGGAGGGAGACAGAGAGGGAGGGAGAGGGAGGGAGAGGGAGAAAGACAGACAGACGGAGGGAGGGAGACAGGTGGAGGGAGACAGGCGGAGGGAGACAGAGACAGAGGGCGACAGAGGGGGAGGGAGACAGGGGGAGGGAGGCAGAGGGAGAGGGAGACAGGGAGGGAGACAGAGGGAGCAGGAGACAGAAGGAGGGAGACAGAGAGGGAGGAAGGGAGACAGAGAGGGAGGGAGACAGAGAGGGAGACAGAGGGAGGGAGAGTGAGACAGAGGGAGGTTGAAAGATGGTGACAGAGGGAAACCGAGAGAGGGAGGGAGACAGAGGGAGGGAGACAGAGGGAGGGAGACAGAGGAAGGAAGACAGAGGGAGGGAGGGAGAAAGAGACAGTGGGAGGGAGACAGAAGGAGACAGACAGATGGAGGGAGACAGAGGCAGGGAGAGCGAGAGAGGGAGACAGTCAGAGTGAGGGTGACAGAGGGTGAAAGAGAGGGAGGGAGACAGAGAGAGAGAGAGAAACAGTCAGAGTGAGGGTGACAGAGGGTGAGAAAGAGAGAGAGAGAGAGAGAGAGAGAGAGAGAGAGAGAGAGAGAGAGAGATGTGTGTATGCCGGGTCTGGTGGCTCAGTGGACGAAGGCGTCCGCTGCAGGGACCTGTGTTCAACCTCATGGTCACAGTTTTTTTTTGCTCTAGACCCGCCCCTTCCACCACTGACCCCACCCCCACTGGTGCAGCCCTCGGACACAAACCACACTGTAAATTTGCCCCCCGAGAGTGGGTTTGTGAGCAGGGCTCGAGTCGGGGTACCACGCTGGTGGACGGCGTCCCCCCCTTTATTTTACCAGGAGCTCAATAACTGGAGCAAATGGAGCCACACATTCACTCTTTGGCCTCTCTGGGGCGAGATCGGAGCTCATTCAGAACGCTGCTCATGCGCTGGCTTCTCTCATGCAATTGCATCTAAGGGGTGAGTGAGGGGAGGCAATGAGTCTGATGGTGCAAGCCACCTTTCATGACGTCCCTTCCTGTTGTGACGTCAGCGTCCCCCCACTTTTTTTTTTTTAGGACTTGTGCCCTGTTTGTGAGTATGTTCTATAGGAAGGGAGGGGAGGGGCAACTCGCCTCCTGGAGGGGGTTACGTTGTCACGATAAATAGCCCTTTCCACAGAAGAGCTATTCTGTAAGCAGAAAAACTGAATATATTTTGTCACCTTTCCAACACACACAAGAAGTTATTCTGTCAGAATGATTCGATTCTCCCTTTATTCACATGCTGTGCTCCATTAAATACCATGTGAGTTTTAAATGTAAAACATGTATGCGCGGGCACCCGCGTCTGAATGTTTCAAATAGTGGCCTGAGCAAAACACCCAATAACGAATTAGCAGCAGAACCTTCAGGAATGACCCCCCAGCAGGGACATTTCAAGCGCTGCCCCGCCAGAGTGTGTCACTGCTAGTCCCGCATTCCAGGCAGGAGTGATGAATAAGTAATCCGAGTGGAGGGGACGGGACATTCCAGACAGAGCCTGGGCCGTCTGCCCCTGGCTGAAAGCAGCTCTCGACTCGAGACGCTTCAAGGAGGCGAAGCGGTCAGCCGTAGGAGCAGGCGCTGTTCCAGATGTGTCCGCGGCTCCTGCTTTCCATTTTTAGGCCAGAGGTAGACAGGAGGCTGCAGCTGGCAGGCATGCTGCTTCCGTATCTGCAGATGTTGGTGTCACTGCTGGAACAGATGAGCGATAAGTAGTCGAGGGGAAATAGATGTCAAGATTGTTAAGGACCAAGGAAAGCACCTGAACTCATTTGTAGCCACGTTGTGTAAGCGAAAGAAGTTTCCCTTTTCTGTCCGTTTCTCATTGTGCTTTCACTCATAAAATATTGTTTTAAAGAAATATGTGTGCGGTAAATAACGTTTTAGCATTCGGTGCTTCTAGGTATCACTTGTACGAGCGATGCGTGGTATCGATTATTAATAATGTGTAGTGTTAAAACATTGCACAATTCAATAGCAGGACACACTTAAGCATGCGGAACACACTTATGCAACTCCCTCATGCGGGCGCTGCAGAGTTTAGTTAACAGCTCTGCGATTTTCACTTGAGCCTTCACACACTACCACGAGGACAGGAGCCATAACATGGAGTTACTATCAGTAAACAATTGAAATATTGAGTCTCACTGTTAATAACACTTTATTTTACATTTCCACTCAGGAAATATATTTATTTTCTGAAAACTAAAGTCATAAACGGGGGCTCGAACTTTAGAAAGTGAACAGATTGGAAGCCAGGGAGGAGTTAGGAAGCGAGCCAAATGCAAATTGAAATTCTTTCGAGCTATTCTCGTTCCTTTATTTATTCTCCAGGTGGGTTTGTTCTTATGGCTCAAACAGATTAATGCAAGCAGACATAAATCGCATATATATTTTATTGCTGAAAACAAACAATTGGCAAAACAGGTTCTATGCATTTGGTAATTTTTATTCTGAATATTATTATTAGTGTTACTCACCCAGTGCTCAGCAACATTCTAAATATAAGGAAATCTAAAGCATATATAACTTGCTCTGCTGTGTGTTTTTATTAAAATTGCTGACATCAATCGACAATTTAGATTGTGGTGTGTGTCATTTTAAGAGATAAGGCAGAGCAAAAACTGCACTGTCATTAATTGTGCACACTGCTGGATGGCTGATTATGATTTAGCAGATCTCAGACACCTATGGCTGAATTATACATTGATATGTTTCTGTGAGATTATCTCTGTGAATCGGATCACATGAGACTAAAATAAGACTAAGTCCTAGATATATTATTTTAACACACGAAAGCGAGTGATCGTTCCAATTCACAAATTTCAGGAAGGGGCTGGTTTATCAGTTATGGAAGGATGCTCTCCAACTAACAAAATTACATATTATAGCCAGACAGACTTGTATGGCAAAGAACAAGGCTTCACCATTAACCCCTTCACTGCGGCGGCTATTCCGCCGCAGTGCTAAGGGGGAGGGGGGCCGCACGGCGGTCCCGTGCTGGTGACGGAACTGCTCCGTCACTAGCCGCGGTTGCGCTGTGCTCATGACGGAGCGGTTCCGTCACGGCCCCGCCCGCTCAATAGAACGCTCAGCGCAGGCGCGGAATCCGTGCCGCGCAGGCGTGCCGAGCGGGCCATGACGGAACCGCTCCGTCATCAGCACAGCGCGACCGCGGCTCATGACGGAGTGGTTCCGTCGCCAGCAGGGGAGGGGTTAATGCATTCACAGACGGATACAATTATCTAATCCTTATCTAAATTACCCAAAATTACTCATTTTTTGAGTGATTTAATCAAATGAATCAGAGGAAAACATATCTTGCACTGACAATCCATGATAGGATTGCTTTGGTTTAGTTTCAGAGAAATAATTGCAAATAATGGAAAATTTGGTAAATATAAGACTGAGTAGTTCTTTACAGGCCCTTGAGCTAGAGTTGAGAGTGATCGGAATAGCATTCAAATGGTACATCCATATTGTCTGGTCTTTTTGTCTTAAGTGGCATCAAAGTGAACTTGTGTCTAGCTTACAGGACATTTGAGGACTAATTTCAGAGTCTGTATTTTACTGTCTGGGGAATTATGCCCTTTTTGCGTTTCAGGCAAAAGTAACGTAGTCAGTCAGACCTCTATTCTCAGCAGTGAAGTAATCCAAAATGAAGGGGCTCACTGCAGAATGTGAAGAGGAGCCACCGAGTCTCCCCTATTCACAGATCTTCATTGGCCTTCCGCTGAATCCAGGTCCCCTGGCGGGTTAGGGGGTCCAATAGGGCAGGGACCTGCACAGCTGGAGCTGCTGGGGACTGCGTTACTCGCCTGATTTTCAGTTTTGAAGAAATTCCAAAAGATTGATGTTTGAACGTCAAATGGTTTATCTTGTACTTACTGTTTCTAAAGTGTAGAATACAGCGCGATGGCTAGAGTTCACAGACCATAGATATTGCACGGGAGCTAGAGAGTGAATTTGCTCCACTTTAAGGCTGCCCCATGACTCTGCACTGCTCAATGAATAATGCAGAGGGCATTACATACTGTATGCTGTTTCACCAAAAGCCAGTGAAGCAAAGTGAGAACTGGAGGAATGTGCTCACTGCTCTCCATAAGCAGCACTAGATCTGCTGTCATGTTTCCTATTTACTGAAGTAGCCCACTTGTATGTTGACATGGTCTTTTCTAGAGATATTTAGGGCAACCGTAGCCTGAACCTCCTAAGAAACAAGCAAAGAGGGCAGAATGTCTTTGGTAGTTTTGGGCATTAAAAAGTGATATTGAAAATAACATTAATTTGTGATATCAGTAAAAGAGTAACTGCAAAATCGATGTAGACTCTCATTGTCTTGATCCGTTTTACTAATGACGGACAAGGCTTCAACAGTGGCTTTGCCACGTGTCATGAATTTAGATACGACGAACATAAAAGAAATGATGATCCCATTGCCTGAATGAATTCCAGCCAGTGGTAATTACTATGGGCTACAAGACAGTCCCTTGTTTTTTTGCCCAACATGATATCATCAGATTATTCCTTCATCGATGACTCTTAGGATGAGACTGAAGTAATGACTGGGTCGAGGGAAAGAGTTTGCAGCTTGACATGATCAATAAGCTAGTATAGTTGCAAACCCCCCATCACTGAGGATTCATTAAGATGTGGCAGGTGTGGAAGAAGACATTGTATTGCTGACAGAGCTGACTCATGGGAATTCCAAAGGCTACCTTATAGAATCAGAACTCGAATGAGCAGCGGGCCACAGCTTCCTCTCTGGCTCCTGGAAATTACTGGAAGCAGGCCATTGCTAAATTGAGAAGGTCCACTTGCTGAAGACTATCAGCCAAAATATTATGACCTACTGTGTCAGATGCTGTTCACATATCCAGTAAAATTCACCCCGTATGAAAATGGATTCTACTGTTATAATGGAATAATATAATCACAGACCCCATCCCTCTCAGATGTCAAATGCATGTTTGAGCTGCATAAAGCTCTTGGATTTAGGAAAATGTCTGTAGTAGAGTTGTTGCTACCTTCTGAAGAAGATTTGACAGTTGTGGCAGGTTTGAAATAGGATGGTAGTCAGGGCAGTCGAAAGAAACTGTTGATGGTTTCTTCAGAAGGGCTGGCACAAGACCACGCACCGACTGAGGTGGTGATTACCCTTAAAACAGAGACATGTTAATTATGTGTTTTTTTGCACACCACGGACACATGCATGAGCATCTCTTTGAAATTAGAGGCTGGACATTTGTACCTTAATTCAAATGTGATCAAATGGTTTCGCTCTCCTTAAAGAACAAGGTATATTTTCAATAGAAGTATACTAGTACACTGTCTGTTTGGGCATTGGGGCACTTCAGCAGCCTCGGTAGCAGGAGGCTCAGTAAATGTTCAACAAGGATCTGCCACTTTTATGAAAATCTCATTATATATTTATTCATAAAATTCTTGGTGCAAAAGGTGACAACATTTTTATCTAGAGCTTGAGAAGGTGCACTAATATACACAGTGCATTCAAATTATGCAATACTTTAGAAATTTTGGGGAACTCTTTTTGGATTAAACTAATGTTATCAGTGCAATCGCTGGCATAGCATTGGTTTGCTGGAAAGAGTTGGCGTTTGTAAGTGCTTTCCAATCTAAGTGTGATCATAAATCCACTTTCTATGTCTCTCAAGTTTCCTTTTCTGTTTTTGTATTTCATATATATATATTCAGTAAATAATTTTTTGAGGAGTTTTCTTTCCCTGTATACAGGACTTTTCAGGAACCGGGCTGTGAAATGCTGATTTAATCTATGAATAAAATACATTTTTACTAGGGGCAGTGGCAGAACAAGGAGAAAAGTAATAGGCCTGGGCCTACGGGGCAATGTTCAGGATCAGTCATGATCTTGCTAGCATATTTAGCTGCTCCTTGTTGGCAAACTTTAATGCAGGCTTATTTAGTGAGAAAGAGATAAGCTGGTGATCCGACTCGTACATCAGTATTTGTGCAATGATTGTAATATCCCAGAGGTTTGTGCTAAAAATTAGGTCCAGTATATGCCCCTTATTTGATACTAAAGTGAGTGTTGCAAAAGAGGCTGGTGGTTACTGAGTTAGTCTATGAAATCTGCCTAGACATTAAAGATACGTGGCATAGAAGCAAGGTTACGTCACGATTTACTTGCATTGTTAGGTCACCAAATTTATCCAGAAAGGTAGGAACAACTAAGAGAAGAAAATAAAGCATTATGAAATGTACTGTTTATTGAAAGGATATCTGACAGTGATCCAGTTCATCTAGTAGCCGTTCAGTCTTCACATTCTGTTTACTTGTTGTGTTTTTAAGGCTACAATACCCCCCTC
This sequence comes from Lissotriton vulgaris, assembly GCF_964263255.1. Taxonomy (NCBI): domain Eukaryota; kingdom Metazoa; phylum Chordata; class Amphibia; order Caudata; family Salamandridae; genus Lissotriton; species Lissotriton vulgaris. The sequence continues at coordinate 1,976,461,216 of NC_141689.1, read as the reverse complement.
AAGCTCAATAATGAACGATTTAGCAGGCACATCAAAGTTGGGCAAAATCTGAAAGCTTTGGGTTAATGCAGTCACAGTTGACATTGAAAATCTTTTGACGAGAGATGTATAGATTCGTTTTGTAGTACTGAGTGAGCATAAACAAGGACCACAAAGAAAGAGGTGTATTTTGCACCCTAAAGATGACAAAATGTTTTACATGAAAAGGAGTGATTGGAAACGTTTCATTTTACACAACTTGGCCATGGAGCCTGAGTGCCACAAAAGAAGTGTGGTCTTCAAGACTCTCACTTTTTGGATGATCCACATACAACAGTGAATGCCAAAGTATACAAATGTTAATGGACATCTACTACTTAGTGCCAAGAAAATCAGTTAGCTGGGCCAGTCCTTTTCAAGCATTTGGTGTGCATCTGCTGGTGATATCTGCATGACATGTAGAATGCTCCCTCAAGAGGGGTCATTTAGCATAGTTATTTAGTCTGCTGTTAAAATGAGAGAACCTGACTATGTAGAATACCAAACCTCTCCTACAGTAGAGAATTAGAGGCTGATGATGTTGTCTCTTGACACTTTCTGTAACCGGCAAAACAGAAGTTCACAAAAGATCAGTAAAGTGACTAAAGAGCAGGGGACATGTGTAAGAAATTGGGTTATTACTTGAGAGGGAAGAGATCCCTATTCAAGTAATAATCATAGTCCTTGTCCGGGTAAACCACAAAAGTCACTAAATAAACCAGTGCTTAACCTTTTGGTAGCTTGGCACAAAAGCAAAAAGACTTAACTTAAAAGCAATGTGTAAAGTAGTTATGCAGCACTCAAACAGTAATGAAGTGAAAACACAACACAAAAAAAATCTCAAATTAATTAAAAAAATAGATAACTTTTAAATAAATAAAATGACAACAAAACCTCAAAAATAAGATGAGTAGAGTGGGAGGTATGAATTTTTAAAGCTCTCAGTAGAAATAGTGCCAAAAAGCAAAAAGTGCCAATTGTGTCTATCTTGTCGCCCCGTACTAGGTCAAAGTCAAAAGTTAAGTCTGTCCATGATGTATTGTGGGTTGTATACAGCAACTAGTTTCGTCCTAGTGGAAGAAGAAGCTCTTGTCTTTGAGTTTGTCGGAAATTGGGCTGCAAGCTGGATCCCGGGAGGGGAATGTCGACAGTGGATTGTTAAAGTCCTAGCCCTCGAATGGAGCTTTGCGTTGGTCGTGCAGTCATCATCAGCAATGCAGGTCGATGAGTAGTACTTCACATTCAGGGGAAACGGAAGGCAGTTGTCAATGTGAAGAGCTCTGGCTGCTGAAGTGTGGGGCCTATTTCTGGGAAGATCTCGTCGGCAGTCAGATGCACCTACCATGTTGGCCTCAGAGAAGTTGCCCACATTCTTGAAGAGATGCTTTCCAATGTGAAGAGGCCAAAGCCTCAGGTTTTTCACCGGGAGCCCAGTTCTTGCAGTTCTTAGAGTTGGAGGGGTACATTTTAGCACCAGCCGAAGAAATAGGACCTGGGGGCACCTCTTGGGAATTAGGACTCACTCTAGCAGAGGCCAGCAGCAGGGTTCAGTCAGGTCCAGTTGGTACTAGTCAGCTTGGCAGTGGAAGGGAAAGGTCCGTGTAGCTCAAACCGGAAGTCAGCCTACTGACCTTTCATTTCTGTGGTCCTTGGTTGAAGGAAAGCAGGTCCAGTCTTCCTTCAGGCTTCAGGTATTCTTCTGAGTCTCCACAGGTTTCTAAGGGTGCCATTTTTATACCCAGCCAATATTGACTGTCAAATGTCATTGGGCTGCAGTCTCATTGTAATTATTTACATGCTCTTTTTGTAGCTGTAACACAGTCTCTTAAGACCCCTAAGAGAAATATATCTGCTTCCAGTTTGAAAGAGATATATTTTAAAATCAGTGGACGTGTTTAGTTGATTGCTGTTTGCAGTTCAACGTATGAATATTGTTTAGATTTTACTGATTTTAAATAAGATTTGCATTTTACTTGTTTCGGCGCTGTTAAGGACATCTAATACATTATTGAATACTATTAGAAATTGGGTTTCTGGTTGGCTAGGGTATACACCTAAGCCAGGCACAACCCACCACTCTAGTCAGAGTAAGGGAGTTACACACACAAGATAACCCCTGCTCACCCACTTGGTAACATGGAAGAACAGTCAGGCTTATCTCAGAGGCAATGTGCAACGCATTTGCGCAACACACAAACATACCCAGTGACATAAGACATACACCACAATAAGAAACTCAACACAAGGTTATATCAAAAATATCCTTTGTATTATACCATTAGAGCACAATCACATAATTCACTTTGCCATCTAGGCAATAGTCAGAACATTACAATGTGTGTAATAAAAGAAAGGTTTTTACATGCATCTTTCATCAACACACCATTACTGCTTATATACATGCAATTCCTCAAATAATTAACACACCATGTAAATCTCCTAATAGCATTAGAACATAAACTGACATGAATCCTGACATTAGGTCATAAGAAATGCAGTTGTTAAATGTTGAGCATAAATCATCAAATATCATTGTACCTGTGGCACCAAACATTACCATAACCGAATAGGTTATTCCAACCTCGTAAAAGAAAAGGAACAAGTACTGTACGTGTTTTGCTGCTTCTGCAGTGAGAAATGGTTTTAATGGGCATACTTCCAACCTCCTGGAGAGGGGGCCTCCATCGATGTCTTCCCCAAGGTGCCTGCAAGAACAATGCTGCAAGAGTGAAAGCGCCGCTGCCCGCTCTCAGGTGGTGCAGTGGCGTGCATCTCCAGCAGAGAGGTGGGGGAAGGGCTGTCACCTGGTTTTGGGGGTGTTGGCCAGCCCCGACCGGGCTTTCAGTTGTCCCCTGCTGCCAGCGTAGGGGCTTTCTCCTGCCTCCCGCTCTTATGGCAGACCTCGCTCTGAGGTCTGTCAGTACTTCCTGGTTACGGTGGTGGCTGCCGACCCTCATGGCAGCCGCATCTGTCCTGGACTTCCTTCTCTCCCCTTTGACTCTGGGGCTGTTGCCAGGCAACACCAGGAGCTTCTCTGCACCTCTGCTCAGCCGGCAAGTGGCTGGGCACGGCTTCTTCTGGCTTTTTCCTGGCTTCGGCGTTGCCCCAGCCATGTGAGGCTCCGGTGTTGCCCTAGCAATGTGGGACTCCGGCCCTTCACTTCCTTGGCGCCTTTATTTCCCAAATACCCCAATCATGGAGAGGGGAGCAGCGGGTGGAGCTCAGATCAGTAAGTCCACGGCTCAGGGAAAGCCTGATTTGTGAAGTCCAATACAAGGAGTTCTCTGCAATTTAATGCCCAGGTACTTTCCAGCAGCAGGAAGTCAACCAAGAAATCTCTAGCAAAATAAAGTCCCAGTAATATGCAAGACATTTCCATTAAAGGAATTTCCCAAAAGGTAAAGCACAAAGAAACTTCAAATAAGTAAAGCACCAAGAAGTCTCTACTGAGTACAGCACACAGAAGACTTTGATGCTCCTGAGTCTTCCAAAACTGGAGGCCAGCACACACTAACCCTTTGAGATTTCCTTCACAAGCTGTGGTATCCTGCTTGTGAAGGAACTCTCAAAGGCAAAAAGAGTCACTCCATTTCCTCCACCTCAGATAGAAGAAGCAACTGCAGGCAAACCCACCACTCACTCAGAAAATGCAGCACTCCTCACACAGTACTTCTGCTCTTCTTCTTGGCAATGTCCTCTTGTACCCGGAATTAATCTAAAATCCTTGGGTTTTAGGTGTAATACTTGTACCCCAAATTATCATTGTTCTCTTTGTTGCAAGGGACTTTGAACCATACCAGACCTGTCATGCTTGATGCAGCATTACCACAGGGGGCAAGACAACATTGTGAAAAAGGAGAGACAGCCTACTCAGGTGCAAGCAGACCAGGTCTATTCAGCCCTGCGATTAGTCACCCAGGCAAGGCAGGGCATACCTCAACCCCCCAGGGACTGTCTAGAGTGAATGGATATCCTGGCTCCTATCACTCAAACACCAGACGCTGAATACACAAACAGCCAAAGGCACACAGATTGGTAAAGTAAGAAAATACCCACTTTTAAAAAGTGGCTTTTTGAAACACAGAATTTAAAAACCACCTTTACCAAAAGGTGTGTTAAGAAATTCTGAGTTCAGGGAGCCTAAGCTCAATTTTTCTATCTTGTCCCCATTGCAAGTTACACATGTAAAAATGTTACAGTGTAACCCCAATGATAAGCCTATGGGACAGATAGCATTTCAATAGTGAAAAATGAAATACACAGAATTTCACTATCAGGACATTTTACACACACCAGTACATGTCCTTCCTTTCAAATACAGTGCACACTGCCCATGGGAGTACCTTGGGCCTACCTTAGGGGTGCGTTACATGTAAGGAAAGGGACAGTTTGGGCCTGACAAGTGGGTGCACTTGGTAGGACAACATGGCAGTTTACAACTGCATGCACAGACACTACAGTGGTAGTTTGAAATACATTTACAGGGCTACTGATATGGGTGGCAACGCCAGTGCTGCAAGCCCACTAGTAAGATTTGATTTACAGGCCCTGGCACACACTGTGCTTTTTACTAGGGACTTACCAGTAAATCAATTATGCCTATCATGGATAACCAATCGTTGTCACAATTTATAGAGAGAGCATATGCACTTTAGCACTGATCAGCAGTGGTAAAGTGCCCAGAGACCTATAGCCAAGGAAAACAAGGTCAGAAAAATAGGATGCAAAAGGCAAATAATTTGGGGATGACCCTGCGGAAAGGGCCAATTCCAACAAATATACATTAGGTATCATCTGTTCATGCCTTAAACTGGTGCCAGGCCTACTATTTTATGTACTAATGGATGTGGAAGCCAGTCACCAAGTAAACTGACGCCTCCTCTTTGTTGTTATAAAAGCAAGAACTATATCAAAGCCACATTGTTGATATTCTTGTGACAGTTTTCAAGTATACATACCCTTATATATTTTTTTAATTGCATTTCAAGAGCAAACCTATAATTTATTTAAAACATACAATGGTCTTTTTTCCTATATGCCTAGAGTGTTGATTGCCTGTTAGCTTTGTTTATTTCAAAACAACCTCTGGAGGAGCCATCAAACCTAGCATTGACTGCCATCTTTTTAACTTTGTCAATGCTGGATTTATTTTTTCATGTTTTTTGTAAAACTGTATTGTTGAGGAATCTGCTGGGCCGTCGCCAATATAGAAAATATTTTACTAAAAGCACAAAAAAAATGATATCTAGAAGCAGACATTGCCTTTAACTGACATGTGAGAAGAGTTAAAATATGATGGACAGAGTCAGGAGGCATGGGTGAAAGAAGAATAACATAATGAGCCATTGGTTGAAGAGGGATGACCCAAAGCCCGTTCTAAATTACACAAGATTGACCCAAGACATAAAAACATGTTATATTTGGGATTCACATTACTCACACAAAGGCGTGATGTGCTCAGATCCCAAAACTGAACCTTATTAAAGACCCTGAAAGCGATAGGTAATTAGCAGTTATTTGGTAGACAGAAAGGTATATGCTTGTAAATATCTAAAAAGCTCTATTTCTTTATCGCTCTATAGAGGGTTTTTTTTCAAATAATTGATAAGGCAGAGCCGCATGTATCACATCACACTGAAGTACATGACAAACTTACATCAAGTTATTAATATTCTTGTAGATTCTGGAGGATACTACTGGTAGAATGTTCCTGGATTGACGTCAGCATCGTTCAAAAAGTAAACACCTCAGTATGACAACAGGAAGTGTTTATGGCTGTTTGTTGCATGTATGTTTTACAGACCGAGAATCCACACAGTACCAGCGTCTATCAGCAGCCCATTCTAAGTTAATATTTAGGAGTTATTAGTTTCTGGGCGGAGTTTTCATGTAAAAACACCCGAATTACCAAAAAGTATTTTTTTTATCCCCAAGCCCGAGCCTTGACGGAATGGAATGATTTGGCTAAACGTCAGTTACAGTGCAGGCAGGGCTGCGGAAAGCATTCCACTCCATTCGGGTCTCTGATTAGCGGATCAGACCGGTCACGAGAAATGACCTCACAATTGTTCTTATCGGCTTATGCAAATAATCGTAGAGCTCCTGAACAGGAGCAGCGGCTCTAAAATACACAAATAACATGCAGTACGGAGCTAGATTTACTTTTGTTGACGTGTTTATTTATTTTAGGCTCTTTGAGTGGGCTTTATCCCCAGGGACCCAGGTCACATTAAATGTACACGGCAGCAGCATCCTGGCCAGACAGATTAATGGCTGTTCTTGGGGTCTACGAGTTTGGTTTGAAACTCATATATCAGTTCCCGAAACTGAATGTGGGAAAGCAGGAAACTTCGTCAATGGGAGTTTGGTTCACAAGGGAAGTGTTTCCTACTCCCTTTTTCATAACGAAAAAAAACCCAGAAGTAGAGACTAAGGCAGAAAACAATAGCATACGATCCACAAGCATTGGCAATGCCGGTAGGTCTGACATATGAATGAACTACCAAGCCAGACCTAAAAATCTATGTAGGTGAATGACTACTCTCCTCCTATCTCTGTGCTTCTGCCAGAAAAAAACACCATACATTACCTGGTTATCTAAGACACTTTAATATCATTACAATGTCATGTGTGTGCCCCTGATCATTCAACCTCAGGCAGATGGATAAATAATTAAATGATCACAGCAGTGTGAAGAGCAAGCACTTTTTTTGTGGAAGTACATAACTTTTTCCCAATCAAAACATGTACTCCTGGCTCCCAACATGTGGGCGGAGCCAAAGCCCTTTTCTAGTGATGCTCCCAAAATTGTCTGGTGACAGCTGCGCTGTCAAGCCAGACCATAAAAAATTCATTTCACACCCATGTTTCGAATTCAAATCAATATCCAATAACATATAATATAACCGTCAAGTCTCTTGAACATTCTATATGGAATAAAATACCCGCACTCATACATTATAAGGCTATTGCAAGAAATTGAGAAGGTCTGTAACCATACTTGACTTTATAATGCCAGGGAACTCTGAGGAAAATAGCCATATCCTTTTAATGTATGGCAGAGGATATTTAATTCCTTATAATACATTTTCCCACTATTAGCATTCCCACAAGTTTAAATCATTATCTCTTGCTCTCTCATATTAATGAGTTTTGCTGCAAATAAGCTTTTCCAATTTAGCATTGTCTTATTACAGGTAGCTGGCTATGTCACAGCTAGATTGAAATAAGGGAATAAGCAGCAAGTTCTTATAGTGGGATTGCAATGTCACATGTATTATTTAATGGTAATGTGACCAATACATCTTATATGCAGGCTGTATGCTGTTGTGTAAACATTTTAAAAACTTAAATTGAGAGCAAAAGCCCCCATTTTTCGCTGTTCATTTTGACGTTCTTCTCTGCTGTATCAAACAGATTTTTAGGTCTGTATGCAGACAATTATTTGCATTTTGGATGATGGCATGTCATAATTTTTTTTTAAAAGTGTGGAAAAAAGAAATACAGAGAGATAGAGGACTTTGGTCAGCACCCTTCAGCCATTGGGTTTCATCTGTTTTTCATGGTGTGTAGTTGTCTGGATTTGCTGCCCAGAAGACTTGGGCCTCATTTATGAGGCTGTGCGTCACCTTTACGCCACAGGTGCGTCCCTTTTTGTGACGCACCAGCAGCGTAAAAAAATGTGTCTTGTTGCACCATATTTACAAAGTGACTCATCTAAGTAGATGCGTCACTTTGTAAACCCCTGCGCTACATCATACCTGCGCCAGGTATTATGTATGCAGGGGGCGTTCTGACGCAAGAACGGGTCATAGAAGTGACGCAGTGAAATCTATATGATCTCACTGTGCCACTTCTAGGACGCTGGGGGCCTCAATTATGAGGTTGTGCGTCACTTTTACGCCGCCGGGCATTGGCGGCGTAAAACATGCCTCCTGTTGCGCACTATTTACAAAGTGACGCATCTAAGCAGATGCGTCACTTTGTAAACCCCTGCGCTACATTATACCTGCATCAGGTATAATGTATGCAGAGGGGGCGCTCCCCCGCAAAAAGCCTCGTAATACTGACGCAGTGAAATCTATGAGATTTCACTGCGTCACTTTTAGGACGCTGTTGCGTCAATTTCTTACACCTGCCTCACAGCAGGCGTAAGACTGACGCAGGCCCTTTCACATGGGACTTGCCCCATGTGAAAGGACACATTGCTGGAGTTGCGTCACTTTTGTGACACACTCCAGCAATGCGTCACTTTTGCGCCATACAGATACATCAGAAATACTGACGTATCTGTAACTCCTTGCGCAATGATGCGTCATACTGTAAATATGATGCATCATTGGTGTCGCAAGGAGGGCGCAATGAAAAGTGACGCATCGCTGTTTTCACGCAGCGATGCGTCACTTTTAATAAATGAGGCCCATGGTATTTTGTGTGTAGTTAAATTATCCTATTAATGTTCCTATTAGGTGCATATGATGGGGCCTCAAGTGGTACGTTTGCATGTCTGTAAATGAGTCATAGTGTATTGCTTATAATTGATAGTCAGTGTGTGTTATTTGATGTACTTACTTTACTGACACAACAACAATTACATTGCTGATTTGTGTCTTTTGTATGCCTCGCCTAGGCAGTGTATGTGCGGTGTCTTGATGCTTGCTGTATCGATGTATGGTCTTCCAGCACACTCATCCATTTTCATTAGTTCCTTTATGTGCCTTTCGAAATTCCTTTGTTTTTATTGATGAATAGTTTACATTTGTCCCTTCTTTTGCTGTTTTGGTCACACCCTGGCTACTGGGCTTGTTACATGGATCATTTAAGTATTGGCCATATTTCATTTCAAAAGTCTTTATTTCGATCACAGATCATAAAAGATGCATGACAATATATACACAGTTAAAAACTTATTAAACATGATGTGATCCATTTGTTAAAACATTAGAAGACGTTAAAAAGAAAACAGGGGGTACGGTAAATGTGCTCAAATCTTCCAAGGGGTCTTTTATACAAGTCTTTTCAACACACGGCTACGAGTAAACCACAGGGAGGTTAAAAATTTTGAAAGGGCAAAGACTACAGTAGGAGAAAGATCTGTCTTTAGGACCCTATAGGCAGGTTGGAAGGATCTGAAGCCCAAGTTCCTGAGTAACAGGACTAGCCAGTATTTCCTGCTCCTCTCATAGCCCTTGCAGAAGAAAACAGCGTGAACATCATCCTCCTTCGGATGGGCACATACAGGGCAGGTTGCTACGGTGGAGCGAGGAGACCAAGACGCTGTGAATGATGCTAGGGGTAGGCATCCGTATCTCCATTGTAAAAATAGTTTCCTCGTTAGAGCAGGGGAGATCGCATCAAGAGTCCTTTCGAAACAGTAAGAGTCTTTCACTTTCAGGAATAGATGTGTCAGGGATCCTTCATGGCTGTCGTTGATAGCTCTTGTGAGCATCAGTTCATAGTATGCTCTCACGAGTACCTTTTTTGGAATCTTTATACAAGAGTTGGAAGGATCCGTCCATAATTCCGGGTAGCCCAATTCCTCGAGCCTTCCCTTGACATAAATCAGCCACGCGATCCTCTTGGCATTCCGTAGCTGCAAGAATTCCTGGAGTTCCTCTCTGTAGTTTAAACGATCAGGGCTGCACCACAAACGCCTCCAAAAGGTTAGGGGTTTAAGACCTAACTCCTCTGTTATTGATCTTACTCCCAGATCTAATCTAAGGGGGAGTAGTGGAGTGCTCTGAGGGAGCGCAGTGACCTGTCTCAGGAATTTATTTTCGGTAGACTGTAACTTTGAGAGATGAGAGTGACCCCAGAGCTCACCCCCATATGTGACACCCGCCCGTGCTTGAGTTTTATAAATGTGAATGATTGGGGTTAGTGGCGATAGAAAGATTTGTTCGCCAGGCGCATAGTGCCATCCGCCAACTGTGCCAGTTTGATGGTCACTTTGGCCTGATGAGACGTCCACGTTAGATGTTCATTTAAAGTGATCCCCAAGTATTCAATATTATGCACGTGTTCAAGTTGGACTGTGCCTAGCCTGGGTGGGGCTCGATTCTGGGGGTTGGGGTTCAGAATCATAAATTTAGTTTTTTGGGGGTTGATTTCCAATCCCCGATCAGAGCAGAAGTCTAAAAAGCCATCCAAGATGCGTTGAATCCCCAGGGGGGATTTGGACAGCAGCAGGGTGTCATCTGCAAACATAATTGCAGGCACCCTGGTGCCTGTCAATTTTGGGGCATCGGAATTGGGAATCCTGTTTAGGTGGGCAACAACCCCGTTCACAAAGATGCAGAACAGGGTCGGTGCGAGCACGCAACCCTGTCTCACACCTCTGCGCACGGGGAACCTTTCGGTTAATTTGCCACCTTTACCACACCTTACGCGAGCGTAGTTGTTGTGGTGGAGTCTCATCAGGATTGCCAAGATGTCAGCAGGGACATTCAGCTCTTCCATGACTCTCCATAGCCTCGCTCTGGGAACCAAATCGAAGGCGGCACGTAGGTCTACAAAGATGGTATATAGAGTGCCGCCCTCGATTACAGCTGTTCTCCAGTAGAGGAGATTTAACCTGAAGATTTGGTCTATGGTCGATACACCCTCCCTGAATCCTGCCTGATAAGGGGACAAGATGTCCATTTCTTCAGTCCAGGCCTGCAATCGATTCAGAATCAGTCTACCGAAGAGTTTTTGGGATATGTCGATAAGACTAATGGGACGATAGTTGGAAGGAAGCAGGGGGGATCCCTTTTTGTAAATTGGGACCACCTCTGCTCCCCTCCAAGTATCGGGCACCTCCATTCCCCCTAAAATGGCATTGAATATTAGTGTAAGATAGGGTGCCCATATCCCAGGTTCCTGCTTGAACAGGTCCCCTGGCACCCCGACAAGTCCTGGGGCTTTTCCGGCAGCTAGGCCTTTGATAGCGTCCCTCACTTCTTTTTCGGTGAAAACAACCCTGGTGGAACAGGATGAATTTTTGGGACCGTCTCTGTTCTGCTCCCCCCCTCCATCTGCATACAGGGCCTCAAAGTGGGTCTGCCATACAGTGGGGGCTATGTTGGGCTCTATTGCGGAGGATAAATCCTCCGTGCCGTTCGCGACTAGGCGCCAGAATTTGAGGGGAATCTCTAGATGTTAGTGCTTTAGTGAGATTTTCCCAGTACTCGTGGTCCCATTCTGCCCTAGCGTTCTCCAGGAGGATTTTATACGATCTTCTCCTGGCACGGATTTCTTCCTTGTTGAGGTGTCCCTTTATAGCAATTAACAAGTGGGCCTTGGCTTCCCTGCAAGCGGCATTGTACCAAGATGTCTTCGGCTTAGGGCCATTCCTTTTTCTTGAGGATGAGAACAGATCCTGCTCTAGGGTGGTAACGATGCCTGCATGTATTTGTGCAAGCTCTCCTCTGGTAACATCATCTAGGACCTTAGTTCCTAACTGAAAGGCATTCTCCAATAATGGGATTATCCTTTCATATAGCCGGGGTATTCTTTCTGGACTGTTGGCCAATTTCTCCCACTTAACTTTCCTACGATTGTTTTCAAGTAGGAGGCCCATCTTATCTTTGTCAGACCCGTTGGTTGTGGCCTCTTTCCCAGGCTGGAATAAATCAGTTCCAGGGAATTATGGTCACTGTCCAATCTTGGGGTGACTTTAAAGTCGACTATTGCTGGCCACATAAACAGTTTGACCATAATATAATCCAGTCTGGATTCGCTGCCGGGTTTGTTAAAAGTATGGGTACTTGGTGTATCTGATTTGGTACGGCCGTTGCATGCCCTTAGACCGAGGTTGAGGGTGAGGGCAGTTATCTGTAGGGCTAGAGGAGTCCAGGCCCTTGGGGGTGGTGCCACCGTCTCTGGTATGAACCAACATGAATCTTCCTCCAGGGAAGGACCATCACGTAGTCCAGGCAGTGGTTCGTAATGCGAGTTGAAATCGCCTCCAACCAGGCAGGCGAGTTTGCATGGGATTCCTTCTAGGAGCCTAGCTAGCTCATCCACTGTGCCAGATTCTTTGTGCATTGGAACCGGCCTTGAGTAGATGTTGATAACTAGCAACTTCGAGGAGTCTGGCCACTCAAGTGAGACAGCCAATAAATCATCAGAAGCGGTCTCTAAGTAAGTAGCTTGACAACCTAAGTCCGTGGCTACCCATGTTGTTAATCCCCCTGAAGGCCTACCCCTTCCCACCCATTTGGCTGCTTTGAAGAAAGAGGCGAAACCCGGGAATACTATTTCCTCACGCGCCCAAGTTTCTTGTAAAAGAATTATGTTTTTAGATTTGATGTATGTACCCCACTCTGTGCAGTCTATTTTGCTAGCAAGGCCTGCCACATTCCAAGAAATCACTGTTATATCTAGTGGTTTGGTGGAGGCCGGGCCCGTAGAAACAGAGTTTTTAGGGGTACACTCGGGGGGCAACAGTTGGTTTGTGGGGACGAGGTTCGTGCCCGTGGGTCTGTTGTCAGGGGAAGGAGTGGAGAGCGTCGCGCTTGGGACCTGTCTGAGATCAACTGTGCCGGATGCCACAGACTGAGTGACAGTAGCTGTGGCAATATTGGGCTCAATTGTGGGAGATATTTGGGGAGCACTCCCCTCTTCAGCCGCATGTCAGTCTACCATTTCAAGACTGCTGTATCGGTTGTGGGTAGATAGATAGGCAGGGTAATGTGTTCTATGTGGCCCAGGAATTCCCCTCCTGTATCCACCACCTCCCCCCCTCCTTCTTGTGACAGTTTCCCAGCCAGCCTCATCCCCATATGCAGGGAACTGCTCTGTTGGTCTTCCCCTGTATAGATGGTGGTTATTACTCTCCCTGAGACAATTTTCCCGACCCTCCAGCAGCTCCTGGTGATACCCCCACCTGTGATCCTCTAAGTTGTACAGATTTGAGGGGTAGAAAAATGAAAGGGTGGTGGTTGGATAGTGCTGCCAAAATCCTCATCAGCAGCCCAGGTACAGATGTATGCGGCTGTGTTCGGGTCTCTGAAAGTGACCAGAATACAGTCTCCTCTGATGGATTTCCTGGTGTAGCCCACCCACGTTGCCCTCCTAGCCATGGATATATCGCTAGTTGTTCCTCTCGGAAGTGTTCTATTTACAGAGAGCCAGTTGATTACTTTGTTTTTGAGTGAAGTGGTGGATTCAAATGTGAGGGAATTTAGTTCCGGAACCCCCGCCAGAACTAAGGTGTAGGGTGCTGCTTCTGGGGGGAGGTTTATAGGTTTTGGTCTGCGAATAGTGTTGGATTTCTCTTCAATAAGTGGAGGATCTCTCTTAGCATTAGCCGGGGGCAGAATATTATCTTTCAATGGAGGGGTTGATTTTGGGGTGGCAGTTGCTGTTTGCTGAGTAGGGATAGGGACCTTATTTGCATCTGGTAGTTGCGAAGCATTATTTGGTGCGGATTGTGAGGGTTTGGGGTTAGTGGGTAGGGGCTTATTGGTTGTTGCTGTGGGAGGTCCATTGCCTTTGGTGGGTTTTGGTCCTGGTCCCTCTCTTGTTATTTTAGTCCCGCTGTTATCAATTTTCCTTGAGTCGGCAAGTTGTACAGTTGCCTTTTCGATGCTAACTAGTCTAGCTTCGATCTTGATTAATCTAGCCTCAAGGGGACTCAGCAGGGACCTAAAAAGTGTACCTATGTCCTCTAGTGTGATGTCGTCTGAGGTAGTGTTTAGTAGCGCGTTGCTAATGATTTGTGGTAGTGAGGTTGAATTAGTCGTTCTAGGGGGGATGGCAATCCTGGCCTTTCCACCATAGGGGCAGAGGAAGCACCTTTCCCCCCTTTACCTCTAGCTTGATTGGATTTCGGAGTTTTGGTCCTATGGTCTTCTTTGTTTTGTGGCCCCTGCTTCTTTTTTGGAATAACCCCTTCCCTGGTACCCCTATTGCTATCTTTGTAGGTTTCTACAACTTTGGCTGTCTCGGTGTTCTCTGTTGTTGTAAGCTGGGGAATTTGGGTGTTGGGTAGGGCCATAAGGCTCATGTCCTCAAAGTCACTCGGGACCTCAATAGTGAGCTCTGGATTAGTAGATATAGAGACTGGGAGTGGACATGTTGCTAGGTCTGTGCTATGGCTAGTTGGAAGACCAGATCTGTTTTCTGGGGTTCTGGCTTGGGCCATAGGGCCCATTGAAGATCTCCTTACCCAGTCTATTTCTTGTGAAATTCTGCGCTCCAGAACCTCGATTTCCTCAATCAAAAGAGAGCCAGCTTTAGCAAAGTAAGTGTCAATAGGGCCTTTGACGGCTCCAGCCGCAGCTAGTAAGGAAGTTTTGCTCCTAGTTTCCCTAGTACACATTTTACTGATGTTTCGATGACCTTTGTGTGGCAGGCAAAGAGGGGGAGCCCGGACCGGACTCTCACGTACTCGAACGGCCTCAAACGGCCCGCTCTTTGCCCGGTCTTCGCCCCGAGCTGCGTCCCGCGCTGCGGGAGTGTGGAACTGTAATATAGGCGGGATGTTAGGCGAGGGGGCGGGCCGGCAGGGAGAGCGGACCAGATGCTGTCTCCCGGTCTCGCAAGGACTCCTGGTAATCGGAGTCCCCGCACACTCGCAGCCCCGCCGAGCCTCTCACCCTGAAGCGCCTTGTAACTCCTCACCGTCAGCCGGCGCTGTCCTATGCACGACGCGGCACCCGCGGAGCGGGTGCGACGAGAGGTGGGTAAAATCCTACTCAGTCCGCTGTTGCAGACACACGACCAGATTCAGAGTGCCTCCGTGGAAATTGGTAACAGGTGTCCCAGGAAAGGAAGGTTGAAGGAGCCTTTAGTGTCATTTGGTAGGCGGGGGGCGGGCCGGCAGGGAGAGCGGACCGGATGCTGTTTCCCGGTCTCGCAGGGACTCCTGGTAATCGGAGTCCCCGCACACTCGCAGCCCGCCGAGCCCCTCACCCTGAAGCGCCTTGGAACTCCTCACCGTCAGCCGGCGCTGTCCTATGCACGACGCGGCACCCGCGGAGCGGGTGCAGCGAGAGGTGGGTAAAATCCTACTCAGTCCGCTGCTGCACACACACGACCAGATTCAGAGTGCCTCCGTGGAAATTGGTAACAGGTGTCCCAGGAAAGGAAGGTTGAAGGTGCCTTTAGTGTCCTTTGGTAGGCGGGGGGCGGGCCGGCAGGGAGAGCGGACCGGATGCTGTTTCCCGGTCTCACAGGGACCCCTGGTAATCGGAGTCCCCGCACACTCGCAGCCCCGCCGAGCCTCTCACCCTGAAGCGCCTTGGAACTTCTCACCGTCAGCCGGCGCTGTCCTATTCACGACGCGGCACCCGCGGAGAGGGTGCGGCGAGAGGTGGGTAAAATCCTACTCAGTCCGCTGCTGCAGACACACGACCAGATTCAGAGTGCCTCCATGGAAATTGGTAACAGGTGTTAGTTTCGGCACGCTACTTTTTTCTTTTGCCTTGTCTTATGGTGTAGCATTGTGTTTATTGGTTTTCTGAGCGTGCTCAGCCGAGGGCTGCAGATCATGTCCTCAGTTAAACAGCAAGATTTGCAACACGTACTAAATACAACCAGACATAGAGCTGTAAATATTGTGTACTTATGCAGCCAAATATCTGTATCTGTAGCGCAAAAGCAACACTATCTATTGATCTACTCCAGACATTGTGCTTGGTGTAGATTAATACACAGTTTGTTTCCTGCAATAAATGTAGGCCGGCTATTCCTCTTCTCCCAGCCTCTCATCTTCCCCATCCCCCCTCCATTCTCACTCATCTCCATTTCCTTTTTGGCCTCAGCACAGCCCACTTGTAACAGCAACTGTAGCACTGTAGTTGATACCTGCTGTTTCAATAACCACGACATGGCCGTAGCCATATGCGATTAGAACTATAAAGGTATGTATGTGCACACACACCTTCAAGTGTGTGATATTCTTTTTTTGTCCACTTGGTATGTCTGTATGCACACACAGAAATGCGTTTCAGTGACAGGATGTGCTTTCACTCCGCAGATCTTCAATTTTTTTTCATTTTTTTCAAAGAAAGCCTGCTTTGAAGCGCAATCAGCCCTTTCAATGCATGTCTTGTTTTCAAGGGTTACCCTTAACAATGGTGTAGCTAGCTGCACGAGGCACCACCTCGGCATCCGTCAGCACCAGTGCAGCTCCACCTGAGCACCACCTCACCATTACTCAGCACCAGCACAGCACCACCTAAGCACCACCTCAATATCACCCCACACCAGCACAGCACCAATTTAGCACCCCCTGAACATCACCAAAGCATCACTCAGCACCACCACAGCACCATTTCTGTATCACTCAGCACCACCTACTGAAATGTTTCTTTTGAATATAGTCAATAAAACAACATTTGAAGTGTATTTTCCAGTGCGGTAAAATCACACATTTGATTTGTAGCTGTTTTCATAGTTTCCTATTATGTTTGACTATATGGATAATGGGTGTCCAACACGGGTGCAAAAGGGCCTAATCATCCTGCAGCATTTCTGAACAAGCACTATGTAAATGATTTTGTTTACATTTATTGTATACAAATGTATGTTGTACACACAGTGCTTGTACACCTTAGCTGGAAACAATATAAATGTTTCAGTTTCATACTTTTTGGGTCGTAAAATTGTTTATGGCACTTTTCATCACTGGAATGTGGGCCTCACAGGCCCCGTTTGTTTTTGAGTGGTAAGGTGGTGATGACAGGGTGAAGGTTTCAGTGGTTACGTGCACTAAGAATGATTATTCAAGAGGCTACTATGTCAAAGTAAAGTTTCTTGGCTCACTCCATCCCTCATCTGAGATTCGTACCAACCAAATTATTGGTTTTCTTGAATATAACCTCTGCACATGCCCATTCTGACCTAGTCAATGTGTTGCAATAATTGTGAATTTTAGGGCCATTCTTTGTGGATATGTGCAGTGTATGTCAAGTGATCAATCGTATAGCAGAATGTTAAGTATGTATTTTATGAGCACTACCTCAGAGTCACCCAGCATCTCAGCATTACTCAGCACGAGCACAGCACCACCTGACCACCACCTCAGCATCACTCAGCACCAGCACAGCACCTCTTTAGCACCATTTGAGCACCACTGCAGCACTGTGCATCAGAGGAACACCACCTCAGCACCAACAGCACCATCACAGCACCACCTCAGCATCAGCGCAGCATCACTTCAGCACCACTTCAACAGCACTACTGGAACCCCAGCTCAGCACCAGCATATTACCACCTCTGCACCAGTACAGCACCGCCTCACTACCAGCACAGCACAACCTCGGCATCAGTTCAGCACCACCATTGCATCAGCATGCATCAGCACACCAGTACAGCATCGTGAAGGACCGGGTTTTAGAACCCAGCGGCGTCAGGGAAAACGCCCAATGCCTTCAAGTTCCCCTGCCTTGGCAAACAGAGACACAGGATACTTCTTGATGACGTCAAACACCAAAGTTTATTGGCTGCAACCAGGAACAGAGATCTACGAAGCACACACGCGTGGTTCGCTAGAGACTGCACAAATCCAATGAGCGGAGCATGGTCTTTTATGCCAAAAGTCAAGCCTCAGGCAAAATTCAAAATGAACATTGGGTTCATACAAACTGACCAATGACAGTGTGACAATTTAAAAGTAGCGTATGACGACAATCCCACTTTCCGTTGTCCAGCCCACCAGAAATGACCAAGCACATTCCATTTTCTTGTTCCATCAGGCCGGACAAACCCATCATAAACCCTCAACCCAAATCAGTGATTATGTTGTAAAGGAAGGAACAGAAACAGATTGGAAGCAAGATAGAAAGGTGGGAGCAGTGTACTATAAACTCGGGCATGTCCTACCCTTTGATCTTTATCTGGCCAGCTGCTTAACAAGGAACTGGCTCAGCGAGGTCAGCCTCGGGTAAGGAGTCAGTTCGGCCAGGTCATTCAGAAGTCAGCTAAGGCATACATGTCTCAAGGACTCATTCGGCCGCAGTCATCGGCCTATGTGAGGGCAACCACACAAAATGGCTGCCGTACACAAAATGGAACCCGAAGGTTCAAACGAAATCCCCAAATACGTAGTGTTCTCATAGATCGATTCATGCGAAAACACTTGTACATGCTACACTCGCCATTTGCGGTCTGCTGACACCAAAATCGTCTATTTCCGACGACCTTTATTGAACGGGTTCGGAACCACCAAACCAGACCCACAAACTCACGGAACTACAGACCCTCCTTTTTCCCTTACATAGGCAACAGACCCAAACCCATGTCAATCTGAATCTGGATCTCTATTCATCAAATCATCGATGTGTTGCTGTAGCATCATCCTATTACTTAGTACCTCTCTCTGGACAGGTCTCTTTGCACACGCAGTAGCACAGAGGCCACAAATAGCAGGAGCACACTGTACACAGAGACAGAACAGGAAAAGGATAGCTAAGATCATCCCAATGACCATCAAAATCTTCCAACCCCAAGTGGATATCAATCCCCATAACCATCCCATCAACGACCAATCTCCTTTGTCCAAATGTACAGAATCGGAGATCTTATGTAGCTTGGAAATGGCCTAGAAAACTGACGGAGCGTTGTCTGGAATGAAAACGCAGCAGCTCGATTGAATCAGTCTACAAACTCCACCTCGATCTGCAAGTATGACATCAAGGGCAACTCTATTTTGGAGTGTCATGAGTCTATCCGACTGGAGCTCAGCAGTCAAGTTACTAAGGGCACCAGCAGTTTCGACTATGGTGGACTCAATCACTCTCGTCAACTGGCGAATATTCATGCTATTAGCCATCGGTCCCCAGAACGGCAGAAAACCCTTAAAGAAATCTCCCAACTCTTGCCCTGCAGTGTCTTCTTGACTAAAGACACCTCTAGCAACTCTCGTCTTATGGTAATCTGCTGCAGCTGTAAAAGTGGGAGGCAACAGGAAAGAAACAAAACATGTGCCCGTAAAATCAGGGGGCAACCATGTATATGCTTTGTCGTAGCAAACAAAATAAGTACCCTTAGCAGATAAAAATGCTGGGGAAGACTGAGACGTAAATACGTAGGTATCAGTACAAACGCTCTTCCCTAACTGAGCTCTCGGATTCTTGCCATTACCCTGCAGACAATAGCGACCCTGATGGGGCACTATCCAAATCGGTGGAGAACTTTTCGCTCGCTGGTTAACACTCAGACTAACTCCATATCCAGTAGTATCCCAACCACTATAGGGTTGCTTCTTATCTATCAAAATAGTTTCAACGGCATTAGTCCCTTTAACCATGTCGACTATGCCTCTAGCAACAGCACTATTCTTTGGGTTGTCCTTCGGTGAACCTAGGGGATAAACACTATTGGCATAAATAAACATCGTTCTGTAAGCCCAAATTGAACCATTCAAACTAAAAGGCAAAACTAAGTACGGAATACCCTTATCAGTCGTATGGGGCTTTAGACCACAGATCCAACAGTTTGTCGTGTTCATCACTAACTGATGTTGGTGCAAAAGTTGAATAAAGGAATTATTGGCAAATTCCAATCGTCTAACTACCTCATGTTCAGGCAAAGGATGAAAAGAATGAGAAGAAATAGTAGGTGTAGGTGTAGGTTGCACAGTTGGAACAAACGTTACTTTAAAAGAGAATGTCACATAACCGATTATGAATGTCATCAAACTCAATAGCAAAAATATACACGGTATTAGAAAACGTTTCTTTGAAATCAATTTACATATCTTCTTTCTAAAAATCATTGTCCTTGCAGGTCTCTCCAACTCGAAGAAATCCATCCTAAACTAAATATGCTGCTCACGATGGTAGGGTGTTCTATGCTAAGGAATGCCTCTGTCAACCCAGGGCAACTCCCTTAGGCCAACCAGAACCCTCGACCTAGTGTCTCAGGCTTGCACTCCAAAGACTTTCGGCAACCACGACCCTACAGCTGAACCCGGATGGCGGTTCGAAAAACAAAAATGAGTAGATCCTTGGTGGAGAGTTAACCTGCAAACAGAAAAATCATAAAAAACGCTATTTGCGCTTTATTTGTCCATGACTCTCGGTCGCAAATTATAGCGGCTTCTTCCGGGCAATTCTTGATCTTTAAACAACAAATCAGGCTCAGTAGTGTTCAATCGATTCGAAGGAGGCACAGCTTGTAAAAGATCATCACTTTGTCTCTCAGAGTTCGTACCAATCAGACGAGCATCGCTGAATGGCAAAAATCGTGGAACAGTTTCTGTTTCAGAGTCTGGAAGTCCTTCCTGGACCCACTTATCGTACTGTAAGGGCAAAGGTGCTCGATTACAGTGTGCACCATGGATCCATTTTTTCTTGCCTTGTACTCGAACCTCAGAACGTGTAGACAGGAGTACTTGAAAGGGTCCTGTCCAATGGGGCTGATCGTTCTTGTTCCGCTAGAAATTTTGGATGAAGACCCACGAGCCAGGTTCAATAGCGTGGCCTGGATCTTCTGAAGCTTGTGGTAGGCTCTCATGCACCTGTTGGTGTAAGACACGCAATTTAGTCATCAGTTCGCGCAAATAGTCAAGCAACACAGGGTACTCAATCTCACTAAATCTAGTTGGCCTTGGCACACCCCAAATATTAGCTGGGCGACCAAAGACAACATTGTAAGGACTCAGACCCATTCTCGAATGTACAGTCATTCTTGTGGACAGGAGCGCTAGAGGCAAAGCATCTGGCCACTGTAGACCAGTGCTCGCTTGGATTTTGGCTAACTTAAGCTTTAAGGTGCCATTATAGCACTTGACTAAACAAGCTGATTGGGGGTGATTTGCAGCGTGGAACTTCTGCCGAATACCTAGTCCCGCACACACTCTCTTCATGACTTGACCCACAAATTCACTCCCATTGTCACTCCAGATAATTCTCGGCATTCCAAACCTCTGGAAAAATTCTTTTATCAAAACTTTTGCTGCGGACAAGGCAGTATTGTCCCTAAGGGGATAAGCTTCTACCCATCTAGAAAAGGAGCAAACAACCACTAAAACATATTTCAAGTTGTTGCATCTCTCCATATGAATAAAATCTAGCTGCAAAGCCTCAAACGGACACATAGAAGGAGCAAAATGACCAGCTGGTGTTGGAGTTCCCTTACCAGGATTGTACATCAAGCACACCATACAGTTTTTAACCAAGTTCTCTGCACATTTTGGAATTCCCGCATTCTGCCAAACCGGAGCCAACAACTTACAAATCCCTTTCACGCTGATATGTGCCATTCCATGAGCCATTGTAACAACCGGAAGCACATACGCGTTAGGCAACAACCATCTTTGATGCTCAGACAAATCAGTCCATCAACCATTCGAATCCAATTTACCCTTGCTTTCTCTCCATTCATTCAACTCTTTCTCTGTAGCTTCAGCTTGAATGGATTTCACACTCTCAATCGTATCTTCACACATACTCTTCTCTGGAACCCATCTCGCCGGACCTGCAACATACATTTGACTCATCACATTTCTCACAGTTTCTTTCGCAACTTCATCCGCAAACGCATTTCCGCGACCAACATCATCCGTAACTTTCTTATGGGCACTGCATTTCATGATCGCTACTTGCAATGGCAAAGTAAGAGATTCAAAAAGTTCATTCACCAACTGTCCATGCTGGATCTTCGTCCCATGCGGAGTCAAGAACCCACGTTCACGCAACAAACGTCCAAAGCTATGAGCCACGCCAAAGGCATATTGGCTATCAGTATACACATTCACTCGTTTTCCTTTCGCCAACACGCATGCTCTCGTTAATGCAATCAGTTCTGCTGCTTGTGCTGAATTATGTGGAATACGTGCAGCTTCAACAATCGTATGCAAAGTCGTAACAGCATATGCCGCAGTTGTATCCCCATTCGGTAACTTAAAGCACGAACCATCAACCCACAAAGTACCATCACACTCTAGAAGATGAGTGTCCCTAAGGTCTACTCTCCCTTTCGTTTCTTCTTCAGTTCTCAGAAAACAGTCATGCTGTTCTTCACTATCTGTCTCAACTGAAATTGGCAACAACGTGGCTGGATTCAACGTGTTGCATCGTTTAATGTGCACATGACTCGCTAACAACGTCAACTCGTAACCCGACAACCGAGCACTAGTTAAATGCTCTGTCTTCGTACGGTTCAACAAGGTATCCACTGCATGTGGAACCATGACCACTAACATGTTGTCCATAACTAAACCAGCAGACTGTCAAATTGAAACAGCCGCTGCCGCTGTGCCTCTTAAGCAACTCGGCAACGCTCTAGCTACAGGATCTAAAGTCGACGAAAAGTACGCACATGGGCGTTGCTTATCGCCAAACTGCAGAGTCAAGACTGACAATGCTCATCCCTCTCTCTCGTGGACATTCAATGTGAAAGTCTTACTGTAGTCGGGAGTACCCAACACAGGAGCCGAACACAAAGCATTGCGTAATTCAGAAAAGCTCTTTTGACATTCATCAGTCCAAGGAATAGGATGTGGAGTATCCTTAACAGTAAGAGCTATCAAAGGCTTCGCTAACAAAGAAAAATTAGGAATCCACTGTCTACAGTACAATGTAATACCCAAAAACGCACGTACTTCTCTCTGTGTCGTAGGCACACTCATTTTCGCAATAGCTTGAATTCTTTCTGGGGTCAATTTCCTTCCCTCCTTCGATAAGAGGTGTCCTAAGTAGGTTACTTCGTGTCGACAATATTGCAATTTGGAGAGAGAAACTTTGTGATGAAAATCAGATAAGTGGCGTAGTAATGACAACGTGGCTTCCCTACAAATCTCTTCAGTATCAGCGGCCACTAGCAAATCATCAACGTATTGAATAAGGGCTGCACCATCAGGTAAAACCAACAGATCAAGTTGTGTTTTCTAAGCTTGACTATAGATCGATGGACTCTTGCAATAGCCTTGAGGAGCGCGCTTAAAGCGGAAACTTCATCCTCCTAAAGAGAATCCAAAGATATCCCTACTCTCTATGGCAATCGGGATGCTGAAGAAAGCATTCTTCAAGTCGATCACCGAAAACCATGTGACTGTAGCCGGAATCAGAGTCAACAAGGCAGTGATATCAGGCACAACAGGAAATTGTGGAATAACAAACGTGTTCACTTTGCGAAGATCAATGACAAACCTATATACAGGAGGCTGTGAAGAATCACTTCTCTTCAGAACAGGCAAAACAGGACTACTGCACACATTACCTCTTGTTTCCTCAATGACACCCTTGTCGATCAGATCATAAATAATCGCTAAATGTGCACGCTCACCATCACTCAAGATACGATACTGTGGAATGCGCGGTAACTTAGCATTTGCCTTCAGTGTCACAACATATGGGGGAATTTCCAGTAGGCCCACATCATTCGGACCAGTAGCCCACAATGAATCTGGTAAAGAAGACAATTCAGATGGAAGACTATCTTTCAATATATACATCGGAGAGATCACTCTCTGACCCAAAGTAAGATGTACTCCTGACGGAGAACAATACAGTGTCGCATACAATCTCTTCAATAAATCCAATCCCAACAGATTCTCATTACAACCTGTAGTCAAAAGAAGGGGTGCTTCGATCTTGCACAGTCCAACAGAAAGAGACAATGGAGCTGAAATCGGATTCGTAACGGGGGCGCCAGAAAAACCTACAGAAACATTATCAAAGCCAGACAAAGGTGCGCCAGGGAGTTTAAAGTGCATAATAGAACTCTTTGTAGCACCAGTATCTAGCAGAAAAGGTTCTGACATACCTGATGCAATCACTTCAACATAGGGTCCACTCTGATCTACTGGAACTGAAACAACTCCCTCTCTTTGTCCATGGCTGTCCTAACAATCATTACCATTTACTTCGTCACCTTCAACATAGTAATCATCCATATAGTATTGTGCTGACCTACCTGACGAACCTTGCTGCTGATCAAAACTATTCATCGAGTTCTGTGGAGGCAAAGAACTACGTTCTGTCCGCAACCTCTACCTCTAGGCACTTGTTGAGCACCTCGACCTCGTACACCAGAAGCACCATTTGCACGCTGTAACAAAACCGGACAACTATTCTTGTAATGGCCCTCTTCTTTGCAATAAGCACACTGATTAGGCCCATACGGGAAACGCTGTTGAGAAGACTTGTTCCTTTGCGAGTTTCTCGAATACTGCTGAGGTTGCTGATAATCACGCTGATTATTAGTACGGGGTGGATAAGCTTGTTGTAGAAGAACTTTAGTCTTCAATTCCTTAGTCTTCTTATCCGCTTTCTCTAACTCATCTTTGCGCCTATTTTCATAGTACTGGGCCGTAGCTAAAATCTGTGCTGACGTAGAGACTGCCCAAGCACTCTCGGAATCCTTCAACTTAGTGCACAACTCGTGAAGCAAATTATGCACGAATTTGTCAACAAACAATCTCTGGCCACCCTCGGTAGCCATATCCTGACCACTATGATCTACAAAAGTTTCTTCAAACCACGTGAAGAAATCAGACACAGTCTCGTCTTTCTTCTGCTTACATGCAGACAACTTGTCCTAATTAGCACGCACTTCGGGCATAAAAGTCTTCATGAAATTAATAATCCTACCAGGAAGTTGAGCAATTAGATCTTCAGGCTTAGCACCTCCAACTTGTCTATCATTCGCAGCAACAATGTTAACCCATGTATCACCCAATTCATTATCATGATCCGTATGTCGAATCACATTCCAGATAGGCTGTGGAACAACATTGCCAAACAACATGTCTATGTCTGCTAAATTCATGATGCACGAACCCACAGTTTGAGTGAGCTCTTTATAATATCCCGCCGGATTTTTGCGCGGATCAGGTAAAGTCTGCTTAATCGCTAAAACTTCAACACGCTTCCAAGGAACATGTACCCATACTCGCTGAAAGTGTGCAGGCGCAGCTACAATACCCAACGCAGCATTAGCTTGAACTGCTTCCTTGCACACCGGAGGAACCTCACGCATCAGATACTGATGCGCTTATCTCCTAACTGACGAATCAGGCTCAAACAATCGCTCGGAAGGAGCATTATTACGAAACAACGTCGACACCGCTCTCTCAATGTCGAAGAGACTCACAATCGTCCCTTTCACAAACTCGGAACGCTCTCGATATAATTCTTCAGGCGCTTTACCCACTTCGTCCATCCACTGTTCATGGAGGAACACACACATCATTTCAAAAACGTATCATTGCTTTGGTGCTTTCCATTGTTGGAAAACATCCATAATACCTTCAAGATCATACTGGGAAGTGTACGTAACCCATCTACGTGCCATGTGATCCAAAACTACACGCTCAACTGTGTCAGGCAATTAACTACGTGATTGTCTATCCTCATGCACTGGAGACATACCCAATTGTCCCAACAAAGGAGTCAGAAAACCAGAGAAAGCAGCAGTCATTCGCTGCCTAGTAGAAGGAGAAGATGGAAGAATAAGGGAAGACGGAACAATAGTAGAAGAATCCAAAGTCGGAGCAGAAGGAGTATTATAAACAGGCGTAGGAGTAGCAGACAAAAGGGAAGGCAAAGTTGGCGCCCCCTGAGGAGGCTGCGCCAAAGGAACAGTAGCCAACGGAAGAGGAGCTGGCTGTGGAGGAATTACGAGTGGTACAACAACTGGATGTTGCACAGCCACGACTGGTGGCGGTGGTGCCGTAGCACTCTGTGCATAAGGGGGTGGCGAACTCAATAGATGCAACATCAAAGGATCTTTCGCAAGATCTTTCTTGTCTTCCTGCGCTTTTGGCAGTAAAACTGGGTAGCATCTATCTACTGCTAACTTCTTCACTCTAAGGATCTGTTCGCTCTCTCGCTCTTCCTCATTATCCCTAAACACAACAGCAGCTTGTACCATTGACATACCTCGTTCTCGTTTATTCTTCTTCGCTAATTTAATTTCTTTCTGTTTGGCTTCTTTGCCCCATATGCGGAAAGAGTCAAACATTGCCGGCCGGGCTTTCTTCTTGAACAGCTTCACTTCGAGATTATCTAAAATCTCACTTTCAAAACTACCGTAACAGGGCCACTGTAGGACACCATCTTTTCTCGTATACTTTACCCAGATCTCATTATAAGTAATAGGACCTACACCATGCTTCACGTATAATTCATATGTAGGAGTTCCAATTGGAGGAACCGGACACAAATCCTCTAACCGGGAATCCTCAGAACAACCACAACCAAATATCTTTCCAAGTCTGCTAAGACCAGGCATCTTGCTCACTAGTCTAGCTTCAAACAACAAGGGAAATCTCAAAACGATAGTCTCGCGAATACACGAGTCCCTTGGCTTTGGGGCCTGCAGGTACCAAATCAAAGCGATCCACTAAAGGGATACCAAAAACAAAACTAAGGACTAGGAGACGCTCCACTCATACTTAACTGAAATGTTGATGGCGTCACCAGAAGACCCGTCAATCGTCTCGCTCTACAAACGTCTAAGGCTCCAAGATAGGGCAACAGTCAGGGCAGCAGTCCTTCGTAGCCGTCGGAAAGCTGGAAACCTCGCAGCAAAGACTTTCGGACCAAGACGACATACAGAGGTCGATAAAGTGGCTGGCCTTCCTCTAGAATTTTCACACGAAGCTCCTCACGATCTTTGGGCCTAGACCGGTACCGCTGAAGTCGCCTCACGTTGGGCGCCAACTGAAGGACCGGGTTTTAGAACCCAGAGGTGTCAGGGAAAACGCCTGATGCCTTCGAGTTCCCCTGCCTTGGCAAACAGAGACACAGGATACTTCGTGATTACGTAAAAGACCAAAGTTTATTGGCTGAAACCAGGAACAGAGATCTACGAAGCACACACGGGTGGTTCGCTAGAGACTGCACAAATAAAAATGAGTGGAGCATGGTCTTTTATGCCAAAAATCAAGCCTCAAGCAACATTCAAAATGAACATTGGGTTCATACAAACTGACCAATGACAGTGTGACAATTTAAAAGTAGCGTATGACGACAATCCCACTTTACGTTGTCCAGCCCACCAGAAATGACCAAGCACATTCCATTTTCTTGTTCCATCTGGCCGGACAAACCGATCATAAAACCCTCAACCCAAATCAGTGATTATGTCGTAAAGGAAGGAGCAGAAACAGATTGGAAGCAAGATAGAAAGGTGGGAGCAGTGTACTATAAACTCGGGCATGTCCTACCCTTTGATCTTTATCTGACCAGCTGCTTAACAAGGAACTGGCTCAGCGAGGTCATCCTCGGGCAAGGAGTCAGTTCGGCCAGGTCATTCAGAAGTCAGCTAAGGTATACATGTCTCAAGGACTCGTTCGGCCGCAGTCATCGGCCTATGTGAGGGCAACCACACAAAATGGCTGCCGTACACAAAATGGAACCCGAAGGTTCAAACGAAATCCCCAAATACGTAGTGTTCTCATAGATCGATTCATGCGAAAACACTCGTACACGCTACACTCGCCATTTGCGGTCTGCTGACACAAAAATCGCCTGTTTCCGACGACCTTTAATGAACGGGTTCGGAACCACCGAACCAGACCCACAAACTCATGGAACTACAATCGCTTCAGCATCACTCAACACCATCACAGCACCCTCAAAGCACCACCTCAGCATCAGCACAGCACCATCTAAGCACACTACCACTTTTGCATCAATACACCACCAGCCGCGCAGCATCAGCTCAACACCATTGCACCCTCACCACAGCACCATCACAGCACCATCTCAGCACCAGCACAGCAACAGTGCAGCGCTACCTCAGCAGCAACTCAGCATCAATGGAGCTCTACTTTGGCATTAGTGCAGTACTACCTCAGCACTAGTGCAGTATCACCTGAACACCAGTGAGCACCAACACAGCTTTATTCAGCGCCACCTGAGCACCAGCACCACACCACCTGAGTGGCAGCAAAGCACCTCCTCAATCTCACTCAGCACCACCCGACCACCACCTCAGCATCACCTCAGCACCAGTGTAGTACCATCTCACCACTGATGCAGCACCACCTCAGCATCATTTGAATTTAAATGAATTTAAAAATATTTATAAAGCGCTCTGTGGCCAAGCGGCTTCCTGGCGCTGCATCACCTCAGCATCAGTGCAGTATCACCTAAGCACCACCACAGCACCTTTTCAGTATCAGCATAACACTATCTCTTCATCAGCAAAGCACCAACTCAACATCAGCACAACACCACCTCCTCATCAGTACTTCACTTGTGCAACACCACCTCAGCATCATCACAGAACCACTTCAGCACCAGAGCAGCACCGCCTCAACACCAGTGCAGCACCTCCTTAACATCAGCAGAGCCCCAGCTCAACATCAGCACAGGACCACCTCTGCATGAATACACCACCACTAGTGCAGCCCCATCTCAGCACCAGCATAGCCCCACCCTAGCTGCAACTCAGCACCAACCCAGCAACACCTCAGCTTCAGTGTAGCATCACATCAGCACAGGACAAACTCAGCATCACTCAGCACAACCTGAGCACAAGCACATCACCAACTGAGCACCAGTGCAGCACCACCACCTCAGAATGACTCAGCACCCCCTCAGCACCACCTCTATCACTCGGCATCACCGCCACACCAGTACACCATCAAATCAGCACCACCTCAACATCATCCAGCACCACCTGAGCACCAGCACCAGCACAGCATCCACAAAGCACCACCTCAGCATCAGCACAGCACCACCTCCGCCTCAGCATCACTCAGCATCACCACAGCATCTTGAAACCAGTCAGCACCCCCTCAACACCACTTCAGCATCACCTTAGCATCAATCAGCAACATCCCAGCACCGGCACATCAGCACCACTTCACCACAAACGCAGCAACACCTCAACACCAGTGCAGCACCACCAAACCATCATTGCTGCACCACCTCAGCACCAGTGCATGCAACAGCACAGCACCACCTCAGCACTAGCAGAGCACCACCTCAAGATCACTCAGCATCACCTCAGCGCAACCTAAGTACCCGTGGATCACCACCTCAGTGCAAGCTCAAAACCACCTCAGCTACAACGCAATACCACCTCGGCTCCAGCACAGCAACACCTCAGCACCATTTCAGCTGTGAAGTTTCCGGGCACCCTTTCAGCATCTCAGGAAATAGCAGACTGTGGATGTTGGCCCTGAGACCCTCGCGGGTGAGTAGCACGCTCTATAAACCACTAGTTGATTTGATTGACAGTTGTATGCAGCAGATCTAGCCATTTAAGGCTATGCATCCAGTTATTATTGTGACATGTGCAGGGGGCAGTGTTGTTGTTAGAACTAGTGAGATTCTAATTCGAATCATCTTCGGTTAAGCACCTATTAATCAAATCTACATTGATTAAAATATCTTAGAGTAGCCTTAAAGTATAATTTGTGAGTAAGGCAACATGGCAACATTTGCTATTTGTGTGTTTGTATGCTATTACAACAGCCTGTGCTAAAAAAAAACAGCTGCTCAGCTATTGACAACATATGGGATGTAATTTATATTGTTAATTAGATTCCAAATCCTCGGTTTTGTTACCTTATTCAAAGCATACACATCTGCAGTCAACAGACCTCAATGTCGTATGTCTTTCAAACAGTCCTGATTTTTCAGAAACTGAAACTAAGCCACAGCTATGTGATGGAGCAACTGAAACTACAAGTTACACCATGCTAGTGGTGTTGATGTAAAGCTACAACTGGTATAAGATCACAATCATGATATAGGGACATGTCCACAGCTATGTCCCTCTTTTAAGTCCGGTATTTTTTTTAGCACAGGCATGAAAGGCATCTTATTCTCACCACACATTGTGCATTCAAAAATCCTTCCTGTGGGATGTCATTTTGTTTACTGACAGAATATCGATGTAAAAAAGATTCATTTGTTGCATTCAGATTTTCCTCTGCTCCCTCTCTTTAATTCCTAACCCTATCCCTCTTTCTCTTCCTCATTTCCTCTTCCCTCTTTCTGTCTTCCTTCCAGTCTAGCTCGTTCATCCTTCTCTTTCTCCGGTCTTCCTCAGTCCCTCTCTCCTTCTTGGTATTTGATTCTCTACATATTATCCTCTCTCACACACACTCCAGTCTTTTTATGTTTTTTCTTTCTCCTTCTTCTACCCTCCTACTCCTTTATCTCTCTCTCCCTTTCTGTCTTTCCCTAATGCTTTCATTTATTTTCCAGACTATTTCTTGCCCTTGGTCATCATACTCTTTCTATAGATTTCTTTCCTTTCGGTAATATCTATGGGTCCGATTACGATGGCGGGCGGTTCACCCCGCCGGGCCGGCGGTGGACTCTGCCGGGCCAGCGGGGGTGATCCGCCCGCCATCCTGACTGCAAAGACCCCCGCCATATTATGATGGCAGGGCAGTCCGTGGAGGATGGAAATGCCGTCCGCCTCTTTTCCGCCGGTCGACCTGTTGACAGACAGAAAATGGGTTTCATATGGTGGTGGTGTCTGGAAGACACCGCCATCCATATTACTATGCAGGCTGTGATCATCCTT
Source organism: Lissotriton vulgaris (assembly GCF_964263255.1). NCBI lineage: Eukaryota > Metazoa > Chordata > Amphibia > Caudata > Salamandridae > Lissotriton > Lissotriton vulgaris. The sequence goes on along the minus strand of NC_141689.1, from coordinate 1,976,430,772 downwards.
TGCATGGCAGCATTGCCGCCATGGAAAGGCTGTAGGTTCCTGCTGTTGGGGGCCCTTATCGGGCCCCCAGTGTGTTGGTAGGTGGGGGCTGCACATGGGGGGTACCTATGATACCCCCCTACGTCTGCATGTACAATGTGGCAGGCACCGAGCCGTGCCTGTCACATTATGCATGTAAAAAAAACAACACGTATTTTTTACATTGTGGTGGGTGCTACTTGCAGCACCGCTCGCCGCAATGTAAAATTTACAGGATGCCTCACACTGGCGGGCGCATCATAATTCATATGGCGGGACTGCCGGAAATATGGCGGGTGGTCCCTTTTGCAGCTGCGATGGCGGGCGGACTTTGTCTTCCCACCATCGTAATCTGCCCCTATGTGTCTCCCCCACGTTCCTTCTTTCATATCTTCCATCATTCTTCTCTTGCATTTCTACTTTTTATTTCTAACATTACCTAACCTTAGTTCTCAAGCATTGTCTTTTTTTCTTTGACAAAAAACAGTTCACATTTTTGTTTCTCAGTCAGTTTTCACTTTCTCCCCTTCACTCCTTAGCTGCTTCTCCCTGGTTTCCATATATTTTCCTCTCATTTGCCCTTTCCTGTATATTCATTTCTCTCCCTTTCATACTTCCTCTGTCGCCCTTTCTCCACTTCCTCTTTCTCTCCTCTGTTTGTTTCTTTCCACTCTTCCTCTCATCATTTCCCCTCTTCTTTTTTTCTTTTCCTCTTTGCTGCTCTTATTTCTCTCCCATCCATAGTCTACTGCCTTCCCTCTTTCTCTGTCTGACTACCACCCAGGCACTCATCTTCTGTATCTTTTAATCACTCCTGTGGTCACTCATTCTGACATGCACTATCTGTTCCCCTCTCTCATTTTCACTCATTCTCTCTCTCGCGCCCTCTATCACAGTTTCAGGCACATACACACTCACAATGTATTGCTCTTTCTTTCTCTTTCTCTGTCACCCTTATCCTTTTTGTGGGTATCATAGTTTCTATTCTGTTGCTCTTTTCTCATAGTAACTCAGTCTGTCTTTCTTTCATGTTTATTTCTTCCCCTTTAGACACGCTCTCTTAGTGTTTCATTCTCTACCTCTGACCTCAATGCTTCTATATATATTATAGTATACTGGTTTCAGACTCTGTCCACGTTGTTTCCAATGTGCCCCATTGCCATAAGTGCTGTCTACCCTTGAAATCTTGTATCTGTTGATTCTGCCCTAGTGTCCGTCCACTGCTTGTGTTGTTATTTAGGTACTATTTCCCAGCCTCCACCCTCCCGTTGTCTGTGCCCCTGCAATAACAAAAAAAGGCTATAACAAACAAGCATTTGAACAGGCAGGAAGAAGTTGCCAGCAAAGCAAGGACAACACAAACTAGAATACATTTGTTATGTTTATTCTTTTTTAAGAGGGTCATCTTCTTGGTTATATATAAGAGAACAAAAATCCTATAACACTTTTTGTTGTAACTTTCCAACATGCGACACAGCAGCCATGCTGCTCAACAACATAGCTTAAAGACATTGCCAAAGCCAATAGATCTGGCTAAACACTTGTAAGGTCCCAAAGGCAAGACCCATTGGCTATGCCAACACTTGGTTAGTAAGTGTTTCCTGTTTGGATGCCTTGTCCTGTAACAAGAACAGAGTGTTGTTTCCTGATCACCATAGTGGGCTTATATGCTTCACTTTGCTGTCATGACAACACGTTGCTGGTTTGATGCCTTGTTTGGTGAAAAAGTAAAGAAGTTCATTCACATAGGCTTTCTTAAAGATGTAATAAAAATACTGGCCCTTTGAATTACCTACAACACAATTCATAATAATCTTTTATGAGGTTACAGCTTAACGCAGCAAAATGCCTTACTTTCAGATTTCATGGTGTAGTCTAGATTTTGATTTTCCTTCAAGGGTAGCAGAGGCAACACACACTAAGGGGCTCATTAGGATAACAGACTGACTCAAGTCCGTCTGCTATCCTGGTGTAAACCGAGACCATCCGCCATGCATGCAGCCCTCCCACACACCCGAACATGATGCGACGGCCACCATCGCGGTCGGATCTTGATATTTAACTTTGCAACAGGTGCTGCTGTGAATTTCATAGCACTACATGGCAGGCACCTTGTGGTGCCTTCCACGTTGTGCTGTGAAATGTTTGGGGGGTACCATGGGTACCCCCAAGGGCACCCTTGCCTCCCGCAACACAAGGGGGGCCTGCAACAGACCACCAAACCCAATCCCCGGATTGCCTGTGGCGGTTTTGGGGTGGACAGTCTGTGCAACCGCCACGGTCGCGGTGAGATCCCCCCGCTATCCTAATTTGGCAGGGTAAATTCGCGGTCAGATGACAGAAGGACCGCCACCCAGGTGCAGAAAAAGATTGACATGGTTGCCGTTCCTGATGGGCAAAATATACATACAAATTCTGTAGAATGTTAAATGTAAAGTGATCATTAAACATTTATTTAAGCCTACAAATGTAGGTCTATTTCTACTGAACTACCTATATAAAGTAACAATATAAAACAAGCTCAGTCTACTTCCGGTAGTTGTAAGGTTTGAAAACATGGATGATGTTAAATCAAAATCGCTCTCAAGGTTAAACCTGGGAAAAATCTTTAAATTCAATAAAAAATTAAAGGTGTGTACACTGCATCAATATAAGCTTCTTTTACTCTATTGCAGAAGAGAGGAGAGATGGTAAGAGAAAAAAAACGAAGGATATAGGTCTGAAGGCTACAGGAATGCAAAGCAGACTTCTGGATAATTTTCATAACTATTTGATATTTTTCTGCATTTTTGAGGCTCTGTGACCATGCTAAATTAAAAAGGTACAGATGAGCTGGTGATAAATGCTCTATCACCGGCTGTAATTAATTTGGAACATATGGAAATTATTGACCAAAATAAGATCAGCTCTGAAGTTATCGTTACACTAGGCCACTAAGCACACTGGCAATGATATGGGATTTTTTGTTTTACTTATGTCTACTACTTGCCTGGGATATAGGCCATCTACCAGGACTCTCCAGGCATCTCTGTCCTGGGCTTTTCTTTCAATCAGACTCCAATCAGTGGTTGGAATCCTTCCTTATAGGAAGGACCCAAAAGATACAACTGGGGGATGAAACATCAGAGGTGGGGATCTTGGAGTGTGGGGTACCGCAGGGGTCTGCCCTGTCCCCGCTTCTATTTAACCTTTACCTGCAACCACTGATTGCTTCGCTAGCTGCGATGAACTGTAAAGTTTTTAACTACGCTGATGACACGCAGCTACTGCTAAGTATAAATGACACCACGGAGGCACAACTCCAATCCCAGAACATCCTGAGGTTCACGGTGCAATGGATGACGGATAACCTTTTAAAAGTCAATCCTGACAAAACTGAGATCTTGGTTATCCCATCCACTTCTTCACCTTGGAGTGACCTTTACTGGCCTATGGAGTTGGGCCCTGCCCCAAAACCAAGCCTGGCTGTGAAAAGTTTAGGGATTAAACTGGATGCCGACCTGTCGATGGCTGCTCAGATCGCATCGGTGGTAGGCAGCTGTATTAATATCATTCGGCAACTGCGGAAGCTATCCCCTATCCTTTCAGAGCCCATGATGCGATCAATAGTGGCTGCCACCATCATTTCCAGAATCGATTACGGAAATGCTCTCTATCTTGGCTTACCGAAAACCCTCACCAACAGGCTCCAGGTTTTGATGAATGATGCTGCCCGTTTGATCTTTAGACTTCCTAGGAGGTCTAGAGCCACTCCCCTACTACAAAGCCTACATTGGCTTCCAATTAAAGAGAGAGTGGAATTTAAGAGTTTGTGTACAGCTCATAAGGCAATTTACGGTAAGGCTCCAGCCTATATCAAGGAGCGCCTGCAGCTGTACTGTCCGACGAGATCACTTCGGTCCTCGGACTCGCAGCTGCTGACCTGCTCTCGCTATAGGCTGGCGACGAAGGGAGGGAGAGCTTTCTCAGTACTGGTTCCCCAGTTGTGGAACAGTCTGCCTGGAGGGTTGCGCGAGGAAGGAAACCTCCTAAGATTCCGAAAGAGCTTAAAAACGCTATTGTTTAGGAGAAGCCTGAGCATAGCATAACCGGAATGCTGCTCTTTGCTCTGACTTCGTTATGTTGTTGTCCTGTACCATCTTTTCCTGGCGCTTAGAGACCTGCAGGTGATTAGGCGCGGTATAAAATTAAAATAACAATAACAATAACAATAACAATAACAATAACAGATATAGCCCATCTCCTTGCAGTCTACCTTGAGGCCTCAGTGTCAGGTGTTTCTCAGCCTTCCTCTTTTCTTTTCCCTTGAGAGTTCTAGGTCAGGGCCTGCCTGGTGGAGTTTGATGTGGGATTATGGAGGCTGTGACCTATCCAGGCCCAGTGTCTTTTCAGGATTTTTTCATCATCAATGAGTTGGAAAGTCTGCTGCCCTAGGTTGTGGTTGCTGATTGGGTTTGGCCAGTGGATTTAGTTTTCCCTCAGATAGGTGTTGATGAAGGTCTGGACTTTGTTAGTGATGGTCACCGTTGTCCTCCAAGTTATTGCTCGATACAAAAGGACCAATTTTACATTGGTGTTAAAAAGCCACATCTTGTGTTGCAGTGTTAGGTCCTTGGACCTCCAGATATTCCTTATCTGAATGAAGGCTTCCATTGCTTTGTCAATTTTGCCTTGACATCGGCATCTGCTTTGCCCTGTTTGTCACACTGCCGAGGTAGGTGAAGGCCTCAACCTCTTCCAGTGCCTCACCTGCCAGAGTGACTGCAGTTGTGCTGGAAGTGTTAACCTATGGATGTTGAGGCCAAGTACTGCTGAAGTGGCTGCCACATTGTCAGTCTTCTCTTGCTTCTAATGATGGGTATGGGGGAGTATGGTTAGGTCGTCTGCAAAGTTCAGGCCGTCAAGCTGCACCCAAGGTGTCCATTGTGTCCTATTTCTTCTCCTTGCAGTTGATGTCCTCATGATCCTGTTTATGGCCAACAGAAAGAGAAAAGGCAAGAGCAAACAACCCTGGTGGTCTCCGATACTCACTTGGGAGGCTTCCGTGAGTTGTCCTCCATGGACAATCTGAATGAATGAAATGCAACTTGTACTATGCGCATCTACTCCAGGGAGTGCCCCAGTGTGTTGCCTGAGTTCACAATGTAAAGTATGGTTCTGTTGTTTATTCCTGCTTAAACAGCCAGATTGTCAACCTTTTTGTGAACACTGAGATAACGTCCACTGTGCGTAGCTCCCAGGGGAGCTTGTTCAATGCGGCTGGTCCTAAAAAGGATAATGAATGTCCCCCAGCTTTAGAGTGATGAATTCTGCGGATCCTAGCTTGAAGTCTATTGGTAGACTAAAGATTTCTTCAAGAAACTTAGAAGCTGAGTCTTGTTCTGAGGTAACCCACAACTATGTGATAAAGTGCTTTGTGAACAAGACTAATGCTTTGAACATGATTCTTTTCCTTATTTTGAGCCAGTGTTAGACGCGTAGGAGCTGGGAGACATGCGTTCTTGAAGGTAGATTCAGGAGAATGCAACTCATGCAGTCTGGACTATCTGATGTTTGTTATTCAGGTATTCTGGAAGATAGAGGGCATTTTTGTAGTCCAGTCTTGAGGTTTTCCGTGCCCCTGGGTGACCATTTTTGTTGCTGTAAATGAGAAACTTACAAGAACATGTTTAGTGAATGCAGTAGTCCAAAATCTGATTTGATTTGTAGTTGGAAGGACAGACAGTTATTGAATTTGACCCCCAAAGTTCTTAACTGTAACCCCCTGTGGGCTGGGGGGGCATCTTCAGGCCAAAAACTCTGCCATATTTCTGGGGGAGTGTTAGATCTGGGGGTCTCTAGTTGGCAATGGTATTCACCTTTGTCCAAAAAGGGACCCTTACTTCTAAGTCAGTATAAGGGGATTACACTCCTTAATAATCCCTGCTCACCCCCTTGGTAGCTTGGCACGAGCAGACAGGCTTATCTCAGAGGCAGTGTGTTAAGCATTTGTGAGTATACACAGTAATACAGCGGAAACACTACAGATAGACACAAGTCAGGTTTTATAAAAATAAGTATTCTTCATATAGACTTAACACAAGACTACAAACGACAAAAATCCATGATACTGCACTTGAGATTGCTTAAAGATGATAAAATGTTGCTTAGTTCCAGTTGATGATAAATGCGACAAAGTTCTCAACAAAGTACCTGGATGCGTAACGCAAAGCAAACAAAAGGCTTGCAAAAGGGGAGATACATTGGTTCCGTGATCCAAATGGGAGATGATGCGTCGTGCCTCAATGCTTGCGCAGAGTAGAGGATGTGTAGTGATCCTTACCGGTGTGGAGGTGATGCGTAGATTCTCGGCCTGCGATCCCGTTGCGGTACGCAAGTTGGTGCCTTGATGCGATGCGATGATCCGATTGCGATGCGAGAAGATGGTGCCCTTGAGACGGCGATGCGAAGATGATGTATAGACTCCCTGGCAGCCTTGCAACAACTCTGCGCTTTGGAGCTGCGACAGGCCCTGCGACACGCTTCTCCGGTGATGCGATGGCGACTCTCTCGATGGCGTCACACTTCTCCCCTGATGCGTCAGCAGGCAGCTAAAAGGAACACATGCTTCCAGGGAGATGCAGCGAAGGCTCGCTTCTCTGGCGTTTCAACGATTTCAGCTGTGGCGGCGACATGCTTCTTCTTGATGCGTCGCGCTTCCAGCTCCCAGTGACATGCAAATGTCTGGAGTTGAGAATTCCCAGCAAGGAAATTCAGAGGGGAGCTGGAGGTGAAGTCTTTTGTCCCTGAGACTTCAGCAGGAGGCAAGCACAGTTCAAGCCCTTGGAGAATATTCTGAAGATGAAAGTCCTTAAAAAGTTCTTCTCCTTTCCTTGGCATTTAAGCAACCACTGCAGGCCAACCCAGCAAACAGTACACTGGCAGAGGGGCAGTAAAACTCCTGCAGCTTCCTTGGTTCTTCTCCTTGGCAAAAGGTTTCTTGTTCCTCAAGTAATCTAATTTCTTGGGATCAGGGTCCCAATATGTATACCCCAAAATCCTTTGTTTTTTGAAGGCAGAGAGGCCTCTGCCTAGTTCAAACCAGTTCCTGAGCACTTTGTTTACATGACTCTCTTCTTCCTTTCACTGTTCAGGGCAGAGACATTAGTCGCCCCAAGGGAGGTGGAGCCAGCACAGGGGAGGGAAGATACAGCTCTGGAGCACTTTGTTGACATGATTCCTCCTCTCCTTTCACAGTGCAGGGCAGAGACATCAGACAAGCCAAAGGAGGTAGAGCCAGCATTGTAGAGGTAAGGCCCAGCCCTATTCAGGTCCCAGGTGCAACTCCTCCCTCTCATCTAGATTCAGATCTCTCTATTCACCACTGGAATCCCCCAGCCCTGTCACTCACAAATGCAGACAAGGACGACACAACCTAGCAGAGGCAGGCCTGGACTGTTAGGCAAGAAAATACCTACTTTCTAAAAGTAGTATTTTCAAACACAGAATATTAAAACCACTTTTACTAAAAGATGTATTTTATCATTCTGAGTTCAAGCATACTAAATTTGAATTTCTACTGTGTTCCCTGAGTCAGTTAGGATTATAAGAATGTAATAATCTAACTGCCATTCTAGCCTACGGAGAACAGGTAGCCTTCAATAGTGAAAAGCGAAAATGGCTGTAATTCACTATTAGGACATGCTACACACATCAGAGCATTTCCTACCTTATACTTACAATGCACCCTGCCCTTGGGCCTACCATAGGGGTGTCTAACGTGAAGCAAAGGGAAGGTTTAGGGACTGGCAAGTGGGTGCACTTTGGGCAGGTCGACATGGCAGTGCTAGACTGCCCATAAGCCTTGCAATGGCAGGCCTGAGTCACACACTTTACAAGCTGCTTCTGTGGGTGGCACAACCAGTGCTGCAAGTCCACCAGCAGCATTTGATTTACAAGCCCTGGGCACACATGGTGCACTGTACTATGGGCTGACAGGTAAATCAAATAACCCAATCATGGAATCACCAATTAGTACATCAATTTAACATAGGGAGCAGTGGCACTGATTAGCGGTGGCACAGTGCCCAAAGCATAAAACCAGCAAAAACATATCAAAACATAGGAGGCAATCAGTCAAAATGGAAGGGAGACTCACACCAATGATGCCAGGTCTAACAGGGAGTGTTACAGAAGAATAGAATTTTGGGTTTGTCTGTGTTGCACTTTAGTTAGTTTAGGCCAACCAGTAGAAAACCACTGTCAAGCAGGCTGTAATAAATTTACCCGAGATCTCTTCCCCCTAGCCCCATGAGAACAACAGCTTAGTTTCAGCAGCATATGACATACCTTTAGCCCCCAGTGATACTGCTATCTGAGCAAGTCAAGTGAGATACATGTTAAATAGTATTGTGCTCAGGGAAGAGACCAGGGAATCTCCAGAGTCAGCTCATGAGAGTTTGAGGAGAAATGAGGAATCCAAACATCCTGACCTCTACTGTCCAGAAAATATTGCATGTCATTCCATCATAATAGCTCCTGGTTACTTTTATGAGTTTATCTGGCCCACAGATGGCAACTGCGGCACAGGTTGATTCATCAGTTCTTCAATATGCTCCACCCATCTTCGTTGTTGGCCTTCGTTACCCATGATTGTCTTCCCACCTTTGTCTTTAATAGGTCTTTCTGGCTTGCTGTATCTACTGGAGTATCTACCAGAGAGTTTCCTTGTTATGTTGAAAAGTTATTTCAAGTTAAAATGGCATGCTTCTTCCTGTGTTTCTGTGCCAAGACCATCATTGAATCTTTGCTTGTCTGCTCTTAAGCTTTTCTTTGCTTCCTTGTTGGTTTTGGTGTATTTGCCTTGAGCGTTCACTTTTTCTGCTCTTGTTTGGTTGGTGTTGACTGCAGCTTTCTTTTCCTTTCTCACTTGGATTTTGCTGAGAGTCTAACTGGAGATCCATGCTGGTGCTTCTAGGGACACAGTATTTCCTAGCTGGTTGATGTCACTGTTTCTTTGATCTTCTCTCACTTGCTCTTCTTGGTCTCTGTTGCCCTCTCGTTGTTGAAGGACTTGAGAAACTTATTACTGTAGGGGACTGAGTATTCACTCTGTTTCTCTGCATCTTGGAGGAGGGTCTTGTTATATTGTTGGCATTGGTTTGTCATTTCCATCCATGCTTTCTTCAGCTTCAGCTTTAGCCTGCCACCACAAAGTGATAGTTTAACTCTATGTCCACTCCTCTTATCACTATCACACCCTGCAGGGACCTTCGGAACATCCTAGCAGTGCAGACATGGTCTATCTGATTCTCTGTTGAAAGGTTTGGTGACACCCACATTGCCTTGTGTATTCTTTTGTTTGGGAAAACACTACCACCTTTCACCAGACAGTTCAGGGCACAGAGATCTTCAGCCTTTCACCATTCTCCTTCAGGTTGCCAAGGTAATGGTTGCCCATGACTTCTTTGTAACCAGTTTAGTCACTTCCAGTCTTTGCATTGAGGTCCCCTCATCAGTATGGTGATGTCTTTCTCAAGACATTTCTCCAGGATGGACTGGAGTGTGTGGTAAAATTGCTCTTTTTCCTCCTTTTTGCTGTCATTTGTAGGTACATAGCACTGGATAACATTCATATTGAACCCCTTTGTCTTTGTACAGAAGGTCACTGTGATGATTCTGAGACTGTGGGCTTCCCATCCAATCAGAGCTCTGTTGGCTGCTGGTGTTAGCACCAGTCCTAGTCCCTATGTGGGGAGTGTGGGGTTGTTCTCTTCTTTGTGTCCAGTATACAGCAGCATTCGTTCTGGAGCCAGTCTTTTCTGTCCGGAGTGTCTCCATCTGGTTTCACTGATACCAAGCATGGCATGTTTTTATTTTTTCCTCTCCACTGCCACTTCGGCTGTCTTGCCTGTCTCGTGGATGGTCCTCACCCTCCATGTCCTGACAGTGATGGTCTTAGGTAAAAACAGGTGAATCTGCTTTGTAGCTTCTAGGGATTTCTGGCTTTCACCACAAGGCAACATAGCTCTCCTTGAAGAAAATTCCTTTCTCCTCAAGGCCAGGTTGACTTTGGTCTTTTGGTTGATTTTCTGGTAGCTAGGATTCTTTTAAATGGTTGGGCAGCTAGCCCCCCACCTACCCCTCCTTCTTTCGCAGCTGGGCTTGGGACCCACCATGAAGGAGTTTGTTTAGCTTCTATGTACATGTAAATATGTGCCCTTCTTACTGCGTGATATGCTGCTAGTCACAATTACCCTGGTGGTATCTAGGCTGGTGGTCTTCCCATATCACCAGTGAGAACACATTAGTTCAATGTTGGGGGGCAGTCATCCCAATAGAGCATTATTCTTGGTGTTGTGATGATTTGTCACCAGCGGTCATTACTTATCAAAATGAGGGTTGTGAACTGCTACGGTCTTCCAGGTCTAAGTGGCTACCCTGGAATAGTATATTTAACTTAAAGAGATGACTAGAAATTGAGTTTAGGGATTCAGAAGTGATTGTTTTGTGGAGAAGGAGGGGAAAATCTATTGGGGGATTTACAATTTGAAGATGAGGTAGCTAATGGAGCTATAAGATCTGTCTAGTATGTTGTCAATTAGGCATGAAGCATAGTAAACTACAACAATTTCGAATTTGAGAATTGTACCAAAGGAAGATGCTTTGTGAATGGGAAAGATAATTGGGCCCTGGAGCATTTCACCACAGCATTGCTATCACGTGGGGGACTATAATGCAAGAAGCATATGCCAGCAGGCAGAAGGGGAGACCATTTCTTTCTGTACAGCTGGTGATTTTAAAATGTTGGATGGTCTGAGAACTTGAAAGCCAAAGTTCTACATGTCTAATAAAAATAGCATGATGAATAATAAAAAATCTGGAATGCTAACCTCCTCCATATTTCCACATTGTTTTAATAAAGAAACTTAGAAGGCAGCAAGTACGTACCCAAATGTCCTTGCTAAAAGCTGATTTTACGTTATTTTCGAACATCTCGGTAGTTCATAGAAATGCAGGACAAAATATACTACAGCAGATTCATATACTAATTATGCGTTTTGATGGGGCACTACAAGAACGTTGCACAATATGGATACATGTGCAAATACAGAGAAGATGTTTGACGTGGTCTTCTGGGAGTATGTCGATTTAGGGAGTCATTAGCCCTTTGATAGAAGGGTTAAAGGTATCCCAGATCATGCATCTATTGTCCACACAATCTTATTAAAAACTAATTCTAAGCTTGAATGTTTTAATTTTGGGTGCATTCCCAGATATGCAAGGACTTGTGAACCTGGGAATGCTCTAAAACCCTATGCATTAACAGGAGAGGCATAACGAGGAGATGTATGTTTATTTCTCCTCATCTTTTCCCCTTTCTATGTGTGCTGCATAGAAAGAGGAAAAAGCCTCTCAGGATTGTTCTTGTGCAGGAAGGTGCTCCTTCCTGCAAAAAACAATCTTACCTACAACACAGGCACCCTTGCACCATGGTGTTGACACTAGGCTGCCAAAATGGTGCCAGAATAAGGGAAAAGGACAAGAATTCAGATCTTTCCCTGTAATGATGGGCAGTGCTGCGAGGTGACTTGCTGTGCTGTCCTGTGCCACAAAAGTCATAAATATAGTCTGTTGTTGGGAAAAATGCTCCCTAGCTTTTGGCAAGAGAGGTTCCTAGAGGCTTTGGTCGAACCTAATAGCCTTCTCCAGTGCGGGATGCAGAGAAGTTCACATTTGTGTAGGAAATGCTAGCGTGTAAATAACCCACCTCATAAATTATGGGAGCCGGAAATGTCAGCAAGTATAGTCATAAGCAGAAGGGACCAAGATCTCATATTCATGACGCAGCAGTGGCCAGTCTCGA